>NC_044283.2:41296122-42603622 GCF_004027225.2 Strigops habroptila
GTCATAGAGCTTTTGGGGGTGAAAAGGAGAGAAGCTGTGAAGCTAATCCAGATGAGATACCTAATCTCTTGTTTATGTTCCACTATGATAAAGTCATTTCAGAGTAACTGTAATAATGAAAAGCAAGGAAGTTGAAAAAAAGTGGAAGGACAGAAAAAAAAGGGGGAAGAATTATTTGATTGTCATTTTGTTTTGGCAGATAACAATACAAAGTTCAAAGGCTATGAATCTTAATAAAATGTTTCTAAAACAATGAACTTTTGCTATCAATAGTGCATGTGTTGAAGGACATACTAAGTAGTGTTAAAAGGGTTTTCAAATAAGAATGTCCCAGGCCATAAGTAGAGTAACAAAAAATTGTAAGAATGTTAAAGGGAAATGGTTATTTTGCTCTTATCTGAATACAAGATGTAAATTATTTTCTCTGTGTTACACCGATGCTTTTAATTTTCACTTTTTCCAACTCAATGTAAATTTTAAGAGATTCAGAACATTCACCCATGGTCAATATATTATTGCAGCTGAAAGAATGCCATATTATGGCAGCATTTGAAAAATTCAACAACTTTTTGCAAGAGTCATGATTTCTGTGCATAACGTCGTTACTCTCCTATAATGCTATGGAATTCCCAATTTTGTACATCCCCACAGATATTTTCTACAAATTTTAACTTTCTCTGCTCTATTAAAATGGGCTAATAAAGAATCTTATGGACTTTTCTTTTTTTAAGGCTACAAGATCTACAGGCATTTTGCACCTCTGTAAACTAAGTCAGTTCTTTTGAATAACGGCTACATTTTAATTTCTTTTTAAAAAAGAGAAAAAAGATGACTCATTTATAGAAAGCAGTATTTAAATGATGATACATAAATGTATTAACAGCCTTTTATGAAATGTAAGTGGATTATGAAAAATAAAGGGTTTCTAAAATTCCCATTTAACTTAATTTCTAGAAGGAGCTCAGCAGTCTGTACAAAGCACCTGGAAGACTGAAGGAAAACTGAGTTCAGTCAATGAGGTCCAGAAAGTCCCCAGAGCTCCTATTTGCCTGCTCTTCTTGCAGCACTGTGATGGATCATTCAAAATATACATCGGAACTTGTCAACAACAACAATCCCATTAAAATTAACATTTCTGAAGATAATTTTCTGAGATCACAGCTATTAACGTTAGGTGAAGAATCCCTCTCTAATGATTTTCCTTGCAGAGTCAAAGCTTCTACCTTATAGAAATGATAGCTGTAATCTATCATACTTTTTAAAGATTATTTGTATTTTAGTTCTACAGTGTATTTGTCCCTAGAAGAACATTTGCATGGCCTAGTATCACAAATCAACAGCTGCAGCTGTAGCACATCCAGTCCCTCAGTAACATTTAGCAGTTTATACAGTGTTTTTTGCACAGTTTAAATGTGATTTACTTTTAATGTTGTTTTACTTCAGCCTTTCCCAGGCAGAGTAAAATTTTAGTTCAACGGTTTTACTGTTTTCTGTTTTTGCATACGTAGCAGATGCAGATCTCAGAACCCTTCTACAACAGATATATTTTGTTGCTAGTTTTCCTGCTGGTACAGAACATTTGCGTTGCAAGAGCTCCCTTGTTACCCTTCAGGCATGGGTGAATACTGCAAAATAAGTACTCAGAGATATGTGTTACACTAAAACCCATGAATTCACCTCAGTGGTATTTATGACCTTTTGTATTTATTTTCAGAAAACATGTGAGTATTTTTTTAGCCAAAATGTTTGCGGAAAACAAAAAGTCTCATGAGTACTTGTACATAGGCTCACGCCTAGGAATGTTCATCAGGACTTTCTCAAACCTCTGATTCCCCTTCTTCAGTCATCTATTCACCGACCACAAATATTAGGCAGTGAACAGTTAACTGAAACTGTTTGACAGAAGTCTTAAATCTTAGCTGAAATGAACAGCTCAAACACATCCTTTATTCAGTAGTTCATAGCCTATAATCCGTAACTGTTCCAGAGGTTACTTTTGGGATCCACAGAGAGTCAGCTAGTCACCCAGTACACTCTTCTTTTGTCTTCTACATGGCAGTCAGACAAAGTAGGAATACAGAAGTCCCTGTTCTATTATTTTGCATTTAAACAATTGTCAGGCAACATGTTCCTGGGAGGTAACAGGATGACCCTTGAGCAGTGCTGCACAGTGAAATGGAAAACTTGCACTATAGCAAGTAATATGTTTTCTTCTCTGTTGAAAACTCCCAAATATGTCTTACTTTACAGATAATTCATAAAGAAAAAAGCAGCTGCTATTGTTGGCAGTTTGAGCAAAATTTGCCCAGTGCATTTCTTAATGAAAACCTTTTAATCTTAGCAAAGATTTTAAAAATGACAAGATGACTGGAACTGGTTCAAGGGACATGAATTAACCAGACAATTTAAATCATTCTTTTTACACTTTAAACTTACAATTCACACTTTTCAAAAGACAAATTTGACATCAGTTTTCCAATTCACTAACAAGTCCAGACGTTCGGTGTATTTTCCCCAATATATCTGCATATGTCAAGATAGAATTACTAACAATTTCAATGAAATGAGATATTTGGGAAGAAGACTGAAGTATGTCATTAAACTGCAAAAAGAGAATAAAAGATCCTGTGTTTGAGTATGGAGAATGTTCCAGCGCAAATGCATGAGAAGAAAGACATCTAGAACTGAAACTTCTTCCCTATCATGTAAGAGTAGCACAACATGCATAGCTCTGAAATACGCGTCTGGTCTGAGGTGCTACCAGTGCTTAAGAGATTAATTGCTATATGCAATGGTTGTTAAACCTAAGAATTCAGAGTACAAGTACAAAATACAGTATGTCTTTGCATCAGTATAATTTTGGGTAATAAGGTTCAATTCATAAAATGCACTTGTGAATAATTTGATCAGCTCAAGATATGTTTTTGCATATAGATAGACCTATTCATATGTAAATATCCTTGTAAACATAGTCACCACATGGAGACATTTATAATACTCTATTTCCTTTGTCCATTAATTGATTTTATTATGCTATGGTCAATCCATATTTAGAGTCCAAATTATTGGCAGATGTTAACAAACTTCAAAACCTTCAATATGGATGTCGTTTGAGAGAACACAATTATGAAATGTGAACTTCTGCTATTTACTTCTCTGATACTGTAAATTTAACAGTTAAAATTAATAAAAATCCAAATAAGTTCCCAGCAGAGATTTCATATTCATGATGCATTTAGTATGTGTTCCAGCACAACCTGACAGACATAGCCAAGTGACAATTAAAGTCGTAACTTAGAAATTAGGCCAATTAGCAGTTAACTCTGGTGGCATAGTGTGACATTGCTATATTTTTTGTTTGTCATTGATTTCTAGCATGCTGAATTTGATTGACAGAGAAAATCTTTATTGCTTTTAATAATGAAACTTAACTCTTTCCCAGAAAAGTGCATAATGCTTAGATTTGAAACTGGATGACCAAGATTCAAAAGAAAATTTTACTGTCTGAGCACCAGACTAAAAGCCTTAAAATTTTATATTTATGGTCTCCCAGCAGATCAAACTATGGTTTTGGCACATAAAAAGAACAAGTAGTAACAGGTACTTAACTGCCTATGTTTGGATAACATTCAAGCATAACCATCCAATGAGCATCTATCTAATTGTGATATTGGATCACAGCAGAACCTGGAAACCCACTATGACTAAAATGAAAACCAACATGAACATTTATGCAGCCTTTGGAGGGTAAATCCTCAGTAATTCCAACATGAATACCTTCCATATCCTTGTGCTTACAGTTTCTCACACTGCAGTTATTTCAGTGGTGGTTATGGTACACCACTGTTCCCTATGCTGTGTGATCCTCCCTTCCAAATAATGCATGAAAAACAGAAGAAAAAGGAAGCTACTGTGACAATCCAGTACTGGCAGAGGTTTCTTCAAAACAGGGCTTGTAAGACTCATTCTGTGGTCCAGACATTCCGCTTTTACTAGGAAATATAAATCTCCTCCCTTTGAGGGGAGAGTTTATTACAAATTACTTATCCTTCAACAGACAAAGAGGACTTTGGACACTCCTTGCTCTGGTTAAATCAAAACATTTTACTAAACAGATCTTTAAAACCAGACAAACTTCTACTTACTGCATAACAAAAAATAATTTTTTAATTTTAACTTTTCAATAAAAGACAGTGAGTTTAACGCACATACATACGCATAAAATGAACTTACCTCTCCAAGCTCTGCCTGTATATATTAATTTTCTCTTTCTCCTGGACTGTTTTCCAACTCTTTGAGATACTTCACAGTATGATAGGTTCATTAGTATATGAATGGCTCTAACAGAAAAGCAGAAAAAATGACTTTCCATTATTAATTTAGAAATCAAGAACAAAACCATCCATTTACAGTTCTGATCAGTCATCAGGATTTTAAATGAGTGTGCTTCCATGGATTCCTGTGAATTAACGCATACATATACCACTATAACCAGTGAGGCAAGAAGACAGATACTTGTTATATGTGGTGCACTTCTTTTTGTCTAATTTCCATTGAAATAACCTTTTCTAAAATTTAAGAAAATTTTGTAAATGTTTTTCAGAGTCACACAGGTTATGTAGACTGATTCAATCTCAGCTTCTCAGCAAATGTCATACAAGTTACAATCCTTTTACTATTTCTTATCTGTTACATACTTATAAACTTCCCTCCTTGGTTTCCCCAGGAAAGTCCAAGGAATTCAAGTATTGTTGCATAAGCATCTGAATACTATGTGCTTTACATACATATTTTATTTTCTCCATTACTGTTTAGAACAGCCTGAGAGTACCTAGATGGGATAAAAGATTAGAGATGGAAGCTGTCATTCACCTCATATTAGTAGAGAGCTCTAAAATACATTAGTACAGAACTACAGAACTTTTTTGAGAACCTTATCATAGAATCATAGAATGGTTTGGGTTGGAAGAGAGCTTAAAAGATCATCTAGATGAGGTTGCTCAAAGGCCCATCCAACCTGGCATTCGAGACTTCCAGGGACAGGGCATGTACAGCTTCTCTGGGCAACCTGTTCCAGTGTCTCACCACCCTCACAGTAAATGTGGACATAAATGTTTTTGAAATTAATTTCCTTATAGAAATAGAAAACAGGAAAAGCCATTGGAAAAGTATAAATTAAGAGCACCTACACACTCAGCCCATGGCTGAGCATGTCATCATGACACCTGTACTTTAGGACACCAACTTAACATAGCATTCTTCATCCATTGAGTACAGTTCCATATGATATTATCACTCTGACAAGAACTGCCATCACGACAGCCATTGTTATATAGCAGGCAGCTTAGCTCAGACTTGCATGGTATGTCTACAACACAGTACAGTTGCAAGACCAGTCCAGCTTGGCCCTTTCCCTCCTTCCTTCATGGGCTGACAAATTTATTGTTATCCACCACTGACCAAAGTGCAGACCCATCTCTCCTCCCCATGGGCAGCAGCTTCTGGCTCTCTGCTTTCCATCCCAGCATAAAGCAACGGGTTCTGGGTGCTGGGCTGAGAGCAGCCCTTTCAGCAGAGGGCTAAGAGCTGCTGGGGCAACATTTGCTCCTCAGACCATTGTTCACCTTACCTTCCAAGAAAAACCTAGCTGGTTTTATATGTGATAACATAGTGGTCACACTGCCACCACAGCACTAATAGTGCAGGCAAATGGAAATTTCCCAACACCTGTTTCTGTTAATGCTAAAGAAGCTGAAAATGAGTTGCACAGGAAGAGGTGGGAAACAAGAGTGACTTCAATGAGGAAAAAAATGCCACTTCAAAGACATATGTGCATTTCAACACCCAAAGAAAAGATCACCAAATCTTGCATATAGTTTCACGAAACCAAGAATTGCACTGAGATGTAGGTAGAACGTGTGCAAAGACGTACAATACATGTCTGATCCATTCACTGTAAAAGTAAAACCTGGGTACCTTTAGTTAAGGATCTTGAATTCTATCTAAACATTCTTTGTGCAACCCACTCAAGTTTTATATCATGATCTTAGCAGATACTCTCAATGGAGCTATATTCTCTGAAATCAGAATTGCCCTTATTGTATTTTGATACACATCGTATATTATATATATATATAAAAGCTGTTATTTTATTGATTTTTAAAACTTTTATGACTCTGAACTCCAGACATGCATTATAGTACAAGTAGAAGTAGAATGTGCCATCTGGGCTCATTCTAGAAATGTGCCCTGAATAGAAGAGCTTTCTCTTGCCTGATCTTCCAACCAAAATTATGGTGAACATGTCAGTTCATATTGCATTAGTACACCGTGACAGAATGCTGAAGACCATGATCACAGAAGGAGGAGGTGATAGTAGAGTCAGTTCATGACAGCTATTTTCAACTGTAGTGCTGGCCAATTATGGGAAAGAGGTAAGAGCAAGTTTGAATCACATTCCAAGGCACAGTTCATGTTCTGTTTTATTATCTAATACGGAAAGTATATTATAAGTAATAGAAGAATGTAGAATTTATTAGATCATCTTCATTGCCCACATTTCTTCCCAAAAAGGAAACCAGTAGCTCTAGAAGTGAGAATCAAATGAACTGAATTGTACTTTTTTCAATCCTTGTACAATAAAATATGTGCATAAATAAAGCACATGATTTTTTCAGGATTTTCAAATGTGCCATTAATTTCTTAAAATACACATTAGTACACTAAGAAGTTTAAAAATATAAGTGAAATTATTAATATCCTTCTATACTAAAGAATATCAGAATATTTTAGACAGCTAATGAAGTATACAATTCCATCAAATAATTTATATTTTATTTAACTTTATCCTTACTTCCTCACAGCTTCCCTTGGCATGCAGAATAACTCCAATTAGTTACAGAGTGCTTTCAAATGTGTTTCAGAGAAAAAAGGGAAAGTCTGCTAGAGCTATGAAATTACAGTTCTTTCTATCCTATTTTTAAGTGTTTATTTGGCTTTGGAAATGTTAGGAACATGATGAAATGTTGATTTTCTACTAAAAGAATGGGATACAAAAGTATCCTACTTTTTTTAGTCACTGACCTTGCAAATTTCTGAGGAATGAGTGACTTCTCTGGGAACAGCTATGGGAACAAAGATGATCACTGCAAGCACCGGGAGCAGAGGAGGGGCTTTGCAAGAGTAACCCTGTGTTTGGTTACTGTAAGGATGACATACACCGAACGTGAACAGACAGACAGTAGCTTCTGCTACACAGCTGAAGGTCCTGACATGAAACAAAGCTACAGAAAGTGAAGGTAGTTGGAGCAGTGCACACACTCAAGCCCACTTTGTGCCTGGGGAGACTCCAACAAATGAATCCTAAATAATATACCACAGTTTCCAAAATCCCACAGACAGGTCTGCCCTGCACTGTGTGATGCATCTTCCTTTCATAAACAATAAACAAAATGAGCTCGAAATTGGCTGGAATTGTAAATTCTCTAATTAAGGGGTGGCTTTGGTCAAGTCCAGGCAGCTGACCCGCCCAGAGCTGCGAACAGATGGCTAATAACAGGCTAGGACATCCAACCGGTTCTGACAATTTGTCACATTTCCAAGCTGTGGTGACAAGTGGCCCCCTGACACCTGCTGCAGCTCCAGCTTCAAATCTTGAATGTTATTGACAACCACAAATAAGGTAATTTTGGTTTTCCCATGGGGTTATAGCAAAGGGCTTTTCAGGTGGCTATTTAAAGCAATTATTTTGCTCTAAATTAGGCATATGTATGCATGTGCTAGATGAGGAAAAGGGGGAAAAAAAAAACTCAGTATGAATTATGAAGTTATATAACAATTTGGAAAATACTTCATATCCCAGACGCTTTACAATGGGTTCCAAAAGAGACATGTTGGAGCTACAAATTAAAATGCTTTGGCATTTTTCCAGGCAATAATTTATCTTCCCTGGGTGAATCATTATATTTGCTTGGCTTAGATTGCAGTGTAGGGTCATTAAAAAACATTCTGGTTCCTCCACCAGATTGCAATAGCTTGCATTTATCACAGCTGGAACTACACACCACATTTAAAAAAATTAGTTTAATATTGGCTAAAAAGTGATGATGAAGGAAATTTTTATGATCAGGTCTTTGCGACTGTATTAAGAAAAGAAGAAGTGTAGGCAACTCTTATGTTTGTTCAAACCTTATTAAAACAACAGCTTTATCTTCCCAAACCATAAGTGAAGCGTTTTCAGTGTCAGGGCTGACCCTGATCTTCTGTATATTCTCTGCTTAAAGGACATGAGCAGGAAATGGTCAGCTTAAGGACACAATGAAAGGAAACACAGCAGCAAAGGTTTCACTGATAACATGTGATTTGAAGTCAGTGAGCAGATTCAGTCAGTCATCCAGCTGTTCGGGCCAAAGTCTATACACTACACTGCTGACTCCTACAAGACTGTGTCACGAAAACATGTGGAAGACTGACGCTTGACATGGGCAAGGCAGGGAAAGCAGAACACTTTCACACCATCTGATGCTGTGGCTCAGTTATTTCGTGCCAGAATCAAGGAAAATTATGCTGGTTTAGGAATATTTGTTTTCCTAAGAGTTAACTGGGCCAAATAGAAATAGGATGCTGATGTGAGGGTGTATTCATATGTCAGTGCTTGAATATCACTAGGTGTAATGGGGTTCAGGTCAGAGTCAGAATTGCAAAGTATTCCACACCCACAATTAAGGACCAATATTTTTATTTTTTTTTTAGGAGAGATTTTTTTCAGACCAGCACTTTGGAAACTGAATGATTATAGTGCATGTAAAAGGATTTATAAACTATAAAGCTAATGCAGCTTGTAATTTCTAAGTAGTTCTTTTCTTTCCTCACACTCTCAGCAATAAGCATGTATCAGTCAATAATCAGAAATACATCTTTATTGAGTGTAGCAAGGAAGTGAAAGATATTCCAAGTATTGGATGATGCATTTTCATACTGATTTTATAACCATAGTTTAATCCAATTTCTGGTCTTGGATTGCAGTAATTGCAAGTCTTGTGCTTGGACAAGAACTGTGTCCTCTACAATTTCCAAGGCATATTAAACTAAGAGGAAAACAGACTGACTTTTTTAAAAAATCCTTAAAAAACTAACAATTTCTTAAATCTAGCTTAACTGTGATTTCAGAAGACAATCACTGCCACGTTGATCAAGAGCTTTAAAAATTCCGTAGGTATTGACAATTTATCAAATCAGCATGCAGGTTTCAATGTCATCACTATTACCTAGATTTTTTCAGTCCTGAATGGACTTGCTGATCAAAATCAGAGAACCTTATCCAAAATAGTTAACAGCCTGACCTCTTGAAGAGGTTGTAGGTGAATCAGGCTTCCAACTCCATCGACTGCCTGACTCAAATTTTTTTGTTTTATAAGAGATATTCTGTAAAAGCTGTACCATTTTGTCCATTTTAAATATATATATATAAATACCAATATTAATAAAGTTTGAAAAGAAAAACATTGTCTATTAGAAGAAAGAAACTTTGAGTATGGAATCTCCCATACTCCAAGAACAGTTTTCTATTCCAACAAGTAGTTAGTTATGCCAGAATGAATCAATACTATAAGAAATTCTAAAAGGCCATGTGAAAGTTCCATTGCAAAATTGTTGTATATTTTAAACCTCAAATAGTTTTGCAAATAGAATTCTTGTTTTCTGGCCAACCCTTCTCTCAAAACAAGCAGAATGGTACAAAAAAAAGTACATAGAGTTTTACTTTCTGTTAGTCATTTAAAGATTCTGTCATGAGTGTTCAGAGTTGCCATAGCCTTTCCTGTCCCTGGAGTCATGATGAAAAGTGATACAAATGCCGTATGTGTTATGTGGGGTTTTTCCAAGCACCAAATATGATAAATAAATGTGCTATTTACACAAATTTGCTACCTACCTATCCAGGCAAGGGGCCAAATGGAGATAACTACCTGTGATAAACAATATTTTTGTACCCTCAATATATCTGGACTCTGTGTGCATGCATGGTCAAGAGAGAGGAGACTGGGCAGCAGTAAATTTAATGCATAAAATGAAAAGCTATATAAAAGCTATATTAATAATAAATGTTATGTTATCACTGAAAAAAAATCAATAGATAGATCCAAACCCAATCAAGAGCCTTTTTTCTTTCCTATTTAATTTTTTAATAAAGAAAGGGGTAAGTTTTCAAATCTCAGGGAAAGCCACTTGCTGTAGGCAACTGCATTTGCATTGGACATCATCCTCCCTCCATTTTGAGACAAGTGCTAACCAAGACCTTAGACAGAATCCAGGCTAGTATTTACTAACAAGAACACATGGTATATTTCTCTTGTAAGGCTTCAGATAGTCCTTTATCTCTGATTAATAACCTGCTGGTTATCAGAATACATATGTGTTATTGCAAATGTTCTGTCTTGACAACAGCAAACCCTGGTCTTGAATTACACCCCTCTAGTCACTCAATCAAAAAAACCCTAGGTGAATATTTTATGTGGCCCAACTGTAGTCCTGTTAGTTCAGTTTTAGCTGGTATTGCTATTATAGAAATAGGAGATCTTGAAGCAATTAAGAAGAACAGAATATGCGTTATCGATAGTTTGATTTTTATTTTTTTTTACAATGGAAGAAGAATAAGGGGTACTGGTAGACCTAATCCGTGTATATCTTCCCGGTGAAGATGAGGTTGACAGCTTCTCCCCAGAGGAAGACCACAAGAAGTCAGAGGAAGTCTGACTTAGGATATTTAGAAAGAGAAATACTGGACAGATTCCATATTATGAGTGTTGTTCAACACATGCAAGAGGAGGAGAACAAGTTTGGCACCATTCATTAAAGATCTTTTGCTCCTGGAGATGGAAAATTAGGTGGATAACATGAGACAGCTGCATCCTTTACTGTAGGAGACTTTCACAATTCATTTAGGCTTTGCCTCAAGTGCCAAATTCTCAGCTCTGCTCTTGAATCCATCTGTCATCATTTCCTCCCATGAGCTTTCCATTCCTTTCACTTTGTATCATCTGCCAGTACGCATCGTCATTTCTTCTAGTACAGCTTTTACAGTGCACCAGGCTCCCTGTTATCAGGAGGCTTATAACTGAATGCTTCTACAAACAGTAATGTTCAAATGGAGTAAAGACTGGCATTCTCAACTTTTGTGTTTTGTTTGTCCCTTTGGATTGCAAATGCTTGGAGGAACTTCTTATTTGTTAGACACAACTTTCAAGGAAACAGAGCTTTGAAATCCATGCTGTGTTTACCACCCAACATGAGTAAGGAGCTCTACCTCATGAGCAGCATTACTGTGGAGATTTTGATTATTGTCTGTGTGGATGAAAATATGAGTAAGACATTCACACACAGATCTAGGCAGGCAACTCTGACAAAGTTGATTTGCCAAGAATATGTAGTTTCATTCATCCCAAATGACTAATCAGTTTGGATCTATTGAAAATTTTCAGCTGGAAAAACTTTGTTTTTATAGAAACTAGATTTCTGGAACAGAAAGAAGGAGAAGCTAATGCTCTGAATATGGGTGAAGATCAGGATTCAGTGTTCAGCTCTGGGGTGGGGGCGCATCTTGCTTTGACCTGTGCTGGTGACTGCAGTGGTTACAGGTGTTCTCAGCCTCTACAGAAAATAACACTCTTGTTTGTCTAAGTGACTAGCCATCTAACAAAGCATGTAAACATGTTCCCTACCCACCATGGATACATGTATATCCCACTATTTATAGCTTTAAGCAGATTTAAAGAGCTTATGCCAGAGGAGCTGTTTAAAGCTCACACCAGTGTGCCTGGCAGCGTGGTAGTTGGGTGAAGGCAATGATACAAACTATTACCTTGGATTCAGCATAAAGTGATGAAGGCATTGAACTGTCAAGGGTGAATTTCTATTAACTTAACAAACATTTATTAACTGGATTCATGTAAATGCCACCATGGAGGAGTGAGAATGGCAGTTCTGGCTTCCAGTCAATGCCATCTACTTCCTCATCTTACATTTCATACTATTTATATAGTATTCATTTATAAGATATACCACTCTGTAAACATAGTAAAAGACAAATTCCTAGAGTTTTCCAACTAGCAAGCCATTTCTAGCTCAGCACATTATTTCTGTGGGGTTTCTCTTAGGACTGGAATACTAGAAACAAGTATGCACCCCAAATGCTGAAATAGCAGAAGCAGATATTTGAGGTAGCATGTGCCTTTCTAGCAGGAGTCCTTTTCCCGAAAGGAAAGTTTGTCCACAGATCAGGGTTACAAATTTGGCCCTGGTGCTCTTAGTCCATGCAAGAGAAAGCAAGAAAGCTGGAGAAAAAATACAGCCCCACTTGTAATGTGTAGGAACTTGGTAAAATACTGTATAGAAAAGCAAAACAATTGTCTCACTGTTCCAAGGTTTCGCTCTTGCCCCCATCCACTCCAGCTATGCTCTGGATCCTAACAAGGAGTTTAAGCCCCAGAAGCCAAGCCAAGTTTTTAGGATAGATTTTAAAAGGAGCACAGTTCAAATAAATATTGGCCTAACCAATGTTTTCTTCACAAGCAAGCCCACAGCTGCAATAGACTGTCTATCTCGACGCTTGTATACAAACTCCCAGACCTATTAATTCAGGCAAGCAGTAGTTTGAGACAAGCTTCTTGTTTCCTAAAGATGTCCAGTGTGTCTCACTTTAAGCCTTCTTCCTGGACCTAGCTGCCAGCACAAGCATAATAGGGTGAGGTTAATTATGCCATATTCCACATCCTTCCTGGTTGCAGCTTAATTAACTCTCATTTCTCAAACTCTTTAATAAGAATTTTTTCTCATGTCCTCTGGACATCTATTCCAAGTAGCACACTCAGGTTACCTTTTTGAAGGAATATAATATGCACTTTGTTTTTATGTTTTTTTCTGCATCGTTTACCACTGAACCCTTTTAGATAGCCACAGAATCCATGTCTTTTGCCAGCTTTAACTACACAACTTGCAGTTTTAATTTTTCTTACCATGGATTTGTTGTTTATGCAGCAGCTCAAACTCTTTCCAAAGTAGTCCTTCTTTATAACACTTTATGTAGTTTCCCTGTCTCTGAGAAACTGATTTCCTAGTGCCTTGAAATTGATTTTTTTCTGTGAAGCTTTTTGAAACACTTGGTTGTTCGAGGGACAGTGTGAGAAACTAAAAAATCTAACAAAGGATGCCTGCACAAACATGGGTAATATTTCTTCAAGTAGAACCTGCCAGAATTCTGCAGGTTTATAAAATGTATGCAAATAAGCGGCATTTGCCTTATCCTCAGTTCCCTTCCATCTCTTATACATACCTGATTTTTAACTTCACTTTTTTTTTTTTAATTAATGTTTCTATAATTCATTTTTCCCCAGTAACTTAATGCATGGGAAGTTTGAACACTTCTGTTCCTGATTATTACTCTCTTCCCAAGAAAACACTATCAAATGCTGTCCACTCACCACATTTTTCTGCCTCTTTAACACATACACCCTTTCTGTGAGATCAAAGGCTTTATGGACTTCTAACCCAACCATCAATTTTCTTTAGCACCTTTATATGTGCCTTCCGAGTTAATAGCTGGTTGTAAGTGGTTCACACACTCTTCTAGTGGGAGTTTTTGGCATGTCCTGAATTTTAATCTACCTTAGTTTTTTCCAGCATTTCGCTGTCCCATTAAATACTTTCTTTTAAAGGAAAGGTTATCCTGCATGCTTTTGGTTGGTACTCAACTCATTTTTCACTGAAACTGCGTCCACTTGCAGCTACAAAATGTTAATCCAAGTTAGCGGGATTTTTATTGCCCTTTTTGTTCATGATGAACACTACCCTGTTTAAAAATTTCATTCAATTTTTCTAGATTCTTTTTCTAGATCTCTGACTAGTACAACTGATGTTGCTTGCCATGCTGATCAGAGTCTGGTCCCATATTATCAGAGCAAGCTTAATTCAGCTTAATGTTGTGAATTCCTTTGCTAGCTCTCTTCACATGGGCACAGGTTCCAACTAAAATTTTTCTTTTCAATCCTTTCAAAATATCTCCTCTACATTCCACTTTGCTTACTTACCCAGAGTACAGTATCATCTCTTCACAGTTCATTTTGTCTGCCCGAGTTAACAGAGAAGTATTAAATAGACTAAAACTGTACGAAATAAAATAACCTTAAATATTTTTCTTCTGCCTAGCATTCATTGCTTGAGCATATGGGGTCAAGCATTTTTTGAACTTGCATCATGTGTCTTATACATGGCCAAACAGTTTCTGCTAAAATGGGACTTTTGATTTCCCCATTCTCCCACGAGTAATTTTCTTAATTTCTGTGCTACTGGCAATATCTTTTTTTCTGTGACCACTTCCTCAGAGCTTAAGGTGCTTGCAAGAGAGGTTTTCCTATACCTTTCAACTTTACCGTAACTGTGGTATTTGGTTGAAATCCTTGCTATAGAATTCAAGAGGTGATACAAATACTTTCTCCTTCATTGAAGAAACCCACCAACCTGAAGTTATTTTGTTCTTGAAAAAATATTTAAGAACATGAATCCTCCTTACACAAAACATGAAGATAAATTTAGAGTACTTAAACTGCAGTATCTGTTTAAAGTACTGTTATTTTTTAAACCAGTATCATAGTTTCTCAAGACTTAGAATAAACACAGCCATAGCTACATGGAAAAATGAGATACTTATGACTTTTTCATCTCTGCTGTGAAAGAGTGAGAAGGACACGGCTCTCAGTGCTGTTGTCATAGTTGGGTTAAACTGTTGCTTTGGGCTTTGCAAAGGGGCTGCATGTAGAGATGATGCGGGAACTTAAGCTCCAGCAGCTGCTTTCTACCATCTAATTAAGTATTGTATCACAGAGAGAGACTATTAAACTGATGCTGCAGAAACCTGTAGTGACTGTTGGCAAGTTTATGGGCAGGATTTAAATTGTTTTTAATATAGAGTGAGCCTCAAAGATTTCAAATGTGATTACATGAGAGACCACCTATCCTGACAATTGATTCTGTTGTATTAGTGGTCAGCAGAGGAATTCAAGTTAATAGCCTAGTCATATAGGCAGGACAGACTTGGCAGAAGGAGATCTGGTGGACAGCCTTGAACTCTGGAACTTATTCTTCAACTGTAAAAAGAGGATAATAATGCTTCTCTACCTCCCAGTAGGGTGCTTAGACTAAATTCGTTATTAGACATTTTCAGTAATGCTTCTGTTCATGTTTCCAAGGTAATGAACAGGGATGGGCTGGAAATCCCTTAACAATAAAACTTATAGAAATTAAAGGGCAATGGGAGTTCAGGGGTCACAGCACTTGTGACAGGAACTATAGTTATTGCAAAATTTGGTAGATAATTCCCAGCCCAAGCCGTTCCCGTCTACACAATAAGGATGTTTCTTCGGCGCAGGCTCAGACACCTACCTGCTATGAAGACTGCCCAGAGATAATTTTGTCTCGGTTTGTAGAAGATTGACCATAACATTGAGACTGAGTAAAAAAAAAAACCCAACTCTCCAAGCTGTGTGGTACACTGCAAAAACAGGCAACTATCATCAACTCCATCCTTGCAGCCAAGAGTACTTTAGAAGGCCAGAACTGCATACGTGTCCAGGATGGTAGCAGTGGGATTCTGTGCAAATCCCATCAGTCATTAAAAGACAAATCTCACACATGGATTTCAAAGTTAGATAGGGCTCAATAAAAACTCCTCATCTGACAGTACTTTGCACAGGAGGTCCAAGCTTGACACTGCAGACAGATTCCTTTGCTGCCTAACAAGCTAACCAGAAACCTCTACTCAATCTGTGCAAAGCCATCTCTAGGTCAGGCTGCAGATGAGGCTTCATGCAGCTCGGAAGACACTAGTACAGAATATTCATTTCTTCATGCTACCAGTAAACAGCATTTAAATACTGAGTTTATTCTTCATCACACCAAAGGGTTGATTAAGCTCTGTTCTGCAAATGTATAGCTTAGGATGGCAGGCTTGTGGAATCAGCCTCAGCGAAGGCAAAGAATCCATCTTGGCTGTCTGCCTTGAAGTCCTGCTGTTTGAGCAAGAGGAGAAAGCAGAAGGAGTAAACACTGTATGATACGAAGCGTACTCATCCTCCTGCTGGACAAAACTTTTTGGTCTGTATTGTTGCTTTTGTTTAATATATATCTCATTCCTTCAGTTTCAGCAGCTGCTCAAAACCCTGCGAAGAACAGCAGCTACAGTATGCTATGTTCTGATGTATATGCCTCTGAGATTTAGGTGTCATTTCTCCATGGTAATATTCAAAGTTAGCTGGATAGATCAAAGATTGAAGACAAAATAAGTTGCTACATCTTGTATTTTTTTGCTTGACTCTCACTGAATAAAGAAAAGCTACTGGTCCTAGTCATACCTGGCATATACACCAGTGCCTGCAGCATGTTTTTTCCTTGTATGAAGTATACTTAGAACACAGAAAAGGTTAAGGAGCTAGTGAAACAACGTATCTTGCACTGAAAACCATGTCAGCAAAACTGTTAAATGAGCCTCTTGCCACTGGCTGGGCCAGGGGCTCCCTTAGTAGCATGTAGCGCATTTTGCATTGGCATACTGTGTCAGGAAATCCCATTTCCTCGCTTTAGAGGACTGAAGCATGGATTGCCAACATACTCAATTAGATGGTTTCTACTAAGTTCCCTCTATTTTTTTTCTTTAACAAAAAAAAAAAAAAAAAAAGGGGGTTATCTAAGCTTCTGTCTGCAAAGCTCTTAAACTAGGACTGTCATCACTGCTTACCCCCACAGTTTTTTACAATAAAACCCATCACTGTTGGGTTCAAACAGCAGCAGTTCAATTCGGTTATTAGAGGTTCTATGAGTGGGAATAAATAGTGATTTCGTTCATGGTTTTATTTAGACCAAGTGTGGTCCCTAGGTTTCTGGCAAGCTGCCAGTGTAACCATCTGGTTTACAAAGTTTATGGATCTCTCTGGAAATAGACAGCCCAAAGCTAAAATGTACTAGAGGAGCATTTTTCTTTGAACCACCTGCTGTAGACAAAGAACGCTCAGATTTCAATAGGACACGGGTTTTAAGCCTCACATAGGCCTAAAGTCAGCCCAATTAAGTATGCAAAATGAACCTATATTCATTTCACTTACATTTTCTTACAACCCAGCTTCTGTAACTAGCTTATGAACTTTTATATATATATGTATACAAATACATGCACATACAAACATAGATGTAGCTATAGAGAGAGACCATAGGAGGGCCTAAAGCCCAGAGATAGGTCACACCAAGATTGTGTGATCTTATGCAAACTTCTGCTTCAAACACCTTCTATATCCATAAACAAACATAACACCTGAAGAATATAAACAAGCAAGCCAGGATGAAGACAGAAGGTATCTGATATGATATTCTGATAGCAGATGTGCAGTTTGCAGGCTATCACTAAGAACAGATGTCATTCTTATGAGGCGTAGAGGGAGATAAATCAAATCAAACCACTCATACCAAGTATCTGAAGATAACTGAAAGAAAACTATTTTTAAAAAAGTATTTTTTGCAATTTCCCTTGGGCTTTGCCTGCTACCCTATTTCAATAGCATGCTCAACCTCAAATATCTCCCTAGTTGCAATATAGTTTACTCAATTTTGAAGTGACTGTATGCCACATCAGTTGGAATTCTATTACGTTTCCACCATAAATACACTAGCATGTGAATTGAACTATATACTACCATAGAAATATAAACAGAGTACCCAGTATTGATGGGCTGGGTCCTGGCATCTTGAAACAACTGGCCAAGGCATGGCTAGATCTAGATTTTATAGACTGCGGAGGGAAGGGGAGGTTGACCAACACAGTTGAAGTGGTTAGAGCCTGTCCGTTGTTTTTCAAAAATGGTTTTGGGTGGATTTGCTGTTGTTCTTATTGCATTAGCTGCCCCTGATGTAGTTTGAATGTCAAGTAGCTGCTGTCAGGATGGAAGTAGGTGTGCTCAAGATCTCTAAAGCAAAAGGGAAACCCCACCTAATTTGTAATTGTTTTATTGTATTGCTAAAGTCTGAAAGATCAGCAGTGCACTGCTGGTGTTCCTAAACTTGTAGACACAGAAGTAATTTCATGGAAGTTTGTTTTAAAGGAATGTATTTCTGACAGTGCCTGAGGATTGGAGGTGGCCTTGCACTAGACTAGAAAGCAAACTGAGGCTAGCCAAAAATGACAGTTCCATTGGCTAATGTGTTCAAATTGAGAACTACAAGGAGTATAACAAGTTATGCAAATCTGCCTCATTTTAACAAGATGTTTGGTTCAGTGCAGTAAGCCTGCAGGCACATACTATTGTACTGTTATCACTGTTACTTATTCTCTGCAACATTCTTTATGTCTTTTTTCTTCCAGTGTCTGTTGAACTGCACTTTGCACTCAGAGATCCTGTTTAGAAAACATTAGTACACTCTTTAATTAATATTTTTCCACTTTGGTACAACATAGAGATGAAAAATAGCCCTCCAGTGGATTTTGGTGGCCTGATTATGAGTCTGCTGTGAAATAGTGAGCAGTAGAATGGAATAAAGGAAGAAGGAGCATCTCATCCTTACTTATAAATTTCAGTTAAAGCATTGCATTTTGGGGTCCCCCACCAGACCCATAAGTATTGTATCCTTCAGTACCTTCATAAGAGAAAAACTGACACTGCGAAGGGAATAGTGCAGTAAAAGGAAAGCACAATTACACATACCAGAGCAACACTGTAATAGGGGACTGTACGCACACACCAACACTGCTCACACAGACTGACAAAGGTTCTCAAGATTAAGCCATTTCAGAAACGACTGAGCAAAGTTAGTAGAGGGGCTGCTCTTGCAGCTAAGCAACATCCCATCACAAAGAAAGGAATCCACACTCTGTAACTCATGGTGCTAATATAAGTGTAAGGTGCTTCTCTCCAGCAGCCTCCTCTAAGTGTCCATTTTAATTAAGGTTAAAAGGCCATGTATATAAGGACTTCTTTTTCTTAATAAAGAAGCTGATCATAAAATCAGCTCATATTTCTGACTACATTAGGACAGTTTGGAGAAAATAATAGGGAAGTTCACTCCCCTGTTTTAAGTTTTACCTGCCTGAAGCAGTAGTTGTACAGTTTTGCACCCATTATAGGATGTAGGAGTGGCTCTGTTATGCCTAACCATCTCTGAGATCTGCAGCTGACTTGTTGTACGTCTGTTTCAAATCCAATTGGAATCAGTGGAAGACTTCCCAGTGGTTTTGTTTTGCTCTAGATCAAGTCTTATGTGGGCTTGGGCTTCTGCCACTGTAGGGAATTGGCATTTGCCCTTTTGCAAAATCTCTTCTTAAATGCAGTACATCTTGGTTTCTAAACCCTTAAGGTAGAGGATGCTCAGTTTTATTGTACAGATTTACAGACTAAAATTGCCAAGTGTTAAGAGCACTGTATAGTTATTTTCTTATGGAATTCATACTTAGCAGCCTCCGGACTCTCTGAGCTGCCCATCTGAAGTCGTGGCAAACAAGCCTCTGCCACAGAAATCTTCATTTGATTGTTTATTTTCAGATAGGATCTACCCTCCTTCCCACTTTGAATTTCAGAAGTATCAAATCTCTGGCACAATGATAGCAATCAGGCATGTGGGTGCAATAAAGTTATGAGCTGTCAACAGTAATTCAGGCTGGGTGGCAGTATCAGACCATATAGAGACAGATCTGTTTTGGTTTATTTTTAAAGTTGGATTTCAAATCATCACATCAGCATTAATTCAGCCCTGATTAGAGTTCTGTTTCTTCCCTGTTCGTTGCCAGCTTTGTAGTTCTCCTGCTGACCTCAAATATTGGACTCCTACCATCTTGGAATTTAGGTCCCTTTTGCAATCGTAGACTTCGCAGGTCCTTGTGGCAGCCGTGGGTAGGGGGTGTAGCAAAACAGTGGGCAGCAGCTATTCGTAACTTATTGAATCAAGATCCTGCCAAATACCACTTCTGAATATATGGTCAGCCTGTTAGTGGGTAGAAAATTACATTTCCCCCCGCTCTTGTTTGAAATATGCATTTATTTGACATTACTCTACAGGGTACTATTCAGTCAAAATTATTAGAACTGAAGAATTATGCAAAAGTTCAGCAAGTGCTGTAAGTTAATCAGAAAATCATCTGTTAAAATTGTTTTGATAAAAAACCAAAGCACTTCAAACCTTTTGTACTGATGCCACCTTGAAACTCACATCTGGAAAACAAAGCTTTTTTTCAAACAAATATTTTATGCTGAGTAACAATCTCTGAAATGGTAAGACTGAGTAATTAAAATTCTATTTCCTGCATCATTGAAAATCTTCATATTTCTGGTGTTGATTCAACATTGATATTTGTAGGGCTTTTAATATTAGTGCTGTTACAAGTATGTCTTTCACCGTCTATCGTTGAATCTTGTCATTTGTTGAAGCTTGCTAAACAAAAGGGAAAGAAGAGTGGAATAGCTCCATCTCCAGTTACAAACTTATGATTCCTCTTTTTTTGTGGTTAGTGTGCAACCAGCCAGATGAGCAGAACAACTGCAATGCTGCAGTTGAAAAACATCGTTCCCAGCTAGGCCAAGAAGTGACATTTTTATGAGCAGATGTGCAACCTTGCTAAAGTAAATGAAATCATAAAACATAGTTTGAATATATAAATAGTCTTCAAAAACCTGTGTTAATCACTCCAATTTTTTTATAGACATTACAAGTAATGGCCATGGCACAGAGCACAGCTTCTTTTCTATTGTAGGTCAACAGAACATGATGTAGACTAGAAAACTGGGGTTCAAGTGATGAGCAAACAGTGTATTTATGGAGTTACTCCAACTCAATGAGCTGAATTATGCATGAGATGAAAGTTATCCTTGAATTTCAACTAGAAACAAAAAATATTGCAATTTATTCCATTATCCAAGCATAATCTCAAGAGGAAGTATCTAGTCTACTAAGCCACTTAGACAAATTTATAATTCCTTTTCCTGTAGTAAATCACCTCTGCTTGAAAAAGGAGGGAAGATGAGACTAGCAGATAAAACATACCATCACACCATCTTTTCTTGTAAATGGTGTAGCTTATATACCAAAACAAAGGTCAAGATAACTGAGTTATTACTTTTCATGAAGCCTACCCTAATTTATTTGTCAACATAAATTTTCAGCAAGTTTTACAGAAACATAAATGGAACAAACCCCAGCTTTTATGTTTTTTCTTTCAAGCAGTGTTTTATTGTAGCTTTTTAAGCAGCATCAGCTGCTAATGTTATGTGTATAAAGCTTTCTGAACTGTGTTGCAAGGGGAGTTCACTTTCAGCAAGCTTGCTGAAAGCATGTTAACCAAACACATTTGGCATAAGTGTTTCTGTTTACCTCATTATTCAGACTAAATAAGGGACATATGAAGTGGAAGTCTGGGGTGAAATCCTGGGTTTGGTGAATTCAATGGTAAAATTCATATGGATTATGTTTCTCTCTCCTAACACCTTTCTCCATCTCAATAACAAGAATGTTCCCTCTTGTGCAAAGACCTGGCACAGATCCTTTTAGGAAGGATCAATTAGAGATATCAAGGGAAGTATTGGATTCTTATCATGAAAGGTATGACCACACAAGTTACCACACAAAAAGCTGGAATGCAAACACGAGAGCATCTGCTACATGATGTTATCATCCCATATGCATATTTTTCACCATTAGTAAATGAAATTATTTATTCTTTGCTGAAAAATTTTTATTATTGTCTAAGAGAGTGAAAATGAGCTGTTACAATAAAGGTGGCTTATTTTCTTTGTATAGCATAGTAGTTAGAGGATGCATGTAGGTAATTACTATAGTGTATTTGATGTGTTGTAAATTTATATTCTTACTAAATTCTGACTTTTTCATTTGCTCCAAAATTCATACTGCATTGTAAGCAATTTCTTCTAGTCCTGTTTTTTAATGTATCTGTATACATGTATTATAAACCTTATTAAAAAAAAGCCATTTAACTTTGACTTGGAAATCCAATAGTAACTGTATCCAACTGTATTCAAATGGAGTTATTCATCACAAAAAAATATTCCAATAATATTTTCAGTGGTACTTTTCTGGTGAAAATGGAATACATTTACAAGACAAAGAAAATCCATTCCTACCAGATAGCTAGCGGGATATGTCGAAAGCAATAACCTTAAAGAAGACGGAAACTGAGAAACAAGACAAAGGAAACAGGTACTAGAATATTTCATTTAGTTACTATATGACAAGTCCATCATAGATCATTATTTATAGGTCACTTTCCTGTCAGCTGTAGGATTTCTGGCCCTAATCATGAGAGTCAACACAGACTTCCGAATAAAAACTTCCAACATGATAGAGATAATTCCGAGCTGGACAAAAGATACATAGGACTATGATTTGCTTCCTTTCTTATATTAAAAATGCCAAGATATTTCCCTAATAATTCCGTGACATTAATAGTGCTGTTTTATCCTGTCACAAACAACAAGGAAAAGACAATTCTTTAGCAAGATCTTGAGCCTCAATGAAGCTGAAATTCAAGTCCTCAAGAAATTTATAGGAACTATATTTTTAAATATATAATTTTTCTATAATGCTGTGTTTCTACTCTATGCAAACTTGGAAGATTATTTACCTCTTCTATCAGCTTTTGCTGTTCAGCACACACAGATTTCATTTTCCCTTCTGTCTTCATTTGGAATTAAAATGGGAAAAAAGCCTTTATTTTGTTTGATGTGAAGATACACATCGAAAATATCAGACTATCCTTAGGAATATGGCCCAGACAAGCTGGCTCATAGTTCTGCTGTGGTGTAAATTTACACAAAGAAGGCTAGGGCTATGGATCAGGTTTGGAGAGCACTTTTGTTCCAGCATTTGAACTGAAAACTGAAAACATCCTACATCAGCCTGAAACAAACAAACAAACAGAGAAACCTTTTTTTCCCACATAAGCAAAAAAATGGTGTAAAATCCTAACAAAAGCACTCCAGAACCTCCCCCCTACACAAACACTAGAGGAGGCATTTAAAACTTATTTTTAGAAATAAAAGGACAAGAAATTTGAGGATGAAAATGAGATGCCCATAAATCAAATCAAGAAGATGACCTACTTCTTCCTACTGTAATTGAAAGTGAAGTTTTTTCACCTTCACTGATTGGTTATACCACATTCTCATTTTCAGTCTCAGATGGCTTGTAAGTGTCCAGTTTCCTGTGTCCACAAGCAATATTTCAGGACCACTGCAGATTGCATCTGACATATGGATTGTCCAAATACTATGTGACTCACTGAAAACAGTAAAAATTCTTATTTCATTCCTTTCTCTGAGCTTAAGTTTCTCTAAGAGAAACTTAAAGAGTTTGAGCAGCCTTTCCTACCTCCAGAGAGTTCTCTAATCACCATCTAAGGGGTAATGAGATCTTCATTAGTATACCTTTTGTGTATGTACATGCATATCGTAGTTGGGTAGCAGGGAGAAAGAGAGACTATAAAGAGAGAAAGTAGAAAAGTGCCATTCAGTTCCGACAATTCAGAACAATGAATCTGCCAGCAACCTTGCATTAGGATTTGTTAATGAAAAAGAAAACAGAACCACAGTGAAGTAGGTGTTCTTTGTTTGCTTGTTCCCTGTAGCCTGGCTTTAGGTTTGAATGCGGGCAATGTGCCTTAGGTTGCAATATACATTCAGTCTTAATGACAGCATCTCTAGGACACTGAGATGACTCAGCTTCTGCCTATGCTCTGATGAGTATTTTGCATGACTCCTGAAAACAGTGGCTCTTAAGACCTTTTAATCACAAATAGAAGAATGCAGTGGACAGTTTACAACTCTGATTGGCAGTCAATAATTTTTTAAAAAAATTCTAATTAATGTTTGAATACAGAAGTCCATAACTTTGTTGCTTTAAAGGCACTTGAGAACAAGCAAGAAAATAAATTTATACATTGAATAAATCATACAGAGGTTCTTATACTAAGCTGTAAAGACCTTTTATATTTATTGTCTTCTATGAATTCTCTAAGAAGAATTCTGTAAAACAAAGCCAAATGCCAGTTTAAAGATATATACTGCTTCCATATGACAGTGTTATGCTGGTGCTAAACCAGGATGTTCTGATGCAACATCAAACGACACTGCTAACTTCTCTGCTAGCTGCCCTGTAAACCCACCTTTGTAAGCTGGCTAGCTTCTGAAAGCATTTGCAGTATCAGGACCCTTGCATAAAAGTGCTGATTTTCAAATCAACATTAATATAATCCATATACCTTAAAAAAAAAAAAAAAAAAAAAAGTCTATCCATATAACAGCCTGAAAACTACAGAAGTGTAAGAAATACTAGAAACTGCTTATAAACCAGGTTTTTACATTTTAAACAGGTCATTACATAACAGTAAACCAAAAGAAATGAACCGATTTCTTGAACAGAGGTGGTGTGCTAACCTTAGTGCTCACCATCAGCATTATTATAAAGCAACTAGTAAGTATACCTGGAAACTTGCTGGTAGACCTGACTAGTAAATGTGGTCAGGCTAACTGAATAAAATGGTTAGATATTAAAAAACAGCAAAGTAGTGCAGTATGAACAAATGTTAGGCAACGTTTATACTACTGACTTCTGCTGGCAGACCTGGGTTGCTCAGAGATGGGAAGAGAAGGCCTTAATTTAGCAGATATATTAAAAACTCTTCTTCAGGCCCAGTTATGCTGACTAAATTATTTATTTTTAGCGGGGCAAGTTTCTTTCACTTACAGAATGTCATTTACCAAATGAAAGCCTAACTTCTCAAAGCACATTCATATTCACAAGAGGAACTGTTGTAACATGTGTTCTTGGTAAATATTTGTTTGGAAAGAGAGATTCATCCAATGTATGAAGAGGATCTATGTTGAAAAATCAGATCTAGGAGTTGTCTGCAATTTCTCTTCAAAGCCACCCCTGCAGAGAGCCAATGCTAATTTTGTTGTTCTGCCTCCATATCTAACATCAGAAACACTGATGAGAAACTTGAGCTGATGTACGTTTATCTGGTCCCTGCACACATCAGAGTGATTTATAAGTTACAATTTTAAGTACTTGGTACTGTAGGTTTTGAACTTGTTGAAACTCGACAGACATCAGATTCAAATATTCAAGCAGAATAAAATTCCACATAAATAAGTGACAGAAATTTAAGCAAAGTTTATTCAGGAGAAGGGTTTGACCACACAAGCACTTGAACATAACAATAGATACTTGTTTATTTGAAAAGATTTATTTAAAGCTTTGGCTTTAGCAATCACCAAAAGAAAATCCTGATGGCCATCAAAGACCATAATGAAAAACAATCATGAGGAACATGGATCTTGTTTATTTGTATTCAGTTTCCTCTGGAAAAACACATTAGACATAAGCTGTTTAAATAAAAGGCAGGATTTAGCTGTGTTGATTCAAGTTTTATGAATTCATTAAGAGGTAATTTTAAACAAGACTTTTCCTTACAAACTCTTATTAAAATATATCAATGGGCAATTAAACAAGAATAAGAGAGGCTTAATTTCCGTATCTGAGAAACACTACATACAATGTATATTCTATAAAATATCTTCACCACTGTATAAACTAAGCACTTAAAAAGATGCCCTATGGAAAATATCCATACAGTATGGAAATATCCCTGGAAATGTGTCATTACCTAAAATAATTATGTATAAGGACCGAATTATTTTCAAGTGGAGCTGTAAGGATGAGCTTTCATTGCAAGTTCTAAGCATGTTGAAAAATAATTTGCATTCTTTAACAGTCTTCGTAATATTAAACTGTCTCTTGAAACTGGAAGAAGGTCCGAGCTCATAAAGTAGGACATATCACAGTGATTCCTAACTACATCCATTTCCAGTGCAAGGAGGCAAGAATAACATCCTGAGATTGGAGAAAGACCTTTCTGTTCCAATTGCCCTTCAGAGTGATGTATCAGCAGAGAAAAGCACAGTATTTACTGACCTGCATTCTAAGGTCCTCATTCATGGAAACAGTTTTACTTGGAAAGTCACTTGAAAGCATGGGTTTACTTTCAGAAATATTCTCTAATTTAATTAAAACCTGTTGCCTCTTACAGGAATTATTTGTGTATATGATACTACATCAAACTAGAGATAAATATCTAAAACATTGAGGCCCTTTCTCTCTGCGGCCAGCTTTAAAATCCTTCTTTCTTCTACTTAGCTACTCTTTGGTGACAACAGACAACCTCAGTTTCTGTACTGAAACATGAAAAGGCTTAATTCCCCACTAATATTTTCACAATGGGCATCTAATCAAAGATTATTCACCAGTCTTTCCAATGACACCCACTGAACACACAAACATATGATCAATGCTGGGATTCTAAAGCAGACCCCTACAAACTTCAAGAGAAAAATGGAAAAGGAAGAAAAATAGTACCATCTTCTGTAGTCTTGACTGAATGATTGATTGATGGTATCCACACAACAAAATAATATCCCACCTTACCTGTCTTTCTAGTTAAGCTTATCAGGTTAATATCCTCAAAGACTGAGGAAAAAAAAATACTGGATGGGAATGTGCATGCAGAGTCCTCCAGGTTAGCAGTAGAATGTCAGGAGAACACAACTGGGGGAAACTGCTCAGAGGAGCAAAAATGCTCTAAAAACACAGCTTGGGATGTTTGCAGAGACAGAGGCAAAACCTAAGATGCTGTAGACAGAGAATGGAGAAAAGGACAACAGACATATTCTGCAGGTAGAAGGAGAGCAATTAGTGTTGAAAATATTCAAGCTAATCTAATTCTGTTTGGTTTGGGGTTGGGTTTTTTGTTTGGTTGTTGGGGTTTTTTTGGTTGTTTTTTGTGTTTTTTTCAATCTATTGAACTTCACTAACCTGTTTTAAGTTTTTTGGCAATTGGCTCAGCAAAACAATTCCCTACTTTCTGCTTTTGGTCACAGAAAATTTCTATTTCTGGTTCTTTCTGATCCAATTTGTATTGAGATGTCTTTATGAGAAGCACAATATTGAATTCCTAATGTTAAATGGAAAAGATCATAATTCCATTAAATTATTAGCAATGGTTTAATCCCCTTTTAAAATTAGAAATATGTTTTTAAATCCTGAAAGTACTGATTCATAGGACTTGTAGAAATAAAACAAGGCCCTGTTGCAACAGGTATTTTGCAAGAGAACTGACAATGATTTTACTCTTTGTCCTAAATGCAAAATAGCTTGGAGACAAAAAAAAACTTTCCCATATGTATAATTTATAGGGAGAATCTCTATTCAGTAGGAGATAAAGAATATCTAAATAAATCATCACTTCAACAAGTTTGTTTCAGACACAACTTATTTAAATTTAAAGTTTAGACAGATTTAAAGTAACAGCTTGAGTGGAAAGCAAGTGTTTTCATTTGGGCACCAGTGAAAATTTTATGGTCCCCTTGGGTCTGCTAATAATGACAGTAGTTTTTTGTTGATTTTTTTTATACTGGATCAAAGCCAAGTTATCTTTTTTTAAGAAATTGATTTTTTTTTGTTGTTGTTGTTCTGTAACAAAGATTTTCCCCATCTGGGAGAAAAAGCCTCAACAAATGTTGTATATATTAGTGTCAATTTCAAGGGCAAATATACAAGATTAAATTGTTAGAGAGAAAGTAATAACACATGTAAAACCATCAAAGTGAAACAGTAGTGAAGATAGCATACAAGGTCATTCATCATGTTTTTCTTTGCAATTATATCCCTGTACCATGCTACCATATTCACAGCAAGCTGCAAATAGAATTTCTAGTTACAAAGGGAACAATGATTCAAGATACAATGTGTTCTCAGCTGCACTATATGGGGAACATTTTGGTCCTGTTACAGTTCTGGAGTAAAACCCAGCTCTCAACTTTAGTGCATATCTCATGGGCTTCAGAAGGAATTCTAGCTGCTAATGCCAAAGCTTCCTATCGCCGGGGACTTTACGCACGTCAGAGAAGCGGTACAATTCATAGATACAATGAATCAAAAAACCGAGGGGACCCTCAGCTGAATGTGTTGGACAGGAAGAGACTCTGTCGGAGAGTTCTTAAAGTGAAAGATTAAACCAGCTAAATCATAATGCTTACCACATTCTCCAGTGGTAACTAAAATAATAAAATAACTCCTTTTTTAGATAATCAACTAACCTTTTCCCTGTGCCAGTGTTCATTCAGCCTTTTGAGAAATAAAATTAGATTTCCATGTTTGAGCATAATTTACTTTTATGAAAGCGAATATATATTATGTCATATCTAAGCGTTTGGTAAGATTCCTGTCTGCAGCAAAGTGGCTGTCTACAGGAGCTTTTGCAGAAGAGCACATATCTTCTACAGCTGCAAAAGAGATTACTACCTTCAGTTTTCCCATAGTGCAGCCCTACATGCAGATCAGAGTCACATCCATGCTGGTAGTGTGCTTCTGGTTACAGGTGAACTTCTGTCATAGGAGTCTGGCAGTGTTCCAGGAATTCTCCTGCAGCTACGTTTAATTCCACGTTCAGAGTGTAATTCCACAATATGATCTCTCCAGCAACAGGGATCCTATAAACATTTCCCAAGTTACACCCTTTAATTCTCCATCTTCAGATGCTCATTTCCTTCTCCTGCCCTACAACTTTCTACTACTTATCTGTGACGAAGCAATGGCAGATAACACCGTACTGTAAAACATATGACTGAAACGATGCAAAAATAACAACTGTATGTGAGTGCAGCTGCAAGGTGCCTTAGGAGCATTCAGATATCATAAACTATCATAAATCCTGTTTGGGCAAGCAGCAGTTTTCAAGCCATCCACTAAGCACCACTATGGGTAGAAGGCCGGTGGCTGTGAATAACATGTTCCACATGGAGACAGCCAAAGCTGAGGAGGGAACACAGCAGCCTGCACTAGGTTACCATCCCTGGTGAACATTTACAAGCTGGGGAGCTATTCTCTTTAGGTTTCTTCTCTTCCATGCCTGTTGCTTTGAGGTCTTCTGCCTACCAGCTCATGACACTGCCACCATCCACCTTCATTTTTATTCTACATCATGAAAAAATCTTTTCATAATCTTTTAATAACTGAATCTAAATGGTTTTACTTGCTTAGGCTTCACTATGAGGGTGGTGAGACACTGGCACAGGTTGCCCAGAGAACTTGTGGATGCCCCATCCCTGGGAAGTGTTCCAGGCGAGGCTGGGTGGGGCCTTGAGCAACCTGGTCTAGGGGAAGGTGTCCCTGCCCATGGCAGGGGGGTTGGAACTAGATGATCTTTAAGGTCCCTTCCAACCCAAACCTTTCTAAGAATCACCTAAAACTTGCCATGTCTTTACCTCAGAGAGATAAAGCCAAATTTAGCAGACAAAATTAGGTGAACAGCTATTTTGGTGATAAAGAATGAGCAGGAGAGGTTACAGAGTATATCATAGTGCCTCAAAAGGACATGGCAGACAGTCATGAAAAGAAACTACAGTGGAAATAAGGTTTAACAGTAGTTCCTGCTGCATAGAGACTCGATGGCAAGAACATCCTTTTATGATAAAATATAAGAAAATCAGGGCCTAAACATAACACAACAGGGATGTTTCTGGCAGAAATTAATAGAAAATGGAGAGGATACTCCTGTAGCATTGATATTCCTGAAGTTATTTGTTTTAATCAGTAATGCAATAAATATATTTTTTAAATTTTTTTCTGATTAAAATGCAGTAAATAAAACCTGTGATCTTAGATCATATTTATTTCTCCTAAAAGAGACTTCACTTCCAGCCTAAGAGCTCATGGAAGAAATTAATTTGTGCAAAATGCTACCCCTAGGAAGGTATTTGCATGGGCTGAATCCAATAAAAACATACTGCAGTCTAAGCAGTGATATATTTGAGCAGCTGCATAATGCATTGGAATATGCTTGATCATGGACTTTAAGGATGTTATGGCAAAGCATCAGTTATATACACTGACTTCATCTCAATCTTTGCCAATTTAGCACTTCCACAACTTTTACAAGAGAGGTTTGTGATTTGACATCGGGTAACTAGTTACAGTCCACTGGCCAATGGAACTCAATGTCTCAGCTTTGAAATGATGCAGGAAAGAAATGCTCCAGCTTCAGACCAAAGAATGAATATAAATTCATACCTCCCAAAATACTCCTAGAACAGAATAATAACTTAAGATGAAAATTAATGAAAGATGGTAAAGAAAAACTCATGAAACTGACCTACCTAACCCATCAGCCCCTCAACATGTGGAGCAGTATGCCTGAATGGGTGGGATAGGTGTATCTATAAAATAGGTATATTTTCTAGCTCTCAATTAATTTTTTTTAGACTAACTTCTCCTAAAAAGAAATAAATAGGTAGAATCAGACACTAGACTAAAGAATAAACCATATAATAGTGTAATAACATAGGAGTTTTGTAAAAAAACAAACAAACACTATTAGCTTGTCATAAGGCTCTGTAAGTTCTGATGTTTTTGAGTTATCTAAGTCTGTTGATCTGGGGAACAGTTGGGGAAACATTCTGTTTCACTCTCCCCTCTACTGCAGGAGGTAAATTTTCAAATTGTTTTATAATGTAATTCTACTTTATAAATTTCTGATAGCTACAGCTTAGTTCCAAATACAGAATAGAAGTATCTATTGTTTTGCATTGATGATCCTTGATTTTACCATCTACCTGTAGAAATGGAATTCCTGGTTTTGTTCTTTGTGTTTTAAATATCTTCTTTTTGTCTTGGTATGGACCTAAGTTTGTTAGCCAGCCACATTTTTAAACTTTTAAGTTATATTCTTTGCTATCAATTATTTAAATTCATCAGAAAACTTGTTTTATTTTGTGTTCTATTTTGTAGCACCGTTCTAACACTTTCTTACAGCCAGGCTATTTTCTGCCCAGCATAACTTCTTTATGTCTATGAAGTCATCTTTTTGAATATCCAGTGGGTTGCTTAGTTTCCATGAATTTATGGTCCCTGTCACTTACAGCGACAAGGCATTAAATTTGGAGAAATTGGTCTCTTTAAAGTTGAGAAGATATAGACTGATTTGTATGAAATGCAGTCACTACTGCCTGGTCAGCTGTTAGTTTTAAGTCAGTGATTAACTCTTTTCCCGTCTTCCTGAGTGAGGTCAAGCATTTGGTAACATCCTGGTGGACATCTATTTTCTATCCAGAGAAATTACTTCCAAGCATGTATAGAATATCTAAGGAAAATTGGCTTCTAACTAATAACAGGACCAGCATCCATCACTTAAAGTTAACTCACTCCACTGAGGGGCTAACCAAAAAAAAAAAAAAAAAAAACCACTTTAAAAAATGAAGAAGGAAAAAAACCAAAACAAACCAACCAACTAAACAAAAGGCTCCAAAACAAACCAATCAACTAAACAAAAGACCCCAAAACAAACCTTTCAGGACTAAAGAGCTTTACTCTGAAGACTTAAGGGACACTGTATTCAGGACAGGTCCCAAGTAAACCTTGCTTACTCCTGGGCTCTGGGTCTTGGGCAGCCTACTCCTTCCCTGCTTTCTTCTTGTTATTTTTCAGAGGTTATTACACTTGGGGCTACCTGTTGCAGAGCTGAGATTCAGTCTGGAAAATCCAGGACCAGCCTGAAGCTGTGGAGAGTGAGAATCTTTGCTTGACAGTGAACATGCTGCAAATTCTCCTCAAATGAAGTCACCCAGGACTTGAAGTGAAAGAATTCAGGACCTACTTCTACTGCCATTGAAAATGACATTCACAGAGATAAACCAATCAAGCCTGCCAATTTAATAGCACAATTGCAGCACATAACTCGATAGACAGAATGTATCACAACTTTCCTTTAAGGAAGACTAGTCATGCTCTGATAATTCAAAAATAAAGTTTTTTTGAAACTTCTGGCTAATTTCTACCAGAAATTAGAAAAATCCTGGCATCCATCCAGTCCAGACTAAAAACATCTGAGCGAAATTTTAGTGGACTAGAAAAGCTCTAGACATGACTGCAAGATCTAACAATCTTTGTTGTTTTTTCCCCTAGGCATTGATGGTAGATATTTCAGAATCAATTTTTCCTGTTTTCTAATGAGAAGTTTCAGGTGCCCATTCTTAAGTGACAAAATGTGGGACATATGCTTTTAACCTGGGGTTAATAGCTGATCAATCTCAATTTTCCTACAAAGCAAAACTCTGTGTTCTCAGTTTGGCTTGTAGCCTCGAAGTCCAGAAGCTCTGCTGTTTGTTGTTCAGTCAGAGGCAGATTTTAAAGATGGGTAAAATGTAATCCATGGAAAATCTTTTTTAATAACATGGATACAGATACCTTGTGATCACCTTTTGGGTCTCAATTTTCTACTTCATAACCTGATCACATGCTAGACTGACACGGTGAGACATCACTGATAAAAAAGAATGGAATTCGCTAAGGGTGTAAAGCTCCTTTCAAGTATAGGGTAGAAATTACCTAGACATTCCTGACTGAGAAAGGTGACAATCTATTTCACACAAGATGTAAAGAACACCTGAGTTATATTAAATATGAATATTTAATTTAGAAGTACTAGCAAGCGATTGTTGAAATAATCATATACATGCTTATTGGTTATAGAAAGTTAGTGCAAAATTAGTTATGTATAACACTAAAGATGGTAAGTCATATTTTTCCTGTGTCATCTGTATTGACAAATGAATTCTTACATTTGTATATCCATAGCTGGATAGTGAACAGAGGTTTAAGTGTTTGCTGAGATAAGCTGACATGTGAATCTGAGTTTTTACATATGCAATTCATTTATGTTGCCTCAAATTTTCAAGGGAGAAAAAGAAAAACTGACCTCACTGAAGACTGACTGAAAAATACACTTTAGGCAATCATTTTAGTTCCTTGGGAATACATAAATGATACCATAATGTTCAGCTATCATTGTTCAGATGGCCTAGAATTACTGATTCAGCATGTGAGGCTTTACAATAAAGAGAAGAGTTATTGTCTGTCTGACCTAGAAGCAGAAGCTCCTTTAAACTGAATAGACTTTAAAAGTTCTTTTTTACCAAGTTACACAGACACAGATGATTTGGCTTCTGGTTAGTGAATGACAGCCAAAGAATACTGTACTAAGGAACTTTAGTGTGGGGTGGAGTTAAAATATACACAATACTGCTATTGCACCAACGTGGAGCTAGCTCTGCATGGGAAGATGGCCCCAGTGGATTCTGCAGAAAGAGACAAACATTACTGGTATTGAAATTCTGAGAAAGATGTTACAATTTTGCATGAGTTTTATGACTGCTTTCACCTTTTGATCCATACTTCCTAAAAATACGATGGGAACACGTCAACAACCTCAATAACATTTTAATTTCTGAATGTCTTAAGGGAAACCTTTTTATTCAAAACTAAGCACTATATAAGTTGTCAATATTGACCACTGGACATTCATATTCTATTTAAGTTTATAATAACATGTCGTATTTCTAGTACTCTACATTGTAATACCTAACTGTGAACAGAGATTTTTTAAGACTGGCTATAAGGTAGCTTTAGAAACTGAACTAAAATAAATATATAATTTTTGTCAGCTTGAATGAGTAAATATATCTCTGTGAAAAACAGAACACAGAAGTCCCTGACTCCTCAGTGAAAATCATTTACATTTTGCAAAACAAAATAAGATACTGAAAAAGCTTTTTTTCCTCCCAAGTATGCCACTAACACCACTTCAAAAGCTGTATCAAGTGTCAGTACACCACATCAATAGGCTGCTTAAAAAGAGACATGAATAAGTTGCACAGTTCCTTGTGGTCTTCTCTTGTAAAAAATAACCAAACCAAAACAAAAGTTTGTCTTCAAAATTTTTGAGACTGTCTGGCAGGAATATGTTTGAATTATTTATCTCTTTGTTCTATCCTGCTATGAAGCCAAATATAATTTATTTAATGGCTCATAAACCATTATTCAGCCAAGTTTTCAGTCATGGAAGCAATTTAATTGCTTAGGTGTTCTATGTTACAACTGATTCAATTTAACTGTGAGGTTCCTCAGTGATAACAAGAATAAAACCTGTTCATAGCTGTTACTGGCAGGCATTAAATGTCAGATCGGCAGCTGGGGTAGATTCCTATAGCTTAATTGATATAAATGGACCTACATTACTGAGCAGTCACTGCTGAGTACTTGCTGGTCCCTGAAGAATTGGACTTGACAGCACTGAGAAGGTGACCAAGTTAAGCTCATACCTAATGATGTTAAATTGTTCCTGTTCTTCTACAGCTCATTAAGTTATTTAGCAAATACGTGCAAATTTTAAAGCTATGTATTACTTTTCAAGGAAAAGTTTAAAAAAAAAAATCACAAAACATTGAAAACACAAAAGTTTAAACATCAGACTTTTAAACTTCTGGTTTTTCCCCCTTTGCTTTGATACTAGCAGTAAAAAATAAAAAAAGAAAGAAAAATTAATAATGTTCATATTTCCCCTCTTTTGTTTTGTTTTGTGTTTTTTTTTTTTAATGTCTCCATACTTCAAGCACACAGTGGCAAAGTTTCAAAACTTTTTTTCTTTTTCCTATAATTATTTTTCTAAGTTTGACAAAGTTTTGAAAAGTTAGAATAAAAGGCAACATATACATGAAAGTCACAGTTTACATACTTTTTTTTAATTCTAGAGTCAAAGGAGGGAGAAAAGGGAAAACAAAACTCAGTAGATGTAGGGCTTTTAAGTGAAAAAAAAAAAAAAAAGAGGAATTGAAAGCAGTATTTATCATGGGAAAAGATATTTCCAAAAAAAGGCTATAGTATTCCGTGAGAAAAAGGCAGTTACTTTTTTAACTAGATCTAATTTAGCCTGAAGTATTCCTTTTCTATTCACACCAGGAAAAGACTCCTGAGATGCTATGAAAACCAACCTCATCAGGTTCCAGCAGAACTGGAAATTATGACTGTGTCAGTGTCAAAATGCCATTCAAATCTGTGAAGAAGATGCTGGTCAGTCAAGCAGTTGATCAAACTGAGCAGTTGATCTCATCACAATTTGAATTTCAGTTCTCACTTACTTAAACCAATGATAAGACCAAAGAAAACCAATTGTTTTCTTAATTGCAACAGAAAACAATATTTTCCTTCTAGTAATAGATAGAACAAGAGCTAACAGCCTCAAGCTGTGCCAGGGGAGGTTTAGATTGGATGTTAGGGAAAATTTATTCACCGAAAGAGTGATGAGGTATTGGAATAGGCTGCCCAGGGAAGCTGTGGAATCACCGTCCCTGGAAGTGTTCAAAAACTGTAGGTGAGGCCCTTAGTGACATGGTTTAGTGGTGGACTTAGCAGTCCTGGGGTGATGGTTGGACTTGATGATCTTAAAGATCTTTTCCAACCTGGTTGATTCTATGATTCTATGATCTAGTCATACATAAAATATTCCCTATTCTAAAGGCAGCATCTTTATGGCTGTGGGCATATGACCAAATATACTCTTCCTGTATTTCATACACCAGCCAGTTGTGCTATTGGCAATTAAGAAAATATTCTTTATGCTTGTAAACTGAACACAGTCCATCTGCCAGGCATTTGAATTTTCAATGCTGAAAATCGTCATGCCTTTTTTACAGGAATTCAATATAGAACTTCAGCTTGTGACCAGTCCATTCTACAATTAAGTATTCACAGTGGGTTTTGTTCAAAAGAGAGAACACAGAATTTTGACAGTCTGATATGACACCACATACAGATTTATCACCTGCGTACCATTACAGATGCATTATTATCTTTTTGAACATTGCAAGTACCTGAGTGTGTACACACAGAAACTATATAAGTCCTACCCAAAAGTCCTAGTAACTTAGATTATTTTTGCTGTAAGTAATTTCAAATTTGTCTATATATTATTAAAGCTGTATTGAGGAAAAAAGCAACATCTGTAGTCATCAGCCAAGCTGATAATAGAATTACCAAGATAAGAAAGAGGCCATCCTATCCTTTCAGCCTAGGCCCAAACTGAAGCAATAATAAACTCATTTTCATTCTCTGCAGAGTTCTGTCGTTAAAAATGTTGTTAAAAATGTATTAAAAGATGATAGCACTTGCCCTCATTTGTACAGCAAATTTAATTTCAAAAACAGTCATTGCTATAGGGCATAGAGTCATCAGCATCTCTGGAACTATTTATACAAATAGAGGAATAATAAGCTGCTATCCTCCTGTTCAAAAAAAACAAACAACAAACAAAAAACCAAGACCCCAAAAAACCCCAAACAAAAACAAAACAACCAACAAAACCCCCTGTTGCTTGAAATGATAAGTGCCTAACAAGATTCTTTTTATCCCTGTAATAGACATGGGGAAAATTGTATTTTCCAAATGCATGAATGTGAGCTACAGAGGGAGACTGGGCTGTCCAAGCAGACTGTTGTAAAGGAGACTGAAACTTTTGTCGGTGACTCATCTCTACAAAGGAAAACAATAATGTTATCTACACAGAAATGTTGAGATCTTCACCAACCATTTCTAAGCTCTGTATTTTCTGATAGAATGTTTTTGCAAATGAAAATGCCGGTTCCTTGAAAATTAACTGCTTCACAGGAATATATGTTAATTCCAACAAAATTCCTATGAAAACCAGACAGGTATGATCATAAATGTACCTGGTTTCCCTATAGCTTGCCAGATGAATTCCTCTGCAATTCCTCTGGCAAATTGCTCAAGAATCAGAAGTCTAAAAACCAGCTTCCAGCTTTAGGGCTCCAGAACTGCTCAACAAATAGACTCTCTAATATCTCAGGTGCTCAGAAGGACCAGTGTTGAAACTCTTCCTGTACTGCTGCTGTTTTCCAAATATTGTGTAGAGCTTGTAAAAGCAGCTGAAAAATTTGCTATGGTTTCTCCTAAAGAAAATTTTGTACATTCTAATCCACTTGAAATTTCACCACCTCATTCCACAGTTCTGATTTAGAAGGATTTTGTGTGCATATGATTTTTATTTTTCCAGGAAACTTGGATTCTGGTTCTGAACCAACCTAGAATCCTAGACAATTTTCAAAATGATTATGAGTGCCTAAAATATGGCTCCATACAGTGAAAAATCCCTAAGTGAAATGAACAAACAAAAATCTCAAATGTAACTATTGTAGAAATCCTGGGGCCTGGAAGATTTCAACTGCAGGGTCTCAGTATGCTAAAGACCTCAGAGAGATATAAAAGTTGCCTCCAAAATTTGTCCATGCTTCAATGCATTATAAATGCCTCTCGTTACTCAAAATAACAATATAAGAGAGGTTTTTGGCATAAATCCAGATTGAAGTTGCAATAAAAAGTCAATGTTTGCATAATATTTTGTCAATTCTTGATAAGCACATTTCTTAGGGATTCTTGACACTGTGTAGGAACCCAGAAATATGAGATTAATTCAATGCACATTTTATTTTTAATCACTGTCCAACTATAAAGTTCTTTTATATATGCAATATATCATAGCTGCTTTCTGTGTAGATGGTCCTGTCCCTTTTGCTTCAGGAAAAGTTACATAGTGCACTCTGTAGGATACAAATTGAATGTGCAGCAAGATGAAAATAAAAGGATCAATATTATCATTTCCCACAGATTTATGAGGATTTAAAAGTAATAGTTCTTTCAAAACTGGAACAGACTTTAATAGCTTAGAGCTAAATGCCTACGTGTTATTTGAAACCTTGCTAGTTTGTGAATATTGATCCAATATAATTTTTGCATGTGCTTTTATGAATAATGTATAAATGCCTTGAGCAGCAGCTAGATGCTTCTGATGAAGAAAAATCAGACTGTGAAATACATTTAAAATGGATTGGATGCGGAAGTACAAGGTTAGAACTAAGTGTGATCTAAGCTTGGAAATGTGCAAATACAGAAAACTGTCACAAAGAGGACTCATTTTATATGTGATGTTATTAAAAATGCGGTAGCAAAGAGTCTAAACATGTTAAGTTGAGAATGAGGGATTTTGAATCATGTTGCCTCTCTGCTTAATAAAGAGGTAGGGAAAATAATTCAGATACAAGTCCTGAGAGAAACTTGTGATGATCTAGTGATGAGAACTGCATCTGTAGTGTTGACAGCAATACTTGTCTTCAATGAGCATACTTCATAAGATGAAATAGTACAATAAATCCCAAAAGACCCACAGCATTTTAAGCTCTCATTCTCCTGGTCAAAACATAGAGGGACTAATTTACTAAGCATTAAAAATGGGAATGCCTGCCCTGGCCGAGATGCTTTGAGTATATCTGCACTGCACAATGCACCATTATGGGAGATTACCTGAGCCATTTTGGTACCAGAAGTGTATCCTGATGTTGTTCCTGTCTGGCATATGTGTTGTCCATGCAGGCTAGCTACCTCTGGCTACCCCACCGACATGGCTACCTTGTTGCAGTATGCTGTGGGGCCAAATGCTTACTGTCAAACTGACTGCTGTGAGATTTGTTCCAGCTTAAGACCAAATGGCTGGTGAAATTAAGTTCACTGAATTCATAACTATGACGTTTTCCTAACGTCCTAACGTCCTAATCTGATGCAACAGAAGAACTAGGCAGGATCCTATAAGTGCTGACCTGGAAACCACTCTTCAGGTCTTTGTGCCTGAAATGTGGTAGCTTTGAACTGCGTTTACACTGTCATAGTGGAGTATCATATCCACCCAGTATGTTTCTATTACTTTTGTCCTGGAGGAAGTACAGAGGTATTGTGTTAAGGAAATGAGATGCTAACAAGAAGACAATATGTGCTAGTGTCCTAAATATACAGAAACTGTTAATACAGCCTGCTGCAAGTTCTGTTTTCCAGCCTCCCCAGGCTTATTATGACAGTGTGTCCTGTAATGTGCGAAGTCCTTTCATGAGCTGACTTCATGTCTCAATGCAGCAGCATGCAAACAAAAGACACATCCACCAGGATCCCTTCTCTGCATGCACTGGGTGCCATGACTGCCAGAGATCAGAATCCTGTCCTGGCTCGCAGTACCAGGGCCATGCCTGAACCTATAGGCTTCCTTCTAGGAGAATTTTCCAAGGTGCAAAATGAGAGGACACCAGCAGAGCTGACACAGGCAAGCTACTTGACAATGCTGGTGCATGTCTAAATCTGAAAGCCATATACAGGGCAAGAAGGGTAAGGGATATCAGCCAGCAGTGAGGAACAGCTTAAAATTTCCAATTCCTCTGATGCAGGATAAATGCATCTTGTCATCATACATGATCCTTTGTGTTTGGGCTAAAGGTCCACATGCCAACATGAGAGCCTGAAAGCCAGGGCTCTCAGGGTATTTTACCACTGAACCAGAAGTTACGTTTTTCCATGGGTAGAAAACCACCTTCCTGACACCCCACTTCTCAGAAACAAGTCGTAAGAAAGGTGATGGCCAAAAGCATGACAGCCCACTAGTCTGGATCCTGAGCTACTAAAATAGGGCTTTCAGGGACTCCTTGGGCTCTCCCACAGCCTTCCCAATCTCTTCATAGCTCAGCAGGCCCCGCAGATATACACCCACACACATCCTTGAGCTCTTGCTCTTCTGGTCTGCCTGCTGAAGGCAAGCACCACTCAGTTCAGGTCCACCTGAGGCGCATGCAATGATCTCGACTGCTGCTGTGGGACTACAGAATCAAGAGAAGGAGAGGATATATTCTTCACTTATCATACAAAAGGGTACTGATTTTCACTGGTTACTGTTGTCCCTTATGAGGGAAGATACTTCAACAAGAAAACTGTTCCTCACATAGCACTTCCATTTGACTGATACCTTTCCATGAATGGCCTACTCACACACTAATCACTTGGAAACTGAATTTACTGAGGTTTCAAATTTGATCTTAAAATTACTTTGGGTGTTTGGGGGTTTTAAAGAAGAAAGAAACAGAAAAGGAAAATAATTTTGCCAGTTGGAGTGGGTCTTAAACAATCAAATTTCAAATCAAAACCAAAACCTGAAAGAACAAAGAAAATATTCAGACTGTGTAGGTACAAATGTGACTTGAATCATGAAACATGGTATTTTGGATCCCAGATTACTGGGTTTTAGTTACAAACAATGCAAGACTCATGCATGGCAGGTTTTAGCCCAGAAGGAACTATTAAAGACCAAAATTTAAAACTCTACCAGCAAAATAATGTGCAGTAGAAATGCTGATAGGAGTTTAGCTAGCCAATCAACCTTTTCTACATACTCCTGTGGCTATGGCCATTGGCCAGAATCACTACTGGTCACACTGATTGCCAAAATTATTCTGTATTGGTGCAAGAATATGCCAGTAATATGCCAGAATATGCCATAAAATGTAACAGCTTGAGTGGGGCTAGAAACCATTACTATGCCAAGTCTGATGTTGAATGCACAAATGCCATTACAAATCAACTTAAGAAACAGGAAATATTCATCTTTCAAAAGTGCAGTATCACACGTATCCAACTGAACTTTAATATTAGGTTTCATTTCAGTAGGTTTTCCACAAAGGAGAACACAGTTTGACAAAGTTAAGTTTTGTGAATGTGCAGAGATAGCCACATATGCCTACCACATTTGTTTGTTTTTCCTCGTGAGAGTTATCTTTTTCTATTCCAGATACTTCCTTTCCTGTAATTTATTGCTTGTGTTCTGTTCCAGAAAAATGCATTCACATATGTCTCCTGGGACACTTGGTTTCTGGACTGTAAACCTCAGAACATCATATTTTATCAAATATAGAGCAAAGAATTCTGAATGTAACAACAGGGAAGCTTACCAGGTATTTCTCATTAGCCCCTTTAGCAAGGTGGAGAAGAGAATATGGTTTCTATTCAGTATTTATTCTCACATGAGCACTTTCTAATACAACTTCCCTCTACCATGTATTTGGCCCAATATTCTTGGTAGAGAAAGAAGTGCATTTAGGCTGGTTTTATTTCTATGTGTTATTGTGTATTTTACTGCATGGTTTCAACTGAGAGAGCAGTTCGAAAGAAACAGCCTTTCCACTTGCAATATAAAATCAGATGGTTTGGGATTTTCTCTTTTTAGTTACAAGGAAACAATTGAAGCAAAACATTGACTGGCAGCTCAGTGACTGGCTCGTGTTTTGACTGCATATTTCACAACACAGAAGATTGAAAAGGGATTACTTTTAGACTCTCAGCAGAAGGTATAGTAATGGAGGGGTCATGTTTCAACCCTACTCTTGTGTACATCCCTCCAGAGAGATGTCCAGCCATCACCTGTAATGTTTGCTCAACCTCCATGAACACAGCAGTGTCTTATCCGCAGAGTGGCTGCAGAGAAAGCTCAGAGAAGGGATGTCTGTGTCAACCTTTTCCAGATCTCCCTGTGAACTATTTACCAGCACTGGCGTCCAGGTGGGACTGCACAGTGCTGATTTCACAGCTGCACAGAGACTGCTGAGGAAAGTAGGGGCAGGGCACACTAAATTTTAGCCTCTGCTTAGTGTTTGAGATTATTTTTTGCTGCCTTTGCTTTTCTGTGCTGGCATCATAGTGTACAACTTCAACATAGGCTAAGGCAAGTGTTTTTATTAGCCTAGTTGTTGTCCGTGTTAGGAACATTTTAAAAGCCACTTGCTGCCAAACCTACCAAGGATGGTCTGCAATGACAGGCTGACTTGTGCTGCGTAGATTCAGGGCCTTTAAACACACCATGTTTCAGGCTTCATATTATGAACCATGACTGTTTGCACAAGTGCTCCTAAGAAAACTCTACCTCCAGATTCACAATAGCAGCTAATAAATTAGTAACATAACATTTACATTATTTTTGGGTCTTTTCTACAGAGCATTGCTCCTATAAACATAGTTGTAAGCCTTTCTCACAAACATGAGAAAGAAAACAGGCACAAGTAGTTCTGGAGAAACATCTGAAAAAAATGCCAAATGTTATCACAGCCCAGCACACCTGTGTGTGGGTGAGGGTAACAAAATGAGGCACTCCTGAAGCCATTTCGTTTCAGTTAGAAAAGAACATACAGTTACTGGCTGAAAAGCTGTACAGATGGGATTCCATAATGGGAAAACCTGCACTGGCATAATTTTCAGGGTCCAGAGAGCAATAGAATCATAGAATCATAGAACAGTAAGGGTTGGAAAGGACCTTAAGATCATCTAGTTCTAACCCCCCTGCCATGGGCAGGGACACCTTGCACTAAACCATGTGGTCCAAGGTTCTGTCCAACCTGGCCTTGAACACCGCCAGGGATGGAGCATCCGCAACCTCCCTGGGCAACCCATTCCAGTGCTTCAGCACCCTCACTGTAAAGAACTTCTTCCTTATATAGACTTATTCAGGGAAAAAAGAAAAATAAAAAATAAAAAAGGAAAGAATGTTTTGAAAAGGAGGTTCAATGAAATATTATTTAGATTTTTTATTTTAATTAGAAGACAGAAAATAGTTGCTCATCCTCCTGATCTTCTAATCATGCAACACATTATTAAAGAAATACATTTCAAAGATGCACTAAGGATTTTATTACTTTTTGTTCCTTTTGTTTTTCATTGTGTCTTCAGTCAACTATATCAACCATAGAGTAAGCTTTTCTCTCAGAAGTGCTATTAAATGTGTTTGGGTTAGGAAACATGTATCAGACACTCTGGTATTTCTACAGAAATAAATACATAACTGAAGTAGTACCAAGAGCATTAGAAGGGATAAACTAATAGTTTAAGCAAGCTTCTGAATGTTTTTTGAGTTTGGGTCTCTCTTTCCTCACATAATCTGTGTCAATAATATTAATTCAAAACAGATCCACAAATATTTACCATGTGAAGCAGAAACACATGCAGGACACTTCAGAAAGCTCCGTTCAGCAATCCAATATTTGTTTTATTCAGTTCAACACCGATACACTGGGATCGGTGCCAAGGTTATGAAAGTTGCTGAATGAATCCCAAAGTGTCCTTTTCCGCTATGTTTTGAATCCTTTAGTATAGTTCACTGCAACAATAAACCTCACCCACTTCTCACCCATCTTTCTCCCAGAGGAGCAATACACACTTTACTTAAGAACTTATATCTACGCAGAAATACACTGATAATACGTTCCCAGCAGAAGGTTATTGTATCATATAAGGGACGAAATAATTAACGCAAGTCGTTTCAGAGGGAAACAAGATTGCAAACATGTATAGCAGATAATGTATATGCTTCAAAACAGCAGCAAACCCATCACATCAGTAGGATTGTTACCAAGAGGAGAATTTGATGCAGTGACTATAATGCAAGAAAACCCAAGGCTGATGCGGTTTCCTAAGTTTCAGAAAATATAGGTGAAACTGATTTCATTAGTAGAATTGGATATAGGTGGAACATACTTCACTAATAGAATTGAATAGTTCTAGTAAGAATGATTTTACAAGCAGATTTAATCAGCACATACAGGCAAATCCTGCCTCTTTCACACAGGAATAAAGTTAGTAGAACTACCAGAGCCCGTCCTTGAAAGATGTGTAGATCACATTTTCTGTCCCAGGCTCTGCTGGTCAAGGTAGGATCTATTTAGTCACTGGGTACAAAAGAACTGATGAACTGCCAAGCAGCCTGTGGGCAAGGATTGCCCTCTCCCAAGTCTAGCCATCCTGAGTTCCTGATGCTTTTTGAATGTTACAAATCCCACAATAGCAAAATAGGTTTGTGCTTAATCTGCTCCAGATTTCTGCTCAAATAGGTTTATTTACATGCTACAAATAAGAATGTTTCATCCTCCCCAATATGTTTCTGTATTATCATCACTTATATTACTGCATGATATACAAAAATAGTTGACCTGTTACTATAAAACATATCATGTGTTTTGTCACATCATATGACAAATTTGTCATAAAACAAACACACTGCAAAATCCGCTTTCTTTATAATAAGGAGAAACTCCACCCTTACCCATTCCCAACTTGCATTTACAATTTTTTTGGTTCTTTCCTTTGAGAACATAGGAGCTCCGGTACTCTCATGCCCCTTGTGAGCTCACCATCCAATTACCTATCATCACCAACAGTGATTCACACCCTGAAGTTAGATTTAGTAGTTTGAAAATTCACTTTCAGCAAAGTTCAAATGAAACAGGTCAAAGGGACACATCACTGCTAACTCTGAGAGCACAGATGTTTAACAAAGACAAGTTAAAATTTCATTCTGGCAATGTTTAGCCTTTGAACTCACGAAAAGCTTAGTCTGCTTAGCCACAGAGTATCCACGACAAATTCATTTTCATCAGTTTGTTTGAGGCAGTAATATTTAAACCAAGAGCAGTGTTATTTTAAAACAGCAAGAAATTACTTTATAAAAGTAATGTAAAAAATTAGTATTTTAGTCTCTGTGGAATATTCTATTCAGCAAATCAGGTAAGGATGGAAGAATGCAGAGATTTTTATCTTCAAAATGTTTAATATTAGTACCCTTCCATACTTCTGTGTTAGTACAAGAATTCAGTACCTGCTTATGTTTCTCAGATGAAGAATTAGGCAGAAATATGCCTTCGTCGAATGACTGATACAAAGCTGAAAATTAGAATACAAGATGAAGCATAAATATTAGTCAAGCTGAATATTTCTACTATGAAAGTATCGTAAGTCCAAAGTGTTGAAGACAACCCTATAAAACTATACGAATGGCACTACTCTAACATACAACCTTCTACATCCTGCTTGATTATGCCATGGTAAACACATTATAATACCTACCATCCTTAATCTGTGGCTAAGAAATGGAGCTGGGGTTTGAGAGTCTTACATCTTATGCCAGAGGATCACACACTTCAGTGATTATGCCAGGTCATGATTCCCATCCAGCAATTGCAGTCCTCATTGAAATATTGCAGAGCTAAATCAATTATTGTTTTTGAAGAGTACTGAGTTTTTATGTGGAAGTGTTATTACAAGTAAGAGATGCAGCTTCAAGGACTGAGAGCAGTTAATGAAAAAAAAGAAGCCAAAAATGAGGGAAAAGTTTCTTTCTAGAGGAGTATTTAGTCCACAAATAATTTAGGTAGGACTAGGCTTTACAAATATTGACCTCTTCAGTAAGCTCAAATGAAAAACAAAGGATCCTTTTATGCTTTTAAGAGTTCAAGTTACTCTATGCATGTTTAAAAAGTCTGGTTTGCATAACACAGTACGTCTGCCATTACTTTTCTTTCTTCAATTAAAAACATATTATAATGTAATTTACATGAGATTGAAAAGAATACCATTTTGTTTGAAAGGACTTATTTCATACAAGATTACAAAGAATTTCCTGATACACTGTGGGGAATGTAGAGGACTTAGAGTTGCTATAGAGAAATTACCTTTGAATGGTTTTAATTTTGTCTTTAAACTCCATTACATGAAAAATTGTTATCGGTTCCAATGGAAATTGCACATGTGTAAGAATGCAAAATCAGTCTCTCAGTCGACTTTTTAATATGTAGTTCTTTTCTGAGGGCACAGAAAGGAAAACATTGAGAGTATTTACTAAACTGATCCAGGCTTGGATGATAATTCTTTCTATGTTGTCATGAACATACAGGAAAACATATTAACATAATTCACTTTCCAAAAAATTTTGGGAGAGGATGAAGGGTAGCATAAAACTTCTTTATCTAGCAACATCACCTATGGAAAAGGTACACTATTCGTTATTAACTCAAGTTTGAATTGAAGCAGTTAGAATAGTAATCTGGAAGGTAAGACATGTTCTTAGAAAATAAAAACCAAATTCTGAAAAATCACTGAAGAGTGGATAAGTACCAGTAGAAAAACCAGCTGTATTATATTACTCTAAAATCTGGAAATTGGAACACCTTCCTCACATGCTTGTATTCAGATGTCTACTCTGGCCTATATACTGCCTAACAAGTTATAGGAGATAAACATATCTCACATTTTACCTTGTGAATGACACCTAAGTTCCTTTGTGATTTCTGGCAAAAAACTGAAACATCTGTTTGACAAAACTGAAATAGTTTCAATATTTCCTATCTGGCTTTTATTATAGTCCAAAAGTCTCCGTCAATAACTTAAAAATATTTTCTAACATCCTAGAAGAGCATTATTTAGTTTAGAGGATGGGAGGAAGGGGAGGGGAAGAAGGCAGGTTTGGCAAGCAAAGTTTGGTTGGTTGCTGGGTAGGATATGGTGTGAATATAAATATATAGCCAGTGGCAAATAAACTAATTGATGACTCACATGGCATCAGAATAACCAGGCACAAAACTAGAGCCTGATTTTTCATATGATATCTCAGGCTTTGGATTTTTGTCATAAGATACAGTGATTTTCCAGGAAGAAATCCTACAGGCTGGACAGAAGGATATTAGATTTGGTGCTTTTGAAGATGGAAGCTTTTTGCTTTCACATATAAGTTTTCAACAGGAGATGTATTTCATTCTGCTACTAATCGCAATAAACATAATATTGCTTTTCAGTTTTTTTATTGAAATTGGATCAGGTTCACTGCAAGTTATTACGGTAAGAAGAGGAGAAAGATATTTTCCTGAATTTCACTCTTTTTGCAGGTTAACTATGCAAGATGAAACACAGAGGCCTCATGGTAGTAGTTAATTTCTGATCAGTACTAATTTAACATGTATCTTATTTCATAGGATGTTAATGTAAACCTGAGGGTGCAATTATACCCTTTAATATATTTTTCTTAAAACTAGATACTATTTAAACAAAGGAATATTAAACACCAAAATTAGATTAAACTGAACTGTTTAAGAATATTAAGAAAAAATACCAGAAAGTCAACATTTCTGATCCAGGCAAAACGAATTTCTATGGCCGCCAACCAATAAAAACTCAGTGGACTGTATATTTTTTATGAGTATTCTGTATTCAGAAGAATAATTCTGCTGCTTCTCTGCAGCCCAGATACTAATTGCTGCATATTACCACTTTTCCCAACAGGAACGCTATGATGCCTTCAATACGGAAATCAAACTCTTGAAAGTTTCACATTTCATTGTCGCTTTGTAGCGTGGTTTCAAATCCCATGGCATGAAAAGCAAAACTATAAATATTAAAACAGAGCAATAAAATATTTTCATATCTTCCATTACAGTACTGGGAGGCAATTAAAGTGCTGAACTTTACTGGGGTCAAGGAAAATTTACGCCACACAGAAACTTGCAAGACCTGCTCCCGGTTTTCTATGCACACGGTGGTTAACTATGCCATATATAATAGGCAATGGAAATTAGCTAAGCATATCACAATATCATTAGATATATATAATGATACACAAGAAGAAAAACAGTGAAACCAACAACTATAAAAAAATACTTGTCGTCATGTGAATAAATTATCTACTCATTGACCTAGTTAAAATCTAGTCGGGAAATTCACCTGTATCTGAAGGGAAAAACCCCAAAATTAGGACTTTGGAAATATAATCGGAACATTTTTTGGTTCAATGGCATTTTTTCATCTTGGGTTTCTTACTGATATTAATCCTACATGTGAATTGTCCCCTTTTATATGGAAAAGTTAGATACAGGCACACTAAATACAGTAAATACAGCCAGAAGTATCCAAGCTGTGTTTGAAATCTCTCAAGCATGAATAGAGAAAGGCTTGTTTTCTCAGTTAAAATGTGCTAGGTGCTCATTCTTTGAAATTACTACCAGTACCTCAGTTGATTGTTTCTCCCTTTTCTGAGGAATTAGAAACCATGATATGCAGATTTCTACAGAGGTGTCACAGAAAACTGGGGAAAAAAAAAAAAAAGTAACACTTTTCTTTTTCAAAGCAGAAAAGAAGATCTTCTAGGCCTTCAAAAAAAAAAAGCAAAACACCAAAAAACAATTTGGGTGAGCATGGTGCAAGAACATATTACAGAGTCTAAATGAATTACAGTGATATTTACAGCATATCTTAATCACAGAACTAGCCTTTCTTCATGAAGATATTTTACTTCCTTAGAAAATAAAATCAGAATAAAACCCATGCACTCAGAAAAAAAAAAAAAAAAGGGATTCTAGCAGTTTAGAAGGATTAGACTGTGATTACTTATGCGAGTAACTTCTAGAGGGACGATCCTTCTCACATGGTGAACTGCAAAGTAGGCAGAAAGGAGGAACCTAACATGTCTAACCTAACAAATAAAAAAACACCTAATAAGAAACAGACAATAAGAATGATAATATCTATTGGACAGTAACTCTGGGTCACTTCAGTTAACATACATTAGCTAAAAGTGTGAATAATGTGTGGTAAATCTACACTGAGAAAACAGAACTTTGTTACTGTAAACTGTGTTTCTTTCTATTTTTATTGTGCTTCTTATAACTTTCCCTCTCCCCAAAAGATAGAGTGCTATAATTTTGATTTTTGCAAATAAAATCAACAAGAAAAAGAATTTTTAATATAAACATCTGGGTATAATATTTAATAATGTTGGTGCTTCTACAATATAGCATCACTAGTTGAAAATACTGATCAAAATGTAACTTGATTTTTTTGAGATATTTAGTAAAGAAAGAATTTGCTTAAAATGGGCCACAGTTTGTAAACCTGTAGCTTGAATCAAAAAATAATGAAAGCCAATCTGGGATCACTTACAGCTCCACTGTTGAAACATCTTTTGTAGGTAAGAAACAAAGAGGGAAATTTAAGATGAATACCAAAGTGTTAGAGGACAGTTTAAGTTATGTAAATCATATAACAGACTCAAATTCAAATGTCAATGACATAGATTAGAAAGAAAGTGGGCTTGTTAGATAAACAGATCACTAGATCCTTTAAACTCAGAATGAGATAAAATCTTTTCAATTTATATTAATAAGAGAATTATTTATCTTGGCAAAAGGCTGACAAAAATTTCTGTAACAGCAATACAGATAAGCCGACAGCTTCAGCTGCAAGAGAAAAAATAAGAGAAAATCTTGAATCTATTCAGTTGAAGGCAAAAATATTACTAAATGGCATCAGAACTTCACACCAAGGTCATAAAATGAGAGGAAATGTCATTATCCAGAGCAGACCAATTCTGGCGTGCTATTCACTTTCTGACAACAGGACTCATTCCACAGTTAAAACCCAAGCACTCAGAGCTGAGTAGGAGCTAAAGACATTGGAGATGAGAACTTCAATCTCACTTCAGGATTTGTTTTTAATTTTCAGCTACTCCACAGACCCTGGAATCCACAGCTCTTTGCCAGAAGCCCAGGTTACTAATGGAATGCTGGAGAGGAGTCAGAGGTCTGACAACACCATGGGGCAATGCTCTGGCTCTAACTACTGTCTTCAAACTTGACAAGATGCAAAAGAAAACAGCGTGTTTTAAATCCCATCACTCCTTCAGATTGGAAGAAGGTGTAAGAGAATTACTCCAAAAGAAATCTCCTTGCGATAGTATTTGTGTGGGAAAGCAGTAATTGCTATGAGTCGAGGGCTGAGTAAATGGTGGATTTATATTAATTCAGGCCTTGAACTAAAGAATACAGTGCGGGAAACGTGGTCAGGCTGAAACCAAGTAAATATATTTTTAAGTTCATTTAAAAAAAATTAAAACCCAGAATTGTCTTCCATGAATTCAATATTACGTATAGACTTTAAATCCCATTTTTATTTGCTATGATTTGTGTTCATTTTAAAAATGTGCTTTCAAAACAAATATTTGAAAGACCCTAAACCAAAACAAAGCAGAATAAAGCACAAAGGCTTTACTGAAATTGCATATTTTTTGTGAGATAATGTTTTAATATTCTTATTCATTAGCCACGCTCTTTAACTGAGGGCTTATTGAACTAAATTCACATACATTCTTGCATCTTTCAAGACCTCCTTTCTTTTACGCAAGTGTTTCAGATACATCAGAGCAGTCCAAACAGCACTAAACAGAGAATCATTTTGAGAAACCAGGTCTACTGGGGGCTGGTGAGGTCCATCTTCCAGAGAAGGGGAAAGCATCTTCAGTCGTAAGCTTGCCAAGCTGGTTAAGAGGGCTTTAAAGTTGCCAGGGTGGGGAACCTCAATCCATTCCACTCCTACCGGTTTGATGCCAGTGCCAGCAAGAAATGCCCAGAGCCTGGAAAGGGTTGGCAGGCCAGCAGGAGAACACCTGAAGAACAGCACAAAGATATTCCAGCCACCCCAGCCAGTAAGTCAGATTCACTGGGGGCCCAACATAAATGCCTTTATGAAAAAAAAAAAAAGCAGCAGATAGCAAGGGCAATAAAGAAGAAGAGTTAGAGATATGTGCACGCCTTCAGGGCTATGATCTTATTGGTCTCTCAGAGATGTGGTGGGACAGCTCCTATGACTGGAGTGTTGGAACTGAAGGATACGGGCTATTCAGGAAGGACAGGAGGGGGAAGACAAGGAGCGGGTGTTACCCTGTATGTCAGTGACCAGGAAGACCAATCAGATGAGGTCCTTTATAGACAGATAGGTGCAGCCTCATGTTCACAAGCCTCTGTCTTCATGGGGGTCCTCAACCACTCTGATATCTGTTGGAGGGACAGCACAGCAGGCCATAAGCAATCCAGGAGGTTCCTGGAACACACTGATGATAACTTTCTTCTCCAAGTGACAGAGGAGCCAATAAGGAGAGGTGTTACGCTGGATCTTGTTCTCACAAAGAGGGAGGCGCTGGTAGGGCATGTGAAGCTCAACGGTAGCATTAGCAACAGTGACTATGAAATGCTGGAGTTCAAGATCCTTAGGGTGGTAAGGAGGGTGCACAGCAAGCTCACTACCCTGGACATCAGGAGAGCAGACTCTGGCTTTTTCAGGGATCTGCTTGGTAGAGTATCATGGAATAAAGCCCTGGAGGGAAGAGGGGACCAAGAAAGCTATTCAAGGATCACCTCCTCCAATCTCAGGAGCAAAACATCCTGACAAAGACAGTCAGGTAAAACCACCAGGAGCTCCTGGACAAACTCCAGCATAAAAACGCCTGAGAGGAATACAGAGAAATTGTCTGAGCAGCCAGTGATAAGGTTAGGAAAGCTAAAGCCCTGATAGAATTAAAGCTGGTCAGGGACATCAAGAGCAACAAGAAAAGCTTCTATAGGTATGTTGGGGATAAAAAGAAGACAAGGGAAAATGTAGGCCCTCTCCAGAATGAAACAGGAGACCAGGATATGGAGAAGGCTGAGATACTCAATGACTTTTTTGTCTTCACTGGCAAGTGCTCCAGTCACACTGCCCAATTCACAGAAGGCAGGAGGAGGTACTAGGGGAGAGAAGAACCACCCACTGTAGGAGGAGATCAGGTTTGAGACCATCTAAGGAACCTAAAAGTGCACAAGTCCAACAGCCCTGATGAGAAGCGGGTCCTGAGGGAAGTGGATGATGAAGTAGCTAAGCCATTATCCATTGTGTTTTAAAAGCTGTGTCAGTCTGGTGAAGTTCCCACTGTCTGGAAAAGGAGAAATATAACCCTCATTTTAAAAAAGGCAAAAAAGGAAGACCTGGGGAACTACAGGCTGGTCAGTCTCACCTTGCTGTCTGGCAAGAATCATAGAGTAGATCCTCCTAGAAACTATGCTAAGGCACATGGACAATAAGGAGGCAATTGGTGACAGGCAGACACCATGGCTTCACTAAAGGCAAATTGTACCTGTAAATTCCAAAGAAGGAATTCAGCTAGAAAGTGAGAAAGATTTTACTGGAAACCCCTTCCTGATCTGCCAGTCTAAGACTGACAGCTGTCTGGTAGAGATAGGGTGAGTGGAAATCATTACTTCATTGAGGTCAACAGTAAAACTCTTTGACTTTAATGAGGCCAGAATGATACCTATGTCCTTTACCACAGACTTCATTACACATGTTTTCCTATGACACTATCATAGCACTGCAGAGGCATTAGTCACAACAATGTAGGGTAGAATACAAACTATAAATTAATGTAATCCAACCCTTCACTGCATACAGTAAATGACTTGAGTTTTTCCCCAAGCAGAGTTTTTATCCTGAAAACAAACATTAACTTCTGACCTTTACAATTAATCAGCCTTTAAAACTCTGGTAGTATAAGGCATCCTTAAGAAAATATATTTCTTTCATCTCTGTGTGGTGGTGTTACATAGCTTTTCCTGAACAAATTGGCAACTTCTGACTCACTCGTATTTATGAGAAAGACTCTGAGTAGGCAACTTCTAGCACTGGTTCTCAGCATTATATTTCCTTCTCTGCTGAAAATAAGGAAGTATATTACGTAAGAAAACAACAAAAGATGAATAACTTCTTGCCCTTTTGGGTAGTCTGGGATATTTACAAATCTACATCCTTGCTGACGCGGTAAAAATACAAACTAGCAATCTTGAGAGACTTACTGTCCCCAGGGCAGCACTGCTTTTAATTTTGTTATTGTTATTTATCTAGTCATGGGAGAATTGCAAACTGGAAGAACTCACTTTGGTTATTCTATTTTCCATCTATACAGGAGCAGATAACGTACAGTGAAACATTTGTTTCTTTTTTTTTTGGAGGCCTGTCAACTGTTGTGTGTGTAACAGCGCAAAAGAAAAGATTCAGACATCATTTCGTTTCCTGCAATTGCTCCCGCTTATTAGGAAGAATAATGCCCCTGTTTCTGTTCTGGAGAAACGCTTTCATTCCCAGGCAGAGAAGAGCTCTAGGTAGTGCTCAGCACCTCCTCTGGCTGCAGAGTTCTCACAGTGGAGGGTTTCCTCCTTCTGCCAGAGTTGCCATGTTGCAACAGTGGTTAGTGTTTTGCAAACAGTTAGCTTCAGGAAGTACGTAATCATGGCAGAATCTGAGATTTTATTTAAAACAAAACAAAGCAAAAATAACCACACCACCAACCCTTGCCAATCTGAGACCTCATATTTAAAGAGAAAATTCTAGAAGCTGAGAAACCTAACATGAAAACAAGAGACAATAAAGAGACTATAATATTTCTGTAGCGAAGACCTTCTGATTTTTAAGCAAGATGGATTGCTCTGGAAGGACTGTGACAAATTGGGTTTACCTGCTTGGGTTAACAACGTAGTCTTCTTCAATATTAAACAAAATATTGTCACAAACATTTCTCTATGAAAATCTACAAAATCAAAATCCATCTTCCTTGTAAAGTGACACAAGTGCCACTGGCAGTTCAAAGCCCTGTCTTTCTGGCCACTTCTACCACTATTGTCAAACCATCTCTCTATATCTGAGTTTGTTCATCTAAACCACAGTTATAATGCAAGAGAGAGATGAAAATGTCAGTGTGAGTCATGCATATGCTTTAAAATGTTGGTAGAGTTTTATACAAGAAATGTTGTACAAGTGTTTGCCTCGTACATATTTTAGAAACTCTGCAAAATGTGAAAACCTGCCATATGCTAGCAACAATAATTTCGGTTTTGTTCATTTCAATGATAACAGTTTTCATCTGAAGGACTGAAACTCCGGTGTGTGTCTGCTTTCATATACTTCAGATTGGAATTTCATTTTTAACTTCACATCTGTGAATTGCATAAAACACTTATTAACTTACTCCTTTACTAAAATAAAATTATAGAGAATCCTGGATAAAAGAACACAGGCCCTTTCCCTTTAGAATTGGCAGTTCCCAATTATTTTTGAGCAAAACCAAATGCTAAGCAAAATGCTTTCCCAAACAACTGAATTTCACTGACTGGCTTCATACCAATGAAATAACAATGACCTTTTCTATTTGGTAGGCAGCAATAATCTAGAACTACCTGAAATAAGGAGAATTGCTTATTATTCTTAACACATCACAGACATGACGCTAATGTTTTGTTCTTGTGTTCCAAATGCACACAAAGCAAATGCACAGCTTTTGCAGCCAGCAGCACAGCTCACTCCTGTCCTACTGCCTCAGAAGTCACAAAGACATTTTCCATGCTATTGTTGAGCACCGTGATTTTACTGAATATGAATTTGCTGTTGTGAAGCAGTAGTGATAAGCCAAAACTTCAAATTCTGATAATGGTTTTAATTTCCTTCAAAGGTTAAAGTATTCAGGTCACTAAGGATACAATGGCTGTTCACAAACTTGGCTTTAGAGGAAATATTCCTACCTTTAATATTAGAAATTTATTTGTACCTGAATAAGATCACCTGATGTTTCAGAGATACCTCTGACAACACCTGTGTTATTACAGAGTTATCAAACAAGAGCTGATCCAGTGAAGAAAACACAAATAACCAAAACAACAAAAAACAAACCCAAAACCTCAAGCCTGGTATTTATACCAATGGTAAATGAATGAATGGGGTCCCATTTGACTGTGCTATAGAAGCCATGTTCAAAATCTTTACTCAGCCAATTTCTCACTAATAAAAGTACAATCTAAAAATAACAGATGGTACATGTGAGAAATTTTGTGGTCTCAAGTTAATCCATACTCTCAGTAATACCTAGGAAGATATATTGAAACATATCCTGTAACTGACTTTTTATTGATATATTTTAAAGGAAAATAAAACATTTTCTTTACATTTCTCATGTTCACACAGCTACAGTACTTTTGATGTCCAACTTACTAGAAAAACTGAACACTGCCAGAAAGAAAAAATAAAAAACACAACCAAAAAAACCTTTCATGATTTTGAAATGCCAGGGTAGAAATAATCACTTCTGAGCTTTTCTTGTCCAAATAGATTAAATTCTAATATAAAAAAATTTAGTAACAGTTTTTTTGCCATCAAGAGTACCAAAAAAAACCCCAAACCAACCCAAACAACAACAACAACAAAATCTTCGGCTTGTAATTTCTTTCCATTGACTTTAACTCCCTCTTTCTAAAGTTGTTTCTATTCACCCTTTATACTAAGATTTGGATCTCGTTTTTATTGTTCTGGAATAATCAGGGAACCCACATAGATCCTTATTTACCACTCAGGCACAGTCAGCATATAATCTAGGTGTCTGGCCGTGTAAAGTGGTTTCCGTATCATGCTTTGGGGGGGGCGGGGTAAGAGTAAATGCAAGTTATATATAAGTTTTCTTCCGAATGGAAGAATAAATATGAGAGAAGTATTGGAAAGAAACAGATTACAAGATATGAAGAATTAATGAAATACATGTAGAACTAGTTTCATGGAAAGAGAAACGGCCATTATGACACATCTGACAACTTCTAAATATATTTTGTGATGCCTCATTTTAGTATACCTACAACGTAGAATGGGTAGAAGATTTTAGGGTCAGACCTTTATAGACTTTATGGTCAGACTTGATATAGACAATCAAGTCAAAAATATGTTGAGCAATCTAACCACAAAAATGTTACGTGGAGAAGATTGACTTGTGAAATGATGAAAATGAATAAATTACCAAAATATGCGAAGTATAACACATCAGTTCAGTTAATGCACATACAGTAGTTCCAAAGATGCTTTCAATTTTTTCATTTACTAATGAAATTAATAAATATTACATTTTCCCCTTCAGTTTATTTTCACTGCCTTAAGTTATGCAACTTTATTATTGCTAAGAAATATCACAGCTCACTCGTTTCCAGAGGATTAGAATGATAATGGAAACTTACAGAATGTTACTTCTAAAAATTTTACAGAATAGAATATTCTCTCTTCTGCTGTGTCATTCTTCATGAAGCTGTATAGACCTTACTTTCCTTATTGCCCACCTATCCAGATCTACATACTTTTATGTTTGACCATTACCTTTACTTCTTTAAGGTATTTCTTCAGCATTCTTCCTTTCCTAGTGTTCAGAACCAAATGTATTCACATAGCTATTATCATAACTAATTATACAGGAATGAATACCACCTCATCATTGCAGTCAAATAAATCTTATCACAGGTCAAGGTTCAGGTCTTATATGGCTGCTAAGCTCTATATTGTATCATAAATTTTTCTTTCACTAGAAATATTTTTGTTGACTTTCATTTTCCCAGATTAGCTCCACCACTTCTATACTACAAACAAATTGTTACATTTCCTAGATTTCACTGTATAACTCCCTAGTGCTCCAGGTTGTTTACCAGTAAAAGCATCTAATTTTCACACTGCTTCAGTAAGAAAACTACTGTCCAGAAGATTACTAATTTCACTGACTACACAGTAATAAATAAACTTTCATCAACATAGTAGATTGATAGGTTGTGTCAGCTTGTAGATAGCACCAATAAACATCAACCACAAGATTTCTAGTTTATAAATTATTTCTGTCTCTCTTGTTTCTGCTTTTTGTAATTCTTGGAGAAGTATGTGATGGCGTCCTGTACTGTGAACACACTAACAATCAGCAATGCAATCTTAAGTCTTACATTCAAATTACCACAATGAAAACATCTAGATTGTAAAATATGTGGTCTTGCTGTCCAGCTCACTGGCTCTCACTGCAACTCATTTCTTTACTGTAAGAGTGCGGGTCTGGAGAAAGGGGTTGGAAAAGGGGTTGGTTCACTGCTAAATGAACAAATTATTTCAAATAATTAAAAAAAAAAAAAAAAAAGAAAAAAAGGAAAAGAAAGAAAAGAAAGGGAAAAAAAAAACCCACAAAGGTTTATTTTCTACTACCAGGAGCTAACTGGCTGGAATGCAACACTGAAGGCCTGAGCCCCTGTAAAGTCTGTTCCCACCAACAAAAGTTTCTAAGGAGATGTTTGTTCCACTTTTGACAGAGCCATTTTATTTTAGCAGAAACCCCTAGTAACCTCAAAAAGTTGTATTTAATCTTGATGAAGGCATACTTTAATGTGGGGATATTTTCTTTTTAGCTGGCAGCCATATTGTTATATCTTGCTATGGAGATTTTTGCATAGCAAAGTTCTTTCAATCACTTAAGAAACCTCAAGATTTATTTATTAAAGGGTACCTATCTTTCATCTTCATTAGATTTCACTCTGCTTCAGTATGACACTTGGATGTCAACTTTCCTGTTGAATTTTTTGCTTGAAATTCAGCTTGCCTGTTGGATTAGACAGCAGCTACTGATACCAGAGCGCTGTCTCCTGCTTTATCAGCTGCACTTCACTACTGAGGCACACTGATGGGAGAGATAAAGTGCTGCACTGAGCCAAATCAAATAAACTCTGCAACAGCTATTACCTTGGCTCCCCCAGGAAATGACAATGAACTTGGCAGACAGGTGGCTAGGAAAGGCTGTGACACCTCTATCATGGAGAGGAATGCTCTGCACTGAGGGGCCACTGCTGTGCAGCCCTGGGGTCTGGAGTGCCTGGGGGGCCAATGGGATAGACTGCTCATAAAGGGTTTGTCTAGGCCCTGAATCTTCTGCTAGCTTTTCATCTGTTTTCTGTATTGGTGCTTCCATATCTGAGCAGTTAAAATTATCTTAAAACTGTTTTCCCAGGGTTAGACTTTGCCTGAAGAATAAAACGGGGCCTCTCTTTCTGTGTAGGTTAAATTTCTACAAACCACTAATACTAGTCCAGCAAGCAGTAGAAGTAAATAAAATCCAAATCTTGATCTTTTGCTTCACCTTTCCTCCCCTTCTTATTTCCCCTACTGAAGGAAAGAAAAAAAAACAACAAAAAAACAACAAAAACCAGACAGTTCTGTTTCTACTTTCCAGATGTGAACAACTGGATAAAATTCTATGGAGAGCTTTCAAAAAATCATAACAAGTCAAGGGGTCACGGTCTTCACAGTATAAAGGAAAAAAAAATGCTAAAGCCTCATTTCTGAGACCAAGCAACATGGCTGCAGCAGCTGCAAGGTCACAGGGATTGAAACAGAACCATGAAAAAGAAACCACAGCCACAAGAACGACAGCAGAAATGACTCGTAATTTTTTTCCATCATAGCGACTGGAGAACTACGTTCCTTTCTGTAAGCAAAGCTGGCTTGTTTGCTTTACCACCAAAATTGTTTCCCCAGTTTAGGAATGGAAAGGCTTTCCCACCTCTGTGAAAAGTTTTTGATATTTGAGTCAAGATCATTGAGGAGATTCAACAGAGCAAATAATGCTCTCTGAAACTTGGGAAGATAATTTATTGTGACAGTTATTCATTCTGAAAATTAAAGTGCCTTGGATAAAAGGACAACATAGACAACACTGGAGATGGTACCCAGAAATATCAAAACTTGTTTTCCCTTGCCAGGTTAGATTCTTTCTGCCAGTTCTACAAAAGGTAGCAAAATGAAAAGAGACGAGTCAAACCTACATACTCAGCAGGGAAAGTCAGATCTTCCTCCCCGTACCTCTCTTCAGAAGGTTAAAAAAAGCTAAGGCATGAGCAGCAGTCTTAAGGTCCAGAGTAAAGCTGCATGAACACCACAAAAAGCTTTGTGTTAAGGTGTTTGGAGCTGAAGCACCAGCTCACTTAGCATTTATGACTTTGGCTTTCCTTGAACAGTTTTAATAATAAAATTGCTGATTTTGTCAATATGGACACCTTTGAAAAATCTTAAATCTCTTTACATGACTAAATAAAAATAATGCTATGTAATGCTAAGTAAACTATCACATATGATCAAGTCTAAATGTAATTTTTAAGTAAATTTAGTTGAGTTACTAAAATCTAAGTAGCAATGTGTTCAATTGTTTTGTTTTTTATACAGTCTCTGGGATTTAGAAACAAGGAACAAATTTCTTAAACTCTCTTATAGTACTGTACCATATAAAGGTAAGAAATGCAAAAAGCATCATTAACTGGTTCTTTCCTAAATTATTTTTTCCCTTAAGGAACTATTTTTAAATGCATATGAAAATACAGAGGTATGCAAAGGTACCAAAGTGGTATTTTCTAATAAGGTACTAAATTTAGTTATAAGAACAAATTACACTATCTTAGAGTAACATTTTGCTGTATATAAGCTTGCATTCAATGCACAAAGAAACAAACGTTTCTTGAATGTACAAGTGTACTTGCTGTTTCTGCAGTGAAATTATATAATTACATACACCTAATACAATTGTTGTTACTAGTGTTAAGACTTCAACATAAAAAATTTATACTTCCCATCAATAATTAATCTTGTTCAGAAGATATATATAATAGCAACACTATTTCATACTAAGACCTTAAATTTTTAAGAAGACTGCAGGGAGAAATAGCTAAAACTATAATCACTTTAACTTACTTTTTTTATGGAGCTTTTCCTTTAGAGGTTTGCTGTGTGGAGTCCCATATCACTTTGCCACCTCTGGCATATCCACCCCACAAGTGGTGGGGTGGCTGTGATTGCTCCACACAAACTCAGCACCGGTGAGTATGATGAGAGACAGGTGCAAGTCATACATGAGCAAGTAGAGCCTAAAAGCAGCACAAGCATGCTTTGGGAAAAGGGGAAAGGCAAAGCCCATTGCACCTCACCGAGAGATGGGCCAGGCCAACACAGTGCAACTGTGGGAAACTTGTGCTGAATACAGAAGACCTGGGTGGATAAACTGAGTCCAAGACCTCACTAGACTTTTTATCAGTGCACGAGACTTTCTTTCTGCTTCTAGCTACACATATTTTTAAATACCAATGCAGGGATGGAGAGCAGGCAAAACTCTGGCTTTCCTAACCAAGAGAGTGGTCACTGGGCATCAGTATCCATTTGAGGAAACAGTTCTCTGTTAAACATAGCAAATAGCAGCTTTACTGTGTAAATTTTGTCCTTGGTGATTGACTCTGCATTTAAAATGCTGGAGGCTTTCTTCTTATTTCTCTAGGAGACAGAAATCATCTACTGAGCTTTTAAATTCTTAAATTGCAATTCAAGTTTTAAGCTAGTTGCCCACGTGTCAGACCAGATATGTACCTGGGTCACAATTCAGTGCCAGCAGCCAGACTCACTAGTATTTTATGTCTCTGCCATGATTTAAGGATTCATTATCACCTTTTAAAAACTGCATTTCTAAAATGCAGTGTATTTAGTCATTCTGCTATATGCTTAACCCCTTAGCATTCTTATTGCTCAGAAATCTTTGGTCATGTAGAACTGGCAACAGCTGCCTTACAGAAAATCAATACCAATGCTACTAAATGAAGATGATTCACTGTCCACAACAGTTTTATTTTCAGAAGTGTTTGACTCTTGATTGACCGATTTGTTCCCACTATGCTTCATTCATGCTTAAATATTAAGATGTTCAAATTTCCCCAGGATACAAGGTCAGGAAAAGTGGCATGTGGCAATATATTATTCTTGCTGAGCCTCAAGCAAGTGATGGAAATGAACCACTGGCTAAGATTTTTTTTTTTTACCGTTTTCGTGGTAACAATTGAGAACTGTATTTATTCTGTGACAGGTAATTTAAGTAGAGACAGGTAGCTATGGGGCAAATTGAAGCATCCTACTGCAAAGGGTCACACATAGCTCTTCCGGCATAAGAGTTCAGTCTTTACTCTTCTCTGACTAACTCTGGCTTATTTTTTAAAAACTCAGCCAAGCAATATGATAACAAGATACAAAAGGAACCTCTTTTTAATTGTAAGAGTTGTACAGTGTAACATTTTTTGGACTTACTGCTCAAGAAGGAAACCTGAGTATGATCCAACAGCATCGATGCAAGAGTAAGAGTTTTAGTGCTTAGCCCATCATTCATTGAAACTGGAGGAAAAGACACTTAATTCTTTAATTTTTAATGGAAATTTAACTGAGAATTAGAGAAATATACCACCCATGTAGAGTCAGTCCCAAATAATACCAAGGAAAAAAAGTACTTTACTGGAAGAAAGCTTGCTCATAACACAATTACTACCCACAAAACATTGGTTAGAGACTTTTGAAAGACCAGCTTTGATTTAAAACTGTGTTTAAATGTCAATTATGTGGAAGAAACATAGGTTAGTGCTTTACCCTCTGATAAGAATTTGAATTCCTAAAAGACTAGATTTTGGTTATAAAAGGAACATCTATAGTTATGTGTAAAGGTAACAGTGTGTAAAGGTAGCAGCGAGTCTTCCATCATCACCTTTGTCATCCTTCAACTTCAGCAAGGTATATTCTGAGAAGAATACAGTCATGCAGAAAATGATACTGGCTTTCCATTGTGATTTACTTTCTAAATTTGTGAATTATCTTCCAAAGACTATATTTTCAGGAGTGCCTTTACAACTAATATGTCCCTTGGGATTGAATTCAGGCATAGCACTAGGAAGCAAATACCACAGGCATTGGTTCAAGCCTAAGTTTAGGGTCAAATTTCAGTTTGATGTGGATGCTAATCTTTAAATCAACCACATGCAAAGCCACCGGCAGTGCAGGAAAAGGTCTATTAGTTCACTGCAAGAAATCAGTGTTACTCTGATCTTATTTTCATATTAATACCTTGTTTCACTAATTGGCATATTCTTCAATCACATGCTAAAAATCTTTTCTTTACATTTATGTTTTTCCTTTTTTTGCATTAACTTTTCACCTGATTTCTCCATATGACAGTGGTAAGATTAAGCAAAAATGTTTTTTCATTTTAATATTTTTTTAAGAGAATGGAAAAATGTGGGATCGTGAACATTTATGGTTAGGCTCTGGCAGACATTTTAAGATCTTAGACCAAAGAACTTATAGCAAGGTTATTAAAGGAACAGAACTCATGATTTTAAAGCAACTTGCTTCCATAGGTTTGATGCAGGAAAACTTTATAACAGTGTTAGAAAGCTAACCTTTCCTGGCTTTCTTCATCTTCAGCAGAAAGTTCTGACTACAGATCGATGAAGATCAAACTTACAGCAACAAGGTGTAGTTTGAACCAGTGGCACAAAGACAGGCTACTCTTATTTGCAGCTCTATAAGGAGTCAATTGGAATTTTTCCTTTGCCTCTTGATTGCTCTGGCAGTTAAAGGCTGCTCATCATTTTCTTGAGAAAACTCTTCAAGACTAACAATATAATAAACCTTTAGCAAGTGCTTCGCATCCAGAAACTCACCAGCTGAAATAATATTGAGCAAGTATTTGGTGACCCTTTAATTTTCTTTCCTATGTAAATAATTGTTTTCACAGACAGACTTTCTCTCAACTCAAAACATACATATCAGTGTCTTGAGGTACTGCAGTCTGAATTTCAGTTTTGTAACTAATAGTGTTGGTATTCACTGCTTAAGCTGAAGTTGTGGTTCATCAAGTCTGACCTCTAATGACAAGGTCCTCAAGTTGAGTACAGACTAGATGATAAGAATCAAACTTCAGATATATTTCAAGAGCATTAATCTCAGGTTTGTCTTTCCTGATAAGGTGACACACCAGCCTGTTATAGAGAAGAGACATGATTGTACCTATCTTAAAGAAAAACCTTCTTTTCTAAAACAAAATGATGTCTAATAGATACTGTTAAAGGCAAGTTTACATGCCTTAAAGCAATGTAAAAAAAGTCAGGAAAAAAGTTTGATTTTTCACTAGAGTTAATTTGCTTTAAAATGCTTGCCTTGGATTTAGAGTTATACACTAACAACATAACTACCACCAGCAGATGCATGAATCATGTCAAGTAGAATGAAAAGATCTTTTAACAAGAGTCTTTTGGATAAGTCTTTTTCTTCAGGCAGAGCTATTCTGCTCACTTAGCTTTCCAGCAAGAGCAAAATATCATTCTTAGTTTAATCTTGGGCAGTCAGCTATTTCCCCGAACTCCAGAGACAGCTGGATTGCAGTGCTGAAGAAAGGGAACGAAAGGATCCATTGTCAACAACTACAATTTATCAGAACATTGAGAACAGCTCCTTTTGGGTGAAATGGAAGGTAGCCATCAGCACCAAGCTAAACAATAAACTATCATCTAGATCTGTAACTTCACTTTAGCACCAAGTACAGAGGAGATGGGTTGTACTTCCTATTTACAATTAAGCAGAGAAAAGAAGGAGAAAAAATAGCAAGCATATGTCTTAGCAAACACAACATGGTTGCAGTCCTACAAAGTAGCTTGGTGGAAAACTGAAACGGAGAACTTCACGTAAGTAAGAAAAGTCAGAGACTGCTTCTCTTCCAGCTTTTCCAGCTTTTCTCTTCCAGCTCTAGTTATATTTCCTTTCTTTTTTTCTTACTTTTCATTCATTGCCAGTTTTTTGGTTGCTAGTCAAAAGTAGGAGTTTGAGTTTTTTTAATAAAATTATAAAAAAAAAGGTTGAGCAGAAATTTTCCCATGTATTTCAGCCAATTGTACAGAGCTCTGGTCATTTACAGGCTGATGGTCAAGTAGGTATAGCTAGTCTTCCTTCAGGTGTTCATCCTTTCATTTTCACAGATCCTTGCTATAAACTATCAACCCAACCAAATAACGGAGTGGATGAATTTGCCATTGCAGTTCAGCTTTCTTTTACAACAAAGGAAAAAAAAAAAAGGGGGGAGAAGAAAGAAATTAAAAGGATATTCATCCCAAATAATGAAAAAGTGAAGGAATATTGTCTGTATCTCCCTGGCTGTATCCCAATTTGACTGTAAAGTTCATGCAGTTTCTCATCCATTCTTGGTACCAAATCACTACCAATGCTTTTATTTCTCCCACTCTCTTTGCCCTTTTAAGCTTGCTAACAGGGTGCAATTACCCAGATGAATTCTAATCTTGTAAAACATAGCCACGGTCAGCTTGCAAAACAAAAGCGATGCTAAATAAGTGGAAATTAAGCATTTGCCACCCACTAACTGGTAAAGAATAATAGAATAATAGAATTGTTTATGGTAGTCTATCATCTGATTTACAACCCAGACAAACAATCTTGTTGGGGATTTTTGTTGGTTGTTTGGTTGTGGTTTTTTATTTCCTGCTATTGTTTTGCTCTCCAAATCTATATACCTAGCTCTTAAGAACAAATGGTAAAATCTGAGAGCAAAGAGCTTCATGTAGAATATCTTTTCTATGGCTCTCCTTCCTGCCAAGAGCATATAAAAAACACAGAACAGAACATTTACAAAAGTCTTTCTCTTATTTAAAAACATATATAGAATGATGTTAGCTGAAAATTGGCCAGAATAAATACTTGATCCTGTGACTGTTTATGTTTTCTGTTCATTACATGCAACTAAATAAAAATTTGAAAATAATCCTTTTGTTGATAACATACAAATAATAAAACTCAACTCCTATTAAAAAATTTCTGTACATTTTGGTGGGAAAAGTTCCTGACTCTTGACAAGAAACAATCTGTTTTTATATTTTTATATAACTATCTATCATCTGGTGAGTTTCACTCTGAAAGATGTTCTGAAACATCTGAGACTTTTCCATTATCCTCCAGTGCAGACAGTATTATCAGCAAAAGCTGCAAGCGAATGCCATTATGTACGTTCAGATGGACTCACTATACAATCAGAAAAAATACAAAAAAGTAGGAAAAAACCCTGTGTGTATAAAGATGCACATACATACACAAAATCACTTATCAGTACTGTTGTTTTTCAGCTGTTTTCTAACTTCATGATGCGGAGTTTGATGAAACACTCATTTTGGGAATAGGATGATAGCATTACCCTTTTATGAGATCTACACTATTTCTGCCAGCCCCCAGATTTTTCAATACAATTTTCTGTAGCTTGGCATCACAATGTCAAGGACTGGTTTCACACGGGGTCTCAAAAAGTGTTTTGTAAGTACACCTGTATCTCAACTTTTTATAGGCAAAAGTTTAAAGATGTTGTAAAACAAGCAATCTCTAATTTTTTATAGCCTGCAGTCTTATGAATTTGATTATTTTTTAAAAAACCATATATGGCCATCAGCACACAACCTCTTGATTTTTGATTGCTAAACAGAGAGTTTTCTCCTAAATGGGAGGGGTCAGGCTGTCCTCAACTAAAAACCCTACAGTTACACCACATATTTTTCAACTTCTCATCTGGAAATCAAGCTGCCTTCATTTTTGGTAGACCTTAGAGCACTGTTGCCCTCAGGCCTTATTCTGAGGTACAAAACACTGTCAGAAATATCATCTTAAGACCTGCGCTATGACAGCCCTGACCCTTTCCATGATAGCCCGTTTATTTCTACTGCTGTACAGTGGTTAACTGCAGCTCAGTCATGCCAACCAGCCAGATCTGAGACTGCACTACGAACTGGAGGAGTAACCTGAAACCACAATTTATTGGATAGTGCCTGTTAAATCCTGTTTATGTTTTTTCACCCTGAGGTGTTTCACTGCACAACACTACAAACAATTGTGTTGGCATTGATGAAGAGGTAGGAACAGAGTGAGGCCTGGGGATAGTGATGAGGTAACAGATATTACCCAAGCTAGTATTGCAGCTAATTTGTGATCAACAAAATACGTGTGATGACCTCTCTGGAGAGGTGGATAGATAAATACTGGAAGGGCAGAAGAGGAAGTCAAATCTGTGAGGAAATTACAGACATTTTATGTTAAATGTGTTTACTTCTTAAAAACAAATGATTTAAGCTACAACATAAGAATCACAGGTCCTGCTTTGAGGAGTACTTTTCTTGGAAAAAGCAGGAGATACAACATACAACCAGATTTGCTGTAATCAAGATAGATTCCTCCATTAGCCGTTTCTCTGTGCTGTAATGTATTATTAAATACTTGAAGGTATTGCTGATTGAATGTACTACAATAATAGCATAGCTGGAAAAGAGTTATACTTTTTCAGGATAATTTATTCCATATTGGGCCAACTGGAAAGATTTTCAAAGACTGTCAGCACCATTAGCTCTATTCTGTTGAGGCAAAAGCAAGAGTATTGGATGTGTATTGATTTGATGTAAATTCTCCAGGCTCTCAAAGCAACTTGATTTGGGATTTCTTATCAGCACTTTGATGTCATTCCTTATTTATACATATGGATGAAAGTCATTGATGCTTAAAAAAACCTCAAACAAACAAACAAATGAATGAGAACCTAATATCATTTATCTTTTATTCATATTTATTTGATATGTGGTCCCTTTTATATTTAGGTTTATATCACAGAGGTAATCAGTGTTAAAATTTATTGCCAAGAATATTCTTGAAGGCTTTCTCCAATCTAGACTTTGGCTGTTGTTGCCTCATACACATTATGATCCTGAAGTGTTTAATTACTAATATGCCTAGGCTCAGTCAAGAGCCTGTTGTGGGAGGCATGTGTTAATCTCATCTAGATGTATATAGGAACTATTTTGGACAGTCTATAGGTGAGCAATTACAAATCTCAGAGGATGGAGGCACTTTGCACTGAAACATAAACTCTTTATGAAGAAATTACAGTGTTGAATAACAACCTTGAGGAGTTTACTCTTAGCCATAATTGTTTTGTGGATCTAGTTTATAACAAACAGCTGTAATTGTAACTGAGATGACAAAAGTGAAAGCCCTGTCTGAATGGTTCTGGTAACCAACCAAAGCCTCTCACATAAATTTTTCCTTGAAAAAAGAAGATACCCACAGCCACTGACACTGATGAGGCCCTCCTTCCAGTAATGGAGTCATCCGCAAGCTAGTCAAATACATAGGATGAAGGCTGGTTTGCAGACATGACTTTTACATCCCAAGGAAAGGGAGGTTCTTTGTAATTTATTGGGAGGATTATCAAAACTTTCCACCAAAAATTTAGAGATAAATAGGAAGGAAAATCCGGATCTGAATTGAATCCCTGGAAGGGTCCAAGAAAGAATCTGTCTATAAAAACAAGTGCATTTCCCAGGAATTGGGATGCTTATGTGGAAGACAGCCACAGAGAGAATCCCAACCCCAAACAGCCACAAAAACATCTAGCAGAGACTACATGAGAAAGTCAGAACTGGACAATAACCATGCAAAGTGAAATTTTCCTAACCTGATTGCCATTAAACCTACATATTCATCTATTTTACATATCTCAACCCCTATAGGCATGTAAGAGTGTGAGCCAGAGCCTACTGATCTCAATAGGTGCATTTCATTCACTGAAATGGTTTTGGGCAAGAATCAGAATGAGCACTTATTCTCTATTTTACTGATGTTGCAGGTTCAAATGTAGAAAGCCAAACGAGATTACCAGTTTTGAAAAAATAGTCCTGTAGGACTATAGTTCTAATTTACTTTTTTCAAATAGGCATTAGTTAAGCACCTATTTTATACTGTAAGCTTACTTTTCCACAGTTAATAAGCACAGACCTGTATGAGATTACTACTTACACAATGTCATACATACACATTGGACCTGAAAGACAAATATAAGGATAATTGAGTATGGATTTATTAACATCAAAGAGAGCTGTGTCATTGATGTAAACAATTTCACCAGGGTTCCTAGTTTTAGTCTAAAGTTAGACCAGAAGTATAACGAAGAATGAGAGAGTATGTCACTGGACACCAATGGTAAGAAAACAGACTTGCTTCAGAAAATAGTACTGTTTTAACTCCCGCTACAAGTATGCAGCAATTTTTATTAATTAATAAATTTACAATCTTACTGATGGTTCATATCCATGTGATAAAATATTCACTGATAGTATTATACTTTGGTACCACAAAGTATATTTAAGTAGCATGCATCTTAAGTAGCATGCTCTAACAAACAAGATACTTTGAAAATATAATCCAGTTCAATTAGTCATATAGCTTATAATATGTAAACATGAGGATTTTTTTATATATTGTCTCAGAATTTAAACTGCAGTCAATCAATGGAATCCATTTTATACATTCAGTAATGTGTGATTTGGGACCCTGGTACTTTGACAGAATTGCAGTGGATCAGAAATATCGTCTCCCTAGACAAAAAAGAGCACATAGATAAATCTGATTATAGAAACTATGTTAATATTAGCCAGCAGCATTGCAAAAACCAGAAACCTGCAAGTACTTTGGTCTTCCAAGTGGTTATTCCCTAAAACAAGTGGACTTACTTACATATATTTAATAAACTATGTTTCCCCATATTGCCAATAATAATGCATTCCCATGTACAGAATTAGGCTATTACAAGTATGTTATAAAATTCTCTAACTTTTCATCCTAACCAAAGATGTATTACAAAAAAAAAAAAAATAAAGAAGCAATGATTTATTAAAACAGTATTGCTAGATTTTTAGATAAATCCTAATGGGGAGTCAGGTAGATATTTGGTAGAACTAAACACCAGTGAGAAATAGAAAGGAAACTCCCTATGAGTGGGAAACTCGATGGAAGTCAATATTTGTGCATAAGCTGGCAAGCTTTCTTAAACAACTGAACAAATTTCAGTAGTTCTCCTGGTAGTTCTGTAAGCAATTAAACAACAATTAGCTACACATAGCTGAAAAAATAAAATAATATATTTTTCAAAGTTAAAGATCACGTGGATGAGTTGATAGCTTTCTGGTAGCGGATTACTAGCAACTAACAAAAGTAATTTCTGGTACATGCTCAAAGGAAGTTTCATCATGTTTATTCATCTTGTAATCTTCAAAAAAAATCAAAACAAGAAATAATTTTGTATTGGGAGTGGACATTTTGCTGACCACTTCTGAGTAAAGTCATTATGCAAATGCACAATCACATGTTTGGCAGACAGAATTTACTAGAGCAGAAATACTCATTTCATTAGCTTATCACATTGTGCAATGTTTTCCAATGTCTGCTTCTGCTTGTTATTAATAAAAAATAAATCAAAAGTTCAGTTTTGTAAAAGTCTCACAGCTGGCCCTTCATGAATCTAAAATGCCAATAGCTATCAAAAATTGCAGATACGCCTTAGTGAGAACATTCCAACTGTTTTGGTCATACTGTTTCAGAAATATGTTTTTAATAGGGTTTTACTAGGGGAAACGTTGAGTGCTAATGCTTGAATTTTAAACTCAGACTTCAAATTACAAAGCAGATGTGGGAAAATAGGTGGAATCTGTGCTGCTAAACACTAACCATAAAGTTCACACCCTTGAGAATATTTCTAGTACCACAGAAATATTCTCACAAGTGAAATAATGTTTCTTTGTTCCCTGTTAATCAAAAGCCTCCAAGAGAGCCATTTTTATAGATGAAGGGGGGGATGGGGGGCTGGGAAACTTTGAAAAATATCAGCCAGTCCATAAGTCAAATGACACTGTGGCATTACAGAAAGGAAGAATCATCCTAATTGCTAGCATATTACAGAAAAGGAGATAGAGGTCTTCTAGAGGTTACATGGGCGCATCTTTAAATTTTCTTGTACCTTGTCAAACTCACATGTGCCTATTTTCAAAATGTGATTTTCACCTCTTCAGAACACTCTCCATGTCCAAAGTCTCAGTGAGCAGCAGGACTGAAATATAGAGCTATCTTTTTTCGCTGGAATGTTTTCTTCTGATCATAAACTCTTAAAACATAAAGCTAGAAGGGAAATAAAAAGGTCGTTCATTAAGCTCTCTACCTCCACAAAGCAGGATCAAACTGCATGTCAGCTATTCCTGGCAGATATTTCTCTCAATTCACTGTTCAAGCACTTAGTAATGAAACCCTTTTGCAAGAATCTATCCCAATACTTATTTAACTTTATGATTAGCCAGCACATTTTGCTGAAATCTAACAAAAACCTTTCATGCTGGGGTTAATTCATTGTTTCTTGCTTTATCCACAACAAACAGCTTTAGGGGAAACACTTTACCTATTTGAATACTTAACATGCTTCCTTCTTGTCTCCTCTAGATTCCACAAAGACTTAATCAGCCCAGTTGTTTTCCAGTTTCCTGGGTTCTGGTCATGTTGGCCTTTCACCCAATGACTGTCTTCAAGAGCCCATCCCTCCAGAAAGAGTGGTGTCCCAAGACTGACGCCATAAACCAGCTCCAAGGCACTCGCATCTCTGAGTGGAAGATATTGCATACCCTGTCACACCTACAGCACTTCCCAGTGACAAATTTTAGCATCATTTGTGATCAGTATCAGACAAACTGATGGTGGTCCTGTCCTGTGCCCTGGGGCAGAGATGCAATACCATGATGCTCCCCAGGCTAATGCTTATCTTGAAAGCTCTTGCTGACTCTCCCAGGAGGATGCCATCTACCAAGCTAGTATGAACACCCACCAAGCTACTATCCAGCTAGCTAATTAAAATAGTTGACAGTGAACTGCAGAAAATTCCTGGATATAGTCTTTGAGTCTGAATTCATCTTCTAATGATTCATCTTGTGCCTAGACTGTATTTCCTTTGCTTTAAATAGCTTTACTAATGCAACAATATTAAATACCTTTTCTCTACTGACAAGGGTTATTAGCTAGTCCTGGGTGCAAATTAAATAGATTTAATAGTTTTTGATAGGCCTGTGTTGACTACAACTTATCTCCTTTTGTTACTCTCCTTTTTTAAAGTTTACAAATACTTGACTTGATTTTTAGTTCCAGTATTTTTCCATGCATTGAAGCAAAGCTGACTCATCAATAATATTTCTTATGCAGTCCCTTTAAAGATAGACACTAACTTTATAATTTTGTGCACTTCTGGAGTAATACCCAATGTCCCAGATGTCAAAAAAATCTGTTCAGTTTTACTGCTAGGCAAACTGTAAGTAGTAATAAACTCTCTGCTTGGTCCTGTTAGATCAAGTAAAAAAAAAAAAATTATCTACTTTTTCACTTAAATCAGAATTAGATATATGGGCATAATTCTATCTATTCTACAGTTACAATAGGTATATTTTAGGAATTTTCAGATAAGAGGAAAAGAATGAGCATTGGAAAAGAGGGATAAATATGTAAGCTAGTAAAAGAAAAAGAAAAGTGGGAGATGGGGGGGAGAGCCAAAACTGACAGGAGAAAGAATCAAAAAGAAAACAGAAGGTGTTACCAAGCAAATTCTATAAGAAGCCATTTAGGCAACAGAGCAGAAATAGCCTCAATCACATTATTACAGCAGAAAAAAACCATCAGAAAAACCATCAGAAAACAAAAGAGAAAAATATCAGAAAAAGGAAAAACATCAGGAAAAGGGAAAAGGATGCGAATAAATATAAGTATTATTAAATCCGGATTTAAAGCAGCTTTGAAAATGTGACCATATTCAAGATTTATTCTTTAAGGTAAACTTACTCATAACAATGTTTGAAATTGTATTTAAAATAATTTTAGCAACTTCAAAAGTATTTAATTTTTGTTTTGCAGTTAGTATATTTTGTTTGGTTAGTATATTATTTCTCATTTGGAATACATTAAGGCAAATGCCTCACAGTTTCATCAAAATGGAGAAGAAAAACAAACAGATTTAAGGATACCAAGGTCACTCTTTCTTATGTTCCTTGGCTACACACTGCTTCTGAATCCCTTACACCAGCAGAGCTGGCAGAAATATTCTGCTTAGCTTCTCATTAAGCAAAGGAAAGCTATTGGTTTACAAAGCTTTTTCTATTGAAGAACCAAGCCTTATATTTGTTCTCATTTTTTAATTTGCTGCAGACGTATTTAAAATACAGGAAATTCTTATCAGGAACAAGAGAGGCTGTCCAATTTACACTTAACACATGATATGCAATAGAAAGTTGACATATGCATGTAAAAATAATTATGCATAGAAACCCCTGACTCTTTTAGATATTCCAGCCATCAGATGTTGTAGCATCATCTTATATATTCCTGTGAAAAGCTTCGCTCAAATTGCTGTGATCCCTATATATATCCACAAATCATTACTAAAACATTTAGTTTACAACATTTAGCTTACAACCTGCTATGTTTTTCAGGTTGGGTTTGGGTTTGTTTGTTTTGGGTTTTTTTGTGGGGGAGGTGATTAGGGGTTTTTTTCCCACATCTCCTTGTGTTTCATGGAAATTTCCAGTCATCCTAAAATAGTTTTGTACAGTCCCCCAATCATTGTACTTGGCAGATCTTTACTGGCATTGCTGTTGGTATTTTGAAGATCATCCAGTGACTTTTGCAGTGTCTCTGTATCCCAGAGACAATGGGATACAGCACTCTCTCTGAGAGTTGCACTGTACCATCCTCACTCCCAGATACAGCAGTGCCAAGAAGAGCAGTGTCTTACACCAGATTTTTTTATGTTACTTTTTCTGATAAATAAACAAGACAGAATCCAAAACATGTGGAAAGGCAGCTCTTTAAAAGATCAGTTAAGGAAATAGAAAACAATAACTGGAAAAGAGAGATTAGGAAGATAAATTGAAGTTCTTCTAGATCACATTTGCCAATCTGATAAAACAACATGGTTCCATCCCTGCCACCAATGAATGTGAAAGTATTGTCTGTAGAGCACAATTTGTCTGCTGTGATGAGAAAACTGATCAGTAAGCACCCAGTGAAATTAAGAACACAAGGGAGATTTTTCAAGAAATAAGTAAATAAGGCAATAGGGAGGACATGAAGTTGCTGACACTGAATTTTTGCATCCAGCACTGCTTTTGGTTGAGCCAAAAAGCTATTTGCAGACAATTAATAAACACATAAAGCCAAGTAATGTGTCATGTCATGATGCTGTTACACTGCTTTTTTGTGTGAAACTAAATCCTTTGCAAATATTTATTACACTTCAAGAATCCTTTATGAAAAATTTATTTTTAAACAAAATTTAGAGAGGGAAGAACGATATTTCACAGAAACAAAACAATACAAGGTCATACACAAAGCCTGTGAAATGACTGGTTGCTCAGCTAGTTCCCTTGGTCCTGAAATATGCAATGATTTCCCCAAGATACCTCAAAGTGATATGAACAGGAGTATCACTGAGGAGAAATAATTAAAAGGACACTCTTAGTCTTCAGTGAGATGGGATGGTCACTAATTACTACCAAGTTTCTCCATTTGGCGTTATGCAAAGGACTTTGGCAATGCTCATTTTCCAGGTTCTTACATATTAGCGTTTCCCTTTCTCTGTTTCCACCTGTATCGGCTTCACTGTTCAGATTCAATATTGAGGACTCAAGGGATGGTAGTGGGGGAAATCTTCATCTTTTCAGATGGATATTAAGATACTCAGTACTTGCAAAACTGAATGTAATGGAGGTAATCTAAGAAAGAAATGGTGAAATTACTTTAATTTTACTCTGAAAAAAATAAAAATAAAAATTGGTCGCATTTACTAGCAGAAGTTGAATTAGCAACTTTCCCACATTGTCCTACTCATTAAGAGAAACATATGATTGGATATATGCATCCCTGCCCATGGCAGGGGGGTTGGAACTAGATGATCTTAAGGTCCTTTCCAACCCCAACCATGATATGATTCTATGATATTCTGAAAGTTCAATAGCTTGCTGATAAAATAGGGAAGTTATGACACTGGTCATCATGGAGGCAGTTTCCACAGCAGTAGTTGCCATGCCACTTAAACACAGCACCAGCGAGTTTGGGAAGAGCCTGCTGTGTGCTGCACAGAACCAGCTTGCTCAAAGTTTGATGTCTCATTCTTCCATGCTTGCAAAAAGGAAGATGCTTTAAACGATGTAGATATGCATCAGCCTGCCAGACTAAACCCCAAGTAATTTTGGAGAACAGAAAACTGCACCAGGGTATATGCTCAATTATGTGAAATGTGATCCAGTGCACGTATCTATGTACTGGCAAGTAGTACTGTGGACTTGGCATTGGTGCTATATGAGTTTCAGGGTGCATACACTGAGCAAGCATTGCAGTCTAACTCATGCACTCCCAATACAGGCCAAAATGGAGCGAAAGGAGAGGATCACTAAAACATTCTCTTTGAAAGGATATGTTTGATCACAACAAAGAAGGTAACATAGACAAACCATTATGTCCAGTAGAGATGAAGATTAAATTGCATTAAAATCATGTGAAAGCCTCTTTTACTAGAGTATTGGAAACATTGTGAAGAAATCTCAAAACTCTATAAATTGATTGTGAAACGTTGCCATTAAGGTAATAAAAACTGTGGTGACTTTGTATGGTAAGTATCCTGAGGCAAACAAATCCTTGAGGGCTGCCAGATGCACTTTCAACACTAATTCTCCAGTTTCAGATTCTCTTGAGCATTCCATTGGAGACAAATCAGTTTGCTGCTACAAACTTTTGATGAAACTTTGTTCCTGTACTTCAAATTAACTAACAGGATACACAGCCTGTGATTACAAATCTTCTTACTGGAATTACACCACAATTCCTCAAAGCTTATTACCCACACAGTCTGTGTCAGAGAGTTTGATGAAAATAGAACAACTTTTCTGTAATCATTTAAATGTAATTGCTTGGGTTTTAGAAGATCAGTATAAACTTGGGTGTGTCTGAAAACTTAATTCTGGAGGAAGGAGATCAAGATAGGTAAATAGAAACACTGTGATATATAATCTGTGTCAGTTCCTTCACCAGAGCTATTTCACAACAGACAGACACTGAACGACATTAAAAATTATCTAATTATGCTAGTTATGGAAAATCACTGGAAGCTAACCATCTTTTAGAGTAGGTGGAGCCTCCTACATCTGAACTGCATTAAGTAGGATGAGACGGACCTCCACAATCTGCTTTCCAAGTCTAGTCTTTGGGAATTCTCTTCTATCCCCTTTTATAGGAGCTAAAAATTGATGGGCCAGTTTCCCAGGGAAGATAAGCAGAGAAATAGTTCTCTATTTCCATCAAGATTTTAACAAATTAATGTCTGTCCTATTTTAAAGTAAAAAAAAAAAAAAAAAAAACCACCCCAAAACCAACTAATCATCACATTGAGATGAGAAAACATTGTAATGAATGTTTATAGCTTATTAAGCTGTAGCAAGGACATAGCATGCTATTTATAAAGTGCCAGATTTGTACAAATACAGAGATTTGGCAGTCATCATGTGCAGTCATTTCCCTTTTCTTCCATTTCTGGCCCTGACACTTTGAGGTGCTGAATGCTCAGGCATCTTGTGGAAGGCTTGGACAAACTTTCACAATTACATCCTTCCAGGATCAGACTGAATGGTGATTTCCATGTAACCCTCCTATCCATCCTCCTAAGATGCAGTGAAGCTGCATTGCTTCACTGTATTTCACCCCAGCAGTAGCACACCAGATTCCTCCTACCATGACTTACAGTGTATCTTTGGGCTTTGTCAATGCCTTCTGCCCAATTCACCCTGCCGATCTAAGAGCCTGGTGAACTAGGAGCCCATCTCAACAACCAGACTTCTAGAGTCAGCTTCTTCTTATATGCACAGTGGGAAGAAAAAGGTTGCATTGCTCTGATGGATATCCCATTAACTGCTTAGGTAAGGCTTCAAGTCCCTCCCACTGGAGGTAAGGAGAAAGGGTATTTAAATGGACATTAAAAAACTAAGTAAGTAAAATGACACATTAATGCACTACAGAAAGCCTGCTGGTTACTTTGGTTTCTTTAAAGTTTACTTTTAAATTGAGTGGAGGGAGGATGTTCCAGGCTTTACTATTCCCTGTCCCAGAAGCACCCGTGTGTGGAAATCAACCTTCCTGTCAGAAAAGAAGCAAAAATCTATGGGACAGAGTGGACAACAGAAAAATGTACTACACATAAATGCCTGATGTTTCCTATAATCCCTAGGAAACTGGAAAAACAGCATTAAATCAGATAGTGAATTCTACTTGTGAACTAGCACCCTCTAATATCAAGGGGCAGGAGTGTCTGCTTTGAAATGGGATTGGAGGGGGGGAGGCTGTTGTGCGAGGGGAAAAGTATCATCCTGCCTTCTTCAAAGGTCATCCTTACTGAGCTTTTAGTAACAGACAACTTTCTAAAAATAACATAGCAAGTAGGGTTGCTATCAGAGAAAGGTATAAAATAACCCCAATGTTAGTAGCCTTTCCTAGATATGCTAAATTTATTGTGCCATTGGACACAGCAAGGTCTTTCAATTAATCAGCAAAACACTGAGAATGTGATAAACTGAATCTAAATAGGGCTTATATTTGCCATTTTTCATTCCACGTGGTCAATTGCTTCTATCTGCAGAAGAGTCAAAAATCCGTAGTTATTAAAACTTGCTTGGTTTCACTGTTGAGGTTCCTGGGTTGTTTGGGGTTTTGTTTGTGGTTTGTTTTTTTTTTGTTCGTTTTTTGTTTTGTTGTGTGGGGTTTTGTTTTTTGGGGGGTTTTCTTATTTTGGGGTGGGGTTTTTTTTGTTCCATTTTTTAAAATAAAACCAAGTCCAAAAGATATGGAAAGAAAATTCTGAAGCAAAGAGTAGTGACCTTGCCTCTCAGGCACTGGTATTTTCATAGCTACAACATATTTACTGATGACCTGACATTTTTAGTGTAAAAGTTACATAACTTCAGACTCAACCAGTTACAGCTGGACTTTGCAATACACGTGTTAACAAATTCATAGTAGGCAGAAAACTACACAGATGTGCTTGTGAGAATGGGAGACAAACTCTGACAAAACAGCTACTAAAACACAGATTATGTGGGCTATAAAGTGATTCCAGCGCAGCTAGTCACAGACGTCTCAAACACTGCCTTCACTGAGGTTGTGTATGTTTCTCAGCCTGCTTTGCATGACTACATACATATATATAGAGAGAGAGTTGTAAATGGAAACCATTGTGGAAACATGCTATGAAATGACCCTTGGATTTCAGAAGGTAAAGCCGATCATTCAGCTAAATGAATCGAGAAATGTAAGGGTATTATACCAGTTCTACTTGAAAGCAGCAATTAATGATAGTGTAGGTTCTCAAACTGGATACTTAGGTTGAATCTAAAGAGAAAGAAGCTCATAGGATGTTTTCAAGTGAGGTATTAAAACAATTTTCTGATGCTACTTTTGTAAGAATTTTTTTTCTTTTGTATCTTTTTAAGATCAGGCTCATGGCTGGTTGGAGAGTTGTTTTACTTTTTGGTGAGGGGTAGGGGGAGCACAGGCTTAAACAATACTGTTTTTTATGTGAAAAAGAGACCTGCAGTATGCTTTAGGCTAAAATGTGACTTGCTTTACATCATTAAGTTATAGGTGTAACAAAGACAGCTTTAAAGGGTTGCCCTGAATCTGTGAGATTCTGCCAAAAAAATCAAAAGAAATCTTCATTATAATACCCAGTTCCTGCAGTAAAAGGATCCACAAAACACACTGTGCAGAACTGACAGGTGAAATGTCTCTGAAGAAACATTTACAAGCTCAGCCTATGAGTCCTTCATGCTCCATGAGCATCAAATGTTCTAAAACCAGCACTCTCCTTCACTATTTTTGATCTCCAGAGCACTTTATCTGGGAACCAAGCTGTGGCAGGGGAGCTAGGTGTTGAAAATAGCCTATTTTTTTGTCTTCTCTATGTCAATTAGCAGTTAGTTAAAAGATTATTATTTTTAAATACACACAGAGAAATGACATTTGATTGAAAAAAATAATTATAATGCTGAATGGCACATCACCCATAAATTCAAACAGAAAATACGTGACGTCCTGAAAGTAGTTTCCATGGAATCGGTGAAAACTACTGATGTAGAAAATAAAATTCTGTTCCAGAAAATAAAGTCATTTTACCCAAGGGCATTGTAGACTTCCCTCGTGCCAAAGGGCATCAGGAGGTGATGACGACACCATTCTAGGAAGTCCTGAATAAGGACACAGTATCAAGTGGTAAGACTGTGGGTGAGACAGAAACATTTCAAATTGTATTGGCTCTTTATTCCTATGAATCACAGAGGAGCTGATTTGTTATCAGCAATAACAGCCTTTGTCCCTAAGAGAGGGGGATGATACAGGAAGCATATGCTCCAGGCTATTTATGAGGATGTTGCCAGAAACAGGTGTAACTTTTTGAACATGGTGACCTGCACCTTTAGATTGTAATTGTATGTGAAGTCATTAACTAGACAGAAAGGACGTATAAGAGAGACACAGAAAGGAAATACAATGAAAACTATTAATATGTGATCGTTTCCAATCCATTATTTTCCAAGGAAAAGAATAAAACAGCATATTGCAGAGCTCTGGGACTCCACCTTTTAGTTCCTTTAGTCAGGAACAACTACATTCAGCTCAGCTGAAATTTCTGTTCTATCTATTGTAATGACAAACACCTCATCTAGCATCAGAGTCAATATTTGCTCTAGAGATAGCTACATATCTCTGGCAATGATTAGGGAACAACTAGGGTATAAGAACTGCATTGCCGGGTTCTGAGTCAATAGGGGCTGCCAGTGCTTACTTTCAGATACCTATGAACTGTTTGCCCATTTCTAGTATCACTCAGAAAAAACAATCAGTGAATTTGTGCCTATATCTTCATAACTTATTAAATAAGCTTTATAACATAAGAGAGTAAGCTGAGGTGAGGTGGCTGAAAAGCAATAACAACTAAGATTCAGCTCACATTCTCCTCAGTTATATCAGACATAAAACCCCTTATTTTAATATAATTTTCACTAACAATTTCCTTTGTCTTTGCTCTGATACTCCCCGGATCTACTTCCACCCTGGTCCAAGGGTCGCTAGAGCTGCAACTATTCAATGCCTATGACTACAGTTTCTCTGGGTTTATTTTCTCCATTACTCTTCTATCTATATCCAAATAATAGAACTGACTATTTTACTAGATTGAGTTTCTAATGCCAGATGGATTTCAACATCCAAATGCTAACATTTAGGTCCTTGCAGAAAATTTTGATTTTTTTTCTTGGCTTGCAGATCAGAAGTAAGCACAATTTAAAACAAAACAAGAAAAAGTTGGATAAAAAAAATTAAAAAGTCTAATTTATGGTAGGATGAGTAACATTTTAATAAACCTATATATACTTCTACATGAATTTGTCACAATTAAAGTGCTTGTTAGTTAGACACACCTGTTAGAGACACATGGAATTCTCATTCATTCAATTTTCCATAGAAAACGCTTATCCTACTAAAATTATCTTCATGTGTCAGTCAAAAATTCATAAGCTGTTACAAATCAGAAATGGCTGTAGGGTTTTTTTACCAGATTGGGTGATCAGCTGCCACTGCCATCTGATTACGTGGACTACTACATAGGAAAGCAGCTTTTCTTTGCACAAATATATTAAGCAAAAGTTTCAGACATAAAACCACAAATAACGTTGATGTGGTGTTTAGCAAGGAGTTCTCTCTTAAGACTTTCATTCCAGTTACTTATTATGGAAGAAACAGATGGAATTCAATTTTTGCCCAACTATTATGAATGATGAATATCTTTTCAGTCAATGCTGAAGAACTACAAAGATGTAACAAAACAGTCTAGAGACCAAAATATAGAATATGATTTAACTTGCAGACTAAATACAACCATCTCCCGATTTGTTGCTTCAGCATGACTTCCTCGCACATACTAGGCTACCAGCTTTGAAAAAATCTAGTTTTAGCCTTTTGCTGATATAGATTTCTGGCATAATAATTTCAATCAAATTAAAAGCCTTAATTCAAAGCCACTGAAGTCAATCAGAACACCTCCTTTGATGTCAAAGGTTTCATTGCCCCCGAGAAATCTGATCTCCAGGTCTTTGCTTGCCATTCTTGCAGATGGTCTTTGCCTTTAACCTCAGTTTTCTTACTTGCCTTTCATACTGTTCTGCCATAGACATTTTCTCTTCCAAGCCTTTTCTCTAATTGAGGATATGAGCTTTCTTGTTTATTTCTAGTGGCTGAAACCCATCCTTCATAGTAATTATACTTTTCTTTTTGGAGTTACTTTAGCTTCTGGTATTGTCAAAGCAGAAATATTTAGTTGCAACAACACTGCATGCTTTCCATATTACCTGTGAGAATCAGTTGCATTAAATGTGGTTTACATTTTCAATCATTTGAAAGGAGGGAGGGGTAAACTAAGCTAAAAAATATGTTCACAGTCTGTTTTCTCCATGCTGAATCCTTCTCTCTCTGAAGCCTTTTGGAGGTTTGCCACTGAGGAGTCTGATAGGGCTCTAAATCAACTTTTCTGAGATGTGCCCCCATTTATTTATTTTTTTTTTAAACATCACCCTGATTATTTTCCAAAATAATCTTCTAACATTATAGAATACAACATAAATCAGAGAACTTTCTCTCTATTGTTTGTCACATTTTCGTGGAAAATTCATAGTGAGGATTTAAAGGAAGAAGATCAATGATACATGCAAGATGTGTATACATCTTGCTTTTGAACTCACGTCTGAGGTGGTCTTCAGTGCTCTATGATTTTTCCTATTGTATGCAGAATGACTCATTCAGACTTTGGCACTGTTCAATATTTTCCTGCTGTTTGGGGAAAAAAGAAAAAAAAAAGTGACTGTGAAGAGTCCTAAGCAGACTGGCTCCATCTGTGCTTCCTCACCGGCTCCTGGGGTGTCAGAAAGTCTAGGACAGCCAATGCTCTCCATGTTCCAGCATCACTGGTTCTTAACAGGCCATTGTTTCCCTAAATTCTATTATTGTTTCAGGTTGTTACTTAAAGGAGATGTTACATTTACAGTTACTTCAGAAATGCCAGGTCGCTCTGCCCTCAGAAGTGGTGTTTATAACTTCACCTTTTGTGAAGGACAGCTGGCTGACACCACTGCTGGCTGCAGTTAAAGGATAGCTGTAAAGAGCTCTTCTTTTACTTAGTGACTGTTAGGTTTTCATTTCCCCTCATGCTCCATGTTAAGCTGCGAGGTTTGCGTAGCCACCTCTGCCACTATAAAGAGGAATGTTAAGTTCCTTTATAAATTAAACAATGTTTCATAGCTGAGGTTTGGAGGAGCCAGGAACAGAAATTTCTGTGAGGCTACAGAAAGGCTTTTGTGGGGAGTAGGCAATCAGAGCAAAAGCATTTGTCGAATTACTGTATAGATCATTAGTTAATTATAGCTCTTAATCATCTGCATATTGCAGAAAACAGCCATGCTGCAATTCAGATTCACTCAGCCAGCTTACAGACAGGCATAAAACTGAGAAGTAAATGTATGAGTAGTTCATAATCATAATTATCTCTAATCTGGTGGCACTCCTGCACATAATGATATTTTGAAAGCCCATTTGATCAATGTGACAACTTTAATAATACTAGGGAAAACAAAATACAGATGTTCTTAAAATTAAGGAATTTATAAACAAATGTACAGAACATTAAAAAGAAGATTAAAAATAATTTTCCATCTGCAGTAACCTAAAAGAATAATAAATCTGACAACCAGAGCTGATCATTCAAAATGCATTTGTATATTTTCAGAATTGCTGTGCTGTTATGAGGTGGGGGGGGGTTGGAGTGGGGTTGGAGAGAAACAAAAAACCCCAAACCTTTCTCAAACTATCCTGCATTCATCAACCTCTCTCATTACCCAAGACTCTCACCACACTTGGCTCACAGCTGCCAGACCACAGCACAAGCCAGCAGTTGGAGTCCTTCACCCAAGGACTTTCAGCTGCTGTGGAACACTCATTATGCCCAATTTAGTTCTTCTGACATTTGCATTCATCCTCATAGGAAAGAAAAAAAAATACATAAATTCATGTGACATGAAATATAATAAAAAAAAAATAAGATTCAATTCCTATTCTAGGAGATTCACAGAATACTCCAGTTATGACTTCCTAAACAAGTTTTAGGAGCTGTTCACAAAAGGCCTCATGCAACACCTACTGGGATCAGGGGGAATTCTTCCAGTCACCTGAGAGGATTTTTTCTTTTTTTTAAATAGGGACAGACTATATCAGATTAAATAATTCTGTACAAATCTCACGCAGGTCATTATGAACTGCTTTCTCATGATGCAATTTGTTTCCTTTATTTTTGTTAAGCAAGTTGTTTCTGCATAGTAAGGTTGTACAGCCTATTATATGATGTAGATACATGAGAACTATTAAATAAGGCTATGAATCGCTTACGCTTTACCAGAGGGGTCTCTGTCACTTTCAACTATGAAAAGGATAACAGAAAACAAGCAGCATCTATACGTCACATTTAGCCAGAATATCATGTTGGACATTTAACTTGAATTAACTCATGCTCACAAATTACTAAAAAGTGTGCAGCCTCCCAGCCTAATCCTGCAACTAAGTGGAAAGCTTCTAGTAAGACAAGCAAAGGCGGTGAATCTGAGCAAAACTTCTTTCTTAAGTAACAACAAAATAGGCTTCTGGAGCTGTACTATTGACAAAAAGGTATAAAACTACAGCTGCCAAACCAGCTAGCTGCTGGGAACATCCATGTGACAGCAGGGCTGTGTAACAGCAACTGTCTTCATTGTCGCTATGCGACACCTCTTGCCCTCACAGCAATTAGAGTCTGGAGTGAACCCTCTAGCATTCTTTCTGCAAAACACTTGTTTTGCAAAATAAAGTGTGCTGCAGAGATTAACATATCCACTACTGTGTCTTTCTTTGCACCAGGTTTCACAAGCTCAAAAAGAGATGGATTCATGATTCTGGAATAGTAAAGCCCCTCTGTTGAACTCAAATTCAATAAACAGAGGAAAATATGTTGTATAATGGAGAAGACAGACCAGAAGAAACACCACTGGCTTTCCAGAAAGAAGTAGTATTTTACACTTGCAGCAATTTCTAGGACCCAGGAGCACTGGAAATGTAGAAGGCCTGTACCCGAAAGCCCTCTGCTCTCAGTTTGCATATGTCATGTTGAGCCAGTTGATTATTCTGTCTACACAGAAGCTGTCAATTTGCTTTACTGAACTGTCCACTTCCCATCTTCCCCCACCGTTACTGCAGCTGAAGGGGTAATCAAAGGATATATTGGTTTGTGCATACAAGCAACCTCAGTTGTGCACTCAGTGTATAGTTTCTTTGCATTTCCTGATTGCCATATCTGCTCATTTTTCACCATGTATTTAGATATTTAGTGGGTTTTGGCACGAACCATCTGTTTGTTGTGAAGAATAGCTAATGAAATAGATATTCTATCATAACTGAGACGTCTGGTTGCTACTTCACTATAAATTCCAAAGAGTAAATCTTGCTTGTAAGTTTTTAATAAAAAAGTTGTTACTGGTTTTTATTTTGTTTTGTGATCTTTGTTTCTGTGGGTTTTTTTGAAGCTCTCTAATGAGACAAATGACACACTTTTGCAGAATGGCAGTAGAAAAGCCACTGTGAAAGAAACTTGCTTACTCCCTTCAAAAGCACATTTATATTCTCACACCACTGGACATTATGTACATAATATCCCCCACGTGACAGGGATCAAAGCTGAAGAACCAAAAATTAAACTGCTTCCTCTTGCATAAATGTCTTTGTATTGTGTCTTATAATGGAAAGAATCTGACAAATACTTTTCAATAATAAAGAGGCACTATATTCCTGAGGAAACCAGGATTTCTTTTCTGAGTAAAATAACTAGCAGTTTGCAATAGCACAGGTATCTGGGTAGAAAGTGATTGGATGACTAGTGGCAAGGTGGGAAATATGTATTTAATGGAAAGGAAATATGTATTCTGGTCCTAATAACATGTCCCTACAAATTTACAAGAAGTCTCGCTGATGCACTAGAATTAGATTAACACAACATTGCTCATTTCCAAGTGCAAAGGCTGCATGCAGAAAATGCTTAACGACAATACTAAGAAGAAACTTGCTGAAGCAGTAAGACACAGATGGCCAGAATTCAGCACTGAAACACCACAGGAGTCAAGTTGTACTGGGGCTGAGATGAGATTTCTCTGTGCACTGATCTGCTCTGTAGAGGACAAAGAGTGATTGTGCCCACTCTAGAGTAAAAAGGAAACATTAGAACAGCTATGTGCAGCAGATTTAGGGATGGAGAAGTGCCAGAAGAAGGTTCAAAATTGGTTTCGCTCGCCAACGAGCAAGCAGATTGAACATTTTAACATATAGATGTCATTCTACATGTAGTTAAAAGAAGAAACAAAACCCTTAAAAATCTCTGTATTAAAAGATCCTGGTGATGAGGAATACATCAATAAATTATTTGGTATTGCTGGATTTCTGCTGTAGATGCTTTGAGCATTCTTTGCAAATTAATAGTATGTCCATGTCAAGATGTAAAAATTCCTTTTGCTCTCATTTGATATGAAGAGGATTTAGGGATTGGTTTAAAATAAAGGATATTGTGAAGGACAGTTGGGGTTAAGCACTAGGGAAATAAAAATCATCTCATTGGCTTTACTACAAAAAAAAAATGTGGATGACATTGGGGCAAGTCATTCAGTTTTGGCAGATTACTTCTTTATCTACTTAATACTGAGATTAGAATAATAGTATTTCCTCCCTTCTGCTTTTGTGTAACTTGTGTATTTCACTCCCTCAAAGCCGGTATTTTAAGGAATACTGGATTATTCTAGCAAAATCGCCTAAAAATCTAAGCTGTAGACTTTAGGAATCATAATTCTAACAAGAGGCATGTTTGTAAACCCATCATTTGCTAGTAGATTAATTGGACAGCAGAAGAAAAATAGCTCAGAGTTGAGCATGAGAATAACACATGGGGACTCATTTATAACACTTTTATATGAACATCGTTATTTCCAGATAGAGCTAACTGTGATATCTTTAAATACTGCACTGAATGCAGATGTAACATGTTCATCCTCACAGCAGAGTGGAATTGTTCAGCTAATATGAGGCATTGCAGGTAACATAAAACAAAAATATTGCTGGGTTATAGACATTCATACTCAAGATTTAAATAGTCCCCTGAAATCAAAGTTGATGAGCATGTTTGCACTGCCATAAGTCTTGAATACAAGGTACAATTAATGTCACTTCAGAGCAACAGGTATTGCCCTTTAATGTCATTTGAAATTATTGGACTCTGTTTTTCGACTACAATCATCGAAATAAGGTCTGAGACAGGCAGAAGAGAAACAGTGCGTTTACTTCGAAATGGAGAAGTAGAGACAACACAAAGCACTTGAGCAGCACTTTCTAACTAATGGCTGTTACACCTGCCATCAGCACATTTTCAAATGTGCTCCTGAACAAGGGAAGATAATACATGATCCCAAGTTATTTAGACACAATACGTCAGAAGCACCTTAACAGAGCCATTTTTAAGTGGGTGACATGCCAGTGTTTAATCTTTTTATTTACTACAGAGAGGAAACTACCTCGGTTCCATACATTTAGACATCTAAATCCAAGAGATATTTTAGAAGTTTCAAATGAGACAAACTTTCTGAAGGTTCTTGTCAGTTTTGTCAAGAAGTTATTCAGAAAGTTATGAAATACTTTATATAAAGATTCACTCAAAATCACATGAAACTCACTGCTCTACTAAAATCAAGAGACTTTTCCTCCTATCACTAAGTTAAAGCCTACTTTAAATATCTCTTCTGGGTGCTGAAGATTATTGATATCACAGAAAGTTTCATAAGGAAAATTCTACAGCCTTACAGAATTAAATTGAAGACAATTGTAATGAAACATGGAATTAAACCAATAGCCTATTTTTTATTGCACAATTTTGCAACGGTCTTATTCATCATGCTGAGCTTTCCAGTCCTAGGCCATAGAATATGCTGGGCACAGTTGGCATTATAATCAAACATCCAAACACACAATCCCAGATATTGATAATACATTTGCGTCTTTATGATCTGTGATTTAGGGCTCGTTCAAATCCCAGCAAAGGTCATAATCAGAGTCTTGTCAGTACTAGCATGCGCTCAGCTAGCTGAAGTGTCTGTTAGCATTAATGAGGTCAACTGCTTAGTAAAAGTAATATTACTGAAAAGTAATGTTTAAGGAGATTTAAGGATGGACGTATCTATCTACCTAAATTGTAGACCTATGTAGTTCATGTTTAGCTGTAAACAGAGAAAAGTTCTGAGAAAGGAACAGAATAAGTCATGAGAAAATAGGGTGGGTTTTAGTGTAAAAATAATTGTCTGGGTTAACTGGTTTGTCCTGTAAGATATTATACTGCCCCAGCAATCACTTTCTCACAAACTGAGTGCTCTGCTTGGCTACCAGCAGATTCCCCTGCCCCCAGGGCTCTGCACCTCCTTGACAAATACTGCTTCAACAAGCTCCATGTTCAGGCTGATGTGTGCACTGCCTTTCTCCTTTGCTTTTAATTGCTCTTAGGTTACATAAATACCATGATCTCGCTATAAGAAAACAGCCTACAAAATCTATATCTAATATTACGTACTTTTACAAAATAAAGAATATATGTGGATGGGCACCTGAAAGCAAGGCACAGAACAAGACAGAAGTATATGCAATTAATATATTGTAAAGATGATGATGACTGGGCATTTTGATTTTCAATAACTCAGACAAGAAGTACAAGTTTTTCAGATGCAGAGAAATGACTGTTTTGTAATTATGATAATTAGACTAACGTATATAATCATTGATCCTGAACACACAGTAACACAAAATATGCACGTTTTTGCTATGGTTAATTGTGCGGTGTGCCTCGTCCTCAAACTGGCACAAGCCATTATAATACACTGCAAGTTCTAAACTAGCTAAGAATTAAATTGTAGTTAATACTAAATAATCTCATACTACTCAAAAGCCAGAATTGCCAAAACTGCAACCTTCAAATTCTTTTTATACACAGCTTTTTTAGTTGTGGCAATCCTCAGCAGAACTAGCTGCTTCAGCCACCAAGTCCCTCCCAGAGTCACCAGAAATTAGGATCTGCACTAGGGTCGGTCCCAGGAGTACCACATTGCATCCATCAGTAGGTGTAGCGAGAGCATACTCTTTACCAGAGAGAGATAACAGATAACCTGGCCTGATGCACAACATGTAAACCAAAGGCACGCAGTCAAAAAAGCCCAGTTGCCAGCTCTCTGATGCAGAAGGAAATGGCCAGCAGTATTTGGCAGTGACAGCAACATAGCTGTACAGGTATAGGAAAATGTTTCCCACATCTATACCAGAAGAGGATTCATTGGGTAGGCCTGGCATCCGCTGGTTGCCCTCATGAAGAGCAAAGCCAGGTGCTAGAGACAGAAAGTTGTGTTGTCTGAAATAATTGTTAGAAATGTCAGCTGCATTAGTCCCTCTCAGCAATTCACTCAGTAATGGTGTGAATTCTCCAGAGTTGTAAGCTTGCATGAGCTTGCATACACCAAGTGCATCCTGTAACTGGTAATGAACAAAAAGGTACCATTGGTATTTTTGTTATAAGGCATTTAGCATAGGTCTAAACTATTAGGTACAACCTATGAAAATAACTCTGGGAACTGCTGCTCAGAATTAAAAATCCAGCCAGTAAAAAATTCATGTTTTCTACTCCCCAGTACTTCTCAAAAAGAATTATAAACAGTTCATAGTGCAGTGACTATAGACAAGTGAATTTTAGAAGTAAACTAATCCAAGACTTTTTCTGATTATAGATCACTGCTTCCAGAATCACGCAATCTAATAAAGAAAAGGATATACACCACTGAATAAGGCTATACCACATGATAAGTAATAACAGTAAAGACAATACCAATTTCTCCACTATTCATAAAACCTTCCTTTAGGCAGTCCCAGTTCTCAAGATACCATCAAGCATTTTGTTTTATAACCTCTTCAGTAGAATACTTTTAATTTTCACCCTTTTCTGTGATTCAGATCTTTCAAGTGAAAACAACAGAGTGATTGTCTAAGTACAAATCAGGTTATGTTTTTTTGAATGTGTTTCTGAGATTTCCTCCCAGCTACATAAGGTGTATAGATTATTTACAGTCTATAACTTTTAAGTACTCTCAGACACAGTTCAGAGGCTAAAAATATCTTGAAGGAAGATTTGGCAATACATAGTAAATCCAACAGTTTAAGACCTGCTGCCTGGTGGCTTTGTACAGACGGAGAGAACTGTTTCTGCAGGAAAACTGAAGTAGTTCTCCTACTGAACTGGAAGCATTCAAACTAGGAGTCTTGTAGTGAACCTCACCAGTCCTGTCCAGATGTCCTTCAGTCACTTTAAAAAGTTCATTTAGATAGTGAAGAGAATTGACCAAATTTAAGGGCACACAAACAGTCTGAATATACAAAATTGAAAGTGTATGTCTGCCTGACAAGCTATTCTTCCTTAGGAAGAATGAGTGACTACTGCCTCATGTTCATCATTGCTAGAAGCATTTACACAGAATAACACAGTCTTTCTGGATTATCACAGTAAATCAACAGATAACAGACACAGAGCTCCAAGCCAAGCCAATTCACAGGAGTTGACATTTGGACATTTGTTTAGATAGATGCAGATGACAGAACAGGAATTCTTTAAACCAGTCCTACCTTTGTTTGAAGTTGTGTACATTTGGTCAATAAGATAGAATAAGATTATAATTAATAAATCACTGTTTTCTGTTGGCTGGCTCCTGACAAGCTATTTGTATTTTTCAGTGCTGCTGTTCTCCTAGTGCCCATCTTTTCATTATTATTTTGCTCCTCTGTAATCTTTCTTACTTTCTTCTGGATACCCTGGGAAATGTCTGGATTCTGCATGATTAAAGTTAATGGGAGCTTTGCCATCAGCTTCAGTGAACACAGGATCATGCTCTGTGCCAAATTCCATAAACCTTCTAGTAAGCCACAACACCTGTTTTCCTTCTCCTCCCATGCCCCATTTCTCTTCATTGCACATTTTTTCTTTGCCCTGACACCTATTAATCCATGCATTGTATCCAATCCATCATGTTCATCTTTCTTCACCAGTTATGTTGTTGTAGCTCTATGGCTGGACATAGTAGGAGAGCATGAACTCACTTATAAAAGTGCTACTTTTCATACTGCCAAAATAATGTCAGTGCATCACAGAACGCAAGTCCAAAATGGTATGCAATATCTTTTCATGCATCTTGATTTGATTTTAATTTTACTTGCAGTCCCACTTGGAAAATCACCACCCTATACATTTCCTTCTAAAATGTTCTTATACCCAAGTGTTAAATCTTTGCCATTGTCCAGCATGTTGAATTCCAGCCTCCTTCTTCCTAGCAAATGTAATGAATGTATTTTATTGTTTCTGCCAAAATGTTTCAATATTTAAACTCTAGCAGTTCTTCATTCTTTGAGGTAAAACCCTCCCTGGAATTTTTAGTTTAAGTTCTCCCAATTTTAATTAAAGACATGTCTTCTAAAAACACCTATTGAGACAAGCATAACGAATGAAACTATCTTTGGAAAGCATAGAGATTCAGCTTTAGATTCATAGTGACTAAGCAGAGCGAAAGCAAAGACGATCATTTGGGAATGATCACTCGGGTCAACAGTCTCAAATACGGATTAATCACAGGGGGGAAAGGGAAAAAAACCCCACCTTGGGAACAGTTGGTTCCTATTGAAGCAATACGTACTGCTCTGTCTCTTTAGCATATCCGCTCATTTGTTAAGACCTTTCATTACTTGTGTGAATGTAATCCAGTACTTCATTTTCAAAATGCGTGACAGGCCAAGCAGCAGGTGAAGGACATCCTTTATTCAGCTCCTTCTGACTTTGACTTTATTAGAGTGATACATCATTCAGCATTCCAATTAATGTCTATCCCAAGAGACGTATTGTATGGCTTGATATTTACTCTAAAGTGTTCTTTGAATTTGCTGTCTATAGAAACAAAGTATACTGCCATTGTCAGAAAATTTATCTTCCCCTACTAGAGACTGTTCTGTGAAACCCAGGCTTCTACTCCTGGTAGTTTATAAAATGTAATCTTTTTCCTCTCTCACATTTTTTCTTGGGAAAAATAAAGCCTGAGCAGCTACAGTACTAAGTAAACAGCAAAATATTGTATGTCCATTCAAAATCTAGCTAAACACATAGTATGAGTGTGCTTAATGCTCATTGCTCACTTACTGTTTTTGTACAAAGTTAGGGCACTGCCTAAGAGAGGCAATGACATCGAATATTTTATAATTGTACCAGTAGAGCTGATTTTTATCTCTTTTCCACTAATTCCCAAATACAAAATCAAGCAGCTTAATCCAATCCAACATTAGCACCAGATTGCTGGTGTCTCTGATAAAGTCACCTGAACTGATGTGTCAAAGAAATTACACTGCCATCTTGTTGCCTCCACTGTACCATACTTCATTTTTAATCAGTTGACAAATGACATCTTATCATTATTGTTTCTTCTTCTGAAGATCAGATTCAAGACCAAGAGAAGCAAAGTAGTTCTGAAGCACTAGAACCAGAGCTAAGAGTTTCAACAGCAACATCCTCACAGAACAGAAAATCAGGTAGGTAGACTTTTCAGTTTCCACCAAGTAGATGTAAGAGCAAACTACTGGAGCACCACTCTCAAATGCAGAAAAGAGAATTTTCTCCTGAGCAGCACAAGCAGATTGGAGACATAAAAGGAATACCAGCACTTTCACAGCAATCTCCACTACCATTCATTGCCTTCCAGAGCTGCTATCCCTTCACTATCAGCCAAATCCATGCAGCATTCACTGCAGTTGCCCTGATGTGGCTACATTTGTTATTCTGTGTTGTTTTTATTTCCTTATCTTAACTTCTATTAACAATTCTTCTTTTCAGCCCTCTGTTAGGCACCTGGTGCTTTTCAGTAATCAATATGCATCAAATTAAATAGTGGTTTAAGCCCTTGGGATGTTTAAAAGTACGTTGGGTAGCATTCAAGTAATTTTATGGGCACAGAGATTGGGAAACAGGTTTTTATTGTTATATTTTATCCAAATAAATCTTTTCAGGGATATTTTTCTCCTATTTATAATTTGGAAAAAAATAAGCCAGTACTTTGTTTGGCCCTTCCTCCCCCCTTTATTTTTTTTACGATTAATTGCAAGATTCAGTTTTAGATGTTATTAAACCATGGAGAGAAAGATCTGCTTCAGGGTAAGTTTATTCTGTGTCACCATGCTGTAAACCAGTACTTCTTAAAGTATTTCTCATCTAAGTTTCTTTCTATTTTGAGATTTTCTTCTGTTCACTGATGAACATCACTGTAATTAATATTCTGCCAACCCTTTAATCCACATTCATGCACACACATATCATAAACTAGCAAGCTTATGGTAGTGCAATTTACTTCAGTGTAAAATGAAATGCACAAAACCCACTTGCACATCAATGGAATCACCCATTGTAGATTGGTTGTGTGTAGACAGGGAGTAAATCACCTGATAATCTAATGAGGGTGGATTGTGTAAATAGTTCTACAAAGAGCAAACATGCATAGATAGGGCAATAAATTGGAATGATCAATGGGACAAGTGCCACAGTAAGATCAAAGACATGAGGCTGCAACAAGCTTTTTAATCACCAGACCTTTAATCACTTCCCGTAAATGCTCTCTCAGCACTCTGCATCGGATATTTTCTACTTCTTTCTGCCTTACACCATTCAAGTCTAGTAAGATACAGCCTCCAGCAGCACCTGAAACCAGGTGAAGTGCAAACAAGACCACTCTGAAGATGTGTCTGCTTGAGTTAGGCAGCTCTGCATGCTGCTATATGAGAGCTTTGCCACCCTAGCTTCCCCGCAAGCTTGTCTGCTTACAGTCTTGTCTTTTGCAGGAGTTATTCACCAGAATTGTGACTGCACTTTTGGGAGACCATCCCCAAACCTTCAATACTGTACCATGTTTGTTTCAGAAGCTACTACAGCAATTTTGCCAGAAAAGCTCAGCAAATGGAATGAGAGCAGAGTCTGCCTGTCTCCTCTCATGATTTTACCCTTCCTGTGCTACAGTGCCTGCCACTAATACTGGGTTTGCTGTTGGTTTAAATTTTCAAGTTCTCCCTCTGCCCTGAAAAGCTGCTCATTCTCCATTTACTCTCCCCAGTTTCTTCCTCCTACACCACCAAATCAAGTATCTCCATTATTCCTTTCCAAAATTTCTGCTAACTTTCATCCTTCCCACATCAGTACTCCATTGCCAACTTAATCCCATAATTTCTTCTCTGTATCTCCTTGAGTTTGCAAATTTAAAAAATTAAGTTTGCAATTTGCCTTACCACCCACCAGAAGCTTCTTCCTAAACCTGAGCTTCCTTCCCAGGTGCCCTCCATTATTTAATCTTCCCCAAATGTTTGTTTCATTCCTCAACAGTATTCAGCTGCTACAACTTCTTTCTCATCCATGTAATTCTTGCAATGACTCTGTAGAAGATGTCAAAAGAGAGTGTTGAAATGCAATGAGAAAAAAGTGTGGCTTCTTAGAGAGGAGAGGAAAAAAAGGAAAGGAAAAAAAAATGCTGTTTGCAGCTGATTCATACGTACTACATCCCAATTTTGTCAACAGTTAATATTTTATTGTTTATCTTTGTATTTTAATTTCCTTCCACTGAAAGAATTAACAAGCATGCTGACTGTGCCTCTTCAGAAAAAGGCCAGCTTAGCTTTATATGCAGCATAAATGCAACCTTTTCTTAGGGTGAGGGAGAGGGAATTCAGCATACAACATAGGCATGATGTACTTTTTAGTAATTTTTTTCTTTTTTTCTTTATTTCTTATTTTTTAAGGATTTAGGATATTAAATATACCAAAATATTAAATTAAAGAAACTTTATAGTTAAGAAAAAAAGCCACATATCTGTATACTGAAGACAGAGAAATATGTTTTCTTGGGGGGCAGGGGAAGAGATTTTTTTATTTTTTTTTTTGTTACTTGGTTGGTTTGTTTTTTCCCCTCCAATGTTTAGGGCATGAAGATTAGGGCATGAAGATTAAAGATTCACAATGAGATTTTTAAGATAAACCTGAATGCCTGGTACACTTTGAGAACATAACCATTACCATCAGATCAGCATGGCTTTTGAGGGTTTTTTAAATCTTTTTGGAAAAAGTTTCAAAAAAATCCCATACTTCTTCACTGACCACATGGTATTCTCATGCACATTTCACAGAAGTCTGGCTTCCAGATTCCACAGCTCTTAATGAGCTCATTCACAAGACAGGTTCTCGCCCTGAATAAGCTGAGATGTCAAGGCAAACACAAATGCTTGAAGAAGCAATTGCTCACCAAAGGGTTGCAAGATTTTCTCCTAAATATGCAGGTCAAATTACTGGAAATGTGGAGGCAAAAATTATTACTACTTAGATTTTTTATTTATCTCGTTTTCAAGATAATAACCATGTCACTTTTCTCTATCTGGGAATTTCAGTCAGCTGCTGTGTCTTCTCAACTTGATAGCTTTGCAGACCACCATAAGCACTATGGGCATTTCTCACTAAATTGGTTAAGATTTGCTTGTAACTCCACAGTTAATCCATTTTACCCTGGAAAACAGAAAGTCAGATAGCAAAGCTGTTCAGTCTAGTCAACTAGCCAGATGCAAAAGATTTGCAGTGGGAATTATTTGTACAACTGGTTTCCTTTTTGGAAGTAAGATCCCATAATTAAAGAAAAATCCTTATGGGGAAATGGAAAGGAACTACCTCACCATCCAAAGACTTGATGGGCCGGTGTAAATTCAACCTAAACAGAAAACAAATACATGCTACTGCAATCATTACCAAAGTCTGACTATATGTCTAAGTTACAAAAAAGCAAAAAAAGGAGAAAATTCACATCAGATTTGTTATGTTTCACATAATAAACTGTAAATAGCAACAAAATTATTTTTGGCTTGAAATTGCAAAGCAGTAATGGGCACAGATTCTGTAACTTTGACAGATACTGAGCCAACACTCCACTGCAAAACAGTTATTTTAGTATTTCAGTCATCCATGACTTAATAGATGCTTCTTAATTTTTATTTATGTTGGGGAATTTGTGATTGAAGAGAGACATGTGCAGTATTTCATTTTTTATCTCAATAAGTCAGTCATTCTGGAATACAATCAGTTTAGCAGTGAAGCAAATTTTAATTTTTTAATTTCCTTTTGCTTGAGAAAACTACTCTGCAGAATTTGCTAGCAAGAACTGTGAAAATTACTTATATGGAAGACTTCTGTCTTGAGGCTAAACCGGTTACACTGACCTTTCACATCTTACCTACTATACATTCTTTATATGTGAAAATAAAATAACATGTGGAATGACTCCTGCTTTTTCCAACACCTGGAACTGTGCAGTACCATATAAAGCATGGAAATTATCCAATATATAATATTCTGATGACATAAGACTATAGCCCCAAAATTACAGTGAAACAATAGGTCTGTACAGGTTGCCTTGCTTTTCTACACTCAAGTGAAGATGGCTCCTTACTTGCCTGAAAAAGTTAACTGCATAAAATTAATCTCTTTAATATATCTCTTGCTCTATATGCAGGTGTAAGGACATCTTTCAACCAAGGCTGCTAACTTTATACCTCAAAAGAATCTCTCACTCAGAAACCAAAAGGACAAATATCTTTGTGTCAAAGTGTCAAGTCAAAACACACATCAAAAAACAGATGTTAAAATACATTTTCTAACCAGCTATGGTTGAAGTACAGATATTTTTAATATATATTTAATAGGATTCTAAAATTCATATTTTTAACTTGCTGACAATATGACATAATAAAGTGTCTCAAATACAAGATGTATGTGTGGCATTAGGAATGGAGGAATTTATCCTGTGACCCCTTCGGCAATCAAAAGCACCAAATGGATTTCATGGAGAATTTTCAACTGAATTATCTAAGGCCATACTATCAGGCTAGGAAAGGCATTTTCCATAAATTAATGACTTAATTCAGTTTTCACATTTGCTTTCTGTTTCACTTACTTTAAAAGAAAACCCTGAGGTTAGCAATACTGCAGTACAATGCAAAGCCATGCTGGCTTGTAAGAGGGTTGTGTTCAAGGATAACTCCACCATTGAACTCAATTGCAAGAGCAGGTCCTTGCAATGAAAGGGACTAAGGAAGGAAGCATAGAGCAGGAGCTTTCACCGTATTAGAAGACAAGAAGGAAGAGGTGCAGTCAGGATAAAGACATTACAGCAATTAGTCATTGAAATGCAGTGTTAAGCTTTCCTGTAGTTTTAATGTGTATGCTTACATTCAGATACTGTGTTGAGAGACCAAATAATGAATTGATCTTATGACAGAGTCAAAGCATGGGTATAAAGAAATAGTAATACCAAACCAAGCCATTACATGAGAAAACAAATCTAAATATTTCTGTTAATGCCCTGCAAGCCAATGTATAAGTTCCTGTTCCCTGTATGTTCTATGCAGAAGCAAGGCAGGAAGAAGGAAAAGGTAGCTAAAAAAAGCAGATGGGTGGACAGGACGGAAGCAATAAACAGAGAGAGAGAGAGACTGCTCTAATAGGGGAAATACTATGAAAATTAATTGGCAGATAGAAAATGGAGGCCTGAGAAACAAAGTTGAGCAGCTATATGGGATGTACAAAGGTAATTGACACAGCGGATTCTTGAGGGACATGTGGGGTTATTGGTTGTTTCCTTGGTTTACAGCAGCCCTTCATACCTGGACGCCAGAAATATTGAAGAACACCATCTGTAGTGTCCAACTAATCCTTCATTGACTGAAAACAAAACCAAGAATTTCATTAACTAAGGAGCATTTCTGATTACAGAAAAAGAAAGCTGCAAAGGGGATGAATTGAATCAAAACTTAGATTTAAAGTTCAACATGGTATAATTGCAGTATTAATTTTTTTGCCGTATAACACTAAAGCTGCAACACAGTGATTTCCTTGTTTGAGTCTTGATTAAAGGCACAGTACAAAATAATTAACTAGAACTTCTGCTATGAGCTCAGGACAGAAGATCCCCTTTCAGTTTTGTTTATATATTATGGCAAACAAAGAAATAGTAATAATAAAAAAGAAAATAAAAATAAAGGGAAAAGCTTCTTAGTATATTACATGACCTTACTGAATATTCAGATGTATTAAACCTTTTTGTACTGCCTATATTTGAATGCAACAATCACCTAAATATATGAAAAAGTAAAGAACAGTACAATGTATGTTAAATCAAATATTACTACAGGCTAATCTATGCCTGAGCTAAATCCAGAAAGCCACAGCAAAGCCTGAGAAAGAGGTGGACCTAAACTACACACACGACAGACCTTCCTTGTGTCCCAGAAATATTACTAAGCTATTACACAGGCTTTTGCTCATCGGAGAAAGAGGAAATGAAAAGGGAACATCTGCGATATCTAAAGTATTCTAAAGGGAATATGCGGGAAGGATGTTTCAAAGCTATTTGAGCTAGTGTCAGACAGGAATAGGACATACAAAACCTGTTGAAGAACATTAAACTACGTACTAACAGAGTTTACCTTATGAAATAATTATTAAGGCATGTGAGAAATACATATACAGTTCTGAAAATTATTAAGCGACTGGGAAGAAGCAAGAATCAAGCTCAGTGGATGCCGCTTGGTCTAAACTGTTTTTTTTCCCTGATGTTAGAGTGTTTGCTCACAATAAAACAGTTAAGATAAAACTATTGCTTTGAAAGACCTTGTAGCACCTAACTGAAAGCACTTACTTGTTGAAATCAGTGGTAATCTCTTTATGCAGGTATTACATTGCCATCTAGTGTATGCAGTATTGTAAACCCAGGGAAACAGACTTGCATAAAGCAGCTGAACTTTCTCCTTAGCTGGCTTTCCTCAGTGCATTTTATCTTGCAGAAAGACAAATTTCCTCCAGGTTACTCAATCTCAAGGAACATACAACTGGTGTTACAAGCAATTCAGCACCATAAAAAAAGCACTACTCTAGAAGCAGCCACTCTGCTGAATCGCAGTGTGTGCATTCAGTGCATACATCCACTGAAAGTTTTAAGAATGTCAACCATTCTCATGCAGCAAAGGGTGCTTTGGATTCAGTGGTCTTTCCCTGGAGGCAACAGTCTTCACCCCCAACAGTAACATAACCACCCTGCTCTGGAGTGACACAGTGTTGAGGAGAAGTGAGCTATCCCAGTCTTTCTCACAACGCTTTCTGTAACTAATTAAACTGTGATCAAGAAATGGAAAGTGGCTAAGCTGCATCAACAAGCCCCTGGATGGCAAGGAGGCACAGTCTACACTGCACTGGCAAAAGACTGGATTGCTCCACGCAGGAGCCACGGGATGCTCCCACTTTGTTCTTCCAATTCTGTTCAAAGGGGACAGGTTTGGGAGACCGAGGTTTCCCACAAGCACACCACCCTATCTGGACTGCTAGCAGTACACCCTTGAGTACTATATTTCCCTGTATTATATGTTAAAAGTCTCCACATTCACTAGCTGTGAACATTGCTAGAGGCACAGCACACCTAAGTTAAGAACGGGAGACATTTGAATGCTTGTAAAAGTGGAGCTTGGCCATTTTGAAGTCTTGCAACACCAAGTGCTGAGTAATGCCCCACCATGCATTTGAACACAGGCCTCAATCCAGTTTAAGAACTTGAGCTTTTAAACCAAGACCTCGAAGAGCATGTTTCTCCAATCTTTATGGTAAGATTCATCTTTTCTGGAAGAGTTCTTTCAAAACACAGACAGGCCCAGATCTAGAATAGAAAGCTTAGAAGATACTGAAGGCTACAAAGGAACAAGTAAATGCACTAGCACTATATCAGAGAGGCCTTGGCCAGTAGGTTCACAGGGAGGCCACTCTGGCACTTAGGACTCCCACCTTCCCACCCAGTCCTTGTTTGGGCTCCAGGGTGCTGCAGTAAATGCTGAGGGAAAATTAAAAACCATGGTTTTCACACTCACCCCATCTGCCAGTTCATCTGGGAGAGAAACACGGTCTCTATTGCAAAGAAAAAAAGAACAAGAAAGAATCTTTACTGTGATTAGAAAGAGAAGCAGTATCTCAAAAACACGCCTCTGCTTTCAAAATCTAACTTCCTAGTTATGGAATCAAAGAAGCTCCATTAAGCCCCAACATCAGTTACAAATACCATGTTTTACAAGAACTAGCTACAGCTGTTCTTTTCAGTACCTCATCATTTTAACAATATATCAAGGGCCTAATTCTAAGTGTAACCAGCAGATTTTACCTTCTTTTTGCTAGCTCTTCGGGCTTGAATTAATGGTTCTTCTTGTTAACGCATTTGCTTACTTTACTGGTCTTACCATATGATATATTGCACAGGGTGTAATAACAATAAATGTATTTAATAGCCTGTAGCCTTTTGTTTGACCACTACATTACACACTCATATTTCTTACTGCAATTAGTATTCAAAATACACCCTTTATCAAATTCAGTCTTGGTTTGTTACTGACCCACATATATTACTTGCATTGTGCTTCATGATGCAAACATGCATGCAGCCAGCCCATAAACTGCTGAGTTAGGGGAGGAGGCTAGCTTGCACACAAATTAATTTCGGTCTAAAAGAGTGAAGTTAGCAAAAACCCAACTGTTCAAGATAAACAATGTCATTTTAAATGAAACACTGCGCTGCTCTGTCAGCACATCAGAGAGGCCAGTCCCTTCCAACAGGGAGGGAGGTGAAGGACAATTAGGGCTGATAACTTCTCTTGTTAGTGCAGCTGTCGGGCATTACGTCAAGAGAAAAGGTAGCAAGTGTAAATAGAGTTCCAGAGTGGTTATAACTCCATTTTCTCTAGATGTGTTGAACATAAATTCAGCAAGATATTGATACCTGTACCTACCAATTGTGTAAATTTCTATTCTCTTTAATAAGACAGCAACTGAGGCACAAAAGTGAAGTACTTAAATAGCTTGCCAAATTGTTTTTAGTGTAATAATCTACAGATACAGAACTAGTGAGAAATTTTAATACTCCTCTTCTAGCCCCTCCTGTGGACTGTCTCCTTCATTCTATCACTATCTTTAGACTTCTTTCAGCCTTAAAATCACAACTTTTCATAGGCAAATATGACATCATCTAAGTTCAGGCATATCTGTAACCTTTTAGTATGTAGTCACAAAAGGCTGCCATTGGTGGAGCTAGAGCTTGGCACTTTCCCATCACTAAAATAAAAGCGCTTATAAATGATTACCTGATCATCAGCTACATAATTAGTTAATAGAATAAGTGGATGTTTTCTTCAGGGAGCAAGGTATAAAAAGAAGGTAATTCTTTCCATAACAAGTGATAGTATCTGCCTTATTTTTCTAAAGGAATTTTTTTTTTGTTAACCAAATAAAAAAACTGTTCCAAACAAAAGAGATTATATATAACTGGACTCTTTTCTAATGATTTTTTATGGGTTTGGGTTTTTTAAATCCAAACTGGATATAACAAGGTGTTTACATTAAAATTAAGAGGAAAAAGAACTCCTCTGGTTACATGCCTTATAACACAGAGATTTCAGCAGCATCCTCTTAATGAGCCTCGGTTTGTTTGCCAGCCCTAGCAAGGCTATTCAACATTTAAGTTAGCAGCCAGCCTTTCATTTGAACTCTACTAGCATTGGAAAGATATTATTCTAAGGAAGTAAAGGAGGATCAAGAAATATCTGAAGACACTGTCCTACTAATCTCTAAGCTAGGGCAGAAGATGAGGCTTGTACTAAGAGCACTTCTGTCTGCCAGTTTGATGTCAAGCATTAGTAGATGGCTGAAGTCAAACAAGGAGTTTCTGAAGCTGTTCACACCACAAGAAAGTGTTTGCTAATCATATGGCCACACACACTTTTCCACAGTAAATGTATATGGGAAATCATGATTTCTAGCCATTCAGTTACGAAACTGTTTCCCAAAGACTGTAGCCTGTTACTGAGCATTCGCCACAGTGGACGGCAAAAGTTACCACTGAATTTAGCTGTGAGGAATGTATGCCCTTACCTGGAAAAAAAGGATTTTACATACTTGTCCTAAAAAATGACATCTTCCATTTAAGTTTCTGCAGTGCTTTACATTGTTATTGTAATATTTCTTTGTTAATAAAGGAAGCAGTAAAATATTGGAGGCAAATTATAATATAGTGGTGGAATTTCCTAAGGCAGTGTGAGGTTTTTATTCACAAAAGGGGCAGCCATCTCGAATGTAATAACCAGATGTGTACAGAACTCAGTGTTTCCAAATATTTCAGGTATGTGAGGTTTCAGAACATGACATCTTATGCCAAAAACACACACAGGAGAGGAAACAGGTAATTGGGAGGGAAATGCGCAGTAATAGCTCGTGCCAAACTGGCCTTGCTCAGTGTGTGAAAGCTGGGAAAGGGGATCTTTGTGGTAGAAAGAAAAAGGACACAAGGTCATTTTCTGCTCCCAAGGATGGCATTTGTAAACCAGAGTAATTCCACTGAAGTCAATAGTTCTAAATATAGAGTGGAAAACAGACTCTGGCTGTTATCCTCTTTTAAACACAAGAGGAGGTGGAGAGTCAGTTCAGCACATCTTTAAGTCTCCTTCTCTCTAGGGACACCTAGGATAAGGGCCAAACAGGTACCTAAATGGCTGGATTTGCTGATTCACAAAAAAGTGTTGGATTTAAGGGTGATACAGAGGATGGTCACTTCACCAGCCAAAATTTGTTTGTCCCATCTCTCTAACAGAGGATACTATTCAGCAGCAGGGATGGTATGAGTCACAACACACTTCTCACTTGACAGAAATTCAAGGTCAAAACATAATAACGTAGTCTTGGCAGTAATAGGTAGCATAGATGTCCAGATGCTGGTTTAAGTTTTGGACATCAAGTAATAATTAAGGGTATTTAGGGCATTTACATAGTTCTTAATTTTATGCTTAGATTTCCACATGCTTGGAATCCAAGTTTTTTGCAACGTTTTCTTTTTTACCTTTCAAAGCAAGTTTACTAAATACTAAAGACTTTGGGGAAAAAAAGAGCTGTAACAGAAAATGTTTGCACAACTTGATTTTTATCTTTTGGTTATTTTGATCTGCAATTTTCTAAAGGGAAAATATTCTTTGGAAAATGTATGACATGGGGATTTTTTTCCCATTTTAGGCTTCTGAGTGCATTCCAGACACACACACACACAAAAAAAGAAAGAAAAAAAAAAAAAAAAAAAGAGATGAAGCTTATATTTAAGTATTTATTGATTCCTCAGGTAAATAACCATATTGTAGCTGTCTTGTCAGGTTTTGTCCCAGATGGTTGTTTTGTTCTTTTCCCATCCCCTATGTAGAAAGACAGAATATTTGAATAGCTAAAGAAGACTACAGATTTTACTCTATTTTTCTCTACATGGTCATAGCTGAGTCCTCTCTGACATATCTTATTCTGATTCTGCCAGTAGGAAATAATTGAGATGATACATTCCTTGAACTTACAACAGAATGAGAGTTGCAAGACAGTACAGGGAAGGCCTGTCACCTCTACACAGCTTATTCCCATCATGTCTTTTCATGTCCCCTCTCTGCAACCTCATTGTAAGTAAATCATTGTGGACATATACATTACAAAGAGGTGGAAAAGGCATTGTCCGTATAAGCAAAATGAATCTGAGCTATTGACTCAAAAGATTCCAGCAAGTTACTGTTAGGCTGCACACAGCACAGATTCACAGCTGGTACATGCTAGCTTCCCTACAGCAATTCCACTGACAGCCGCTGTGGACATACAGCCTAACTTCAGCACCCTAAAGTTTCAATGCATAGTCATGTTTCATGGTTTCCAATATCATATCTAAAAGAAATATCTGGGAAACATCAAAGGAAAATATACACTGATATTGACACAATCTCAGAAATGGTAATTGTGACTCATGTTAGAGGAATTATTGCTAAGGAGTATTAGTTATTTAGCTGATGACAGGGAAGTGCAGAGAAGAGTAAATCAAACAGAATCCCTTTTTCCATCTTTCCCTCCTCCCTCCCCAGTCTCAATCCCAAAAGGGTAGATTAGATTAGACATCAGGAAGACATTCTTTACTATGAGAATGGTGAGACACTGGCACAGGTTGCCCAGAGAAGCTGTAGATGCCCCATCCCTGGAAGTGTTTAAGGCCAGGTTGGATGGTACTTTGATCAACCTGGTCTAGTGGAAGGTGCCCCTGCCTGTGGCAGTGGGAGGACTGAAACTAGATGATCTTTAAATTCCCTTCCAACCCAAAACATTCGATGATTTCACAATTACTAAGTATGGTTTTAATTCTAAGATTAAGACTACCCAAGTCCTAATTCAAGACTATCAAACAATAAAGCAGTAGATCAAACTATTTGGATGAACAGGTTTTTCATGTGTTGAAATTGATATGGTAGGGATTAGGGTAGGTCAAATGAAGCTATTTCATGCGCCATCCTCTCTTACAGGAAAAATATGCCTTGCAAGGCAAAATGAGAAATAGAATATGAATAAAATGAGGAGATAGTTCTGAAGTCTGAGTCACCTACAGCTGTCTGTAATATGCTAAGAAAAGTGCTGGCCGTTGTGCCCCCCACTAGTTTAGTGAGAGAAAAAACTGTTAATTTATTATTGCCCAACAAACAGAGGTCTGAGATAATCCCTATCATTACTGGTTTACAAAAGACTAAGTAAAGAAAACACTTTAAGTAAAGCATTGACATTCACAGAAGACTAAATATATGTGTACACTTAAATATACATAGATGTATATAGATGTATATATCTATGTATGTGTATGTATATAAATGAAACATTCATAATCTTTGTTCCTCTTTTGTGAATGCTTTTTCATGGTTTGCACAATATCCACCTAAGTATTCATTTCTCTAAAAGAAAGTGCATTTTGTCATGGAGTAGTTCTCTCTAATAAAATAAACTTAACAGAACAAGGAACTGAGAGTAAAAGGAAGCAGACAATGAACTGAACAGCAGTTTATGATCACCTTTCTAGCCTTATGATCGTATGTTTCTCCTCCTTCTTCAAGGAGAAGAATTCCTGAGTGAAGATCTGTCAGGACACGAAGTATAAAGACTACTCATTGCCTTCAACAGTTTTTAACCAAAGGCCCAGAATAACGAGGTTGTTCATTAGAAATGATAAAGCAGTGAGTGTTCTGTGACTCCATGACCTTCTATTACCACCAGCATCTTAGTTTCACCTTTTAGATAATAAATTCTGTCATATTGCGATCTCTTTCACAGTTACTGACCTGGAAATTAGCACCTCCTGCAGTGCACAGGCCATATCAGGACATTAGTATGCATCTCAGGTTTGTTGAACAGAAAAACAGAGGTTATGGAGAAAGAACATTTACAAACTGCTTAAGAGGGGGAGAAAAAAATGCATGGCTTTGACATCCCGTCCCTCCCCTTGGAAGCAGATGGATTTGGGAGAAATGGAGACTTGCAATACAAATAATTTTCTTGGATATCATGGGAGCTGAAGCTGTTGATATTATAAATATCAGGCAAGCCACCAGTCTTTAATTAGTAAATTTTAGGAATAGTGTAATTGCAAGAAAATTGAGAAACATGTAAGACTGATGGAGGAGAGAAAGTCCTTTTAAACATTTTGATTGATCTTAAAATCAAACACATTCCTACAACATTTCAACAGTTCTGTTATATTTGAACATTCAGTTCAGAATCAAAGCTAAAAAATCTCACTTGGCTTCATTCAGAGCACAGATAGTAGGGAATCAACCAAGGCGCAAACATGGAAAAGCAGTACCCAGATATTTTTTATGGCGTACTGATACTGTCCAAGGGATCCAAGCCTGAATTCTCAGAATCCTGTAATTATTGCATCCAAAAATGCTTTTAGATTGATGAAGCAGAAGCTCAAAGGGATGTGTGATTGTTTAAAGCCTCAGGAAACAATTAAACCAGATGGGACTATCAACTGAAAGGGCGTACCCATGAAGAATAACGGATTGGTTCAGCCAGGGAACACAAACAGATTTAAACAGTCTTTCAAAAGGACAACAGCGTTATTTAAAAAAATTAATGTGATGAAAAATCTACTGCACAGCTCTATGAACTATTGCGAAGGTGAATTAGTCTCACTAAGAAAATACTGAACATTAGTTCTGCTTCTGAATTTGCCTAAGTTTCAGCTGCCAACTGTTTGATCTTGTTGAGTCTTTCTGTGGTAGACTGTGAGTTTATGATGTGGCTACATTAATAAAAATTATGAAACTTGTAAAAATGCTTTCAAGTAGAAGTATTAAACCATAAAATATCAAAAATCTAAATTGACATTTTTATAAACGAAAGATTCAAGTGGAAGCAGAATAGTGTGTTTTTCAAAATTTTAATGTTTACCTTTCAAAAGCCCTCTTTTAAAATTATTTTTAGAATCATAGAATCAGCTAGGTTGGAAAAGACCTTTAAGATCACCAAGCCCAATCATTACCCCAGGACTGCCAAGACCACCAATAAAGCATATAACTGAGGGCCTCATCTATACAGTTTTTGAACACTTCCAGGGACAGTGATTCCACCACTTCCCTGTGCAGCCTGTTCCAATGTCTAATCACCCTCTCTGTGAAGAAATTTTTCCTAATATCCCATCTAAACCTCTCCTGGCGCAGCTTGAGGCCATTTCCTCTTATCCTATCGCTTGTTACTTGGGAGAAGAGACCAACCCCTACCTCACTATAACCTCCTTTCAGGTAGTTGTAGAGGCTCCCCTGAGCCTTCTCTTCTCCAGACTAAACAACCCTAGTTCCCTCAGCTGTTCCTCGTAACACTCATTCTCCAGACCCTTCACCAGCTTTGCTGCCCTTTTCTGGACCAGCTCCAGCACCTCAATGTTTTTCTTGTAGTGAGGGGTCCAGAACTGAACACAGGATTTGAGGTGCAGCCTCACCAGTACCCAGTACAGGGGGATGATCACTGCCCTGGCCCTGCTGGCAACACTATTGCTGATACAGGCCAGGATGCTGTTGGCTCATGTTCAGCAGCCATCAACGTCCCCAGGTCCTTTTCTGCTGAGCAGCTTTCCAGCCACTCTTCCTCAAGCCTGTAGCATTGCAGGGGGTTGTTTTGGCCGAAGTGCAGGACTTGGCACTTTGCCTTGTTGAACCTCATACCATTGGCCACAGCCCATTGATCCAGCCTGTCCAGATCCCTCTGCAGGCATCTACCCCAGTTGGCTCACTCAACAGCTGGACCAGGAAGTTATCGTCCACACCCTCCAAGAACCTCCTGGATTGTTTCTTCTCAGCTGTGTTGTACTTCCAGCAGACATCTGGTAGGTTGAAGACCTCCATGAGAAAAAAGGAAAGCAATCACGAAACTTCTCCCAGTTGTTTGGAGAACACTTCACCTGTAGCTTCATCCTGGTTGGGTGGTCTAGAACAGACTCCTACCAGGATATCAACTTGGTTGGCCTTTCTCCTGATCTTCACCCACAAGCATTCAGCCTTCTCACTCACATTGAGTTCAAGGCAGTCAATACACTCCCTGACATACAACACAACCCCACCACCCCTTTTTCCTTGCCTATCCATTCTGAAGAGCCTGTAGCCATCCATTGCAGCACTCCAATCATGTGAATCATTCCACCACTTTTCTGTGATGGTGGTTATGTCATGATTTCCCTGCTGCACCACGGCTTCCAGCTCCTCCTGTTTGTTGCCCATGCTTCAGGCATTGGCATAAATGCATTTAAGTTGCCCTGTGGATCTGGACTTCAATAGTGGCACACTACCCCATGGCTCATGTCTAGTGAGCCTGGGGTTATCCCCTTCCCCCTTTAAACTTAGTTTAAAGCCCTCTTTATAAGCCCTGCCAGCTCCTGGGCTAGAAGCCTTTTCCCCCTTTGGGACAGGTGTACTCCATCTGCTGCCAGCAGGCCTGCTGCAGAATTACCCCCAGAATTCTTGAGCTGACACCAATCATAGAGTCAGGAATTAATTAATGAGGTTTTTCAACCTACAGTGTTCAAAGGCATCTAAGGCATCTAGGAATTTTTATCACAAAAAGCAAATCATTTTGGTACAAAAATATTCACTGCAATTTTATTTCAATATCTTCTACATTAGTAGTTATTGCATTTTTATTTTGGAATACATAGTGTTTTATATTTTTATCTTGGCTTCAATTTTCTTAGATTTAAAATTAAGGTTTTGAGATCAATTAATTTTTAAACAGTCTGTGAACACATCTCCATGTTTAATTGCTTTGCTGAAGCAAAATCCCACTGGTTAAAAAGTTCATTCTTCTGTAACACTTGTTCAAGCGTATTATATGTAATTATTATATTTTTCATTTGGACTTTGTTTTCCTGGCAACTATTTATCTGAGAATTCTTAAAATAACATGCCGGAAACTTCTGTAAACCCACAATCAATAGTACTGAATATTTTTCACGTTAACTTGAATTTATCTTGGCATCTTGTAATACCATCCAGTGTATTGGCAAACAAATATTGAAAGACTTAACTTAGAATGTCCTCCAAATTTTGTTTCTTTTCAGTGGAAATCCCCTGCAAGCTATGTCTAACTTCTGAGACATCACAAAAACGATCAGAAGATTTTGCAGATGTTTAACATCTTGCATATTGCTGCATACGTTAACAGGCATCTGATGCTGAGTCCTGTCAGACATGTGGAAATAAAGAGCTGAAGACAGACACTGTATTTATTTGGAAGCATGTGTGTTATGTCCTGTATTATTAATCTTTCAGTTTCCTGAAGAAGGCACAAGAAAGCATTCCCTTGAGAAGTTTCTTTTGCAAAAGCCCTACTAAAACAGTTAATAAATAAGGGGGTTAGGTCAAAATGCAGTAAAAGATTCGAGTCTGCAGTCTTGAGCGCAGTGCATGAAGGGCATCTGGTGCACCAGACATGAGGAAGGGCAGCCTGCATGCCGAGCCAGCATCCACCGTTGTTGTTCTGACATAGTCACTGGCTACATTGGAGCTGTAAGTTACATCATTTAAAATATTCCTGTAAGCAGCAACTGGACCCCAGGCTTCCCTGGGCTCTTTGGCAAGATGGCTGCCTGGCCCTTCCCACCAGGGGGCATCTTCTTTGCCCTCTGCGGGCACTTAGCCCCATAACACAAGGGTCTGCCCAGAATTCACTTGTCTAATATAGGCATCTAATTTAGACATGATTCATAAAACCAGGAGTCTGTGTTCCCTTTATGGCAAACCGAATAAGTGCCTTCAAGGATTTCTGAGGAATTAAGTACCTAAAATAGCCTAGAGAAGCTGATGTACTTCTTGCCCTGCTCCTTTGCTCACACATACAGTCTTTTATTTGCACTAAGATCTTTCTGAGTCCTGAGTTTTTATACAATAAACATCTGCAAAAACTGCCTCCCAACAGTTTTTATTACATCTGTTAAACCCTAGTAACACCAAGACTGGAGTGAATGCCCCTCATTTGCCACACAGTAATAATAAATGCTGTGCAGCTCAAACCAGTTAGTTGTGTTTCAGTTTGCTCCTGCTCTCAAAGCCTTCTCTGTATTTTATCCAAGACTTCTTTAAACTAAAAAGCATTCCAGCCCCCACAGGAAACACAAAGCAGATATGCTGATGTATGCATATAGAGGATAAATATTACTATCATAATAAACTTTCAAATAAGTTACCCAAATCTGAAGAGGAAAAAAGGTGGTATTAGGTTTACTGTTATTCCTTTTCAGATTTTCTAAAATCGTGGGTCAGAAACCATGTCTCAGACCATGTCTAACCTATGGGATCCAGGAGCACTTCCCAGCCTGCATGTCTTAATGTATGCCTGCCACGGTCTGATGTGAAGCCAGAGGCATAGGCCCAATCCTTCCTCCTATAACACCCAGGGAGGTGTAGCAGCTACCTTCTACATCCATTCGAAGAAACCTAAGCTGCTGGCCAAAAGTAAGCTACTGGTGGGATTCCCATTCTGGAGACCTGAATATTCAGGATACCAGGCCATACCAGAGGACCTGCCTGATAATGCAAGCACAAACTCAGGATCTTTAGATACAAGAAAGCTCTGTAATCCACTCTTGTTGGGTCTTGGCACAAATGATCCTTGAGTTGCTTAGGCTGGGCTGGTTTTTGACACACCCAGAGAGAGAACTGGAAGCAGCCAAGGAAAGCCACATGGGCGGATATTTGGTGAGCTGGAGGGAGGGAAGTCAGACTGTAATTTTGCACTGCTCTTGGCAGCCAACTCCTTTCTTGAATCTTGTCCATATTTTCTGAAACGTTTTTAACTTACCTTTTGTGCAAGAGGTGCTGGAATATGGAGAACGGGTGTTGCTTCTGCACCCTTGGACATGCACCATAGCAGACAGCAGAACCGATGCTCCTCTGAGTCCATGAACTGGAATCTTACATTACTGGATGGTATTGCAACACTGTGAACACCTCTAGTGCTGCCTCCTGCAGTCAAGTGAGAAGTTTCCCTAGCTATGTATTTTGTCTCTAAACTATAGCACTGACCACATCCTCAGTGGGTGAATGTAACAAAAATGGCATCCTGATTTACCCTCCTATCTTCCACTGAGCAGCGGTCCAGAGGCTTAGTGAGCTGTACGTTGCCACTGGTTCAGCTAATCTCCACTATTTCTGCTTTAGGTCTTGCAACGGCTCTTAACAAGTTCCATAACCAGTTCCGCACTTTGTGGAAGTGGACTTCATTTCTTGTTTATTTTGATCTTTCTCCTGAAAAAGATGAAGAACAATTACTGCTAATGCAAAATGAGCAGCCTTGGCACCAGATAGTCCTGTCTACTCAGATTCCAGGCTTAAGGGTCTGATAAAAAAACTCAGTGAAACTAACGGGAATCCTTCCAGAGTAGCATTACCTAAAAGGCATGGACATACTGCACTCCTAGAATCCCATAGGCACATAATCCTATTCATCCTTTTACTACAGAATGATTAACAAAAAGGTCTACAAACTCTACTTATTTCACAATACTAAACTGCTTCCAGTGCATTCCCAGATGTCAAGTTCCCCCTACATTCCCAATGCAGGAGCCAAACTCTTCGGCTTCTGTCTTTTACAGTTTCCACTGACCACAAGGGATGCATGATTACAAAAATGTGTGGTGGCTCAAATGAATATGAAAGTAGGAGAAAGATAACACACCATGAAGTATTAACCATTAATTCAGGGAAAATCTAGCACTGTGATAAACAGTGCTTAATGATGGATGTGTTTAAGTCACTGCTGAAATTTAATGCGTGGGGCTTGAAGAGGCAAAATAAGGAGGGCTGAAGAAAGATCAGCACTGCAAGGCCATTTAACTAAATCAGTATACTCCCATTATCACAGTTAAGTCAAAGTAAACAACGGTTATTTCTGAATATCTCATTTTTATACTGCCTATTCCAATACTTGCTATACTGCTCAAAACCTTAGCCGCTGGAGGCATAGGATTACATCAACTTCCCAGCTGCCATTTTTTTGTCCTCCTAAAGCAAGCTTTAAAAATGGGAACATGAAGCAAACTCACTCAAAATCCTCAAAAGCCAGGGACAAACCAAGCCACTGGGGTTTTTTTATGCCATGGCTTTCAGAAAATCTCCTGAGTGTTTTTGTTTCTGGGTTTAATTACAGAAGTCAGAAATACTGGAACAGAGGCTGTGTCAATGACCAAACTTATGAGTCAAATTAACAAGCAGCAAATCATTCACAACAGATGTTAGCTCTACATAAAGAGAAACATACAGGGGGAATAGAATATCTACAAGGAGACAATCAGAATGAGGAACGAGCTCTTCGCAAGATTCAGGAAGGTAGAAAGCAAGCATTGCAGTGATGTTTCTGGGTCCTGTGTTTCCAGTGCTAACTACAAGTAAGAAACAAAGCACTCCTCCAGTGGAGAAGGTTTACTGAGAAGCTCTAGATGGTTGCTCTAACTTCTAGAAGAGGAGGTCATTAAACTGCTGCTATTCTACAGCCTCTACAGGCCTGAGTCAAACTAATCTCAGATATGGGAATTGTACCTTTTAACTTCAAATTCCAGCTCCTCTAAAACCATCTTTCTCTAAATTCTCTTCCTTTCATGGGATAGTTATTAAGTGTTCCTACTACACCTGTTAGATCAGTTAAACAAAACTCAAAGAAACTTGGTAGCAATTCTTTCCTACCTACCATCTCAGTTTTAATTTACACTTTAATGTATTATCAGCTCAGAAACAGCCAGGGCTATATATGAATTCACATATATTGACATGAACACCAGAACTTAGGAAAAGGGAAATGTAATTCAGACACAGTGATTTTATTTGACTTTGTTATTATAATCCTGACCACTATAGTTATAGGAATGCATAGTACCAAGCATTCCTACACACTGTGTTATCTAGTCCTAAGGACTGATATGGAAAAAGAATAGACTTATAAATGCTGTGGAAAGGAGAGACGTGCAAAAGTGCATGCCCTGTCCCCACCGACCCTGTATGGATGCAGAGCATCTCATTTTTATCCATTACTTTACTTGAAAGCCTGCATGGGAAAAGTGCTCAGAAAGCTGTATACTCCAAAGCTAGTATATCCTGGCACAAAATTAGGGGGCTATGAATGGCTTTCAATGGGATATCAGGACTAATTCCAGTCTCATTTCTCTGTTCAAAACAGCAAATTGGCACACAATGCCTCACTGAAGATGTTTATGGCATACTCTGCAGACATACACAGCCAAAAAGGTCATGTTTTGAACCTGTAAATTACTCACACATTTTTCATTTTAAATAAACCTGTAATTTTATTGTACAATAGTACAGCATGTGCCTTTTTAACCAAAAGCTCAGCATCACACAACATTTTAATCTTCCATTTAAACATACACACTCCTACAACACAGCTCAGTTCAGCTAGGAAAACTACATAATGAATTAATTTATTGAGAGTCCTGGCTACGCTGTTCTTAAGGATGTTTACTTACAGCAAGAACAGTGGCAGTGGTTCTGGTGTTGTAACATTTAATCACTTTAACCTGTTCTCAGCACAGTAATAGCAAGCAGTCATCAAGAGCAAAACAAAAAGATCATTTAGGGGACACCACATTTGATCACAAATGCATGAAACAGTAGACCAGAGGATCTCACACATGTATACAAGTGCAGATTAGAAATCTGTTATGAGATCACTTTGATGTAATGTCTGCACTAACTATGGCGCACAATCCACCACACAGGAAGACTGGATGCATGACAGGCATTTTAACGTGTAGTAATATTGTTTGGATTGAAATTGCTACGTTTGTAAGGGGCAAAGCAGGGCATTCTGTACAAATATACACTTGCTTTATTACATTAGTTTACAGGTCAGAAACACTCCTGTAGCCATTTGCCCACATGACAGCAGTCTCCTGTTACAATTTACTTTTAGATGGTTTGCTTCGATTTTACATGGTTCGGCTGAAAACAGTATTGTTACTTCCAGACACAGAGTGTGGTCTGTGCTATGTGTCTTAGCCTTTCAAATTGTCATAAACACCCGTGCTGGTGTAACTGGGTATCCCTTAAGCACGCTCCTGTCCACGACTAGCCACAAGTTGTTATCAAGACATGTTCAGATAAGATTTTTCATTTGCCACAGGGGTTCCTCATTGCAATGGAGATTTGAATTTCACCACTGCATAACAACTTACTGCATGTGAAGTTCCCCTGAAGTCTGGAGTTAAATATCTACTACCCAAACAAGCTACAGGTCACACAGCAAACTCCTGATCAGAGACAGAAAGTTTGTTCTATTGCTGTTCAATTTATCTCTGTGTGTAAAACTTAAGCCTGTTACTTTAAAGGATCAAGTGATATTTTTATTTCAAATTCTCAGAAAACAGTAATTCAGTAAATTTTTAAATACACAAAGGAGGTAAATTTGGATCCTACTCCTAAACATGTGATTTTTCACTTACGGCAGGAGCATGATAGTGCATTGTTGGTTGGTTCTGAATGCTACTGAACTCCTACAGAATCAACTAAAATAATATGTTAATTAAAACACAGACAGTGATACTAAAGAAACAGAGGAAGGAAATATGTATCAAACATCTGATCTTGAATTAAAACAGACCAGCAATAGCGTGAAAGCTTTCAAACAGATGAGATGTTTAGCTGCTATCAAGTAGCATACCAGCAGTGTTTTCGGGAGAATTATACCAAACTTATACCCACTACGGTTCAGTGTATTCTCTGACTCCACAAATTTCACTCATTTTAGACAACATATTGAAATAAGTTAATTCAAATATACTAAAAAAAAATGGGGGGAAGAGGACCTTTCTAAATTAAAGTTGCTTTTTGTATCATCTTCAAGCATTTTAGAAAAATTTCACCACACTGAAAAAATTTTCACTTATCCATCATGCTTCTAGTTTTAGATAAGACTAATCAGCAGAAGAAACAAACTTGGAAGCAAAATCATTTTTGGCTAAATGCATGTCAGAAGACTTCCAGTTCATTGTCTAAACTGTAATGTTTTGGTAGCTTTCAGTGAAGATATGAACTTTCAGCTGGTTTATCTAGACACCACTGACACATGGAAAGATTGTTGAAAAAGATAGTTATCTAAAACAGACATCACCTGAAGGAATTTTTTTCTTGCTGTAAAACAACCACAAGCAGTATATTAACAAGATGCACAAGCTCTTCTTTGCCCATTCAGAGTTTTTTATTCAGTTAATAAGTAATGAGGAATAACTAAAACCTGATCTTGAAATATAATCAACAGTTTAAGGAATAAAGCTCTGCTCTTTCCTAAATTCATTCCATGCCATCTTTAATAAAAGAGCTTATGCAGATTCCTTCTCCTTACTAAAATTAAGCCAGTATATGTTTCTTACATATTTAAACAGCCCCAACACCAGACACATATGAAATGTTATACTGAATTTTAATCCTTGTAAAACATTATTACACAACACACTTATAAATCTTTTCAATAACACCCATTATAGAACTCAGTAAAGAGCACTTTCTACTACTATGCACTGTCAAATATTTCTGGCAGTATTGGGAATTGACTACAGCATATTTCTTTTTTAAAATCAAGAGTTAACCTACATATTCTGAACTTGCAAATAATACACAAGAGATTGTACTTCCATATAGGCTGAAAAGACATTCACTCTTTTTTTTATTATTTGTATGTAAGAGTAAATTTTCTGTAACAATATGAATTAAAATTAATAGCTTATTTACTAGCTAGGAGGCTAGTAGTTATTTGTAATCATATTAATCAAAAGATAATTGAAAAATTCAAAGTTAATTATTGTGAAGTGCACAAAATCCAGAATATAGGGATTTTTCACAGTACACTATACTAAATCAACATAGAATAGTTAAAAGCTGTAAAGTCAAAATCTTAATTTAAAAATTCAGTGTTTCTGACATCATCTTCCACCATTCCATCAACTCTTCTTTCTCCTCTTCTTTTCTTTCAGACAATGACTCCAGTTCAAAATCAACCTAAGAGAAATAATCAGAAACATTGGTAAGACTTGTAGGAAGAAAGGAGTGTAGGCTTTTAAGAGTCATTTATTATAAGTCATTTATTGTAAGTTATTTACCATAAGTTGTTTAACACAGACATGGGGCTTAGGGAGATAACTTCTATTTTAGGCTTGGTTTATTCCAAAGTGTCTCAAGGCTGACTTAAGCATGTGCAATACTAGCATATCAGTACAATAAACTAATCTGAAAATGCACAGAAGTGAGCAAAATTTCCAAAAAAAGAAAAAAAAAGAGACTTTTTCATATATAATAGACAATAAACCAATACACATGTGAGCACTCACCACAACTGCAGGGCTAAAGGGCACAGCAACTTTTTTAGTTATTGCTAGATAGCCTGGTGCTGAGGCTGTAAGTTTGTAATTTCCAGGCACAAGCAATCTCCAGTAATCACCATCCTTGGCTGTAAAGAAGAAGGAAAAAAAAATAAAATCCAAATAAATAGGTATAAAATTAATTATCCAGCTAATGAAAAGGCACTATATATTGTCAATCTTTTGTATTCCTGTTAGCCCTTTCCTTTTGCCTGTCTGAAACTATTCTCTAAGAGCTCTAAATACAGCATTACAGATTGTCTTCTTTTCAGGTAACCAAAACACAGATTTAAACTCTGAAGTTGTGCTGTAGCCCCCATGAAAGATTTTGCCTGCTGAGGCTGAATCAAAGCTCTCCAGCACACTGAAGAAAAGGATAATATGGGACAAACCTCAGTGCGAACCTCATAAAGTTCAACAAGGCCAAGTGCAGGGTCCTGCATGTGGGTCAGGGCAATCCCAAGCACAGAAACAGACTGGGTTGAGACTGGATTGAAACCAGCCCTGAGGAGAACTTCGGGGTGTTGGTTGCCGAGAAGCCCAACATGAGCCAGCAGTGTGTGCTTGCAGCACAGAAAGCCAACTGCATGCTGGGCTGCATTGAAAGGAGCATGACCAACAGGTCAAGGGAAGTGATTCTGCCCATCTACTCTGCTCTCATGAGACCCCACCTGCAGTACTGCATTCAGCTTTAGGGTCCAGAACACAAGAGGGATGTGGACGTGCTCGAGTGAGTCCAGAGGGCCATGAAGATGATCAAAGGGCTGGAGCACCTCTCCTATGGAGACAGGCTGGGAGAGTTGGGCTTGTACAGCCTGGAGAAGAGAAGTTTCTGGAAAGACCTTATAGCAGCCTTCCAGTATTTAAAGGGCGCCTACAAGAAATCTGGAGGGGACTTTTTACAAGGACATGTAGTGACAGGACAAGGGGGAGTGGTTTTAAAGTGAAAGAGGAGATTTATGTTAGATATTAGGAAAAAATTCTTCACTATGAGAGTGGTGAGACACTGGCACAGGTTGCCCAGAGAACCTATGGCTGCCCCATCCCTGAAAGTGTTTAAGGACAGGTTGGATGGGGCTTTGAACAACCTGGTCTAGTGGAAGGTGTCCCTGCCTGTGGCAGTGGGAGGACTGAAACTAGATGATCTTTTAGGTCCCTTCTAACCCAAAACATTCTATGATCACTTTTTCCAGTCACATTAAAAACACATCATCCTCTTCTCTAGAAATGACCCTCTCCCATTTTCACAAAGACTCTGATCCTCCCTGTACCAGCAGTGGGCAATTACCTAATTTGTCACAGGCTAATACTCTGAATTTCTCTATCTATCTTCAGAAAACATTGCAAGGCTGTTCTAAGGGCCATTTAAAAGACTTGGCCATGCTCTTACTGCCAGTTGCTTAAATGCTTTTTCAGCACATCCGCAGCTACACAGCGCACAGAGGAAAATATTACTTAAATGTCTGCAATTCGCACAGTTAAAAATCATCAGTAGTCAGTCCAGTTGTTCCCAGACTTTTCATAAAACAGAAGGGAAAAAAATACTGCTGCAGAGCTACGATAATGATCTAATGATTCCTGGCACTGGAACAAAGCTGAATTTTAACTCACGAACAAAGGAGCAGGGGAAAAAAAAAAAAAAAAGAAAGCCGAAGAATATTTATCCTTCTTTTTGAATATGCTAAAATTCAAGTACTTGTTTTCCTCGCTGTTTTGACAATATATGACTTCCAGTCTTCTTATATACACACAATGATGTGAGAGGATTCACGATTAGATGCTTTCTCGTACAGAATCATCAGCTCTAATACCATATGCATCACTCCTTCCTACCTCAAAATACCTCCTTGAGCAGCTTATTCTCTTTTTATTATCACTGAAAATTTATTTCCAGCCTCTATACTTTTTGCCTTCTTATGTATAGTGAAAGAAGGTGGCTAATGTTATCACACTGTTCTCCTGCTTGGCAGAAACGCTGGCCTGTGCAAGTGACAAAAGAAACACAAATTGAAGCCAACTGAAGGGTCTAACCAGTCCTGTTTCGTAGTATTATGCACCTATAACAGTATAGTGAGACATATTGTTAAGAAAATGACCATAATGAAAGCTCATGCATGAAGCAATGATATTTTCTTACTGTTTTTCTAATTAGTATCTTCACAGAATCGTTAGGGTTGGAAGGGACCTCTGGGGATCACCTAGTCTAATCCCCTTGCCAAGGCAAGGCCACCTAGAGCAGGTTGCAGAGGAATGTGTCCAGGCGAGTTTTGAATGTCTCCAGAGAGAGAGACTCCACCACCTCCCTGGGGAGCCCATTCCAGTGCTGCTCTACCACCTTCAGTGTAAAGAAGTTCTTCTTCATGTTGAGGTGAAACTTCTTGTGGTTTAGTTTATGGCCATTCCTTCTCGTCCTGTCACTGGGCACAACTGAAAGGAGTGGGCACCATCCTCCTGGCACCCACCTTTGAGATACACATTAACGAGGTCCCCTCTCAGTCTTCTCTTCTCTAGACTAAACAGGCCCAGCTCCCGCAATCTCTGCTCATACGAAAGATGTTCCAAATTCCTGATCATCCTCGTGGCCTTCTGCTGGACCCTTTCCAGTAGCTTCTTGTCTTTCTTGTACTGAGGAGCCCAGAACTAGACAAAGTACTCCAGATGTGGCCTCATCAGGGTTGAGTAGAGGGGAAGGATCACCTCCCTCGATCTGCTGCCCACACTCCTCCGACAGGATACTATTGGCCTTCCTGGCCACAAGGGCACACTGCCCACTCATAGGCAACTTATCATCCATCAATACTCCCAGGAGTATTGTGCAAACTAAGCAAAATTGTCATTCAGAATAAGAAAGCATAGGTCTACAAGGAAGACTGCAAGTTTACGCTGTGTGAGCTGCCTTTGAATTCATTCCTAGAATAAAGCATGCCACCACTGAAGAGGTGACATGTAATTTTCTACACAATACTTGCCTCTTTTAGAACTGCCCTTCAGAAAAAGGTCACATAATTCTAAACAGCAGAGAGAATTTATCTTTGCAGAAGTAAGTTACTGTAGGTAGTTAAGGTCTGGCGGCCGGAAGATGTCGCGATGTACGGAAAGAGAGAGCCCCTCCCCGGATACTTTTACAAGCCCCATAGCATGGAGAGGAGAATTGTGGGGCAAGGCTCGGCGATACCATAAAAGGTAAAAATTGTTAACCTGCCTTCTGATTGGGTCAGCACAGGTACTTCCGTGTGGCTGAAAGGCATATAATGCTTGCTGTTGTTTAATAAAACGCTATTTGGTCATCCTCCATATTGGTGTCTGTGATCTCTAGCCCTAAGCCAGGGGTTGGCTTAGTTCTGCAAGTCTTGGCTGAAGCAACGCAGCACAAGTGGTGACCCCGATGTGATTCGTTCGGAGGGCAGAGGTGTAGCTCGCGAGCATGGATGTAACGATTAAGGTACTGAAAACTTTGGCAAAGGACTTTAAGATTTGTATCAAATCTGGCAGCATTAAGGCGTGCCTGGAATCTTTGATTCACAGTGGGGTGCTTGGTCACCCTGCTCAGATGTTTAATTCAAAAAATTGGCCACAACTTAAGCAGACACTGATTGAGAAGGCACTGGCGGGAAAGCCAGAAGCCCTCGTTACTCTGGGAAAGTTGTTGGCCTTATTGCAATTGGCTCGGGAAGATTGGGAGGCATGGGGGGCGGCGCAGTTGTATTTGCGGGGAGCCGCGCTTGAAACTGCGCCTCACACTACGACAGCGGCAGTGCAGACTGGCGGGCCTGGTGGGGAGGACAGGGTGGAGGACAAGTCTATGGAGGAACAGCCTGAGACGCAGGCATTTCCTGTTACTGAGCCTGAAAAGGAGCCCCCTGCGACCGGTGTGCAGGGAGGGGCCGCGCGGACGGAGCCCCCCGCGCCACCAGCGTATCCGTGGGGGGAGTTAGAGGATGTCGTGGCCCGTCTTAACGAGGAGTGTCTTAAAGGGGACGCTGCAGATAGGGGCGGCGAGTTTGTAGCCCGTCTTAACAAGGAGTGTCTTGAAGGAGGCGCCGCAGTTAGGGGCGGCGAGTCCGGGCCGAATGGACCAAAAAATCAGAATCTGGACCCCATAGATGCGCTCCCAGGCATGGTACTGAGGCATCTAGACGACGATGAGTTGTTAGACCTGGGATTGAGACGTGTGGGTGACGGTGACGTAGGACCCTTTGGGGCGCGGAAGAAGGAACGCAGTACCCCAAAGGAACAAACGGCGTGGCGGGAATGGCGGGGAGGTGGGCGTGAAATGCGTTCTGACTCTGAGTCAGAAAATGAGGAAGCTACGGCGAGTGGCGTTGGACCTCCTCAGGGCTCGGGTGCCGGGGAAAAGAGGTATAAAACACAGGGGAAGCTTATAGAGGAACTTGCCAGAGCAATGCGTATGCTGCAGGCACAGACAAAGAAACAAAGACGCGCCTTGCAGCAGCTGGGCGAAATCCCGCCCCCTGTGGCGCAGCCAAATTGGAACTTGATTGCGAAGGACTGTGTACTAAGTGGCGTAACCCTAGAAGCCCTACCCGCGGCCACGCCTCCACAGGCGTTCCCTGTTCAGGTTGGGCCACAAGGAGGAGCTATGTGGACGCCCCTAGACGCTAAATTGGTTCAGGCCCTTCACCAGGCAATAAAAGAGGAAGGTTTGTCGAGCGAAACCACAGCTATGCTGCTCGACTCCGCCCACGTCCAGCCACTAGCCCCTGCCGACGCTAGGCAGCTAGCAAGGGCGGTGCTAACTGGCCCGCTATTCCTTCTTTGGAAGGAGGCGTGGTATCTCAACCTGCAAGCCAACAAACTAATATTTTAAGTCGAGCCCTGTTAGCTTTAAATCACTATGTTAGAGGATACGAACAGTACTCGCCAATGGAAAACCAGTATCTAAAACAACAAGTAGCTACCTTTCCCCAGGTGCGTGTTAAATTTCCAGGGGAACTACAGTGGGAATCCGGGTGGAGGCTGCGTACAATTGGAAGAGGGTATGCAGCGGTAGAAAAGGAGGGATTGCTGAGATGGGTGCCTAGCAGGTGTATTAGGGCGGAATTAAAGGAGACAGATAACTGATAATCATGCAATCAGAATAAAACTAATGAAAACTGTGAGTTCTTGTCCGCAGGACTGGATTATCTGACGCCCTCGCAACCCGTACGTCCCAGTGACGAATGAAGATGACAAGTAAGAGGATCAGACCTGATGTTTCTACAGCAAGGGGGAGTGTGCGCTGCACTAGAGGAAGAGTGTTGTGTATATGCAGACCACACCGGAATAGTAAGAGACACTATGGCCAAATTGCGGGAAGGTTTGGAAAAACGAAAGAGGGAACGAGAGGCACAGCAAGGTTGGTTTACGTCATGGTTTAACCATTCATCATGGCTGACCACCCTGATATCTACCCTAATGGGACCAATCACAATGATTGTGATAGCAGTGATTTTTGGACCCTGTCAAGCTCGTTTCATTTGTTAAAAGCCGACTAGAGAGTGTTAGCATTATGTTAATGGCACATCAACGATTGCTCTAAGACTGTTTCCGTTCAAAAATTCCCTTTAGCTATCCCTAGTTATACACCACTACTCTCAGTTGTCCCCCAGTTATCTTGTTTAGCGTGCCTTATATTCTCTATTTAAACTTATGATGTATATTTCTAGATTGTTGTAAAAAATAACATAGAAACGGCACACATTTACTAGGTTTGCACCCAAGTTTTATGATATGTATTTTTAGGATTGTTTTATCTTAATCACTTTATTTGTGCATAGGGAGGGGGGAAATGTAGGTAGTTAAGGTCTGGCGGCCAGAAGATGTCGCGATGTACGGAAAGAGAGAGCCCCTCCCCGGATACTTTTACAAGCCCCATAGCATGGAGAGGGGAATTGTGGGGCAAGGCTCGGCGATACCATAAAAGGTAAAAATTGTTAACCTGCCTTCTGATTGGGTCAGCATAGGTACTTCCGTGTGGCCGAAAGGCATATAATGCTTGCTGTTGTTTAATAAAACGCTATTTGGTCATCCTCCATATTGGTGTCTGTGATCTCTAGCCCTAAGCCAGGGGTTGGCTTAGTTCTGCAAGTCTTGGCTGAAGCAACGCAGCAACAGTTACGTAAACTGAAAATCTGACAAGAATTTACATACCAAAAGATATGATTGCATTGTAAGTAATATAACACTTTTGGACTAAAATTTAGCCTTCAAACTCAAAATAGCACTGCTGAGAGGACTTCAAATACTGACAGAGCTGTGAAACACTACTTACACCACAAATTAGAAGACAAACTAAGTACAAATAACCAGCAGCCACCAGAACCAATTCATGCCAAAGATCCACAAAATCCCAACAACCAGTCTCAGCTAGTCTGAGAGCAAAATATAAGAGAAAAAATTCACGAAATCCTGCAGGCAGCAAGTTGCCTGAGGCACAACATGCTTTCCTGGCTTCAAAATTTTGCTTCCTTGAAGCTTCAGATAGTAAGATCTGAAATGGCTCCAGGTTGCCAAGCAGAGGAAGGAGCAGTATATTCCAGCACTTATTGTTTAGCTGAGGCTCACCTGATGTAATGTCATGGCTTATCCCCTCCACAGAAATCGTAGCATTTGCTATTGGATTGCCCTGAAGGTCTTTAACAAATCCCTTCACTCCTCGATGAATCTAAAATAAATAAATAAAGTCAGAAATACATGCCAAATCACTGGAAAATTTCTTAGGAAAGATGGCCTTTTCATCAGTGAGATACCTATTGACATATCTAATGCTGCATGTTATGGATCCAATGGTCTACCTGCTGACAACTACCAAGGATAATTACTAAACGTCACAATGGAACAAACAGTGAAGAGTAAAAATAATTCAGCTGGTAGTTACACGAATTCCTCTGTGCAATGCAAGCATTTCTCAGAAACATGCAGCAAATAATAGTATATGTGAACAATGACTTGAAAGTCATTGTCACTGCAGATTAACCACCGTGCTTTGAAAGACAGCCTAAAAAAACGAACTTTTTTTTTTTTTAAACCAACTGTAAGAATTTAGGGCTAATAATGGACATAATTGCTTAAAAGGGAAACATTAACAAGGTTAAATGTGGCCACTTGGACTTTGATGGGCAATCCCCACGTGAGATGCTTGAGCTCTCTCTTGTGCACCCAAAACATCCAGATCTTTGAGCTGGGACCACATAGTTACAACACTCATCACATGGCCTGTGACAGAAAGGTGATGGTGCATCATCTCCTAGTTTCTTCTTGCCTCTTAGACAACATACACCAGGTAACAGCACCAGCAGTACCTAATCTGCCTGTTCCCAGCACATATGAATTTAAAGCACTGATTTAACTGCAGTATGTGGAGAGACCAGTCCTGCTCGTATCAAGGATGGTCTGAAAGCAGACAGAGCTCCTCAGAGGCAAGAAGATGAGTTCAACAACTTTTTCACAGCCTGAGATAGGGACCTCTCAGCCCCAGAGAATGGGACAGTTTGAATATGTGCAGAGATGCATTTCATTGGGAGCCTGGAAACTAAATGGGAAAGCACTGTGGAGTTCAGGCTTCTCTGATTCTCTGATATTTGAAAAGACTTGTGGATCACAAAGTTTATTTTGAGATTTTGATATTCCCCTTTATGAATCTATATAGTGTATTCAGCTGCTATAATTTAATTCACCAGAATCCTCTAATTTATCCCATCAGAAGCCTGATACAGATCAGCTTAGAAAAGCAGAAAGTACATATTTGCACCGTCCTCAGCAATCACAGGGGAGCTGCAGCACAGAGATGGACCTCTTACCCTGTAAGAGGATAGAAAACAATTCCAGATAGACCATCTGAACTTCAAGGATAAAGCCGGCAGCTCCGCAGGAGCAAAGGAAGTTGGCAAAATAATCTCTTACACATTCGTAATTTTTAAAATGCAGTGACAGCATAGTTTTCCATGAGTCAGAAAATTAACCCATGTGAAAAGGAGCTGAACAACTTGAGATGGATCCCATAGTCAATGGGTAAAAACCTGCAGGGTGTGTAGAGCCTTTTCCTCAGCCCGCATACAAATCACTAGCAGAATGATATAACTCAAACATTTCAAAATATTCAAATACTTCAGATTTCTGGCTAGCTAAAGCATTTCTCCACAAATAAGTTCTTACAGAAATTAATGTATGAAGTGTCTGGCTCTGCTAACAAAGTATGTTTCTGATTTCACAATCCCACATGTGCAGCCATTAATGATATCAGATATATTTGTGTTCTTTAACTGCAATACCCAGGTTTCAGGAATTCAATACTCCCACATTGCTTGGAAGCATCATTTCCATGCAGACTGTTACACTGGCATGAAATTATTAAAACCAGAAACAAAACAACAGAAAAAACCAACACCACACACAAATCCCCCCACATTTATTTCAGAGTCTTAACGTTTAATAACCCATTAGCGCAGTATTATCTAAATCAGAGAGCAGCAGAATATCAAGAAAACCAGGATTAGAGGGTCCCCTGACATTACACTGAACTGCCAGGCAGCTGAAGTCTAATCCAGCCGTCTAGGCTCCCTATACATCCAGAGTGATCCATCCCACATCTGTACACACATTTTCATATCTGTAGAGGGCAATCCATCTCTCTTAGTATACACACTAGTGCTGGAGGAATGAATTATACACGCTGGTGATGTATATTTCTTTTCATTGAGGAAGCTAACACAAATCATTTAAATTAAATGTCTGCAGGAGCTTAAATAAGGTGAGATTCCACACTATAACATCTTCTTTATTTTCCCCTCTTCTTCCACATATTTAGAAAGATTACATAGGGATTACCACCTTAGAGACATACAAAAATTATGGAGCACCAATTGGATTAGTATGAAATTTTGAACTAGATGTTCACACAGCACAAAGTTTATAAATTTTATGTACAATAACTAGAGTTTTGCTATCCTCTTGTCTGTTACCTGCTCGATGTAATTGATGAGGGAGTTCTTGTTGTCCTCCCAGTAGCCCTTCAGAGTTTCTTCAGGTGGGAATTTTTCACAGCTAAGCTCCACTGTGATTTCAAAACAGTTGCTGCTGAGGTAATTGAAATCCTGCATTCCTGCAATAAAAAAAAAAAAAAAAAAAAAATGGAAATAGTGATGCATTTTGCATTCTTCTGGAGTAAATAAAGGGGAACACATGAGAGGCTTAATATACCTATTAAGAAAAGAATAGGTATAAATACAGTTGGTGCAGTTCTTAATTCAGAAGCTTTAAACTGGAGAAACCACAAAGATAAGTAATTCCCCCAAAAATTTTCTTCCCAGGTAAAGTTTAGAAAAGACTTGACACATGGCCTGTATACTTCTACCTGACGCTGCACCTGGCCTGTATACTTCTACCTGACACATGTTTTTGGATAGCTGACATAGAAATTATTTTTTAATCTCTTCAGGAATAGAAATTATTTCCAATTATGCCTAAAATATTTCCATATGAAAGTAAAAGATGATCACCTTTGTAAGCCAAGAATAATGACAATGAATTATAAAGCAAATTAAACACCATAAAGTGACTTTGAAAAAGAGATTTATAAAGATGGGATAAAAACACGCTGGGTTTTTTTTTTCCTGAAAATATCAAGTTTCAACTTAGTTACATTTTACACTAAAAGAATCCATTTGCTAAGGAATGTTCTTTTTCTAGATTTTCTGCATAGATTCCAAATATTTTCCACCCAAAAAAAAAAAAAACCCAACAAAAACAAACAAAAAACCACGAACAAAAAACCCAAAAGCAAACTTCCTATAAACTTTATTTACATGGAAGTTTTTCCATGGGTAGGAGTATTTCCCACCCATTCAATGCCTCTACAAAATCAATACTGGATAGCCTTCAATAAAGAAGAAAAACGAAACATTATTGTTAATGCAACTTTAATCATAGGAATTTAAAAATATATGTAATAGCATCATCACTAGGAATAAAAACTTGATGGGAAAAATGCACTCTTTTACATTTCTGTGCCCCTTCTCTTACTACATGGAAATATTGGCTATTTTCTCAAATCAGTGAACTGATAACCAAAGTAGTTTCCAGTGTTGTAACTGGATGAACTAGTTAGGGAAGGATTGTAGCTGTCCCCAGGAGAGTTATAAACATATCCTTTGCAGAACCTGATGTAGAATTAGCTCTCGCCTTCCTAGCCTATCTAGCTAGTGGAGTCATTGGATTCTCTAATGGAGGACTGAAAAGTAAAAGGCTACCAAGCATTTTGAGCATCCCCATGGAGGTCACTGAGGGATATAAAAGTGACTTGAACACAGCTAATTCATTCAGCCCTATACTCCCCCATGCAAGCTACCAAAATTACCTAATGCAGTCTCTTTACTGAAGCACCGGTGTTATTCACCAGTCCAGAAACGTCCAGAAAGCTGATGTCATATCCGAAAGAGAAGCGCAAGGGCAGCAAACAGATGGAGTCAGGTGGGATTTTGCCAACACACTAGGGTGAAGAGTCTGTTTTCTGCCAACCAGGCAATAAGACTCCTAACTACTGATAAGAACAGGCACTTTTCAGATTCCTAAAAGAACCTTTTTGTTTCTAAACCTTTCTCAGATGGCTGAAAAATGAGGACATAGAGGGCAAAGGCGCTCCTGAGAGGGACAGCTTTGATGTCCCAACAGACAGAATGCAAGATGGACCATTGAGCAGTACACACCGATAGAGCAGCAGAGTCATAAATAAAATCCTGACAGCAGTGCTGGCTGCCAGATGTCTGTTCTAGGCACTTGATAATGTTGTTTTTCTTGATTTTTGCCTCTCTTCTACAAGAAAGAAAGACTCCATGAAGAGGAGAACTGGGAGCCAAAGGGCACGATGTAATTCTACTGTGGTGTCAGCAACTCTTGACCATTACGGCCTCAAATCTCAGCAACTTCCCCCCCTCCCCTTTCCAAAGAGAAGGGATGCCCTACTTTCTCAAGAACAGAATACAGAAGCAATGTAATTTTGAGTTTTGAGCATGATACCTGTATCTTATAGTTTCTTTTCCACCTCCTGATCTCGTCCACAGTTCACATATGTTGCTTCTGAAAAGTTTTCAGGCTAAAGCTTCAAAGAAAATTTTCACTTGAACTCAGCAATGTTTAGTTCTTTTCTTTAGCACTAGACATGGAAATAACAGAACTGTTTTTGCTGAATTATTTTTGTTTTCTGAAGTCAGACAGTGGCAAACATCACCATGGAGGTTTTGTTCAAAAGTCACAGTTTGCCAGCTGATTTCTACACTTGGGGAAAAAACTAAAAACCCCAACAAACAGATTCGTGCATTATGGTTCAAACTATATGCCATCTCTCTATTTCTTGTTAGATGCACCATATTAGGATCATAGATCCTGGTTAGAACTAGGATTTCTGTCTACTAACTTCTGTACAAATACATGAGAAAAAGAAAGATCCCAGGGAATTTATGGTCTAACTTAAAATAAGATCCAAAAGGAGGAAATAATTCAAACTTTCCAAAAAAGTCTTTCCAATGGAAAAATGTGCCTTTGGCATGTGCAGTTTAGCAAAATCAAAGCATTTCATCAAAACAATACAAAACTGGTTTTTCAATGCATTTTCCTACAGAAAAAGAAACTGAAGTTAAATATGTCCATGTTTTTATAGTTTATAACCAATATTTCATTAAGATAACTTTTAACTGAATTGAAACAAATTTTAACTATTAGCCTCTCTGTTTTGTTTTTTTTTTAATTATGAAAACTCTGTTTTGTCCAAGGCGTTATAATGGTTCCAATTCAAAGTCTGTGGAAAGTTTCACACAAAGAGAAATTTTTGCTTTCCAGTCATATTCAGAAATGTCAACATTTTACCTTACACCCAGTCCCTGTAATTGTGGTACCACAGCAGAGGAAACATGCTGCCGCTATGAAGATTGGGAATGACATCTCTAAGAATAAGCAGGTGATCATTGGCTGTGTGAGCCCTACCAATTGTTGTTTGGTTTGTAATTTCTTTACATGAGCTTAATTATTTTCCTGGTCCAGTACCCCCTTTAGTGCAACAGGAGTAGAATTAGGCTACCCCATAGGCTGTGTAATGCTTTGAGAGATTCCTGCACATTCTAGGTGAAGATTTAAAATTCATTCAGAGACTGTAATTGAATATTAAGAGGAAAGCAAACAATGTGACTGGTATGTATGTTGAGAGTTTTCTCATACAAATCAATGAAGCCAATGCAAAGGCAAATCACTCCAACACAAGCTTTGTTCCTAGCTCAGAAATCCCCAGCTCAGCTTTCATTCTGAAGTGTTGTCTGAGTTTAGCAGGCACAGAAGACTCAAAGATTTAGAGAGCCCGACACCTTTTTGCCTCAGTTTACAAAGAAAGTAACATATCAAAATTCTTAGTAAAAAGGAATGAAATGTCTCATTTCAGGCTGCTCTCCTAGACTTCTCCTGGAAAATTAATCTTGAAATGGCCCTAGTAGCTCTGTTGTTCCTCTTAGCACAGAAGGCTCTACTGAAGTCTAGCAGAGCACTACCTGGGCAGGAATCAGGCACTAATTAAGCCACAAAGTATGAAGATGCAAGTATCTTCACATCTGGTTTTCTTCCTATGGAAATCAAAGGCCAAACTGCTGTTGTCTATAATGCTGCAAAACCAGACCTCACCACTTCCTCCAAGGTTGGAAACTTTCATTATTGAGGTTAAAAATGAATAGTCAGTAGCCTGCTCTCTCTGATAAGAGTTTGCTAGGGGATTTTTTACTCTTTTTTTTTTTTTTTTAAAGACAATGAAACCCTACACACAAACAGTAAGCTCGTGTGATAGCACAGCAATCACTTGCCCACTGCAGAACTATTAAAGTTGCAGTGACCTGAACCCTAACTGAACAAAACGCTGCAGAAAGAGCAACAAATGAAGAATATTTTAACAGACATCACAATGAGCTTTATGGGATTTTACAGATGTACTGTGGTGAGTGATCTGACTTTTGTTTAGCATTAACCAGACAAAAAGTTTTAGATAAGATGGTGGTATTCCAAACTATAATTAAACCAGTGAAAACTCAAGCATAAAATAACCACCAGCGACACAGAACCGCACACAGTGGGACTCACCCCCTGGGACGCTGTACCATGCACCACCATTAGTTGTTCCATCCACAAAGCTGCTATCATCGTCATTTTTATGACATGGTGGTCTGTTTGGATCAGACATAGCAGGATTAAAAGAAGAATAACTGCGAGCCAGGCTTTGGAAAATAGCATCATCAGGGCAGGAGCTGTATTCATGAGCACTGCCTAGGGAGGAAAAAAGTTCAGGAACAAGGATTATTAAAAGGGCAGTTGTGAGACTGGGCTCACAACCTAGATTACCAATTCTGCACAGCAGGACTGTGCCTGGAAATTCCCTGAACACGGCTAAATGACCTACAGCATCACAAACTAATATAGCATTATCTTAATAATGTTAACACTTCCCAAATACTTCATCAACTGCCTGTAGCAGGTTGCCCCATTGCTAAGGTGACTGTTAGTATCAGTCAATATTTATGAAAATATTAATTTAAAAGTGCACCAAAAAATCTAAGTTATTTTAGGCTTTAGATATTTTCTTAATAAAAAAACACAGTATGTAGACAAAGGTCTCTCCCTATAGAGTTTTACAGTCTGATATTAAAAGGGTTTGCAATTAAACTGTGAGAAAGTAGATTGAAGGAAGACAATCACAAACAATACCATCATATCATGACCATTTCAGTCATGTGCACATTCGCGAGCAGAAGAAAAAGCAAATTAATATTGCTGTGTGCTAAATGATAACATCTCATCCACAATGTCACCCTTTTAACATGGGACCAATACTGAGAAAGTGGATACACCGATAGTTGTTTCTATTAATGTACTACTGCTTTCAGAAAATCTTTTTTTGAAGGTGCAAGTAGAGAAACCTTAGATCATACAGGCAGCCTAGACACATCTCTCTCACTTCAGTTAACAGGGTACAAACAGCCCCAGCTAATTTAAGAAGTAAGTTGCCTTGATTAAAATATCTGAGGGACTATTATTCTCTCAGGTATTACCTTATTTTTGTGGTGTATCTCTACCAAAGCAAACTATCATCTTCAAAACTAGAAAACATGGTCATACAGTGACTAGCTTTAAACATGCGATTACTATGTTAAAATAAGTCATTACAATGCAACAACATGGTATTTACAAAGTGGACCTTAGGTAGCAGTGAAGTAAGCTTAAAATGGAATTTCTATCTCCTACTATTTCATGTTAACTTCTACTACATACCACTCCGAGTCTCATCATAAGGATAGTTTGCAACAAGGTCTCCTCCATGAAGATTGGCAGAGAGCACAAAGGGAATATCCATAATCCAGTGAATGACACCTTTTGTTTCAGGAGCAAGCTACAACAATATAGCATTACCAGCAGTTATAAATAGATAATTCAACATAGAAACTTACTTACTAAATTATATACTGTGACCTTAATTATTATCACATATATTGTGCAGACATTTAAATGAACAGCAGTTTTATTTTGGCTTCAGAGAGAATTGACAGTCCTTTACATCAGGTTTATAATTATATTAAGTAGATTAATATAAGTCTAAAATTGGTGTAAATTAGTTTAGAAGGAGAGCACAAATAAAGCAATCTCAATCTTTTACTAAAAAAAAAGCCTACCAAATTTTAAACCAAGGAAAATAAACTAATTCAAAATAGATGTTGGTAGGATACAGTGTATTCTCTGCATAGAAAGTAAAATTACTTCACTTAATAATTTGAAGACAGAATACGGCTATTAAGGCCACAATCATATGGTACTGCAGTCACAACACTGTATTTTCTAGGACCTCCTCTGAGGGTAAACACAAGAAGATAAAAATCCCTCCAGATGTATACTTGCACATTTAAGGCTTGAGCTTAACAAAAATGCATGTGTTGTATGTGAGGATAGCTATATAGCCAGCAATATAATTAAGCACAATATACAAGAGAATTTCTGGGAATGGTAAAAATGCAGAAGATCTGCAAGAATTGCTTCAAATCAAGGGAGAAGGCTGCACAATCTCTGGCCTTAAAAATAAAACATCTTTTGAATGAGGAATTGTCTAAGGATTAAGCAATATGGATCAAAAGGGTTTACTACAGTAATTCATTTTGAGAAAACCTTTAAGAAGCATCAGATGGATAAATTTAACAAAACGAACAAAATATTTAGAACTTGAATCATAAAGACCATACACACAACTGTTAGAGGTGGCTACGTACCTACTTGCATAAAAGGGAAGAGATGGGCATGCAAGTGACCCAGTATTCAGCCCCTACTTACCTTAGGATTCTGGTCCACAGCTTTTTTCATGTTTTTCAGCAGATGGTTGTTTGGGCCACCTTCTTTCTCATTAACATAGACTATTCTATCAAGATCAGGGAAATTTCGGTTTAGATCTATTCCTTGGGCATTGCTTCGACCAACAAACCAGTCTTTAAGTTCACCAGGCTGAATGAGGAAAGGGAAGAAAAAGAGAAGGGAGATGAGTACATTCAGGAGATTACATATAAAGCTTTGTATGGGTGTATTTAGCCATGTAAATTTGAATCATGGGTTTACTTCTCATGTTCTCAAGAATAAGAAGGGATCATGTGAGACTAGAAACTTCTGAAGCACCAAGAGCTGAGTCACCCCTATTTCTTCTTAGAGCTCTGTAGGAACAAAACCAACCTCTATTTCACTGAGGGTCTTGGAGGAGAGGATCATTCTCATAGTAGTAAATCCAGACTAAAGATGGGCAGAATTACCAGCAGCATCAGATATTTCAGTGCCTGCTGAGGTTTTTCCCCAAGAAGTGGCTTTTCGCCATTGTGTCATGCCTATGGTTGTGAATTACAGACTTCATTTTAGTGAGCCTTGGAGCAGCTGTAGATTTATCAGCCAGCCACAAAGAACATTCTCACTCATTTCAAAGTTCCTCTAAATGGCTTCAGGGTAAAGAAGGATCTTAATCTTTATTTACCAGAGATTTTTATTTTTATGGTGAATATCAGCTATGTTCACTGAAATGGTAGCACTAATAAAGATGCAATGATAATTTTTGCAAAATCTTTTCTTTAAGCTGATTCTCTAACGTAGGTTTTGGGTTGCACTAAGAACATGCCTTCAGAGTACACAGTTTTCCCTAGATTGTCTCTGTAAGCTTTCAGTACACTTTAAAGTAAGTTTAGTTTGGTTACTGGTTTTAATCTTGGGGTATACTGAATCTACTGTCACACACTGTGTACAGGATCAAGATACTTATAAGTTAGAATAACAGTAGCACTAAACTAAATTGTATTATAAACAATATGTAACTTGTAAACCAACCATGTAAAAGCAAGTGTACTTTGACTAAGGAGCAAAAGTTTCAAATATTATTACAGAATCTCTATAGAGAGAGATTTCAAAGTAAAATACTGCACCAATTTCATGACAGCTTCTGCTTTATTGCCACGAGAGGGAGACATATGACCAAATATGGTTTAAAAGAAGTCTGGTTTTATGAGGTTTTTTAAGACTTCACAAGTATCAGTTTAAAAAAGTTCTTAAGAAGGTTTTACCTATTTAATCACAAATAAGCAGTCAGATAAAAAGATTCAACATTTCCATATTACTTTAAAAAATAAATACACCTTGTAAAACAAAAAAGTCTTATTTTTGTTTAGAACATAATATGTACTAGAAGCTGTATATAACAGGGTCCTATTTGGCCTCTATGCACTAAACACACTGCATGTTTCTTGACTGAGTCATCATCCTAAAATACATGCTAAATTTTCTTAACAAATAGCCTAATTAATGTACCTCCTGCCTGAAATTTAAAATCAAAGTTATTCATATTAAAAAGAAGGCTCGCAAAGTTTACTTGTTTTGGGATCAAGCTCTGATGAATGTGAATAATCCATGTAAGTGCATTTACATGAGGATACTTTTAAAGGAAAGATCAACTTTCCCTTTTCTACCACATTTGAAACATCATGTATTACTGGAAGTTAGTTGTTTAGGAAGCAGTTCAGTCAATGAACTTAGATGAAAGAATATGCATGAAACATAAACATCATATATTTCAAATACAGTAAACTCACAAGAGAGTCAGCTATTCGCTGGAAACCCAAGCGCAAAATCCTCCTTGTTAAACAGAACAAGCCTACTGTACTATTAGGAAATACTTTAGTTATGTTGTTCTATTCAACGATCACCAAGATTTCCTGTATCTGTAAAACTGCTAGTGTAAGTTGTCATTATGGTGTCCTAAGGTCAGCATAGATGTTGATAACTATTCTTACATATTTAGCATTACAAACCTGGGATGCTGCCTTCTCAAAGCCATCTGGGTTCAAAGATGGCATGATATGGATACGTGTGCTATGTATCAAGTTGATAATAGTTTCATTTCCTTTCTGGTATTCATTACACAAGTACTGAGCCAAGAAGATGAGCAACTCCCTTCCGACAGCTTCATTCCCATGCATATTCCCAACATATTTAAATTCTGGTTCTCCTGCAAGAAGAAGGAAGAACATGTCTTAGAACAACAAATAAAAATCATCCGTTGACTGGATCACATAACACACCTGAGATGTGGGTATCACTATTACTACAACTGGCCACAGTACCCCCAGGAAGATACAAGCCTCCTTCAGAAAAGTAGATCTAGTTTTTTTCTAAACTCTGCTAAACAAATAGTAATTTATATTCATCTGTTTAGCAAAGGCAGAGAAAGATACCAGAGGACAACACAGTATGCCAAAATAAATGCTACACACTGCCATTAACACTACTATTGGGCAGCTAGTTGAGATCTTATGCAATTGATGTCTCAACACTGCAAAAGAGTGCCTCGATTAGGTAGGTTTCAAATATATAAGCTGACACTAACAGAGCTTCTTATCTTTAATGTTATCTCCAAGATAAGGTTGAGTTTATCACACTACACTTGCATTTAATTGCAATTCTGCAGTTGTCAGTGAACAGCTGTTGATCCTAGTGATCTGAACAATCTTATTCAGCAGATACTTTGCAGATACAGCTCAGAATTTATGGAGCAAGCGCAATAACCTAACTCATACAATTAATCATTCCCATTTAACACTCTAATAAACAGTCCAGCATTAAATATATGCTTAAATACCCCAGTATAGCAATGGAATACATGGAATATTTATGCATATATTTAATGTTGATTTAATATATATTGTATAATAATATATAATATTCAATGTGTAATATGCATTCAATATATATTCTATATAGAGAGAACATATATAAATAAGCCATCCAATATTCCCAATTGCTCATTAGTCTCATTCTCATGACCATGGACATAAAAACCACACAAGATGTGTCTTCTAGAGCTGTGAAGGATTTACCTTTTAAAAGACTATATTTTGGGCTCTGATTCCAGAGAAATTTTAGTATACATATAAATACTTGAAAGAGATTAAAAGGAGTGTCCTGGAACTAAAATAAAGAATATGCTGTTTTCTGAGTTTTTCCTTATCCTTTTCCTTCTCAAGCGCAGTTGTTTTGTGGTTACAGCTTTTATCAAACATTCTGCCGATAATATGCTCTGACTAGGTTTCAAACACACTTTATGATAGCCTTTAGCAGGGACAAATTAAAGCCAGGAAGAGTGTTACACAAATGAGACCTAAATAACTGTTAATCAAGCACAGAGCCATATCTACTTACGACTCTTCAGTCTGTGCTTGTTAACCTTAATCCAGTGATAAGATGCTAGCAGAGTGCTATTAATATTGTGACTTCTTTCCTTCCAGTTAATTTTTTGCATATAGATTTATCCATCCCTGAAATTTTCTGCCAAATAGACAGGTTAAGGAGCTTTCTGGTTTCAGTGAAATAGCTTCATTTTATCTGATAGACACAATGCCATTACTGTGACTAAAAACCTCCTTTTCCTCATTTGGCATTGAGTTCCTATTTACTGCTTCTTCCTATCTGCTAATACCAGGGAATGCAAGATGTCTAATCATCAAGAGTAATCAGACCATGCAATCAACCTGATCCCATTAAAACAGATGGATGTGCTTTAATGAAATACACAGCATTGCGCATCACATATATTCGTAATTACAATACTCATGCATATGTATACTGGCATGTTACTTATGGGAAAAGTGCTCACAAGCTAACAGGTAAATTTGTTACTGTGGTAAATATGAACATGGTTGCATTTTGTATTTGTGGTTTTCCCTAGGACATCACTAAGAAAACCTGAAGGAGAAATAATTTCTCCTAATTCCCAGCCCTGCCCATTGATACCTCATTTTTCTCTCCCACTTTAATTTTAGAGGCCTGGTTCAAATGAAGAAATAGAAACATATGTTTGACATAGGGTATTGCTTAGCCCCCTCCCCAAAGAATCATTAAGAGCGTTTAGAAAGGTTTATGAAAACAGTTACAGGATCTATAGTGAACCAAGAGTACGGCTTCATCTACAGCATATCTTCAGTGGTAATGATGCATCTCAAATGAGCATTAAAAGCTAAAAGGAGTTTAGGAAGATGTAAAAAGAGTCATCGGAAATACAGAAGGTCTTTCCTGTGAAAAGGGATTGATTGATCGGCCCCATTTTCCTTAGGAAGAATAATAAGGGATAGTCAAATACACCAACCATTACCGCACAGAGAAATCAGACTGGAAAACAGCATTTCCTTACACCACAGAAGAAGAGACAGTGATTTGCAGTGAAGGGGAACAACGGCCATTTTTAGACTGATAAAGAAAAATAACACAAAATGTGAAACCAGTATTCAAAGAATCCAGTTGGCAGCAAGGTGTCAGCAGAACTCCAAGTTCTGCTAGCAAGCTAAAAGCTAAAATACTGATCTAAATGCAAATGCAGAATGAAAAGGGAGAGAGCCAAGCAACAGCCCTGCTTCAAAATTTAACTCTGTGTTCATGTTTTAGCTCCCCTAGGTATTTTATTACACCTTTATCTGAAGCAAAGAACTGCATCTCCTAATAATACTACAACTGCAGAGAGGAAGGCTGTACAGTCCACACGGATGGGAAGCATTCTTTGCCAGCCCCCATCCAGCCCTGCCCATTTTCTTACTTTTGGGCACAGCAACCAAAGAAATACTGGATTTCTGCTCGATATCAGGAAATATTGAATTTCAGACTGTATCTGACATTTTTTGGAAAACTCATCATTTAATCAGTGTGATTTACATCTAAAGGAACAATGGAAAAAATGGGTCTTTCTCATATCTAAACTTTGCAGCTGCTTCAAGAGAAACAAAACTTCACCTTTATTGTTATTTCAGCAGTTACAAGCTGGTTGTGGAGGAACTAGCAGTTTGCTCATTAGATGTCCATGCCCATCAGGGAGTCCATTCTGGAAAAGGGGATAATGCTGCCAAAGTCATTAGTTATCATCACAGTGCCCAAAGAGCTGAGGGAGCTTCCACAGGCTACTATCTGCTCATACGACTTTGTAGTTAATGAAGCCTTATTTCTGCCTTTCTTGTAAAAACTGCAACTCAGGGTATACCTTCTGGAAACCTTTTTTTTCTGAGTCACTTTTACCTAACTTCTTTCCTAATCATCTTTTTCTCCAGGACAATGTCCAAAGCTGGAGGGCAGATTGCTAGCTGAAGCCAACAGAAAACCACCAATCACTCTTGTCCAAGTTAAGCCAGCCCAGCTGCTTGAGTTTCAGTGAATGATTGCAATGCAGCCTGCATCGCAGGCCGACTCTGGCTCCCGATGGAACCAACTCCTACTCCGCTGCATGGGCTAACACAGATACTTCAAACACAGAGGATGCCAGTCACCTGGTCCTTAAGCCTTAACACTTCCTGGGTTCCCTGGTCTGTTCACTGAATATGTCCTGCCACACCATTTCTACAAGCTTCCAGCTTCTCTGGAAAACGACCCACTTCACTGGAAAAACAGTCTTTGGCCACCTGTTGCTAGCATGCTACTTAGCAAGAGGAAGAGCAGCTCTTCCCATTAATCCTTCATGAGCCATTTAATGCAGACCTTAATCACCCTTCATAGGATTCTGACACTGTAATTGCCTCACTTTTTTTTTTTTTATTATAAAGACTCTGTAAATGTCAATTTGATGAAGAACTTTTAAACAGTTTCTTCAAACCGACACTTCCGCACCACTGCTGAACTGGAGGTAGCTTTAAGGGAGAAGCAGCGTGGAGAAATGTCACTGGCTCTTCTCGTTTAATTGACCTACACACAAAAAAAATAAAATTGTTTTAATGGATTCCCATGGTCCAAGATATGACAAACACAAAGGAACACTTCCATTGGTTGAATACTTAAAGATTCTCATTTAATGAATTTTATTAATTTTCTGACAATATACCCTGACAAATGATAATCTCATTCACAATAACAAAAGTATGTCACGTGTAAGAATGTACAACATCTATAAATGCTTACACATAAGTTCAGCTCAGATACGGAGGTTTGTGATAACGAATGAACAGTGGCTACTACCATCTTTCAGGGCAAGTCATAAGAAATGAAATGCAGCAATCAAGTTTATAAACACCATAGTAACTCAGGTGAAACCTAAGCCATTGCATCATTATGGCTTTTAGAAGGCTTTTACATTGCCCTTAGGTGGACTGTGTGGTGCATTACAACCTGCTGAACGATTGAGGAAAAAGTACTTTAAAATGTCGTGCCTTTCTGGTGCCTGACAAACATTGTGAAATGTCATCATTCGCTTCTGTAGTTACTGTCAGCTAAGGTCTTCTGCAGTTTCTTAGGAATGGTATGTACATCACTAATACTAGACAGATCATCCAATTAAAGATGACAAACCACTGCCATTTTCAGGTCAGGCTGTATTCATACAGTAAAGACAGTAATTTTCTAAAACATAGGGACAAAAAGTTTAGCACCTACTAATCATATATACTAGGAGTCAAGGTAATGTCATGCCACCTGTCATGGCCTAATGTCAAGCGGTTAACCTTAAAATGTACAGCATTTCACTCATGGAAGTGCAAGCTGTATGGAAGGAAAAAATAACTACTGGGAAGTTTAAGTGCTTAACGAACTGTTCCGCAAATCAGGATCAAATACCCTTAAAAACTAGAGTCCATCTTCTGCTTTCCTGGGTTTCTTTAAGGAAAAGCCAACAATGTTCCTGAAGGAACAGGCTAAGTGGTTTTGATTGCTTACAGTTGCTTGCCATTTTTCATATGGCAATCAGTAAACTCTTCTTGTAGATAAATGGCATGGAAAATCTCAGAACCCCTGCTGGCAAGAAATTCATTCATTAAATGTGATTGAAGACGTTCTGATGCTTCACATTTTTGTTAGTAGTTTAAAGAGAAAGAAATTCTCTGGAGATCAACTACGTGGAAAACCAAAGATTATAAAATGGGTTTCTCCTTTGAATATGAAAGAAAAAAACAGGGAAAGAATAAAATAAACGAGAAGGTGAGATAGGAAAGTGAAGGAATTACATTTTAACACCCTGTAAACTATGTCTGCAATCTGCCTCAACAGCATTTCAACAGAAATGTTGATCTCCACAAGTTGTGTGAAAACAGCCTTGAAACACAGAACCACAATGCAGTTTTACTTTCTAAATCACTGTATAGGCCTTATATAATTTTAGGGTGATGTTACCAAGATGTAGCTTTGGTTTAACCTAGCTGAAAGAGAAACTACTGGAAGTTTCACATGTGGCTTACATGAAAGCAGAAACAGGTCAACACTGAGGGCCTTTGAGAATTACAATCTTCCCCTTTCTTGCCATTAACTGCTAGAAAATACACTAAGAAGAAAACAAGAGGAGAAGAAAATCAAGGATCTTTTGGCAGTCTCCTGCTTTAAAAAAAAAACATCCATTTTTGAACGGCTATGATTCAGAGAGGTCTCAATCTCCTTCTGGAAATTTTCATAATTATTTGTACAGTACTGCTTAAAATTAAAGTTAACAATAAAGTCTGTACAGCACATCAATCTTGTAGTGAAGGCTCACAAAGAACAGCTATGTTTCTTCTGGCCTTGACACGTACAAAGATGTGATCTCCATTCTACTGAGTACAAAGTCTGCCAGCTGGGCTTCAAACTAGGATCCTATATGTCTTTGTGTTGGAAATTCAATTCTCCAGACAGATTACCTCATGCTCAAGACAGTTATTTCCACCAAAAAGGTTCTGCATGACTTGATGCTTTCTTCATGTTTCCAACAGCCCACTCTCACCCCTGCAGCTACAGAACTTGGCGCAGCCTCCTCCTAGAAGTGGGCAAAGCATCTGCTCGGCTCCTGCATCCAAACCTACAGCAGTTTGCTGGCACATCCTTATGCTGATCTTTCCGCAACACCCTGAGGTCGCACTGAAGCATCACACAGTGTGGCACTGAGATCAGTATTTCAGCTAAAGCCTACTTACTTTACCAGAGAGTAGAATGGGTTTTGCCTACTAGATTTGCGTTACTGCACACAAACTGATGGTGCTATCCAGTAGAATTGATGATGACTCTTTAAATCATAACAAAGCATTTGTAAAGCAAAACAAGTTTACTCATTTAATCAAAACCTTTAACTTACTAAGAATCACTGAAATAGGCACAAAACTCTTATTTTAGTGTAAACGTCTTAAAAAGACCTCAGAAGTTCAAAGCAGACTTAAAAAAATCATCAGAATTTTAAAAGTTACAAATAACCATCTATATATACAACTGGATTAACTAGCTTAGTTTTACAATCAGTTGCATTTTTCATGCTCTAGGAAAATTGAATAGGACTTTGCATTTACAGAATTACAGCAGCAAGTATAGCTCAGCTATACTAAGAAACCAAACATAAAATGTACTCTCCTGAACCAATGTATTGGGTTTACATGGCAAGGTTTTGGTCAAGCCCATCAGCACTGGTGGTAGGGATAACGTATTTAAGAAGAGGGGGAAAGTTACTGGGCACGAGCAACTGCAGCTGGAGAGTGGAGTGAAAATATGTGAGAGAAACAGCTCTGCAGACACCAAGGTCAGTGCAGAAGGAGGGGGTTGGTGCTTCAGATGCCAGAGCAGAGATTGTCCTGTGGTGCAGACCATGGTGAGGCAGGCTGTGCCCTGCAGCCCATAGAGGTCCATGGTAGAGCAGATACCCACCTGTAGCCTATGGAGGACCCCACGCCAGAGCAGGGGGATGTGTCCCAAAGGAGGTTGTGACCCTGTGGGAAGCCTGTGCTGGAGCAGACTCGTGGCAGGACCAGTGGCACTGAGAAAAGAGGAGTCCATGCTGGAGCAGGTTTGTTGGCAGGACTTGTGACCCTGCGGGAGACTCACGCTGTAGCAGTCTGTTCCTGAAGGACTGCACCCATGGAAGGGACCCACACTGGAGCAGTTTGTGAAGAACTGCAGCCCATGGGAAGGACCCCACATTGGAGCAGGGGAAAAGCGTGAGGAGTCCTCCCCCCAAGGAGGAAGGAGCAGCAGAGGCAACGTGTGATGAACTGACCACAACCCCCATTCCCTGTTCCCTTGCGGGAAAAGAGAAAGTCAGAAGCGAAGATAATCCTGGGAAGAAGGGAGGGGTGGGGGTGAAGGTGTTTTTAAGGCTTTATTTCTCATTATTCTACCCTGATTTGACTGGTAATAAACTAACTACCCCAAGCCAGGTGTGTTTTGCCCGTGATGGTAATTGGTGAGTGATCTCTCCCTGTCCTTATCTGAACTCACAAGCCTTTTGTCATATTTTCTCTTCTTTGTCCTACTGAGGAGGGGAGTGACAGTGGCTTTGGTGGGCACCTGGTGTCCAGCCAGGATCAACCCACCACAACCACCCTTACCAGTCTGTGGGAGAGTACAAGACTGGTACAGTTTTTTCACCTCCCAATTTTTGCTCTCACTGCTAGGAAAAGAAAACCAGACCAAAACATACCTTGGGGTTCTTCGTGAATGACACTGACAGTACAGAGGTGTCATGACTAACTCTATGTCCGCTGTGACACTGCTGTGGGGTAGAGCAGATTTCATTCATCTTTTCTACTATGCTCAGTAAGAGGGGGAGATTTTCCATTTATAACTATGTACGACCAAGTGAATTTTCATTTCAAAGGCACTCACTGTATCACTCAAGTTTTCGTTGGCACATAGAGCAAAGCTATTTTTCCTTTAATCCATCGATACATCAAATAGACCTTCTAATGAAAGGAAAGTTGATACATAATTTAGATACGTATTTATGATGATTCGTCATCAAGTTCACTTAACAAGCTTTCTCTCTTCAGCGAACTCTAGAATCAGCTTTTTCACTTCAATGACGGAAGTTCTTGCCAGCCATCAGAGCACTTCAAATGTACTAGGCTCATCTATCTTATTCTTGTTGCATGCAACAAATATATGGGAAATTTCAAAACTAAACTAGTTCAAACGCCTGCTGGCAGCAGGAGACACATTTGGGTTCTGCTTTTCCTCATGCTAATTTCTTGAGGACAAGAAATAAAAGTCAGAAGTAACCCATTTATATCCAGATGCAAAGTCAAACAGGGTAGGCAGAAATGCTGGACAAATAAGGTGAGGAAATAGAAGTAAGCTCTTTCTTTTTACTGGAAACAAACAAAAAGCCAATGAAAAGATGTGTATAATTCTTCTCCAGTAAGTTATACATGCCCAATTTGACAGTGCCATGTGGCTTCCCTCTGTTAAACGGGTGGCCAAGAGCACAAGAGCACAGACACAAGCTTGCTCTGAGATTATTTCCAAGCTGGAAATGATGGGCACTGTGATTTCCCAAGCAGTGCCCAGAGCACAAAGCAAATCTGAAGAAGGCTAAAGGAGTAAACCCAGGCTAGGGTTTCTACTCTGTAGCATCATGCCCCAGTACTCACTGCGAGGCCATGTGTCAGAAGGAAAGCAAGCTAGGGTAGCTTTTGGGGCTGCACTACCATGGGCCCCAGGCTGCAGCGGTGTGTGCAAGGGAAGCGCACTCACAGATTTCATCTTCACCTAGCAAAACTCTGCACTTTTCCCTCCATAGAGAAGAGCTATTTTGGACTGAAAAGGATTACAATTCCCATCACAAGGACGTTCTGGGTCCTTGGGAAATCTACTTTCTGTGCTTAAGGGTCTAGGATTAACTAGTAGTAAGCCCCCAGACTTCCTCCCTTGATTTCCAGGAATCTTTCTGAGGCATTGCAATGCCACTTGTTACTCCACCCAGGCTACACATACTGGATGCTCCTTCTTTATTGGTATAACTGGAGCATTATTTTATTCTCTGCTGTTTGGTCAGAATCTGACACTGTATGAAAAAAACACTGTGGGCTGCAGATCTGTGATTCAGACAGATGATGCTGAAGTGTACTGGTCATTGCTAACAGATGGAGATGGATAAAATCTCCCCACAAATGTACATCTGTAACAAGTCCCTTGTGTAGACAGCATGTTACAGAATAAGAACTTCTTTTGCACTGGCGTATTTATTTAGATTCCCTTGCTTAGATGAGCCCTAATATTTATTGATCTTAGCGTCTGTGATTATTTGCCATGGATTTCAAGGAGTTACAAAATGCCCTTTTAAAATAAGTTACATAAGAAAAACATAGGCAAACTGCAAAAGCTAATTAAGCCGTTATCTTGCTCCTTTGTGGAACGAAAAAATATGAAAGATTGACTTACGATGACTAACAGAGGACATCATTTACGTCAGAACATAAATGACCTGATTTATGTCAATACCCTCAGAAACCAACAAATACCCAAGTAGCATCTTTTAGCCCCAGTACTATTCTAACATCACCCTTTTGGTATAAATAAAATAAAAAAAAACCAAAAAACCAACCAAAACCTAAACAAAAACCAGCAGAATTCCACCACTTAGAAGTTGGGGGGTTGCCAGAAAAACTGCAGCTGCATCATAGGCTTAAAAGCCTGGCAAACTGTGTGAAACTCTGATAAAAAATAGCTTATTGAGATCTGTTCTGTTGCACTTCACCTCCAGCCTGATTTTAACAGCTAATACTCTCTCAAGTTTCTGCTTTTAAGATATAAATGCTACGTGCTAACCAGCAGTAAATCTTGATTGTACTTGTTCTTAAGATAGCAATGGTTAAATCAGGTCAGCATGATGCAGAAGAGAATAAAGGTTAAAGTGGGTAGAGAGTGATCAAGATTGGTACTGCAACACTATACCCCCAAACACTGCAACACTTAACTTCAGAATTTATCAATGGTATGCAAAATCTTATTTAAAATTGGTATTGTATCTTAATAATTTATTTACAGTCAGTTTAGGTAGAAATGCAAGCCTGGGTGCTTGGAGGGGGTCTATCCCTTCACACTCACATGGGTTTGAAATATAGATACCCTTTAGAAAATGCCCCTCATATCATCTTAAACATTTAAAATAAATAAATAAAGAAGTTGATGATTCCTAGCAACACAATATAAGGAGAGGAAGCTAAACTGGTGCAGAGGCTAATAAAATCAAGCTTGGTGCGTAAGAGCAAGAAGTGAATCATTTAACAGCTTGTTGACTCAAGAATAATGATGGAAATGACCGAACCAGACAAATCCTTTGTCTCAACAGCAGATGGGAGTGGATCCAGAAGGCATTCAAGAGATGTTTTGCTTTTAAATGTGGGAGGTCCAAACAAAAAATTCCATATGGATACTGACCCCAACATTGCAAGACAGAGCATAACTGTATAGCTGTGGGACACAGAACAGCCTTTGTAAGATAGAAACAAATGTTTAACAATCTGTAATGGCTTTTAGGTTTGCTCAGGGCCTCATATCCTGGTGTCCTAAAACTGGATAGATTATTTCCTCATATAGGGAACAAACATAAAAGCTTGATATCTTCTCAGCTTTCCTCAGAGCTTCCACCGCATTTTGCCTCTAAAGAGTAATAAGATAGTTCTGCTTTAGGAGAAAGGAGAGATGGGTACCTGTTGTCCATGTGGTCTACAGTCAGACAACAGAAATTGCAATCCTGTCCTTGAGCAGCATCTATAAGAGCAGGCAGTGAACCAACAGCTGAGCAACTAGGTATTTATTTTATAATGAGCACTATGTATAGCAATAGAGCTTTGTGCAATTTGATACATAAAGATCTTACCTACAGTTTATTCTAAGCACAAGCAGAAAAGTTAGTTCAAAGCAACAAGGCACGTTCCTCACAAAAGGGTGAAAAATAGCCATTTTCTATGGCTATTTTTTCCTATTTCCTATTTTCCTACTTTCTATTACACCCACCATGCTTCTGGTATGCCCCATTAAAGTGTAATGACCAGCAGGATCAGAAGGCAAGTAGCTCTTCCTAGCACTGTCTAATTATCATTTATTCTGAGCAATACAAAAATCTACAGGGAATCTATGGGAATCTATGGGAATCTATGAAACAATTATTCCAATTGAATAGAACGATGATGAGTTGCCTGATCCAATACGCATTTGACAAGCTCTTAATTCAAGGACAGTAATCCAACAAACAACAGTGGAGCAGTACTAAGTAGTGTGGATGCAAAATCTTTTCTGAATGTATACAAGTTCTTCTCTACGACTGTGTGTGCATGTGGACATATACCAAACCAACATCCCTCATTAAGAGACTCAGGCACCAAGGAGGTCATCCCCAGGTCATGAAAACACTTTTCACATTTCTGTTTGCTAACATCTTCTCAGATGTAAAGCACGCTTCTAATTTTAATTAAAGAAATTGCATTGGCAGGTATTCAAAATAGTATGAGAAGGCAGATTTGGCACAGTTCACAAACAAAATCAAACCCATATGACTCCAAGGAAGAAAGAAACTGAACCCTTTAGAAAGTGACCCAGTATTCCCTGTCTTTATTAGTCCTGTTGCACCTTATGATTCAGTAGTTTTCTTATTTAATCAAACAATATGAAAGAAAAGACTTTTTTATCAAATTATTATATTTTTACATTAAAATATAAACTTAAAGCTGCTTGGATTGTTTCATAAAATACCAGCTATCCAGTCTTTGCCATATTTTCTACTTCTTTATTTCACATGCATTTCTACTTCATTTATATGCATATATTCATGGGTTTAACTTTCATGATCACAGGGTGATGACTGCCAAAAACATGTTTCAGTATATTTTTTCCAGCGGTCTGCTAAGCCATAAAGAAGGAAAAGTTAATTACAAAATGTAAAATAATCTAAAAAATTGTGTTCAGATTATAGGAACACAGAAATGGGAAAGCAAAGGGACTGATTACCACATTACCTATTAAAGACTGTATCTAATGAAAAGCAACACATCTGAGAGAGAGCAGCCAGCACATAAAACTCACCAAGACATGATACTAACCCACCAGGTAGGAACAGTACTTTTCTCCCCAAGACATCCCAGATACTTGATGTGATATGGCTCTTCTTGTAGCCATAAAGATTTCTATATTTATACAATAAAGACATTTTCCCTTTTAACTTCGCTAGTAGCAAAACCTACCATTGAAATTACCTTGAGCACCCAATTTCATCATCTTTTCCCTTTATTTAGGACTTGAACCATAAAGCATATTAAGCATATGCCTACTTACAGCATATTAGCATCAGAGGCGTTAGCCTGGAATGCACATGCTCAAGAGTTTGCCAGAATAAGGAAAAAGGAAAAATTTCTTTATAGATGTGATTTTTCCACATTTAGTTTCTGTCCACATTTAACTATTTCTTTTTCTTTTTTTTTTTTAAGCAAAAGTTTTTCACGTATTAGTAAATCATCTGGGGGTTAAAAAAACATAGGGCTTCTTAAGACATTTTTTTGCAAAGATATTTTCTTCGCACTTGTGGAACCCAGAAAGCAAATGAATTTTTCATGTTAAAAATTCTCCAGGTGGCTTGTTTTCACTGAGGCCTTCTCTTCAAACTAGGAATGAACCAATAGATTTATAAAAGCCTGAAAATTCCATCTTGCATGAGGCAGTATGAAATTTAGAATCATGACACTGTTTGAAAAGCTATTAGAAAAAGTGCATATAAAGTACGGTTGTAGCGAGGTGTTGATGCTAAACTGTCTACTGTGCAGACTCCTATCTGGCAGCCAACTGTAGAAAAGCGCACTGAAGTTAGTACAACATTAAGCCTTTTTTCTCTTATTTTGCCTGAAAAGGTAGACAGAAAGTAAAATTACAGCTATATTATATTTTTGCTATACTAAGGCAACTATTTCAAACTCTTTGGTGTTAGAGAACGACATTTTTTTACAGAGGGAAAACAAAGCAGCAATAAGGCTATGCTGGGAACAAATGTGTGCTAGACTCTCAGAGTAATCTTGATTTCCCCTGCTGGACACAGTAGCCTACTGCTGCAACCCCATAAAAGCAACAAACTCAAAACTGAGGTTTGCTCATCAAGTATTTCTCGTTGGGAACAATGCTGTTATCACATCTCACCCACATTCAGAAGGCCCCTGACAGTTCCAAATAATTAACTCAACTTGTCAAGGGAAGCAGGATATGAGGGCAAACCTAAGTCTTTTATGGCAAGAAGGAAAAAGCAAACCAACAAAAACCCAAACAAAAAAGAAAACTGTTATAATTTCAGGAACCATAAGTTTCCTTATTAGGAAGAGCTTCTAGACTTCCATCAAGATGATGTTCTGTTATGGCTGCATAACTTACAAACTATCGAGCTAAAACATAACACTCTACCAAAATTTATCAGGCTATCTGAGTTATGCATTATACACACCAGCTATAAGCAGTTCACACTTTGAATTTACAGCTCTTTGCAACCACGCAAAAATAGTCTGACCGTTTTTTTCCCAGAAATGACAGATTCCTGCTTTATATTGCTTGTCAATGTTGAGTGGCTTGAGTCTTCTACATAAATACATTTTCATACAGAAATGAAAATACATTTTCATACAGAAATATGAAAAAATCTATACAGTTTACTGAACCGATCACTAAACAACAAGCATTTTTATAAAACTGTCGGAGCCAACAGCCCTCTTTCCCAACATATACGCAAGCACGATTACAAGGGATAGTCACAGTGCAGGAAGCTATGCAAGGATCTTAAGCAAGGGTTACTCAAAGCTGCCACTCCAGCAGTGTGAGACTTTCCATACAAGTATTAATGCTATTATCACTAATCCTGAACAGTCTTCATGACAGGACAGACACAACTGTGCTGTCACTGAACAAAGATAGCAAATGCTCCTAGAGTAGATACAAGCTAAGCAAAAGAAAAGTGAATAGAAGCATATGGCAAGCACCAGGCAGGTGATGAGCTTACCATCTATCTCATTAACCCCTTCTCCTCCCTTACCATTAGCAACTGCTGTGACAAAAGTAAATATTATGGAGAGATCTGGAGAAGGGCATCAAATCATGGCCTCTGACACTGTTGTGTGGAAGTTTTTTGCTACTGCAGATGTCACCACAGGAACAAGTACAAGGAAGGTGGTTTGAAGGTTTCCTCAGTGGGCAACAGAAGTGATCATTAATGACTCAGAAGTATAAATTAATATTTTGACATTTACTAATATTTTAGCAGTTAATGTCTTAACACCAACAAAATAGAGTGCCAATCCTAAATGATGCTCCAAGCCTCTGGACTCCAAGAAATCTCCAAAATAGGCAGAATAAGCAACATTTAGCTCAAATAATAGAAAACTAAATACATTTTTTCTTCAGGAAAAGTTCATTTTCCTATGTAATGAAAAAAATGAAGAAACTGACAGGTGTGTGCAAGAAAAGCAGGACTGTACAAAATGAAAACAGCTCACTGCACAACTAGTATAAAAGCAAGTGAATATTGACAGAAAAAAAAAATACGTAGCACTCGCTTGTCATTACACTGCAATTGTTAATATGTTTCCACTAAACAGAAATTTAAGAGTAGTGTTATAACATTTTTGAAAGTCTGGGCAGTTGTACTGCAGAGCTCTTTCCTCATGGATTTTCACTGCAAAAATGCCCTAATAGATGTCATTTCCATATCACATCGATTCTCATGAAAGAAAGCAGGATGACGTGATGTTCAACTGCTATTTGCTTATCATTGGGCTTTATAGCTATATGCTTCTATTTAAATGAAGGAAGGAAATCTGCTATCTTATTGTTTTATTTTAGGATTGCTGAATCAGGATTACACCCACACAAACCCACCTACAAAGAAAAATAGTTTTGTGAAAAACAATGTAGCACCTAGTGAATACAACATTTTTCAGTTAAATTAGACAAAACTAGAGAAGTGACTGTGTTTTTGATATGCCTTTCATCTGCAGTTTCATTTAAATCCCATGAATATTCTAAAACTTGACATACATGACTGATTTTTTTGTAAGAGCAAGTAACAATAGGACAAGGGGTAATGGCTTTAAGCTGAAAGAGGGTAGATTTAGATTAGATATAAGGAAGAACCTTTACTGTGAGGGTGGTGAGGCACTGGCACAGGTTGCCCAGAGAAGCTGTGGCTGCCCCATCCCTGGTGGTGTTCAAGGCCAGGTTGGACAGGGCTTTGAGCAACCTGATCTACTGCAAGCTGTCCCTGCCTGTAGCAGAGGAGGTTGGAATTAGGTGGTCTTTAAGGTCCTTCCAACCAAAACCATTCTGTGATTTATTTTTTTTTTTGTTTTCCTCATTACATGTGGTGCTAGCTGTATTATTTCCTATAGAAAGAGGATTTTGCTCTGGAAGTTTGCTGAGCTGGAGTTTTTGTTATGGTTTAGTTTGGTGGATTCATTCTTTCTGTTTTGTGGTATGGGATTGCTCTATTACTTCAAGATCTGACTGCAACTAATTATTAGTTATAACGATAGGCATTAAAATGATGGACACAGATACGGGCGGCAGCAAACCACAGAAGCAGTACACTGTTGGTCTATTGAGCACTCATGTAACATATATGTGACTTCCATAAATAATTCACTCTGAAGATAAACTGTTTTCAGTGACACTACATTTCAGAGCACCAGAAAGGCAAGACAGATTCCCCTCAGAGTGCATTTTCTATGTTAGATGTATTCTGTCAAATACAGCAAACTTAGATTTTACTTTGGCATCAATATTCTATGTCTGGAAATAGTGGATGCTGAACCTGCCACATTGTGATGGCACAAATTGCTAATGCTATTTTTTCCTTACACAAACCCTGTGTAGGTAATTTCACAGAATTATTCTAGAAGCAGAATACTTGGTAGCAGACCAAGCTAAAGTCCATTTCTTCTTAAGAGGGCCTGTTCAGTGCAAGTTGCTACACTGTCATACTAGCAACAGGCATTTAACAATCCTGACAACTTTGTCCCCCTGCTAGGTATGGGATTTGGGATCTATTCTACTTCCTGTTGTATGGAGCACTTCAATTGCCTTCAAAAGGAATTGCACTATACCTTCATTTTTTAGAGTAATGGACACTGAAATACAGCAGTAAGAAGACAGAATATATTCATATATACCCTACAATATATATTGTTGTCTACCAGAAAAACAAAGATTTAGACACTAGGAAGAGAATCTATGACTTATTATCACATGCTTAATGTACTATGCCTAATTTGCCCTCAAATCTCTCCACAGGATCTGTATATTGCAGAAATTATCCACAAAGCAATGAAGCAAGTATGAGACAGTTCAGCAAGCCAAGAGCATCCTATCAAGGTTTAAACCTATAGCTATAAATCCTGTTTTACATCTCAGTGCACACAAATTTAATTTCACATCATAATGGGCTTGAAGTAGGTATAGAAAAATATGCTTTTTCCTCCTTTAAAAATTGTAAGGCTATGGTATTACCATTATTTTCATCAACCATTTCATATATATATGAAATACATATATATGTAGTTGCATTAAGACAAAGTATATTTCTTCCAAGAACTTCCAAGCACACATCTTCCTTCAGAAACACTTGCAGGTTTTTATCTTACCTTTCACAGAATATTAGAAATGGAAAGGAAAGAGAGGCATATTTAAACTACTAACAACTTGGAGAAGAAGCAAGAACACACTTTTAAAAAATTCTTAAAATGAAGAAAATATTTAATACATGCTAAGATTTTCCTCTGGAAATCACTGTGGGAATACAAATGCTGCTGTGCTCCTGTAGCACTTAATGTCCTTCATTTTGGGGAATGGGAGGCCAGGATTTCCTGGGGTTAAAATACAATGCAGAAGATAATCACACTGCACTTTCTCCACTAAGTCAAAATATTTCAGAAGTTATTGCGGATTTCAGGGAGAAAAAGCTTCTCAAAGAGGAAAGCTCTTCAAGCTGCCATAAGAGGTCAATTAATAAAGGCAATTATGGAGCAGAATACAAGACCAGGATAAGCTACCCCAGGCAAACAATAAGATGAAATAAGAAATAACATACCATGTCAGCCTCTGAAAGGCAGGAGTTCAGTTCTGCCGCAAGGTTGTGAGGGAACAAAAGGGGTAGTCTCACAGCATCACAGCGGCTGGAAAACAGCACTTCGAAATTCAGTCACCTACCCAGAAGGCTATTCCATGATCCAAGCTGACGTTGTTGAGAATGGCAAAGAAATACTTTGAAGAAATTGGAGGTCCTCTGAAGCAAAGGAAGGGGAGAAGGAAGTTACGCTGCATGGGACCCAAAAAGAGTGAGTATAACAGGCAGAAGATGCAAACCCCAGCAGCATGTACTCTTCCAGAGTCAGAGAAACAGAGGTGCCAGGTGCTGAGCAACCTGGACACATGGCCTTCAAACAAGCGGTGCCTCAGCGTTGCATGTTCCTGGAGATGGGACACTGGCTGGGCCTGTCCAAGTGCCATACTGAGGCTCAGTGACATTGTGGCTTCTCATGCCACAGACCTAACAAGACCAACAGCACTGGGTGTTGAACAAGCAGGGAAAGAACACTTCTGAGAATTTGCTCATATTTGTTCCCATAATTGAATTTCCTAACATGAATATTACTAGATTTTTTCCCATCTTTTTTACCAGACTATTTTCTTATTTCATGTTTCCACCTTTTTCTCATAAACCATCTCCCCACTACTAAGTTTACACAGTTTATTACTTTCTTTCTGATGAGGTACTCCACATTGACAAGCAGTTTCCGTATGTGACCTCACCACAGCTTAATCCTAATCTTTACCCTTTGGTTTCTGTCAATGCACCCTAAAAAATATTCCATTTGGCACAGTATTTTTATCATCTATTCACTGGAGACCTGTTGGACACCCAAGACAGCAGCAGCTGAGTCTCCCAACTTGCTACCAAACTAATAGATTTGCATTTTTTCTCTTTATGGCTTTGGCAAAGTGGTAAAGTAAAATTAGTGCTTAGCCTCCCAGAGGACCATGATTATTTTGGGGTTTTTTTCCAAGTGCTAGGAATTGATGGAACATCACATGCATTGGGACAATGATGGGACGTGCACTGTCCTAATGCATGCGTCAAAAGGTGAAATTCTTCTAGCTGCTACCTCTATAAGCTTGGTACTTTGAAATCACACACTGCTCTTTCTGAGCCATTCATAACTTTCCTGTCTTGCATTTCCACATTATGTCCATTATCACGGTATTCTTACCCTGAAAAGAAAAATCTTGCAACCAATTACCACTTGCACTTAAGCAGCTGCACAGAGCATAACTATTTGTACAAAAGCCAGCTCATTTTTCCACTGTTGTTTTGACTTTATTACCTGGGAACAATGCATTCACCTTTGTTATAAGTAGAATAAACTCGAATTAAGGAAGCAGTATTCTAAACAGTTATGTTTTAGTCCATAACAGGGACTAAAATTATTTTGCAATTACAGATCACTCTCAAAAGTAAGGTTAATAAAAAAAAATATACTGTGATATCACTTTTACTAGAATTATGAAGACTTTTGCCCAGTTCTTTCTCTTTTGATCATTCTAAAAATGATAATCACAGAATCATAGAACAGTTAAGGTTGGAAAGGACTTTAAGATCATTTAGTTCCAACCCCCATAATTAACTAAAACCACTTCTTAATTCATTGTTTGCATTCCACTTATCAGTGAAATGTAATTCCATTGAGTCTATCTACAAACACTTCTTAGAATTCCTGGTTCCTGAGGAAATCCCACAGAGACACCGGTTTGAAACCACAGTCATGACATTATGACAACTTTATGAGTTGACATGTCAAATGCAGTTCAGCACTTACATGGGAAAATCAAAAGGTCAGGGATTTCCTTCCAGAATTCTGATTAAAAAAAAACACAACATAATGACAATGTAAAGAAGGAAGGAAGGAAGAAAGAAAAACCTTTAAAATTGTAATGAAGTTTTATACTAATTTCCAAAGTTTTCCTCAAAGAAAGAAAACATGAACTAAATCATAGTAAGTATACTTATATTTGGTTTGACTACTTTGATAAATTATATTTATTTTAATTAGAGAAATGTGAAAAATATCCATTAAAACAAAATAAATACATTAAAAAATAACATAGTGGAATCAACAAGACAATGAGAACATTTATCATCATCTTTGTGATATCAGGTAGGGACATTATTTCACACAAAAACATCAAGGAATATCTAAAAACAATAATACCATCAGCATTGACAAAGCAAGATGTATCAACAAAGATTTCTTTCCTTGCCTATTTTCACATAATACCTGGATATTACAGTTCCTCCAATCCCATCAGAAATGAATGCCTCACATTTTTAAAGTTTATCTATCTCATTCCAAGGGTGTCAACCTCCAGATTATTAGGAAACATGATAAATTCCTATCTGTCCTTGTTAAAAATTCTGTGACACTTCCTTAATGAACAGGTTGTTTATCCTTGTCCTCTCTCCAGATTTCAATTTCAACAACCCTAGTGCATGAGAAAGTCTTGTAAATGGAGGTACGACAGCAGCATGGACAAGTTTAACCTACCTACATGTGTGACAACAGTGGTGAAGATGCAGGTTTAAGCACAGGCTAGCAATACAAATAAGCACCCAGAAATCCCAGTCAGCTCCAAACACCTTCACGAAAAGCTCTATTAACATAGAGGAAAACCTTTATTAATTTATTTTCATCACACCATTGGATTAAGCCACTTGACCAGGCAAATTATAAGTACACGTTCTGGTACAACTGCTCTTTCAGTTATTTAGTAGACACCTTATGAAGGGATGGGTTTGTGTGTCTCTCTTCCAAATAAATTTTTCCTCTACACATCTATATTACCTATATATCAATAAGTAAAAAATAATTATATTCTCCTTGAATGTCTTCTTAACTCTTCAGCAATTTTAGAATCTGCTTGAGACTCTTGGTAAATAGGCTTGCCATGATTCTTCTGAGTAATCATAACTGAACAAATCACACAACACGGATAGATCTTTTTAACTGGCATCAAAACACTTCTTTCCCTTTTCATGCAGCCTACAGAAAATTCTGCTTAAAATAGCTGTCACTCAGTAAACATTTTCTGCTACTGCATTATAATTGTTGACATAGCAACACACTAACACTCTTGGGAGAATTTTGTTTCTTTTTATCTAAAGAGCTTTCATGGACTTTTGACATTAGGTAGATTCTTTTATTTCTTTTCTCTATTTGTAGAGAAATAAATAAAACAATTATTCAAGATGTGCCATATTCCTCTAACCTACTGCTCTTACCCCTTCCACAGGCATGAGAAAGTTACCTTTGATATTTTTGTTCCCATTCTCTAAGACCACTTCCTTTTTAAAGTTATTTGTGGTTTTCCCCTTTGAAAGTACTCAATTGCAAACAAAGCAAGCTCTTGACTTGAACACAGTTTAGGCTTAATAGATCTTAAAGGCTTTTGAGCCCAATGGGAACATTTGAAATTCCATTTTCTGGGGGTATATCTTTCATTCTGCCACCTAGCAATGCTATTTTGGTTTGCCTTGATTCTATGCTGAGACAAGACTACTGCGTCTGCAGTGCTACAGATAACGGCCTCCTGCAAGTTGCACAAGCAGGATAACCTGAGAAATCTCCCACGAGTGCACTGTAACTTTTATAGAGTTGCCACAAAGTTCAAAAAGCCTTTTTCTATAGCATGTAATAATTGCTTGAAGTTTTGAAAGATCGGTCAACATATGCCAGGAAATCACCTGTAAAAAGATTTAATAAACAAATGGAGAATTTTGATGCACCATTCAAGAACGGCAAACTGAGACCTGAATTTCAACCATACTTTCATTCTTTGAACTCTGATTCATAGTTGGGTAATTTTACATTTGTATTCATTTAAGGGAAAACAAACAAACAAAGAAACAAACTCGTTGTTCAAGATGAAATCTTGATAGTTTTTGGATAGCTACTGGAGAATTATGACCACTGCAGGAAAGACTACTCCACAGAGTCTTGACTGACCCAGGAAATCAAGGAATACAAATAAAAGACAAAATATTTGTGATTTTTTGGCATTCTGAAGTCCAAAATGTTTTGGGGGTTTTTTTTTGTAGGTTTTTTTTTTAAACCCACAAGACTGTCATGATTTTAATGAGAATAATATTATTCCTCTTTTCTGCTAATTTTTCACAGAGCAAAATGCAAAGGAATAAAAAAAACCCAAAAAAACAAAACTAATACATTTCTGTTTTCTAAGGCTTTAAAACATAAAAAGCAACTCTAGAAAGAGTTTTTTGTTTGGTTGGTTTTGGTGATTGTCTTTTTGTCTTTTGTTGTTGTTTGGGTTTTTTAATTCCCCAAAGAGCTTAGTAAAAAAAGACTGTTTCTTAAAGTAGTCTGGATCTATAATTGCTGCTAGGGATAGCCAAGCAAACAGGAAAGAAAATCAATCATCAGAATATCAATTTAGCACACACTGATGATCATGAAAGCTTTCCTAAAAACATCAGGAAACGCAGAACGTCATAGATTAGCTATATAACAGGTAGAAATGAGGGCAGAGCACAGCTTCAGGTATTGCACCTGTTATTAAACATTTGCGCACATTGTTAACAATATAAACCAATTTACAACACAAGATCAGGCGTAATTGTGTGTTGTTTTGCATCTGTAGATTACCTTCATTCACTTACCAAATAGAATTAATAAAATCTCAAAACCACTGCTTGCTTCTGGGCCTGCCCTGCCCATAATTCAGAAGACTTCATCAGACTTCCCTGCCATGGTCAATGAATGCCATCAGTGCCATTTTAATAATGTTAAAATAGAACATTTGCCATGCTTCGTTTTGCATTTTCATATAATAATTATATGGAAGGTAATTGCAGCATGAATATGAAGGTCTTGAAAGTTTGCCAAGTATCTGGTTTTTAATGTGGACTCCTATCTAAGGTAAGGACCAGTGTAAAGTTTTTCCAGTCTTTTAAATTTACTTTCTCCTCTTGAGTATTCAATGAGCTCTAAAGATCAACTCAGCAATTACCCCACTGATTCGTGCACCTTCACTTCCACATGGATAAGCTTCTGCTACAGCTCCCAAGACATGGATCCTCTACGCAGCCAATGTTTGAGGCATTTGATTTTTCCTTTCTACAAGGACCTTTTGGAAGGCTTTTGATATACAATGTACACATACACATGAATATGCACATGCAATCATGTGCATAAAAAATTAAAAAAAAAATTATTTTAACCTATTATAAGTTATGTCATATTATTAGTAATAATATGACTTATTATTATGAAGACACATATAGCCCACCCTCTGGTTACTTAACTCTATAGTACTTAACAGTGAAGGTAATACATTAAACTCTGGATCCTTTGATATTGCTGGCAAAGCTTCAGTAGACTTCATTATGTGCAGAACTGAAACCCGTATAGATTTTCATGATGTTTAATTTTGACTGCTTCTCTGGAAGATACATTCATCACTGCAAACCAGTTAATGGGAAAGCTGAAAGAAATAACTCTCAACATAGACTTCTTGACATGCCTGTAGTGCACTTGTGATAAACTGTTTCAAAAATTAAACATGCACTACCCAATTTGCCAAGCAAACACAAATGTTGCATTAATTTGAATGTATTTTTAACAACAGAGAGTAACACAACAGCAACCAAAGGGAAAGTAACAGAAAAGGAGAATGACTGCCTTGAAATCAAGCTATCCCTCACCTAATGCAATAAGAGGGAAGAGCTGGATCTACACTCCTGTTGACTCTGCACATGAAAATCTCAATAACCAAACCTGCATTTTTCTGTAAAAAGACTAACAGTGAAATTATCACAACATTTCGCTTGCTTGCTTCCACTCCTACGCACTAGGTAAAATGCTGTACACTTACTGCCTCTTGTAGTCCATGCTCTTATTCTCAAGAGGTTTCTATTCAGACACTAACTGCAATGACATATCCCAGTTTATTGCAGATTGCAGCAATCATCTCATCATTAGCTGAACTACTGAGGTCATTATTTGTCTATTCCTTTTATGTATCTAAATGCAAACATTACTTCTATCTTTGATCAAAGCTTTGAAAGGGACATTTAATGGCAGAGCTATAAATGGCAGAGGAGGATCCCTGTCTGTGGTTTCTCCCTGGCATTTTCAATGGACATTTCCTTTTACAGCTGCAGCTGCTTCAATTTTCCTGAGATTCTGCTGGATATCCTCCTATAGAAAGGGCAAGTTCTGCTCTAAAACACAATGTTTTAAACAGATTGCTGACTAACGTGCCATGTTCTTGTTGTAAATTACAGCTACAGCTTTCTTTTAGATAGTACAATCTTCATACACCCTATAATACAGCCGTAAGGCTGAAGAAAACTGAAAGTCTAAAGAATCTGTAGCAAACTCACATTTTCTTCAGTCTTTTCTGTTTCTTACTCTATTTCACCTTTGCTGTATTTTGAGAGGCTGCTTTTAAAAGACAACTGCAGTGATAAAAAAAAATAAAGAGTAAAAAAAGAATAGCAATAGTGAAAAGAAAGGTGACAGAAAGGAACGAAAAAAATGTTTTAAATGAATCCTTGTATAAAAATAAACAAAAATGCTATTCACAGCTTTCCAGGGTGCGATGAGTTTAAGTTACAACTGGGAGCTCAGGAAGGTTTCAACCTGCATGTTTTTATACTAGCAATAGTGTAAGGTTTATCTAACTCAATGTCCACACAATTAATTTTAATAGAAATAATCCCGGAAGTGCTCCAGCACCAGGCATCAGCAACAAGCAAACAACAGGCACCAGCAGTAAACAAATTGTAAATTGTTCAGCTACGGATGATCACTTGTTCTTTGCAAAATATAGCTCTTCTCCTAACTCTGGTTAGTAGCATGATGCTCAAGGTCCTGCCTTCTAACAATCTACACCGGAAAAAGCCATGATATCTGTAATATATGTGTTCAAAGCAATTTAAAGTAAATTTTGCTTCCAAGTGAATAACGAACTCATAGAAACACCATGTTCTGTGCTAGCCAGTCCTTACATAGTGGCTGAATAAGAGCAGAAGAATGCCACTAGTCACTAGAGAGAACACTAACCCTTAAACAGGACCTGCAACAGAAGACTCCACCTGCTCTGGCCATGTCGAAATAATAGGGTTGTTCTTTGTATGTTCAGATTATCCTGATCCTTTCAGTTCATAGGAAAGAGAAAACAAGAAATAGATTGGACTGCATTAACTAATATCTCCAGTTTTTGTGGTGTTTGGGCAGCACATATATCAGAGGATTCCCTCTCACACATTCCCACAAGCTGTACAAGCACTATTACGCCAGGGTCCCAAAGGGGGAACTGAGGTTCAGGTAGAACAAATACCCTTCTAAAAGCTGCAGAGTAAGTAAGAGGTATAGATGGGCACTAAACCTTTGCCAAGTCTTAGAGCAGTACTTCAGCACTCCAGAGTGACCTTATATAGTGATTTCACTGGGATTACAGGAATAGCACTGTAGTGCTATCCAAAGGTGCAATTTACCTGGGACAAAGCTTAGGAGACATAAACCTAATAGCAGCGCTGTTTACATGTAAACAAAGTACTTTTGAAGCCTTTTATTAATTCTTTGTATGGAGGACATTCTACCTTCTCACAATTTAGTTGTTTCTAACTACAGGATTCTGAAATTGCCCCCATAATATGGAACCATATTAAAGTAATCCACTGACTATAGAAAATGTGTTATTAAAATAGATCTATTTGATCTATAGAACTATTGAAATTGTATTGTGAGAACTTGTCATTAGCTGTCGTAATTAGCTGGTTGTTTCAAAAGCACATTTCCATGTAATTAGGTTTCAGGGCTACCAGTAAAACAGATCACAAAATATATGAGAAATTAATCTATGTTCATTCCAATTCACATTGATGGTAGATTTAAAGAATTATGTTGAACACTCCAGAGAAGAAAGCCTAGTTGCAACTATTTTAATTTCAGACAGTCCAAGTCATCAGACTTTGCAACTCAGTATAACGTTACGTAGGTCAACCATTATTCTGGATGTTGTTGTTTCTCAATTCTATCATCTTTCCTTACACTGAAATAATCTGTGAATAATTTAATCAGCTGCAGTAGGCTCATTTAATAGGCTATAGGAATGCAGCAAGAATGGAAGTAACATTCCACCCTTGTAAATTAATGGAATAGAAAAAAAAGTTAATTCCCAGACTATAAATATTGTTATGTCACATTTCAGTATCTGGAGAAACAGAAACAAACCAAATACTGTAAAGGAATGAAGTAGCATCTAGCCAAAATCAGCAGCTGCAAAAATTCAGCTTCTAAGTACAAACAATTTTCAAGAAACTAACTTCTGATTATAAAACTGGAAACGAACAATTATGGCCATGCCTACATTGCTATGGGCACTCAGGAGACCCCTCGTGCCAAGTGGTGTAGGTGGCTTACACCCTCATTCCTCACAGCTAGCTCCTTCTGATCATCCCCAAGGTTGGACAACGCTACAATGGGCTCCACAGGGTGTCTTTAAGAAGTAACTGCTCATGAGTTTATCTAGTTCAAGGTGTCTGCAATCATGTGAGGGCTGCATCACAGCCTCTCAGGCTGATTTTAATAGCACAGCCCCATGAAAGTGTTTGGCATACCCTGGCTGTGCTGTGAGAGCAGGTAGATATATGCAGTGCTGCGAGGCATGACAAGGTAACACTGGAAGACCGCACAAGGATAATGGCAGCAAGCAATCCGCAGCCCTGTCCATCTCACCAGGAGGTGAGTCTTGGGATGAATTGATCCCCAAAACTGTACCCAAGTTTTGTCTCAGAGAGAACGAGATGACCAGCTTAAACAAAACAAACAAACAAAAAAAAACCAACAGGGAGCAAATTGACTCCCAACTTGGGGTTGGCAGTGGGCTGGGGAGATAAGTTATTTGGCTTTCTTCATATGCCCTATATTCATTCTGACAGAGCTAAAACATAACTAAGCTGTAAAAACATTAAGCATCAAATATAATCATTCTAGAGCTATTTAAATGAGCTAGGACATCCACGGCTATGTATTTCTTGGGTCTTGCATTTGAAATTAAATTACACGAAGAATTTATTTTGGCATCGAACGAGGGCTTCAGAATAAAAGCTTAAAACCTAAAGATTTGTGAAATAGATCCCAAGTCCTTGTTTGATTTTATCACTGTAGTATGCAGTACATCAATATCCAACGACTATCACATCAATATCTGTGGACAAGTGTTACACAGCTGCAGAACACCATACGAATGCTTTCCATCCATAACTTCAGAACATGGGTAACTTGATAATGTAAAAATTTTTCCATTCCTATGCTTTCAAAGTGTTTATTATCAAGACTTAACTTCAAATCCAGTTTGGTTTTAAGTCTGCCCAGGAGAACAATACCTCCAGCTAGTTCTCCCTCCGGCCACTTTTCCTATGATGCTCAGCCCACAGGCAGACCTCTCCACTGGAACTCTAATGAGTTACGAGCTTATACTCAGACAGGAACATTTTTTGGCTATTACTTGGTCACTCTTTAACCATCCGTCTCTGTCTGGGGAAAAACTCTTGAGAATAATTAAGTATTATGATAATAATTATCAAAGAAAAAATATAGTGAAAATTTAAAAGCGTCTGAGCAATGTCAGCACTGTCATATAAGCTCCTTTGGAAGATAACTCCCACTCTAGAGCGGTATTAAGGAAAGCAGATGAAGACTCACAGCTATAAATAGATCAAAGATGAGGTTTATCTTCATCTCTACAGACTTTCTTATCCAATACTTTGCTACAAAATATGTTTTCAATGGCATATAGTGAAATTATAATAAAACATGCTTTCTGGAAAGCATGGACTCTGAAATAACCTAGAGGACTCTGTTTGGTTAGACCTTATTTTTTTCACTTAACTCTATGACATGCTTGTCCTTAATGCAAATTATGATGAGCACTGTGATCTCGTGCTTATTCAAGGTAGAGCTGTAGCTCTGAAGCAGCTTCACAGCATACACTGAAAAGGCTTATTTCTGAAAAGAGAAACATGGCTGCCTCCACACACACACCTGAAGAAACACGCAAAAGTGCCTGTTTGTGCAGCGAGTGCTTTGACTGTGCACAGACTGAGCATAAAACAAACTTCTGAAATTCTCTGTGCCACTCCCCAAAACCCCACTTCATCTCTGTATGTGCTGTGACTTTTCAGAATATTTTTAGCACAAGGCAGCTTTTCAAAGACTTCTTAACTCTTATAACCCGTCTTACAAGCATAAATCAAACCACATCGGCCAACTCTTTCCACAACAGAACTGCACCTTTAAATACCACTCATGCCAGATGGTCTCAGCATATAAAGCAGCATGAGACAACATATTAATGCTACTCAAACAAGCAACTTGTGCTAGCAGCAGGCCAATGGAATCATTCTCAGGCTGCTAATCCTCTCTGTCTCCATGGCAACATCTATTTCAGACAATTCTTCAATTTTCAAGTCAGATGAGCTTGTTGGCCCTTATTAACTTCTCTATTCAGGGGGTCTTCCCTTGTCAGGTACTTTTTCACTTTGTATTGGCTGCTGTTACAACACAGAATTTATTCTTACCAGCTGCTCCATGGAGTATCAAGGAACAGATGCGCCTCTATTTCTGCTTATAGACTTTTCCACTGAAGATTTGTAATATAATATTTCCACTAAAGATTTGTACTATTTATTTCCACTACGGACTTGTACCCCTAACTGTAACACATGGAAACCTTGCAAATACAGATGTGTCTGTTGCGACTCTACCTACCACCACTGAAAGAAAAGGAAGATTTAGTACCTTCTTCACACTCCTCTGCTATCAAAGCAGATTAAAAAGAAAAATTGTATGTACAGTAGATAAACAGGGAAAGAAATTCTTGACGCCTCCCCATCATATGTCTGTTAGCATAGCTGAGTCAGCACAAATATTGGGGCTATTTGCTAGTAGGAAAAATCTAACAGGAAGCAGTTAGGAACCATATCTTAAAAGTATATCAAATGCTGAACTACATTCTGTCTAGTAAGTACCTAGGTATTGGGTACATGGCATAGCCACATGCTAACCTGCAGCATGGAAGAGGATGTTCTTATCCAAAAAGAAAAAAAACACACGGCAGAGCCAGGAAAGAAGCCAGACATCCTTTATCACAAAACCACTTTTCTTCTATGTGAAACAGCTTCCTACAATGATGTTTAAAGTTTAAACACATCATAGCCCAGCTCTCAACCCCAGAGTTTTCTTTCTTCTCTCCACCCCACTATGTACTGATGTCACAAAACGAAAGAAGACATTTCTTTCAGAAAGGCATAAACTTTGATCCCTCACCCTCATTCCTTAAGTGGAGGCTATTATAGAATCAAAGCCACATTTAGCCTTCTTTCTTAAGGGAACACCCACAAGATGGCTTGAACATCAGGATTTACAAACCTCCTGCTTATAACAAAGATTTAGATGTACAGCTCCACTGACTTCAGTTTGATTTGTGGATGCTCAGCAGCTGGATGGAAGGAGAAATAAAAGCACTGTATAGTCTATATCAGGTGGAGATCTGATATGGAGAGTCAGCTTACCATAGTCATAAAGCTCCCTTTGAAGTAACAATTTTTCACACGTGTAAAACATACATATTTAGGTCTTAGGCTCACTCCAGTTTTGCTTGTATTTCTAGGACTGTGCTTTTGTGCAATAAGGCAAAATGCAGCGCCAGCCAAAACAACAAAACATTTAGTTTAACATAGGAAAAAAGGTTAATTTTGAATGAAAAATGTGCAAGCAATGCATCATTAATAACGCTGGAGGACAGTAATGTGTAACTGAAGGACAGTCACACTGTGGGCTCCCTTTACTTTTGAGGGTCACAAAAATAAGGGACATTCAAATGACATGTCTCATAGGTAGAAATCTCAGGGGTAAAACATGCAGTAATTCACACGTCATCTGGTTATCTCTAATGTGATGGTACAGGAAATACAACTACACAAAAAGTTTTGATCTTTGAAATGTCTCACTGTCCTTCCACTTCTTTGTATCTTTCAACTATTAGTTGTATTTCTCATAGCAAGGTACTGCGTGATTTCTGTTTTCTTTGGAGAAATGATATGGCAAAGGTCAGGGTCATACTTCCTAGATACCAAAAAAAAGGTACCAGATTATTAGACTGGTATACTAGCAAGGATGTCTTTGTTAAGAAAACAGCTCATTCAGCCAGATGTCCCACCTGATCAAACAATTCTTTCCACTCAGCTTTCAGGCAGATCCACACCTAAGGATAAGTATTCAAAATGACATACAATGTCTGTTCTCACCATAGGCAGGCTCTGCAGCCAGTGCAGTATCTTTCTTTGGTTGTAAATCAGGCAGTTTGCACTCCACAGTCATAAACAACTCCATACAAAGAATGACTATCTCAGGTTGCTCCACAGGACTTAATTTGTGAGTGAACAAAGATGTCAGGTTTTTCTAATAATTCAGTGGGAACAATTACCAGGAAGCAGCAACTAGTTTATACAGTTATAAATGTCTCACTTGCGACAAAGAATTAAAAACAAATGTTTACTGCCTTCAGACTGCCAATTACAGGTTGATGATTCAAGCTTCTCTCTTTACCTGGCCATTGTAGCTCCACAGACACATTTCTAAAGCGTGCCTCTTTATTGACCCAAACCCCACAGCCCTCTGACAATCAATCTGTTACCAGGTGGTGACATGGGAAGATCTGGCAGGTGCTGATTTAACCAGCACAACATTAGCAAGAAACCTCTACTGCAAAGGGAAGGTCACTATGGACCAAGACCACGCTTTTAGTCTAGTGTCCTCATCCCCAACAGTGCCCCTAAAAGCAGCAAGTGAGGCGACAACTTCAGTGCCATAGGGTGGCTATCACACCACGGCACATACGGTAGATTCTTCATAAATATGGAAGAACTCCAATTCCAAAGCCCCAAACCACAGCAAGTCAAGCTGCTTTTTCCAGCACTGTTGTTCTGCAGAGCTCCTAGCCCACTCCAATACAGCACCAGGTTTACAGCCTGAAACCTGAGATAATACATGCACATCTATGGCAGCCAAAAGAGCTCAGATTCATGTCACATGGCAAATCAAACCTGTCCACTCTGCTACCATTTTACTGATAAGGATATTTTTTTCAGCCTTTTAACTACAAAGACCCTTGGTGTCTTCATTTAGCCTCAGCATACTAGAAAGTAAGCTTCAAATACAACATCCTGATCCCGCTGAATTAGCTGACCCCTGGCTTTTGATGTGCAACTTACTCCAAAATGAAGTGTATGAAGTATACACCCTTTACCGCTCGTAACTCTACCCATCGTTTCAATCAACTGACCCAGAAACCTTAGAGTACACACTGCAGTTTTCACTTTTTCTTGATTCCACAAAATGTTAAGAGAACTCAGCTATAAACCTTCTTTTCAGTTTAATTCCCAACTAAATGCAAAAAAAATATATAGTAAGCAGAAGTCTGTGTTAATACATGCAGGAGACTTCTGTTTAAAATAAAGACAAAAAAATTTTGTGACATATAACTTTGTTTTTTTAGGAGGAACATGAATTAAAATAAGTATGAAAACTTAACAATATAAATTAACTTGCTGAGAAAAGATGAGGTAGTATTTGTAAACAGTATGTTTCACAAAGTGAGCATATAAAGCACAACAAGGTACTTCAGATGATGACATTAAAAGGCTGGGATTCATCAGGTCTTAACCATAAGCTCTTGCATATGTTCCTAAGTCAGAAACCTGCCCAATGTCAGCTCCTTTTAGAGAGCAGAGAAAATAGACGTATTCATAACACGCTGCAGCTCAACCAAAAGATCTGCCTGCTACCCAGCAAATGGAGATTATAGCATGAATATGCATGCATGGCATGTAGGCATCGAAATCACGTACCACCTTTGAAAACAAAAATTAGGTGGAATAAACATAGAACTAATTCTAAATTAGTTTTAATACTAAATTATTGGCTGAGCCTAGTAGCATCTCCATTGTTACAACCTAAAATTTGTGTTTCTTCTGAAATAGGAAGACCTGCCTTGCACTTTCCACCCTCTGTGTAATTTAAAGGCTTGAGATATTGATTACTGAATTACAGAAAAATAAAGTAAGTAAATTAAGAATTAATATAATAATGAGGTCACCTTTTGATAAATCACACAATTACAATTTAATGCCTTTAACAAAATGTCTCACAAAATCTTAGGAAATCCCTGTGCTTTATAGATTTCTCCCTAATTCTCTGGAGTTCACACTCATGTCACAATAATAAAACATGCCTTTAATCCAAACCAACAACAAAACAGACTCACCTCCTGCTTTCACTGGGAACTGTTAAGGCATTCTACAGATGTGGGAGGTGATGACAACCCCTCTCTTGAAAAGAAATTAATCGACTCTTTCAAAAAGAGTAGGATTGTCAAAACCATCCTGGGTCGGATCAACAAACCCCGAATGTTCTACATACTCAGACTAATTTTAAGCCTGAAAAATAAAACAACTGCCTTCTGGAGTCATGTTTATTTTTAATGATTACAGCCCTTTTCACCACAGCTTGTTTACCCATTGTGTCACTCCAGCAAATAAAAGGGACAGTTCTGAGACACAGTAGCTGGGATTTATGATGTTTTCACAGGTACCACGCAGCCTCTCTTAACAGTCTAACAAAAAGGGAACTCTTTAAATACCTCAGCCAGTGAAGCAATTTGGAGTAAGGGTATTACATCCCTAGGAAGTACTGCAGAGACTGCCTAGCACAGCTGACTAACCACACTGACTGTGAATTTCCATGGACTTCAATGGGAATGTGAATGGCATTAACAACTAGCTGCAAATGAGACCTATAAACATGTCTACCTCCTTGATTTTCACCAGAGTTTTGCAAGCACATTTTTCTCTCAGTATTCTACACCTCTATTTTTAGCTGAACATTAAAACTGAGATAGGATGAAATCAGAAATATTTAGGAAATACTTTTTTAAGAAAGAAAATATTGAGGAAGAAAAATCTATTTTCAAAAAACTGCATGCTACAAAGTACATTCTAAAAAAATATAAAGTTATTAGAAGTTCTCAACAGTAATAGAGGTGCTTTTAAAAAACTTGCTCAGCACATAAAGACAGCCATCTTATTGCCAGCAAATCCTACAGCCCTCCTGAGACCTGCACAATCTGTGAAGGACACTGGACGTGCACTCCATACACAGACAGCATTAAAATCATCCTGCCAGAGACTACCCCAGGCCAAATCCTGGCTGGGAGACTCGAGGGGGACTACCCTAAGCAGCACTACAGCCCATAAGGGATATGGCTGGAAAGTTAATTACAGCCTCTCAGTCTTCTGCAGAATGAGTGAGGTACAACCAGCCCCAGATTTGCCCTCCCAGAAGGCAAGTCAGTAGCATATACCCTGCAGTGTTTGATGGGAAAGCCAGAATGTTCCCACAAACTATGAAAGAAAATCTGGTCCCTGATGCACAAATGAAAGAAAAAATCCAAATGCTACATGAATAAGAGGTTCAATCACGGTTTATTCTGCCTTTTATTTTACACATCCGTGAGATGCCCTGCTCACTCTCTCGGTTTGGTGTGATGGGTGCTTTTGTTACCCTGCTACCTAAAGAGCAGCTCACCTCTGAAGAGGATTGCAAATGTAAGCCATGAGAGCAGAGAAGCTAAACCATAGTTGACCGAAAAATGACATAGTGTGGTCAGCACAGCATCTCCTGATAGTGTTTTGCTTACATCTACCCATTTATAGCCCCTACCTTTATGCAATGCAGCTGGATAAATATGAACTTGGTGCACCCACGTTTACCAGTGACCAGCCCCCTATACTTCAACACCTCCCTTCAGAAAAGGAATGCTAAACAAGCAGCTGTTGATAAAAACTGGTGTTTGCTTAAACTTCTAGCATACCAAAGCCAGGTTTGCTCTCTAATATCTAGATTAACAAGCTCTTGCTGTATACAAGTTGTATTAATGCTCTGCAAGATTGGGAAATACTAATAGGCTCCAAGGAGTTCACAAGATTTCTACTTCCAAATTCCAAGTGTAAGGAAAAGAGGCTCTAGAAAATCAAGTGCAGTTATCTGTGATAAAATTAGAACAGCTGCACCTGGTGACATCGCCATAACCAAGAGACAAGCCTCGTGCTTTCTGACATCACCCCTGCTGAAACTCCCTGCCACCGACCCAAGTGCTGCATTCACCCCTCTGAAGCAGGGCAGCCCACACGACCCACCGGTGGTACGGAGTGGTCCCCCCCGGACTGGGCTACCATGCTAAGGCACCACAGCAGATTCCTGCCCACGCCAGGCTGAAATCACAGCAGCCTCCTACACACCTGTCTCTTCTTGCTGCAGTTGTTTCTCCTTTCCAAAGAGCACCACAGGCTCACGGCTCTCTGTAATGGCCGCAGAGTCATTTAAATGACAATGATTTAAAAAATATTTCATAGAATCATAGAATACCAGGTTGGAAGGGACCTCAAGGATCATCTGGTCCAACCTTTCTAGGCAAAGCATGACCTAGACTAGATGTCCCAGCCCCCTGTCCAGCTGAATCTTAAAAGTGTCCAGTGCTGGGGAATCCACCACTTCCCTGAGGAGATTATTCGAATGGCTGATTGCTCTCATTGCGAAAAATTTTCCTCTTGTGTCCAGTTAGAATATCCCCAGGAGTAAGTTGTGCCCATTATCTCTGTCTTTTCCATGTGACTCCTTGTAAAAAGGGGGTCTCCATCTTCTTTGTGGCCACCCTTTAAACACTGGTACGTGGTGATAGTCTCCCATGTGCCTTCTTTTCTCAAGGCTGAACAACCCCAGCTCTCTCAGCCTTTCCTCACACAGCAGGATTCCCAATCCTTTGACCACCTTTGTGGCCCTTCTCTGCACCCTCTCCAGCCCATTCACATCTTTTCTGTACAGCGGGGACCAAAACTGAACACAGTATTTCAGGTGTGGCCTGACAAGTGCTGTTGCAGTTTTGTGCAACAGTGAAATACAAACACTGCGAGCAACATTTTCTTCCCCTATGCATTTGTCGTCTTTACTTATCAGAATTTCTTATCACAGAAAGTATTAGCGCACATGGCTGGTGTCACAGCTGAATGAGGGACCACTTCAATGATGGGGAAAAAACCTAGGTATGGTTTCTGTATTAGTGGACAGGTCTTGGATTTCCCCATTTATTAGTATACAGTAGAGGCATGATTTTCACTTCTCTTTCAGTCACACTTTAATTATGTTTTTGCAGGAGGAAACAGCTCCAGCATCGCAGGGCTAGAGTGTGAGAAACTGAGAGCCTACCATTGGGTGGCGCCCGGGGGGCCAGCAGAGGAGCTGCAATTTGGGAAACCAAGCAGCTTATTTAGGCTCAGTGCCAGCACTGACCCATCCGGCCCATTTCCTCACTGTGCCAAGTGGGGTCTTTGATAAAGTGAGGGGTCCAAGGACTAATGTAGCTGAGCTGCAGCTCATGAAAACCAAGCAAAGTCACACCCGTGAGGTCCTATAAATACTCCGAGTCACAACTGTGCTGCTTGCCCCATGCACGATGCGCTCCTGCCTCGCCAGCTCACAGCACCTTATTGTTGGTTGATTCTCTAAAGTCCAAACTACGACATTTTCTAGACAATCAGATGTCTCACTCAACTGCAAATAAAGCTTTTCTCTCTGTGTGAAGGATTTTTAAAGAAGCTTGTGAGGAGAAGTATGAACAATAAAATCATTAACATTGAAAAGAACTTCTAAATTCAATGCTGCTTTGAAAAAAAGATTAAATATTTTGTTTCCAAAATGCCATTATTCTGATATTTTCAGGATTTCTGTTTCCTTTTGTCTAGCATGAACAATTGGATGAAAATGTCAGATTTGCAGATCATTTTGTTGTCACAAAATCTGTATTTTCATCCACACTCTCTCTCCCCTCCATTTGATGCCAAAGTAAATTTCAGGGTGTATATCTGTAACATATGTAACCAGTCAGTAAGCCTTGCTTTGAAAATTTCTTCACAAAACTGAACATTGAAAAATAACCACTATAAAAATCTTAATAAGTTAAAAAAAAAATGTAGGAGTTAAAAGAAATTTTTATCTGTATTTTTTCATGTAAACAGAAAAAAAGAATTAACCAAGGAATCTTGAAAGTGTCAGAATGTTTCATTGTCACATTCAAAGTGAAGCGGTAATAGAGGTGACTGATCTTGCACCACTGAAAGCAATGGTACAAATGAGTCAGAAGTGGCAGCATGCCTAGACAAGTGGCTGAACATTAATGGCACAGGAACTGCTTTTGGTATTAATCAATTCTAAATATATATCATTGCTATTAAAGAATACAAACTTATGCTCAAAATGAGCTTAGTTATGGTAATAAAAAAGAAGCCTCAAGAGATCAGCATCCATTGGGTGTTTGTTCAGCAGAACATGAGATATCCAAAGCAAGAGTCTATTTCCTCTCTCAGGAGTAGTCAGTATTCTCCATCTGAATTAAGGCAAAATATTGTTTAGTTTGTCCCAGAAATAATCTGTGCGTCACTATCGACTGTCCACTTTTTTCCCTCAGTTCATCATCAACTTCCCACAATTTCCTCACTTTATCTCACCTTGCCACCCACCATCTTTGCTAATTTTTGGCAAGCACAGGGACAAAAATTGTATTTTCTCAGGTAGTCAAAGCTACTCCAAAACATTTTGATCACTCCCAGTCTAGGTTCATGCAACACCTTCTACATCTGACCACTGATACAGTCTCATTCAAGTCTTCCTCTGCCTTGACCATCTAGTCCCCACCAAGTCAAAGTGAGATTATTTGCATGGAAGAGCTGCCTCAGTATAAAACTGTCAAAGTTCAAAAGTCTTCATCTCCGGGTTTTGCTTCCCCTTATTCAAGGGCTTCTTTTCCATCAGTGGTTGCAGACTCTAATCTCCTATATGGGTGCAGTATCGGCCTAAAGAAATTGCTGTCACAAAAAAACAAACCTGCAAACTGTTAGACCGAACTCTGTTGGGCATGAAGCACAAGGGGAGCACAGGTAGCATGGTGTTCAAGTTTGCAGAGAAGGCAGCACATTCTCCGAGTATTTCATGTAGGATCAGAAGCTTCAGGCAGTCTCACACTTCTGGCATTTAGCATGTCCCTGGGAAGAGCTCAGTGAGGGCTCAGTTCACACCTTCCAAGTTACTAATCCAGGTTTCCAAGATTTACCAAGACTTTTTATATGTTTATACAAGAAACCAGACTGGCTCATATGGAGTCATTCTGGTTTCCAATACAGTATCAGGACTTTAAAAAGAAAAATCCTCATACTGTATATTTGCCCCAGCCAGAGAGGAGGCCTTAACGATTCATTCCAATTGCTTCATTCACCAAGGATTAATTCCAGTTGCTTTGGAAGTCTAAAGTACATTTCTAAAATTTTCCTATTTCTCTCATGCATTTTTTTTTTTCAAATATTGCATGTCTATTACATATTCAATTTAAAAAATAGCTTATACTCTAGAATTAAAGTTTATATGCTTGCATACTACTACATGCATTCACACAACATTGCACAGCCGTGCAATATGCGTGATTATGCAATGTATGCATGTAAGTGCAGTATTTGATTTACTCAGTACAAAGCCTCTTTACTCAGCACAGTCTTTATTGATGCTCTGCTGACACTTTCCTGATCTATTTTTTCATCAACTTGCTCACTAAGTGAATAGAAACTTCTTTTTGTTTTCGCAGTGGCTCACTAGATAATTCAGTCACCATCCCTGCATACTCACCAGGCTTCTAGAAGCATGAGCTCTCTACAGACCATAAACCTATTAGCCACAGCATATATTTCGTTTATACTTATATATATTTAAGAATAAACGTTGTGACACTCAAGATAGCTTGTAGGACAGATTACATGCAGGAATAAAAACTTCTTAGCCTGCCATGAAAAAAAAGAAAAAATAACCATATGTATGTATTTGTTTGTGAATCTCTATAATTTTTTAATACTAGATGATAGTAAATCAGGTCCTGATCATGCAAGCCTTAATCACACAAAATATCCTGATTCTTATTGTTGCTCCGGATGCTCAGCGTGAACAAGGATCCCCCCTCAGCTGCAGAATCAGCCTCGTAGTTCCTGCCAACGCTGGTACAAGGCTCCATTTCTTTTACTGCACAGCTCAAAAAAGCTCACATAGAAAAATAAACAGTGCTACCTTTTACCACACAGTAGAAGAAAGGGCACGTTATTAAGAAGAAAACACTTTAATGCAATGGTTAGGATAACATGTATGTGCTTAGGCTCTGTAACAAAGCAGTAGGGATGTTGTCTTACAATTCTTCCAAAGGAGCAAAACAATAACTAGGCGTGGGATCTGGCTCCCTGCCCTTCCTAAAAGGATCCTGAGTCTCTCTCATGTGCCACTGCAGATGGCAAAAGCTGCAGTAGGTCTGCACTTTTTGAGAAACGCTCAGTACCTCACAGAATGATTGAAATAAGACAATGAATTTTCTCTGGTTCAAACCCTGGTTAATCCTCTGCTAAAAAAAAAAAAAAAAAAAAAAAAAAATAAAGCAGCATTTTCAGCATCCAGCACTAAAGATTGCCAGGACTCATCACATTCCCTGACATGTGATTTGGACATTACAGCATGTGGCATTTTCATGTATAGGGCTCCCTTTGTGAGGGACCAAGCACGTTCTAGGAAATGCCTGACATTCACTGTGGCTTATATGTGGATGCAATTCATTGGAATTTTTTTCCTGCAGTTTGTTACTGCTCATCGATACACGGTTGGATCTCTTTCGCTTGGGCTCAATGACAAACGCTTTCTCACATCACTGACACCATCAGGAGAAGCAGCGCATCTCTAGGAAGAGCCACGGCTCCATCTCATACTGCACAGGGTGCTCTTTTGTCCCCGTTTCAGCTAGCTTGACACAAATGCCAAATAAATGAGATGTAGCAACTGTCCCCTGACAGTAATGCAAAGTCCCAATAATAATTGTGTATCATTCCAGTGTGCAAATTACGTAGTGGCAATAGGTTAATTCTTAGCATCAGGATCACCCGTCACATCAAGATGGCAACATACCACAAAGAAATTTTTCAAATTCCATTGCAATTCCTACATTTTTCATTTCAAGATAATGCTTTGCTACCCTGTCTTCCTCTTCTGCCTTATGTCCTGTATCCTATAACCTCTAAGTTTTATTGGTAGTCCTAATGCAGTGAGTAAAAAAATGTAAGTCCCTTGGGAGTGCAAAGCAAGGTTACAGTTAGGTCATGAAGCAGAATATTGAGGCCTAATTGTATAGACCAAATCCCCAAGACCCACAGAAGCTACATCTCCACCTAAAAATCACAGCTTTCCGGTCCAGATATGTAACCTATGGAGGGAAATGTGAAAACGTGACTGTAGGTAGCTTATGGCTGGGCCTCTCATATTCAGCAGCTTGAAAGATTAAGCCTTTTCACATATAGATGTAAATTATACTATCAATTCTGAGACTGGAAAGGATGAAGAGTGTGCACCTAGAGGTGTGAAACTAACGCAGAGCACAAATCACATCACCTTTTACCAAAAGAGCCTGAACCCCAGGTACACATGACCGCGTGTCCCGAGGGGGCCGTGCGAGTGCCTGCAGTCTGCACGTGCCACACTGCTCCCCCAGGCACACTCACACCTACCGCCGTTACCGCGGCGGCTCGGTTCGTGCCGGGGCAGCGGAAAGCCGGGGCCGCGGCCTCCTAGCACCGCTGCACCAGGTGCGCGCCCGCAGAGCGACCTCGGGAGCGCGTTCGTTCCCCACTGCTGCTGCATCTCCTCATCTTTTGTAGGGAATTCAGCGCGTTTCTCTCTTTAACAGCGCGTTAAGTCCAACGGCAGTGACACACAGACGCTTTGCGCTGAGCGCAGGCGGTCGCTGACGGCCGGTACCGCTACCGGAGCGCGTGTTTAAGGGACAGCGCCTGCCCGCTGCCCCCGGTCCCAAGGCGGCAGCCCCAGGCATCTCCGCCCCGCCGCTACCCGCCGCCAGGTGCGAGCATCGCCGGGGGCCGCCCGCTGCCGTCCTTCCAGCCCTCTCCTTACCGGGCTCATGCTCGCCGGGACGGTCGGACACCTCGATGACCAGGAGCTCTCGGCCCTCGGCGCTGCGCCCCACCGTGTAGATTCTGGTGATGGCCGGGCACTGCAGCCACACGGCCACCAGCGCCTCCCGGAGCTCGGCGTACCGGTGGTACTCGAAGGAGATGCCCTCCTCGGAGCTCAGCCGCCGCCGCCGGCTGCTGCCCCCCGCCCCGGCCGCCGGCTCCGCCGCCCGGCAGGCAGCCAGCAGCCCGCAGAGCGCCAGCAGCAGCGCCCGCACCCGCACCGCCATCCCGCACGGCTGCCCGTGGCCGCGCAGCTGCCGCCCTTCCCGGCGGGAGGGAGGGAAGGAAGGAAAAAGGGAGGGAGCGGAGGGCGGGCGGAGGCGATGGGGAGGGACAGGGAGGGACCGGCCGCTCCGCCCCTGTCCGCGGGCTGCGGCGGGAGAAGCGGGAGCTCCCCACGGAGGGCGGAGATGCGGGCGCGGCCCCGCGGTACCGGAGCCGCACGATGCGGGCGGAAGCCTCTGAAGCTGTTCTCATGATAATAATGCATTGCAAGAACCCGGGAGCGCATTTTCCCGTCGTTTTATTTTTCTATCCTGCGGGGCATGCAGGCAGTCTCAACGGGTTAACTAACCCACTGTCAAAGAGTCAAACAGCACCACTGCAGAATAACAAAAATGACCTCACAGGGAACACTATAAACAATCGTCTATAAGGTTGCTTTGCTCATCATCTGTGAGGCTTTGCTGCATCACAGAAAGCAAAGGAGAAAGCAAGACTTGCTGAGAATACTGACTTAGTACATCCCACTATGTTCGATGGGAATAAATGCTCATGTGAGGAACCATTTGCAATACATTAACAAATCACAGTCTCTTCTAGACCGCAGATACAAGAGGCCTTCTGAAGCCATCCGTTTTTCAACGTGTTTTTATAGGCAGAGGTGTTTAGACTATGTTGAAACAGTCCATAAAGGGCACCTGATAAAAGAAAAAGGCTAAATGCTAGAGAGCAACTTCCATATCAGTATTTTTTTATTATTATTATTTTGAAAGGACACAAAGCCTCGCTGGAAAAATTTGAGCGGTTCAATATTTTGAAAAGTTTGAAAATCACACATCCAACTCATACTTCTACAAGTAGATTCTTGTCCTCAATAATTCAATACATATTTTACCCTGCTCTTCTAGTTGAAAAGAGTGAGCCTGTATAATATCCCCTTTCATCACCAGTTTATACTGAATCAATTTTCAGGAACGTTTGTTAATAATTCCTTGTGATCATATGGATATTTTCCTAAATTCTGGGTTGTCTAGTTCCAACCAATAAGGTAATGGAAATAATGTCTTCTAGGAGAACACCTTCATTGACACTTGGTGATATACCAGCTTGGAAACCCATCCAGCATCTGCAACCCAAACCTGAAAATGCAACTACTATATATAAGTACTTACTGGATTATTTGGAGCAAGAATCAAAGGTCAGCTCACCCAGTTCTCACATTTTTCAATGCCAATGGGGTTCAGAGGCTTCTCTGTCTGATTTAATTCCAGGGTTACAAGAATGCAGCCATCAGAGCTGCAGCCATCAGAGCAGTTCTGGAGCCTTCAACTCTCCATTCTTACTGCTAAAGAACGTTGGGAGATGCCTATCATAAAATGTCACATTAGCTCTGGGGTTATGGCAATACAAATGCAAATTTGCTCTAAGGATTTTGCAAGATTTGGATGTACAGAGACTCCCTGGTATGTTGTTTTCTCTCCCCAAGATCACTGCTCAGATTCAGGGTCACAGACGTGCCGTCCCTCTGGCTTCTCTCCTCCTAATGACAGGAATGGTATTATAAATTTGTTTAGAACTTCACGCTACTTTAGAATTATGTGCAATATGTGCACCGCTCTCAGAGCTCCAAGATGAACTGCAACTAAATGTAGCTGACCCAGCACTCAAAAGATTCACATGCTTTATCACTTTTGTTGGCTACATTCATCACAGGCTAAATATTCCTTGTTTTCTTCATCACTTTCCCTTGCGCCTTATACACAAAGCAAACAAATCTGCTGATGCTGTGATTTTAGACTTACGCTATCATTTTCTGGGAGAACTTTCTGATCAGTCAAAGAAACCTTTGTGCAGTGCAGCAACCCTCATTGGATTCCCTTCAGATTTATTTGCCCAAAATACGATGTCACTGAAAGATACAAGTAGGCTCAGAAATCATCTATTTCCATTAATCTCTGCAAGGACTAAATCATTATGCACTACACAAAATTAGTCTCACAACTAGAACTGAATGGTACCACATTAATTTCCTGATTAACTCACCACTTCTAAAAAATTAAGAGAATGGGTACTTGTAAAAACACATGCATATACATATCTTGTGTAAAACAGAGCGCTTTATATACTATCAAATATTTCATTTTTAGTTCACATGTACTAATTTCTTTTTAATAAGGGATTACAAAAGACTGCTTAGATTGTCAGAGATCTTAGGAGCATTTGCAGAACTGAGCAGGAGGAGTAAATTTATGACTTCCTTTCTACCCAATCCCTCCTCCACTTTTCCATAGTTCAGAGACAATGACTATCACCACAGGCAAAGCCCAAATTCCCTTGTAATATGGAAAAAGGATTTGCACTTGCTTTAGTCTCAGAAGAATACCCTAACCCCAAGTACATTCTCAGCCTGCATGCATAACCAGGCTCCTAGGTATGGCCTTGTAAGCTAATAAAACTAATTAGAGCAGGGAGTGGAGCCCAAGTGCTCCCCGTCCAGATAATGTCCTGATCAGATTTCAAATCTGGATTATGTCTCTTTTATGCCTGTATATGACACAGAATAATAGATTATATTTTGCTAACAAACAGCCTAAATAATTCTGTAATACTGAAGAAAATTTCATTGATATTTCCAAAAATACTTACTTATAGACAAATATATATAAAAATATACACAAATGTACATATAACGTTCATATATAATTACATATCACTCCATTCGTTTGGCCAAAACAACTTGCTGAATGTGATTCAAACGTCCACATACTTTTGACTTGCCTGAATCTGTCTTTTTCAGCAAGTCATGATTCACTAGCAAGTATATAAATAAATCTTCAAAAAAAACCCCAAACCAACCAAACCCTCACACTCACAGAGTTCTGCTTACAAGATTTGAGTAACTGCGCTTTTTTTGTGTGTGGCAAGCAGGCTGATGTAACTACTTTCTTGTATAACCCAAAATGAAAAAAAGCCAAACCCCAAAACGTCCATTAGAAACAATAGAAGTACATCAGGAACAACAGAAATCTCAAAACACTTTACGATGGAGGTCAGATATTTAAATTATATTTACACTATTTATGTTATTAATAACAAAGTACTGTTAATAATTGTGCCATGGAAATACTCAGTAAACTTCTCTGGTTTATATTTGGAAAGAAGTGTTAAAGTGCACTACACTGCATAAAGAAGACAGTATTTTCTAACATATAAATAAGCTGAACATAATGTGCAAGGGAGAAGCGTGTTCAGATCAGCAAGACCAAATCACTAGGTGGTCTTTAAGCCCCCCCTCTAAGAAGGGCTATTTTTGGCCTAATATCCAGTTATATCACATTTTCAAGCCTTGGAAAAATTCTGAAAGACTAATTAGAGTATTAACACAGCACAGCTATTCCCAAAAACCAGCCCTAGATCACGTATGTCCTAAGAGACCAGGTAAAAGCTGGTAAGGATTTTGATCAAGAAATCAATGATAGGAATAGAATAGCTCAAATCATTTTAAACAAGAAAACAGTTGATCTCAGTGTTGACAGATTTCTGGACAAGTAGATAGAGATAACTTGTGAGTTGTAAGCAGCTTTTATAAAACTTATCTGAATGGTGATTATATATCCATATCGTACCTGGTAGCTCTGGTCACTCGAAGCTACGTCTTCAAGACAGAATTTTCTATTACCAACTTCCAAAATGTCTTGCACAACTCAGTGGCTCTATTTCTGTGATACTTGCAAAACAGGGTTGAGATATGGAAAGTTGCAGCTTTTCCAGTACCTAGAGAACAGGTTTCACATAAGGCACTTCAAAGGAAATATAAACTAGAAATAAGTAATTTTGAAAAATCCAAACACAGATGAGGCAGTTACACAGAAGGTGACAGAAAGGGAAAAGAAAAAAACAACCCACCTTCCAGTTATGTATTGCAAGTCTGAATATTTTATTGTCTCCATCTTTTAAATGACTCACCCATGTTACTTGAAACTCAACCCTATCAGGTATTTGGGAGCTTACTGTTCTCTTGCCGGGGTGCTGAGCATCCTACACATGTACATAAAAGCTCTCTAGAGACTGTAATGTAAATTTAATACAAAATGTATGTGACATTCGCACTTACACACTGCATACCTACACAGATGGCTCACTGCTGTCCGTTGTTTCAGTTTGTAGGGGTAACCACAGCTCCCGGCATGATGCTGGGGCCCAGACACTGAACTGCAATGCTGCTTCTGAGCAGTGGCATGGCTATAGTGCCAAACACTCTCATAGAGAGAAACTACCATGCAGGATCATTGTTAGGGTTCCTAAAACTGGCTGACAGGGTTTTTAAAAGTGGTCAGTCATTATCTAACATGAGTGTTCTTCTGGTCTTCCACAGGGATTGGTATTTCAAGTCTGGGGGTTAATTTACTCAGTGATTACATACATGTGAATCAAAACTGATTAAAATCTACGGATGACAAAGAACGAATAAGAAGGATATAGCAGCTCTGGAATGTGACTCAGATTACTCGGTAAGTCAAGCACATTTAAATATTTCAGAGCAGAAAATTGCAAATTACACTTAAAAGCAAGAAATATAAACCACTCTGCAAGAGTCTGGCGAGCAGTATTGCTAGAAGCATTGAAAGATCCCGATAGATGGGTAACTTGATAATATTTTCCAGCATAATGCTGCAGAACAGCTAATTTTGTCTTTGAATGTTTAGACAGAAGACAATATTTAAAGAGGAAGGATGTGATTATACCAAAGTGGTATTAGAGAGAATAGTGTAGACGCACAGCTCTGGTATCTGCAGCTGAACCAAGACACTGAAAATTCAGAGACAAGGCACGGGAGCAATCTGAGAAACAGAGGATATGCCTTACTGTCAAGGACATGGTATAATCCAGTTAGTAAAAACACAATTGAAAAGCGATTTGACTGCTGTGTTTATTACCTGCACAGATTGAAAATTATAGCAAGAACCAATGGTGAAAAGTTGCATTCTCCCTGGACCTGCCAGTTACACATTCCAGTGGCTGAGATTTACCAGGAGGCTGCAGATGACAGAGAGGGAGTCAGCAGAAATGGGATGGAGATTTGGAAGCAATGAACCAGACACTGTAGTTAGCAATAACTGCCTGTAGCTATAATGTAGTTTTTAGTAATATCATTTTTCAATAAAAATGAATGTTAAAAATTTAGAAACATATCGCTTTTCTTTAAAATTATCTTGAAATACTCAGCAGTAATTTATTATAAACTCACTGAGGAAAACAAATGAAGTCTCTTAATCTACCAATATAATCATGGTATCAATCACTATTAATATTTTCTGGCAAGCTCTGCTATAGTGTAATGTAAACCTCCTTAATTTAGTATGCTATATCAGCAGCCAAAACCAGTTGATTATTTTGAAATCCTAATCTTAACAATTTATTACACTTTTCAAGTTTCCATGGTTTTTTGACACAAAGCCCAAGAAATGAATTCATTGCTTCCATAGAACTTAATTATTGTCATATCTTAAGGGACAGTACAAGCTGTTATTTCCAACAGATGACCCTTAGTTAAACTAAACTGGACATTCAAGAAGATTTAAGTTGTAGAAAAAGTCGCTCCCCCACTTATTCCTCTATTCTACCACTTTCAAGAGTTAAATCTGTCTCCTTGCTAAAGAGGATAAAGGAGAACAGATTGTGTAAGGTTTTGTTGTGCCTTGTAAAGAGCCAAAACCTGTTACCCGGATCTTGCTTTCATTTTTACCCATTGCACAAAACCCTCTCAGTTTTCAGAACTACACATATTCTGTAGTCACTTTGACTAAATATGGAAAAAAACCCTAGTTATTTAATAAAGGCCTAAAACATCAAAAATATAATTGCCTAACTCATTTCTTGATGTCCATAAAACATATATTAATGAGGCAGGTCATTTACTAGCCAGCATCATCTTCAATACTGAATACAAGGTTCTGCATTTGAAAAGGTGGTAATAAAACATGGGTCTTCTTGCATCCTGCAGCAAAACAAGCTGGTGGTTTTCTAATGTGAGTTCCTGTGTTAAGAATGGTCCAGTGGGCATGTTTTTTCAGCAAATAGTAAATCTATAAATCACAGCTTGCATAATTCTCCAGGGATTTGTTAAAGAAAGAGGATCAAAAGCACATTGTACACTTCAAGATGTACATAAAATAACCAAACAACCTAAATTAGCAATGGGTGTTAGAAAAAAACCAAACACCCCATGCACACCACCTAAAAAGACGGCCTAAGGAACGTGTTAAAATTACATTCCTTGTTTTCAAAACCTCTTGAAGAATGGAATATATATTGCAACTTTATAAGTAATCTATCAAGCTTTTAGTGCTCTGATGAAGCTCTCCAATAGCTGAGGACACCCCAAGCTTTTACAAATACCTTTACTGGAGCATTTAAGCAATTGGCTTACAGTTGTACAAAATTTTGCAACTGTGTGCATAGGCATCAGCCAGGAGGCGAGAAATAGTGAATAGGATCGTATACATAGGGAAAATCTGAAGCACTGAAAGCTCGTGTTTTTAGGCTACGGGTTCAGTAAAACAAAGCTAAGTATAGCTGCAGCTGCAGGATGAGTGGGAGTTGGCAAAGCAAAGAGGATAATGGCCATCTTTAAAATCTGATTAAAGAGGTCACTTCTACCACGGAGAGTTCAGGCTGGCAGTGCATATGGACTCACAAGTCTTAAGTACCAGACTCTGCTGAAAACCGAATAATACAGGGATTTCAGCTTCCACTCACCCGCCACGGTCAAGCGTTTTTACTTCCTTTTAGAGGGAAGGAGAACAGGAAGAACGCCAAATTTCAACAGGGATAGAGATAGAGAAGTAAGAGCTTCTACAAAACACATGCAGAAGAGGAATCTGAACCACTCCCACATCTAAAGTAACATTTGAATCACTCTGAATGTCATTAACACCTTGGGGTTTTGTTAGAAGCAGGATCTCATCTGCACTTTCACAGGAGGCCCTATTTTAGGTATTACACTAGACTACACGGGAAGCAGCATCAAGATTCAGGTGGTCTTAAACACTGTAAGCATCTCTAAAGGACTTAAAGGGTAGATGAAGTGGTATTTTAAGTCTGAAGAGCAGCTGACATCAAAATACAAAGTGCAAGATCTTTATAAGGGTTTAAGCCCTTCTTAAATACTTCCACTGTTATTTCCTGTGCAACAGACAAATATTTAGAGTAGACTCAACAATATTAGTCTACTGTCTCTACTACTAGTACAACTCAAGTAGTGTATTTTGAGACTCTAGTTTGCAAAAGCTGTAGCTTAACTTGAGAATGCACTTGGCCCAGAAGCTGCCACTACATCGATTATCTATGTATCCAAGTCCTTCAATACACAGATCAGCAGAATTTACAAGATGGGCTCCATTTCTTTCTGCTGTCTCTCTAGTTTAATAGATGGAACTGTTTTAAGACCATTCTAACAGAAAAAATGCTTCTTCATTAAAGAGATGAACAGAGTAAGACACTATATCCTACATGATTTTTATCACAACTTTGTATTAAAAAACATAGGAAAGGTATAATACACACATCAAACCAAACCACATTTATTTCATCAGTCACAAGTGCAAATATAGCAACAAGTCAGTTCAGCAAATTACAACACATAGAGAAGAATGTAATGTAAATGCTAAGTACACTGACAGACCAACTTCAAGAGAGCAGCAAAAAACCAGTTTCTTCAAATAAAAACTCCTATTCTTTTTACTTATAAACTAAAATAACATAATAAATCTAGATCAGGAATGTCTCTGCTAATTCATGTTTAGCCACGTATTCTGTTATTAACAGTTGCAGTATCCAGTGTGCAAAATGCCTGTCCAAGCTTCCTATTAACAGATGTTTTGGTTTTAAGCAACTTTTACCCAATATTTAAATAATACAGTGCTGATACTAGTTAATATGTTCTGCTATTTGATATTACAAATTTAAGAATATATATTTAAAAAACTAAGTCCAATTTCAGTGTTCCTATACAATTCTACCTCGATTCAAAGTGGGCAACATTAAAGATAAAATTGAATTATTTTTTTCCCCCAGAAAAATGGATAGACACAAGTCTTCTCAGATTTTTTGCATCATCTTTAAATCTGTAGTTAAAATATATGCAGTACTTACGTATAAAATAGAAAGCATTCCCATTAGGAAGATACTGCAGTGTAATCAGCCGTTTTTCCCTACCACTTAGTAGCCAAGGAACAAGATTTATGCTTAACACCCAATCACTATTATGCTTTACAGAAAAGCAAAAGTTGACTACCAGTATTAGCATCAGAATTTTTACACTGGAAATTTAGTTAACCTTCTTCTTTGTTATGAGTTGTTGCTTCTTCTCTTTTTCTTTATAGGCAATGAATTGAGAGTCTGTACCAAAGATTCTGTCCCACCACGTGAAGGTTGAAGCATAATTGCCGACAAAGTTCATGTGATGGAAATCATGAAAACGGGCCCCAGCATAGAAAGGTATTAAATGAAGAGGGTTCAGCGGAACATCATAGCCACTACAGGGGAGAAAAAAAGAAAGCAACTATAGTAAGGATTTTTCCCAGATATAAACTACAAAATATAGACACTAACCTGTAACTTTTATGCAATAAAAAAACTTGGTATTGTAAGGCCTTGAGGTATTCACTGTAATACTGGCTCAAAATCCCTCCTATCCTAGCCAAATACTTCTGTCAACTATCCCAAAGTGGCTTTGGCACTTGTTGACCTTTTCAGCTCAGTTTACTACGCAGTACGAAAACATTTAAGCAAGTCACCTAAAATAAATAAATAAATAAAATCACAGCTTTAACTGACTCAATAGTGATATTAGGGACGAAGAACAAGAAATTACATGATCTTTTAGTAACAAGCTATGAACATCAGTTCAGCTGCTCATGAAGCAGCATCTCAAATCAACTACAGTTGTAGTATTTCTACTCTTGTTTTCAGTTTACTGAAAGTTATTCAAATGTTTAACATTCAAAATATATGATTAAAGTAATATTAAAACCAGAGCAGTTTGCTTTGGAGGGATTTCAACTCTAACTTAACAGTATTGGAAAGCATCTTACCACCACCTAGTGGGGAGAGCACAAGGTAGTTTGTTATAAACAGCTCATGTAGACCACAAACTAAAATGGTAACTATCAAAGTAGATTCATATTTTGCATCAGTTACTTAATGATATGTCACAACATATACTTCTCAGTCTGCAAGCAATATGTAACTAAGCCAGCAATGATTTGTACAATGAATTCATTAGTAGCTCATGTTCCACTAAAACACTGAACACTCAGCTTACAATAAAACCCTATATGCTTCATAATATATTTACAGATACAAGGTCGAGTGTAATAATAGCATTTCAAAAATTACTCTTACTGTACTCTTTCTCTTGAACATAGGAAAGAAAAGCTCATTCATTTGCAGATGAACTCAACTAATCCTACTGAGATTTGCACTAGCATTTTGGATCCAAATTTGAAGGAAGTCAGTTTTACAACAGAGACAAGAGTCTTGTCCTTCAATAAACAAACAAACAAAAGCAATTTATATATTTATTTTAGAGACAGTCAGTGGTTGTATAGTCTAAAGTTTCTCTTTTCTGGGAAACTGTCTAACAAAGCATTAAATGGAAAAAACTCTTGGCTGGAATATCACTTTTTGTAATTGATTTTCAGCTTTCTAATATGCATAAGATCACTTGTATACCAAATATCAAGAGCCAGACATCCTAAAGCACCTAACTTCTGAGACCTCTTTGAGATGCTCTATCTGATAATCTATACTCTCTTAATTAGCAAGATTTATTACTAATACTACCTCAAACCAGAAAACAGTGATAACGGCGCAGGTTGTGTCATTCTCTGTAAGATGCATAAAAGCACTTCAGTGCAAAATACATAGTAAATGTCAGTGAAACAGGTAAGTTTGAGACAGACTCGGGGAGAGAGAAAAAGCAAATATTAAAAAGTAATGAGGATTTCACCTGTGTACATCAATGGTTTCCATCAAGCGACAGATCACCCATGCCCACAGAAGAATCACATGGTTACAGAAAACAACAATTCCAATAAAAAAGCCAGCTCCAAGGATAAGTGTTTCCAGAGGATGTGCATATTCTGCTTGCATTCCAAACGGAGACTAGAAAGAGAAAACAGATAGGAAAACAGTCACCATTTTCAATTTTATATACCCCCAAATCAGAATCACCATTTTGTGGTACTCTCCCCTTCCCATTACCCCACAAGACTAGAACAAATAGAATGATGTTATGGGCAAAGGAAATGGTATTGATTGAGCAAGAGTCCTAACACAGGTGTTAAGCTCCCTGTTGGGAAAATCAGAAAACAGCATTTCAAGGTCATGAAGATTATCATTCCATTAGTGATTCCAAACACTTCACTACTAGTTGAAAAGTTGAAACCTTTTATTTAGGCTTACCACTACCCCAGGCCAAAGCGTTATTTCAGGAATATGAGTGTTTGGCAAGCTCCTATCAGCCTTGTTATGCATCAAGTCTCAGAAACAGAAGAAAGAAGGAAGTCAATATATTCTCAGACTCAGGATTCACTTAGAAATTTATTTTAAAAATAAAAATTGAAAAAAACCTCATCTTTGATGATATTTTAAAATACTGTTCAAATGCTATTTTGAGATTGAAATAAGACATTCTTTCCTATGCATACAGCAGTCATTCCTACATTTAGTTTACCAAAACTGACCTTCCATAGAGAGTTTTCAAAAGTAGTATAAAAAGAACAGCTTAAAAAAATTTAACCTAATGCTAAAGGTTCTAAGTTTGATTATCAGGAAAAAGAAAAAAAAAAATCACTTTGCCTTAAGAGCAATTTTAAAATCATCACCTTTTACTACCAGGGAAAGTTTTTAGTGAAACAGCCATTAGACTCGAGATCACTTAAGTGTGAACTGCTAAGCACTCTCAAGAATAATGGACAGAAGCTGCTCCTGCTGGAGACCTGAGGGGCTGCCAAAAGCAAGAGAAAAACAGCAGCTGCTGCTGCAGCTGTACATACATCTGCATGCATTAGGCAATGCCAAGCTTCTCTATTATTTGCAGCCCATATAAACCACCCCCGACCCAGTAGCTTGCAGTTTACCTTAGGCACCCTGTAGGTTATACACTGAAACACAGCAGTACACAAACATAGTGGCACTGACTTTGTGACCCAGAGACAGCGCCATCTAAACACAGCTATACTAACTGTAAGGTGTAAGCACTGCTGCACCCTGCCTGGCTCAGAACAGTGCCATCTCCAGCCAAGCATGGCTCATTACCTTGTGCTCAATGTCAGCTCCAACACCGCTAAATACAGAACCACCCCAAGTATCTCTGTACTGCACTGTGCTCTCAATGCATTATGATGTAACTGGCTATACTGCTTCCAGAAGCCCATATGCAAAGCTATAATCCTTCCCTGAATCAAGTATGCTGCACATATGATGCACACAGAGGCCGTGCAGGAACCGCCTGGCTGGATTGTCTTCTGGGGATTAGTATGCTCCGGATAACACAGTAGGTGGTGGAGAACTGACAATCGAAACCAGAAACCTACCATTTCCCCTCCCCTAACAATGAGACATATAAATACACTTGTAAAAGCCTGGTTCACCTAGCTCAACAGACATGATCAAACTTTAGCAAGAGTGCAATCTTTCATTCCCATTAAATGAAATATAATCACAGGAGGTGTTTCAGAAACAGGGTGATTAGGCATTGGAACAGGTTTCCCAAGGAAGTGGTGGAATCGCCATCCCTGGAAGTGTTCAGAAACCATGCAGATGAGGCCCTCAGTGACATGGTTTAGCAGTGGACTTGGCAGTCCTGGGGGAATGATTGGACTTCATGATCTTAAAGGTCTTTTCCAACCTGGATGATTCTATGACTCTATGAAATAAGACTTTCAAATAAGTTGTATGAAACCACATATACTAAAAACTATTTTTTAAAAAAATAAAGGAATACATACAACAAACTCATGGTGAACCTTATGGATATACTTGTATATTCTCTTGTGATGCAGCAATCTATGCAGGAAATAGTGCCAGGCATCCTCAATCACCGCACATCCAAAACACTGGCCAACGAGGACATACCTTTAAAAAGCAGAAGAGCTATTAGTTATAGAATATACTAGCAGATGCATAATCCTGAAAGATAAAATAGTTTATATGCTAGTAAGGGTGGGAAATGCTTATGGCTCTTACTGACTGACATTGGCATCACCTTTATAACATACCGAAAATATTAATTACCAGGTACAAGGGCTAATGTGCTTATCAGGTCATCGTTTATATGCCAAAGTGAGTTAGCATGCAATACAACAAGCTGTCATTCCAACGTTACACACATAATCTATAGAGAACACCCATAGACTATAAGACCTAAAAATATAGAGCTGCACCAGCTATCAAACCAGATAGAAAATAGCTTTCCAAAAAAGATGACCTTCTGTTGTGAAGAACTGCTATTGTCAGAACACTGAATTTAAAAAAAAAGCTGAATTAGTTTTAACTGCACTTCCTCTCCCAGTATGTCAGTTTACTGCAAAAAATGGGAGAATGTGAGCCAGGTGGTACCTTCTCTCCTTTGATGAACACCCTGCTACTATGGTATAAAACAAGGTGGCAGAAAGAAATGCTCAGGAGACAAAAAACACCCCTGGATAACTCCCAATACATAACCCTTGCCAACATGAATCTTGCTTCGCTCCCATAAATTCCTTCCTAATCTCCTTTCTTCTGACTATCAGAAAAATTTGGGGCCATTAAAAAAACAGATCTAGAAACCTCTAATAGCAGTTAAACATCAACAGAAGCAAGACTAACAAACGCAATTTACATCATCAAAAGTTATTATGTATTAGATTTGATTACACTATGTGTTAAATATTCTGCCTCCAACTGTATGTAACTCAGTACCAACACATGAGAAAGATGTACCTACCATCTAGGCATCTCTTCCCACCCATACGGGATGTTAAAATACTCTGTGAAGTAATAGGTGCCACAAATCAGAGGAAGCTGAATGAAAAAGTGATTGAAGAGGAGCGTTTTGAAACACTTCCACTGTTTTTCCCATGTTTCTGGTTTATCCTAAGAAGCAGCAGAAACAAAAAGTTATGTTGCATACTCCTACGGCAGATAACTGAAGTGCTGCAAAAATTACTTTGGTGGCAGTTTCATTTCACCTTGGAAGATAGATAGGAGGTCCTTCAATAATCCAAATTAACTCAGGCAATACAAATTACACAGGATTGGATTCAGTTTCACCAAAATCTCTTGGTTTTCTAAGCTAGCTTTCCATAAAACTTAAAGCCTCTCTTAACAGAGGTTGGATATCTTTGCCTGTTGCCCCAAACTATTCTTGTTATTCCAGTGTTTGCAATTAGCATGAACATTTCACATTCAACAGTTTAACACAAATTTAAGCTTGCTTTTGTTCTTCACACCTCAGAATGTATTTCCATAGCTAAAATAACACAAAGAGAAGCTGAAGACAGGAGCTTGTGAAGGAATAAGCTATCTTGAAAACACACAGTTTTTGCACTGCGACATTTTACCAATCACTATAATACCACCAGCTTCTGAAATTACTAATTTCCAATTCATATTACAATGAACCAGGGGAAAACCAGTCATCTTTAGATACTGGATGTGCCTACAGGCACTTTGAAAGAAACACTTGCTATTAAATAAGCACACCATGTATTTCTTTTATAGTAAGACAGACCCCTACCACCAGATGCTATGATTCTATTACACCTTCCTGTATAAACTTTTGCTACCAAAGATTGACTTAGCCTTTTCTCCCTATAACACCATGGTGGAAAGGATATCCTCCCTCAGGAAAAAACTTCTTTCCTTCCCCAAAAATCCACTTCTCTTTTTTTCCTCTCCTACTACACATACAGTAATTTTTCTCTGCCACTTCCAGGATGCCCTAGTGACAGGGAAAATAGGGTCATATAAATTGGAAACTAGGAAACTGCAGTTGTATTTTCTACTTTACATGTTCAAAGAAAATCAGGAAGTGTGTAGTTCACAACTTACTCTTACCTGCTGAATTTTATACTTTTGCATGTATGGTATAAACTGAAAGACAAATCCAGGTACACAGAGCAAGAAGTATGAAACTTCATGAACTATAAGTGATCCCCAAGTTGCAATCTGGAACTTTGTGTAGTTATCCAGCATGTAATTCCAGGCATTTTTAAATGGCTGCTGCAGGGGATTGTCAGGCAAGAAAGAGTCTATATATTCCACTGCCAGATAAGCAGAGTTCAAAATGTTAACGCTGTCGTTCATTGCCATCGTTCAAACATAAAACATCACAATTACAGTTCTTCTGCAGTTGCCTTTAAGTAACCTGCAAATTTTGAGAAAAAAATGAATAAACAGCAGTTAATCTTCAGGAAAACAAAACAGAACATTACCTATCTTAGTTGTTACCTAGTTTTAAAGTAAAAACAGGAAAGGAAAATGAAGGGAATCAGCTCTCAAGTTTTGGCATTACATCAAGGGAGCTAAAGGATAAATAAATGTTAACTATTACCCAATTTTATTCCAAGTTTTTTGCAGAGTAATTGTATTCTTCACAAAAAGGTTCAAAACAGATTTAGACATTAAATTAGCTGTGATGCCTTGATGACCCAGCCTAATTCTTCTTGTAGCTGTGAGTCAGAATCCATGCAAACTACATCAACCCAGCAGACTGCCTTTAAACAGCAGTGGGATTGAGATAATCAACCTTTTGTAACTAATGGAGTTTTCATCACAGCTCCCAAAAGCATAGGGGCAGCGTTCCTGCAGGTGTCCTGAACTTTTGACATTTCCACAGAGTATGCTGCCTCTTGGTTTGCGTTGGAAGGGACCTTTAAAGATGATCTAGTTCCAACCTCCCTGCCATGGGACATCTTCCACTACACCAGGTTGCTCAAAGCCCTGTCCAACCTGGCCTTGAACACTGCCAGGGATGGGGCAGTCACAGCTTCTCTGGGCAACCTGTGCCAGCGCCTCACCACCCTCACAGCAAAGAAATTCTTCCTATTAACTAATCTAAATCTACTCTTTTCCAGTTCAAAGTCACTTTTCCCCTTGTCTTGTCACTACAGCCCTTGGCAAAAAGTCTTTCTCCATCTTTCTTACAAGCTTTCTTACAAGTCCTTTATGTACTGAAAGGCCACAGCAGTGTCCCTGGAGCCTCCTCTTCTCTGGGCTGAACAATCCCAACCCTCTCAGCCTCTCTCCGTGGGCAATGTGCCCTTTGATCATTTTCGTGGCCCCCTTCTGGACCCCCTCTAACACGCCCATCTTCCACTCTATAACACGTGCGCAATTCATAGGCCAGAGGACACCAGTTAGCCCTCAGCTGATATCCTCAGACTAGGTCTAACATACACAGTGCACCAAGCTCACTATCCAACAACCTTAGTTACCATTTTTCTTTCTTAGCAACAGCATTAAGATGCTGCTGTTTCTTAACAGTAGATCATAGAACTATAGAATAGTTTGGGTTGGAAAGGACTTTAAGATCATCTAGTTCCAATCCCTCTGCCACGGGCAGGGTCACCAGGTTGCTCAAAGCCCCATCTAACCTGGCCTTGAACACTGCCGGGGATGGGGCAGCCACAGCTTCTCTGGGCAACCTGTACCAGCACCTCAGCACCCTCACAGTAAAGAACTTCTTCTTATATCCACCCTAAACTTCATTATCATAATCTCAGATACCATTTTATTAACAGTAAATACATCATAGCAGATGCCAGGGAAGCTTACCACCCGAGCTCCCAACCCGACAGGCACGCCGGGCTACTCACCCTCCCGAGAAGACAGCTGGCAAGCCGAGGTGCCAGAGGCCAGCCTCTGCCTGGGTCGGACTCCTCCACCCCGTCTAGCCGAACGAGGACCCTGCGAGGAAGCGGAGACCGTGGTACACGCACGCCGCCGGCGGGCAGCGGGCACACGCCGCTCACCGCAGGACGGCGACGGGGGTGGAATGCCCGGGGAGGCGCCCGGCCGCGGCATCCGCGCACAGCCGGCCCTCCACCCAGAGCGGCCCTGCGCAACGCAGTTACCGAGATGTGCCTGACCGACCCCCCAGGCGCCGGCTCCCCGGCCCCGGGTCAGGCGAGGTCAGGCCGGGTCTCAGCCGCCCTCCCTCGCGGCAGGGCCGGCGCACCCCCTCACCTCAGCTGTGTGACAGCGGCGGCCCCTCACGCCCCAGCGGAACCAGCCGCGGCAGCGCCCGTCCCAGGAATAACAACCGCCGGGGCAGCCGGCTCTTCAAGTGCGCCCTCCCATTGGCCGCACAGCACCGCCCGGCGCGGCGCCCATTGGCTGGCTGGAGACAGCGGCGGAGAGTCTGGCGTGAGGAGGGCCGGCCGAAACTGAGGCTCCCGCTTACCGATTGGCTGAAGGGGTGGAGTGAGGATAGTGAGACCTCGGAGCGCAGCCAATGATGCGAGAGAGAGACCGGGTGACGTCAAAGACGTGATGAGGAGGAGACCGGTGCCTCAGGTGGGTAGAGGTGGGCGGGGAGGGGCGTGGTCGGACCCTCGGCCCGGGGCCGGCTGCCGCGCTCCGCACGTCCAGGCTGGGCGTGCCCGCCTGCGGGAGCTGTCGAGAGACACAGTGACAGGAGGAGAAAGAGAAGGAGAAGGGGACCACGGGGCGGCGGCGGCCGGTGCGATGGAAGCGTCCGTTCCCGAGAGGAGCCCGCGCAGCCCGTTACCTCCACCGCGCTGCCGTTAGAGTGGTGCCTGCAGGGACGGGGACGGGCGGCGGCCTGATGCCTACACACGGGCTGCCCTGCTGAAGTCGATAAAAGGGCTGAAATACAAGGGTGCAACCTAAGAGCGATGGACCATAACCCCTTCATCGAGTGTGGTATTATGCAGGTAAAATTCCACACATACAAACGTGCAATGCTTTCTAGTGCAACCCACTACCTCAACCCGCAACACATCATACATTATCACCAGCAAAATGTAATCATCCATTTAATTCAAGCGTCTGCCCCCCCCCCCCAAATGTTATTCTCAGCCATTATGCTAATTTCACAGCTCTTAAATTCCAGTGAAACTGAGGTGGACGCTGCGTTAACTGAAAACCAAAGCTTTCAGAAAGACCTGCAGCAAACCAGTAATATTTACATGACCAGTTCCTAAACCTTCATAGTTCAATTGGCTCACATTTGGTTCTTTAGAACATCAGCTTCCCCCCATATTTCTCTCACCATACCTCCCCCCCCCCAAAAAAAAAATAATAAAAAAAAAATCTCCCTTCACCTCTATCAAGATTTTTTGGTTTGAGACTTGTATTGAGAAACACAAGTTTTAAGCGACCTGTTGGCATTAGGAAACCAATATACAAACTTTTATTTGAAGAAAATCTCAAATATGACAATAACTTTGGTCATGTTAAAAGGAGGCCATCCAAGAACGAATAAAAATGAGCTGCTTGATAAGCATGGCCACATACAGTATATTCAGATATTAGCTAATAGAAGCTAAGGTTACACGCATAAATAGGCCTTAGTACCATGCAAGTTCGACGCAATTTCATACATTCATTATATATTTTCAGTTATTTTCATGCCAAATCACCTTTTGGATAAAAAGGTAAGAAAAAAGTAACATCTAAATGTGACCAAAATTGAACAGAAAAAAAAAACATAAGTACAGACAACATTTTTATTAAAAAGATCTTGAAATTACACCTGTTCAAGAATGTTAATACCATCTCTGATCTCCTTCAGTGGGAATTAGTAGTAGTTAAGCATTGTTACATATCAAAAAATACAACTCTGTTTTACAACATAGTACCGACATATTCAAAGTACTGTGCCAAATTATAAATAGTAAAATCAGGTTTTGAAGAATTCCAATAGAAAGCAAGTTATGCTCACATAAACATATGCACATAGTATAGTTTATGTAACAAAAGTCTTATAAAAGGAAACAAATTTACCCCATGCCAGCTTGAATTACTGAGGTGGGATCCAATACCTACTATGAAGACTGACAGTTCATTTCTTTAAATATATTTATTAGTCTCTGGAAAAAATAAGACAAAAATTTACTTTCACCAGAATACACACCATTCTTCACTGACAATCCGTTTCTCAGTCGTGACTGACATAAGTCAGTCCTTATGAAAGTGGCCTTTTTTTTTTTTTTTTAAGACCTTGCAATAAAAAAAATGGTCCACCAGACTTCAAAAATTCAATCAGCTTCTGCTCAACTGCAGAATAATCCTACGCGCTGCGTCTACCTAGAGTAATCTTCATCATCTGTCATCTGTAATTGTAGACAGTCACATCTTCCTCTGTGACTCAAGGTGCAGCTACAAGTAGAGAAGTGCTTAGATACTCAGTCACTTCAAATACACTTGTTGAAGACTGCTTCTAGTGCATAATCAAGTTGAAAATCTGTTTACAGATCATAATGGCTTGTCAATAACTGTAACACCTGGAGTGAAGAGGAAAAAAAAAAAAAGGCAGAAATCTTTAGGTAGTATTTTACCAAAAATTCAAGAATATGAAAAGAAAGTTTTAATATAATACCTTGCAAAGTAGCATAAAATAAAAAAACTGCACCAGCATCAATGTTGATATTTTCCCTAATTTCTCTGACAGAACGTTGTCTTAATCAGGGCAAAGTTCTCAGTTTCTGTGACTTGAAAAAATTTGCCATTACTCAAATTTAATTTTATCAGTGAAATATATTGTTAACATTCACTTCATTCATTTGAGAAACTGCAATTATTGAAGGAAAAAGTTCCTGAATCAGTTCTTGTTTTCTGAATATCAAATCCCAAAGAACTTCAGAATTGGACCCCCATAGATTGCAACACAAATATCTTGTTAAAAAAAGGAGTGGTCATACCAGAATTGTCTTTCTGACTCACCACTTATGTGCTAAATCCCTATTGAGTACAGTTTAATACCATCTTTTAGCTTGTAGTGAATAATTGTTTGAAGTCATCATTCAAAACATACCCATAGTTTCTTCACATCCATTCTGGTATCTTAGGCTTTATCTTAGACAGGACTTTGTTTTGACGCTTTGTCAAATTTCTTATCTTAGCTGTTATACTGCAAAAAGTCAGTTAAAAATATATCTACACACATTACCTGCATAGCTCCTTCCTGTACTCATACAAGATGACACAACTGTCCATTTATCAGTTGTTGGATTATAATATTCCACTGTTGATAAATTACAGGAACCGTCATCTCCTCCAACTACATACAAGAGACCATTTACAGCACAAACACCTAAAAAAAGACAGGAAGCCAATATGAAAATTAGCAATTGGCTTGTTCACCCAAAAAAGCGTGGTTTTTATTCTGCAACATCACAAAAGCAGCAGAAATCCAGGACTATGCCATCCACACCAAATGGTATTACTACCATTTTGAGGTACTTCTTGTGTATACCTGCATTCCTTCTGCACATGTTCATGTCTGCAACCTGCTTCCACGTACTGGCGACAGGGTCAAACACTTCAACGCTTTTTCTTACCAAAGGACCATCATGACCACCTACCGCATACAATAAATTGTTTAACACACCAACACCTGTGAACATAGGAAAATACTCAAAATTAACCAGAGAACAGTTTGACTGATACAAAGCAGAGACAACAGATATTACATCTACTAACATAAATCATTCATCCGGTCAATGTTAGGAACTATTTCAAAGAACATTTGGGTCAGAATGCATTAAAGCAGAGAGATGGTAGCTACAGTAAGACGCTGATAAAATATCTCACATGCCCATCTACTATACTGCAGTATACAAAGACCAGAGCTGTTCTGCAACAGAAGATTTAGAAAATCTGGGATGAAACATGATATGCAGGAAAATGAGGATTGTTGAAACTTAGGACTAATTAGAAGTGACAGTAAATGAGACAGTGCTCAGCCAGCATAATGGAAATCTGACAAGACGACAAAGTGTAAGTGAATTTTCAGAAAGTAAAAACTGTTCAGTATGGAGGATAAAAGCTGAATGGATAGACATTATACAACAGGGATGTATCCACTGAAGTGTTGGAATGCCGTGTAAACATATATATGAAACAAAAGTAAACAGTTAAGAGTGCGCACCTTCCTCCTCCAGGATTTGGAGGAGAATCGTACAATAGTTAGGGTTGGAAAGGACCTTAAGATCATCTAGTTCCAACCCCCCTGCCATGGGCAGGGATGCTTCACCCTAGACCATGTCATCCAAGGCTCTGTCCAATCTGGCCGTGAACACTGCCAGGGATGGAGTATTCACAGCTTCCTTGGGCAACCTGTTCCTGTGCCTCACCACCCTCACAGTAAAGAACTTCTTTGTATCTAACCTGAATTTCCCCTGTTTAAGTTTAAACCCCTTACCCCGTGTCCTATCACTACAGTCCCTGAGGAAGAGTCCCCCTCTGATATCCCTGTAGGCCCCCTTCAGACACTGGAAGGCTGCTATGAGGTCTCCACTCAGCTTTCTCCAGGCTGAACAGCCCCAACTCTCTCAGCCTGTCTTCATACGGGAGGTGCTCCAGCCCCTTGATCATCCTCGTGGCCCTCCTCTGGACTTGCTCCAACAGCTCCATGTCCTTCTTATGCTGAGGACACCAGAACTGCACACAATACACCAAGTGGGGTCTCACAGGAGCAGAGCAGAGGGGCAGGATCACCTCCTTCCACCTGCTGGTCATACTCCTTTTGATGCAGCCCAGGATACGGTTGGTTTCTGGGCTGCAAGCGCATACTGAAGCTGGCTCATGTTAAGCTTCTCATCAACCAACACCCCCAAGTCCTTCTCCGCAAGGCTGCTCTGAATCTCTTCTCTGCCCAACCTGTAGCAGTGCCTGGGATTGCCCCAACCCAGGTGCAGGACCCTGCACTTTGCATTGTTGAACTTCATAAGGTTGGCACTGGCCCACCTCTCAAGTGTGTCAAGGTCCCTCTGGATGGCATCCCTTCCCTCCAGTGCGTCAACTGAACCACATAACCGAACACCAAGCTTCAGTTATCAAAATATCCAGAAGGATACTGAAGGATCTCCTTTACTTTACAGAAAGTTTATCAATCTATAAGCTTGGGATGAAGGAATAAAGCAAGCTAGTCTATATCTACTTGCTACTTGGGCTCCACATATAGAAACAAGCAGAAAGGAAGGCCTGTTGTTCATTCCTCACTTTATAATGCACTATTAGAACCCAACATACCAGATTTCAGAAACGTAGGTGTTTTTTGCATTAAAACTTGTGAGTGATGGACCGTAAATACAACTGAAAAAACACCACTATGAAAGTACATTGGGAAATCTAATATATGCCACATTTAAGGTTATGAAACTCAAAGCTGAGGTACAGATTTGTGAATATAGTCTTTAAATGGCTCCATGGGAAGAGCACAGCTTAAAATCTTTATTAAAGGGAAACAGCAAATATGAATGCAAAATATTAGTTCAGTCCTTCAGAGGGAAAAAACCCACCAAGCTGAGTTAAAAAAAAAAAAAAGAGAACCCTGAGACCTTGACAGCCAGCTGAAATATCTTTGAAAACATATCACTAGTATTGTATGTAAGAGCCATTCTTATAGAGGGAGAGAAATGACTCCTGCTGAAATAACTACATTTCCTTATTTAAAGACAGATTTTAATAATGAAAATAAGAGGGGAAGGAAACATGGAAGAGTTAATTGGTACTGCAAATCTGAAAAATAGCTTCTTAATAGGACACTGTTTTATAAATCATGCTATCTAGTGCTTTATCAGTGATACTCACTACTAACATTTCCCCATATCCTTTCCAGTTAATTTAATTCCTCTTTTGTTACTATTAATTCTAGCTATCATATCACAGTATAGTGTGACAGCTTTTCTTTCTCCCACTCTGATCACACTTTATTAGACAGGATAATATAATACTCATCTTTTGTAGAATTAAACATTACAGAGCTAGAAGGAGGGCTAAGATATTTAATTTAAATATGTGATGTGATATTCATCCCCCACTCAGGTTTTCTGTATAGTTACCAACCTTCCTATTCAGTGCGTAGGTTTTCCCTCTGCCATATTGCCATTTTTTCTTTAGCTCCTTATTTTTAATAATGTCCTCAGTTCCTCTTTGGTGCTTCATATTCCCTTAATCCCACACCCAGTTTCCAAGTCCTACCTTATTTCTTGCTCCTTCCGTCTGTATCCTCTTGTTGCCGTCTTCCGAGTTCTCCTTTCTTTGTTATTTTTCTTTCCTGCCCATTTTTCAGGACCCCTTATATCTCTTATCCCCCCAAAATGGCCTATATCTGGGTCTGAAGTTCCTCCTCCCAATATATTGCTGGAAACAGATCTGTCCCCATATTGATCAACCGAGAAGCAATTGGTACTAAAGAAAAGTAACCAAGGGTAAACCTCTGAAGTTGCTTTTGAATGAAGCTGAAGCAGTAGGAACAGAAGAGACGGGCTTAAGTTCTTTGATATGACCAGAGATCCAAAGGTTTAATACAGGAACAAAATTCTCTTTAGTTAACATCCATAGTACCACTACCAGGACTGATGGCCAGTTGAAATAACTCTGGTGGTTTTGGACATTCGGCCGTTACAGCCAAGATCAGTTAATAGCTGTGATTTCCACATTTCCAGCCACTCCTCTCCCATTCACAGATACAATTTTCTATGTATTTAACAGAATGGCACAGAAGAATGTTGATTATTTTACTCAATTATATGAATCTGAAATAACTGACTACATTTACAGTTTCTCCTTTTTTTTTTTTTTTTTTTTTTTGTTGCTGCTGTAATCAGAGGACAAGGTAAAAGGCAGCAGAGAGCTGAGTAAACAAACACAAGTCCTGAACTCTGGGACAAGGGAAGGGAGAGGAAGGGCAGAAAGATCCCAGTAGTTAGTGTATCTAAAGACACTAAACATCAAAGTTGTAGAACTAATTCAACTTTTTTAAAAGATCTGAAAATACCTAGTGTATAAATAGGCTACAAGCACAAAGATAGTTTGCAAAAACAGACTATTAAAAAAAATGCTGAGATAAAATGGGTGTGCAGGCAGATTGCAAAATGAAGCTTTGTCACAACCCATCAACACTATTTGTCTTTATAATTATACTTGTAGTTTGCCCACTTTTATAAACATTTTTCTCAAAACTTGCCAATATTAGACAGGAGTATTTAACAGTACCCTTACTGTAACTCTGGCCAGTTTTTAATCCAGAATTTACTTTAAAGATGCACAGGCTCAGTAACTAGAAGTTTCACAAGACAGCCGTGTTTTCTTGAGATACCATGTATCATGTTTCCTTCATGAGCATCATAGTTTTTGTTTAGAAACACAATCAAAACATTAATTTTAGCATTAAGTGACATATCAACTTGCTGATTTTTGTAAGTATGTAACGAAAGTATCAGAAACTAAGTATCTAAATTTCAGCAATGGTTTTAATACTTTTATATATTTCTTCTGAAATAATTTGGACATAAATATCATTATACAGATTAAAAACTGTTCAGAGTTTGTAAAGAACAATGGAAGTCAGGATGAAAATTTGGGATAACTAGTAATTATCTACTGAGCATACTAGAAGTCCATTCAGTTTTATTTGTAAGAGCATCTCTTCCAATTATGAAGCACATTAATGCAACCGCCAGTAGATATTTGAAGGGTGCTGCTAAAAAGCACCATTGAGTACTTGGCAAAAAAGTGACTTAAACAACTAAAAAAATAAATGTAGAAAAGTAATATTATGCAATTTGACTTGAAAAAGTCCATGGCAACGCATCTAGAGAAATAAAACAACTTCTGCGAGTTGAAAAAACCTGAAATACCAAAAGACAAATAGAGGACAGTGAACAGTAAATGAGATTTGAGTCCATAATATAAATAGATAATGAAAATACTAAAGTCAGTTTGAAGCTGTGGAAGTATCATTTCACTAAACAAAAGCCAAATATCATAGGCACTTTTGATGTCTTTAAAGAGAAATATACATACTCAGAATCGTAAAAAGGAAAAAAAAAATCCATGAGAAAAATAAAGAAGAGTTTTTTAGGATTATAAAGAAATAAATGGATATACCTTGGCTAAATGATAAGGAAGGATAACATATAGTAGCCCATATAAATATGCAAAGGATGTAAACACCAGGCAATGAGAACAATTACTGAAGATGAAACAAAGGGTACATAAATGGAAGTAATAGGATGAAACCAGTAATACAAACTTAAGAATGAACAAGGATAAAATTTCCTGCAGTGAATCAGAATGCAGAACAAGTCCTTCACAGAGGTGGAAATCTAGTCACAGTTCACGTGTAGTCAACCTGATAATGCTATTAGAAAAATCAGCCCTACACTAGCAAAGAGACATTTTTGAGGAAATGACATTTTTTCACCCTGACCATGTAGACTTTGATACTTCAGTATTTAGGTGACATTAAATTGATTGTCACAATCCATGCATATTAGTGTGTATGTTAAAAAACATCAGAAGTTATGGGAAAAGGAGGAATATGAAAAGTATGAAAAAGCAAGGAAAGATATTTACTATTACAGACTGAATCTCACGCTATAGGACAGTTTTGTATTTATAACGTGCAATATATCAGCCATTTAAGACTAACATATTCCATTAAACTCAGACTTTAGCTTACCTTTGATATTTTTATATACATTTTAAAACCACAGATTTGTTTCAGTTTTACAAGGATAATTGATTCTTGCCCACTCACCTGCTCCACTCCGTCTAGTGCTCATTTCTGCAACATAGTTCCACTCATTCGTATTAGCATCATAGCATTCTACCGAACTAAGGCACTGACGTGACGCCCCATCGTAGCCACCAACAGCATACAGTTTACCTAGAGGGGTAAACAACAGAAACACACTTCTAATCTGCACAAACTATGTTGGTACACAGGCTGAGGGGAAGTCATCGTTCTCAGAATTAGCTATTAATCAGTACCTCTTGTCAATCCATTATTGAGTTTCTATTTCTTATATAGTTCAAGATAGTACTCTATAGTTTTTGTCACTATAAGGATGTAAAAGGCAGACAGTATCTAACAAGAACAATGTGCGTCAGCTTAAATTGCCTAGCTGAAATACAAAGGTACTTTACCCTGGTTTTAATTAAGAACTGTTCAAAAGCCAGCTAATTTAAATATGTCCAGCGCTGGAAGCTCACAAATAGACTTCGTAGAAATGTCAAAAATTCAGATGAAAATTAGTTGTACAGCCTGCATTTTCAGATCAGAAACAGCAGTGGTTCCTATGCAGCTAAAACACACAACTAATACTGTTTTAAGACCCAAGAGCTGGTCCAGGTACATTGTGCAAGTGACATCCAGGCTATTCACCACCAAGCTGACTCAAAAGCCAGCAGTTTTCCTGGCACTGTCCTCGATATCATCGCCAGCATGCAACCAGCAAGGTCAGCCACAGCTAACAGAGTTGACAGTTGCAGTGCTACATCACTAGAGACCAATTTATAAGGTCATCACTTCAGTAATCAGGCTCTCTAGCTTTGCTGACATGCGTAACTTAGAGCATGCATGCTTAGCCAGCTTTTCTTCAGCTAGCCTCAGGCACAGTTGAAGCTCTGAAAAAAATTTACATCATCTATGCTAAAAGCTGGTCAAAACCAAGTAGAACGATTATGTATCGTTCATACCATTTGAATTACAACGTTGAGCAAAAACATAATTCAGAAGTATGTTTTCAAAAGTGAGTAAAGTCATTAGGGTAAATTATTGCATTCCCTCCCCCCCTTTTTTAATATAATTTGTCAACTCACCTCCAACAACACCTACGCCAACACTACTTCTTCTTGTGTTCATTGGAGCTACATGAAACCACTCATTAGTCTTTAAGTTGTAAACTTCAACTGATGATAAACCTATGAAGATAATATAACATTATTTTCTCTATAAATCTAGATGCAACAAACTGTCTACCCTTCCAGAAAATTCTTCATATCTGAAAATTCAAATTATTTCATTTTAAGGACTATTACTGTGCAAAAAGCATAACCTTTAGATAACCAATTACAGTCAACCCATTCTTGGTGTCTGAAAATGGGCAAATTGATAAAAGCTTTTATGGAACTCTGAGAAATTCTTCCCTGGATTTTTTTTTTTTTCTTTCTTTTTAATGAAGTCACAATGTTCTGTCCTATATGTGCTTCTGTAATAGCTATTAAGGAAGAGGATCATCTCTGCACAAATGCTTTAATGCGTCTGTGAAGAGAATGAACAGTGCATGTCCAAAGCCTTCCCAGAGGTTAGAAAAAGCTGTTTATAATCCTACTTACACTACATGAAAATGCAGAAATATACTTCATATGCAAAGAGGACAAAGGAATTGTAATTTTTAGGCTCACATTTTCCATGAGTGAAAGACTCTGACTATAAAAGGAATACTGAAAGACAAAAAGGCAACTTGTCAAAGATTAACTAGCCATTAAGCCAAGAACCCTAGACGGGAGCAAACAGTCCACTGTTCAGGTAGAAAGATGTGACCACTAAAGCACATTCCACACTTCAAGATGCCAAGCTACTTTCATGCTTGGTTTCATCACCGCTACTGGGAAAGAGATGTTAAAATTTGATACAATTATGTCAAAAGTAATCAAAGCTAAGCAACACTGTATAAAGGCAAATATACCTGTACTCCCATCAAATCCTCCCACAGCATAAAGAAGGCCATTTAATACAGCTGCTCCCAGTGTGCTTCTCCTGTCTTGCATATTAGCAACACTTGTCCACTGGTCCTTCACTGGATCATAGGAATCTACCGTGCGAACTCTCAGAGAACCATTGAAACCACCAACAGCATAAACCATGCCTCCCATGTACACCATTCCTAGAGCAGGGAAACAGGGAGGAAAGATGAGCATTTTAGTCTCTCTGTCAACTTGTTTTATTGTGTACTCTCCTAAGTATGCAGATACTTGATATAACTTACAGTACTCACTACACTATGAGGTTTTTGACAGCGTCCTAGAGCTGCACTTCAGATTAAGCACTAGAAGTTCTTACACTTTTTGTTAATAGTAAACTTACACTTCTGAATATCATGCCTGCTGAATTCCTTCTTGCTTAGATATCTCAGCTGCTTTAAGATCACATTTTCACATTTTTAGCGTCTGTCACTTCTTCACATTTTTAATCTCACTTAATCTTCATTTAATCTTCACATTCTTCATCTCAACATAGAGTATTTTAATAGTAAAATTATTCATAATGTAATGCAATACAATTTAAATTTCATTATCCTTTGTATTTATAGGAGGTAATAAAGCAGTTTACTCTAGAGATTACAAACTGAAGCACAAATTAAGATCAAGTTATCAAATTTGTATTGTTTCAGATTAGCAAGTAATTTGAAAACCAAGAATGATCACTGAAGTCAAGGCTTAGCCCTTCTCAGATAAACATCTGAAGTACTGTTCCAAAGAACATACAATGCTTTATACAGACACCTACATTCTGCAGCATTACCAACTGCAACAGAAAATTAGGCATCATTTACCTGCTCTACATCTTCTGGAAGGCAATTCAGCCACCTGATGCCAGCGTTCTTCTTTAAAATCATAGCATTCAACACTGCGAATTGCCTTTGGTGCCTGTCCTCCAACTACCATCATCAACTAAAAGGGAGAGAATAGTATTTTTTAGTTATTTGCATATATGAGAGCACCTGAAAGATCAAAAAATGTTAAAAAATAAAGCAAGCTTCTGTACAAGAAGTAATTAAAGGGCTCCTAAATAAGAAATTGGGAGTCTTGCAAACCAGGCAAAACACATGCAATTTGTAATTATTGTGGCCAGAGTAAACATCTGAGGTAGAAAAACAGGAAGCAATTAGAATCTAGGTAAAGTTCCCATGAATGAGGCAGATCCTGCTGTGTCTTCACATCCTACTCTGACCTCAGGTACGAGAATTCAGTGTCTATGATATTCAATGGAATTGTGACTATTCATCACAGAACAGCCTTATCTTGTTCCCTTGGGAGAAATGTGCTAAACCTGCTGAACAGAATCTCCTATTCCATTATTGCAATTGCTATAATAGTACTATGAGAAAACTTCTTTACTTCACTGGAAACAAGATAATATCTAATGTTTAATTTGTTTTCTTCTAAAATGAATGAAAGGCAATGTTTAGGTAAAAATGGAGTAAAATGTCTCAACTCAGAAGCTTTAGTCTTTAGTTTTTTGTGATTGCTTTTTTAAAACTAGCCTTATTTCCCCACAACTGTGTATTTCTCTGATGCTGAAGCACATATTAAAAATATATATATTGGAAGGGGAGATAGTGGTGGTGGTGTGTGTAGGTGGGAGACTAAAAAATCTGTATCATAAGAGCATAAAGCTAATCACTTGTTACATTTTTGTGATAAATATTTTTGTGATAAATAATTGTGGTACAAAATTTTTTACTGGAATACCCCAAGTGACAGCAATGCTCTTATCTTTTGAAATGGAGTTTGAAGAAATAAGTATATTAGAAAAATAAGGGTCTTACTTTTGGAAGGCTAGCGGGTGTTCTCAATTTTGTTCGAGTGCTTTTCATCAATGCTCGTTGCTCAGTTGGCAGCAAGTGGTACTTCATAGCTTCAATGAGGTAATCTTTACAAGCACTGCTGTTCTTAACCAGTATTTCCTCTTCAACTCTCTGTTTATTAATAGAAGTTTAACAAGGTCTGAGCATGTTAAGGAAGTAAAACACAAATCACAATCTGAAGTGTAATAAAGCCTGTGTTATATCACACAAATGCAGATTAATCAGACTTTTTAGATTGTCATTTAACCAGTTAAACACAAATTTATGTGATGGCAATACGCAGTCCCTGAAAAGAAAAAGGGAAATAGAGAGACATTGATTCTCAATTAGTAAGGGGAAGAAACAGTGTTAGGCAAGGTAAATCACTTCTCTTGCAATCAGGCACATTTCTTGACTTTTCAAATACAGAGAGTACAGTACACTTTAAGGGAGGGATCGGTGGAGACTAATTTAAGAAACTAGTAAAGCCACCCCGCAACAATAAAAATAAATAAATAAATTTAAAATCAACCCCACACAACAAAACCCAAAACAAAACAAAAGTGCCCAAAACAACCCACAAAGTATGACAAAATGCGTATCATAAACCAGAATTTTTAAAATAAACACCTACCAACCTACTGCTACACCTACTATCCAATGTTAATAGTGAACTCACATTTTCAACCTTAAATATTTGTCCTGACACCAAAATATTCAAAATGAGCTTATAAAATTTCAAAAAATGTATTATATCTGAGGCAGGTAAAGGTATGTTTCCTTTGTCATTAATTCCTAACCAAATTATACAGTAGATACAATTCAGAAATTGAAAATTCACTTACAAAAAGAAATCTTGTATCAAAGATTATATTACAAATGAAAGCTAACCTGATCTCAGTGAATGAAATAATACGAATTGCTAGTGTGGTAAAATAAGCAGTCAACCAAACAAATAAATTACTTATATATGTCATCTTCTATATATGTCATGTGGCAATCCCTCATTTGGCTCTGTGTGTCTGTGTGCACGTGCATATGAGGTAGTGGTTGTTTATTTTTACTATCAGTAACACACTACATTCCACCGTTTAAATTCTAAATTATCAATCTGGCATTAAAAAAAACCCCAAACAAACAGAAATTTTCACGTGCAGAAGAATTAGTATTCCTTTTTGCTTACCTGAACTAAATATTCCCGGGAAAGCAAAGGCAGCCGAACATGCTCCATCAGGCGTGCCATTAGCTCCTGCCTTACATCTTTGTCATGGTTTACCCACGCTATCACTGCTTCAAATACCTTCCAGAAAACAAACAAATGCAAGTCCCTTGACTTACAAGTTCATAAGTATGAATATATCAGCGTGCCTCCAAAAAGAGTTTTTGCTTATACTAAAATTCCTAATGAAAGAAAAGATGACAGCAGTTACAGCTCCTATTGTTTCCTTATTTATCCACTATAAAATTCTGAGGATGCATTAGCCAGTGTCTTTTTATATCACTCCTCTACTGGTGTTTCAAGGACAGCTGTGCTACATTGACAAAATGCACACAGTAACTTCATTGATACTGAAAATCCAATAAAACTAGGTAAACAAACAACACAGCAGCAATGATATTACAATCCTCATACTTTTCTTCCTTTCTTGGAGAATTTATCTGCCAAATCATCATTCAAAAGACTTTTCATCACTGGGTGTTACTAGGAGAACCGATCCCAAGCCTAGTTTCTCCTCTGTTGCACAGCAGCCGATCATACATCTAGAGCATTAAAACCTTAATTATACTCCACAGAAGCAACATTACATGTATCAAAGTGATAGATCCTGACCTTCAGGGTATTATGGAAGAGCAATGTGACTTTGCTAGTTGCAGTTTAGGCAGATAGTGCCTAGATTCAAAGTTCCAAAAAGGTTTTAATACAAAACACTACCTAGCCATGCAAATCAGAATTCAAACATGCTTTTGAATACAATTTAGCCTCATTTGAACAGAGGTGTTAGTACCATTATATAATCCTTGGAAAAAAGAAAAACCAACATATTTTAAATTGATCGCAACTGGATTCAAAAGGTCAAAATGAATACATCTACAACCTGAAAACTATTAGAGGTTAGAAGGGCTGCACTGGACTCACTGAGATCACAAGAGTTTCAAAAATGTCTTTAAAAGAATGAGTTCTAGCTAAAGATAAGCCAACACATATTTAAACTGAAGTTTGGTTATACCAAGTTACCTAGGCATCTCCTTTGCAACTCACATATGTTCAGTTAGCCTAAACAGCCCACATGTACATACAGAGTTTTAATACATTCATGGGACTGCTGATGTTAAACTTAGTAGATGGCATACACTTGCTCTTCAAACTACTATTTTGGAGTTATTTATCCCCTGGTAAACCAGACTCCTATGTATGTAATTCACAGCATGTGTTCTGTTTGTCCTGCTTTAAGATGAGAAGGACTATCCATTTAATTTAGTTTCCATTTTTTTCAAAGAACAAAATGTTAAGTAATAGAATACATTTTTAGGATTTTTAAGAGTTCAGATTAATTTTCAACATCAGACTGACAACACTTTTGGGGAAAATCCGTAACACTTTTAGGAAAAATCCTTTAAATGAGCAGAATACATGCTTCATTTCTCTGAGGAAACAAACACATCCAAACAAGTGTACAAGAGCAGTAAGAGCAAGCTCGCTCTCTCACTCAAAAGAATAAACCCAATACCAGGATACAGATGGTCTTACCTTCTCTTCTGAGGCAATTGTGAGTTTGTCACTGGATATAAGACTGCACACCTGCTCAACACCAAGATTGAGGTATTCTTCACTAAGAACGACATCAGAAAAGTGCTGTTCTGTTTGGACAAAAAGAAATACTCTAACATACAGTGGCAAAGTGTATTCCACAACAAGCATTAAAGCAGCTGAGGAAAAATAGAGGAAAATGATTCACTATGCAAGCTATTTTGTCATATCTAGAAACAATACCTTAACTTAAAATATTTGATATAAAGATTGGTCTCACAAATTGCTTTTATATTTAAAAATTCTTGAAAATAGTGGAAATATTAAAACACATTATACTAAAAGGAGCAATCATAGCAATTTAACATTTTCAGCATTGCTTCATCTTAGTACTTGTCTTTGACAATTACTTAGGTTTTGCTACCTTTTATACACAAATACAGAAAAAAAAAAGATTCCAGAAAAGAACATGCTCTGTATGTAGTTGACAAACATGTTTTAAACCTGTAGTTCAACATGAACAATGGCTGATTCATTAGACCTAACCAACAGTGTCAAACAAACAAGTCTGGATCCTGTTGTGTCTCTCAGAGCTTCTCCAAGGTCATAAAAATATTACATATCGCTATCTCTGCAATATGTAGACTTTTTTTTAAATGTCTCAACTTGAAATTAACAAAACTGACAAAATTTAATTTTTTAATTGTAGAACCAGACATTTTCTTTTAATATAGAGCATGTATCTTTATCAAGTTTTTCAGTTATTCAATTGTCCTCTCCCTTCCTTAAAACTGCTTTTTAGCCTCCATCCAGTTGACTGTTATTTTTCCCCTCTTTAGCTATTCTAACAGAAGTTAGCAGGGACAACTGTTATGTGGGAATTTAAGAATTCACTCAAAATTAGAACAACTAGAAAAAGGTCATCAAACATATTCAAACTAAATAACTTTTTGAAGCCTTTTTTATCCCTCCACTAGTGCTACTATAGTTAAGACTCCATGCTTGACAAACTGTCTTAAGCTGCTAAAAAAAGCTAAAGAATGCTGAATGCTTCCAGCTCAAGAAGTCTGAATTTTTCAGGTCAACTTTGCAGGGTTAAACAGCTTTTTTGCACTGTACTGAAGACTAGAAAGCATAAAAAGATAAATCTAACACAATACAATTCTGGTCCTTTATGTAGTTCAGTATCCTGTTCCTTGAAACAGGCAGCACAAATTGCTCCAGACAAAAGTGCAAGAATTTATATGAAAAGTATGAGAATAAAACCTCCTCCCATAAAGGTCTCACTATAACCATGGAAGCTTAGAGATTGCTAGCCAGAAGGATAATATTTTACCATAATCACATTTTACTAAACAATAAATTTAGTAAGATGTAGTCCAGTCCCCTTGAATCCTGTTAAATTCTTGACTTTAATACTTTGCTATAGTAACAATCCCACAGGCTCATTGAACAAAAAGCTCCACATCTAAATTTAACACCCAGTTTACCATTAATCAGTTTTCAATTAGTATCCCCATGTTCCAATGCTGAATACGATGACAGGGAAAACTGCAACCTGTCTACTCAAAATCATTCATCATTCTATATTCCTTTTTAGCCTTCATCTCTAAGTACAGTCCTTGCCTTTTCAGTCCCTTATCCTACCAGCCTTTTCATTCATGCAATCATCATCACTGAAGTTCCTCCAATTCCGCAGCATTCTCTTATGATAAGCGGGTTGTATTTTCTGCAGTATTTCAGGCAATGAGAGAGAAAGGATGAGGAAAAATAGCATTGATTTTTATAACACCACCATTACTTTTCTACTCTTTACAAATCTTTATGTTTGCTTTTCAGACTACAAATACACAGTTTCTTAAGCTGAAGTAAAATTTTCTGAGGAACACTTACTGAAATAAGTATCTGATGAATTTTACTATTTGTATATGGCAAATAGATGTTGAGAAAGGTAATTTGCATATATTAGTTTTATGATAAACTCCCAATTTCAAGTGACAGCACCACAAAACAGCATGCCTGGCTATACTCAGAAGCTGAATTAGGAAGCAAGCAGAAAGGGGATCTCAAACAAATCTGAGGTTCAGAAGCCTTGTTCAGCTTCCCTGAGAAAGCCTATTCGACAGTGGATTGCATCCAACAGGATACACTTCGTAAACTAGAAATACCCAGTTGATTTTATAGACTCATATGTAAAAGCCTTGCTTTTTAAGTTGATTTAGATTTATGACATGCTCTAAATAGGAAGAATGCAGCCTCTAAACCAGAAAAGAAAAAGCTGAGAATTTTCAAAGTAATACAATGAATGTGAGGCTGTCTCCTGTTTTCATGTTACAAAGAGAACTGTGGAAGGAACTAAAAAATAAAATAGACAGTATTTTAACGAAGCATAAGACTTATTTCACTGGATGTCAGCCTCTGTGCTTAAAGCATAAAAAAAGGCACATGGCCAAGAAAAGAAAGAAGAGTGACAAAAAGGAGAAATTAAAACAAACTACTCAGTCAATAGCTACAGGCTCAGGTTCTCCAGCAATACCTGGAAACAAATCCTCAGCTGAATGAATTACAATAAAAAGAGGAGAGTAGATTGATACATAAATTTTAGTCATCCAAAAGAAAGAGGTAAGGTGAAATCACTTGTCTCTTAAGAACCACATCTCTTGTTGTCAAGGAGACCATTTTAACTGATTGATAGATAACCTTTTCACAGAAACCAATGGAAATTACTGTTAAATGGATTATTCAAAATAATTAGAAACCAAAATAGAACAAGGAAATGCAAAACCACCAATTAAATCTGCCAGCAGCAATTTATCTAAAGCTGATCAAGTATTGAAGGCAGAAGGCATTATTTTATCATATATTAAAATAATGCTTATGAAATTCAAACTTTTTGCCTCCTTTTAATATGAAGGATATCATTATCTTTAAAATAATATTATCCAGTACTAAGAGTTCCAAAAATCCCACTTAGAGCCTCTCTTTCTAAATAATATTGGGGAAGGGTGTGCATTTTTTTGCCTTCTGGGTTAGTATTTGTATTATCCCATATTATTGCTTACATCCTGAAAGCTTTGATAATCTGGAGATATTAACATCAAACATCATGAAACTTAGGACATCATTAAAGAAACTTATGATGTAATTAAATATTTCATGCATCTGTCCCCTGCAAAATCTCAAATTAGCTTGGTCTTCATTAGTTGCATTAGGTAACATACTTCTTTCTTCATGAACATCTCCTAGGTAAGCAAACAGAATTATCTATCTGGATTTTTTCATGTGAGCATAAAGGGGTTTTTTTTTCCTCCAAACCACACAGTGTGCAACTTTGACAAATTTGTGTTGGAATCCTGCCCCACTTCTTGCCACTTTACCGAGACACTGAAGCCAGCTGGCTCCAGATTCAGGCAGCCTGAAACAAGCTGCCTTCGGAGCTGCCGAGGCCTGGCTCACAAATTCCCACTTCCTAAGCAAGTAGAATCCCACTTCTTTATTATCAAAACTAAAATCTGCCTTAAAAAAAAATAAAAAATACCTTCCATTTTAGGACATTTCTAAAATATCTGTTCCAATTGCATATGTAAAACAGATTTTCACATTTTCACAATTGATAGAGTTTCTATCTGAATAGCTAGATAGTCCTTGTCTGCCTGTACCAGTAGGACAGGACTTCAGCTTTAGGAACAAACTAAAAGGACAAAAAGGAAGTTCTTAACAACATGAAAGAGGCTAGTAACAAAATGTATGTAAGTACAATAAACAATGCCAGCAGAGAGCACAGCAAAACAAGAGGAGTTGTAAAAGTACCACTTTTTGGTATGTTTCATTATGACTCTGGAGACCTGTATTATACATACACACAGTGGCATTAAGCACTCTACCTACTTCTTCTATCCAAAAGGCACATAGTCTTGGTGTCCAGAAAGATATTGACACTAATTTTTTCAATTACATACAAAGGAAAACTAATCTGAAGTCTGCACAAGACATTTTTGCTATAAACATTTGTGGATTGATTCACAAACACTAGTTCGCTCTTTTATATGCTGATAGTCAGACCTCCTCTGGCATAATTGTCTTTACTAAATGCAATAAACAAGTACATAAGCAAAGGTCTGCTGAAGTTCCCTCAGACTGAAAATTTTTCAGCGAATCATGGTGGACAAAACTAAAAGCCTGTAACTCCTTTTTGTTTAATGACAGTGGTGGCTGTTGTCAGTGTTTGCCTCTGTGTATGACATTGTTGAAGGCTGCCTAAATTTCTGTTCCATCACTAATTGGCTTTAGTCATTTTCTAACATTTTTCTGAGGTGTTCCAGCAGCTCATGACACTTAATATTCATTTCCAGAAACCTTTTTAACATCGTGCACACTTTCAGAAATCTCCTAAAGATCCTCTCAAAGCCACAGTAACACGTATGAAAAATACAGCCAGAGCCTATCAGTGCCAGAGACTGCAGCAGGAAAAAAGGGAAAACCCCTTCTTATACCCTAGATCTTTTCATTACAGTAATCCAGTGTATATTAGTGTGTGAAACAAAATATCACAACCAAATATATCAAGTCTCGTAAGTGTCTTTTGTCTGGTTTAGGCCAACTATTTCTATTCCACAAAACAGATGATGATACTTTTTACAAAATGGAGTGAGTACCTGCATCTTTCTGGTGTGATAATGGTACAAAACCAGCTGGAACCTTCCAGAAATGATATGATAACCTTTTGTTTTACGCCAATGCAGAGCGTGGGAGCTTGGAAAGATCTAAGTTCACTTAAGAGAACAATGACAATTTCTCAGAGGAAACAAACATGTAAGTAAGAATTAGTTTTTAAAACTATTGCTTCAATTCACCATGTCAGATTGTTATTTTTTTCTTTTTTTTTTTTTCTTTTTTGCTTGGGACAAAAGGTCTTTGCTAGTGGCCTAACAGAAGACACTGGTCAAGCAGGAGCCCCAGCCTTAGTATGGAGAGATAGACACAAACTCTGCCAGTTGGAGAACCAGAAGAAGCTAAATACTGCAGAATCTTCTTTTAAACAAAAAAACAAAAAACCAAAAAACCAAAACCCCACAATCTGATTTACTTGTCAATTTTATGCTTAAATAACTGCTTTTGAGAACACCATGAAATTCATAGCAGCCAAGGTAACAGCAGCATAGCAACAGACGTTGCTACTCAAAATAGAATCATAAGAACGATTCTGCTAACTACATCCTTCCAATCTCACGCATACAAATGTACACAAGAATAGCCTACAGAAGACATGCATGCTTCCAAGTCTAGTTGGGGCTCAAAGTTTTAGAGCACCAGAATCAAGAATGCTGTATCCCACAGCGAAGTACAACGCAGCATGCTAAGATTCCCTAACAAGTTTCTTCAGCATCTCTTCAGCATGATGCTAAAAGCCAAGAAGGTTTGCTGTGTAAAGCTGGTCCTCAAAAGACACTTCTTCCACTGGTAATCCAATGTTTCCAAACCCCAAACCTGCCTATGCAGTGAGTGGAAGTACATTATTATTCTTTGGTTATAACTAAGAAATATGTCAGGGCCTAAGCACCAAGCAAGTGTTCTCTCTAGTCCAAATGGAATACTCCTCTTCATTAAAAGGCATCTATCTTCAGGTTGTACATAATTTTACAACTATAAAATGCACCATATTCTCTGGAAAAACTGTTATTTCCTGAACATCCTCTAAGACTATGTAAGATGTATATCAGACTAAAACTGAGGACAGACTAGCAGCGCTTATGCTATATACTCTTTGCAGGAATCCTAACACAAGAAAGAAGGATGAGAGGCCTCAGCTGAATGTAGTCCCTGACTGTGCAAGTGTGACAAGACCCAAAGCAGGACTGCTTTCTGGAACATCACGAGAACAAGGCACATCTGGGAAAGTTTAATTGCAACAAAAGCTCATTCCAAGTAATCTGTATCAATTGTCCACTATTTTCAGATCTCTCCATAGGCATCATAGATACATACAAATGTCTCTCCTAAATTACAGAAATCTCTCACTCTGCTACAGGAGGACCAACTCCACCATAGAATTATGAAGTTCCAATTTTAATGAAAATTGGGGTTTTACTCCCACTGGAAGAAAGTTCCAGAGTTTCACTTTTCCAATAACTTCTGATCTATACTGGCATCAAATTATTTTTATGCTATTACTGTCTATTAGCAGAAGTATCTCCCTGCCTCTTTTTCGTAAATATTAAATAGCAACTGTAGCAAAATAAAGACTGAAAGAAGTTAAACATCCAAATGCTTTTCGCTTTCTCTAGCAGGGAAAAATTTCCACTACTTTTTCGATCTAATAATCCTCTTCCGTATTCGTGCTAGTTTCTGGAGCCTTAATCCCGAAATGTCTGCTCCTGGGAGTTCCGCTATCTATGATACAAGGACTAATTCTGAACTGGCAAAGCCATGTATATTTGGCTTAGACTTTTGATAAAATTTTTTCAATTGTAAGAAAGAGCCTTGACAAAGTACAAAGAGCCACTTGAGATAAGAAAGCGAGGGTGGAGGGGAAAGAAGCTACGATGGCTCAAATACAGGCAGTAAGCAGCTTGAAAATTCAAGAGCAAAAACATTGACCTGAATGGGTATAAAACAGTACAGAACAAAACCAGGGAGTTTGACAGAAATCCAACAAGACTGATGATCGACCTATTCCAAGGAGAAATGGAGGCCAACCCTTCCTCCCTGCTTTTGCCAGGAGTACTGAGCATGCCAGTGCTCTGCTTAATACGTTGCAAGTTCCAGCTAGTACCAGCAAATAGCTTCCTGGCACAGCAAAGGATGCCTGATCAAAATGACCCAGAGAGGGAGGGCTACAAGTTGGACACAGTTCCTGTGCTCTCAAACACATTTAATCAATATTGCACTTAAGGTCTTGACAGGGTCTTAGATCTTATATTTCTAGAAAGTAATCTATATAAATATTAGCTTCTACTACTAAATTGAACAAAGGATGTTTAGAAGTAACCAAGGCATAGTCAGAATAGAAGGTGGAAAAAACCCTTAAAATTCAAAATTAAGCAACAGCTACACTAAAATGTGTTCCCTAAAACATTAAATATCTGAACATTAAGCCTGGTATCTGAACATTAATTAACATTAACATTAAGTTAATAAATGCATGCCTTGCTTCCTATTGCATAAAAGGTGAAAAATATAATAGCTTTTTGGATTTGATATTACTCAAAGACAAAAATATTTAATTAAAAATCTTTGCATAATAGTCTAAACAGGGTTACCACAAAGTCATTGAGTCACATATACATTAAAACTTCTCGAGTAAGGTATGCATTACAAAAGCTAGTACTTTCAAAGACAACCTGAACAGCTTTTGAAGTTTTTTTAATTGATACATAAATAATTTGAATACAATTTCACTGGACTAAAAACTTCTGAGTATGGCCGATCTGTATACCTCAGTTTCACACTTAAAGTGGCAACCAAGGGTTCTGTTGATAGACATCTAATCATATGAGTTTACTGCATTTTTTTTTCCCCTGAAATGTCCATTCTTGATAGAAAATACTATAATCTCCTGGAAGTGGGGTAAAAAAAAAAAGCCCAACAAAAAAACCAACCACAAAACAAAAAACCCAATCTATACTGGAAAAGAGATTTTCTAGGAATTAAGGCCACTTAAAGCATTCATAAATCCTGCTTTTTATGAGGTCTAAAATTATTCAAGGTAATAAAAAGCCTGTTATTTGGACCTAGACATACGAATTAGAGCACTTAGCACTCCATTTCAGGAAAATCTTCAGTTTTAACTCTGTACTAATTGTTAATGATGCTAATTGGTCAATGTATATTTTAGAAATGTTATGAAAAGCAATACAATCACATGAATTTTTTTCTGCAGCCTTTTCAGGATATTTATTTTTAAATTCTCTTCTCCGTATTGCTCTTGTATGAAGCCTGACAGAGTGCTAGGGATTAAGGAAGGCAGCACAGAGATTGCAATGCAATGAAGTAGCTCACACCCTGACTATGCACAGCATATTTATATCAAGAGTAAGAACAGAGTGTGCATTGCTTTAAAATTCACCACACAGATATAGCAAAAACACAGTAGGAGTTGAGCTGGCGGCTTGTGGTACGGGCCATCAGGACTCCGATAATATGAGGACAGAAAGGGAAGCACAGATGAGGAAAACTGCCTTCTGGAGGAATCTGACAAAAATGGAAGTGGTTGATTAAAGTGGAAAGAGAACGTTAGTTCCAAGCACAAAAGCAATAGAGAGATATGAAAGATTCAAGTAAAAAAGATTCAAGTAAAAAAGCCAAGGATGAGAGGTTAGAATTTGATGTAGGGGGAAAAGGAATATCACAGAAGTAGTAAAACGACCTTAGCAAACAGAGAGGAAGTTATGGCAGAGATAGATTTACATTGCAGTAAAAGGGAAACATGATGTAGAGCAGATTTGGTAGGGAGGGAATAAACAAAATAGAGGAACACACGACTGAGTAGTAGAGAGAAAATGGCAGAGGAAAGTTAAAGTTGTCAAGTTTACGAACCTGAATGACTGGGAGAACACTGAAGTCACCAAGGACAGAGGAAGACAGGTAGAAGGGAAAGATGTTTAGATGGAAAGCACTTCAGTTTTGCTGAACCTGAAGTAGAAATGAAACATCCAAGAGACACTGAAAAGACAGGAAAAGATCTGTGACTGGGCAGCTAGTGCAAGCTGCACGTAATATGGCATACCTGAGAGTCACTCTCAACCTCTGACAACCCGTGACTTCTGAATTTCCAAATGAATTTGTCCTACTCTCTGAATATTCACTGCCAAAGCTCTAATCGAAATATATTACTACAGTGGCTAGTAAGTTACATCCTATAAAAGAATGGTTTTGTTCCTTACAAAAAGCTTCCATTCAAAAGTAATTCCTCAGTGTAACATCTTCACTCTCGACTTAAACATCAAGACCCCAGGGCACTCTACACACGAAAGAGCACTAAAATCATTGCTACTTGAACAAATGAAAAGCCTTAGTTTTGATTACAGTGTTATGTTACAAACCTACAAGCTTACACAATGTTTTCTTTTTAGTAATCTACATTTTGCAACCTTTAATGGTATCAAGGGTCATCAAATAAGATTTAATCCAGTATGTTAAAAATCACCAATTTTCTAATACACTATCTGAAAACTACATGTATAAGAGTTTCCAACAGCAGAAAGTGTATTTGGAATATAAAGAACAAAAAGAAGAAGAAAAAACCAAATATTTTAGCCTTCATAGAACTGTAGAAATGTAAGCTAGAAACAACTTCAAATCATCTAATTTTGCACACAAACGTGATTTAGATCAACCTAAATGATAAGTTACTCTAATTGGGTATTTTACAGCTGCCTAACAGTAGAGAGTCCATAACTTTCACAGACAGCTTGCCTGATCTGTGCTACTTTTAGTTAGATTTTTTGTTTAATAACTGAAACGACTTTAAAAATACCTCACAAGCTTGCTCATTCTCAGTCATTTTTTTGCACAGGAAGATCTGCATTCCCCTCATACTCCTAGCCATTTAGTTCTTGACTGAAAAGACTCTCTTCTCTCACAGTCTGTCATATAGGTCAGTCTGTTTTCTTAATATGTTCATGTTAAACTTCCTTGGATTCACTTTAGCCTGTTTGCATTTACCTTAAAGTTCAGTCCATCGTTCTTCCACCAGCACCAAGAAAAAGGGAATAATTGTTCTTCCTTGACCCCCCATACAATACTACTGTTACTTAACCGCCAAATGAGAATTGCTTTTGATTCACAACAGCAAGCGAAATGAGAACTTCATTTTCAAAAACGTCAAGACTTGATATGAGACAGTCCTCTTACACATATGCATAACACTTTCTAAGATGACCAAGACAATGTACTTTTAGTAATACAATGAAGAATTCCATGAACTTTTACAAGGAAAGTAGAATTTTGTTGGTTGAGCTATATGGTTAGTTAGAAGATGCACCTCCACCTACTTTGTGTCAAGGTAGAAGAATGAGACTACAGGTGACCTTTATAGTAGGAAATTTCAAGTCTTGGACTAGATGCGTAGGATTTTCAGAAGATGAGTCGGTAACACAATACTCCTGGTACATTTCTTGCTTCTCAGCCAGTGCAGTAGAGGGACTACAGATAGCCCCCCCTTTTATGCCCTTGTCTTCTTTCCTTCCCCATGTACTTCCTACAGACTTTGGCTTGTGGCAGCTGCCAAAATTTTAATTCTTTTTTCCTGATACCTTCTCCTAAATGACAATTCTAAACAGCAAGCTAGCTTCTTTCTAGGTTACTAATTGCTTGAACCCTGTATGGCCCTGATAGGCCATGAAGATGCTGCCTCTTTGTGCTTACTGTAACCATGTTATAGCCAGAAGACTATTTCTCTTAGAGACATTAGTATCAAATGCACTCTTCATCAGAAGATACATCTGCAATACCCTGGATAAAATTCAGTTTCGTCTGGGTGGGGTTAGATGGGCATGGAACCTCTGTGTGTACCCACACACACAATGACACCAAGCTATATGCTATACTAGTGATAACTTGCCTGCATACGTGTTGGCCTTGTTCAAGAGATCTGTGCATGCATGCATGTCAGCAAAAGCACGAATCCCCAAGCAGTTAATAGGGTGAAGCTGGGATTCCAAAAATTCACAGCAAGTCCTTTTCACATCCTGCAGTTGCAAGAGACCAGCTGCTGGGAGCAGTACCTGTAAAAAGCAACAGGTGGTTACTATCCCCATTCAATTCTGAGATTATACAAGAGTATTCTCAATATTAATAAAGAAAACAAAATAACCCATTAAAAAACTAGGATTAAAACAGAGAGGAAAATTGCAGCCCTATGTTACTGAAGAACTTAAAATTCAACATTAACATGATTCTGCAAATACCATTTAAGATTTAAAATGAGCAACAGCTTTACCACCATCTTCACTGTAAAATCATCCCATAGATTATAATTCTCACACTTCATGTAAACTTTTCCCAATATTCATTCACAAGTTCCCTTCTTACTGTTCCAAACAGTCCACAATTAATCTCATTTCCAAACGTTCAGTTTAGGTATTTCTTAAAATCAGTTTTCTAGACCAGGATAGAATATGTAAGTCTTGTTTGCATGCAAGCACTGGATATTCCACCATTTTTCACCACCAATAATAAGCATCTTTATGTGACCTTCTTGGAAGAATGGCATTTAAAAGCCCGCATATATAAAACATTCTATAACTCATTAAAAATCCATGTCAGTAAGGAATTAGTGTAAATTACGTATCTGTTCTTCAACTTTCACAAAGTAAAAAGTAAAGAAGAATTTAAAAAATCCTGTATAACATACATTTTATTTACCCACTAAAACTTTATGGGATTTAGGTGAACTATAATTGTGCCTTTGAGCAAAATCCCATACTGCTATCTACAATTTCTTCTTCACAATATTTTTATTTATTTCTGTGCCTTTGACAGTTATTTTAATGAGACTTCTATTTTAGAACATTCAGGTGTGAAATTGATGTTAGCTTGCATCGTTAGTGGATGACAACAGACACAATTTTAACATGGAAATCTTGCAACTGTTCGCTTACATATGGAGAAAACATATATTATAGGGCTGCATCAATAATAAGCAAGGGAAAAAAAAAGCCAAAACACCACACCAAAGATAACACCAAATGGGTGTCTTTTTAATATTTGCTTTTCATCTAAACAATTACTTGGCAAGAATTAAAGAGAGTCAAACAAGAAGAAAACTGGAAGAAGAAAGAGGTATGGAAGAGCAGAGCAAAACAGTTTAGAAACCTATGTGACACTACATGAAAGTGGCAGAATATACTTCTTTATTGCTCTTTGGAAGAAGTTTTAGTTTTAGTAACTGTGCAGAATCAAATATTTGCTATCGTCTTTGTAAGCATCTATCTACTCTGCTTCTAAAGAGCTAACGTTATTGTTTACTCTTTAGATTTTTTCTTGAAATAAAACTAAAAATTATGACCCAAACTAAAACAAAAAGGACTTCAGGTGAAATAATACCTTGTAATGAATTCTTGTAAAGCGAATATCTACTTTAAACTTCACTTTTGGTCCCATTTCTATGATTTATGGCTGTTCTTCTCTCTTGAGCTTGACATTTATGAAGCCTGCTTGAAAACCATCTTTCTGTTCCTCAAGATATTAATCCCTAATTTGAAGCAATAGTCCACTATAGCATATGTTTTACGTATTTGGCTATCAACGTGGACAGCAAAAAGGAAGGATCATACATTTAACAAGAGTTTGTTTTGAGTATCAAATGCTAATGAAAGAGAAATGAAGGAAAGACACAAACATGATTGCACTGACATACAGACTGCTCCTAAGCAAAATAACTGAAAATTAGTTTAAATCTTAGATAATCCTTGAAAATATCAAATCAGTCTAACAAAATAAATGGAGAAGATCTGTAAGTAATAAGCATAAATGTCACATAAAGTCACACAATTCAAAACAAAATTAGTAAGCTTAAAGGTTACTAATGACAAGGTTAAAACAGTACAGTGAAGTAATTTTATTTTAGCATATGTTTATGAAAATGTGAAGATAATATCAGCAAAACAATTTCTATTACTAGAACTAAAGTATCATTAGTTATAACAGTGAGTAGATAATTCCTTCTATAGTGAATTCTAGGATAAGATATGATCATGAAATTAAATACCAAAAATCAAGGCTAGAAATCTAACACAAGTATTTATTTATACAACTAGTTCCAGTTTGCTTACAAATCAGGTAACTAATTGAAGAACAGTCCTATATAATTTTAGGCATTTTATCAGTATAGTTTAGCAAATAATTCCGAGAACAATCCTTGACTGCTTAAATGGATTCAGTAATGTATCCATTACAAAAACATGTAAAATCATGACCAAATCAGTAAGCAAAATGGAAAGGTGAAATATGAGAATGGTATGCAGAAGGATTTAAGATTTGTATGCACAGTCACACTGAGACACTTGCTCACTCATATGAACAGTGAAGCAGTGTTACAAGAACTAGAAGATCACTTTTCATTATGGGAAATTCTTAAATCATTGTAACTGACTTTGTACAGCTACAGATTTCAACACATTTTAATTATCAGACAATACGACATTTAAATCTAAATATATTTATGTGTATACCACTACTAAAAAGGAAAAGGGAGGCAAAGTGCATGAAATTTATCCCATTGAAATTATACATTGGGCTTTGGTTACTAGGCAACGAAAGCTGTGATAACATCGAGCTATTTTCATTTGTACCTATAGAACTGTTAGCCTGGAAGCTGCAACAACCTGCATTTAAAAATACAGTTTCATCACAGGCAGATTCACTCTACTGAAGCCAGGGGCAGAACTACGCAGGAGAAAAAAAGGCCAAAACCACCCAAATTCCTCTCAAACCCATTAAAAAAAGCTATATTAAAACTGCAGTAGAGATTAAGTTTAGCTGCTGCTGACTCTAAACTGGTAGGCTACAGCTCAGATTAATTTCCAAAAATAGCCAGTAGAGGGTATCCTAACTTTCCTTTAAAGATCAAAAAGACTTTAATATGCATACCGCTTTGTACTGCAAGAAATGCGGGGCGGAGTGGTGGTGGAAATAATCTCCAATTGCTTATTCTATGAAAATATATCCTCATCACAGAGGTTGTTGTTTTTATAATCAAAGAAACTGAACAGATTATAATTACAGATGGCAAGTAAGAAATAACGTATTCTCTTTATTGTGTCAAAATTGTGGTGATGAATCTTGGAATGACTGCTAGATTTCCTAGAACAGATCACTTAACCCTTTCAAGTCTTTGAAGACTATTCCCTGGTTATCTCCTCCTGGTTCTCCTTCCTGCAGCGACACTCCTATTCCCAAAGCTGTGTACACCTGCCATGCCAAATACACCTTTCCAACCCCACTGAGACAAAAAGGACTGTGAGCAGGTACAAGTATTTGTTTTAAAATCCACCTGCAGGGTCACCTGCATAGTCAGGAGGGATCCAGTTAAGGCCCTAACCTTGGGTGCCTGTTTTCACTAGAGTAGATTCAAGCCCTTCAAAATGACTCAGCTAGACCATCAACCTGTATCTGAGGCTGCTGTCCTCTCTTGTAGGCCCTTCAGGTACATGCCAGGAGTATGTTGAGGGCTGAGGGTACTGATGTTGCCTGCAGCTTTTCTCTTTCTTCATTTCCAGACAGCACCATGATTCACTTTTGTGCAGCTGGACACATTTATCTTATTTGACCAAAGCATATATGTATTGAGCTCCAAGGCAAGGGAGCAGCCAGTACAGGCAGGCACCTCCCCCATCAGTTCACAAGAACATATTTATAACAGTCTCAGGGAGATACAGCTTGTGTGACCAACAAACCCCTACAATGGAAGAAGGCTCAGAGGAGATGGGCAAAGGTGATGAACTCAGGGAAGAATGTCAAGAATGAGCACCAAGTGGTGTAAAGAAAGCTGAACTTAACACAAGGGGACTGGAGGGTAACCTTTGTTTTAGATATATGGCTGTACCAGTGAGTCACCAGGTTGTGCCAACAGCCTTCTCCGAGACCATTAGTAGGGTGTAACATCTTTCCCAGCTTGCCAGATCAGCAGGGGGAAGAGGTATACATGAAGATCAGCCCAACAGTAATGTATAAAATCTGACCAACCAACCGAAGGAGATCTGAAGAGAGCAATGGTCTTGAGTTGGCTTTAGCCCAGTGAACTGGGGATGCCCAACATCCTGATAGTGGGCATACAGAAACCAGTAATGGGAATCACTTTTGCATGGTAATCCAAATGTATATTGCAATTGTTTTATCATGCTTGTGTTGTGATTTCAGTTAATTATCTCTCTGCTAAATCAAAACATAACACTGTGGTATCTTCACCTTCATTATGGTATCTGCACCAGGTATCTTCAAATCAGTAAATTTTGCATCAAACATTAAACCCTCCTTGTGGAGGAGAAGCTGGTCAGAGAAGCTGCCCTGGAGTGCCTCCACACCAGACAAGGAAGTTCCTCCTACCCGAAGGCTGCTAGTTGACCTAATGGGCATCCCTTCACAGTATATTCACTTCACAGAGTTCAGTGTCACACTCCTCTTCACACAGCCCCTTACTCCCACAAGTTGGTACCACATGTAAGCTTTTAGTAACTGTCCTGCTAGTTGAGAATGGAGGAACAAGTCCAGTGGAAAGAGCCACCAAGATGATCAGAGGGCTGGAGCACATGATATTACAAGGAGAGCCTACGAAAACTAAATTTGTTTAGCCATAAAAGAAGATAAAGGGGAAGTCTTATTACCATCCACAAGTACCTAATGGAAGGTAGAGAATAGTGAGCTGGACTGTCCCTGAAGATGCATAGCAGTGGGACAAGACACAAGTAGAAACATGAGAAAGTCTGACTGGAAAAAAGAAGGAAGGTTATTTTTTGTTATTTTGTGTTGTTTTGGCATTGTATTTTGTGTATTTATTTTAAACCATGAGGGTGGTTAAGCCCTGGAACAAGTTTCCCCAAGAAGTGGCAGAATCTCCACACTTGGAGATATTCAAAATTCAGCAGACAGGCCCCTCAATCTGCTTTAACTGGACCTGGTTTTGAAAAGTTCAAAGTAAAATTTAAATTGATTAAAGCTTTCTGCTTGCTGATTTAAGTCAATTTGTTTCAGTAATTTTATATCAATAATGCTATCATCTTTCCACTCCTCTTTGTACTGATAGATTCTCCTAGCCAAAATATATTGTGCTACCTGCAGTATGAAGATGCTTAAGGCAATATTTCGGTCTGCACTGTTTTTTAAATTCCCTGGAATTTCTTTTAGATTTCAGCCATGAATTCTCACGCAAATTCAAATTGATACCCACCAACAATACATTACTATCAGTATAATGCCAATATGAAAATAATGAAAGAACATATTGCAGGTTTTAGGAATAAGATCCCACAGCATAAAAAACCCCAAAATTTCTCAGAACATGAAAGTACTTAGCAAGCAAAAAAGCCAATAAAAATCAAAGCGGTGTATGCCTAGAGAATTGAACAATGTGCTGTCTAAAAGAGAAAAGATGATTTCATTATCACATGGAGGGGAAAGAAAACAAATCTGTAGCATTAGGAAAGAGACTAACCTAGGAAAATAGATGTGTGCAAATCCTAATATAATACAAGGCAATATAGAAGCACATAGGAGAGCAAGTTACATCCTTGATAACTGCAAATATTCTGTATTTTCAGTTACAACATTAAAATGAAATAAATTTCAGAAAGCAGCAGTTATGTTAATGCCTGTCATAAAACAAATCTAGAGGAAATATAGAGAAGTTTAACCTCTGGAAATACAGAGAAGTTCAACCTCTATTTCTGAGATTTAAATAACCATTTAATCAAACTGAACTCCTTTGCTTGCTGTTTATACTATCATGGCATAAGGAAGAAGGAAATTAAAATAATGGTCAAAGATCATCCAAATTTTTTTATTTTTTTTATTATCATCTGCATGCATCTGTGCTGTAATTAAAACTGTAGTTTGTCCTGAACTGTAGTCTAAGTTCTAGTGAAATCATTCAGCACTGCATAGAAATTATGCTATTTGGGAGTATGCATACAAACCCACTAAAATAGATACAAATATTTTAACACTTGCATCTGTGGAATAAAATGTAGACGTTCCAATTTTGGGAAATTCAGCCCTGTTAGCATTTCTACATGAACCACATTTGCAAGTTAAGTGCCCTGCTCCAGTGTTAAAATACATAAGTAAGACACTGCACTGAATTTAAAGATGTGCATGAGCTGCAAGTTTAGAACATGATACCATGTATCTCATAAAACATACCTTCTGGGTATCTTAACATCCTTAACTTCATATGCTATTGCACAGTGAAGACGTGGATATATAAATTTGTCCTTTAGCTTAATGAGCCCCATCCAATTAAAAATCAGGTGCAGGTGGCAGTTTTATAGTATAAGAGGAAGGAATCAGACTGCTGAACAAGATACAGTCCTATTCCTTCACATCCCCTTAGTACTAGACACAAATTGGTAGAGAACTGTTTCAGCTCGAAAGAAGGAAATAATCATGAAAATGTAATATTTTGAATGACTGACACATTCTGCAAAATACTAAATAGCTCCCAACTTGGAAAACAGTGTGACATTAAAATGGAGTGTAAGGAAGAAGTAACTGGTTTACATACCTGCTTTTTAACCAGCATCATAATCTGTACTTAAGCATCTATCTCAGTTAGTGAGATGCAATTTATGGGAAGTAACTGATTTGCTCAGAAATTGGCTTTAGAAGAGACACCACTATAAAAGATTAGTCTGAATGAACTACTAATTATTAATTTAAACATTTAGGGTGGAGATGGGGTTTGTTGTTGTTTTCTTGAGGTTTTTTGAAGGGGCTATGTGTGGAAGTTTTGGGAGCTATTTGGGATGCAGTTAGGGGTTCCTGAAGCACAGAAATAAGATTAACAAAGCAAACAAAGTAACAGAAGGGTCACTTTAATCAAGTAATACGCTATAGTTAATGGTATACATCTGTTCTACAAGGGAGAACCATGCTTGAACCACCCTTGTTTGGCTTGAAGGTTCTCCTCCATCTTCTCTACCAGAACAGTGTCTTAACCACCACATAACAGTGCATTTGGCTTAAGCCACCACACAAGAGAGACAGGTTGATTTTCTATTCTGATGGTTATTTTTGTTAACAGTCATGAGCTGAGCCTTTCATATCCTCTTCTTCTTTTAAAAGATACTGAAAACAGAAATGAAACATTGTCTCACTTGGAGTGAAACATTCTTGAACCTTAAATAATTTTCGTTAAAATTTTAGATTTTCCTTTCAGTGAAAGAATGGTAGACAGTTTGATTTGAGAGAAACAGAGGTTTTGATATGAAGTTTAGTCACTGAATTTAAGTACGTGCACAGTAAATCATTTAAAATGAAAGCTGAAAATCCTTCATCATACTGTCATTCAGTGCTTAAAAGATTATACAGCTGCATAAAAATACCTACACATTTTCTTAAGGATTGGATAATTTAAACAAGACTAACGAGAGTTTGAACAAAGCCACTTGCTGCTGATACTCCGTCATTGAGAAACTGGACAATATAGTCTTTAACTATGGGAGCTGAAGTGCTAGCCAGTCAAATAATACACAAAGCTCCCCTGCAGCAGGATTAAAAGAAGCTGGAAACATTAAGTAGGAAGGACAACATAACTCACTCTACGTGGTCTTCGATCTTTCTGTAAAGGCTGACCCACATAAAGAATTGCTGCATCAGCTGGTGCTTTTAGCTAGTGTGTTTCAGCTACAGGATTTACCCATAACATCTCACACCTTCAGTACCAAGACCACCCTCAGCTTCAAAGCCCACTGACAGATACACTAAGTTTGGTTATACCAAAGATTACTGTGATACAAATATTTTAAAATCATTTCCTAAAACTAAAGACGTAAAAGACTGACAAAGAATCAAAATGTTCATGTGCTATGTTTCCTAAAGTATAAAATACGACTCTGGGGGGATTGAGGGGGAGGGCACTGAAGAAGAAATTGTTTGTTGGGGGTTTTTTCTGTATTACAGACTGAATGCTTTGCAACAAACAAGGATTTTTTCTCCCTGTATAACTGCATATTTTCTGGCAATCTTAAAGACAAGGATTGAAACACTATTTGCAAAGCCCTAAATCCTGTGCTGGAAATAGCAGCACAACTGGGATAGTAGATTGTGAACCTCTGTTTTTTCTGTTATCACATTCTCTGGTACAGAAGATGCATCCAGACTACCAAGTTTTATAGTAATACGAACCTGAGAACTAAGTGCAACAGAAAAAGCGTGAAATCGAAATGCTTTGTGTGCATGGTGCTTACCTTCAGTACAAAAATTGTGCCAAGATTAACATCTAACATGCAATAAATGGTCCTTCAGTAGACTCAAAAGCCATTTGATTACTCCAGACGTTTAGCATTACAGTTATGTTTTTATATTTTATTGAGATAATATCTCTGGAGACATTCAAAACCCACTTGGACACATTCCTGTGTAACCTCCTCTAGGTGGCCCTGCCTTGGCGAGAGGGGTTGGACTAGATGGTCTCTGGAAGTCTCTCCTAACCCTAACGATTCTGTAATCTTTTACTTATTCAGTTTCCTAGAGCAGACCATGTTTATATTCTCCTACAAATGTCAGAGGAATACCTCCTCCTCAAGAAAAAAAAAGGGGGGGGAGAGAAAAGGGGGCATTAGGCTTAGTGACAGATTTCATAATTACTTTAATCTAGATATTGTGCTTATAAAATTCAAGTATATAGGAACAGAATTCCCAACACAAATGCATCTCTAGCACCCCATTTGAATTTTTTTTATTTTTTTTTTCAGATGAAGGTTTAATACATACGTTTCATGATTTAAAGCATGACCAATATCCTTCTGGCACAGAAGGATACAGAAGCATTTTCAAGAAGGCCTTTATTCAGCTTCCAGAAATTTCATCTTATGTGGCAACAGGTAGCAACATACTGCTGAACCTAGTTGCAAGTAAGAGACATCAAACACGGAGTCTCTTCTTTAAGTGGCTTAATTTACTTATAATAAGCACCCTGAATTTTACAGGGAGGTGGGCAAGCACACACGCTTTCATTTGAGCATATGACCTCTGCACTTTAAATTGGCAAGGGCTGTCTGTCAGGTTTTGCTACAGGTAGCCTTTTAGTCATACACATAGATACATGGATGCCTATGGTAAAGGTCATAGCTGAGACAAAAGTAGCTGCTTTCATCTGACTTGACAGAGCAGAGTCTCTAACACAGCCTAGCAGTGTGATGATTTTAAAGATCACAGACTCAGAAAAGTTGCACAAGCTATTCAGTCTAAGGCGGCAGTTTACATACAAAAGTTCTTATTCATTAATGTCTAGTTAAAGGGCAACCACATCCTTGCAAGGCAAGATGAAGGCACCAGGTTTTAGAAACAGAAAACTTGTGATCTCAGGCCTGATTACTTCTGACCCACCCACTGGTCATCATGTCTCAGTTTCCTTTTTTTCTTTCCTTTCTCTTTTAAATAGTCTATTTAAGTCTGTAAACTCTTTTGGCCATGCCATCCTTATAGCTTGTTGCTGTAATACCTCTCACAACGGAATCCCAATACCAGCTGGCCCATAAAACAAAGGATTAGAAATATTTTCCAGGCTAGACTAGAACTTCACAGTTTTTCAACTAAATGTATGTTTGAATAAATGGGTAAAAATCTGTGTTTTCTAACAAGAAAAAACAATGATGCCTTCCTAGTCAACAGCATGAAAAAAAACAATCTCCAAATTTACTTCTACATGCTCTTCCATTTACATGTTCTTCCCCACCCTATTTTTAGAAGGTGAACACTCTTCTGGTATAGAAGCTGAGCACTTCCAAACCTTAAGTCATGCTAATAACGAAAATACAGGGATAACTGTATGTCAGACCACAGCAATAGTCTATTCATTCCAGGTGGTCTAGGAACATTCATCTGCATCCACTATCAGAGTGCATGAAACACCACAGTCTGGAATAAATCAACCACAGTGGGGAATGTTTCCTTGAAACATTCCATTGAAATGGGTTCAAACTTAAATAGGGGAAGTTCACGTCAGCTATAAGGAGGAAGTTCTTTACAGTGAGGGTGGTGAGGCACTGGAATGGGTTGGCCAAGGAAGTTGTGAATGCTCCATCCCTGGCAGTGTTCAAGGCCAGGTTGGATAGAGCCTTGGGTGACATGGTTTAGTGCGAGGTGTCCCTGCCCATGGCAGGGGGGTTGGAACTAGATGATCTTAAGGTCCTTTCCAACTCTAACTATTCTATGATTCTGTGATAAGGAATAGCTTCCTCTTGAAGCACAGGAACACATCTTACCTTTTAGAACAAGATGTCTGGTTAGTTAAAACCAAACTTGAGAAAAATTGGCAGTGTCCAGTGCTTCAGAGGTAAATAAATGTAAGGGCTGCATCAGCACAAGAGCCTGGTCTTCCAGGTTTGAAAGGGGGCAGCAAAAGATGGTGGTGGAGGCTATGGTTCTGATTGGGCGGTCAGGGATGCAGGCTTCTTTTGAGAGCAGAAAGGTAGAAGACAAAGAGGAAGAAATTGCAAAAGTTTTGCCCTTAGAACTGTGTTTGTTTAGTTCTGCTGCAACCATCCATGGATCTCCTCCACACTCTCAGCCGTGCTGGAAGCAAGTTTGGCGTCCAGCTCGAGACAGAATCTGTTACATCCTCCTCCCTTCCCCAATATGCGGTTAAACCTAGTATTCACTGAAATAAATCTTCACAGCATGGCTCTGCTTCTATCAGCACCATCCCTTCCTCTCTGTCTTCCCCCCGTCCAAAGAAAAGGGGAAGAGGAAACCTAGGATGGAGGAAAGCAGAACAGGTGAATCCAACCCAGACCTGGACCTCATATGCTCTCACCTAATTAGGGAGGTAAACCTTACAGGGTGAAAACACCTGCTTTGAAACACAGTCTATCTAATAGTAACCTAGGGTTCCCAGGTAATCATTTCCAAACCAACCAGCACAGCTGGAAGAAGCACACTGCTCACCTTCTGCATCCCAGACAGCTTCTCTCATGCATTTTGCAGCAACGTGCTTATTCATTAGGCATACACTCTAAGCATAATAATAACAACAATAACACATATGTACATGTATGGCTTTGTGCACTCCTCTCTAGGTATCTTAAAGAAAAACTTACTATCTTTAGGCATGAGTAAATAACTCTTTTACCCTTAAAAGGTTATTGGAGTCTTTGAAACAAATAGATTTTGGAAGAAAAATAGACTCCTTGTTTAGTCATCTCACAGTCAAGCCAAAAAAGGCCTTAATCCTCTCCTTCTCTTAAATGATAGCTTTTCCATGCCTTTAACAGCTTTAAGCCTTTCCCCAGTGTGTGCTATTCCTGTCATATTTGAGATCATCCAGCAGAGTGTTACAGGTGAGAACACAAATTTATACAATGACATACAGATGCTGCTGTGCCATTTTTTACACTCCGTTTTAAAGCCACTATTTCACAATGAGCAGAAGTTTTTCTAAGGTGACTACAGTATGTTATTCTATTCTAGGAAAAGCTGTTAATGTAAAACATAGCAATATGTAGGAGTAATTCAGCTTTTTCTTTTCATGCATTGCTTTACACTTTCCAACATTAAATTTGGTCTGCTAGCCCGACATCTAGCTTAGCTAGAAAGCAGTGAGATTTTCTATTTTTGTCTGGTATCGAAAAAAGTCCTTAAACCAGTTTATCACCTACATCTTTTGCTACCTACTTTTCAAAACTAAAGAAAATCTGTCCTTCTTTGGAAACTTGTGACAGATTACAACCATTTTGATACAGTGAAAGCCAACTGTTTATTCCTATTTGTTCCTGTGCTCCCTAAGGATTTTTGATCTATTTATTGCTCATCATGTGACAATTTAGGAGGGACTATAACTAACTTGACTTTCAAAAGCCTTTGATATGGTTATTTCTGGACCACTCAAAGAATTACAGGAGGTTTTTAGGAGCTATGCACAACTCAAATAGAATTCTAAAACATAGGGAAAGTTTGAGCTTCCCTTATGTTACCTGACACCAAAAAAAAAAAAAAAAAAAAAAAAAAAAAAAAAAAAAAAAAATCCTTGATAGTCTCTCTGATGCTCAGGATCACCAAGTAACATTGTACTGATTTACTAAAATATGATCTGAAACTGCAAGGAATAGCCAGCCAGAGAATATAACATTTCTATACAGTCTCAGCCACCTCACTTTAAGTTTCTTCTCCATAGGCATGCAAGGATTATTTTTACATATATGTCTATAAAATCCTATTTGTCCTAGTGATGAAATATTCGTATTCATTAACTTCAGCGCCTCATCTTTTGACCCTTTCCCTAATCCTATCTTTGATCTGTAAGAGGATGCACTTTGCACAGTCCATTGGCATAACTGGGAATTTCTACCTTAATTAGCTTTTGGCACCTTGCTCATGCGTGGCTCTGGCAGCCTACACGCTCTCCTAAATCACTCATTAAAGAAACAATATGCAGGAAACAAACAGCTGTTATATTTAGAGCTGCAGTGCTGAGTAAAAGTTTTATTCTTTTTATCATTTAAATTAAACATGCCTGTTTAAATCCCTCAGTGACTTCCCATTCACCTCCCACAGAAATCAGAATCACATGCTTCTGAAGTGCAAGATTACAGATCAGTATCTCTTCTATAATGTACCGCTGCCTCAACCTCACTTCTGTCTCACCCCATCACCTCCTCCATGAGTTTCTGATTCATTCCTTGGCTCCTGCTTAGACCATGCTGACACAGTCAAGCTACAAGACTCTTTACTGCCTTTGCCCAGAAGTGTCTCTTCCAAATATACGGAATTGAGTGGGTTTTACGCCCCTTCAAAACATCTTCTGAAGGAACAAAGATTCTGAAATAGGGTAAATCAGTGATTCAGTCATTAAGACCCCAGTCTCCCTCCAGAAGAGGTTCAAGACTCTCTACCTCCCCCACACACTGGTGTTTGATAGTCCAAGACAGTCTTTTACAGCCTCACCACAATTTTCATTCATTCCTTATACCTTTTGATCCTTATACCTTTTGATTTCAGATATATCTTTACCTCTTGTGCTCATTCTCAGTTCCGTTTCTCCCTTATTTCTCTTTAACAACTAGAAGCTGGTGTACAACAGCTCAAATTTCCATTCAGGTATCTTTTAATTCTTACAAGGCTCGTATCCTTCTGCCTACCCAATTTTCTTTATGAACAAAGTTCTGAGATTGCCCATGCAGAAAAACCATAGCAAAAAAACCCAACAAAACCCAAAAAGATGTTATAACAAGACTCATTGCCTGGAAAATGGAAGTGCCAGCAAAATACAAATAAAGCATCACTTGGAAGACAGAGAGAAAGCAGCAAGGTATCTTCAGAAAAGAGGAAAAAGAGGAAAAAAGGCAGGAATGTGAAAATTGAATACCTCGGGAAGGAGTAGTTGCCTTATCTGTGCAACATGGTGCTTCTCCTAATTCTGATGGTCCTACCACCATTTTTGCCTTTAAAAACTGACAGAGAGCAAAATATTAAACTTTTCCCATAAAGTTTTTTGCTTAGCATTTTGGTCAGCAGCTTTTGAATGTGAAGCTTACTCATTTAAAGTGCAAATTAATGAAGCTTGTATTGGTAATACAATACACCTGTAGAAAGATCACACTCCTCTATTCCCTTCCCTCCTACATTTGCTCTCATGACAGGCAGGCATGTATAAGCAAATGAAGATTGCATAGTAGTGTTATTTCACTGGAAAAATTAAATCATTTACTGTTGCCTGACATGTCTTACAATGCATATAAATTCAAGAAGTGTGCCACTGTCTCTCCTCTAGCTAAGCCACATATCAGTTGTGCCTTCACATTATTTAAAATCCTCAAAGCTGTTGTCACAAATACAAAAAAAAAAAAAGGGTCAAAAGAGGTAACCAGATGGTTGCTTGAGGCCTAATGTATAAAATACGTACATAAAATAGCTAAACAGTGGTACTCCACTGGTACTCTTTCAGCACACAATCAAATAGCATACTAACTATACATCAAACAAATTACACAAACAGGCTGTTTAGTCCAACATTAAATTCTTGACCAGTAAAACTTAAACATGTTTCTATGAATGGGGTTTGTAATAAAACTGATGTCAGCCTGGATTTAAGTACCTCTCTGCAGTGTCAGCAAGCCCCTAATAGTATTAGAACTGTGCTGACATAAAAGAATAAACGTGAAAGTTTGGGTTACCATATAGGAAGTAGTTTAAACACACATCACGATCAACTGATTTATTTTTTTAATTCAGTTTTAATCATTTAATCATCAGGATGAGCCAGTTTTATAAAACATTTCAATCTGAATGACTCTGAATACAACTTCAGAATTTGCAAGCAGCTCCAGAATTTAGTAGCTATGCCACTGCAGCCATGATGGAGATGAGCAGAAAGACCAAAAGCTTGTTTATTTTTAAAGCTCTAAAAGACAGTCCAATAAAGAACTCCATTTCCTCCTAAAGCTTTAATAATGTCTGTGTCAGGGAAATAAGATCACTGACCACCAATAGCTTTTGGCACTGAACAGCTCTATTACATAAAACACTTGGTAAAGAAAAATGCTTTCAAGAAATACTGCAGTTACCTGAAACCTATTAACAAAGAGAAAAATGAGTTTATGGACAGAAAGTTTTAGGTCTCCATGAAGGCTATGTAAAAAGTGATAGTAAAGTTGAAATATGATGGTGGAAATATGGTGGTTTCAAGATCAAGCTGAGTCCAGCAAACACCCACTGGTGTAGGATGTGGAAGATGAGGGAAATGAAGATCACCACAAATATTTTAATTCCCTCAGAAACAAGCAGGATTGTAACCTGTTACCTCAGGGCTCAATAATTAGCACCTTACTCATCATATATTAAAGGCGGGGAGGGGCCTTGTGAAAGGGCCACTGAAACCATCACATCAATTAGAAAGTTTAAAGCACCAGCTGCAATAATCTATGTCCTTAAAATCTCTACAATATATAGCTGTCTTTCCTCTCTTCATAAAACATTCTCACAAGGACATAACCCATGAACCACAGTGAAGAGAATCACCAGTGAAGCTGCATGGTTCTGCATGCTGGGACACACCATGTAGTCTTCAAATGCCTCGATGCGCTTAAGACAGAGCATTTTGTGTTGGTGTTCCCGAATCGTACCCCTGATTCTAAATGCCTGGTCCAATACTTAAAGCAAGTTACAGACAACAGTATTAATTACTTGGTTTTTGACAACTGGTATTTCATCTAAAAATTCATGCAGCTGACAATTTAATCTGTCACTGCAGAACTGCTTTTACCTGATGAAAAATGATGTACCTGTAGCTCATCTGTAAAAGTCATATCTTGACAAATTACCCTCTACCTACTGAAGTAAAAAAAAGAGGGCAGGTACATGGTTTGACACTTAGCCCTTCAGCTAAAAAAAAATTTGAAACACATGTACTAGCTGCAGGGGCAGGTATGACAAGTTGTTGTGGCACGCAAGATGATTATCAAGTCTTAACAGGTCAAAACATCAAAACAAGACTTCATGTGTACCCATTTGAGGCATCAGAACACAGCGAAGAGATCATTTTTGGTCTTTTCAATAGTGCTGACAAATTATGGAGTATGACAATTCAACATTTCATGTTATTTAACATTATGTGAAAAGAAAATCCATTTTTGAGCAGCTGTACCAATTGCTGTCAGCCAAATCTGTCCAAAATGTTAAGCTTACAGGAGATTATTTGGGTATTAGAATTGCTCAGAAAAAAAAAAAATATATGAACAGCTTGAAAGATAGCTATACAGTTTTAATGAAGATTTGGCGTAACAATCTGTCTAAAAAAGCTATGTACTGCATCAGGATACTTTGCTGAGTTTCTGGCAAGTTAAATTTAAGTCATAGGAAATACAAATTCACAGATTTCAGCTCTAAAGATGCCATCAATGATATTTATAAACTTTAACATAAAGTCAGAGCTATTTTAATTAAAAAATAATAAAAAAAAAAAAAACCCACTGCAGCTACTGACAGAGGAAATCAGTGCAATATTGTTCTTCTTTTTTAGGGACACTAAGAGAACTTAAACTCATTCACCTCATTCACTCCAAAAAATGATCTCTAGAAGGAGTGGTGTTGTCTGACTTAACTTCATTCTTCTTTAGAAGCATGCAGAGTTTAGCAAGAAACCAGCTCGGAAGACACTCATATGGCTCTATGTTCTGTCTCCAGACCCAAACATGCAAGCAGCCATGTGTTGCAGGAAAGATTTTGGAAGTGGCTGTACAGGTACTGTGGAGATGCAAGACTACTGATGTACCAAAAACTGTGGGGGGGAAACCCACTGGCTTAAAACACACATCTAGGAACTCAAAATTGTGTTCCATTAGTAACTAATATAGTGAAGACTTCAGCTGGAAACACAGGTATACTCTGAAGAACAATTTACAAATGCTGTCATTGGGCAATTGTGGTCAGTAAATATAGGCAAATACAAGTAAATAAAAGGCCCTTATCAACAAGCCTGAAAACTTAAGGGATGCCAAATTTCACCTGTGGTACAGCAGTAAGAGTTTTATTAAGTTATCTGCATCTGCTAGAAGATTGTGACTGCTTCCACCCAGAAAAATTGCTATCATTACCCATACTATCATCACAAAACTGCACTGTCTACATATAACACACTGTTTGAAAGCCATTCAGTGATCGCAGTTAATTCAGGATAAACACTTCTTAAGGAGCCCTGCATTTCAATAGAGTGCATGACCGGGGAGGTACTGGACTTCTATTAATTACCTCTTGGTCTCTTAGTGATATGCAAGGCATTAATCATGACCAATAGGGCTGTCATTGCCTAAATCCAGCCTACCCAGCACTCCCTCTTCTAAAGATACACTTTCATTTAAGCTGTTTCACTTTCCCTGATTATCAAAAAGTCCTTACAGAAGAGGTGGCTAGAGATGTACATCTGTAAATGCATCAAGATCAAATTTATTCCCTTCCTGCCCTTATTAGGCTTCTAAATCAAGTGCAACATTTTTTTTCCAGACATGTCTTTCCTAGGCTCTCCTAAGGAGAACAGCCAAGTTCCCATGGAAGCAATTTCAGCACTACTTTGTCTCAAAGCAGTTATATATATAAAATATATATACAATGTTATATTTAAAACAGGACCTACTGTATCATAAGATTTAGTGAAAGCTTCACAGCATTCAGTTCAGTTGAATAAATATTTCTTTTATCTCTCCCATCCACTTACACAGCAGCAGGCATACTTCCAGGACACAGAATGCACGTCTGTTCAAGTACTGAAATGAACTCTCTCCTCTTACGATGTCCAATCATACATCTGTAAAGGACAGTCAGCCTTCGGTTCTAAAAAGGAAAAGTCCTTTAAAACATCCCCTTGAAAACAGAAGATTTCCTATGTTCATAAAGAAAACTGAATATATCCTTTGAAAGGTGAGAGACATCTTTTCATCCAATAAGGGAGAAAATATGCTCTTTAGTTTTCAAAGGAATAATTGATTGGTAGGCTTTAGAAACACTTGAAAAACCTTCTAAGTTATGTATCTAACACGAAACTAGTTTTAAAAAAACCCCATGCTTTACGCTCTTTGCACATCATAGTATTTGTTGCTAACTCATATAAAGACTTTTAGTTTAGTCACCAGTTCATATACACAAAATATTTCTTTTGAGGATAAAGCTCGACAAGCACCAAAATTTTGACTCTCAGCTCAGATACAAAGACAGTATGGCTCTGAAGATTACTGGAATTTAAGCTATAGTAATTTGACCATGTAAGTGCTCAAAGACTGTAGCAAATATTAAGTGATGAGTCTTACAAACTGATTTATACCAAGTCATTTTACATTTTCTTCAAGCTAAAAGCACACACAAATAGCTGCTGTTGTTCAGCTGATGTACAATAGTAAGTTGTTAAACTGGGAATTCCATCAAGACCCTGAACTCACTTTTTAATTAAGCTCCTGTACGCTGGTGTACTTAGTAGAAAGGGTACTGAAGGGAATCTCAAACCATCATGAGACACAGGCATGAGTTTAAAGAGAAAAAAAACCAACAACTCAAAACAAACAAACAAAAAAACAACACAACTTTGTTACCAAATCTGATATTTTGGTATTACAAGTTTCAGAAGAAGCTAGTAGCCCCTAAACAGAGGTCATTTCACATGTCCCATCCACATAAAACTGCTTGCGATGCATCTTAAGCAGACCACTTCTAAATATAACAATTTATTCTGAATATTTTGATCTAAGTTTATCTTAGTGTTCAGTAGAAGAACAAATAAGGAATGTTACATGTTGTTCAGAATTTTATTTTTGCCTTTAAATTAGTATCCAGTAAAGATTAGGCATGGTAAACACTGACCCTATGTTTACATGGGCTTCACATTACTGATGGCACATATTTTTACTACATTTTATTGGAACTAATATCTGCTCCTCGGTGGTTTGTTGGTTGTTTCTGTCCTTCTCAACAGAAACAAGCCTGGATTATTCATTCTTCTGCATTCTATTCTGTGTAATGGTCTCCTCAAAAGATATTCCACATTTTACTTCCAAACATTTTTAAAATGATTTGTACACATCTTTCTTCTCCTCCCCTGCCCTCCTGCCTCCAAAGCAGATGCAAGTTTACAAGATTTTCAGTAGGCCATTGTTTTCTGTTCTTGCCAAGTTTTAAAAGGTAATAGAAAACATTTCCCCAAAATGAAAATAATTACTTACTTTAATTTTTTATTGAAACTAGTTTTAATATGTGGCTATACTCTGAAAACAGACTTGCAAATTGGCACCTCTTCCTAACAGATAGTTCCTGGTGTGAAACCGAAGTCTTGCCCTCTAAAATTATTAAAAGGCACTCTACTACTATAAAACAGATAACAACTTTTGCTGGCTCTGATTCTAGCTTATTAGAAGTATTATGCTAATAAGCATAAGTAGTTACAACTCCAATTGGCATTTACCAAAATTAAGATGCGCCACAAATTCCTTCTCCCAGAGCATGATGACAACATTCATGTTCTCATTCTTTCTCTCTACCAGCATAAAGAGAAAGTGACTGCTAGAAACAATGTCATGGTATTGGAAAAGAGAGCCCACCCAATGACAAAGAAACAACCCTTGTATTTTACTCACAGGATAGTAATTTCACTCTAGTCTGCATTAACAAGGCCTCCATGGACTACTGGGTCCAATTTTGGTCATCACATGTTAAACATGTGGATATAGGTGAAATGGAAAGAGTCTAGGAGAGCAAGAGGAATGGTAAAAGATTTAGAAAGCATTGCCTCCAAAATCTATGATGTTCAGTCTAAAAAGAAAAATTAAATTATATGAATGAGTCTTTCAATACCTAAGACTGTTACAGAAAAAGTAGCAACAAGTTGCTTTACAAGACATCAGAAGGTCTAGTTCAGTCCAAGGAAACCAGGAAAGCTATTAAACCTAAACCAACTGAAACAAACTACATGAGGATTGTTAGTTTCCACTGTTAGATTAAACATGCTCTGCCAAGACTAGATACATTCAGTCACTGTTTCGCTTTACAGAGTTCAATAGCAATTATCTTTTATAGTATTGCCTATAACCTCCCACTTCTCCTTTCTTTTTGCTCCCTTAACGTACCCTCAGTCCTGTTTATCCAACTGTTTGTGGGTCATGCCACAAACAAAATTCAGAAGCTGGCCAACTTGAAAAGCACACATCTGTTTTCATAAGCTTTAGGACTTTTCTGGGGTTTGGTGTGAGGTACCTGTTCATTTCAAGCTAAAGGACTTTTTAGGATTCAACAACCACGCAAAATTTTTGAACCAGCAGAGGTGCAGCACAAACAGTCAAAGCCCATGTTACCAAATACTACACAGTAGAATGACTGCCTTAGTAGAAAGCTTGGACAACGTAAGCATCCTCTTTTTTGCGGATGTCTTAGGGAAATCGGCTGCTTTTTCAGATCTCGTTTTGACAGCACCTCAAATCAAATGTGCTGTGAACTCTTAAGCCCACACCCCACGACACCATGCAAATAGAAGCATGTCTGTTATACTTTAGATGGCAATCTGCGTGAACAGCATGAGTTACAAAGGAAAGACACATAGATATTGTGCACTCGTGTGTTTATAATATGCTTCTTCCTACACAATCATTGTTCTTGAATAATTTCAGAAAATGAACACAAAAAGTGATACATATTAAAAAGGATCCTGTTCAGGATTTTGGACTTTGTGTTGGCTGTACCTAACACAATTCTTTAAAGGGAAAAATATGTCAGGACAGAGCTTTGTAAAAATACCATTATTTGTGATTTTTATCTTCTGCTTGTTCTAAGCAAGACACCATGTTTATCAGTAAGTCCAAACTGAAGCTACATGTAATGTCTTCCCGAAGCAACAAGGACATGTCGGCTCCTGATACTTCAATACGCTAACCCGAAGTACTATGTGAACACGACAACCAGCAGGAGCATGTTACAAACCAGATCCTTGAAGTGATCCCATTAATAACTCAAAGGAAAAAAAATGCTGGGGGGCAGGGAGGAATGTTTTGTTGTTGGTTTTATTTTTATATACATTCAGTGACCTGGTTTATAAAGCAGTACAGCAAACACTTGTATCAGCACAACTACAGGAACAGAGGTCTGTAGCAGGGAATCAGAAAGTAATACAACCATCTTTATCTGGTGTTTACCACAATCACATCTCGCCTGCTATGAGGCTGACCTCTAAAGCCCATAACAAATCCACAGTCCACAAACAACTGCAGGAATTTCTTCTCCAATGTCTTTGTGCTCAGTAGAGGCCTAGGTATACTGCTGACTAAATATGTGCTGAACTGCACACGCATAGTGTGGGAGAGTTACTCATGCATGAGCTTCTTATAGTAACTAACTCTCCCACATTGTGCACTGCGTGGAGTTAATACCTATATGGAAATTGAAAAAATTTGATGTGCAAGAAAGTGATTTGCCTTCTGAAAACATTAACTTTGAAGTTCCTTTCTTAAAACATGAAAAATGTGATATTCCATTAAGTCTGACATTTAATTTCATTTTTTGGGGGGGGGGGGGGGGGGAGAGAGAAAGGAAGATCAGAGAGTTGAGAACACAGGAGAACGTGACATACGTAAATACAACAGAAATACTGCTATAGCATTATGTGAAGTGAGTGCCATTAGAGATGAATGATAAAATAACTCATTCTAAATGAGGGAAAAATACCAGAAGAAATCCAAGAATGTACACATTCATATACCAGCAGCCTGTTGGGGGCTTGGTGGGGAACCTACTGAACCAAGAACTGAAGAAAAGAACAAATGTTCTTTTGTAGTTAACTAATGTAGTGACAACAAACAGTTTACGCACTAATGTGTTTTTCTCCTCAATCATTGATTACACCTGACTTTTCTACTTCTCCTCACCCCTCACGCCCCCCAGAAAAAAGAACAAGTAACAAAATATAAGTAAGATCATGACAGTGGGGAGCAGAAATTAATAGCTCTCACTCAGAAGTTGCAAATGTATGGTAAGGAAGCAGTCTCCTGTCCACATCTAGATTGAGTAAAATACTAAGAAACTCATAGTTAACCTTCCCCTTGAGAAAGACCAGTGAGCTTGGCTATACCACTAAGTATTCATTTATAAATACCTTTCATAAATATACAATGTGGCTATTTTAATACCAAAGAGTACTTAGCAATTCTACATTACTTAAACATGAAGTGTGCACACACTTTTCAAACATTGTATCACATGTTAAAAATTAATTTATTTAATAAATTTAATTTTATACATATTCTTACGATGTATAACCTGAAAAGGCAGAATAATGCACTCAAAATCCCACGCAGAGTATCATAATGAGAGTCATAATAAGCTACCTAGAAACTGAAGCTCCACTTTATCACATTAGCCCAAATATAAAAAAACCAACGTTGAGAGAGATAATATCACACAGCATCTTAGGATTTCATGGTTGTGTATTTGTACAAGATAAATTCTTAACAATTATCAAAATTTCACAATACCTTCTAGCAATACTTATTCCTGTCATATAGACAGGGAATTGAGAGTTCGAATTAATCTCAAGAGCATGCAACACGTTTACGGAGAGAATACAGTTTTAACTAAGGCCTGACAGTCTGCACTAGGTTTTGAAGTTTCCATAAATTCACAATAACAATTTTCCCACTTGGCTTTCAAACTTAAGGAAAAGTACCTGCATCAGTGCATTCATTTTTATCCACAGCATTCAATTCTGCTGTAATGCAAATAAACACTACATATCCACTAGTAGTAATGCAAAAAGGATTAAAGTGACAAAGAAAGAATAGCTTTAAATTTACATTCATTACCAGTCATATTACAATTATATTCATTATTAACATTAAAGTGCAACTATATTGCAATAAATCGAAATCTACTTAAAAGCTTGACTGTCTTCTCACTGCTCGAGTAACCACAAACTTGTAATATTGCTCACCAAGCCACATTATTTATATCACCATCCCCAACATCATCAGATACATCTTCAGACAGATAATCTGGAGCTATGAAAATGAAAGCCCTAACAGACTCAAGAACTTTAAACCTGGAGATTTTTGGCCTTGAATGAGTCCTGTATGAGGAAGAAACATAACACTGACTTTTCTTCCACATAAATATAGAAGAATCATTGAAAACAATGGGCTAAAATGCATCTTCCTAGGCAGCACCTAGAGCCAAAACACAGTAGGCTGCCTGTTAAGTCCAGTCTGATATTATGGATCAAAAGTACAAGGTTAAGGTCATTAAGGTATGTCAGCAAGACAGAATATTCTGTTTTAAGGATGAAAAAAAAGCATTATCAAGCAAGAAGAGATCTATGAGGGAACCTCTGACACCTCTGGGATTTTGCCCAAGATCTTTCTCAGGCATACACAGATCTGTGTGACCACCAGATTGGCAAGATACGACGTAACAGTTTTTTCCACTATGTACACCCATCATCAGACCAGAAGTAAACAATTCCTTACAAAGAAATTAATATTGTAGAACTAAAAGACATGCTATTATCTAAGATATGGAAGGTTTAGTAGTAGGATATTTTGTTTCAAGTTGTCAATATTTCTCATTTCTAGGTCTTCAATTGAGCATAGCTAAGACTAGCAGTGACCCCACTAGATTCAACAGCCAATAAAAAGCTATTCATTTCAGCCTAATGCCCAATAAAACTGCAACAGAAGTTTTCAATGCCAAACAACAGCAACATGGTTTTATCCCCTGCAAAAGCAGCAGAATAACTGCTAGTAATCTGGCACTGGTAAACAGCAGAAACAACAGCATATGAGCAAGAAGAAAAACATGAGAATTAAATATATCGCATTATGCAACTAGTTTTAAACTTATCAAACATCTACACCAAACCTCAAAAGATAGTGAAAGGAGAATCTACTCTGCCTTCAGGACTTATGGTTAGAAAACATTAAAGGTAGGAAGCTACATTTTCTAAGCTTGTGTTTGTTTTATTCTAACTGAAGTTTCAGCTTAAGGTACAGCCAGCTAGAAAAACTGATTAGCTCTGTGTGGGATGGGCAAAACCTTCATGCTAGATATTGGTTGATTTAAGAAAAACCAGCAGTAGCTAAAAACTTCTGCACAACTAGCCACTGGCAAGGTCCAGAGACTGAGCAGAAGAAAGTACTTTACTGTAAAGGCTAGCACAAAAAAATACATTAAAACAAACAGAACAACTTAATTAGAGAACATGGTTTCACACTTAGGAGCAAATCTACTTTGTTTATGTAAATTGCACTGAAGTATCAGAGAGGGGGTGGTAAAGAGGTGGCCAACAGCATTAATTTTAGGCAGAGTAGACCATCTATTTTATTGTATTACATAAGGTTTGGTTGCAAAGCCCATTAAAAGCCAACTGACTCTTCATTCACTTCATGAGTCTTTGAATTTGACCCAGAATTTAAACAGCATGACTACTTGCTTTGTAAGCACAAGGTCTGAAAAAATTCCAGTTTGCAGATGAGATTTCCCATGCTGAAGTTGAACCACAATGACAAAATAAGTGACTCTGCACATTCCATCTCTTTCATTGCAGAAAATACTCTCACTTACCTGCACATTTTCTTCTGTAACTTGAATTTCAGCAGTGTAAATATAATCAATTAGCATCCTTAGAGTCCAGCCATCAACTTCCTTTATGCGAACTCTCTTAGCTCGGCTTTCACTCATCTCACCTACAAATACAGTTTATTAGTCAAGCAAATTTTATACAAATACAGCACAAATCTAGAAGTTTAATAACAGCGAACTTTGTGTGTATGATCACTTGTGATAGTAAAACAACTTTAATAATAATTCTATTTCTTTCTCCCCCCCCCCGCCATGAGAAAGGAAGGCTGTTGTTTCCATTATGCAATTGCTACTTGGGTTAATACATTTACTGCAGGCAACCTATTTTCTCCAATGTACAATATTAGGAAAATATTGTTATCAGACCTAAATAAGGCTCTTCAAATGCATACAAAAACATTTGGCTGGCAAAGTGAGCTACTAAAATACTCTGTCTTTGTTAACTTCTTAATCGAACGAGCACACCAAATGCAGTCTGGAGTAATTTTATTTAAATAAGAAAAAATATATTCCCAGAGAAGAATTAACATACATATTTCTTTGCCTGCCTACTTATTATTCCCTTAGCAATTTCACCTCTGTTACAGATCTGATTTCACAGTTAAAACTCAAGCTAAGATAAAATGGTAAGCAAGGGAAAACTTGTTGGATCTCATTTTGTGGAGGCTGACATATTGGCCATATGCCACAACTGATCTTCATAGAAAGGACTGCAAAATAGCTTCTGCCTTCTAAAATGTGATGTTTCTCAAACTGAAACATTTTGTTTAAATTTGAAATAATTGCCCAGAGATACATTTTGAAGTAATGATTATAACCGTCTCCACGACTACCAACCACACATCTGCTCATCTCAGACCTTTAACCCTTTTTGCACTGACTTGCACTGGAAAGTGAAACACAAACTACACTGTTTATGTTGGTAGATATACAAACTTTGACTTTGGAAGAGTATATGCCAGTCTCTAGATACATCAATTTCTTATTCTTCTATATCAGATGTATTCTTATTTTTTGATCCTAGGCATCCAGCAATAAGGATATTGACAAAGTAGCAAATTTAATGTATACAACAACAGAAGCAGGCAGGATGGCAAAGTGAGCAAGAAGATGCCGATCGCTGCTGATATTTCTTTATAAAGTACATATGCATTTTCACTATCTGTTACCCTGTGGTCTCTAGGATTGGTGTCAAATTTTACCATTTTACCCAATACTTTTGGCAAAGACATCATCATTGAGAAATTTGTTGCCATTATTCATGACTTTTTTTGAGCTGAAAGGTAAAGAATGGCATTTTAAATCAACATTTTAAGTGGTAGGAATTGCAGAAGACCATCTACAGCCATGTACTATTTCATGGCAGCAGAGGCTGCTAGTATTCTAGAAAACACTGATGAATGACCACATCAAAACAGCAAAATCCAGCCCCTGCAGAATTTTCTCTTTTCACCTGCTCTTCTGAAACATTCCCCCACACCTCTGAAGGATGATTGCTGCATGCCCTCTGCAGGGCCCTGTATTCCAAGTTTCTACTTCTAGTTTGACACAGATTAAACCTATTGATCTTCAGAGCATGTATGCTGCAAGTTATTTATTATGCAAGCTGCTGTGGAGGTGGTCCTTTGGGAAAACTGCGTGTGTGGGAGAGCAGAGTTTGAGATTCTGCAAGCACATTAGGTTTGTTTTCAGATTTGTGTCCAGGCTTCTAGAGCCATGGAGAGGCACCTTCTCCATTTAACAACAGCACCCAAAAGATATATTAAAAAAGAAAATAAATAATAGAAAAATAAAAAAAAAAAAAAAAAAAAATAAAAACAACCTTGCTTCTACCTTCCATGCTAAACAGAAATGCAGTTGTACTATAATTTTAGATCGGTCCTCTTGTGATCCAGACCTGTTTGATGGATCAAATTAAAGGAAACCATAGATTAACTTGCTACACTGTCTCAGTCCAGAATTCAACCTGCTGAAAAACTCAGTTCATGACTGGGAATTTGCACCACCATATCTCCATGGAGTTGTTAGTGACAGGAAAGCATATAATGAACAGAAATGAAGGCATATAATGAACAGAAAGGAAAGCATTGAGCTGATCCAACCTCTCAAGCAGGAGCAGCAGAGCACTAGTTGAGTTGAAGTTACTAAAAGGCTATCTAAAAGGCTTATATGGTTCCTCACACAAAGTAATGTAAGGAGGAGCTTTTTTTTTGTTTTAACAGAATTTTACAAATGGAGAATGGAAGCAAAGAAAGCAGGCAATTCCCTAAGGATAACTGCCTTCACATAAGCGAAGATTAAACTCAGGTGCTGTTTCTACCTTTGTGCCACTTAAATAAATTACCTTATTGGACTTAGAGCCTAAGACTCTGCTACAGGATACCTATGGTGGAGAAATCTATTTAACAAGGTCACCCTTGTCCCAGGTCAGGGCCTACAGCCACTGAAGTATCCCTTTACTGATGTTCTATAATCCTTCCCTCTAAACATTTAAGGATATTTAATTCAGATCGCAACACATATTTCTCAAGAATTCTACTGTATACAGAAGGAAGAATTATTCCTAGTAACTTAGTCCCAGAAGTTTAACCTTCTGAGGATAATTTTTACTAACTTACTAAATTTTGTGACTTTAAAAGGTAGTAACTTTCTTTCTAGATGTTTAATAGGGCTACTTCTACCATCACAAGTACAAATAGAGAAAAAACCCCAGGCAGACCATCTGATCTCAGTTAATGCCATATCCCAGCCTGCATAGCAGTCAGTACCTAATGACTCAGAGAAAGATGGAAGTAACCTGCAAACATGTGGCTAGATATATGCTTCTAATTTCTAGTTAAGAAGTAACCCTGAAACATAAAACTGCAGTATTTTTTACTGTCTTTTCAGTCACTCTTCTATTCTGGATGGAGGAAGATACTTTTCCATTTGGTTGTAGCTGGTTAAGAGATCAAACTTGATTATTTGAACTTGCAGATTACTGGATGAGAATACAAATCCACCCAAGAAGTGTGAACTGAAGGTGCAGGGAGATAACAATTACGATCAGCTTCAGGATTTTCTTCTGTGGGGAATAGCTGAAATGCACCAACACCACAGCTAGGCCTTGTTGAAAGCAACCTGTGAGAGCAGTATAAGATCTGTTGATAAATCTTGAAGCCACAGCTGCTTTCTATTTAAAACTCCCACCAGTTTGGTTTACCAACTACCCAAACATTGCCACAGATGTACGGATTAAACACTTCCCACCCATTACTCAGGTGAACCTTCTCACCTCCTACATCACTGGGGGTCAAAGATGACCTACATTTAAAAACATAGAACAGAAAAAAAAAAAAAAAAAAAAATTTAAAGGGACTGAAGACAGGAAAGAACCAAGATTTCAGCAATTTCCTCTGGAGAGCGGCCACAGACACAGCTGCACTGGCACTCCTAATGGGTAATAAACTCCACAGAAAGGGCAGTCAGGGCAAGCAGAAATGTCTTAATCACAGAAAGCATAATATAATGCTATACTGTGAGTAAAGAGTGTTTTCAATATGACAGTAAGCAATAGCTAATCTTTAATACAGAACTAATGAAGAGTCTTGTGTGTCTCAGTTACTAAGGTGATGAAAAGGAACTGTAGAAGCAGCTGTTTTCATTCTAACTTTAAGGACAGCAGTAAAAATTAAGGAAATGTATCAGTCACCTGGAATGTTTGCCTCAAACACAAACGTGAACTACTAGATGAATAGATATTTAATTTTACACACAACTTTAAAGCATTGTTGCTGCTGGTAATGACTCCACTTCTAGCTTTGGTCGAGTCAAAATATTTGCATGTAAAATCAAGAACAATCAGCTGCTTCCCCAGGACATAACAGTATTTCAAATTTCATCAATCTTCCAAATGCATACCATTAAAGTTATTCAAACTCCAACTTGTTTGTATACTGGCACGCTAAGAGTCACATTTCTGTCTCCACCTGAGCTGGTAGTCAGAAGAAATATGTTGCAGAGAATTCTTTTAATTTCACACAGCTAACATTAACTTCCAAACTGGCACAATGTTTGAGAATGAGCAGACAAAACTTCAGAAGTTAATTTTAACATGCATTTAGTAGCATTCTCTCTTTGACACCAAATTCCACATGATTCTAATGTGATTTATAACCATTATGGAATTAAACCCACAGCACAGGAATTCAGCTGGAGGCTTCTATGAACCTGAACCTATCTCAGCCTTGCAAGCCTTCAGCATTTCTGTTGTAGCAGTAAAGCAGTAATTTGGCCAGCATGCAGCAAGCAGAAGCAGAATCAAGCCTGCAAGCCTGCACAGAAAAACTGTGGCAATGATGCAGAGTACATCTGTCAGGGAGAATTGCCCTAAAAATACCAAAACATGCACTCCAGCTATGGGCTGCCAAAGCCACAGAAAGCTTTTGTATCTAACAGCTTAGAGTATTCAGGGTCTGAAGAACACAGCAGCAGTAGTTGTTAAAGGACATAATTTACACAAAACACGAAAGTTATTTTAACCTTCATTTGGACACATGAGATTACTAGAGCCTCAAAGGATATAAAAACTCTACTTTTCCTGGCTTAACAGATCAAATTGTTTAAATCAAGGAGACTTTTTAAAGCATTCATCATGCTAACAAAGAATAGGTTGCCAGTATGTCCTTAGAGTGAAAAAGAAAAAAATCACTAAGAAACCCAAATATTCCTACTGGCTTATCTAAAAATTAAATGAGATCCTAAAATGCGAAAGTCATTTAATTTTGTGCTTTATACAGTTGGATTGGATTAGAACATAGTAAGCATTGAAACATTTAGTACCTGTAAACATGGCATGGAAGTAGGGGCTGCAGGCGGCTAACACAACTCTATGCGCTGCAATTTCCATGTCTTCAGCTACTATCGTCACATCACACAGCAAGTTTTGACTATTTAGAAATATCAGAGAAGGCAATTTCACACAAGTGAACTACAACAGAAAAGTATATAATATCACACACAATTTCTTTTCCCATGCCCTAAAAGAGGCAGGCAGACAATGTTGATGAAGCATTGTTTTTAAATGAGTTACACAACCACATGGCTATTACTCAGTCGTATTACAGATGGTGCTTGGGTACACAGAACTTTCTAAACATCAAACAACTGAATTGTGATTTCTTGCACAGAAGTTCTCTGCATTGAATAATCAAAATTTGTTATCCGTGCAATTTACAAACCTTTCTCACTGGAAGTCTAGGCTTCTTTGAATAACTAGAATAGAAAAAAGAATTTGATACAAACACTAAAAAATTGAGATAAGAAATTAAGATTTTACAGCTAACAAAGAAGCCAAACTTCAAGCGTGTCTGTGTTGCATTACACTAGAAGCTCATGCCTACTTACCTGTTCAAAATCACTACTCGACCAACTCTGTATTTACTGTTTTCCAAGCATTTTTCATACACAGCCCATGTACACAATAGCAATTATTTTTTCCACTCTGACCAGTTTAGAATTTATTATGGTTAACTTCATATCTTCCCTGACTTTTTGTCTTCATTGCATCCTTTTGCATTCTTGTCCTTTGTGACTGTAATACATTTTCCTCCCTATTCTGTTGCAATAAGGTAATATCTCATTTATAATCATTCATAATACATGTGTTTCCACTGCAGTTCACATCCACTTGGTATACCTCTTCTACTTAAACCCACCATACAGTATACTCTCTATAATCCAATTTGGAGGGTGGGCATGGGACGGGAAATGGACAGACCACAACACAACACCAGAAGGCTGCAACTCCCCAGCATCTAAATAGCCATAGTCACAGTTGTCTTTTATTTCCTTCTCATGCTAGCACTGTCCCCGTAAAAGTAGCATACATACCACAAAACTCACAGCCAAGACAAAAAGGGAAGAGGGGAAAGTATGATTTAACAGAACATATTCCTTAAGGATGGAGCTAGAGCTGTACATCAATACACTAATCTCTGTTGTCAGTAATTTTGAAAAGATATGTTTTTACGTTTCCTGAATATATTTTGCAGTTGGAGTGCAACTACCAATAGTTGCAACTACTGATAGTTTGCAACTACTACACAGAGTTGTAGCAGACACTGCGGTGAGCAGCTGCATTTTGCTCTGACAGAGTTAGATAAAACTGCTCAGATATTCACCTCCGTCGCAAGAAAACTCTGTGATCTCTCAGCCTCTGCAACCATCCAATTTCTTTCAGCACAGTCTCCAGTAAGCTGGCCTTGCGGAGGTCACACACCAACAATTTTGGTGGCCACAAGTAACCTTTGCGGCTGTATTGCAATCCTGGCATTAGAATATTTTCACCCTTTCAGCTCTTAATCCCTACAGCAACTATCTAAGTTTAGCCTGCAATATGGTTATTATCAAAAAAGATGTATATTATAAAGGCAATGACCATACCCAAATGAAACACACAATTCAGAGGAGCTTAGAAACAACCATTACATTTATTATACAGAAATTGAAACAGAAAGCTGCACATAAGAGGTCATCAGATACTCAGCTTTTTCAGACACCTGCACTTATCCTGACAGCAGGAATGAAAGGTTCTATACTTAGCTGCACAGAAATACCAAAGATAACAATGAAGCCAGAAGCAAAAGAACTACATCGATGAAACATTCCAGCTAATTAATTACGTTGTGCAGATACAGACATTGTAACTTAGATGCAGTCCGGATACATCTCTAGCCTGGAACTGCATTAGGTGAATGAATATGCTTTGTATTACTACAAAGCTGGCAAGCTAAATGAACTACTAAAGAAACCAGCTTATAAGCTTAAACAGGTACTCTGCTCCAAGCATCTTGTAGCTTCCACAGCAACTCAGCACCAACATTTCAAGAAGGCACATCTATTTATTTTAGAAAACCTTGTGTTCTGAAGTGATATTGTACTAATTTGCTTGTTCAGGGCAACTAAATGAACAGAGCCACAGGGGGTACACCATCTTGGTAAAGGAAATGAGAAAACGGGGAGGAGGGCGGAAAAAAGTATGGATTTAAGAAAAATAACTGTTTACCAGCTTGCAGGTTATTCTTCATTGGTTTATCTACAGAAAGGTCATTACCAACATCTTCAAAGGATTTTGTTAAAGCGTTGAGGATTTTAACAAATATAGGTAAGGTCAAATTCATTGTGATAAAAGTAAATTAGAATGAAGAGGAAACATAGGCATCAGAGGGTAATTTCATCATATGTCAAGAATTAATTAGCTATCCTAACGATCTCTCTGACTCAGTATTGAGGTGATGGTGAGTAACAAAATGACAAAAACTACCAAGGACAAAATTACCCAAATTTGTCAAAATTTGAAGGCACAGAAAAACCCTCTTATGAGCTCACAGAAGCAGGCAACTTGACAGCTGCCAAATATGTAATATAAACTCACAGACTGAAGCATTCCAAAACAAATGTATTTTAGATGCTTAAGCAGATGATTTCTTCACTAGTTAACTACTTTCTGGAGAGTATACCTCTGGCAAATACCTGCTTGTGCTGCAGTAATGAAGAGAACTGAGAAACCACTTTAAAAACGTAGTCAACAAAATTGAAAATATAATTTACTTTATTAGTATTAGGTCTTCATTTAGAGTAATGAAGCCTAAAATATTTCAGTTTACTTCCAGCAGATAAATGCAAGTATTTAATATGTTTATAATACTATCTAATTAGCACTTACTATTTTAAAAGCTGTACTCAGCTTAAACAGTAAACACTTCTGCATCAACTACCTTACTAAGAACTAGAGTTAAGGTTTGCATGGCACTGCTCCTGTTCCAACTTTAAATACTTATACATGTAAGACAAAATTGCTCAAATTGCTTCTACAGCAATTCGAATTTAAGTAACCATGGAAACTAAAATATATTCTGAAAATAATCCACAGCCTTCAACAATGCACTCTGCTGGAAGACCATGTATCTTTTATACTCACAACATAACAAAATGTGGGTTAAGGTTTCTGACTTCCAAAACTGTTGTAAGATTCATTCTGGCAAAGTGTTTGTTCATCTAAACTCTTCCTTACCCTTAGGAAGTCATGGCTATTGGCTCTAGCCAGGCTGTACTGCACTCCTGAGGCACTGAATCTGGTTAGTGGGACCCTTGAAAAAGCCAAGGGCATAAGTCAGGTTAAGCAACAAGTATCAGTCCTTTCAGCACAAGGTAACTAGGCTGATAACATACTAGACAAACAGTCTCTTCTCTTATCCCATTAGCCTCATACTATGGAAGTCTTTGAGCTGAATTTCAGTCATTTATATTCAGCATATGATTTTCTTCAATCTTCCAGTACAATACAAACTGTCACAGCCAGACAAATACATTGATCTGATCACAGTATCTAAAGATTTACCCGTATGGAACAGTGAAGATCAAAGGCAGAGGCATACTTTAACCGAGTATCAGTTACTGCCTTTTTTTCAGGTGAAGTCTCTCCAGTTTTTAATCTTCTATGGGAAATAACAAAGGACTACGGGATTTTCACAGCCTCCAGTACTGTCTATGCTAAAGAAGTGTTTTATTTATTTAATTTCTCAATTGTTGCTGTTAGTTATAAAGCTGAATTACTATCAGTAATAGTTGTGAGTCCTAATTACCAGAGCTCACAACTGAGCTCTAATTACCAGCTGTCACAGTTTTCAACACCATCTCACCTACTCATATGTAGAAAATAAATCAATATGGCCTCTAAGAGAACAGCATCAGCACCAGTCTCCCAGTTTTGCTGAAACTGATGGTAGTATCAGTAAAGGTCTTAAAAAACTTTATTGAGAAAAGTTGTTTTCAACATTTGATTTGGGAATTCATCGATTTCTCCCAAGGGGCAAGCAAAGGATAACTAAGAAAGCTGAAAGAGGGTAGATTTAGGTTAGATATTAGGGAAAAATTCTTCACCATGAGAGTGGCGAGACATTGGAACAGGTTGCCCCATCCCTGGAAGTGTTCAAGGTCAGGTTGGCCAGGGCTTTGATCAACCTGATCTAGCAGAAGGTGCCCCTGCCCATGGCAGGGGGGTTGGAACTAGATGATATTTAAGGTCCCTTCCAACCCAAACCATTCTGTGAATCTATGAAAATGTACCTTTGGCTGTTTTACATTTGTTAGACTCTGACCTATGTCTCCAGACTACAGAATTTTAATGTTTTTCCAGTTAGCAGCCTACCACAAAAATCAGCAACAGGCACACAAAGAGCCTTTGGCTCAACCAGAGAGTCACTTTTCATCTGTCCAGGATCAACTACAAGGCATGATCAGTAGCCGTAGCTCCTAAAATACAACCTCAAAGTATTTTTCAAGTCTCACAAACTAGGTTTTGATTAACTTAGGAGGGGCAGAAAACATACTGCACACATTGACGCTATCATCACACGACTATCATTCAGCTATCACTTCATTGTATATGCAATCCATCTCATCAGCTACACTTCTGGAATTGGATGTTCTTAATAAACAAACTATTATTATTAACTTAATAAATGCCAATGAAAGTAAAAATGTATTATGGACTCCAGGTAGATGAATGCAGTGAAGTAATACCTTCTTAATTCATTCATAACTTTAAAAGCTTTCTTCATGTGCCATGGATTTACTGTAACAGGGCAGTGAATTTCAGTGTTATCATCTTTCAGATCCAACGGCTTCTGATGGCAAAGTTTGGTACATCTGGGAAAAAAGAGAAAAAAAGACGGAAGTTATACTTCTGCTAATCTCCATTTCTGTCACTCATTTTCTCCACCTTCATTGTGGGGAGGAGGAAAAGATTTGCACTTTAACTTATTCTTTACTCCAAGCAATTTTGGTTTCCCTATCACTAACAGTATGGAGAAATAGGTAGAATTCCCAACGAAGCAGTAAGTTGGAAAGAAACACTAGTGAGGTTGACAGAGGCACTCAGGGCTAACAGTAACCTCCAGTAAGGAAAACATGAAGATGATGCCCTAGAATATGTCCAATAAGCCCTGAAGTGAAAGGAGAAGCAGAGGTTCAGGAAGTTTTAGCCTGGTGTCCACGTAAATCAATGGCAGAACACAGGCTGGATGCATCACCCCAGCCTCTTAATGCTTTCACCACCTGCAAGACAAAAGCTGCTCTCTACCCTTCCACTAGGACCTCCCTTACCAGTTCAGGCAGCTCTCAGCACATTTCTGACAAGAAGACCACATGATGACTACTGTAATTGTCCAGGCTTTCCCTAGCAGCAGCATAAGACAGGCAAGTATGAGAAAAACTGGGTAGTTTTGCAGATCCACTTGATGTCTTGAAAGGCAAGTGACCAACCTCTTAATTTTACTTACTCTCAAAAACCCACCCAAAATACCAAGGGAAAAACTAGGCAATGTGAAAAATCATAAGCTCAATCTACAGTTATCACTTTGTATAAGAAACACTCAAGTTCTACAGACACTAACTCCTGTAGAAAAATGATTATGTGTACCCCTCCCTCTCTAGGACTGTCCAAACAGAAAGCGGGTTTTCAATGCCCGCTTTTTTGTGTTTCCAATCCCAATGTTATTCTTACAAGGCAAAGTGCATTGCAGTACTTAGAAAAAAATATCAGTGATGTTTTCACTTATGGTATTGTAACTCTATTCCTGAACCTCTGAACTGGAAATAAGCAAAGTCGCTGAAGTCACTTCATGACTTGGCAACTGAGCCTGGTACATCAGAGATCTGATTCCAAATGAAAACTCAACCTTACTTGCTTTAGGTAAGAGTAGTCAAATTGAACATATGCTTTGGCTCCCATTATTCTAGTCTTTCTTCTACCATACCTAAAACACTTTACTTGGGCATGCCTAAAGCAGCTTAAAAGGAAAAGTCAACAATACATTAAGATTTTAACGTAGAACACCGTGCAAAGCGTTGGTTCTACTTTTCGTGATTCCAAAACTAGCTACAAAGTTCCAGGGCAAAACAACGTGGAACTGCATCAAGCAACAAAGGAATAAAGTCTCTGTAAAACACCAGCTAATGAAGTAAGGTCCAACTACAGAATTCAAAGTACCACCAACGTACTATATTGCACTATGAAACTGCTATGAATTAAAGTTTCATGCTCAATTTTGAAAATTATACAACTCATTACTAAACGGGGACAAGTAACAGCAATTTTGCACCGATCAGGGGAAAAAAAGTAAGTTACATGCTATAGAGCACATACACATGCTAGTATATGGACATTACAAAAAAAAAAATAAACCCCAAACCCATGACCTATCTAGCAAATACCTTTAGACTGAATATTACTGTTCTAAATTATGTGACATATCTAGCGATTGGCATTCAAAAAGTTATACATTGAAATCAACGACTTCAGGAAACATTCAGAACTAAGACTAGCTGTAAGGAAGAGATCCAGCTTTTACTTATACCATGGACTTATCAATTCCAAGATAAGAACACTTCTTCTGTTGCACCTTTTTACATCCCAGAGCACTGCATCAGATACTGATGTATACTATCTGCATATGCATACAGACTATATACACATCACATACCTATATGCAAGGAAAAAAAAATGGTCAGAGTTGCCTGTAAAGAGCTGTCAAGCAACCTGGAAAAATGGAGAAGTTCCTATGAAGCATAAATTCATTTGCTGAAGTTTCATTAGTTGGTCACAAAGGATGACTTTGGTTTAAGGTAATGAAGCCTACAAGACCATCAGTCAATGTGCCTTCTGTTTCAAGAACTGCTAGTCTGCCTTAAGTTACTGGATTCTCTCTTACCATTTCACCAGCTGGGACAAAGCTGTCTGCAGCTGGTTTGTTCTCAAGAACCTCACCCATAGCATACCTGAAAACTGCCTCCCGAAGGCACAGGATGAAGCTACGCTGAACTGCAGCATATAAAACACCGGATGGACCCAACTGAAGTGCAGCTATAAATACGTGGCTTGCCTAGCTCACTGCTACTAAAAAAGATGCTTAACTAAATAACCAGAAAACCGAGAGCGCGATGAACATGACTGCTGAGTCAAACAGGGAGTAATTTGGGACCACATATGGAGGAAGCAGAAGGAGCGAGGGGGAAGAGAGAGAAAAAAAGCAGCGCGTCCCCACACGCTGGAAGCCGCCCGAGAAGGCGGCAGGGCAGGGGGGACAGGCAGCCCTGCCCGCCCGCGGGGAGCACAGCGCCCACTGCCCCGGCCCAGCTCGCCCGACGCCCGCCGCGCACACACCGCCCGGGCACCGCAGCGGCACGTCGGGGCATCGCAAAGCACCGGGCGGCCGCGCCGGCCCTGGGGAGCCCCGGCCCGCCGGCACGACACACCGGTTCCGCCACTGGGCCGCTGACACGACACGACTCTCCCGCCAGAGCTGCCGCCGCGGCCGGGTCCCAGCGTGGGTCCCCCCCACCCGCGGGCACCGCTCCCCCCAGTGCCGAGGGGCCCGGGCGGGCCGGCCGCACCACGGTGCCCGCTGCTAGGCGGCTGGGCCCGGCCCCGCGCCCCCAACCCACGGCGCTGCACAGCGCTCTGCTCCGCGCCGCACCGCCGTCCCGGCGGGCTCCGGGAGCCCCGCAGCCTCCCCGCCCGCCCCGCCGCAGCACTCACACGGGCGGCAGCAGCATCTCCATCGCGGCTCCGCTCAGACTTCCTCCGTGCAACGCGGGCGCGGCGCGCTGCCGCCAGCACCATGCCAGCTACCGCTGCCCCGCCGCGGGGTGCCGGCTGCGCCCGCCCGGCGGAGCCCCCGCTACCCGCCCGGAGCCGCCAGCGCTGCCCACTTCCGGGTTCCCGCCCGCGGGAGGGCGGTGGCGGTGACGGGCCGCGGCGCGCAGGCGCGGCGGTGGGTGGCGGCGGGGGTTGCCCGGCCCCAGCGAGGCGCGGAGGGTGGTTACCTCTCAGGCCGTGCTGGTGGCCCCGGTCCCGGGGCGGAGCAGGCAGCTCTGCGCCGGAGCCTCCCGCCCGGGTGCTGCGCTGGGTGCGCTCACGCCTACGGCTTGCTGCGCCGTCCCAGGGGCTTTAGGAAGAGGAGGATGGGGCGCCGCTGCCCTTTGCTGGAAGAAGCATCGCTTTGAAGGAGCCTGGGCCTCATGCCCTTTTCGGCCCTAAGACAGCCGAGCGCGCATCTGCTACCGCCCTCGAGAGCGGGGCTCGGGCGGGGCGCCCCCCGCTGCTCCACACGGGGGCACGGCCCACAGAGCGCCCAGGCCAGGGCGGCCTCGGCGCAGGGTGGATGGCTTGGGGCACTCGTGTGGGGATGCAGGGGTGCTTAGGGCCCTGGAGCCGCGGCTCATGCATTTCTATAAACGTTACAGGCCTCTGTGATAAGACCCATCCCCAAGTGCACACCGTGGAGGACTGTCCGAGCTTAGTCCCAGGCCAGCCTGGGAGCTGTCCTGGCACTGGCTCATGCAGGTGGCTGCAGCTCGAGCAGGGGCCAAAGCAAAGCCTGAACGTGCACTGGAGTGAAGAAGGATGCTGCAGTTGAACAGGCTGCAGCGCTGGTACTCTGCTTTGCTGTGACCTGCTGGATCTCACCTGGTTTTATTCGATCCGGTCCAGCAGAAGAGCAGCCCTTCTGTCTTTATTCATACTACCTCAAACGTTGCTGACGTTGGGCATTAAGTACTTAAGTTGTGTTTTAATTCAGTAGCCTCTGTGATGCAGAGTGGCAAAAAGAAACATGAACAGGACAGGGATCTATTTCAAACGTGTGCTTTTATAAGCAACACTAATTCAAGCAGTAATGAAGAGTACTGCTTTAGCAACTTCTGACTTGTGGCATTCAAGAAAAATTTAATGTACTTAAACCTCTGTAAGTTACTTTGTAAATCTTGCAAGGTTGTGTAGTGGAAGATGTGTTTAGCAAGCTGAACGCAATTCAGGGATTTAAATCTGATAGTGTCTGTGAAAATAAAATGTGTCTTCACTGGAGTAAGAGATTTTATATTGACAAAGTAGCTTTGAAACTAATAAATCTGTCGCTAACAGACCAACACTATTTTTCTAAGAGTGAAAGGAATTTGAGGACAGCACATTTTAAGCAGAGGGCAAAACAGAAAATGGCAGGTGTGTTTCAGGTAAGGAATATTACAGATGAATACGTAAAGCCTTCCCCACTGTTTCTAATAAAGTCACAGACTATTAAAACTAAATGTATTTTAATTTGTTATTTTCATGTTTGCTAACCTAGTAATATTCCTTGCTTGGAAAATGTCATTTTATTTTTCTCATTTTACCAATCTTCTTTCAATACACTGTGATGTTTGATCTGGGAACACTTCAAAATTATTTCAATGGGTTTCCACTGGAGGTTTTTCTAAATTAAATAATTGTTAATTACCAGTCCCTGTTTTTACAAAGTCTGTGCTTCGTAACTGCTGAATTTGTCTCTTCTCAAGAGACAACTAGATGTATCTCTAGGTTGTATTGGAGAAGACAGGGTACTTGTTAAAGATTTGACAGATGCAACTGCTTGCAGGGCAGTCTGCTCCAAAGGGGCCAGCTAGCAATAATGTGCTCCAGAGTGGAGGTTTAAAATTCAGCTGGCTCTGTGTGGCATCGTGTCAGCGAGTTCTGAGTTCCTAAGCAGGTCTGGCCTGGGTAGATCAGAGAGTTGCTGATGACTGTCACATCACAATTTCAGGGTTTTGTGCCCTAGAGTAAATGCCTGTTACTTTGTAAGATGAGGATCCTAGATTTTACTGATCCATAAGACCTAAGTGAATCCTACTAGTAACAGTGTTTAAGGGTTCGCATTAGCCTATGAGGCCATCTTAAACTTGTCTGGAAGCTGATGAGGGTTTTTGTCCTCTGCTCGCATATAGCTCCTGCAAGCACATAGGCAGCTGCAGTTTCTAGCGCTTGTTAACATGGCAGAACTGTTTAATAACATTCATTCTTAAATGAACATTAAGCATTTCCAACCTGAGACTTCTTATGTTTTCTTGCAGTGTTGGTTTGGCTTTTGAGCCAAAAGGTTAATGTTAGTTGAAGCAAATTCTGTGATGCAGAATATCAAAATGAAACACAAATAGGGCACGGTTCTATTTTTTTTTTGTAAAATTATGTCTTTGTACTCCAATAATCCTGAAAAGAATCATGAACAGCTCAAAAGACTGCATCCAAACTACATTGTGTAGTTATGGCAAAACAACTTACATATCTAACCATGGAAAAACACATCCTTTAAATACAATGTGTGGATTTTTACGGGATTCTGACTGATCCAACACCTTTTCTGAAAAAAGAACTTTCAGAAAAAAAATACATTTACATATGTGTGTGGGTGTATATATGTAGTTTTGAAAGGAAACAGGCTACATTTCTTAACTATGATGAAACACCTGCCATTTTTGTTTATGCTGCAGCAATTCAAATCAGTGCATTTACTGAGGAAATTCCCTGTCACGTTTAGGAGTGCCCCTGTAACAACTCTTGGTACTTTCCCACTTGTTTAGAGAGTTTCAAAGGAAGGCTGCCAACACTTGCTTATGATTGCATGATTCTTTGGATATATTGACACTAGAAACACTTTACTATTGAAATGCTGATGCTACAGGTCAGTGAAGTACATCTACTGAAAATGAAGCTATGCCAGCAAAGCTCTGCTTTCTAGCAAGACAGTTCCACAAATTACACAGTCCTACAAATGGAATAAACAATCCTGGTAAAAATTAATGTAATTGCATGTATATACTGTGGTTCATAAGCATCTTTAAGGGATCATGCACCGTGCTGACATGGTCATTTTAGAAGAAATCTGTATTATACTTAGCCATGGAGAACACTGGAATAAGTTCTTACTAGTATTTTTTACAAATGCAGGTTAGAAAGACCACTCCAAAAAGGACAAAAATACATTTGTAAGAACATTTACTCTTTTTTAAGATATTAAGAAGTCATAGCTTCTTAATGATGTGGGCAGAATGCTTATGAGAAGATGCTGCTAAGGCTGGGATTCTTTTCATGAAAAAGGAAGACGACAGGAGGGGGCCAGAATTGAAGGCGTAAGTACCTCTCTGTACTCCTGTTGCTTCAAACAGAAAAACAAGGTTCTTTGTCACTTTGTTAGCTGTTAGGTTATCCATTATATTTGCATCTTAGTGAATTTAGTCATGGGTACTTTATTTATAAGATGTATTTAAAAATTAATACGTACTTATCCAAAATATTTCAGGGCACACACTCATTTTTCCTGTGCATTTCACCCCCAGTAACATTACATCCAGCAACAGACTTGCAAACAGCCACGGCCCCTGCATCTAAATTCATCCACAAGGACCTATGTAGAATTCATGACAGGTCTTGAGGTCAACACAAACATTAGATTTTACTGCATTTTTTTGTCTAAGACACCAGCAATAGTATCAGCATTAATCGAGCATTAACTAATCTTGAAAGGCCTCATGCTAGTGGGAAAGACTTCTTCTTTCCCAGAAGAGTGGATTGTTTAAAATTTCAGAGGACCATTAAGCTAAGGACATGAATGTAGTTGAGCAGAATTACACTGAAAAGTAATGTGAAAAGGAAAAACAAGAAAGTGCATGCAGCAGACTGAGATAGGGACCAGATTGCAGAGGGATTGCAGAGGAATATGTACTGGAGAGTAGGCAGTGAGAGAAAAAATAAGACGTGTAAATTGGGAATGTGAAATAAGGAATAGCAAAGCAGCTGCTATCAAAAATAAATTGTACAGTGACCAAAACCAGTTAAATACAATTAAGCATGGATAAAAATATTTAGCCTTTTCTAGCATTATTCTTGTGTAAAAGAAATTGTTGCAGCACTAAGAATGATACACATTTAATGACATTAGATGAAGGGTAGGATTTACTCTGTGAAATTCATATATCTTATAATGACGATGATGAAAATTAGTAACTTAGAACTGTTTTTTCAGTGTTCGACACCAGACATGGTGTAATTTCCAGAAAGGTTTGATGTGTTACACAGTCTAGTAAACAGGCTTTAAATAGTTTTGGAAAAGAAGGACCAAATAAAACGCAACTGGTATGACACTTCTGAGTCCTGCTTAATGGAGAAGTCAGGTACTTGTGGTCAGTTCTGAACAGTGCGGTGCTCCTGGTAGATGACAAGTTCATTTTAGTGCCATGGAAAATTGAAGTCGTGGCTCAAGTAAGCATTATGAATTGAAGCAAGTGTTGGTCATGGCTTTAATTTATATTAGCACTGCGAGGCCCAGTGATGTGAAGGTTTGGATTTCACATATAGTGTATCCCTGAGATGACTGTGAAAGAAGTGGACCAACTCCTACTCTCAAAACTGTAGACTTGCATAGCTTCCTGTGCACCGGATAAGGCAATCACATCTCTATGCTGAGTAGGTTCCATTCACTGAATCAGCAGAAAGAAGCAGAAGGCCCATCAAAAATAGATTTCACCTTGTAGCCGTGTGATCATAATGCAAAGGTAGCAGCAGAAACCTGCAGCAGGGATTTCTTGGGGAAAGCTGCACCATCCCAGTCAGCAGCAGGCAAAGCTGATGGTGGAGCTCCACCCTTCAACACAGATACCTTACTAAAATAAGTTCTGCACAGTCTCCGGGTACAGCCTACACACACACACAAACACCAAAAAAAAAAAAGGATTTACAATAGTCTTTAACAAAACATACCATGTGGATAAGCAGGACCGTTACAGTAGTCTGCTTGTTCACAGAGGTCATCTCAGTCATTGGGGTTTTTTGGTTAGGATTTTTTTCCTGATCATTTTACTTTAGAAGAGTGTAGATTATTATTATGCTCATTCATACTTGTTTAACTTGTTAAAACATTATTTTCTGGAAAAAATTAAGCAAAAGTACTTTTCTTTATAGATATGAACTGGAAGGTACTATATCTTGCAGCCCAGAAAGCCAGCTGTATCCTGGGCTGCATCAAAAGAAACATGACCAGCAGGTCTAAGGAAGTGATCCTGCCCCTCTACTCTGCTCTCATGAGACCCCACTTGGAGTACTGTGTGCAGTTCTGGTGTCCTCAACATAAAAAGGACATGGAGCTGTTGGAGCAAGTCCAGAGGGGGGCCACGAGGATGATCGGGGGACTAGAGCACCTCCCATATGAAGACAGGCTGAGGAAGTAGGGGCTTTTCAGCCTGGAGAAGACAAAGCTGCGTGGAGACCTCATAGCAGCCTTCCAGTGTCTGAAGGGGGCCTACAAGGGTGCTGGAGAGAGACTCTTCCTCAGGGACTGTAGTGATAGGACAAGAGGGAATGGGTTTAAACTCAAACAGGGGAAGTTCAGGTTAGATACAAAGTAGTTCTTTACAGTGAGGGTGGTGAGGCACTGTAATGGGTTGCCCAAAGAAGTTGTAAATGCTCCATCCCTGGCAGTGTTCAAGACCAGGTTGGACAGAGCCTTAGGTGACGTGGTCTAGTGTGAGGTGTCCCTGCTCACGGCAGGGGGGTTGGAAGTAGATTATCCTAAGGTCCTTTCCAACCCTAACTATTCTATGATTCTATGATTCTGTATCAAATGCAAGTCCATCAAAGTCCATGTAGAATCATAAAATCATAGAATGGTTTGGTTTGGAAAGGACTTTAAAGCTCATCTAGTTCCAATCCCCCTGTCACAAGCAGAGACACCTTCCACTAGACCAGGTTGCTCAAAGACCTGTCCAACCTGGCCTTGAACTCTGCCAGGGATGGGGCATCCTCTTCTCCATCACACGTACTTCTCCATCATATTCTCCACTCTAACAGCAATATTGTAAGATAGTCCTAATCAAGTAAATCAACTAATACATGGCCTTTTGAGACGAAAAGAGGTAGAGTTCATTAATTAAAATTACATTTAAACAATTGATATGCTGCCATCTAGTGCTTACTGAATGCACAACCATACAGAGCGATTTACTCATTGCAATAGTTCTTGGTGTCTATGATTGGCTTATAGCAAACCAACAGTTAAACTCACCAATTTGCATATGGTCGTGCATGTATGAGCTTACCTAAGAACAACAATTGGGAGCAATTTACACTCTGAAAATGATGCTGAAAGAATCAATCTGAATATATATTGGTTTATATGCACATAAACAAGACTGGAGGAAAAGTATTTGCAGACTCTACAGCAGTAGAGGAGGCATTCAGCAAAACTGAACTATGCTGTAGACAGGGAAAAAGCAAGTGGGATATAGTTCATGCATTGTACAAATTACTTTGTTGTACTGAGAGGCAATGAAATCAAAGACATTAAAATATTTAAAGATTATATTCAGAGATTCACAGCAATAACAAACACATAAGTGTAGTTATTGCATATAATTTTGCACAGACAGGTTGTTCATCAAAAGTAAAAAGCATATCAAGCTGGTGTTCAAGAAATTGAATAAATCCTCATTTGAAATAATGGTGTTTTCTGATTTTTGAGGGATTATTTTTGCGTGTAAGGAAGGCTAGAAGGTATTGCGAGCTCATTGTAAAGATTGAGAAAAGAGTCCAGGATCAGTACACTTACCTCTGTGGAATGTCTAGTAAAATTGGACTCATTTAATTAAAAAAATGAAGGGCAATTTTAAGTCAAAGACAAAAGCATGAAAAGGTTTAGTCCAGTAGTTCTGCTACAAGCAGATGGTCATACAATGAGTAGTTTGTTATGGTGTTCCTGGAATACAGTTTTCATTGGTATCAGGAAAAGAGTCTTGCCAGTTTTAATATGCAAAAGAAGAATATTGTGATCCAGTCCAATATACTGGGAGAAAAAAAATAGGTATCCTCAGCATCTAAAATATTCAAAAGACTACCTTGTCAGAGTGCTAATATTTACCCATACAGGCTAAAAAGTTAGCTTATGCAAGCTAGTTCTCGTCAAGTCCATTTTATGTTTTTCAGACAAAATAGTAAGTGGAAAAAGAACTGGGGGGGGGGGGGGGGGGGGGAGAACTCCCTATTTTTCCTTCAAATTTCATCCTCTGTCTTTATTTTATCAGTAGTTTTCTTGAGCTAAATTGTCAAACATTCCTCTTCTTTAGTGAAAATTATCCTAGATGGTATGTAACCTAAACCCAAACATTTTCTGAAACAGCTCTGCATTTCCCTTCATATAGTTCAAGTAGATGCTTGTCATAGTGTGATGACTTTATAATACAATCTAAACAGAAACGTGAATTTGAAAAATCAGAAGAAAGTGAAAAAATCCATAGTAAAAATTACTCTTCAGAAGGAATACTTTTCACCCAGCAAATTAGGCATTTGCATATGCCCTGAACCATTTAAAACTCTAAAACTCTTCTTTAGCACAAAGTGAGTAAGATAGATCATGATGCTTAGTTCCAAAGTTTGATTTATACTTTTAGTGTATATTTATAAAAATAAATATTAAATTGATGAGTTGTATCCCTTCTTTAATGTCATTTCATTTGCTTTTGAATATAGCTGGAAACTCAGTGCAATTTAAAAAGTAGGTAAAATTGCCCATTGTGTTGTTCACAATTCTTCCATTCAGTGTTACATTACATCCTTTGTTTCATCTGCATTAAGCAGCCAAAATTCAGCTGTACTAACACACAGCTGTCCGAATTTTTATCTATCTGTTTTCATCAGTCCTGTCTCTGTCTCTGGACTTTTTTATGGACACATAGCACATTTTGCCAAATGATTTGTGCTAATAGATTAGTCGAATTAACCAATGGCCACACTGTCTCCAGCATTCAAAGTTGTATATTAATTGGTGAAAGTCTTAAAGAGTTTTTAATACCACTGTTATGCTCTTCTCTTTTCAATAGCTTGCATTTAAAGGCCACAGAATTTTTAATGGAAATTTTATTTACAAAGCTAAAGTTCATAGCAAGTGGCAGGTTTTGATTACATGATTACCATGTATAAACAGCCCCATGCTGTTCACCGCAAAAAGCTTACACTCGCATGATATGAAAATCTGAAACCATACATGGAGAGAAAGTTTAAGGTTCCTTTATTTTAAACATATTCAGCAGTGCACTATTTTTTAATCTTCACAGGATTTTAAAAAACTTACCGAAGCTTGAAATCGAACAAGTACCAGTGAAGTGTCTGTAATTTGTGGCTAGAATATAGACTGCTCTTACTGCAGTATGACTGTCAGGACTATTACAACCAATTCATGTAAATAAAATTGTCTTTACTGTTATTTCTACCTTTTCACTTCCCATTTGTATTTTTAGTCATGCGGGAATCTGTCACAACCCCACATTCTCAGAACACAGAGTGTATTCTTTACAGAGAGCTGAATATAGTTTAAGTACTAATTGTACCTGCAATATGAATAAGAAACAGTAATAATAATTACACCTTATAGTTGAATGTGAAAAAGGTTGTGAGCCCAATCCTGTTTCCATTCATGTCAAATTTTAAATAAAACTGAGAGGAAGAAAAGTAGGTATTAGGCCTCTTTGTGAGGATACAATTGTGAAAGTTAGTCCCCAAATATTGCAATTATTACTGATACAGAAAAGGTTATGCCTAAGTATAGGATTTAGTCCTGGGTATCTAATCTACATTAGCTTTCCTTAAAGGCAGGTGGCAAATAAGTATAGCGTGGCATTGTTGGGCCATACCACATCTTTTTACCTTACCCTCATTGGATACTTTTATCATTACTGATGGAGTTGCAGAGTAAGTAATTCAAGAATAGGCCATACTTAATCTGGTTTAGATTCCCCAGCACTGGATCAGCCCTCAGGAGCAGACTTTCAAGTCAGAAGCACTAAAATGACAATGTCTGCAAAATTTGCCAGAAGATGGAACAGGAATCGAGCAGAAGAGAATCTTACTTCATTAAAACATTACTTACGTCATTAAAACCTCTCGCTATAAAAATTACCTGTAAATCCAGTAATTAGAACAATACCTCAAAACCGAAACCAAGATTGTGTGATCTAGTAAGAACAAGAGTAGACTACTGCTATAAAGATTATATTTTATGTAGACTAGTAGAAATTGACAGTCATGCATTTCTAAAAATGCCAAAACTGATATTGTGTACAGTAAATATTTATGCACTTCAAACATTTAAACTTGTGATTTTCTCCAACTGTGCTCTTCAGTAACCTGTTGAGAAGACTTCATTTACCATTCGCTAGAAACAATACTTATACTTTTATATATATGTGTATATATATGTATAAAATTATACATATTCAAATGAGTGCTAATAAATGTAAACTTCCTGGAGCCTTAGGATTCTAAAATTATACATACAAGAATTTATTTCTGTGATTTTATCTCAAACACTTGTTTAATAGCATGTATTATCCACACTGCACATACCTATGCAAGCCATTGTAGAGAGGTGGTTTCTAAGTATACGTCAACTTGCAGTAATGGAACAAATTTCTACATCTCTGAACAGAGAAATGGCAACTACTTAGCAGGAGTTGTGTTCACTTTGTAAGTAGTATGCTACTGATACAATGTAGACCTGACTGTATTGGATATCTGAAGAAAGAGGCTAAAACCAAGATTACAGTTAGCCTATTTTATGGAGACTGGCAACAGGAGGAGGAGTACTTCCACAAGTGAAATTATTATGCTAATAAAAAGGGGTAGTTACTTGAGCTTGTGTATCCAAGTAATGAATCAAACCCCTGATGTTCGGCTTCTTGGTTCCTAACTCTTTAAACAACTGTTCTAAATAACGTCTTTTTATTTTTTTTTTCCTCTCTCTTTCCTCCCTACCCGTTTCCTGTCAAATATCATCCCTGCCAAATTCAGAATACAAACCTCCCAGATTAAAGGCCAAAACCGTGTACATTCCTAAGAATGCAGGCAAGCAAGCAAACAAAATTAAGAGAAACTATATGGAGAAATGTGCAGTTAGGCATTTTATGTGGTCATAAATGAAATCAATAACATGGGATGATATATGACTATTTTTTATAAGACTTTTTTGTTGGTTTTGGGCTGTTTTGGGGGGTTTTTTTTGTTTCTTAAAAAAAGGTTTAGTGTTATTTTAATTCTTTTTAGAAATAAACTGCTATAAAGTATTTTTAATCAATATAAATATATTTATAGAAAAATATATTCTCGCCATTGTCGTTAACTGGCACTGCTATTCCCACTTCGCTGTGGGACCAGGTACAACACACTGCACACCAGGATTTCTGGTTATTCCAGGACAGATGTGTTCATCAGAACACAGACATTGTTGCTCCTTCCAAAACAAACAAAAGGAAAAGACTTCATGCTTTTCAAGCTGAGCAAAAGCTTGGACAAGGGCACTACACAAGTAAGTTGTGTAGTTATATAAAGAAAGGAGAATTTCTGGCAGTCACACAGCATCCTTGTAAAAATTGCACAATCAAGTTTCAGATGGATCTATTGAACCTTCCTTACCTGTGCTGGTTATTAGATCTGTGTAAATGTAGACCATCCCTGCCAAGCTAACTGCCTGGCAAGGCAGAACACCTTACAAAAGTAAAACCAATAATTTGAACAGCAACCAGTGAACTGTGGCCTCACTCCACTGTCACAGAAAACCTTTGTCCTCTGGCTGCTGATCAGTAGGGCTTGTGTTCTTGTGAGGAAGGAAAAAAGAGGAAACATGATAAGAAACAAACAAAAAGAACATTTGGGCTGAGAAACTGGAACTGAGCAGGCTCTTACCACAGAAGCTGGATTTAATCTTACTGAAACCAACAAGTTTAAGGCTTGTTTTTCATTTAAGGTAGTAACCCAGTCTGTTAAATATGTGTATCTATGTAAAACAAGAACAAATGAACAGAAGTGACGAATGTAAATGCTCTGGGTGGAAGGTTTCAGTTATGTATTTTTCTACAAAAAGATACCCAAGAGAAGTCACAGAAACACATACGAAAAACTTGGACAGCCTGAAGAAGGCCATACCTCAAAAACAGCTTTTACCCCTTGCCACTTCTGCACTCTTCCAAATAGAGGCAGAGCTACACCAGCTGTCAGGATGACAGTCCTGGCTTCTCTTAAATAGCACATGAAGAATAATTCCAACCTGGAGATGATACAATCTTGCTGTCTTTCAAGCCCAGCTTTGGTCCTCTTCAGTGTCCTCACTAACATCAGGTCAAGGCTCAGGGGTGGTCAAGTAGAACAAACAGAAGGTTGAGAAACATTAGCAGATGAACAGAGCACAACAGGTAATAAATACGCTGCCTTGTAAACTATGTACATGTAATACTATGCACATGCTCGAACACTATGTCATGATCCTTCCCGTTTCAGAAAGGATATAGCTGAAGAAGATCAGAGAAGCTAACAAAGTTTACCAAAGAATAACTAAGGAGTACTCAGCATACAAAAGGATGTCTGTGATGGATGGGAACCTAGCTGGGAGATGATTACCTCTCATGTCTGAGAACCATAACAAGGATGTTGTTTGCCACAGTGTATTCGGCAGAATGTGTATGTTTATGTTCATCGTGACTGTTTGTCGGAAAGAGGCAGGAAAACATAGGTGTGCAGCTGTTCTATGACCTTCATACTTGGCCGCACTGGGGCGCCTGGCCAATGCTCTCAGAGTGGACAACAGTGAGATCATGAGAAACTGCACGGTCCCACGAGTAAATGATTAGAAATCTGGCATAAAGCCAGTTGTTTTGGTAAGGGTATGAAAGCAGGACCCTCTTGTGGCCATGAGAGAAGCCTCACCTATGGGTGGATGCACCGCGTAGTAATTTTCCCAGTCACCTGAGACTCCTGGCATCAGCTGCAACAGGGCTTCCCCAGTGGAAGTGTGGGCCTGTATGATGATTCAGTGGTAATTGGTAATGTATTTCTTCTTAATCTCTGTTCTTGATTTAATGCATTGCTAACTTTCTTCAGTACTTTACTTATATACCTAGATCTCAGATTTGCCTTATTGTACTTATTCACTACATATATAAAGAGATATTTACCTAATTCACATTAGTGTGCTTGCTTTTAGTATGCTTATTGGCTTTAGTGTGCTTGTTTAATAAACTCTGCATATTACACAGCTAGCGTGTGGTCACTTTGTGGCGTACCCTGTCTGTCAGCAGAACAGCGTCAAGGAGTAATAAGACAGACATCCATAAAGTGAGTAGTGTGCACACCATGAGCAGCCATCATCTCTCTCAGTGTGAGAACAAAGGATTATAAAATGAAATTAGCAGTGGGCAGGTTTTAAAGGAAATGTGTTTCTTCACAAAATATACAACTAGACCAGATCTTTGGCAATATATAAAGTGCCTTGTGCATGCTAAAACTACCTTCTACGATAAAGTAACCTGTTCAGTTGATGGGAGGTGAGTGGTGAGCACTGTCTACCTGGATTTCTCTAGGCTTTTGATATGGTTTCCCACAGCCTTCTCCTAGAGAAAACGATGCATTATGGTCTAGACAAGTGGTCTGTGTGGTGGGTGGGGAACTGGCTGACAGGGTGCACTCAGAAGGTGGAGGTAAGTAGCTCCTTTTCAAACTGGTGACTCATCACTAGCGGGCTCCCCCAGGGATCAATATTGGGCCTAACACTGTTCAATGTCTTCATAAGTGATCTGGATGGGATCAAGCGAACCCTGATAAAGTTTGCTGATGATACCAAACTGAATGGGAAAGTGGACACTTTGGAAGGGAGAGACACCCTGCAGGATGACCTGGATAGGCTGGAAAACTTGGATAACAAGAACCTGATGAAGGACAAAGGTCTTGCACCTGGGAAAACATAGTCCAAGAGTGCAGCACAGGCTGGGATCTACTTGTCTGGGGAACAGCCCTGTGGAAAGCGACCTGGGAATTCTGGTGGACAAGCTCAACATGAGTGAATAGTGTGCAGCTGTGTCAAAGAAAGCCAACAGGATGCTAGGTTACATCCACAAGGGCAACACCAGCAGAGATAAAGAAGTCATTAACCCACTCTGCTCGGTGCTTGTCAGGCCATACTTGGAATACTGTGTTCAGATTTGGTCCCTGCTATACAAAAATATGTGGACAGGCTGGAGAGGGTGCAGAGAGAGCCATAAAAATGACCAAAGGACTGGGAAGCCTGCTGTATCAGGAAAAGCTGAGTTGTTCAGACTTGAGAAAAGAAGCCTCAGGGGAGACCTTATCACCATGTTCCATCATTTAAAGGGTGGCTACAAAGAAGATGGAGACTCCCTTTTCACAAGGAATCGCATGGAAAAGACAGGGGTAATGGGAGATCCCCTGAGATTACTCTGTGGGAGATTCCAACTGAACACCAGAGGAAAATTTTTCACAATGAGAACAATCAGCCATTGGAATAATCTCCCCAGGGAAGTGGTGGATTCCCCAACATTGGACACTTTTGTCTGGACAGTATGCTGTGACATGTAGTCTAAGTAATGCTTTGCCTAGAAAGGTTGGACCAGATGATCCTTGAGGTCCCTTCCAACCTGGTATTCTATGATTCTACAAAAAATTTCTGTGGTCTGAAGGGACAACCAGACACATTGATGCAAAAGACATCCACTGGAAATAAGTGCCTAGACTCCCTCCCTTCCTCAAGAAGTCCCTTCAAGACAAACTGTCGGAGATGGGAAAATACTCTCTGCACAGCAAGCGGAATGCAGCACTACGCTGCCTTTATCCCCACAGTTTTGCCCGGCATCTGCTGCTGTTCTGGCTTCCCCTCCCCGCGGTGCGCCCTGAGCCACCCGCCCTGCAGGGACACCAGCCGGGGGCCTGCGGTAACTAGTTCCCTTTTTAAATTCGGTCCCGGGCTGCCGAGTCGACCTGACCGAGCATCGCCAACGGAGAGCGCGGCACCGGGCAGGGCTCGGGGGGCCCGAGGCAGACCGGCCCGAGGCAGACCGGGCCCGGCAGTGTGGTGACGGGACGGGACGGGGCTGGGCGGCACCTCAGCCAGTGCTCACAGACAAAGCCCCACCCCGGCTACGGCCCCTCCGCCCGCCGGTTGCGGCCCCGCCCCGGGGCCGGCACTGCGGCGCGGCTCAGGCCCAATAGGGGCCGTGGCGCTAACAGCGGGGCGGGGCCTGTGCCTGCCCAGCCGGTGGCCGGGCCGGCGTGCGGGTGACGATTAAATACAGCCGGGGCGGTGGAGTGAGGGTCGGAGATGGCGCTGCGGCAGGACCTGGAGAACGTGAGTGCGGGCCTGTGTGGCGGGCGGGAGCGGGGCCGGGCGGTGGTTCCGCCTGGGTGAGCTGAGGGCTGCCGTTAGCGGTGGGCGCTGCCGGGAGAGCGCCTCGCTTTACGCCTCGTCTCTGCCTTCACGTCTTTCCGCTGTTGTCTATGTTAGGCTTTGTCGTCCTCTTCCGGGGGGAGCAGACGGTCGAGGCGTCTCGTAGATGGCCGCCTCGGAAGTCAGCAGGCCGCCGGGGCCGCTCCCCGGCCAGGTCGCGCTGCATCCCCCCCTCCCCATCTGAGCCTGAAGTACCCCAGTAACTCGGCTGTGCGGCTGTTCTTAATGATGATTATTAACTTAATCAAGGCTGCTTCTATAGGTTTAGTTTCTCTGGGTTATTTTTTTTCTGCAGACAGGTCTGTAAGCGTGATCTTTGGTTTATGTGCTGTGCGCTGGTGTGACCATGGTGTTTCAGTGTTTATCTGGGTGTTGTCCCACCCCGTGCTGGGAGCCGGGGCGGGCAGGGTTTGCTGCCCCTGGCTCTGCCTGTGCCTGCTTGCTGCTCTCCTCCTCCTGGTGCTGGTGCATGGTCACATGCTGGGAGTGGATCAGGGAGCCAAGAGACTGAAGCCTTAACCTATGCCTGTGGTAACACCCGTGCCTAATAGAAACGCCTGTTCGGTTTTGGTTTTTGTGGTTTAGTTTGTTGGGGCTTTTTTAAGGCGTTTTGGTGCATCTTAACTGAATGAAACCTGTGTTTTGCCTAATTAGGACACGTACTAAATTTGTCTTAATGCCAGATTATCTGCATGGAATCATCATTTCTTTAATTCCCTTCCTCCATATGTTGCCTGTAATATCTACTCAGAGTAATTATGTCATTTAGCACTTCCTAACCCTGGCTGTGTTTCAGGATGCAAAGATGGACTGTAGCTGGTCTTGCAGTAAGTAACATCATCAAACATGTTCTAATAAAGCTCCATCTGTGAGAGAGTGTGCTGATCTGTCATGGTATTGCAGGAGTGCTGAGCTCACCTGTTCCCATGAGACAAAGTATACTGTCCTACTGACTCTGTCTTTGGGAGGTGCTAGCTGTTAACTCTGCTATTAATTCTGTGATAGGAAGAATGAGGCAAGATGTCTTGGCTGCTGGAGTATCTGTCCTGCACTCTTGCTTTTAGAGCTTAAAATTATACTTGGCCCCTGAAAATGGAGATGAGGAATAGAGGGCATCTGTGTACTTTTCTTCTGGATTTTATGTCAGTGACATAAGAGGAGTGCTATTTGTAAGCATTAGTCCTGCAGTAAGAGGTCCTCTTAGTATGCAGGTATTTCAGCAAGGGTTTTTTACAGTCAAAGACCAGGCTAATTAAAAGGCATCAATGAGGGAGGCCTGTTCACACCCCTCTATGTTTGGGCAAGTGTGACATTCACAATAGTAAAATAAAATGCTTGCTGACTGAAATTAGTCTTGATGCCTGGTTCCTTCACTGTAGGCAGCTGTCTGTAGGTGAAATAACAGTGGGGAGCCAATCTACAGTTGTCACAGTTAATGTGAAGTATAAACCTAGGTTTAATCCTGAAACTTCTTTATCTCTCTCTTACTGTGCTAGTGCCTAGAATGACATGCCTCATGTTTCTTGAGGCTTATGCTGCTTTCTGCTATGGCAAGGAGACATTCTCAGTTTAAAACCAGTAAATATCCCAGTGAACCTGGCATGTCTCTCTGAATAGTAAGGACTCTGGAGTGGAATGGAGTCTGCCCTTATTTTTTTTCCATTTGTTTTTTGTTTGGTTTTATTTTTAGTTTTTTTCTGGGCTGTGGTTGGGCATCACTCAGGAGAAGAGCAGTCAAAACTTGATCGGGAATCTTGAATTTCTTTATCTTGAAGCAAGCAAGTTGTAGCATGGGGCATAACAAGATGCTAAAAGGGAAACTTGTTACTCTCACTATGTCACTGAATGCAGTTTGAGCAATCATAGTGACTCTATATGTTCGGCTTAAGATGGATTGAATGACTGTGTCCTGGCCCGGAAGGAGCAGAGATGCATAGCACTGGGGCAAGTTCCTTATCCACAAGGAAAGGGTTTTCCTTCCACCATACTTAGTTATACTTTTTTTTTTTTTTTTATGAAAGTTACTTCTGGAAACTTACACAGTCACAACATCTGGCTGATTTGTGAAATCAAAGCCCCAGTGTATGGCACCAACATGATAAGTAAGGGCTGCATATGCTTTCTAGTGAAAGCAGGCAATATCTTGGCCAGCACTTGGTAGCATCTTCTTCCCTCTGAACTGCTGCTGCTTTCTTGCCTGGGTTCAGTTTGAGCAACTGCTGTGGAGGCATTTTGACATGCCAGTAGTGTCAGTGGGTGAATCACTTGAAACAGTACTGGTACACTGCAGCTTTGTTACTGCTTCTAACTGTAGTTGGACAGAAGAAAGAATAACAAGGATTTTTATAGTACCTGTATAAAGCCTGTGAGATTCTTTAATGGTCACTTTCCCCATCTTTTCACATAAACTCACTAATACCTCTAGCATATCTCAGGAGTGATGCTGAAATACTTGTAATATGCTTCAAAGACTAAGGTTCCTGAAGGCCCAGAGTAATTTTGGGAGGTAAATTAGTGTCAGATTCCTCAAGGACTGAGTTATCTCATAGTTATGATGAGAGTTTGCCTAGAATTTAGGAGCTTGTCTCAAGATACTAACCTAGGTAGGTTTTGGGTTGGTGTGGGGTTTTGTGGTGGTTTTTTTTTTTTTTGTTGGTTTGTTTTGGGTAGGGGTTTCCCGCCCCTTCCCCCCCCCTTTCCCTCCCTCCCCGCCCCAAGCTTGATTTGCTAACAGGAGGTTGTGAAAACTTTGTACTTTTAAAGCTTACCTGTTACTACTCTTTGCCCTTCCTTTCTGTTCCAGGGTTCCCTGGAAATAACACAGAGTTTGGAAGATGATCCTCTACTAGATGCACCGCTTATTTCATCTCATACATTGCATTCCCAACTGAGGCCAAGATTTCATGCTATACCAGCAGTTCTGCTTGCCAATTTTCTGTTGCTTATACACGTAAGTCTTAAGAAGCATGATTTCCGTATGAAAACTTGCTGTCGCTGTTCTGAATTCTCACCATTCATGTAGATAGTTCTCCTGAGATTTGCATACACCGTTCTTCCAAACTTGTCCTATTTGCCAATCAGTTTTGTTAGTGTATATGTTTATATGATACATGATACTTGCTGTGTTATCATTCTGATTGCTTGTCAACCCTAACATGCTATGATGCATCTTGTTAGGAAGAAAAGACTTTTAAATAACATGCTGTTAGAAATGTAATTACAATTTTACTGCTGTATAGGTGCTTATACTAGTTATAGAGGGCTAAGAATTTTGGTGCCATGTCTTCTTGAAGCTGAGCCTGATTCAGAGGGAAGGCTTAAGGTATTTCTTATGGTAACTAAACAAGTAATGTTGGACTTGCTACAGGGGTTTTGCAGAGTAGTGAATGGAGAGAGAAGGGAATCCAAATGTTACTTCCTGATCTGATTTCTGGGGATTAAGGGTAAAAGCCTTGTACCTTGCAGTATGAAGACCTTCTTAAGGCTGATGGACAGAAGTAGAGAGATTCCTGCCTAGTGAGCTTATCCTTGGTAAACTGAGAAGGCTTATTGCTCGGTTTTTGTGTGGAAACCAAGCATGAAGGAAGATTGAAGAGATCTGATGGTAGGATCTAACTGAAATGATACTTGCATGGCATGTATGGTCATGGTTTAATGGTGGACTTGGCAGTGTTAGGTAAACAGTTTGACTCTTAAGGGTGTTTTCCAACACCCTTAAGTTCTGGAATGCTGCTAACACTGAAGATAGTATGTGTATAAAGCCAGGGTGCACAAGACGTATATATCTATTGCTAGCTATTTTAGAGATTCATTTGATCTCAAGCAATAAATACCATGCCCAGTGCTTTGCAAAACACACTCTGCCAGAGCTTTAAAAGCACATACCGACCTCTAAGGTCTCTTTTTGACCAGCTGCATAAAACTGTTCAAACAATATGCCCTAGCCTTCTCATTTTTGAAGTAAATGTTTTGTGGGCATCTTAGAGGATCTTGATATTACTGTCTGTCAAGTAGGCTTAGGAAAGACTTCTGCTGTTCTGCTGAATAAACTACCAAAATTCCCAGTGGAAACTCTGTATCCAGCCTTACTGCCTTCCCCTTCCTCTAGGAAGTGCCATTAGGATGACACTTAGTCTGCATTATGAAGGTAGACACTAGTATGGTAGTAGGGTGTTTTTTTCCACCTAGCTTTAGGGCCTTACTATCTACTACCATAATGGACATAGCCAAATGTCAGTCACGCAGATCCTGGGAAACTGCTGTTTCTTCTGTCCTCACCACTTCATCTCTCCTCCAAATGGAGAGAGGTGAGGGGAGGTGAAGAGAGAGAAAATTGCTGAGGCCTCTGTCAACACATACTTTTCCAGGTAAAGTCTTGTTGCAGTTGCTCAACATGCTGCAACTTTCTGTTGGTGAAATATAACATTATAATTGCCACATAAAATAGTACCTTTTCTTGATGGAAAGATGGATGAGGAAAATAAGCTTATAGAATTTCTTACCTGGCTGCTTCTGCAAACATCCACAAGCCTTGTGGAATGTGGAGACACTAGGTTAGCTTGTGATTGACAGTCTGCCAAAGAGATGAGTATCCTGGAGAAGTTAAACCATCATAGTATTATGTGGTACAGTTGTAATTAATCTCTAAAGTAATTTATATATAAACTTGAAGCATTTCTTCTCCACTCTGCTGTGCCAAGAAATTGAGTTAGGTACCAATGTAGCTGCTTTAGTGCAGCTGCCTGGTTACATAAAATTCTGAAATGTGTGTGTAGAGTATGCTGGAGTATGATGGGGTAGGTTTTTTGAGTGGCTTTTCTTTTGCCAAACCTTGCTTTTCTGCAGGTTTCTGGCTCCTATCAGGAGAGTCCAGAGAGCAGTGTGAAGTGTATGGGTTAGAAAATTCCTTTATATTAACCCTGTCTTTCCTTAATCCTCTCTGTGTATGCACATACACAAAACGGAATTAAAGTGCTACTTCTTATCAGAATAACTTTTTGTATATAAAAATCCTCTGTACCAGAGTGAAGTGCATGCTGTTGGACTTCTCTAAAATGTAAGCAAAAGCATGTTTTAACAAATACCACTCTTAATGCCAGCTACCTGTTTTCTCTGTATATATACATTGCTGCAGTAGACTAGCAGAGCTGCAATGCTAAGCCATTCTTGCTTGCATTGGCTTAATATAGCCATTTTCTGTTTTTAAATAGATTCCTAACACCTGCAGGGAGTAGACCTAGATGTGTTACTATTCTAAAATGATGAACCAAATAGTAAATGGACTAAATAAAATGTGGGTTAGCTGGATTATTTTTAGCTTTGTAAGAAAAGGAGGTGGTAAAATAATAGATTAAATGAATGCTTTGTTGATAAACCTCCCTCTTAACTTAATCTAGCTACTTAACCCACCTCAATTTGGGATTTAATTTGTATTTGAAGTAATGGTCTTATGGATAGTACAGGACACTTTTTTTCTTTTTTCCCCCCTCACACCTTCTACTGTGTCTGTCCTCTCTAGTGTTTCTCTTAGGTATTGATGATTGTGTGAATTATTCCCCCTTCGTCCCTCCCTCCCCAGTTACCCAACTCTCTTCACAACCACAGCAAGCTAAGGGCAGTTTGTATTGAGAGTAATTAAGGGTTCTGAAAGGTTAATTTATGTGAATAAAGTTGCTTGAGAAGTAACAAAAATATGAAAAATAAGTTCAAGGGGGTGCTGGGCTCTTTGTTTCAATACTTAATTCTATGGGTATCCAAGATAGCAAATGAAAATTGGATGCTTTCCTCCAACTTTAGTTCTGATGTGTTGGCACTTTTTTAAGCTAAGTGTATTAGAGGTATTAGACATTTGCAGACTTGAGGCAAATTGATTTTGTTGTTGTATGTAGAAGCTCTTGATTTACTTCTGTTTCAGTAAGAGTTGTTTTTGTTCTCGGTTCTGTTTTAAAATACTCCTATTCTGAAGAATGAAGCAGGATGAGAAGGTATCATTCTTGTTTACTGAAAACAGTACTTTGTATGATAAAAATCTATAAAGATTAAATAAGCCCTGTATTTATACATATACCCCAGATAATATGCACCCAAGACTCTGCCTTCTAGTTGACCAAAAGATTGCTGATGCTGAAAATCTAGAGTAAAGTTTAGAAGACGGAGCAAGTTTATGGCATAATGGCACTAGTCTGAAAGGATAAGTGCATATACACAATCTGGCTATAGTCTGGTCCTTCTGATGAGTTCTGAGCAAAACTGAGGGGGGAGGGAGGATGTAGTAAATACACTAGAGAGATTACCAACTGGCAAAGATGCCTACCCAGTATTAATAATTCACTTTAAGTTGCTATAATATTTTGCTTTTTTCTAATGTCATAATGTAGTGATTATCTTCAATGGGTACAGTTAAGTGTTGACATCACTTATGTCAATTTAAAGAAACATAGACTGAACCAAGAAAATATGAGTCTGACTTGCAAAGCGGTAACTAGTGTAATTGAGCCTGAAAGATGTGATTTTTTTTTTATTTTTTTTTTTTGAGGAAGTGTTCCCCTTAAAGTAAAATGACATAGTAAAGAGGATGTAGAAGTATGCTAAGTTCACTATGAATGGGAGACTTGAGGAACAGTGAAATTGATCTAGAGGAAATTCTGCAAAGAGTGGTGATTCTCAGCTTTGTTCTGCTGGGAACTGGTTACCCTCCTGGAAGGCAGTCTTACTACTTGGCAATTTCAGTCACCAGTATGTTCCCAGAAGGACGTGTAGTGGTTTTAGTAATTGTCTAATTTTTTATACATTATTTAAACTCTAATAAAATTAATTTAGTAATATGTAATGAATAAACTACATAAGTCTGTCTTTTATATATGTATATATATAGTCAAATATTGACTTTCAGTGGTTTTTCTCTCTTTCAGGTTGCTTTTGTTGTTCTAGCATTTTTAGCAGCCATGTTTTGTTCTTACCCCAATCCCAATCAGGATAAGTGCTCTGGAAATTATACTCACCCACTTAAAGTGCAGACTGTCATCATCATTGCAAAAGTAATTCTGTGGACTCTGCATGTTTTTTTTGAACGATACATCCAGCACCACCACAGTGAAGTCAGAAGCAGAGGTTACTTCTCAATATACCGATCAACAAGATGCCTAAAAAGGCTTCCACTGCTGATACACTCCACAGGTGAAGTGAACTTGTTTTTGTATTTTGTTGTCTGTGGGGTTTTTTTTTTTTCTTCTAAAGCTTTAAACTATGATACAATAAAAGACTGAACAGTTCATTTATAAATCCTCATAGGCAGGTTTTTAAAAGCTCATAATATATAATATACATTTATATAAGATACTTCAATCAGATGGACATGCTGACTAGCCTTTCTGGCCTGCCAGATGCATGCTGTAAAGAACTCTTTAGTAGAAAAATGAAGTTGAGTAAAACATATTGTCATTTGCATCTAGTCTTCAGCCATAAAATGTTCAGCCAGCAAGGTCTGTGTTTGGCTGCTAGTGACCTCAATTTGTGTACTCATCTATCTAGTTGCATATATGGAAAGACTGCTAGTTCTTCCAGGAAGTATGCTACTCTTTTCAAGCTCAGCAGTTCATATAGAAACAGATGAATTGCCTGTTGCTCAACAGCTGTCTGAAATCAGCAAAATAAGCAATTTGCTGATCTTCAGTGGGGCTATGTGTAATACTCAGCTTTACTTCTTAGTGCTTTTTTCTGTTTTCTATGGAGAAAGGATGGTGTATGGGAGTGATTTAGCACTGTATATTGTAAGTTACATCACTTGCTAGTGAAGCCAAATAAGTGATGGTAGAACTAACTGGTGTAGCTTTTCTAACAAACTACCTCAGCAAATCTAAATCTAACTTGAAGGGATTTTTTCACATATAAATAGCAGTGGAAAAAGGAACAGTGGTGGCTTTTACAGCATTTTTGCATCTTATAATCCTATCTCTCACTTCTGTCGATTTTCTGAGTAACTGGAGTAGAAATCTTCTCACCAGAATTGCTAAGTTAGCTGATCCTGCTTTATGTAAACCTTAGCTTGCTTTCTGCTCAGTCACTAAAAGAGCTAGTCAAATGTGCAAAACTTCAGGCTCTGGCCACTAGATAGAGCTCTGAAGATAAATATGTGTTTGGAGTGCAGTGACAAAATCGGGCTACAGCTGGTTTAGGGATGTTTCAAAAGAGAGTAAAAGGACTACTTCTGTCTAATGCAATTTAATCTGGAATACTTAGCCCTGTCTGCAGTCTTGGATGGAGCCCACTTCTCCCCTACCAGACAAATTCTGGGCATGTGTTAACAGTTTAGGTGCAGTCAGTTGTGTGCTGTAGACTTTTGATGTAGATCATCTGTAGTTCAGAAGGTGCTTGGCTCCATTACTGCAAAATCCCTGCCATGCTAATTGCTGCTGATACCACTTCCATCATGGCAGTTCAGTTGTCTAATGGAGCATGAAGCAGAACTGTACAGTTCCCTAGCTACATCAGTAGTCTTAATACACTTGGTGCTTTATCCAGACACTTGTATTAACATTTCTACAGGAAAGAAGAGAACATGTCACACTCTGTATCAGAGGAGAGGCTCTGTAAAGAATTAAAAATGTTTTAGGTCTGTAACTCAACACTTGTGTTCCTTGGCCAATTGTTCTCATTTCAGTTAAACTTTCAGTAACTTGCAAGTATTAAAATAGTAGCTAGGCAGCTAGAAACCTATGCAAGTATCTCCCTGTGAAATGGAGGTCTTTGGGTTTTTGCTCTGCTAGCCTCACTTAAATACACTCAAGTCCCTCTCACCTGAAGGAATACACCCTCTCATTTTGAACTGACTGATCTGAGCTCTTAGGAATTGAAAGAAACAAATAGTCTCCAAGCAGTTTCAGGGATGGGTAGCAGCAAGGTTACAAACTCTTTAAGCCCATACATATATATTAGGTATTTTGAATGCATTTCTTCCACTCTTGTTTTTTAAGTCAGGAAAACCTGTAAGAGAACTTGTAATTCTCTACCACTCCACTCAAATGCTGAAATGAAACCTCATTTTGCTGCCAGCAGTTGTAAGCTTGCATCACCTATGTCAGGAAATTAGCCAAAGAGGCAAGTATGATATGAAATGAAAAGTATTACCGAAATGTTGCAGCCTAATGCAGACACTGGGGATGAGAGAGTACTAAGTTACTTTCAACAGCTAATGACATTGTTAACACCTGTAAAATACTACATTTGTTTTCTAGGTAATACAGCCCTGCTTTTGATTCTGTCAATGCAGCATTCCTTTCCTGACCACAGTAAAGTGTACCTGTATCTTATCCTGGGAGTCCTGGGCCTGGAACTGATTAGCTCACTGACATGCTTAGTGATTTACACAGGTGAGAGAGGCAATTGTTGCCTTCTTGAATGAGACTTACTGTAGCTGCTACTCAGCTGTTCTGTTTGCCCTCACAGTAGCTCACTTAGGGTACCCCAAGACATTTAACTGCCACTACAAATGCAGAAGGATTCTGTGCTTGTAGAAGAGCTAAGGCAAATCCAAAACAAATGGGAAGGTTTTCAGGCTTGATTTGGTCTCCAAGTGCTGCTAAGTGCATGCTCCATTTTACCTCAAAGCTGTTGATCCAGTGAAGTGGCAATAAAAGCATAATTGCTGCAAAAGTGTCCTGTAAACAGGCTTGTCTGTTTAGCAGTGTGTTCTCAAATGCATGTAGCACAAGCTCTGAAACATCAAGAGCTAGCTGCCTTAATCAGAACTACTTCCCGGATTTACATGTGGGACTGGCATAGTTGATAATGTGATTGTGCTTTACTCTCCAGTCTCTTCTCCTTTCCCTGATCCCACTCAAAGCTTCAATTCCTCTTTGTCACTAAAATGGAAGATTCCCTCTCTAATGAATGTTTAAAAAAAAAAAAAGAAAATAAAATTGTGTCTTTTGGAATCTGTGCTAATACTGAACTAAGATACCCCTTCATAAAACTGAGACATTGCTTTGTACTTTCACTGTTGGCTTGTAAAGTTATCTGTTCTTAGATTTGGTGTAAACTTGCCAAGGGTTGATAAACCTCTTTCTATGAAACTATAGAAGAACTATCTGAAGTTGATTAATAAATGTTTGAACAGTCAGTTTCCTCTGACCCTATCTTAATGCAAGCCATAAACGCAAATACTTTTCAACTCAAATGAAAATATCTAGGTTGGAGAAAGAAAAGGTAAACACTGAAAAGGTACAAGACACTAAAAAATTCAATTATCTTGATTACCTGAAGAAAACTAGAGATATTTACTGTGAAGTCCATGTCTGTTTAAATTATATGCAGTTTCTGCTCTTGAGTTAGTTTATAATGCTGCTTCCTGATTTACAGGCACAAACAAGGAGATGACAAGCTAAGTATCCTTGGTAGTAGTGGTTTCTCTGGGGTGGGGCAGGGGGAGCAAAACTAATGGGCAAAACTTAGTTTGCTCCTGACTTTTGAGCAGATAGTTGGGAGAGTGGAAATACTTCCTTCGGGACTGCATGAAGCTTAAAAGGTAAAAGCCATTTCTATGATGGTCAGTATTTGTCTTAATCTGACTTTTGTGATTTCGTAATTGGTAATCTAGGATGTAATTTTCTTTTGGAGAAGAACACTTTGCTATTTTCTTAGTAATGTAATGACACACAAAGGAATAACGACAAGTACTTTGGTCATCTAGGGAAAAAAAAAATCTGTTAACTCTCCTGCAACAGTAATTGAAATCAAAATGCAACAAGAAATAAGGTCTGGGCTCTAAACTACATCTTCCTCTTAAAACTGTGCAGAGGTCTGAATGCTGTAGGCTTGTCAGGCTTTCCTCTGAATGGACAGCATTGCTCAAGTAGGCTGTCCTCTAGAGGAATAAAGGCAATGGTGAGGGGGCACAAGCATGGCAGTCCTAGAGAACTATTCCAAGAATGCTGGAGATCATCTCTTCTTTGCATAAGCATACTTACTTTCCTGGGAAAATCGGAAAAGAAGAGAGAAACTGCAGAACTTTAATAGAACCTCAGGAATTGCAGTGAAATGCTATATTTTTTTTTTTTTTTTTAATTTTTTTTAATTTTTTTTTTATTTTTTTTTTTTACCCTCGAGGGCTCTTGGAGCTCAAAGAGCTACACTGCATACCTCTTACCCTGGTAGAAAAGGATAAGCAACTGCAAGAAAGTTGACCTTCCTAGGTATAAGGTCTGAGCCTTGACTTCCTTAAGAGCTCTCTTAACTCCCTTTCTGCTTACTTGTCACCAAGATGGTCTTTTTTCCTAGCTTGTACTGTTCCAGTTCCTGTGACCATCAAATTCATTAACCAGCTTATACTAGGAAGTGGTGCAATGTAATGATTTGTTTTCCAGCTTGAGGCTTGCAGGGTCCAGTGAGTCCTGGAGCTAAGGGGAAGAAGGGGTAGAGCTGCATTAATAGGAAGGAGTAAGGCAGTTCCTTTCGGCAACAGCTGCCTTGTTTCCTCAGCAGCCCCAAAACACTGTGAAGCTTCATTCTCCAAAGGTTGTGTGCAAAACTAGGGTTAACTTTTAACCTCAAGATGAGGCCTTCCAATCATACTAGGCTCCTTTTCCAGTGGGTAGTGTAACTTGTTTTCTTGTTTTCCATCTGTTGCTTACCATGCTGAAGTAAGCTCATTTGTGTGTCGTGTGTGCAGTGGTAGGTTGTCTTAGTTTTTAAGTTCTTAAGCATCAAGCTAAAGCTATACTGAACAAAACAAACTTATTTGTCCAGTTTTGAAAATAGCTGGAGAATTTATAGTAGTGAGGCAGATATTCTTTGAGAGGAGTATGTGACTTGGTAGAAAAGCATGAAGCTTCCTTAGTAGAATAGTTTTAAGGGCAGTCCTCTGCTCAGGGTTGGAGTGCCCATATCCAAGGCAAGCACTTAGAGATACCACTGTTAAGATAGTATCAGCTAATGTTGCTGAACAACAATGGGCAGAGTAAGGTCACATTACACTAGGAATTCTTTCTTGTGTTAGTATGTTACTTCTCAGTTTTGGAGGGAAGGTAGCACCAGTTCATAGACTGTTTTTCCACAGTGGAATAATTAAACTAACAGAATAAGGAATAAATGCTTATCTGTAGAAGGTTGATGTATCTTATGAATTGTATGCTGCCTAATGTCCTGTGAAGTACTACTGCATTTAAAAAAAAAAGTTTCCATTCAGCAGTGTATGTATATATAGCTGTAGGATGCAGAGGCAGGGATTCAGAAATATACAGGTAATTGCTGTGATTGACTTACAACAGGCTTGACATATATAAATTGTTCAAGTGAGGTAAATGTGCATGGAATGAAGTATGATATAGACAGCTCTAAATGTCAGCTTACTATTCTAAGCTTGTTATTGATAGGACAGGGAGTCAAGCTTTAAAAGGCTTACTAAATATATGTATTTAATGACTTTCTTACATACATTTAATATCACTTGAATAAAAGACTGACATTCCCAGAAACAACTCATGTTGGGAATTCCACATCCATTCCTTCATGGCTTTATTTGTAGAGAAATACCATCACAGAAATAACTAACCTTTGACCCTAACTTGTAGTTAACTTCTGGAGGGTCTTAGCATTGTTTTAGCAGAGTGGCCTGTAGTAAACCCAATCGTATTATTGACTTATAAGGACAGTCTCTTTCTGCTGCAGTAATGTGGATTTCTCATGGAGCTGGACTGTAGTGTTTTTAGTGACATTAGACGTATTGCTTCACAAGCAGCCTGAACTGCAAAGTCCTGAATACATACTCCAGATCTCTCAGTACATTCCCTGAATCGGGATCTGATATTGGATGGTTTCAAATGTTTTTGGCTTCCTTCCAGAAATAATGCAGAGGATACCTACAGCTTCTCGTGCCCCCACCCATTCACATTCCACATCTATTTAAATTTAGTCTTAAACTTCATTAACAGATGCCCAGGAATGACTTCTGGTTGTGATAGCCAATACTGCAAGGTTCATAGTGTGAAGCTGATCTGAGCCACTCTGGCTTTCTGTAGCAAGTCTGTGCTCGTTTTAGAGCAGGCAGACAAGCTGTGCTTCATTGCAGGTAGTCTAGTTAAAATAGTATTTATCAAAGAGTTTAACTTAGAAGTTCTGGCCTAGATACTAGTAGTAAAACATTTTACTAGTATTAAAACATTTTACAACTTTTTTCTTGTAGCATGTTGCTGAATTTATGGGCTGAATTTGGAGACTCAAATCTCAGTACCCTCTCAAAGGCAACTAAGGTTTCACCCTCTCTTAGGTGATAGATTAAATTTTGCAGTACACTCAAGCTTCCCCATACAAGTCTTCACTGTGATCATTTAAGCAGCAGGACTGAGGAGAAAAAAAAAAAGGCAAAAACCAAAAAAACCAACTAAACCTTCCAGCCCTTCAAGCGCAAAAAAAAAAAAACCAAAACAAAACAAAAAAACCCCAAAAAAAACCAAACCAAAATCCTACCTCTAACTTGTAATCAAAGCCATTCCAGAAATGAGCAGATACAGATTCTGCTTTTTTTTCTTTCCTTCCTCCCCACTCCCTTGATTCCCTTACTGTCTTTCCATCTCCTATCCTAAGGCAATCTTATAACCATCTCCTATGGATTTTTTGTATTTAAAAATTTGGAGCCTGGTGATAAAGCTTTTCTTGTTTGGTTGTTTTTTGGTTGGTGGGGTTTTTGGGGGGGGGGTGGGTTTTTGTTTGGGGTTTTTTTTTTTTTTTTTTTTTTTGTTTCTTTACAGCTCATTTATGCAACTTTGTTGCAGTGAGGATAAGCAACTTCAATCGTGCCAAACCAAGACCTGACATAATTGAAGAAGAAAAGATGTACGCCTACCCTAGTCACGTTACCTCAGAAATTGGATTCAGGTAAGATTTTCTATGTTAATCTTGTGCTGTGTTCAGCCACAGCATATAGGTAATGCTGGCTAATGTAATTGCATTACTTTCTGTAGACTTATATAATCTTTAATATGGCAACCAAAGCAGAGGTGGGAGTAATAGTTCTGAAGGAAACTATACACTTGGGACTGCTATTTCACATGCATAGGAGAGAAGCAGCACAACCCTGTGCTTCCTACGTAGTAGTTGCAGTTTGTTATGATACAGAAATCTTCAAACATGAGGACAGAAATGACTCAACCGTTTATGGCTAGTTGCATGGATCTTTAATATAGATAACTGTGCTTAATCTGGTTTAGCTGACTTTATATGGGAGTTTGAGGAAAGATACTGGTATCCTATACTGTTATTTGAAGTATGCCTATAGAAGCCTAGCTGCCTAGGCCAGTTCTTTCAGGGAAGAAAATATATTATGGGCAGTTGATACACAAAGAAAACTTTGCAGCTTTGTTCTGTGGCAGCAGTTGAACATCAGATTTCTAGCGAGGGATTTGGAATATATTTCCAGTTTGGGAAGGAACTCTTAAGGTAGGTAAGGTAGGAAGAGGTAAGGAAATCCAGTGAGACAAACTTTCCAACAGTGAGCTCTCAAGCACTGAGACTTATTACTTGTTAGGCCTTTGTGTACCTTCTGGCTGCTTGAACATTTTCCAGTTGCTGAAATGAGCCTGGTATGACTTAACAAAAAACAATCATCAAAGCTGACATGGATTGCCATATAGGAATTTATTTAGGAGTTTTCTAATACAGCATGACTTGCTTTTTACTGCCTTGGTAAAAAGTTGAAGTGCAGAGATGACTAATACTTGGCACTTCCCCTGGTGTGACAAATGCAGCACACACATGCTTTTATGGAACTTGGAAGTAGATGTCCAGGATACAGGAAGGATTTAGAGTTGTCTTGATTTTTGATACAATGTCTGACTTCTATGTTGATATAAACACCATGGTGAATGCATGGTGGACCTCATTCCTTTCTCATTCAGCTTCTCCCCTGAGAAATTCTTGAATGCCCAGGGAATGAGTCTGCAACAATGACCAACTGAGGAAAAGACTGATTATGCATGATTAAAGAGTGCAAACTTCCTGTGAGAACTGATTGCAAAACAGTTACTTTAATTCAGCTCTATACAACTCTGCCTCTCCATCCCTCGAGAGTTAAGGTCTATTGAAAAGTGAATCCTGTCAGCCCTTCAGTTGACCCTGGTTATAGAATGTTTTTTTAATATTATGACCTCTACGACCTAAGCTACTGACCAGGACCTCGTCTGGTGTTTTAAGTTGGTAGTGCAGATTACTGGTTACTGTTGCAGGCTTTTTGTCTAGAAAACATGTTCTCTTCAATTTTTCCAGTTTAACTGGAAGCAGGTTTTTAATTGGATGTTCGCTTTTTTTTTCTGCTCCAGTTATCCTCTTCAGCGCTTTTTAAGAACTGATGCTGTTAGAGTATTGTGAAAGATACCACTTTATGTAGTAGTATATCACGTATGCTACTTCAGGTTAATCAAGAAAGGTGTCTTACACAGCTTATGATCCCCACTGCTGAATAAAAATACTGTGCCTGCTTAAAATAAGCTTCTTAATGTATGTGGAAAAGGTGCCATGGGTTTCTTTGTTAGTACAATTTTAGCATGTCTGGCTCACTAACTTTAAGTTTGTTAAACAGCAAGAGCCCTCATACATATTTCCAGCTAGACAGTTATAGAAAAGCTTAAGTAGTAACTTTATTATGTATCCATGGCATGAAGCTTAGCCAAGCTTTTTCTCTTTCTGCCTTCTCATGCAAAATGGAAGTTAAACATAAAGGTGTTGTAGGTAGCCTCCTCCCTCGAAAGTTAGTTGAGATCAACAAAAGTAAAACTGAAGCAAGTAACTTCCTGAAGTATTAATTAGCTGATACTTCATATGTTAGAAAGTTGCTATCACTTATTGAAATCCATATTAATTTTTATTTCAAGGGAAAATTCAAGTTTAGAAGAGATAGTTGAAAAGCAAGGAGATGTAATAGAATATCTTCAGCGACACAACGCACTGCTCAGCAGGAGACTATTGGCACTAACATCTCAACAAATTAAAACTTAACAGAATTTGGGAAAGTGCTGCTGGAGCTCTGGAAGGAACACGAGGTAATGTAATACCCAGACAGATTTGTATAGATGACTCTGCTGCAATCATCTTTCACATTTTGAAATAGAAATGGAAAGGTGAGCTCTGCATACACTATAGACCTGTTACAACTGGACACTCTGGCTCTCCTCAAATCATCAGTGCTGAGAAAAAGTTCTGGAGCTTCATGGAATTTTTAATTCCTAACAGGTCGAAGTTGGACCTGAGGTAAGGGTTTAACTTTTTTCAGTTGTTGCTATTATTTTGTACTGCTGTAACCTTTAAGCTTCGAACTACCAAGTATTTTTATATTTCTAGAATATGGATTTGTTATCTAGAAAAATCTGATGTTGCAAAGGATATCTTTTCAGTTTCTAGTGCTGAAGCTGAAACTAGATGTGTTCTGTCACTGAGTTCCATTACTTCTGGTGTTAGAGGTAGTGTACTTCAATTATCCTATACAAGGTAGATACTTTCTTTCTAGATCAGGCTCCTTTTCTCTTTTTGTCAAGGAAAGAAATGAAACTGTTGCCTGTGCCAGCGGGGAAATTTGGCATCCAATTCAGGATTTAAAAAATAGTGGTGGGTGTCCCAGAACAGCAGATTTCACAAGTCTGTGGTACACAATAATGCCACGATAAGCAATATGAGCAGTTGTTTGGAATTCTGACTTTAAAACCTGTAAGAGGGATCCTCAGGGATGATGACTTTCCCATTACTAGGAATCTGTGTCAGCTAATGATCAACAAGATACTTGCCAACTGAACTAACCTAATACAAAAATACTTGAGTGAGATGTTTTGATGTTGTAACTAACTTGTGTGGAATGTATTTAAAGATCCTGTTAAAGGTGCATCAGGTACATCTTTGGTCTTTATTTTGACTCTTCAAAAAATGTCAGCATCTTGATTTAAAAGCTAAAGTAGTGTATGTGGGGAGGGGAAAAGCAACAGAAGACAGGTCTTTCAGAAGTTGAAGAAACAAGGATTTTGGTTCTGTTTCATGGACTTACTGGGAAGGCTGGTGAAAGAACAGTTCTGTTCTGTGTATTACTTTTGTCTACCACTGTAGACCAAGAACTATTTTAGAAGCCAATGCCTTTGTGGGGACAGGGTAATTGCTAATCAAAACTGAGAAGGCAGCTTTCATGAGGAGTGGTCTTGTACTTTAATATAAGAAAAACAGAAGAAAATGAATCCGTCTTACTTTAGTCCTAGGGCACAACTTTAGAAATAACCAAATGTTTAATTTGCAACAAACATGGGGATTGTCTCATTTAAAGGAATACAGTAAATATTGGAGAGTTTGCTGCTATCCAACACTAGACTGTTCTCAACTGTTGTTTCTTGAAAATGCAGCCAAGATTTTGTAGTATACCTGTAAGGAATACAAATGTGTTTTGTTTTTAGAACTCAAGTTTTGATGTGATTGTATATACCAATTTGTATGATTTCTATGAAAAGCAGTAAAATGTGACTGTGAAGCTCATGCACAATAAATGCAACTAAGGAAGAGTGTGAATCCTGTCATTTCTAGGCTCATGTACAACTGGTGAAGACAGTTCCAGACTGTGCAGATTTTGCTATGCTGAAGTTCTAGCAGCACAGTTCTGATGCTTAAAACTAGCCAAAATCTGTTATGACAAGGATAGCTGAGCACTTTTTCTGAAGCTTTAAGTTTAGGGGTTTTTTCTTTTTCCTGGGTATTGTTTTGCCATCACACTTCAGCCTTTCCCTGCTACTCCTCTTTTTCTCGGAGGAATTCCTCTTTTTCATAGAGGAATAGGCTTCATAGTGTAGCAGAACAACTTCACTATATTTTGAGGGCATTGCTCATACTCTCCTCTTCTCCTTCATGACTGTTTAAGGTGAAACTTGGATTAACCAGCAGTACTGCTTTCTATGGAACATACCAGCTAAAAAGCAAAGTGCAGGTTGCAGTTATGTGAACATGCACATCTCCTGCCCTTTGTAGTTCATAGCTCTTAAGTTGTTGATCATTTGTGTACTTCCAACAATCAACCCCCATTTTTGTATCTCATTACACTGCCACCATATCTTGTTTTATTAGTATTTTTAAGCTAAAAAAAAAAATAAAGAGGGGTTTCACATCTGTGCAGAACACTCCTACACACCCTGAACACTTTCTACCAGCTTGCCATGGTAAGGCTACAAAGAGTTGAGCAGGGGCTACCAGAGCATGGCAAGGACAGCACACACTGGTAAGTGTGTGTCAGCCCTCAGGCTGTTGCTGGCACCTTTGCACCAGATGGTGCAAGAACAGCCCCTGCCCCACTCTGGGGGCAGGTAACTACCAGTGGCTCCTGTCTGGGCACCAGGTTTCATGGTCATGCTACTTGCTTGGTGTGATGTCAAGGCAAAGCAGTTCTGTGTGGCATGCTGGGTGTTGTAGACTTGTTCAGTGATGGGCACCCACCTCATCCTGCCAGTGTGGCCTGGCCTGTTGCTGAGCTTATCAGCTTATTTTGAGCTACCAGTGGGTGGTGATGGCAGAGCAGATATGGGAGACTCAGTGTAAATGGTGGTGCTCAAAATGCAACATTAAAAGGACAAATAGCTGCTGTTCTGTGAGCAAGAGAAAGCTCAGCTGCAGCCTTGCTGCATCTGGTGGTACCACAGCTCTGAAATTGGATGCAGAGTCCTAATTTTTCAGATTATGTTGCATCTTGCTCACTGGAAACCTCTCCGCTGGTACAAGCTTAGGTGCTGAGTGTAGCAGCAGCCAGTGCTGTCTGACCAGCTCCAGAGCAACCCATGGCCCATCATCAGTGTTGCTGCTGGGGTCACTGTCCCTGCAGCATCAGTACCTGATCACAGGTCGGATCTTACTATCTGAAGTAAAATCCGGTGTGCTGCATGCTCAGAAAGCAGTAAAGCATTAGCTCCAAATTTTGGGTGGGAGAAGGGGTGGAGAAGGGAAGTATCACCTTGTGAACTATGTGTGTTCTGCTGCAAATCAGTGCTTTGCTAACTACCAATGCCACCTCTTAGGCATGGCACACCTGCGTGTATGAGATCATATGTGAAATTAAACGGCTAAAGAAATCAGTGATGCTCTTTATGGCATTTCAGCATCTATAGTTACATAAATATTTGCAGTTCTGTGGTCTTAACTTGGTTGCAATCCACTAGACCATAGCAGGGTAGCAAGAAGATAATGAAGGAATGTTTCCCAATATATGTTGCAACTATATGTTAAAATATAAAAATGTATTCCTTTTGAGGTTTTTTATTATTATTGTTCGTACCCTCCAATAACTGTTAATTTCTGTGGAAAAACAATGTATATGTTTTTCAGGGTTGAGGAAACAAGTATTTCACACCACCTAAGAAACAAAAGACTCAGGGTTGCCCCCCAAATGTTCACATTATGGGTTTTTTGATGATTTCTAGATGAAATGCTAAAATGAAAGAAAAGGAAAGAAAAATTATGATCTTTTGTGAATGCACATCATGTATAAGGGGGGAAAAATGTCAGTATTTGTGGGGTGTTTTTTCTGAATAACTCATAGTGGAAATTCTGTATAAACACTTTAGTATTTCACCTCAAAGCAAATCATTGACTGTAATAGACTTTAACAGGATTTTCATGCTTTAAGGTTCTGCAACAATATGCAGTTAAGCAGGCTTGCTCCACTGAAGGTCATTCTTACTCTAAAAAGGGAAGTTCTATCAAGGACCAAAGATACTTGGCAGACAACAATCTAACCTTGAGGTAACTCCAAACACATGAAAAAGTATCCTTGGCTGTCGGAGTGAGTTGGGCTTTTAGGCATTGTTGCTAACTGAAGATGCAGGTTGTGCTGCTGGAGTGCTTCCCACTTTGCACAAATATTCTGCAGCTGATCACCCCCAAGAAAGATAAAGGTCATCATGGTAGTAAGACATCAGTATGCTAATTGTGCTGTCTGATTGTAGTCAAACATTTGAAACTTATTTACCATACTAATGCTTCTCCTGGGTGATGTTGATATAAATCTTATGTAACCCTTAGCAAAATTTGGCTTTGTGTGTACAGACACTAAGATATTTATAGCATGCATATGTGGCATAAGGGAAATATTTCCAGTCTTTATTCTTCTATAATTTCCTTTTTTTCCACACTGGAAAGGGAAGAGGTGAATTGTTTATTATCCTTTGGGAACACACTAATCTGCTGTTTCTCACCATAGACTTACATTTGCTTCTCTTTCCTGTTGACCTGCTGTTACATCATTTTGTATTTCACTCTAAACCACCTAATATAATTTAAAAAATACTTACTGAAACTGACTTTCAAATAAATTTACACAGACAAACTTAAAAACTACGTACGAGACAGAGCAGTTCTAATTTTCAGAAACTCACTTTTTGCCTTTTGGAGTTTGAGGTCTGAATCTACCAGAATCAAGTTTTGATTGCGTCCATGCAAGCGTCAGTTCTGATTTTCAATATACAGCAATTTGTATTTGTACAAATGTACGCTCCTGTGCACACAAGGAGTTTGATCGGTTCAGCTGTTGTAGCACTGTGTCCATATGCTTCATATTTATGTAAGTAATCACACTGTTATCATACAAAATCATTTTTACCAGATGAATTAAATGAAAATGGCTAGTTTGTCAACAAAGTCAAAAGCAAGTCCAGCTCAGCTGAAAACAAGGTCCTTTTAACTTAAGTGGGAGCAGGACTTCAATACCAGTGCTGTGGTGTGCTGTAGCGGCAACTTAGCACTTAAATTTATTTACAGTTTCCAACAACCAAATTAATGCATTTTTTAGCTTCTGCTACCCTTCAGACTACTTCAGAGTTTGATTTTTCTCCTGAAATTTGTAAGAACATCCGGATTTCAAGATTTAACACTGAGATAATTCAAAATCTTGCTTATTCTAGGCATGAAGACAAAACATAGCGTGGGTTCTGCTGTAATACTGTGGGCTCATGATGCTGTGTTATAGCATGCTGTGATTACACCAGCCAGTAGTTTTAAACCAAGTTCTTTCTAAATAGTTTTTACCAGAATTTCTTGTTTTTAAAAAGACAAAAAAATGTCAGGAAAAGGTTTCCATGAAAACTACTATTTATTGGTGTCAGAAATTGAGTGAGAAAACTGTTTACACACCGATTCCATATGAATCTACAGGAAACTAGACAAATCTACATTTTTCTCTTGCTGCATTGACTTCAACAGCCAAAGAATGTAAATTTTGAGAAGTATAAAAAGTTTATTTAAAGTGAGATGTTATTTGAAGTGCATACCATCTTTTTACAAAATATACACTCAACCAGCTAGTTGATAAACTTATCTATCAAAAATCACAATCAATGCCTTTTTCAAAGATTTTATGATATCATCATGTCTAAAAAACCAGACATTTAAAATAATTTTGTAGGCTGACAGTGGGCTTCCTAGGGCGCTTTGGTACTTGCTTTATTTATTTTTACATCTGTAAAGGAATGTGTATATGTAGCTCTTCACTAAGATACATTATGCTTATTATTTTATCAAAGTTAACTGAATTATGGTTATATAAAATATCCAGTGCCACACTAAATCCGTATACTCATTTATAACTGTTAAAATAGTTACTCTTTGCATTTCTTGCTTTCCCATACTCTTTACCTCTACTTCTAAACAGAGATAGCCATGGATACATATGAAAGCCAAGTTAAATAATTAAAAAATAAAATTAGTGGTAGTATGCCTCCAATTTTGGAAAACTGGTTTGGTTTTTTTTCTTCAAAACTCCAAAGGTTTACCTGCAGGGATGTTGGTATAGATAAGTTTGACCATCTTTTATGATGATTTTCCAGAACTCCAGAATAAGGTGTGATGTTTGGTTTTTTTGGGTTTTTTGAGTTCGTTGGGTTTTGGTTTTGGGGTTTTTTTCTCCCTCTATACAGAGACATTTGAAACTTCTGTTAAGCTCTGCCAGTATGAATCTGATTCAGGTTTCAAGTTCTTAGAGATGAGGGGTTAGATACAGACACTGATCAGAAGGTTTCAGCTGTCTGCTTTTTTTGATTGCTGTTCTTATTAGAAACTGTGTTGCAAGACAAAAATCTGATACTGGATTTAAACCGTGGCACTGCTGATCTTCAGTCACCTTTATACAACTTACAAAAAATGTGGAAATTGCGAATCTAGTGTAATGGCTTAAAAATCTGGGTATGACTTATTTCAGGTTTGGTTTAGTTCTGCTAATGCAAGGGCTACCATGTTTTCCTTTATATGGAGGTTTGGAATTTCTGGTGCTATAAAAACATGCGAAATGTACATTTTTGAAAACAAAACATAAAATAAAAGCTCAATGTATTTTTGACCTCCAGGACTGAAAAGAACGGTCTGTTTTTTGTTTGAAGTCCTCATTCATTGTAGTGCTGTGTTCCATATATCCCATTCATTTAAATTACAGGAATAGAGTACTACGCAACACTGGGGTTCACCAAACAAAGGTTTCTTTTCAATGGTCTATTTTTATGCTCTATTTATAATACTGTGGTGGGTATTTTAGGAAAACTACTATTAAGCAAATAGTTCTATAGTACTGAATTTTCAAGTATGTTTCAGCTGTCTGGTTTGGCAGCTCAGTTTAAGAAAACAAACGATAGGCTTTGCAGTAACAGCTCATTAGACAGGAAGATGGGCTTGACCTTAAGGCCTGAGTTGAGGGATAACGAGTTATCAAAGTTTTGCATGACCCTTGGCTAATCTCTTATCTCTGTGTGCTTCAATTCTCTATCTATAGAATGAAGGATAATACTTTCTTTGCTTTCTTACATTGTAAACTCCTACTATGGTTACTATACGTGAAGCCAGTAGGACCAGTAGTATAGTGATGACTTTGGTACTATTACAGTAATACATTCTACATTATTATTAAGGCAATTCCATAAAGATGTAATGTTAGCTGTAAAAATATACATGTATATATTATTAATATATAAAAGTATAAACAAAAAAATGGACTTTCACCTTCTGTGCTGGAGTCCGATGTTGTTTCACCCTAAATGCTGCCCTACACACAGCGAGAATTAAGTAGTCAACAGCACATCCAGTTTCAGTCTGAACAGTATAGACCATTAAGAGTCCCTTTGGACAGATCCACTGAAAATCCATCTCATGTACCTGATGTTTGATTTGGTCTTTAACTTTCAGTAGTCCTTATGAGAGCCAAGGAATTTATATGGAATGTTTCAGCCAGGTAAGTTTCATGTACATCCTCCCATCACCACCCTCCATTTCTCCCCTCCCCACTTCCTAAGGTGTGAGCCAGGGCCTTCCAGGTCTTGCGAATGTGACAGACAGGACTGCTGAAGACAGGACTGCAGTGGCTCTCTCAGGTCAGCTGTTGTTGATCTGGACTGCTGACTAACTTGTCCATCGATTTAATTTTTGCTCGTTTAAAACACTGAAAAGCCCATTATGAAATTGCTGGGGAAAAAATAAAAGGAAAGAAATAGCCATCAGTGAGAGATTTAGTAGTCTAATGTCTCATGCAAAATAGAAAATATTATTTATGAAATATGGGTGAAATTTGGGGCAATGTTTATTATTTGGGAATTTCAGCTAAAAAGGTTAAGAGGAAAAAGAAAAAAAACCAAAACAAAACAAAAGCAAGAAGGCTTCTAATGTAAGATTGTCTTCCATTTCTTTTTTTGTCCCATGTTTTGCCCATGTTAACTGGTGAAAAATCAAGTTCAGTCCTCTCATCATTTCAAATGTGAGAAAAAGAGAGGCTGCTGTGCTCATCCCAGTTTCCAACCACCTGTTGAAATTCAGGCTTAAGGGCCCATCCTGTTTGCATCTGCAAATAGCTTTATCCATATGTACAACTCCATTGAGATTGGTAAGATTACTCATGTGAGTCAAGTTACCCAGGCATGTAAATATTTGCTGAATTAGGACTAAAACTGGAAGGGAATGTAAACGTAGGTGGTAAATCTTACTTAAGATAAAGGAGCTGAGCACCCACAATGACAACTGGGGTTAAGAGAGTTAGTTCAGGTGCCTGTCACCCCTTACTCCCCAGTCAAGCTTTATAGGTTTCTAAACAGCTTTATAAAGCAGAATTATCTTTAGCTAAACGTCCACAAAATGTATTATGAATTAGTAAGTACACTGTTTTGCCTTGCCAGTGACTTTCGTTGGAAGAATTCGGCTCCTTGTGGATAAGGAGATAACACTGAAAATATCTTTTGTCTAGATACACTATGGGAAAATAATTCCAGTATAAGTGCACATGTACTGTGCAGCTAGTGCAGTCACAGGCAAAATGCATTATATGCAGTTAGAGAAAATGTAAATGCTTTTTTCAGACAGTCTCCACATTACAGATACTGAACTGGAGGAACGGAGGTTAAATTTACTTTTCTTAGGAACTGAAGTAAGCCATTCAGAATCAATTCAAAGTCTCCGGGCCTAAATTCCACTGTCCCTGTCATTCAGTCTCTGCATGCCAAATGAATTGATCTGATTGCCTATCTTTTTAGGTTTATGCTTACACTGATGAGGGAATCTCATTTAATCTGTCTCTTTCTGAATTGACTGCAGTGATGAGACATGGCATTCAGCAGTAAAGCATCCTTGTCATGCCCCTCTTTCGACTTGCAGCTCCATTCTGCCACTCACTATGCAACCCATCTGAGATTAAACTTAAGATATGGTAATCTTTTTTCAGCCTCACAAACTTGCCAGTTTACCATCCCATATGCACATTCCACGTGTTTACAGGCCAGCACTATGGGGTGGAATGGTACCTCTTTGCATGGCTGTTTTGGGAGTGGTGTGGGCTCTTTTCACCAAGGCAATTTATGCATTGACAAGATTCTTGGTATAGAGTTTTTAAAAGCTTGACTTTAGTCTCCTTTTCACTATTAACTGCTTCATAAATTGAAACATCTGGGTCCACAGAGAGCAGGTTCTGCCATCATGTATTTATGATGCTGTCATGCCTGGGGCTACAACATTATTTTAATACATAATGAGTTTAGAAGATGCAAAACTACCAACTGCATGTTTTATTCATTCTCAATTGCAAGAGCGCCTCGGTTTCCTTTTGATGCCTACTCTATTTGCATATGCTACCTGTGCTCTTCTGCAGCCACTTAGTATTTGAATGTATATGCCCTCATCAGCTATAAAGCATTAATGTTTTGCACTTGTATAGCCTTTCATCTAAGGAGCTCAAAGTCTTGCTGACAATGATGAAGAATTACAGTCCTCTTTGAAGTGGGTAAATGCTACTACCTTCATGTTACTGAGGGGCAGAGTGAGGTGACTTCACCCTGCATCCGACACAAGAGCCGGAGCATCTTCTCTAGCTACTGCTTTGTGCAGCCTTTATGCTCATCGCCAGCTTTGCTGGCTATCTTAAGCACTTGTAGGGCAGTAGTTTGCCCTGTTTAGCAGATCCGGTTGTTTTGTACCAGAAAGGGAAGGCGTTAGCGCCGGGAGCGGTGGCCGGGGAGGGGAATAACGGGGCGCTGCGGGGAGCAACAGCCGCGCGCCCCACCGTGCGTCTGTCTGAAGCCCTGCGCTCAGAGCAAGCGGAGGGAGGCCGGGTGAAACCACGCCCCTGGCTCGGCTTGCTTCGCCAAGTGCCTCTTAAACTGCTCCGAAACGAAGGTGTGAATTAGAACACGTGCTCGTTGCGGGGAGCGGGACGCCTCGCAGGACGCGAGGCCCCGACACGCGTGTGTTACCTGGGCCAGGCTCCAGTGGCGCTCAGGGGAAGGGCACCCTGGAGTGGAGCGGCACGCAGCGCCGGTGTGAGCAGCCGGGCCGGTGGAGCTTCCTGCGCAGGGCCAGGTTGGCTGCGGAGAGAGGCAGGGAGGGAAGGAACGAAGGCAGAGCGTGAGGGGAGGTCGCCAGCAACTTGCTCCGGTGGTCGCGGTGCGGGGGGCAGCGGCCTTACCCTAATCGGAACAGTGCCCATCCCGCTCCTCCCGTGGCGACAGTGCTTCCCGGCGGCAGGTTTGCAACAGTTGCCTGCCTTGAGCCCCCGTTTATCCCAGCCCACACCAGTTTCCAGACTCCCCAGGTACTCAGATACATCTCTCCATCGCCCCACTGTGAGTAGAGAGATGCCGCGCACAGACCAAAGCAGCAAAAAACGCATGGCAGCGGAAGCCAAGCGGAAACAAACTCGCCCCGGAGGGCAGGAACCGCGTGTTGGATGCGGTTAGAGACACGCCGGAGGTGCCCACGGCAGGCATGAACCCCACTATGCCCCCCCTAGCCCATGCGGCCCCGCTGGTGCCCCTTACCTGTCCGCTGTCCGTCGGCAGGCAGGAGGCTCGCCAGGAGGAAAAACACGATACACAGGAGCAGCCGGAGTCTCATGCCTGCGGAGGCACGTTCGGAGGCTCTGTGTGTGCGTATACGTACAGGCGGAGAAGCGTGTGGGACGGCGGGGGCAGCCCTTTGCCCGGCTGACCACACAGGCCGTGGCGGGCTAGGAGCCGGGCGGCAGCGGCTCTTCCAGCGACGTTAATGGTCGGGCAAGAGCAAGGCTTCTGCTCTGCACCTCGGCCAGTGCCTCCCTCTCTGCCCTTCTTCCTTTCCTCTCTTCTCTTTGTCACTCCCCCTTATTTTCCATAAGCAAACAGCGCAGGAATGAACAGTCCGTGTAAACAGTAGCTGCTGTCAATGCACTGGGGGCGCGAAGCCTCCTGAACAATGCACCGACTCCGCTTTAAATTCAACCCAAGCAAGGAGAAAAAAACCAAAACGATATGTAAAACAAGCGCCGATGTTCCCTCCCCTATTTGCAACTGTTTAAACTCTGCATTGCCCATATTGGTCCCACATGCAGAAAGCAACGGCAGCGGCAGGAAGTCCCCGTGTGCCCCCCCTCGGTGTGTCCCCCGGCGGGGGCTGGCAGTCCCCCAAGCTCGGCGCTTCCCGCAGCCCCAATGCTCTCTCTCTTCTCTAAACTAGCCGCGAAGTGGTGGCTATTCAAAGTGAAACTGGTAGCAGTTAAGGCTAATGGGTGCCTTTGTATCGTCAAGTATTTTTAAAGGATCAGAATATTCTGGAATTAATTTGCGAGCTTGTTTTCTCTTTTCTTTTCTCTTTACAAGTCAGGTGAAATACAAGTATTACACGATCTGTCACGGCAGTGCCATTCCGGGGAGAGCAGTTTTGGAGGGCACATTACATTTTCATAACTCACCTGTACATTGCGTTATATTAGTACCAGCTCACGGCGAGAGCTGGCTTTAGCAAACCACGCTGAGAACAGCTGGCGTGGTAACAGTGCAGATGTGCAAGACTGAAGAGGAGACAGACAAGCCCCGCGGAATGTGTTAGCAGCTGGGATGGGTTTGAAATCCAGTGAATTATTGGCATCAGCTAAAATTCGACTGGTCTTTTTCTTATTTTCAACCTGCTGATTTCTTGGGATGGAATAGCACCCAGTGGTTTGGAAAATGAAAATTTGCCCCTTTCTGAAAAAAGTTTGTGTTTTAAAATACGCAGGAAAGAGGTCATTTCTATATAGGTTAAGTACTACTATTATTAATAGATAAGTATCATCAAAAGTTATCTAAAGTTCATTACCAAATTCCTTAAAAAGTAGAATATATGGGGTTTTTTTCTTTTTTTAATTCAATTGTCTCTCTATTATTTTTTGCCCTGTTGTGGGTTTTCCCATTTTCTTTAAAAGCCTATTTAACTCAACAGTGCATGCTAGTCCCTCCTCATAGTTATATGTCATTACTGGGTTACTTGATTAGTTTAGGTAAACTATGCATGCATGAATTATGACAACTTGCAGCTTGAATGCATGACGTGGAAATCGTTGTTAAATGTTACTTTAAAAAGATGTCAAGACTGCTGAGGAAGATGTCTCAGACAAAACAGTAACAAAGGATTTCATCTGCTGGTTGATCACATTGGTCTGTCATAGGCGGCAGCACACACTTCCCAGTGCTAATCTGTACAGCATGGTGGTCATTGTGTTTTCTCTGTATGATCTCTGGCCTTTGGACTAGACTTCTGTTTAATATTGATGCCACTAGTGCAGCCAAAATCAGGGTCCCACAGTGCCAGTGACAGAATTATCCTAAAGAAGGTATTATTTCAAATAGAAAGGTGATGGAGAAGGAGAGAAATGGTGTGGCCAGGTCCCACAGGGAGTTTGTGACGGAATCAGGTTTATGTTCTCAATATCCTAAATCTTGCTCCAGTTCCATTGGGACACCCTAAAGGATGTGTTGGCTTGTTGATCATGAATGAGAATGTGCTGGCCGCCTTGTTCATACAGCCCTGCAAATGATGTTGACATTCATTCAGCAGTGAGCTATATTTGAGTTGAGACTCATGACTCTAAGGTGAACTCTAGTATAGACTTCAAAGTGATAGGGACTCTGTAAATAGCTAAAAGGACAGAAAGAATGTCTAGACTATTACTGGTCCCTCAGGCTATCTAGGCCTCTTTTGCATTGTACGTGGTGAAGTTTACAGACATTCTGTGGAGACATTAAATTCTAAGGGAATTGAGTAAGATGCAATATTTAAGAGTATTTTTTTTCTTACTTTAGTTTCCTATGAGCTCATCATTCCACAGTTACTCTGTGCAAAAGTTTACAAAGTTTTGGGTTTTTCACTAGTGAAATCCAAGTCACTGTAAAATGAGCATCGAGGATTTCTTGTAATTTTCATGTATGCTACACTAATGAGCTGATGCTTACTCACTGAAGAAATCTCTGAAATGTATTACAGTCCCACTGAAATACATTCAGAATTTGAAGTTCTTCAGCAAGCAGCTTTCCTTCAGGTACTTACTCTCATGTGGCATACCACAACTTGAAATTAGGCAAAGAACAATTAGGCAGAATGTAGTGATGTAATGGTTCTGCCCTTTTCACAGTGTTTGCTGGTGGTTTCTGTATTGTTTTGGGTTTGTTTTTTTTTTGAATTAGCTTAAGAGGAAAGGGAATGTAAAGTGCATAGGAAAACTGGAGGTCTGCAGATAATGCTTTATGAGCTAGAAGAATTAGTTCTTTGAATCAAAGGCTTTCCTTCTCATAATCTGAAAGGAACACAATAAAGGGATGATGATTTCAGCATTTACTACCTATATCACTGCTATTTTTCCGGCAGGCACTCTGTGCCCAACCTCTCCTCTTGATAGGATCAGAATAGTCAAATTATCAGTTTACTTCCAGAAAGTGAACAAAAAAAAATTAGCACATAGCAGAAATCATACCAAAAATTACAAGAAAAATTTAGGAATTACTTTCCCAGCTATCAAACATTAACTGTAAAACAGATGGCATTGTTGTTTGCTTGACACATTTGAGTAAGTCATGTTCAGTGCTATATCACTTTGCTGGATATTAATTGTTCTGCATGACACTATCAGTACAGAGTGACTGTTACAGTTTGTTTTGTGGGGAAAAAAATTGAAGTCATTGTGCTACTTCAAAGAATAAGATTGGGAGAAATAAGGCAAAAGTGATCAAGGCAATATAAAATTATTTTGTCACATACAAAAATATATAAAATCTTTTGATAAATCAGAGAGCAAGTGATTGGAAGCACAAAAGATAAAATAATGGGTAGGAGCAGTAAAATTCATAGCAATAAGAAGTAGAATAAGCAGAGATGGATGATAACGACAGGAGAGAAAGATAACTGGACACTTTCTAGTGAGGAATAAGGGATTAATTAGGATTCCCTATTGGATTGCTAGTCAGAAATGGAATCGTACCTTTCCTTGGAAGGCCAGCACATAACTATAAACTCTAGTGTTTATCATTAATCTTTGAGAAGAGCTTTCAAATGCTATCAGTATAAAATCTTAAATGAAGTTCCTCAAGTACAGGAATTAATTGTGACATATATCTATACTGGTTTAAACCTCTGTATCTCAGATACCCCCTTGGCTAATATCTCGTCCCCTCCTAGAGATCCGTAAAAACGCATTGATCATGGTGGGTCTCTACTGTGCTGTGAGAAGACATGTCAAACGCTCAGCAGAGTGATAGTAACAGTGAAAATTCTCATTTATTTTGGCTTAGAAGTGTCAGATAAGATATAATTCAGAGTTTCTAATCAGATTCTCTCACTTTGTGTTCCCCAAATTCATCCATCCTGCTGATCCAGAGGAATTATTTTACTAAGCAGACAAGATCAGGGATAAAAATGTTTACTTCAAAAGAATTCGGTGAAGAAAATAATCAAGAACAATGGCAAATGTCATTAGGAAAAGCTCTAGGCTTTTCCTAGCTCCTTTCTATTACGTTACAAGATGGAATATGAGCTGTGCAACAAGTGAAAGAAAAAATGCAGAAAGATTATGAGTCACTGGTTGAGGGGCAAAAGTTGGCAAAGAAATGCTGAAAGGAATAAACTTTACAATGTTGTTTAGGCATCTGTGATGTATTTTTTTCACCGCAAATCTCACTGTGATTATTATCTCATGGTTTTATTTGGTCTGTGTGCCAGCCACCAGTTTAAAGGATGTTTTTTCTTCAGCCCTGGGTACAGCATCAGAAGCCAAATATAATGTTTGCCTTCTTCATTAACTAAAATCATGAAGGCTGCTTCTTCTAGACAAAACTCCCTAACTCAAAAATTATTATTTGAGGAGGAAACGATGGACTTTCTGTCCTGATTTTAATTTATGCTTGGGAATGAAAATCTACTTGGAAACTAAAACCTGTTCCTTGTCTTTTACAGTTTATGCCTTTTCTGGAGAGGAAAAAAAAAAGCCCTAAATACCACTTCCCTGCCTGTTTGTGCTCAGCTGCCTTTCCTGCCTGGGGGGTGACAGTGCTCCGGAAGAAAATGGTGGTCCTCAGGCAGAAGGAATGTGCCCAGTAACCTGACACTGGAGACAGATGTGCTCAAGGGAAGGAAATGGGGGTGGCTCAGGCTGGGCTAAACCTTGGATAATTTCGACTTCCCCCCGCCCTGTTTGAGAGGTTTTCCATGTGCGTTGCAGAGATGCACAACCTAAAAAGTACATTTAATTTAATTTTAAACCTGGAAGAAAGTTTGCTGTATCCATGGCGGCATCTCCAGGCAGTGCAAGTCATAATTATTTAAATAATACTAAAAAGGAAAACCAGTTGCTTGTAGAGTTCAGTCTGTCTTACTTCTGTAACCCTATAGTCTGTAGGTTAGATTTCATTTAATACAATGCTAGTACCAGTCGCACACCTGAATCAGAAAAAGTTTCTCCTTGACAAATGATTTCTTCAGTTACCTACAGAACTGTATTTATGGATTTTCTTTTTTACTTAAGGAAAACACATTTACATGGGCTTGAAGGTGCACTTACTTTTCAGTTGTTTTCCACCCCTAACAAGTAAATTTGATTCTAAGATTCATCTAGAAAGTATGTATTTTTATTAGTATTATTATTTTCGTAGGAAAGCAAAGAGGCGAACTCCGGAGCAGCAGTGCATGTGATCCCCACCAGCGTGACCACATGTTCCATTTCAGGCAACCCATTAAGGGTCAGATTCTTCTCTGGCACCGGTCATAATTTCAGAGCTTTTTTAATTTGAAGAGACATTTATGTTGTCTTGAATTGATGGAGTTCAAGAGAAAAAACTGCAATGCTTGCAAAGCACAGGGTTCTATAATTAATTTTTATTTGCTGGTTAACTTTCAAATATGTAACTGCTTCACAAAGCTAGACCCTTCGTGCCCTCGTTTTCAGCAAGAAAAGTCTTGAAAAAGTGTATTTTTCATGTTATAATGAAAACTGTCAGAAGTGATCGTGTGAATAAGGCGAACAAGGTTACCTTTCTGCTATAGCTTTTAACATAACACATTTACGAAAGAGAGGTGCTTAACTGCAGTATTTAACATATGTTTATATTTGCAAGGGAAAGTTCAGTAAAGAAACACAGATGTATTTTTGTCCTAAACACTAAGTTTTAGAGCTTCACATGCTGCTGGAAAACTACTTTTTTTTTCTTTTTTTTTTTTCTAAATCTATCCATTTAGCTGCACAAATTTTCTGATGGAAAGATTTAATTTCCTGGAGATCATTTTCTACATAACTGATCTTCTGTTTTGGATCTGGGCAGCCATTAGCTGCAGCAAAATTTTTACGCAGGAAGTGCTAGGATATGCTTGGCAAATTTCTGTAGAGATTGGATGAGTGATTGCTTGAAAGAGAATTTCAAATGACCCTCCAACTCTTTGCATATTTATAATTCTGACTTTGGTTAGTACATACAGTTTGCAGTTTCAGTAGGTGTTTTCTGTGTTGCTTGCAGTTTATCATTAAGAATATGGTGTGGCATGAAGCAGCTCTGTAGAGGATGAGTGAGCCCAAGTTCCCATAAGGGAGTCTAGTGTGATGTTTTAGTATTCCAAATAGTTATCACCATTAATATCAACCCTCTGCATGTCTGGTCACCAACTTGCAACAAAACCCCACTTTATGCATGGGTTTTCCTATGAGAGTTTGGACCTTTCTAATACAATCTTTTGAACTTGACCTGACTGAAGTATTTCAGCTCTGCCTTGCTCTTCATCTACGGCTAGGCTGTGGTACTGCCTTTTCCTATTTTTCCTATCTGAATTATTTCTTTATCTGCTGTGGTCAGGAAGGTCAGCCTTTCTGTTGCCGACACAGCTCTGAGAGGTGCAAAAGCAGAGAAGGTATGCATGATTTTTTTTTTTCTCTTTTCTGACATTCAGGCAAGCTGAAAAGCAGGAATTGAAAGCTTACATTCAAATAAAAGTTATCAACACATGGAAAAGAATGCAGGCAAGAATGTCAGCTTTTATTTAGGAAAATGGTGGATTTCTTAATTGAATCCCTACACTGTTTGTCCCTTGACTGCTGTGTGGGAAAGGCCAATGTTGCATATTATCTAGTTTTGTTTATTGAAAAGTTTTTTTGGCACTTAGTTACTCTTGTTATTCTTTACAACACTGACATGATAACTAGCCTCTAGTATTTTGTTTGCTGTTCTAGGTGGTGTATACTTCTAACTAATAGATTTTCCAAGGGACAAGATTTGCATTGCAGACATGTGAGACCTGCCTATGCCAGTGTCTTTTTTAATTACATACCCTGGATAATTCAGTTACTGTGCAGTGGTAACAAAGTCCTCCCACTGAAAAGATTGCTCTGAAGAAGCTGTCACTTGCTAGATGACTGCTCTGATCAGTGCTTGCCATGGATAGCATACGCTAATGATCTTACCATTTCTCCTACTGGTAGGAAAGGTGGGAAATTTTGAGGAAAAAGCCTACTACAAGACAGAGCACTGTAACCTGTCAGCCCCTTCTAATCCCATAAAATGATTACTGGCTGTACAACATCTACAGCCGTACCAAATAAGGTCCAGACATTCTTATTTTTAATGTAAAAGCATTATCTCTATCAATGGAAAGACCAAAGACTAAATTAGCAGGGATGATGTAGTGGAAATTTTGCCTAACATTAAGTACAGGGTACAGTGGAAGTATACCTTGTAGAAGCTGAAGTAACTGTGCAACAGTTCAGCAATATTTTGGGGGTTTGTTTTGCTAGTTTTGAAAGGTGATGATGATTTGCGATTGTTTTGCTTCTGCAATATATGTATGTATTAAATAATAATAATAATCTCTAATGTGCACAACCAAAGGTAAAAGTAAACTGAGTTGATCTTAGTGTTCACCACAAGGATACTTGCATTAAGCCCTCAAAGAAGATCTTGAGACTCCATGCTCATCAAAGCTTTGTAATGGATACTGTGCTCACTCAAAAATAGATGGATCCAGGAAACAAAACAGAAGCCAAAAACACCAAACCTCAGACAAATACATGTTTCATGGAAGAGAGGTTACGTTAGGTTGCATGCATAACCTAACCTAATGTCAGGAAGTGCAGTTCATGAGGTATGTTGCATCACAGCTTTAGAAATGCTCTTTTGAATTTGGCAGTGGTTTTATTTGCTTTTGAGGCTAGTAAATATTTTCAGCTTGCAAATTGCTACAAAATGGTAATAAATCCCTGTTACCAGAGACCCTGAGGAATATCCTTTCAATGTGTGCTATTTTATATATTCTGTTTTGCAAAAGGAGATGTGGTCCTTGCTCCTTTCAACTTATTCCTGATTTCAGTGTTTTAATCCTTTAGAAAAACAAAGATAATATTATTAACTGAAACAGAAGTGAAGATGCTAATGTATCAGATATGCGAAGTTTTATTCTTTTTAAAGAGTTCTTTGTTTAGGTAATAGTAGATTCTATGTGGTTGTGTGCCCCAATCATAAACTGGCATATTTCTTATTACTGGAAACATATTTTCCTACAGGGTGAGAAATCCTATTTTCTGTTTTGTAACAACTTGCTTTTTATTAATGTGAGAAATTTCTGTGCAGTTACTTGCAATAATACAGTCTAATATAATTTATTCCAAAATCATAGCCTGATCTTGTAAAAATTTACACACTTGGTGAACTTTCATGAATCAAATTGAGAATAAAACTTTTCAAAACTGAGACAAAAGAGTCCTCATTTTTTGGATCGGTGTTACTAATATGGATACTCCATACTTTAGTGATGGTATAGTTAGTACCACTTGCATTACATTTCAGATTGGATTTAATGAGATATAAGTGTATAGTGGGATGAATATATTTTACAAAAGATGTTAGTCAACCAATTTACTCTTTTGTCCTTTATGCTGATGCAAATAAATATATGTACAGGGTCAAGGAGTAATTAACAATTTTCTTTAATTTCTTAACTATGTAAGTTTAAAAAATCTTTAATTTAGTTTAGCTTTTTGACTGATACTGCGCAGCTTAAATTGAAGTTCTGTTACTCAGCTGTGATAGGTTGTGTAATATAATCATCTCATTTGTCTTCTGTGATTATACACATAATGTTTTCTCACAAAAAAAATAAACCTTAACCGAAATGCTCTTTCTAATGCTCATAAAAACCGCTATTTATTGTTTAAATGTTCTCGAGAAGAGCTCTGTGTTGAAAAGATGTTGAAGTTGAAAAGAATTGTAGAAGTACATCCCGGTGTGGGTTGAATTTTGGTGTGCTTTCGAAAACGGGCCTTCACATTTGGATGCTGTTGTGCGTGTGTATGCATACTAAAGCTAGTATGCCTAGTATGCTAGTATGCTATGCCTTTTATTTTGTTTTTCCCTTTTTTTTTAGTGGACCACTAAGGTGAGCAGTGGCTAGCTAGCAATGCACTTACACGATATACTTGGAGACAAAGTGAGCAGTGGATAGCTAGCAGCGCACTTACACGATATACTTGGAAACAAAGTGAGCAGTGGATAGCTAGCAGCGCACTTACAGGATATACTTGGAGACAAGTGAGCAGAAAGCTTCCTCTGGCCAGTCCACAACCCTTCTGAGGGCAGTGGGTGTGAGGTAGCTGTGTAGTGTCCTGGCTGCCAGAGCTGCCTGGGGATGCTTTAGCTCCTGTGTTACTTAGTTTTAGGTTTAACTGTCTTTAAAACCCTCCAGGGAGCTGTCGTGACAACAGACAGGGATTAATGGGATGCAGGAGACCAGGCTTGTTTCTGTCAAGGAGGTTGAGTAGGCAGTGAAGTGGCAGAGGCAGCTATCAGTAGTTCTGCCATTTCTGTGCTGTATGAGTCTCCAGGTATCTCACAGGAGCTTAGTAACCCTTTCCCTCTTCTCCTTGTCCCCTTTGCACTGTCCCACTTATACAAGGACATCAAAGCAAAGGTCCACTGAATATGAAATCACACAACATCATCTTTGCAAAACTATCTTTTCAAGAACTTTGACTGTGTATTTGACGTGGGTGCATTTATTTGCAGTATTTTTATTTCTCCTTTATAGATTTTATAATGATCAAAAGAAACCTGAAGTGTTTACACATCTATCTGTAGATGCACTTACAGACTTATTCCTTATCTACAGTAGATTTTGATGATGTCCAGTGTTGAAAGCCTGGGGAGATCTCAATAGTCCGCTATCATGTGTTTGAGCCTACTGCAGAGGTTCAGATCTGGCAGTTTGCATCTTCATGGACAGACTCTTGCAGGCACTGGGCTTGCTCTCCATGCACTGCACTGCTTGTGACACAAACAAGTGCCTCTTGCCTTCCAAGCTGCTTGGAGAGAAGGTGGCCAGAGATGTGGACCACCACTGTTCAGGTGTTTCTTGCAGCTGGTTCGTAGTTGTCTTCACTCTCAGGAAGGGTCAGGATTAAGAATACCAGCTGGATGAATTGTTTTTGTGCCAGCAGCATCTTGCTTCTACTGTCTTTCCTGAGAGGCCCTTTAGTTTCCCATCTGTTGTATTGTGGTTGTATAGTTTTCACAAGATGTGGAAAGGGTACAGTGGCCTGAAGATTGGGAGCAACACAGAACTGGTTACAAAGTCCACAGCTTGTTCTGGCAGACAGAAAATATCCTGTGGACTGTAGCTTGGATAGCATGTGGATGGTATTCAATTGGAAATCCCAATTGAGAAGGAATTTTAGAATGAGCTTCAGAAGCAAACCTCACAAGACTGTTATCACTGCAGTGATTTACTCAAATCAGGTTTAGATATGCTAGTTCGGGTAACCATAGTGGTGTAATAGTGAAATAGCCATGCTCTTGAGTATTCGCTCACATCCTCTGATGTGTTTACAACCCATTCTAAGGGCCATGCTGCCATGGTGACAGGGGTAGTCTTCCTGAGTTAACTGATTTAAGGCCGTCATTGAATTGGTACTAATTTAATCCTGATTAATCAACACTAAATGCTGTGTACTTAGAAAGTTAAATAAATCATATGAGGAGTATCTGTAATAATGTGTTAATACAAATGCACTTTACTTAAAGGTCAGCAGCCACAGCTGGTATTCTCTTCATCTGCTGTCCTCACTGGCATGTAGCAGAATAAATAGAACATGATCTATTCCTGTATGGTAATTCATATGTTTCTCTATACCAACAGCAGGGTTTCATGACTTTAAATACCTACAATACTAGGCATATGAAACCATTTCGGAGTTCAAATAGAAATTGACTGCAGTCACCTTTGGAAGGCACCAACAAACTTTCTATTCTTTATTCTGTTTTTCAAAAGTTGAATGTGTATTTGTTAGGACCTTTGTCATGGTTTAACCCCAGCTGGTAACTAAGCCTCACTCAGCTGCTTGCTTACTTGCCCCCAAGTGGGATGTCGGAGAGAATCAGAAGCGTAAAAGTGAGAAAACTCATGGGCTGAGATAAAGACAGTTTGATAGGTAAAGCAAAAATGATACACGCAAACAAAGCAAATCAAAGAATCCATTCACCACTTCCCATCCGCAGGCGGGTGTTCAGCCATCTCCAAGAAAGCACGGATCCAACACGTCTAACAGTTACTTGGAAAGAGAAACACCATCACCACAAACATCTCCCCTTCCTTCCTTCCTTCTTCCACAAGCTTTACCTACTGAGCGTGATGTCGTATGTTATGGAATATCCTTTTGGTCAGTTGGGGTCAGCTGTCCCACCTGTGTCCCCTCCCAGCTTATTGTGCACCCCCAGCCTCCTCACTGGTGGGGTGGTGTGAGAAGCACAAAAGGCCTTGACTCTGTGTAAGCGCTGCTCAGCAATAACTAAAATATTCCTGTAATATCAACTCTGTGTCTAGCGCAAATCCAAAACATAGCCCATACTAGCTACTATGAAGAAAATTAACTCTACCCCATCCAAAACCAACACAACCTTGCATTTGAATTTCAACAGCAACAAATTCTGCTTAGAGTTTTATTGATAAAGAGAATACTGTATCATTTTCTCTCTGTATCAGTAATAACTGAGTTGTTGAAAGTAGGTTTTATACTGCAAGTATATTTGTTTCTCTTTGATTTGTCTAAGAAGACCTGAGAAGAATCTGAATAGAAATTTGAGGTTTATTACGCTCTAAATTAAGCTTACATGACTTATGATGTCATATTTATAGAACTGTGATTACACTTTTTATATACAGTTTTTATAGACATTGTAAATAGAACTCAGTGATTTACAGCTAGCTGGTTGAAATACATTATTTTCAGGGTTTGTTGTAGTTGTTACACATTAACTAACAGTGTGCTAACAGCTAAGTAAATGTTTGGCAACTGATCAGAAGCTCTAAATGAGGTCATAATTTACGGAGAGGTCCTGAGAACTTATAATTCCTGCGTGTCTCAACAAATATTGTAGCTACTGAGCATCCTTTGCAGCTTGCAGGCTCTGACCCAATAGTGTGCTGGAGTGTATCCATGTATTTAAGCCAATAAGTAGATCCATCAGCTTCATTAAGGCTGCGCATTAAATACAGGAATGAATACTTTAAATTATATACAGGAATGAATACTTTGCTGGGCCAAGGTGTTGTGGAATAAATAAGTATCTGTTGGGAAAGTTTCAGTACGACAAGGTGAAAGACTTGAAAAACATCTTTGTCCAGCATGCTAAGTTGCTGCTTATTAATGGATGTAAGCAGCAACTGATTTCCTCTATGAAAAGTGTTGTTTTCTACCTGATTTTGGCTCATGAAATCATAAATACATTTTCTGTACTCTTGTTTTATCCTTACCTGGAAAAAATCATTATAGCGGACATGATGCATACAGAACTGTGAAAGTAATGTTTTTAGGTTAATAGGCATGTTTCTTATGATGTCAGGCTTAATTGAAAGCCAGCTCATTTCAGAGGGAATAGTTTATATTCCACTCACATCATCTCTCATAGTTTTGATATAATTTGGACTGATGGATTGACTGCATTGCAGTGGCCACTAACTGGAATGGCATGGTAAGTAGAAAAGCATGAAAGAAATATTCCTTCTTTAATGAGATTGTATATAGGAAAAATACCCTCTGAAGTATTTCATTGTAAGAAGGGGAGAGATTTCAAAGTCTTTGCAGTTTGCACTGGAAAACTTAATATTAATTATATTAATTCTTAATATAGAGCAAACCTAACAGAAATGAAAATGTGAGTTATTTGGATAGTGGTATGAGGTGCCTCTCCTAGTGTATGGTAAAGACCACAAAGAAATACTGGTACAAAAGACAGAAGGGTATTTTCTTGATTTTTTTTTTTTTTTGGTAATACTATCAGTTTATCCAGTTTCACTATCTCTTCTGTTATCAAACAGGAAAACCTGTCTTTGCTTTACTTCCCCTGAAATGTGGTCTTATCAACCAACCATTCTCCACATTCGGCTCCCCAAAGTTTTTTCCACTTCTAGTATCTCTGAGTGATTAACTCTGAAAGAAGCAGGTGGAGCCAGCCTGTATTTAAACACTTGTACACACCACAGGATATTTTATTTGTATGAAGACAGTAAAGATTAATCTTCACTCATTGAGGCTGATAAACAAAGTGGTCTGGTTTTCAGTTTGTTCAGGATTCCATTTACAGAAACTATATTCGCTACTCAGTGTTGTTAGTACTGTTAGTATTGTTAGAACACTAAAATTGTTAGTGTTTAGCAATACTATCAATCAGCTTTATCATAATGATACACTAATGGTGTTATTGGGTATACAAAACCTAGTTAACTGAAGTTAAACATCTTGAAATAGAATGACTTACTTTGAGGACATGTTTAGATTGCGTTAGCTTGTGTTGGGTTTAGAGTTTGGTTTTTTGTTGGTTTGTTTTGGGTTTGTTTTGTATTGGGTTTTTTTGTTTGTTTTTGTGGGGGTTTTTTTCTTCTTTTGTAAAGAAAAAATAGTTGTCTTCAATGTAGGGTCCATTTTAATAGATTTTGTCAAAAATGATATTTTACCTTTTGATAAAGATCCAGAATGTGTTTTGGGTTTGTCTTTGGTGTTGTTTATTTGTTTGTTTTTAAACCAATCAAATGCGAGATAGATCATATACTCATTGGCTGCAGCTAGACTGCCTTTTTACTTGAAGGAATGTGTAGAAACATTTGTGATTTTTAACAATGAATGCATACTTTATTTTACACTTGTACATTGAAAAGAATATTCTGTAAGATGACATAGTTGTTTACTCATTAAGTTGGCATCTAAGATCCAGCTCACTGCAGATTTCACATTCTCACAGCTCTAATTCTTTTCTTGATATTTTCCCCCGGACCTGGTGTTCTCCTTGGCTAACCATTAGCTGAATGGATATATTCAGATACCGTAATAACTTTTCTTCTGCTTTCAGTTTATCCTGTAGACGTTTCTAGGTGATGAAGACCTTTTGAAAATTACATGCTCCTTTCTTTTTGTTAAGAGATGTAAAGCACACCCCACTGCTGACAGACACTGGTTTTGTCTCACTGACATGTAAGCATAATTTATAAAGCCTTATAAATCTTGGCTTTGTGGAACCATGTGTCTTATAAATGAGACAAAGAATGTCCCTTTCAGAATGGATTTTTGAATGCTGAGAGAGAGTGATATTCTCTTCCTGCAACCTCTTGACCAACCATTGGTAAAATAGCATGGTCTAGAGTTAATGAATTAGTTGCATATATAGCAAAGATCTTCATTTTCAAAGTCGGTGCAAGCTGACACTTGTATTGTCCTGTATTCAAAATAAGACAGTGTTTCGGAGAAAAGAAATAGGAAAGAAAAGCTTGGTAGGGTAACTTATGAAGAAAAATCTGTTGTGTTTATGTCCTGAGTAAACTTTCATAGAATAGTTAGGGTTGGAAAGGACCTTAAGATCATCTAATTCCAACCCCCCTGCCATGAGCAGGGACACCTCACACCAAACCATGTCACCTAAGGCTCTGTCCAACCTGGCCTTGAACACCGCCAGGGATGGAGCATTTATCACTTCTCTGGGCAACCCATTCCAGTGCCTCACCACCCTCACAGTAAAGAACTTCTTCCTTATACCTAATCTAAACTTCCCCTGTTCAAGTTTGAACCCGTTACCCCTTGTCCTACCACTACCGTCCCTAACGAAGAATCCCTTCCCAGCATCCTTATAGGCCCCCTTCAGATACTGGAAGGCTGATACTTTGAAAGGCTTTGTCTCTGTTTATAGCTGTTAAAGTAGTTATAGACAATTATCAATATAATAGATATCAGGAAATTATATCCCTTCTAAAAACATTTAAGAGATTTTTATAATAATTTTAATTTCTTTGTATATTTTTAGTTTTGTGTAAAAGGTAGCTTCAATCCCTAATGCTTTGGAACTATTCTTCCCAACACTAGCTATAGTCTCTGAATTTTTATTTTACTCAGATCAATTTAACCATCATCCTGTATGGAGACAAAGGTTATCCAAAGAAAAATGCATTTTTTCCTCTCTTTTTGTGAAGAACTGAAAGAACTGGAGTGTCTACTTGTTGTAGCATTACACAGTCACTTTGTCCAGAATTATTTATGTCTGATGAACGTAGGGGATCCCAGCATTGCATACTGAGGAGAGTATCCCAGTTAATCAAACACAAGTATTTTCAATTAAAAATGTGTAAATTTATTTTTTGTGATTTTATGAATTTATTTGTGTTGGAGATTTACCATTATGTATTAAATTGCCCTCTGAACATTTACCCATTAACAAATTTAGTAAAAGATCTTTCCAATATTCTTCACTGAATCATCAAAAAACTGCCAGAAGTGAGCTATCTCAGAAAAAGTAAACATAAGTGAATATTTGATATTCTTGTGTAAATGTAAATTTAGGAAGAAATTAAAACATTAAACCAGATCTTCTAACAAACCATGTACAAGCAGCAAATCTGTTATTATGAAAAAACCCAACCAAAAGAAACCTAATTAGGTCTTCAAATTCTAATTTTCACTAAGATTTATTGAAGAGATGTTTGATTTCTTTTTCTGAATCACTTTTTTAAAAATATGCTTGCTACAATACTGCTTCAGTTTGTTTTTACTGCTCATGCACAACTGGAGAATGTGCTAATTTGCTGTGATCCTTGTTTATACACAGCAGTTGTGCTGACTTAATTGACTTAGATTCTGTTGTAAGTTGGCACTGCTCTTTATGACAATAACGGATGATTTAATGTTTTCTCATAACATCTTAATGCTAATTGGCTACTCATTTATGTAATTCCATGTATTTTGCATTTGATTAGGCTTTGATTTTGTTGTAGTTGCTGACCCATGGCTATACAAACTCAGAAATCTTCTTTTTTTAGACGATGTAACAAATTTTGTAACAACCATACCTCCTAATAACATTGGTCCATCTAGTCCCACGTTCATCAGAAGTTTCTTCTAGATATGGAGGACCAGCAAGAAGTAGGAGAGAACCGATCAGTCAGTATTAGTCGTACCAGCACCACAGCGTCCAGGCATCCTGGATATCGGTCACTGCCGGTTGCTCTAGGCAATGTAAAAAAACAAAGCTGAAGCTCACCAAACCCCCACTGTATAAGCATAGCATTATTGTGGCCATGGATGATCTAAGGCAAGATTTATAGGGAAAAGGATCTCTTGTTAGATCAACCTATTCCCTGAGAAAAGCTGATTATTTCTCAGGCACACAAACTCTAATTCAGGTCTGAGATAGAAACTAAAATGTTGTACGTTAGGAACTCACTAAAGGTATTGTTTTACAGCACATTGTAGTTTCCCCGTATGTTTTACCCTCACCTAACATTTTAACATTTAACATTTTGCATTTTAGTCTTTGTTGCACAAGAACTAAGGATCTTAAACTCTCTCTGCTTACTAATACCCTTTTTTGTATACCTATTCTAACATTTTTATTCCCTTGGATCATCTAATTTATTAACATAATAAATATAAGCTTAAAGAAAATTGTGGCTGCTATTTCAAACCTGTCCTAAAGCTTGTCTGTTTCTCCCACTTAGAATTATTAGCCTGAGAAAACTCATCATCCTTTCTGAAATGCTGATCCTTTTATAATAGAAGTGTAAGAAACAGTAGAGGGAAGAGACACACAGTGAAATAATATCAGTAAGTTTAAAAGACAGTGACCATAAGTCTATTTATTCTGTTGATTTTCTACCTCCTCAATCAGTTTTGGATGAAAAAATGCAGCAAAACTAGAGTTTTATGATTTGCAAATGTTTGCATGTTTTAAACAGCATGAGTTATAACTCCCAAAGCTCAAACATTTTTTTTGGCATTTTCTAAAACAAACAGAAGCAAAATGGTAGAAAGTGGTTATCATTATTTTCGTGTATATTTAAAAAATACAGTGCCTGAATACATTCAATGACCATCAGGGGCATATTTGCTCTGGTGTCGTAATTATGCAAGCCTTAGCAAAGAGAGGTGAGGAGATTTTTATACTATGATAAAATCTCATTCAGAGTAGGAACTCATGGGAAGGTCAAAATTCCTGATATTAGCAGCCTAGTACCTCTTCAGCTAAATTTTTTATTACTGAGCATTGAAGCACTTCTTGTCTATAAGTAAATGAGATGACAGAGTCATCTGTAAGGACTAGTGTGGCTGGATGCAGCCAAGGAACACGACTGTCTGCCCAGATTGGTCCTTCATGCAGTTCATCAGAGGCTACTTACACCTTGAGCTACCAGACTAGAAGTGCGCTCAGGAGAAGAGGTAAGGAAGTTCAAGCTTCCCTGGCTTCCAGACCATTGAATCATCTCTTGAATAGATAAGGTCTCTTCCTAATCTGCCCTAACTATTTCTAATTCATGTCTCTCATTTTAATGTGTTTTTTGTTTGCTTGTTTGTTTGTTTTCACAAGGCTCTCTGTGCTGCCTCCTTCACTTTCCTCAGGAGTTGTCTTTTTTGCTTGCTCTTTCTAAACAACTCCCTAACAGTGCTATTAAGCTAGTGCCAGCTTGGTTTTTTCCTCTGCATAATATAGGGCAGATTTCTGTGGCCTGTGTCCTGAAAGCAGTATACCTTTCTACTTTCAGGCTCTGTTTTCTGCCTGTATCCTGAAAGTGGTATACATTTCTGCTTTCAGACTCTTCTTTAAAGCTAATAAACCCTCCCACTCAACTGCGTCAACGTGACCTCACTTGTAGTTCAAGAAAGAGCTTGCTTGCTTGATCAGACCTGGGTTGATATTTCTGCATGGTGTTCCACAGCGCAGGGCAAACTCACTTTTAGCTGGAGAGATCATATTCTATCCTTTAACCTTTTCTTAGCTGCTGTGACTTGGACCTCTTTACTCCAGCACATCATATAAAGAGCACTGCTAACCTTCTAAAGTAGCTGCAGTTTTATCAGTAGTAAAGTATTTTCTATTGACGTTGCTGTTTCTTTGTTCTGTAGTTGAGATATTCTAATGTAAAGTTATATTGTCAATCAAAATAAAATACAGCAGTAAAATATAGGCATTGGTAAATTTTAGCAACATCTGCTGAACAGCTTTCTAAACAGCACTTGCAAGGTGGTTTCTAAGTACTCAAGATATTCAAAATTATGGGAAAAACTACTATGTAAAGCAGGCCTGTAATCGTTCCCCATGACAATATGTGAAATACTTTCTTCCAAACTGCTTTTCAAGTGGGGTAGTAATTTGTGGCTGTATCATGAACCGGCCACAAAGGGATATGTGTGATTGGTTGGATATTTTAAATTTTAGATTTTAAGTCTAAGCATTTTGTTTGATGGTGGCTGGCAGATAAGAAAAAAAAAAAAAGAATGTGAGAATGAACTGTCTTTACAGTTGTCTGGACTTTAAGTTATCCAGACTAGAAAACATATAGTTCTGCATTCTGTCTCTTCTGTATTTTATGTGACTGGAGATGTGCCCGAAATGTTCTGGATGCTTTTATTCCTACTCCACACAACTGTTGTATGTTGGAGAGCACAGATTATATTAACATAGAGCTATGTGAGTCTGTTGGTCAATACAAAAGTGGGATGGAACCTTGCCATCAAACGAATGGATATAAAATCTGAGTTTCTCAAATCAAGTAGTTTAGAACTTTTTCATGCTGCTTGAGGAGTTGAAGAAGTACTTTTCAGTGACACAAGAAAGAAAAGCATTTCAAATGTCAGTCTGAAATACACTATACATGAGTAAAATGGTTGGACTATTTTAAAGGAGGTGAAAAATGTTAAACCACACAGCTTTAGGCTACTTCAGAGCTTCAGTATGCTGCAAGCTAAGGGATGCTGCAATGTCTTCCGGAGTATATTAGCATCTTGAAATGGTGGTTTAGAGCCCTCTTAACACCTTAGGTTAAGCCTAAGCTTTGGAACTTCTCTGGAAGGCAGAACAGAAGTAGAAGTGGCATTTCACAATAAGCTGTGCTCATGTATGCAGGAGTAACTGGACATAAGAATTATGGTCCAGCAGTGGTGGTCTTTAATACAGAAAGTTCAATTTTTTTCAGCTTGCAGATGGAAAAAAATGAAAATATGTTAGGTTAGGAATGCTGAAAAAAAAGGGACAGAAACAATAGATGAACTATTAGCATCTTTTGGGAAGGAGAAGGACTTTGGCAGGACTTAGATGTAAGGACCCAGTTATGCTGGAGACAACTGATAACAACTGACTATCTTGGTGGAGGTAAGGTGAGCAGAACCACATTGGGCCACAGAAGGTGTTGTAAAGGCTGGTTTATCACAGTCACTTATTAGTTCCCAGCTATGTGAAAGAAAAGTAAGTGAGCTGTGGAGAAGTGTTACTTATGAGAAAATATAGTCACTTTAATCTGTGAAACTACAATTTCAAGGCTGTGCACACCAGAATAAGCTACAGAATCAAGGACAGAATTCTAGTTTGTCACATTTTTTTGTTACTGCTTGGCCACGAGTTATTACATTCTTATTACTGAGGCCACTGAAGACACTTGAGGCAAAACATTATGTATTAATTTTTTTGTTTGTTTGTTTTCTTTTACATGGAACATTGTGATTCTGTTTTAGATTCTTCTTGATTATGTTGTTAAGAATTCCCATAAGCAAGGCATATATAAGCTTTGTGAGAATATGTGTGCAGACAATATATTTATCCTGAAATTCTTGAACTGCTAAAATTAGAAGTTGCAGTTCAACATACTCAAAAATTTGGTTTGATGTCTTAAAAGCAACCCTTAAAATCTCATTAGGTTCACAAATCAATGCCGATTTGAACAGAATGTTTAGAACTGGAGGTAATTTAAAACAACCTTCTGTTTTTAGCAAAGGGAAGTCAGAACTTGCCTAAAGTTTATACATTGCAAAAGGTATCTCATCAAGTGTTGAATCACTCAGGCACTGACCATTTTTTGACACTGCTGGCAACCTACAAAATATCAGTTTCTGGTGACTGCCATTATATTACATTTTTTTTATATAATTGCATTTTCTCTATTTTGCATCTCACTAATTTTTTAAATTTAATGTTCAACATCGGCAACCAATTCAGACAAAAGGACAGTAGCAGATGAAAGAAAAGGACACTTCAGTCTAGCTATGGGAAAACAATTTAGAGCAAAAAAGTTAACCACTTACTTAAAATCTAAGACTTCTCAAACCACCACGATTTCAATTACAGAGGTGCAACATTGTCGCTAGGGAACTCTCCAGCTTGAGTGGAGCTGTGGTTGCTCTCAGGCCTCATTTCAATGAGCCATCATTGCTCAATAAGGCTGTTAAAGCATATATTCAAGGGCTGTTTGCTGAAGAGACATCATTTTGAGCACTTGCTTAACAGCTTTGTTATATGAGAACTTTCTGTTTGAATCTGCAAATACTGATCTGGCTTTCTTTGCAAGGCTTTGACCAGTCCTAATTCCCTTCAGTGGCAAAGTTAAGGAGGCGCTGTATGAACTTTTCATATCATATCATCATATCATGTCATATCATATCATATCATATCATATCATATCATATCTTGTACTTTCTCAGTTTCTCTTTCTTTTGAGAGTGATTTTTTTTTCTCTGCTAAAATTTTCTTCTTCCATGTGTTTTATTGTTGCTGAGTTTGTGTTCTTGGACTTGCTGAGCTAAGTTTTGTTCATACAATGGAAAGAGAAGCTGTTTTGCTTGCCAGGTGTGGTTTCTTCAGTGCTGCTGGTGGCAATAATAATGGCACTGCTATAAAGCTGTGCCTGGCTGAAATTTATGAAAAGCAAACCCAAGAAAGAAGCATAACATTTTCCTTTTGAATGTGTTTATGATGAACTGTTTGGCCAAGGATGGTAGTACAAAAACTTCCATTGAAGACATTAAATAAAAGTCTGAGGACCTAGAGAGACAGACTAAGAGCCAAGTTGGATAGAAAAAGAAGTCTTAAACACCTAAGACTCATTTAAGTGATGCAATGAAGAGAGGTAGTTCTTGAGTAATTCCTGATAAAAGGGATAGGCAGTTAAGTAAAAAACATTGTGTCCAAAATCTGTTTCTTTCTTGCTTGATTTTCTGTTTTTTCTTCATCCCATTTTTTCTTCCTTCCTAAATCCCTCTACCCATAACTCATTCTATATTTGACTTCTAGTTTTATCTTCTTCTCTTTCCCTCATTTTATGTATCCAACCCTCATCTTCCATCCAGACTGTATTCTTTTGGTCATGCCCTTTTTTTCTTACCATTTTTTGTGACTCAGTTTGAATGTGCCAAGGCCACAGCAACTACAGTGGTAATAGCTTATGCCATCCCCAGTAACTCAGCTTCAGGGTCTTGAAAGAAGTTATAACAAATCTCCAAGTTTGTGCCAGCTTCGGCATGTGGCTTTGCAGATATTTTTACTTCCTTTGGAATTCATTCTTTAATCTCATGTTATCATTCAAAGATGAGCAGTGTTATTACTGTCAAGTAGGAGGGTGTTTAAAAAATGTTCAGGAAGAGCCAACTTTTGGAATTTTTTTTTGAAGTTAGGTCAGTCCTTGACTTTTTGCTTTTAAATCTACAACCACAAAGTGTTCAAACTACAAAATGAGTTTAAATCAAACAAATGCTAGCTGAAAGCTAGTTACTTAAATTTCAACAATTTTTCTTCTAAACCATAAATGAAACATATGTAATTTATAACAATTTGAAACATCTTAATAAATACAGTAGTTATAACGCTGTAGAGTAGTATAACTCTACAACTCATGATTTTTTTCTTATATAAAAATACATTAATTTACGCTCTTTCACTATCAGTTTGGATATTAAAAGGGAGAGACAATGTTACCCCATACTATCATTCAAGCTGTACAACTAATGTAAACTCAAGAATGCAAAAGGACCTAAATGCTTTTATGAGGCAGGGGTAGAAAATAGAGAAAAAGAGGCTGTTAAAACAGGGGAACATTCTCCTGAGCATTAGGCATCCTATAGAATTTATTCCTGCAGAAAGTTAGTGATTCATAGATGCTGATAGATGCTATGACTGGGTTTGAGATAGTTAGCAGTGAAAACTATGGCTACAAATGCATCTGACTGAAGACTTCAGGTCTGAAAAGGAATTTCTGCGCATGCATGCATAATGTTCATAGCGGTATTCTGAAACAAGCAGTGATTTATAATTTTAAGGGGTGCTTGGTGTTCCAGCATGGTAAAAACATGTAGCATGAAAAAACATGAGAATATTCACTGTAGAGAAAGCTTTGTTTCAACTTCCATGTTTAAACAGAAAAACGAGGAGGAGGAAGGGGAAGAGGAGGAGGGAAAGGAAGAGGAGGAGAAGGAGGAAGAAGATGGGAAGGAAGGAAGAGGAGGAAGAGAGGAAGGAAGAGGAAAAGGAGGAGAATTACTGGGTACCCAAAGGCACCTTTCCATATCAGCCCTTTACTACCTTTTAAAATATGTTTTTCTTACCTTCATGTTCCTTGCTATAACTTGAAAGCAGACACCAAAACACTCTGCCATTAGCACTGTACTTTCATCTCTTTAGGCCTGGAGCAATAACATCATAAAATTTATATCTGTATTATTTTCTTTCAGTTCTGCTAATCTTCCTTAACAGGGCTGTAAATAACACCACTCAGATTCCCTTTAAAATAACAAACTAAGTGAAAAAGAGAGAGGGAAAATCTGCAAGTAACTACTGCTAAGGCCATGACCTCCTCCATCTATCACAACCAAAGCAGGTAGATAAGGAGGTTTCATATGAAAGCAACCATTCCGAGCAGCCACGTTAAAACAACTTGTAGATCAAGCTTTGACAGTGCTGAAATGAAGGGCTGGCACAGGCCACATGGGAACTGTTTGCCACATATCCATTATTTTCCTGCTTCCCCAGGATATCTGGAGAAAGCAGAAAAAATGAAAACATTCCATCTCTATAAGCAGTTCTTCACTCCCCTCTCACTAACAAATGTGCAGCTTTTCTGGAGCATTATAGTGTTCTGAAGCCATAAGATTTCACTTTCACAATCTTTTGCTTGAGCAAAAACACATTGAAGCATAGAACCAACAGTTGAAGCGCTATGTTTTCATCAATTATAATTTCACTTATTACTTTGAGCTTGCATCCAAGTGTAAATTGCTAACTTTTTATGCAGTTTCCACAGTAAAGGATAGTTAAATAGTACGTCCAAAGATAAAGTAATTAAAATGGTAAGGACACTTCTTTAACGTACAGTTCAAAACATTCTAGGCTTTTTTGGTTGTGCTATATTAAAACAATATGACTTTTACTGGAGTCATCATCTCATCATAGAAATAAGCAAACATGGGTAGAAATAAAGACAATTTCTTACCATCAAACCCTGCCACGCAGAAAAAAATATCAGGTTTCACACAGGTTTCACAGTTTCAGATGAACTTTCTTTCTAAGTTCATCTGTTTCACCCAGTTGAAGAGGTCATACCTTTGAATCTGATAAATTACTTCTTCATAAAAAACTCTTATGAAGAAGATACTGGGTAGATTAAAAAAAAATAGAGAATATACCTTAGAGAGTAATCTTAAAGTCTAAATCCACAGTAGTAGCCCAAAAGAAGTAGACAAACAAACTTTTAAATCTTTCAGCATGACTGTTTCCACGCTTAATTTGAAATCAACTCTTTCGAGTCAGAGTATGAGAAACAGAGTGAAATGTCAAATTTTAGGGTTGGGTACTTTGCCTGAATTCTAAAAAAGCAGGTAAACATATTAAACTTGAAGGTTTTGTGCAGCTACACTAACTATGTACATTCATGACATCCTACACTGTCCAGCTTCGGGCTGAACTTTGAGATATTCACTCCTGATATAAATCCTATTATCCCCATTTACTGTGCTTTACTTCATATCATGAAGCAGTATCAGAAACTGTAAACTAGATTCTTTCGGTACTGATTATGAATTGAAGATGAGTACAACAGGTGACATCCAACTGTTAACAGGTACAGGTGACATCCATGGGCATTTGGTCCATGGAAGCTGGTATCTACTAGTCTGAGTAAACGCACCTGAAGTGCATGGAGTGTGGATATTGCATCTTTGGCACTAACTTTGCTCTACAAGCTTTCTCCCATGGGGCCACACTATTTGCTTATGCAGGTGTAACCTCAGCCTTCTGAGTCAGAAGTTTGCCTTTTTGCTGCCACTCTGGTTCTCAGGATTTAAGGATAGAAGTGGGAATATTCCCTTGTAATCCAGGGCACCTCAAGAATGAGCCTTAGAGAAAATTAGAAAATAACAAGAAGCCTCAGTACATTATAGAAAGGGATAAGAAAAGCCCAGAAAGGGTGGATTAATTTATTAATTTATTTATTTATTCAGAATACTCATTTTATGATTGGTCTGCCTTGATCAACCTCAAGAAATTGTACAGTTTGTAAAGTTAGGAATAATGGCACATATGTGTGTTACATGGCTTCAATATCTCTGTAATTTGAGGGTTATTAGGAACGGAATGAGAATATACCCCGAGTTCTTTAATTTAAAAAAATAGGTGAATGCTATTTTTAGCACTTTAATATGACCTTTCTTTAGAATATGTAAACATATAGTCCCATGAGTTTACATCTGTTAAATACAATTTAATAAATACAAGATTTACATGTATCATGTAAAGCAAAGAAAAAGGCTAACTCCTCCAAATAACTCACTCAAACTAACACACAGAGTTTGGTTCTTAGCTGAATTAAACATACTATTTATGTCTAACTTCTTCCTTTTTTTTTTTCTTGGTGGCTTTTTCTTCCGTGTTCTATTGCAACGTCATATTTGAAGACGTTGTTATTGCTGGAATTAATTACTTCTCCGTATACCTGAGCACTGGCATCCTGAATTTGTTACATCAAAGGATATTGACTGAGAAGACAAATAATTAAATGACCCGTAACACAGGTAAATGATAGTCTTGGGATCAAAGAGATCCCCTATGAACACTGTGTGCTGCTCTGTTCTGCCAGTCATAGAAAGTGTTATTTGGTTGCAGTGGCTGTAGTGAGGTAGCTTTTGTCAGTCCTTCAAAGTGAGGGGTTTCCAAACAGGATCTTCCTGTTTGTTTTCCTTGTTTGCTAATTGTTCAGAAAATACTAAGGTGAATGTAAGACTTGGTCAAATATCAATTCATACAACATGGCTACATTAGTGCTTGAGGGCTAGGCATCTGAACCATTTTCAAGTGAAAGAATAGACAGTCACCAGTAGTCTGTTTTGGAAACGGATGGAGGTGGCTGACTAAGAATTTTCTGGTGCAAGAAAATAGTATGCAAAGTATTACCTTTAAATCTTATCTTGAACCAAAACCATTGTTATTAGTCTTCTTTGAAAGTGAGGTAAGATGTAAAAATCACCCCTCTTCTAGCACAAGAGTGCCCATGTAGGAAGTTAGTGTAGAAAAAAGCTAGTGTAGCTGTGGTTCAGACTGTAAGAACTTGTTTGCACAGAAATGCTGTGATGTGCCTACTTTAAGTATGTCTTCCTCGGAATCATGGGTGTGTCTGTCAGCGCCTCTCTCCTCCCTCCATTTACTTATTCCTCACTTTTTTTGAATATCTTATTCAGCCACCAAGTTTAATATGTTACACATCATTAGCTTTGAACTAGGCTGGATACTTCACTGTGGTACAAATAAATCAGGAAACTAAAAATCTACATGAGTATTAAAAAGCAGAAATAATATCTGTGCTGTGAAGCAGTCATTCTTCATGTTATGGCTTCTTTCATTATGATGGATAAGAGCTGTTCTCCTGCAGCAAAATAATTTGGAATATATATATGTGTGTGTGTGATATAATATTTAGAAGAAGAATATATTAAAGTATTGTGTTTATCTAGAAATTGATGACCGGATCACCAGCTAGCACAAATTTACATACTGCTTGTTGTCAGTCAGAGATACTACTAAATGACAGTACTAAGAATAAAAACTTGATTATGTTGCCTGATAATATAAACATATTTCCATTCAAAATGAAAGGTCTATAGCAGCAAGAATTTTTGGAAGGTTTATTAAATACTGTCTGTTATAGTAAACATATATTCAGATGTATGAATAAATAATTATCTCATATGGCTTTCAACTGTTAGTTTACTATATAAGAATTCTATACTGCTGCAATGGTAATCTGGTATGATTAATTCTTTGTGTATTTTCATGTAAAATATTTGTTCACACATCTGTTTTCTTTCTTACCATTTTTTATTACCTCATTAAAGTTCATAGTTTATATCCACATTTTTGGTGAGGTACATCACTTCTTAAAATTAACTTTTTCAACTAATGGTCCTCTTTCATTTCTGCTTCTCACTGTTATTAACCTCCTCAATAAGGAGAACAAGAGTCAGTGAAGAAATAGTACCCTTTATGAGTAGAACTAGGAGCAAGAGCCACTAAATCTCAGAATAAGAAAATAATTACTTCACCGAGTCTGTCTCCTAAACTGATTTCAGCTGCAAAAATCTTCCTGACTTTGACAGGACCAGATTTACATTGTAGGAAAGACTTGTCTAATGCCAGGATCTTTACCTGGATTCTTTACAGCTGGAAAACTTTATGTGATAGAAGTGAGGATATTAGTATGACAGGAAAAGGAAGATACACAAGAAATGCAGAAATTACCTGCGGGAAGGTTTACAACTGTTCAGAATGGAAGGTGATGTGTTGTCCTCTGACAGAACATAATAACACATACGTAGAACAATTAGGTAATGTATAACTGCATGTCGCATGTCCCTAGTAAAAGGTCTTCCTCTTTACCCTGCATGTATGGTTGCTCCCTGTCTCTTAATGGTTAGGCAATGGTTATGTATGATACTTCTAATGTTCCAGTGGCTTTTATAACTACAGATCATTAAAAATTAGTTTTGTTGTGACAGGACAATAACATAAGAAGTGATTTTATCTCTGTACAGTGGTATCTGCCAACACATCTGTGAAAGACTCTGTCTTCGCTTGTACAAGAAGGTTAAGTTGATTTTCTCTGAAACATTTTTAAAGTAATAAAACTCCTGTGTGGATATTCTTAGAGTAGTTCCTTCACGGTTCAGCTTAAATTGGTCTGCAATCAGGTTCTTAACTCAGAAAGATCCAAAGTTTGTGATGATCTGTTCAGAGGGTCTCTTCATGTGGAGAGAAATTTCTCTGAATATTTAATGTTATTTTTTCTATATTGGATGTTAGTTTTTGGGTTAAGAGATCCTTCAAGGTGAAGTTGAAATTCATCTATACCTAATGACAGCTTCTGTTTGCAATATCAGCTTCATGAGAAGAACGCAGTACTTTTTCACACTTATACCTCTTTTCATTGTAGGGCAACATTTTACTGCCTATATCAGAGTTACTTGGTATCCAGTCCTGGTATGCTCTCCCATTTGAAAGTGGGATGATAAATTTTCTTAAAACTATGTCTCACTCATCATGCAAAGTGGGACATAGGCCACTGAAAACACGGATTGAGAATGTGAAAATAGATTGGGGTTTTTTTCTATTTCTGTATTTTAATTAATACACGTGACATTTTTTAATACACTTACTGCGCTGGAAGGTTGGTCTCATAGATATACTATTAGATAAAAGATTGGAAAGTTCACTTCAGTTCTGTTTAGAATGTATTAAAAAACTTGGACTATAACTCACAAGGATTGAACAAGTATGCTTGATCTGGATTTTCCAAGACACAATTCTGAGCTAGGCTCTCTTACCTTCATGTCAACACTGACATGTATCTCCCCAAAACCATGAGTTGCTTTGGGTGAGAACACTGGATGAGAAACAGTGGTTTCTTATTAATCAAAATAAATGCTTTGCAGATTAAGTGTCTTCATAACAATAATTAAGAAATTAATTAAATTAATTAAAGACTAAAGAAAATATATTTACAAAGAAATTCAATTTACTGTTGCTTTTAAATCAAAACTGCTAGAACATGGATCCTTGTTAGGTTCACTCATCCTTGGATAAAGGAATGACTTGAAAACAGCTTGTGAAACCATAAATGCTTAGGAGACTTAGGAGAGTCTTTTCTCTTAGAAAACTTTGTTTACTGAGAGATCTTTCACTAAATATGTTTATATGACACCTGAAGGTAAAAACAATTATTTCTTCAGTTATTTCCTTACTGAAGTACTGTTGGGTTGAAGGAAATTGTTAAAATAGTGGACCTTTAAAACATCATTCACCTGGTCTGTGGGTGGTTTGTTCACTGCTATATGTATTCTCCAAACATATATTTAAAAAAAATTAGTTTCATGTTTAAGCAAAGCAGAAAGTATTTGCAGCAAACACTGTATTTTGCTGATATTAAAATTTTGCTAATTTTTAAACTTCTTATTTTTAGTTTTTCACTACTTTGACAGGGTTCTAAATACCGGTAGCATTTAGTGATCTTTCGGAAGGTTAAAACAAAACGAGATAAGCCTGAACTTGTCTTAACAATAGTGCATATACTGGGACAGACATTTTGCAGGGATTTTTATTACTAAGCCATTTAAAAAATGTGGGACTTTTTTGCATTGAGAAAACTTGCTAGAATAAACTGAATTGTTTTATTATATAATTTGTTAATTAAGATATGGAAAGATTTTATAATGCAAAGCTCTACAAGCCATTTCCCTTGAGAGGCAAAGACTTCCGATGAGGTCCTGCACATACTACAGACATTTGCACATGCAAGACCAAACTGGACTCTTACTTCTGAATGATGATTTTCTTCCAGTGCAGAGTTAAAGAGGTACCGACTGCTGAGTTGCCTTTGTCTTCCCCAGGAGCAGGATGTGACCAATCACTTCTTAACTTGGTGAGAAGAGGGAATTGGGTTGCAGCTGGCTGTCAGACACTGTCTCCAAGCTCTTGCAAGCTTCCTGCTCTGCATTGAGTATCTTGCCTTTGTGGGTTTCTGAACCAGGCTGTGGGAACACAGTGGGAAGATCTTCTGCATGAGGCACCAGTTCTCACTGAGTTCCTGCAAGCAAAGCAGAATGTTGCCTCAAGTGTGGATGTTTTCTGCTTCTTATAAAAAGAGAGGAATAATACATCTTTCTGTAGGAGGCTTTGTCAAAACATAAACTGGAAAAGTGTTCCTGGAATTGCTTACCGTTAATAAAAAGCATCTGTAACTTAGATAGAAGTTTTCATAGTGAATTGATTTGTTTGGGAAAACCATTTTTGTGCTAGTACTATATACATATCAGACCTTTGGGCTGACAAATAATGTCAATAAAATATGCTCTTATCCTTCCAGCAAATGGCTCTAGCATTGATTTGGTCATGGATTGATATGCATCTTGATTAATTTTTAAATTAATGGCTAATATCAACTCGGGGAGGGGGGTAACAGTTTCATCTAAACATATAGACATATATAGTAGAAGAAGAGTGTGAATTTAATTTCTTAAAGATTAAATAGATTGGGATTCCTGGGGATCTGCTTTTTTATCCTGCATGCTATTTCATGACCCTTGCTGTGGGGACAACAAGTAGGGGAGTCAGGAAACATCAAGAAATGTAGCTAGGACTGAACAGAAACTGGTGTGGCACTAGAAAAGATAGGAAAGTTAGCATGCAGTGAGGCTTGGACCTCTCTGCTATAGGCAGGGAAAACATTGCAAACTGATACAATTGGCAGAATGTCTTAGGAGGAAGATGGGGGAAGGTATGCTTGACATGGAAAATCAAGAATTGTCAATCTTGTATCAATCCTTCATTATGTATAAGAGCAGAAGACCAAACACAGGCATTATGGTGATCTCGGGAAACTGTTGAGAGGCTCTGAAAGGAACCTTCCTTGTCCCCTTTTTCTAGAGAGAAATAAACCAGGGGTTTTGGGTTAATGATGTTAGCTATCTGACAAAATAAGATATTCTATTTACTTTCCTGAAAAACACTGACAATCTGAAAATAATGTATTGCAATTAGACTTCTCAACAACTACCACCTGAAGCTTTGTGATATAAGAAGGTCAATTTGTTGATATTTTTTCTCTTGTCATTGTTGTGAGGAACAAAATGACGACTTCTTCCCTCTATATGTTATACCTCATAGCCTAGTCCAGAGCCCTTCTGGACATGCAAAAGGGAGTCTTCAAACAATCAGTCTATGGGCTACTTTGTCTTTCCCCTTGCTTCTTTTCACTGGTGGACAGAAGAAATGGTGCAGGTGCAATACTGGTTTTCAAAACCTAAGGAAATAGATAGGATCCCAAAATTGAAAAACAGCTAAAGTGCCTCAGCCTTAGAAGTTCCGGAGATCTTCTGGGCTTTGGGGAGAAAGAGGTATTGCTTCATTAGCCATACCTGCTCTGTAAAGAAAAGGAGGACTTCAAGTATCAAGAGTGAGTGAGGCACCTTTCAAAAGCAGCAAATTAACCTAATATTTATAAAGCATACTATAAATCTTCCAAATACCTGAAATAAGGGAATACTTGAATATAAATGCCATTATACTGGAGAAATTTAAAGAAAATATTTGCCTGGTACTTTTCAGTCAGCTTCAGCAGCTTATTAATGTTAATATAAATTAAATAAATAGCACAATAGTACAATCTCATTGTAAAAAATTGACTTCCAATGCCAATGTTCTGTTGACTGAACAGATAGAAAAGCAAATACGTTGCTGTTAAATATACTTTATACATGAATGAAAAGTGGGAAAGAAACTAAATGTAGCTTCTGAATTTAAAAATTCTCCTTTTGGAATTTAGAGCAGATGTGGTCTGTAAAATAAGCCCTGGTACTTTTATTAAGGCCATGAAGTGTGGTTGTAAAAAGGTGCTGAAGCAGCTTCATAGGTTGTGGTTCATTAACTCTAATTGTCACGTCTGGATTCCATCTGATGGATGATCAGGTCCTTCCTTTCTCACATCCGTTTTCTCACTGTCTTCAGGTGACCAGCTTCCAAAGCTACCCCTTTCAGAGGTAGTTCCAACAACGGACCTGGGTAACATTCTAAACCACTTCAGTCATACTTGAACGTGTCTTTTTCTTGTTGGATTTGCTCCTTTTCTTGTACTCTTCCTGTGCAGACCTTTCCTCTGGAAAGAATAGAGCCATCATTAATGAAAACCATTTTAGGGTTTGAGAGTGTACGTTACATAAAAGTTTTCCTACCTGACAAGACTTATTTTTCAAGGTCAGAAAATTCTTACATACATTAAAAGTAGAAAATGTAAAAGTCTTATTGAGCACCTTTCGATTTCAGGCTTGAAACGAGGGAGTGAAGAAGCAATATTTTACATACCACCCATGTGAGACTACCATATAATTTATAGTATGTGGCCATCTGTGTGTTTCCCAAGTTCTTGTTTTCTTTATCAGAATTAACTGTGAGCCAAAAGCAGAACATTAACTATGGGCAGAGGAAAAGATACGGAATAAGAAAAGAACATTCCTACCTTCATTTCAAGTTGTTTGTGACTGAAAGTTTTGTCACAATTGTCTGGTATCCTAAGAAAAGTAATTAGTGCTTTCAAACCAGTATCAAATAACACCTCTCTTTTTAGAGTTAAATATATTTATATGGGCATAGAACTACCTGTTTTCCCCACTAGAATTATAATATTAAAAAAACTTCAGAACTTGGAATTTACTTGGCAAGTCGAATTCCAAAGCATAATTAAAAGCTCATGTCATGGTAACAGAGGAATTATCTTTCATTACTATGAAAAATTACAATTTGTTTGGTTTTCAGTGTGGTCTAAGTACTGTTAAGTACTGTTCTTGAAGTATATAAATAAAGCTGAGTTGTTAAACATTAATTTCATTAATATGATTTGTAGTAGGGAATATTCTGAAATCAAGAGAAATAAGAGCTGTAAATCTAAACATATTTTCTGAGTGCATAAAATCAAAGTCTAAGATTGTATTTTCTTGGCTATTGTATTTTCTTGGTTGTTAATGCAGTCATAAGTCTTAAAAAAAATAAATCTTTAATTTTATATCCCTGATATACTGTGCCAAAATAAAATAATCAAGAAACTGTAAGCATGTGAAACAGTTGCAACATTTCTCATGTTACCGGTTTTAAATCTATTGAATTGTTTATACAGACCCTAAAGTTTTGGAAAAAATTCTTATAAATCCAATTTGTCATTAATAGCAGACATAGCTTCCTAGAAGTATCAACAACATTAAATGTCAATAAGTATATTTATTTATTGAGTGTATTCCACTTTTATTAATGAACTTTATTTTCCTTCAGAATGCTACAGTCATGAGGTATTCCTATCAGAACTGTCAGATACTGATTTCTCAAAATCCTAGTGTCATTTATGTTTCTTTTAAAATATTCTCTGTAATATAAAATAGGAAGAAATGTCACAGATACACCAAGTATCCTACTTCCCACTTCCGTTAACTTGTTAAGAAGGTCACTTTACTAACTGATAAATGCACTTGGATATAGCTATCTATATGACCTATGAATGTTAGCACAGTATTATTGTTTGTTCAGGTTTATTAACTGAGCAGTGGTTTAGTTCTTTTAGTTATAATCTTAAAAATACAATATGCATAACAAAATTAAACCAGCCTGTCTTACCCATGTTTCAATATGCCATGTGAGTTTCATTAGAAGAGTCTTCTATTCCATAAAAAAGTCTGGTCCCACTTTATAGTGTAAACTCATTGTTTTACTGTGGGCTCTGCATATTAGCATTAATTTTATTCTTCTATAGCCTCCACTTTTCTATTATTTATTCTAAGTCAGGATCTAACTGATCCTGATTTAGCCATAGCATGCTAACCTCATTAATCTATTATTCTGCAGTTTTCTCCACAATATCCATATGTCTGAAAACATAAAACGGAGATGAAAAGTGGTGGATTATTCAAGAGCATCTCTGGTCTTTAGTCTTGCCATGTTTTGTATTTTTATTGTCTGAAAATTGACTTTTTTTACTGCATTTTATCTATAAGTTACAAACTCACTAGACTTATTTTCACACTGCAACATCGTAATTTCAGCCTGTTGTGGGCCTTTTTAGTTTTCTTTAACAACAGAAGGAAGTGAGAGGTGTTTAAATACACTCACAAACCATTTTTATTCAAAGCTTTCACTTTTTCTATCTCCAGTATTAATTTACTTCTTTGGCTTCCACTTCTTTTTTCCTGTGGGAAGCTTCACTAATTTCCTTCATGTTACAATTTCAAATGCATCCTAGTCCATGTTTTCAGATATTTGACCTTTATTAGCTGCATAAAATAGAATATAATTTCTGCTTTGATAACATCCAAACCCTGAAATTCATCATTAGGGAGTTACTCCATTTCCAGTTCTTTTCTCTTGGACCACCATTAGTTGTTTTTAATTTGCAGTCTTTGCATAAACTGAATATACTTAGACGCTGATATCTGATTTATGCAATCTGCCATCAAAGAAAATGAGGCCAACATATATTTGACCTGTTGCAGCTAGGAAAAATATTACATTCCCTGAGAAGTATTCTGGTGCCTTTAGATGTTGTGAAATTGAGTTTCATTTGCTTTCTTTTTTTCTTCCTTTTTTTTTTCTTTTTTTTTTTTTTTTCTGTTGTTCCCTCATCTCTATCTACTCCTCCGTACTTTCTCCATAATTGACTGGTCCTGAAGTCCTTAGGTGTCTATGTTCTTACCTTCAAAATATGCACTTTTGTTTTTGCAGCCTTCCGAAATACAGTTATCCAATACTTAAAATATTTGTCTAACCTGTCTTTTAATTATCTTCACCTATATTCGAACTGCTACTGGACTAGGGTCTTTGCTCTTGCCCTGGTAACATACCTTTCGTGAATTGTTCTTTCTGTTTGGGCTCATGAGTCTCATTTGTCTCATTTAGGCTCTGGCCTGTACCAAACAGGGCCAATTTATGTTAGTGTAACAAGTCGCAGATGAACCATCCTACCTGTCCGTACGGTGTTCCTAACTTGCCCCACATGCAAGGAAAGGGCTGTTAGCATGCATCTCAGTGAAAAATGTTTTCAAACCCCCTGTGTTTAAGACAGGTGTTTGCACTTAAAGGCACAGGCAACGTAGGCTGCCTCTAGAAGGGAGGAGGTGACACAGTTACAGAAATGTAGAATAGCAGGAGGGTGCTTGGTATTATTAAATCACTATTAATTTCTAATACCTTTGTTATTAATTGCTTCACCGTGTTTCCATTCTTTTATGGTTTTTTACTTCAACTTTGCCCTATTTCACCTTTGTACTTTTAATTCTGCCTCACTGAGTTGCTAGTATTTTCTCTTCTGTGCTTCTTGACCCATTGGACTGTCTTCTAAGGAAATCCCATTAACAATGTCTGAATCTTTTTAAAAAAAAAATTGGTTTGTTTGTTTAGGTTTGTGGTTTTTTGTTTGTTTGTTTTGTTTGGGTTTAGGGGGTTTTTTTAATTTTTATTTTTTAAATTTGTTAGCTTCCTTCAAGTTGGAAAAGCTTCTTTAAGAAAGTTTCTGGAAGTCAGGAGCATCCTTGCCATGGAACAGGGAATACAGAAGTCTTCAACTCAGAGGTTAGTAGATTCATCATTGTATTTAGATAGAAGTTACATGAAATCCAATCAGGGTGAGGAAATACATTGATTTGAAAGACCTGACATTTTAGAAATAGGTTTTGTAAATAATTTTTCTATTTAACCCTAAGTATCAGTCTTTTTTAGTAGTGAAAATATCTAGAGAAAGGGAGTTTTTTTGTTTGTTTTTTTTTTAAATCAATGTACCAAAATCTTATCTTCTCTGTTATACACCAATTTGAGCACAGATTTATGGTGTTTTCACAGAAATCTAGCCCCACCCTTTCTTCCCACTTCATTAGCCAGCCACAAACAAAATATATATGGAACTCAAAGCTATACAGTGAAGAATATAAGAAACTAAAGAAAACGAATCTTTTTTTGAGGTATGTTTCCAAGATTCCAGCTAGGTCATTGTAAAAAAACCTACCCAAGGTCATTCATCTATACTTCTACAGCTGCCTTTATACTTCACAGATACTGTTCAGTCCTGCCTTGATGAGAGCTACCTGAGCTCTGTGGAAGCAGAAGTAGAACGAGAGCTCAGGGGAACAGGACAGAACATAAGAGCCAAACAGAAGTGTGAACTAATTCAGACACATTTCAAATGTTTCTAGCTACACAATGAGCCTGAGTACATGCTTATGCATGTAATATCTCAATAATTTTCTAGGGCACAAAGCCAGGAGAGATCCCTGAGATTAGTGAGCCCGTTTCTTCCTGTATTTTTTCATATATGAATTCTCCACACATAGAGAACTGGGAAGCCTCTATCCTACTCGTAAAACATAGTCCTCAAAAAGCCTTTTCTAAACACCACTCACACAGATGGGATGGAAGAGTATCATATCACTAACGGAAAAATAGAATTAGTAGACAGAGAACAGGAGCTGGTGGAGTTATCTTATTTATTGCCTTCTTCCAACCCAGACTGTTGGGTTTTTAGTCTGAGAAGGACTTCTTAACCTCTCTGGCACTTACTCTGCTATGTATATATATCAGCAATGTTTACCTCCCAGAGAGAGGAAAACTATTGTACACTTCTGAGTTTAATAAGAGGGTCATCCAATTCACAAGTGTTATCCAGCAATTCGAAAGCAATCCTATGACTCCAATATGGATTGTGTTTAGTCCTAAAATAATATATATACCAATTCTTTAGGGATTCCTGGGAAAGTCTTAATATTCAGTCTGACTCCCACATCATCAGTTTGAAAACTCAGGGCTGTTTTTTCTTTCATTTCTATCTTCCCCTGTAGCGCTTTTCGAAGGTGGCTTATTTTCCCTGAGTTTTGCCACAAAAGGGAGTTAGTAAACTTTAAAGCTTATATGTGGGGAGGCAAAGGAGTGACAGGAAGGCACTCTGGTAATGTTTTTGTGTGTGGGAAGACTTGCTGTAGGCCTATTAGATTCCTCCAGAAGTTTTCTCAGAAAAAAAGCAAGACAAGAAAGCTAATGCCCCTAGTGACCCAGACCCCTTGAATTTTGTATTTAATTTTCTTATAGCTGTTTTTGAATACCTCCACTTCATTTTGATCTGCACAAGGCATTGCATGCTTTGCTCTTTCGGTCTTTTTTGAGTTGAAATCCTGAATTCAATTCACACTTGGCAGAGCAGTGGCAGATGATGTTTATAAATGGAAGCATCTCCCTGGTGTTTACACTGAGTGAATGGGAGGCAGGGAGGAAAAGCACTTGTTGAGTTCTCCTCCTGACAGCCAGATGATGTAAATATCCAAGCACCCATTCTGGTTCTGTCCTTTGCTGCCTTGGGAATCTTATCCTTCCTGGTGGTGTGCCTCTTTCTGCCCTATCTTCAAACAGTTTGGCATAGGTCCTTCAGTGAAACAGGAGCACAGCCATTTCTTACATTATGATCACTTAGCGGTTAAGACCATTTATGCAGGAAGTCGAAAATTTCATTTCAGTGCCTTCCTCAAGGGAGCCTAAATACACTAAAGAAAGTGCTAACCGCTAAATTATAACCTAAGATGAAAGAACAATCTATTCTGTTGCAAATGTGCAGAAAATAATTAAAATTCAATAGGCTTCTGTTGTGGTTTGGGCACTTGCCCAGAGGAAGGTGCACAAGTGAGTAATTCTGTAACACTCGAAAGCATTGAGCCCTACTTTAAGAAGTATTGTCCCTCCAGTGCAGCCTGATGAGTCTGACGGACTGGCATATGGCAGGACTTGGGACTTGATGCTATGTGCAGGATTGGATTTGACCTGATGTAGATATAGATTCTTGCTCAGCACACAGGGTGTAGGACATACTGGATTGGATTAAAAGATATATCTTGCTTTGTATGCTCTCTGACAGTGACCATTAACAAATGCATATTAACTCTTAGAGAAAGAGTTAAAGAAATAGTACAAGTAAAGAGTGAGTCTTCCCCAAAGCATCCTGTTCACATGAATTTAGGATGTTCTCAGATGTTTAGGAACTACTTTAGCTGACTTGTGTAACACTGTTCACAGCAAATGACATGTTCAGCTCTGGGTTCAGATGCCTAGAGGTTAGGGAAAAAAAAGTCTTTCCTCAGATATGATCCTAAAACTTTTCTAATCTTCTTTCTTTTCACCTTCATCATCTCTTCTTCTGGCCTCTATACGTCTAAAGACTTTCACATTCCTAGCAACTAAACTTGCATATAAATACATTCAGTCAAAGGTATCACTATAATTATTTCAGATTAAAGACATTCTTCTATTTAATTATTCAGCAATTACCTGCAAATTTTCACTTCCAAAGGCATATCTGTGTTAACATGCAGATGGTTGTATTTCACCATTTCCTATAGTTCAAGCCAGCATAGGCTTTATTGCTACTAAGCAGGTGCACCATGGGTGGTCCCATACAACTTCTTTTTAAAAAAGAGTGTGAAAAGGCCCTATGTTTCCATTATGCAGTGATAGTCTTGTTTTAGTAGTGCATCTGCAAATTCTGGTACATGCTATGCTCACTACCTCCAAACCTCCGTAAGTCTTACAATAAATATATATATGTACAAATATACATAGTATAGAGAAGAAATATAAAATATATTAAATATATCAAATAAAAAAATCCTCCCATATTAGCAGGTTTAATTATCTACCATTTTTAAAGGCTTCATTTTCAGTCATGAAATTGAGAACATAGTTATAATACAGTCTCCCAATGACAGTATATTCAAAGAACTGAATGCTTGAGGTACTTAAATTCTGAGAATGTCCTCTTCTTGCATTAATTTTCCATTAGATGTAATAGTGGTCTTAAATACACATTTTCTGCTTTGGCTTAAGGATTAAAAGTTGTTCTTTTGAGCATGAATCATATATAGTTTTATCACTGATTTGTGGAAGGAACTTTCAGGTCAATAAAAGCTTTCTGTTAACTGAAGATATCGTAAAATGGTTATCTGGCATTTTTAAACTGTGTCAGAAGGAAAGTAATAAGGAAACTTTCAATTATAAAGCAAGAAATAAGGGAAAGCATTTACCTTACAGTAACTAGAACTTTTTGAAATACTGTTTTTATCACATGAATCCCACAACTCACTTTCAATGAATACACACAGAATCCTTCCCCAGATGTCTGTGTTAGTGGCTGAGTTATGGACTTTGTACTAGTGAGAAGGGAGAAAGAATTGAGGAACCTTGAAGAAAAGGCATCTCAAAGAATTGAAGTAATTTTAATTCAAGTTGCTTTTAAAAATACTGGTTTAGTATAGGCAATCCTTCCTTTTTTCTGCTGTAGGTATAGTTGGGTGGGTTTTTTTCTGGAATACATATTCTTATAGATAAGGAGAATCAGACTTTATGGAGCAAGGAGTATTTCATGCTAGTATCTTCCTTATCATTTGGATTATGCCGTGGAAGTGGAGCAAACTAGTAAATTTATTCCACCAATATTCAATTAGTGCATATAAAATCAAATTCCCCTGACGCAAAAATCTGCTAATAAAATAGAAGAACTCTCTCGCATGCACCTGTGTTTGGAACATCTTGTCAAGCTATGGAGATGTGAATGGCAAGACAGGCATTTTGATTTTCAGACTTGAGATTTCGATTCTAACAGACACTGCTGAGAACAAGGCTTTCAGGAATTCTTGTGTCGTTTCTGGTCTTTGCAAGGTAATTCCCCAAGCAGCACAGCTAGCGGCTCACGGTGACTAGACAACTCCCTCCAGTGGGATATTTATTGCATGAACTCTGTTTAAAACTTCTAATGACTGTCTCTCTGGCAGCAAATGCATCACAAGCTATTAATGTCTTGCTCCATTTTACCTTTTTACAATAAATCTGTAATCTTTTATATTTCTTAAAACAAAACTGTAAAGCACATTGCACTTTGCTGTAGGGAGCTGTGGTTTTGTTCCTGAGAGGGATACAGGCCAAATAGTTGAAGGAATTAAAGTAAAGGCTTACCTGCTACACACAGAAAGAATTGAAAGAAACCAGAAGCCTGCTTCCTCATTGTTAAGCCTTCTATAGAAGAGCAATAGTAGCACTGGGGCATGAAAATTGTTTTCTGCATAAGTTGTGACAGTGAGTTTAGCCTCTTACAAAAAGAGAGCTGGAAACACATGCTGCAGCCTCCTTCAGAATGGCACATCCACTACAGATCCCCAGACAGTTTGCATTCTTCTCATCTTTTTCTCTAATCTGTGTCCTGTACCTCTGGTTGTGCCAGATGCTAATCTATATACCTCTAACTGTAAAGAACAATACGTAATGTCAGCAAAAAAGGTTTTATAATACATGCAATGAGTATATTCTTGTTCTTACATCTAGGCTCTCTGTAGGCTTCTATAGTACTTCCAGAAGCTATTGTTATGCATAGTACAATGATACATGTCTTCTTTTAATTTTCTGAATTAAGTTTCATGTTCCTTAGGGTTATGATTTAGAAATAGAAATCTTTTGACAACAGAACAGGTGCAGAACAGGTTTTGACTATAAAAATTTCCTTATGACACATCTAGTGAGGCACTTCAGCATTTTTCGGTAGTGTCTCTATTTAATGCAAAGACATAATTCCATCCTGTACTTGTACATCTGTTTCAGTTAGCTCTGAATCAAGACACATGTTTCTAACATGACACTCATCAATGTTAGCACAAAGAGGAGGTATGGTTTTCATTCTCCTGTGGCCACTGTATCTTAAGCAGCAGGCTTTATTTTAGATTCTCTGCTTGCCAGTTGTTCTTCTAAATTCAGAGTTTAAAAAATGTTGTAGGAGAAAGACATAAAGATCGTTGCAAGGCTCTGTTATTGCAGGAGGACATTGACTAAACTCAGGAGTTTTTTCACTAGCATAGTAAGTCTGATTTGTTCTCACAGCAGTTCTGTCCAAGTTTGTTCACACGTATGTGGACACAGTCTTAACATGGCACATGAGAACTAGGTCTGCTGAGTACACCAAGGTCTGCTAGATCTGTGAGCACCTACATCAGGATTTTTCTCTCATATGTTGCTCAGCAGAAGATTTAGTTTTCTCTTTGCGAACTGAGATCATGTGAGAACATGGCTGTGGTGATAAAAACAGGACAAGTGAAAAGTTCTCCTGCTGCACTTAGGAGGTGCTGTCAGAACTACTCATACCACGTCTCCATTGCAAGTTACTGTGGAAGCTGAGGACAAGGAAGGAGACCTAACATTGTCTTTGCACACCTGCAGGCATAAGTTTAAAATCTATATGATTCTATAACTTCCATTTTTAATCTTGTAAGACACGTCCCAGTTATAGAAAGGTGAAACAGTGTCTTGTTTTCATGTTTGCGCCTGTGCAAGATTTGTTTGTTGTTATGGGGGCTGCCTGCCTTGTAGCACACACACTTCCCCCATCCTCCTTAGACAGTGAGGAGTTGCTGTTCTTGCCATGTTGGTACAACGGACTTCTCCCAGGAAAAACTGCTTGTGTCCATGCTGCCCGAATGAGGTCAGTTCTCATGGCAACCACACTTCATCCGCAGAAATGTGCATTGTTCTCTAACACTTTCCCCTTTTGTGCAGAAATGATGTAAGATCCAAGGGAGCAGAAGAGCAAGAAAGAAACCTAATTGGCATGCAAGCGACAAATGCTGTGGCACTTATTTACCTTTCACACTGATCATTATTGTTTCACAAATTATTAGGCAGCCCAAAGTTTTATGAGATGACACATATGTTAAGAACACTCCATTAAGGTTGCTCAGCAACATGCACTTACACTAGAGGGTTTTTTTTTAGACAGAAGTCAAGCTAACACAGGGTTAGTTATTGTCAGATATGGCAGCAAACAACAGCTATGTTGCTTTGTGCCTCAAGAGATTATTTCAGTCACTTCCTCCCTCCCTCCTTTCCTTACTCCTTCTCCAGATTGATGAGGCTTGTCAGGGCTAGGGTGATTCATGGGAAGCTGGGAAGAATCCCCACCACTGCTTTGCTGGTGGGGATGGCCAGAGCTCCCTGCTCCTGCTCCACTCCGGCAGCCCCAGTGAAGGTCCTGCCAGCAGGGGATTAGGTGGCACGATGGTGATGGTGACTGTGGCAGCGCTACTCCTGTAACATGGGAATTCTCCGCTGATGGTGTAAGGTTATGTTAAATCTCCTTTGTAGAACTAGCAGGGTAGCGGGTTGGTTTTTATTTTCCAGATTTCAAAACGTTTTGAACAGGAGAAAGACACCCCCTGCACTTTTACTGGTGCTTTCACTCTTAAAAGGAAGCAAAGACTTGGCCTCAGCTTAATGAAAACTAACATTTACCTTGGTTACAAGAACATGTTCAATTTTGCCAGCCTAAGCATCTTATAACTGCTCAGACCACGAAGCAGAGCTGCTGCTAGGAGAAAAGCCTCCCCTATAGAGAACAACCACTTATTCAATGGGAGGCTACTTACAGCGCTGCTCTCAGCTGTGTGGCACGGCTGGGTCTGAGTGGGCAGATCCAGCTGTAAAAGATCTTGCTTTCATACCTTAACACAATTCCTATACTTGTGACTTTTATTGATGCCTTAACTGATTGCTCTTGCCCTTCGTACTGTATTCATAAAGCTAGTATCAGGTGCTAGAAGTCCACAAGCAAAATAGATCACAAAACCTATAATTAGAATTTAGTTAGTAAAACCTGTAAAGTTCTATATTTATTTTAGATTATTACCTTCTTTGTTGTCATGGGGGTCACTGTAGATAGAAGCCAGGGTAAACAAGGAGAAAATGACAAAAGCCAGCAAGATGAAAGCTACTTCAAGGTTTGTGAAGGGCAGCTCCATCAACTGTTACTGCTTTGCCTAGGAAAAAGTGTAAAAGTTTACTTGTTTGCTGGGTGTGGAAAGGAACTGCTCTCAATAGAGTGGTTAAGTCTTTAGTCAGGAGGATACTAGATCCTGGTCAAACTGGTTAAGTAACTTTAGTCTGTAAGGAAACAATACCGCTGGCTCATAAAAGAATGCACATTCAAGCCCTTTTCACTGAGGACATAGTATGTACAATTGCTCTGGGGTATATTTACAGCAGTTACTAAAGTAAAGCTGCACTTAACTGGATGTCTATCTATTTATGTGCAATGCATTTAATAACAGGAACATATTTTAACACTGAAGGAGTAGTAAAGAAATCCTTATTAAAACAAAAAAATATCTGTAAAGATCTGTAGGAAAGCATAGATTTGCTTAACAGTAAAACTCCTAGTATATAAAAAGTCTACCTTCTGTGTAGTGGCAAGTTTAAAGCGTATGAGAGAAAGCCCCAAGATTACAACCAAATTACAAAGCCAATCCCAATCAACAGCCTAAGGATTCTGAAGTCAATGGGAAATTAAAGTGTTCAATTGCCCACAGGATTTAGCTCTAAAAAGCAGTGTCCCAGAAATCTTAGAACCAAGGAGTCCAATACATTTGTACAGAGAAGTTGTAAAAAAACAGAAGCCTATAAAAAATGAAAACAGCTTGCATTAAATAAAGGGAAGCTGGCACTTACTGATTGCTGGGAATTTGTGAGTATATTCCATTGGAGTTTCTTCATAATCATCCCAGTTCAATAAAATAATTCAGTATCATGAACTGATCCTTCCACTAACAGCTGGAAGGATCTAATGTAACGTGGTTCCCTGATGGTTTTCAGTTGCTGTCTTGCTCATGCAGGTGCAGTCCACATCACACTGGAAGTGGTGAAAGTGGGAGGAGGATGCACAGCTCAAGGAGTTTTTTGGTCTTGTACCTGCCTACAGGATGCTGGCAATGTGCAAGCTAAAGCAACAGAAGTTGTAGCAGTGCCTTTGGGGCAGTCAACTGAAGTTTGTGCATTGTAAATCATGCTGAATTTTGAGCCCTAGTGAAATATTAACATAATGGTAAACAAGGGTCACTAATATAAGACCCAGCTCAGTAAATGTATCAGCAGGAATTACAAAATTCAGATCCATACTGATATAAGCAATAATTATTAGAATGATATGGTTATGTCAGCAAGAACTAAACCTGTATAGATACAACTGATATGAAAACGGTCCTTTGGAAGGATTTTTCTGATCACTTTGTGAGAATTTTTTTTGTTGAAAAGCTTTGGTCTGAAAACTACAAATACCATTTATAGAAGCTAAAGCATCAGCCACCTCTGATTGTATTAGCTGCATGTTAATTAAAGGGGATTTCTAAACTATCATTTTTTAATATTCTAATTATTCTATTATTTAAAAATATCAAATGTTTTGACATTGTTATTTCTGATCTTTGGTATAGTGATCTACGCAGGAATAATTCCACATCAGGAAAAGGAGTGATGTTTATGAAACACAATGTCAATAACACCTGAATAGCATAGGAGAATGCGGAGATTATGCGATCTCTGTTACATCCTGTGTATCTTCTGCTGGATCATTTTTGCAACAAACATTTCATTAGTAGCTGTTACAAATCTCTCCTTATGATTTCTAAGAGTGAAAACATAGTAACACATATCATAACTTCCCTGTCTACATGATGGGTTGATTAGTTACGCCATTTTATTTAATAAACCAAAGAATCATCTATTCCAGTCAGAGGTAAATTTACACTTGTGTATCTATTGAAAAACAATCTATTATTTACTGTGTTTATGCATGCTTTTTCTTTGCCACAAATAATATTTTTATATCTGCCTGAATTTAGATGTGAATTCAAAACTTACTTACAGCTTTTATTATAAACAGAGTCAAATTCTTCCATTATCCCATATGTCAATAAAGCTGATGAATCTTTCATGCTATGTATGAAAGTATGTTACAGTTGATGAGAATTTTTTATGTAATAACCTGCAATTTCTTTAAGGAAAATCACTAAACAGAGCTGATACATTTTGTATTGTTGTGCGTATATGCGTAGTGTACTCATTTATGTAAATGATATTTTTACCTATACATCGTTAAGTAGTTAAATATCAATCATAAAACCTAGACGTTAGACTCAACAAGAAAAAAATAATCTGAAGAGCCATCAGTAAAAGAGCTGATGGTTGATAATGCTTTTGAAAGCTGCTAAATCCTATTGAAAGTAGTTGGAATATAATCTCTTTAGCTGTCTAGCACATAGCATTTTTTTTCTCTTCACTGTTGGCACGATCTGTTACCTGTTACCTGACATACCTTTAAGAATGCATATAAGAAGAGGCATCTACTGATGCTGAGGTATAAGTACCACTAAAGGGAAAGACAAGCCATAAGCAGTAAAAACCATTTTCAAAATGTTAATTCTGAATATATAGTTATATACATAAACACTGAAGTTTGATTTAGGACAACACATTTATTAGCAAAAATAAGCAGCTGTCCAAATTGTAATTTGATTTAATATTAAAAATCACAGAACAGCATAATAAATTATTAAATTGCAATGTTCATCTATTTGTACATTGCCTATCGTACACTGAGAAAATAGCACATCTTCTTGGAGACTAGTTCAAATGAGACGTGTTCAATAGGGGAACAGAATCTTCTGCCTGTGTCCTACCTTTGTCATGAACAGATAAAATATGCAGTATTTGCTAAGAATGGAAGGTTTATGCCCCATATTGAGATCTTCTTAGTACTTCAGGAAACCTTTATAGACAAAAATTCTCTTAAGAGGCTAAAGAGAACATGGTGGGTTAGCCCCACAGATATGTCTATTTTGTGGCTGAAAAATTGGCACCTCCACTACTGAGTACTTAAAACAGAAGCAAATTTATCAAACAAACTTGAATTGAATGCTGAAAGTCAGGAGTGAATCAATTCCTGATGTTTGAGTTTCTTTTGATCCAGGTAGTGTTATGTAGCAATTATACCTCACTGCCATTTCTGGAGAAAGACTTCTCATTCAGATGTGGCTTTATTTGCTTTTAAGCAACAAATACTGTATTAATGAGAGTAATATTATTTCTAAATCTACTCTATTTCTCTGCTATAAACAAGTCCTTCAGTTCTTATCATTTAAAAAACCAATTATATAAGAGTCAAGCTACATATTAAAAAAAGTATTCACACACTGGAGGAAATGGATCTGTGGAAGAGTCTACTAAAATGATTTTTGAAGAACCACTATTAAAAGCATTAAATGATTTCTTAATCACTACTGTTTTCCTATGCTTTGCTGCTTTCAACTGTTTTTCAATTTCTTGGCAGGACTTTCAATTGTCTGAAAATGAAAAGTTGACTCCAATGCTGTGAAATCACCTATGATAAATTAGCATCATTTGCTAACTTCAAAATGCTGAGAATGTGATGAGCAGCTTCTTCACTGAATTATAACCTGCCAAGTCATGTGCTGTGGTAGGCTGGGTATCCTAGTAAAGGAGTTAATTTATTTAAATCTGCTTGGATATTTATGCAGCACAGGTGTGTCCTCTATCATTAGCTCAGGAGTGAACTGAAACAGAAAAAGCCTGCCTCAGATACAGAGGAAAAGGTAAGAAAGGGGCTGCAGAAGGAATAGCCAGAGAAGTACCAGCAGAAAAAGTGTTGCTAGAGGAACAAGTAGGTGACAGCATGAATAGTGTGCATATATCAGAGAGAAGTATAGCCTTTGGACTTACATATCTATAACTTCCCAGTTATCTCAGTATACCCTAAGTTCACAGTGGGTGTGTTCTAGACTCTTGTTTGCTGGATCTGCTCATTTTGTTTCCTTAACTTGTATTTTAAGTTTATGAAGGTATAACTGAAACCAGATATGTCAGCTGTGAAAGATGCAATAAGATATAACTTTATTATGGTATACTGAAAAAGCTCTACATGAGGTAAGACATCTTCTCTCACCATAGGTTGTAGCTTTAGTAGCAATTATATAAAAAATGGGATGTCATAGCGATTAACTTAAACTTTCTCCGTAGGCTTTGCTGCTCCTATGGTTAATGCTTGAGGAATGCTGGGCTTAGAGCATACATCCTTCTTCGTTATCTCGGTAAAGAAATGAGCCAACAGTGTTAGTGAGTCACCAAGGCACATAAAATAGCTCTTCAAAAAAAAAAAAATAAACCAAACAAAAAACCCCCCCAAAAATAACCAAAAAGGCTGCTGTGTTGCTATAATGTTATTACAAAAAAAAGTTGAAGTTAAGACAAGAAGTCTGGCTTTTCCTTACTTGTAGCTAAACTGTTCAGGGATGTTTTCTGTTCATAGAAATTTCCAGTGGCAGGTCGTTTTTTCTAGCTAGTCTTGTTTAGAGTTATTTGTTCTCTGGATGTTATATCCAATGTCTTTAATATTAAATCTACTTATATGTATTTAATTTTGCTGTCCATATATTGTTCCATGTTTTTACCTGCCTAAGGAACTAATCTGCGTTAAAAGGCAAAAGATCCTGCCATGTTTATTTCTGTGGGATATTGGTGACTTCATAACTCAACAGTGGAGTGAAATTTTGTTTGCAACACTGAACATAACACTTTGACACTTTTGACCTACAGAAACAATTCTAAATATGAATGTTTTTTCTTTTTTTTTTTTTTTTTTAATATTGGCTTGAGATCAGAATGCAGATGAGTTCAGTTTAAAACTTGATGACTTTTGTTCTGGTTCTTATGACATCCGGTCATTCATGTTGTGCTGAGCACAAGTTCATAATTTTTATAATGCTTAAAGGCAATTTTTGTGCAAGAACATAATTTTAAATAATCAATATGTATTCTATTACAAAGGAAAGACATGTCCGGTGTGAAATATAAAGGAACAGTAAAACTTCTGGAAGCAGGGCTTTGCTTTAATCAATATAGACTTGAAATTGTTGAATTAAAAGAAAAGCTTTGTCAAAATGGAATCTTCTGTATCCCAGTGACAGTTATATATTATATCTGAATTTGGATGAGCTTGTGGGCAGAACAACTACAAAATACTCCCACGCTCAGAAAATACATCTAGGACCTGCAAATATATTGTAGCAGTAAGATTCTGAACTTTGCAAAGCAAGAGCATAACAGCAAACAAACCCCAAAGTCACTCCTAAGACTATGCTCTCTTTCTGTTTCAAGCTCAGCCCTTAAAACGGCAATGGAAACCCTGTTCCTTGCAGTCACCAAAGTCCCATTTAGTACCAGCACATGCAAGTGACAGAGGATGGATCAGCTCAGCGCATCTCAGCTCCCCAGTCCAGGAGAGTACAGCCCATCCCCATGCACATCATGCCAAAACACAGCTGGTGAACCAGCTGCCAAACAGACTGTCGTCATATCCTGTTTTTACAGGATATGACGACATGGCTGGTTTTATGCCCGGAGCAGTCAGCCTGCTAAGCTCTCTGCAACAAATATCTGATGAAGGGGGAAGTAAAAGGCTTCTTTGTCCTCTGTCCTCACAATAAAATTGCAATATTGTAATAGTATATCCCTTAATCTAGGTAATCAGTTTGATTGTTACTTTGCGTACTGTTTCTGCTAACGTGATTTGGAATTATATTGAATTTGTATGGAGTGATGTTTGCAAAAAATGTATACCAAATGTTCTTTCATTTAAAATAGTATGAATTGAATAGCAGGCAGAAGAGATCTCTGTAAGTTAAACTTTACTTTTCAGATTTAACTGACTTAATTCGTCAGAATTTTCCGAACTTTTTTTTTAGTAACTCTATCAATAGTTATATGTAAATATTTTATTCAGTCAAAAAAGTAATTTTATAATAAAAGAACTATCAGGTAAGAAATATGAACAAAATGCTAATTAAAATATAATATTTTGTTTTCACTCAGAATCTAAGCTTAAAAAAGAAAAAAGTAGTTAAAAATATTAAAAACCCTGTTTGTTTTGATCTTGTTTCTCTTTACCTTTTAGCAAAAGATAGAAAACCTTTCTGCTCATATGTCTAAGCCTCTGGATGGCTGTAGTTCAGCAGAGATTCAATTGGCCTTTCCAAGAGGAGCTTGATTACTTATAAGAAACTATGTGTAAATCATGGGATCTAGGATATGCCAACAACTGAAAACCAGTAATTTTCCAACCATGGTATTTAGCACTGTTGAAACATCCTCTCTCCACTGTAAATTGCTTAGGTTCAACTTTTGTTTGCATGTATGTGTAATCTTTATCACGCTACATTAGCCACGTGCTTTCCATTAAGCACCATGGCTGATAATTGCCCCTCCCTTGTTCAGAGGTGAATTGCAAGCACAGCAGAGTTTGTGTAGGGTTTCTGTTTGTTTCTTTTCTCTATAGACTTGTTGTTACATATTTCTTATTAGGAAATTTGTATTAGGGAAGTGATTCTAGGTTGCTTCTTCGGCAAAAGTCAATAAGCTCTATTGTGGTACATAGAATCTCTTGGACTACATTAAGCTGAGAAACTAAACCCAAAATTTTGCAATTGCATAAAGAAATCTTTCTGAATTTCTTTCAAGACCCTAAGTGGTGGTGTGGGTTTTTGTGGGTTTTTTTTTTGTGTGTGTGTTTTTTGGTTTAGTTTTTTATTTTTTTGGGGGGGGGGGTTGTTTTGTTTTATTTATTTGTTTGTTCTGGTTTCTTTTTAGTATGTATGTATAACTTAGACCATATTAAAAAATATACAGATCCTATCTCTGAGATTAGAAGATTATTAGAAGACATAAAGGGGAACTCCGTCATCATATATTCCAAGTCAGTGCTAATTAGTTTTTAACTTTCATAAAAAAGTACATTGGTATAAAATTATGGACTGATTTTGCAGTGTAGGGACACTTTTAGCTTAGATCATATCAGTGAGGGATGGTGTTCATCACTTCACAGAGAGCATGACTCACTTCCCAGTGTTTTTCAGCAATATATCTGTATAAAACTGAAAACTTAAACGTGAAAAAAAAAAAAAGTTAGAAAATAAGCAAATATAAATATGCTGACATAGTAATTTGTTAGAATGCTTCCCTCCCCTCCCCCCAGACTTCTCTGGACATGCAGTTGTATGCATCTTTATTATCTTTGCTTTCCCAAATTATGTGGCTGCTTACCTGCTAGCATTGACTAGGAAGGCTATGTTTATTTTCCCATGGGCAGGCTATTTATTTGTGGGGCACATCTTGCCTGGACAGAGGTTTCATTTTGAAAACCACAGCTAGAATGACAAGTTGCACTTGGGTTTCTTTTTTTCCCCATCTCTGTTTTCTCACAGTTGTCTAAGTTTGATTTTTTTCTCACAAAAGCTTTGAAGCTGAGAACACTTTACAGCAAGGAAAACTCAGTAAGTGTTTAACCACTTGGAATGTACATTTATAGATACATATTCATACTCACAGGCATATCCATATGCAATGCAAATGATGTGTTCCTAGTACATAAAAACGAGATTTGAGTTATTAAGTAGATTTATTGTCAGTTTTCCTGCTTACTGTATCACTAAATGATCACGTAGAAAAAAGCCAAAAAGGTGAATTTTCTCTTTAACTAGTGGTAAATGACTTTTACTAACTACTTTATTTATGCCTCAGTTTGACTGATCTGCTTATCTCAGTGGTGTGGAGAAGATATAAATCAGCCGGAATTGGCTAGTAGTGAATCCTTGTACCGTGACAGTGGAGATAACATATCTGTTTCTTGCAGCCACAGTTCACAACCCCAGCATCATTCCTCTGATAGATCCACAATCCAGTACTGCCTGTCTACCAGGCAGTATGGCGTCTGCCAACCCCTAACACTCAATTCCTCTGTTACAGCTGACTGGGTATTGGGCTAAAGTGTGAAGTTGGCCTTTCTAATGTCCTTGTATGCTTGCACTGATGACATATGTAAAGGACTAAAACATAGTTTTTCAATCCAGTTAAGTGTAAGTCAAGTGTGAACAAAGCTCTATTTGTGTGACTTGATTTATTTTAATGTATCTAATAATTTCTAGGAATAATTTGCAGTTGGATAATGAATAATAGGATATGCTTGCCTATTTGATCTTACAGGGCCACATACACTTATTCAGTTGAATCCTTTTTATAAAACATTATTACACCTGTCAACACTGATCTCTCATCTACAACTAACTCCAGTTCTGTGAAAGCTTAAAGGAGGTATTTTGGAAACTCCTTTTATGCCTAGTACTATCTGGACTCTGTAAATGTCTCTCTTTTGACTATTTTAATGGTGGCATTTTGCTGGTAAATGAATATGAAGGGAGCATTATGATATATCTGCTTTTCTGGAGGCTTAAAAATACATTACAAAATAAAGATATGATTTCACATGCTGGGTTATATACTCTCCTTCATTTACCACTATTATCCTAGGAGTGGTAGGCAAAGTAATCGCTGACATAATACACTTTATAATTATCTTAGAATGCTAAAGAAATCTGAAATTACTGGTGTAATTCAGTCTTGTAACTCAAGACTTGTGGGTTACACTTGTGACTGGTGTAACTCAGTCTTGTGGGTTTTTATATATATATATATATATATACACACACACAGGTATCTCAAAAGGAAATAACTCTGTTATTATTTCCACCAACTGGAATGGTTACAAAGTTCCCTCCCACATACTGAAAAAATGGTCTATGGTGTTCTAATACAAACATACTGTATTTATCTTTAAGCAGTTTGGGACAGCCAATCAATTTGGGCTTCCTTGTTCTCCACTCAGCCTACTGAGATTAATGTGCATGTTGAAATCAGTGAAGTCAAAACAGAAGCAGTACCCAATTATTTTGTTACTCTAGTTTCCATTTCTTGCCTCCTTGTATTGTGTGTGGTCTGTTGTAACCACAATGCTTGTCTGAGACCTTCCTGGGCTGAAACTTTGCAGCCAGAAGAAATTTGACTGGAATAGCTGATGATCCAGATTAGCTCCAGCTGTTACTCTGCTGCTGAATCTTGGATGGTAAATTTATTTGGAGGTGACTGTTTGCTTTTTTATCCCGCTGAGAAAATCCTACATACTTTAGACAAAAATACAAAGCTGATGATGTTTTGATATAAAAATTACTACAGCCCAGTATGCTTCCAAGGTATTTTTAGAAAAATCTGTATCCATTTGTTCCAGTTGATAGATAATCCTGTGTGCAGTCAGAATTTTTGAGCTATTACTGTAGAAAATGGTTCAAATAGTCTAAAAGAGAAATGGTAGTAGAATACATAAAAGCCTGTATGTTGGATGAATAAACAAGTTCAGATCTCTATTGTGAGAAATAACTACCTGGAACTGAGGAAATTTTTCTTTTTTTCCCCTTGAAGACAGCATAGTCCCAGCATTAACTAATCTGAGGGAAGCAAATGGATAATGACAGAATGTAAGAACATGTAGATTTCATGCAGCCAGCTATTGAGTGTAGATGACTCTTAAGGAATATACTATAGTACGCAAAGGTCATTGACAATGGCAACTTAATTCAAGTTACTCTGATCTATCTGATGTATGCATCTTTTCAGTTTGACAAGTACACTAAAAGTTTATAGTTTATATCATGTATGGTACATACAATTGCAAATGATCAAATGAAAACTGAAAAGAATAATAAAGCTTTGTATTCCTATGGTATTGACATGCTATAATCAGCTGAAAGGTTACTTGAATACGCACTACTCTTTGTCTGCAGTATGTAATTTCCATTTTCAATCAGTTTGCGTTTCAGGCAGTAGATGAAATTTGGTTTTGTGTCTGTCTACTAGAGATTCATTTTAACTTGGGTTTGACCTCTGAGGGGAGAAAGTAAACACTTGAGAAAATGTTTATTCAGGACCCTCAAGTTTCCTAATGCTTGCAGAACTTGCTGAATTTGTTTTCCCTGATCTTTACTTAGGGAATTAAATTAACTTAAACAAATATTTTTTTTTTTTCTATTCGTCTGAAATTTGAGAATGTTATTTATTTTTTGAACGAAAAGCAACAATTTGATCTTAATCAAAGGATCTATGTATTGAAAATTTGGAAAAATTTGGTAGAATTAGTTCTGGTAAGTGCATTAAAGCAGAACCAAGTTCAAATAGAAGCATTTCTTAAAGAGCTCTATCCATAAACAAGCACTTTAGAAAAATTCCAAATGAAAATGTTGTCATTTATAAACCTTCATAAATTCAATTTTATGTATTTATTAGAACGTTTATGTTATTCATAGCAGGCTATTTTACTTTATAACTTCCTGATCTTTTAATTATTGCAAGGGTTTAAGCCTGTCCTCATAACTCTTGTAAAAATCCATATTTATGTGAACAATCATATATCATTGCATGCATTTTTCTTCCTAACTTCCGGGCCCTCTGATTTATTTATTTATTTATTTGTTTGACATTTAGGACAACCATACACATCCTCAACTTCCAGGGCACAATCTTCTTGACATTCGCTAAGGCCTCATTGAAGCATTTGCACTTATAAGCTAACCATCCATTGTAGTACCTCAGAATGAATCTGAATTCAGCATATTATCACAAGAGGGAGCCCTTGTAAGCACCAAATTCTGAAGTTCAGTACAGGATTTTGCGCAGCTGCATTACTTGCCTTTCAAGAGAAAGGTAGGTTCTGTGCATGTGTGATGAAAGTAGTTTCAGTCTAGAAAAAGACCTTCTGAGACAGATTATATGCAAACTGACTTTTTACATAGGAAAAAAGCCTAGAAACTAGGTTTGAGCATCTGAGGAGGTTTGAATTGTGATTTTTGATCATTATTTTATACTTGTAACTGTGATTTTCCTGTTATTAATGAGATTTTATTGCGGAATGCAGGTACAGCCCTCATTCTGGGAAATCACAGTAAAAACCTTGATAAGAGATTTGTAAGAGCCTGCTTTGTATGAAGATTACTTGTGTGTTAGTAACTTGTTACTGATCTTCATTTATTAAGTTAAAATGAGTGCAGAGGTCTGTGCAATATGAGAGTAAGTTAAAAATGAAAAAAATAGTAGTAAATAGATCAGCTTGTAGAAATTAGATTGCTTCATCCTACTTGTGCCTTTTATTCTTTTGGTGTACAAAAATATGTTTTAGATAACTTTTTGATTACGTTTGGGAATCAAGGTACAGAAAATACAGACATGGAACAACGATGGGAAATCCATGTTTTTCTATCAACATTCCATAAGTATAGATGCCTTGCATTTTGTCACAAGTTTTGAAACACATAAGCCCTAGAAAATCCTAAAATTAAAATCTGCAAATGATTTCCATAATCTCTCAATATTTAATAATTTCTTTCAACCCTAGAAATTATCTCACTCACACATTCAGACTTGAGCACCACCCTGAGAGCTGGGATTGTAGTCTGTCTGTAAGTTCTGGCTTACAAAAGATGACTGGTCCCCAAGGGTCCATGTTATGTTTGGAATTTACTTATCTATAGGAGTGATGCATCAAAGAGAAAAGAGAAGGCTGATGTGTTACATGTTAAACCTGTTCTGACCATATATTTCACCCAAATTCAATAAATATTCTTTGGAATTCGTTTTTGTAGAACATATACAAGGATGTAACAATATACTGACATTTGAGCTGCTTATATGTTACTAAATCAAATGAGGCCTAAGGCAGTGAAAGATGCACATAGACAATTAACCCATTATGGAATAATACCTCTGAGGTTCAAAACATGTTACCCTGATCTGAACTGAAAGAGGAAGTAAGGGGGAAAAAATTAAGTTGTGGGAGGTTTTAGTATTTCAACAATGCCCTGCAACACCATATTTTTCTCCAGTTAAGTCAAGCTAAGAAAATTATTATTGTTATCTGAAGCCACAAGAAAATATTTTCAACTGCATTTTTAGAGGTAAGTAAAATAGAATGAGTTACAGGCATTATCTAGCGAAGGTAATGTTTTTCACACCTGAATGATTTTTTTTTTAAAGACGACTTCTCTTGCTTTTTCTTTTTGATCTTTTTGCTGTGAATGCACTGAAGTGGATATATAATGCATATTCAACATAAAAACAGAGGTAGGTTTCCTGACTCTTAGAAGAGGAATGAAAACAGAACTACATGAAAGAATGTAGCAGAGAACTAGCTCTTTTGTTAACACTGCCTAAGGAATCATTCAATCTGGGCACTTTATCATTCACAGAAAGAAAAACCTCAGATATTGCTGTAATAACTCCATTATTTCTTTAGCATTTCAACAGATCATTCCATTTTCAAGTGATGCAGAAGATAGATAGGATCAAATTGTGAGATACTTGAATATTTTATTATGTATCTTTTAAAAAGTGTGCACAATGCAGACTAATGGAAATGCCAAAAGTTGTCTGTGATATTATTTCCAGTGAAAATTAACCACTTTGGAGTAGGAAAAATAGAAAAATAACTTTGCACTCAGATACATACCTGCACCTATGACCAGTGACAGTCACACCTGAATCTGCAGACAGAATTTTATACATCAGTGACTGTTGTTACAAGTGACAGAGCTTTGGGTAAGGATGTGCACCCCTTCCCATGCATGCTCCTTACTCCAAGGCCAAATTTTATGATCATCGCTGATATAAATCGGTGACTTATGTGACATATGGTTGAACCAAGTTATGCCATTATTTTTTTCTCCATAGAACCGGTTATCTGTAAAACTTCATCAGACTCTGACGTTGTCTACCAGTTCGAGTTGACCTCCTAATTTGGGGATATTTGCTTTTAACAGAATTAGAGCATTTCATTCTGTTTCTAGCCAAAACTAAATCATTCAAATTGGCACAAAAATGACAAGGCATTTTACTCTGTTTATCCTAGCCATTTAGCTAATAGTATAGAATATGTCTCGTAAAGTTTTATATATATTGTGAAAAATCCCCACCAGCAGCAGACTTAAAGACCATATTTCAATTAGAACATGTTATTTTCATCTTAAAAAGAAAAAAAGTGTGGGGACTGGTTCATTTAGGGCTTGGTAATGGCCTCTAAAGCTGTTCAGATCTAGCTCAAGTTACTGTGGAGAGATGTTGTGGTCTGACAGTTTTAGCTTTACACATTAGCTGGGATTTGGTTCAGTTGGCTCATTAACAATAGATGCCATATGGCATATAATATTATTTTCATGTCTGTCAAAATTACTATGCTAGGTTTATATGAAAAGTCAAAAACTATAGTGTGCCAAATAGCATGTGCTGGGAAATATGATAGTTCAGTTACCTTTTACACATATGTGATGTAAAAATGGTGCGTTTTATTTTTGAATATTTTAATGTACCGTCAGGGTAAAAATGGGCACAAAGAAAGGAAAAAGAAAATTTTCTATTCCAGAAGTTTTTTTTTTTCACCCCAATTTCTTATGTTTAAATAAGATATGAGGAAAAGATTTGCTCACCTAGGTACTCTTTAAAAGCACCTGGACAAAAGTGCTGGTGCGAAAATCATCAATAATGGAGCACATGGACACAGTCTGACACTGATGCATTGCAGTAACTCCTGAGGAGACATTGTGATGCATTTCATCTCTGTATGAGGGAAATGTTATCATGATAACATGGGTATAACCTACGATTTAAATTTAAATAATTCATGGAAATGTTGCTTTGGATAGGCAGTAGAGAATTTAGTTTTAAAATATCAATAACAGCAATTTTTTTTTTTTCACACTTTCACACAACGTAAGCAAATTGAGAGCATTGACTTTATGTTAAATATTCATTCTGAGGCAAGGAGATTTAGTGATACAATTTTTTTTACTATTCAGGGGTGTTGATGCAGTTAACTCCCTGTTCAGATGTCATGATGAATTTATTTTTGTATTTCTGAAATTACCATTTTAAGCATACAGGGGCTAAAGACTACACTTATTTGAATTGAAAAGAAGAAGAATTACAAATGCCTTCATTTAGAGGAAAACAAAATTTGGAGAAAAAATTGTTTTGACATTCTAAAACAGATGCTGAAACCAAGTAAATACTAAATAATAGACCTTTTTAGCTAAGCTTCTTGTGCACAAGTTTTCGGCTTTATAACTTGTATAGCTATCACATTGAAGATTTGTGCGCTTTGGAACCCAAACATTTCCTAAGTGTCTAGGTGTCCTGGTTTCAGCTGGGATAAAGTTAATTTTCTCCCTACTAGCTGGTACAGCGCTATGTTTTGGATTGAGAATGAGAATAATGATAACACATGTTTTAGTCGTTGCTGAGCAGTGCTTACACTGTCAAGGACTTTTGTACTTCACATGCCCTGCCAGTGAGCAGGCTGGGGAGCACAAGAAGTTGGGATTGGACACAGGTGGGACAGATGACCCCAACTGACCAAAGGGATATTCCATACTGTATGACATACTCAGTATATAAAGCTGGGGGAATTGGCTGGGGGTGGCAGCCCACTGCTCAGGAACTGTTTGAGCATCAGTCAGTGGGTGGTCACCCGCTGGGTTAAACCACAGCATCAGGTTCAGTAGAGCTCAGGCTGGTTTTCAGCTATGTTTCATCTTGCCTTACCAACAAGGACAGGGCATGACCTAACTCTCCCCAGGTGCCATATCCATTAGGCATGCTTTATTCATAGCATGGACTGCACTGAACACAGTCACAAGTCCACCTTTCCTCAATAGTGGGTCACTAGGAAGAGGGAGTAGTCCTGTTGCAGGGGAAAGTAATGGCTGGGGTGCTCACCCAAGAAATGGGTCTTGGCCATCCTAAGTGAGTATAGCTCAAAGTCCTTCTTAGAAACAAGACTGAGATACAGCTTTACTCTCTTGTCACTGGAAGTTTACGATTAAAGAATTCAGAAAGAAGAAATATGAGGGGAGCAAACTCTGTATCCTCAAGATGATCTCATGATCTCAGGCTGGGCTATGTCCCAGCCTGTATTGTGAAAGAAGAGAACTGTTTCCCTTGGCACTCTGAACCATGCATAAGATGTCTACCTAAGTCTCTGAGGTCTAGAATGGGGATCTTTGCTGGAGCATGCTGTGGCTCTCCTGGCCACATCTTTCAACTTCCTCCCAGAGCATGGGGTTAGAATGTCATTGATCTTCAGTTTTTTCATTGCCAAAGACTCAGGCACTGAGACCTCCTTTTTGGAGGTATAGGGAGCTTAAGCTGCTTTAGATACAGATATCAGCCCTGAAGCTGCTTCTCTTGCTGTTGCTGTATTTCCATTAGGTATAGTGGTCAATCTGAATAGAATCTGTAGCAAAAGGAAAAAGAAAAGCCTTAAATTAAGGATTACAAATATATTTCCTTACCTCTGTTGAACATTATTTTTTTATGTCTTGCCTGGCCTTCCTTACTGAATAAAAGTCTTTTCTATTGATTTAGCACACAGGTTGATTAGGAGGACAATTTATGCCATTCACTCAGCTCCACTGGAGAAATGCACACTTGAATAATGGTAGTGAATGGTATTGAGTTGATAACTTCTAGGCTGCCTAAGCTATCTATTTATCACGTGAGTTAACTCTTTACATCCAGATAGCATGATAGTATTTAAAGGAACAAAGGTCTATATTGTGTTCTTAAAAATTACCAGTATTTTTCATGAAGGAAAAGTGTGAGGTTCCTGAAAGAAATATTTTATATTTCTTCTTTATATCTGTGCTTCTGTGGAGGAGTTTTGAATGTGTGGAAGATGACAGAAATATAATATAGATGTTCAGCTGAAAGGCCATGACCAAACAAAAGGAACATCATAGAAACAAAATACAAAGATTAATGGTAACAGAAGGATGGAAAGGTCTATCTAACTATAGTTATTTTAGTTAAACATAAAACATTTTTCTTTCAGGTTTCTGTTTTCTGAAGGCAGGGATGGTAACTCATTCCCTAGCCACTGTCACACTGAATAAAAAGTTCTTTTTATCAACTTCAGATATCTCTTGCAAACTTGTTTTTTGTTCGTGTTCTCAAATGACACCACTATGGTGCACAAAATCATTTCCAAAAGAATGACTTCTGGGAAGATCAAGTAGGAGTTGCCTTTTGCAAGCTAGGATCAATTCAGCTATTGTTTTGTAAGTTAAGTTACTTCAAAGTCATACTGTGAAAAGCATCCCTTGGAAAATTTAATTTTTGTTTGGATAAAGACTTAGTTAAAATTTTAATTAATATGGCTTGATCAGGAATAAAAAGTGCTGGTCAAGCAAAGGCAGAAATTAGCTAGACTGTGGGCTAGATTTTCCATTTGATTTCATTTGGGAATTCCATTATGTGTGTTTACCCTAATTGAGGGAGTAAATTGGATGCACTCCGAAAGCTGTAGATTAAAACTCCTAAAAACATATTCACGTGGTTGGACCACGTAAGCCACACTTTTCAGTTTATTTTTGGAAATCTGTCTCCAGTTTAGTGAACAAATAAGCTCCAATAAAAAAGCCTGAACAGTGTCTCAGTATTCCTAAATAAATCAGAAAGCTATGCCATTAAATGCTATCATTTGATTGCCTATGACAGCTAGTAAAGTAATTTAGAAATTGGATTAATTTCTTACTTTTCTTAAATTTGTTGTTGGTTTTACTAATACAGGTATTTAAAGTTATCTACTTACCTACCACAAGGGCATAAGACGTTTCTGACAACAATAAATTTAATTGAGGGAATACAACTGTACTAGGCATAGAAGATTTCAATCTCTTAAACTGTTTGAATGTCCAGTTCTGTTTGGTTTTATGGCTTGTACCACAGCAATGCCATTCAAATCCCATATTACTCCAACTCCACTGATCAGAGTAGTTACAATAGACAAAAAGGGGATTTTAATAACTGTGTCTGAATCTCTGAACTTTGTGCATGGAAAACTAAATTTAAAATTCTTCATGTCACCATGTTGAGCTGTATTTTCATTGAAGATTCCAAATGTAGATGAAGAGGACAATTGTCATCATGGTAAAGAGAATGGCTGTCATTCCAGGTCAATCTGTGATAGGCCCATAGGAAAGTCCTTTTAAGTTGTCTGTTGAAAAATAGGAAGTAAAAATGGGGTTTACTGTATAATTTTTACTTTCGTTATCATATTTAGAATGGAGAGTGTGTATGTATGACCACCCTCCTGAATGCTTTGCTGTTTGTCTTAAACATACCAAAAAAGAAAAAGCATGAACAATCTTTCAGAAAGAAAAACTGTTGAAATCCTGTCTTATACAGTTTATTTTCCTTGATTTACTTTTCCCATCTGCCTCTAAAATGTTGAGATAATGATTTTAGCAAGTAACGGGTCAACTCTGGGAGTATTTCTGATTCTAAGGCACTTGAATGCTCATTGCAACCATGGAAGCAGATAAAACCACTAGTTGAGAATATCAGCAGTTACCAGTGTGTCTACCACCCAACAATAGATTATAATAAAATCAAACAGCAATGCTAGAAGATTCTGCAATAAATGGTACCTAAATTGCCCTCTTGGTCTTAGTGGCTGTAACAGGTTTCAGGCAGTTGTTACAAAAAAAGAAAACTATCTTTTGTGAAGTCACTGGTTTTAAGTAGTGGTCCTTTGCTTGTGAGGACATATGCTTCTGTCTTCCATGGTAACTCTTAAATTCCTAGTGGTAGCCTGGTTTATATAATCTGAAGTCAGATTCAAGAGGCTGTGAATATGTTGATATTGTTCCATATAGGTACCATGAGTATGCTTCTTGAGATATAAGAAAAAAAATATGCAACCTTGTCTCTTGTGAGGAGTGAAGATAGTGCTCATTACAGTGTGCCATAACTTAGGTTTTAGTCATACTCTTCTGTTTTGAATGGTTAACTCAAAAGATATCAGTTAAGAACTGTAAAAAATCTCTGAAGAAAGCAATAGAAAGAGGAAATTGAACAGAACAGAAGAAAAGGAGTTTGAATTTGAAATTAAGATAGAACCTTGTACTCCTTCGTCTCAGCTTGCCATTTCTTGTTTATAAGAACGAAGAGGCGAAAACTTTTCCCTAAACACACCATGTTCTTTATTTCCATAGAAGTTATAAAAATATCAAGAAAAATCAGAATGGTCAGAGACCATAAAATAAGACTGCTATAAACTCCTCTGACACACTTATGGAGAGAATTATTTATTTAAGATATTTATTTTGGCTCAACAACCCAAATTTACTCCACATGTAATACTATATTTTTGGATGATACCTCCCATAGCGTTGAATAGTAAGGTTCACAAAAGCATTTACCTTCTATTGATGGGCAGCTTTTGGAAACAGGAATTCAGTGCTTGGGCAGCTCAGTATCTCATATCACGACATGCTGTTACACAATAATGGTGCAGACTAAAATGAGATCCCTCCCCTCGAGCTGTAGAATGAACCTGTAAATTATTCTCCATCAGAGATGAATCTTTTGGTGTTAAACTAGCCAACTGATACCTCTTTAACTGTTATGTTTCTCATTAGGCTAGATTTTATTAATGCTGTCTCAGTGCACGTGGAAGAGGGTCTTCTGTTCCGAGATCACATTTAATTATGTATGCCATGTAAGTGGAACATCAGTGACATCCAGTGGCAACACACATTAATCACAGGAATGCTCTGTTTTGTACACCTCGAGGGGTGAGATTTTTTTTTTATCACTATAAAGAAGGAGAAACCCTCTGACATAAGCGTTAAATTAGTGAAAATGAGACTGTTAGATGAAAACAGAGAATACTATTTAACTAACAAAAAATTTTTCTTCAGGAACATTCTTCCAGTTCAGCAACAAAAAACTGTGGAGAAGCAGCCTATGAACTCGTTAGGAAAGACCAGGATATATGCCTGGTACCTAGTGGTTGTTTCCCCCCTCAATGACAGCAAATGGCCTCAACCCACCAGGCACTGAAAATTTTGTTTCAAGAGGGATGTCAGTAATTCAAAATTCTTGCTCTTCCAGTTAGGGAAAAAAATTATAATTTTGAAAAGATTAGAATGTTGGGGAAAACAGAATATTTTCACATTGCCAGATTCATTTGCTGACTTGGAAATATGGCATAAAATATTCCATAGGTTAATAAAAGGCTTAGAATAAATGGTGCTGTGTTGTAAAAAACCATTTGTTTGGCTAATAATTTTCTTACTATCTTTGCATGTGGCAATGCTGGAAATGGTGATGCATCAGTAAATGGGAAACAGATTAATTCATTTAATCAAACTCATTAAATGTAAATTAGTATCTTTTTAGCTATCAGAGCAAAGATAAAAAGAAATAAAAAGAAAAAAACCTTAAAAGGAAAGTCGTTGTGTAAGAGCAAAACAGCACCTATTTTTTGTTTATATAGCAAAAGTATGTAGAAGGCCAACCTAAGGTACCAGCTCTACTTTGCTAGCTAGGTTCAAGATAATACAAAAGATGGCTGCAGCGTGGAACAGAAGATGAAAGAACGTGACCACAAAAATGGACAGGATATTTCTACAATTTCTACAATATTTCAATTTTTGTCCAAGCCAACAGCAGGAAGGAAATAAGCTCATGAAAGTTAAGCAACTTTGTGATTTCTCAAGCGAATCTGTGGTCTGTTCTTGTGCTATGAAGATAGATTTTCCTATTTTTCTGTGACAAGTGACTATTTCTGCCTCTTTATAGGGAAGGAAGATGCAGTCAGAAGAAAAATTCTGTGTTATAGCTGCATTTGACAGGCTCTTTGTTTTACTCAGGTTTGTTTGGAAGAGCAAGGAAATAATGCCTGATAAATCCATATGAATATGAAGTCATGTGAAGAAGAAGAAGAGAAAAATAGAAAACAGGGGAAAAAAACCAACCAGTCTGAAGCAGAGGCTGGTATCCATTCTTACAGAAGTTCTTTTCAAGGAGTGGGAAATTTGTTAAAACATTTGTCAAAGTCTATATCCATCTGTATTTATTTCACTAAACCAAGGAACTACCTATTTTGCATGAGGGGAAAACCTTCAAAACACACCTGTCAAAATGACTCTCCCAACTCATTCATAGCTTCTACTACAAATGCTTAGCCTCTAACACTGTAACTTTTCAGATTGTCACTGTAGCTTCCCTGCTTTTCTTCCTACTCTCTGCTGAAACAACCCATATATCAATAAATTTAATTTTGAAGGGTTCAACTAAGGGTACAACTATACCCTTATATAGTGAGGTACTTGCTCACTACGTGAGAACTAGAATTTGCATCCCCTATTTTTTTTCAGTTTCTCACGGTTTTTCAGGTTCAGAGCATGACCTGCATGTTTAAACATTTGTTTCTGCAAGCATGAGTTCCTCTGGACCTTGTGACATGAGGGAAAAGGGCTGATGTTGGTTATTTTTTCATAGAAAGCATTCAACACCTTCACACAAATAGCTTGGCTGAATCCCCTACGTTTTCCTAGGTGAAGACAACCTGTACCTTTACAGCTGTTACCAATAAGGGCACCTGGCTACATTGCTTCAAAAGTAAGTGGAAACCACAGTTTAACTCTTTTTTGCTCTTTTTTGATGTGTTTCCTTTTTCTGATCAGTGCTGGCAACCAGTTTCTGTGACCTGTAGATGGTCACAGTCACATGTGATCCTGTCCTCTGTCACAGTGATGTGCAAGTGGTGATAGCACAGCCATTTTTGTTCAAAGCTTGATATAAACAGGCTTACTCTGGATTACTTATTGGTGTTACCACAGCATTCCAGAAAATGTGACTGAGACAGATGTTTTCAGCCTGAAACTCTTTCTGTTCACTCTGAGGGGGCATGGTGGTGGACCTGCAATCATATTTATCTTTCTAGAGATAATAAGAACAGCTGGACTATGAAATTTGGCCTCATGAAATACACTTGCCATGGGATGAGCTGGAAGTTGGAAAGAACTACAAAATTGCATTTGGAATTACCTATAGCATGTTTCAAGCAGTCAAGGACAACCCATGGCACATGGAGTATGAGAATACCATTTTGTTTTCTCTAGGGCTTCTTCAGGCAAGAAAGAAACAAATTCTTGACATTTAATAGCACAGCGCCATATGATTTGGGCTTTTTGTGTTATCCAGGTCTTACCCAGATCTTTAGAAGCGGGTTGTTAAAGTTATTTTATAAGCTTGATCTAGTACAAGCAAATATGTGCACTCCATGGAAATAATGACAAAATAGATGCTTCTTGTCTTGAAAATAGGCACAACATTCATTAAATATATAAGTTCTAATTTCAGAGATGTTCTAGTATGTTTACATTGTTTTTGAGAGACAAATGGATAAAGTCTCCCTGTAGGTAAAAGGGGATACTTCTACTAGTAAATAATGAAATGTGTATCTGAAAAATAGGTGTCAGAATGAACTGGAAATCAAACATAAACCATTTAGGAAGACTCGTAATTTCTGTTTGGTTATGGCCCCTTTCTTTCAAAAATTTAAGTAGAGAATGGATTTGAGAACTCTTTTGCATTTTAATACTTCCAACTTCCATTTGACCATGTTTTTGGTGAAAGGTCATTTCTTTGCATGAATTTACAAAACTACTGTTCTGCTGTTCTTCATAAGCTTCTTAATCTCTTCATAATATCTTCTCTTCATCTCTTCTCACTCATAATCTCTTAGGAGATTATTCTGCAACCTTCTTCCAATATTAAGCTTTTAAAAATAAAATTTTAGTCTAAAGACAACCTTTTTTATGACATATTCTTTAAAGACTTGTTATCATTACATGAACCTTTGTCTATAATGAACAAGTGGTTGTTCAAGAATGCAGGTGCTGAGCAAGATTTCCATCCAAGTTGTTTTTCCTGATTACTGTGGTGCACCATGTTATTTGGCACCCACATTGAGAACCAGGCAGTGTCTTCTACGCTTTTACTCCTCCCCTTGATATTTGCTGAAAATCCTCTTATTGTACTGCCAAAAGGAAGAAAAAACAGAAGCAGAGACAAAAGCAGGTGAGAAAGGAACACTCAAATTGACAAAAAGATAAAGTACTTTAATGGTGCAAATGGTGCAAAACAGTAGCTGTAAATAGCCAGGGCCAGGAAAAGAAGAGCTGTTCTACTGCAAGAGATGATTATGTTAGAAAGCAGGAATAGGAGGGGCTAAATACAGTGATTCAGAGATGGAAATGAGAGAGTTAGTGAGGCTGGAGTAAGAAATCAGCAAAGGAAAAAATATTCAGAAAGGCCAGGGTTTGAGTTAGAAGGAGCAGAATGGCTTATTATAGCATTCAGTGTTCACATCCAAATCCTGAATGTAACCTGAATTTCCAGATTCATCATTTCTCTGCTCCAAAAGAGTATTTTTACTCTTTTTCCTGTACCCTTTTAATGACTGGTTTACAGTGAATAGTATACTACTGTAAAAATATTAAACTTTACTACTTCTAGTTGTTTCATCTGATCAAGCAAAAAAGATCTCTGCATTGCTTTTAAAAGTTGCAAAATAGTAGTGAGCCATATAAGTGCTAATATGGTACATGAAAAAATCTGAACTTTCAGTATAGCATTTTGTAACACAGATGGTTGTAGACAAACTCCATTTAAAGAACACATCAAGACTGCAAAGTCAAACACTGAACAGCAATGAAATGCACAACCCAATATGAATGTTTATTTTCCTTTCCCTCTTTAATTATGGTTACACACCTCTTCCTTAGAGCTCCTTCTCTTATTTTCTGAATAGGAAGACTGCGTCTGATTATAATTCATATCTGTCATTGAAAAGAAAATGTGTACTGGATCACAACTTCATTTGTTGCAGAAAAGGTAGGTAAGAGGCCCCTCCTTTAACATTTGTCAACTTTACTAATAAGGAGACCAAAATTGTGTGTGGGGAAAAAAAGTGTTTCTAATTCAATAAGCCACATTTTTCCTCATTCAGGACAGCCAATGGTACTAAGGCAACGTTTAAGTTACTAATATATTCAAACCCTGTCCTAAACAGTTCATTCTTTAGTAATTGAGTTGGATTGAAGATGTAGATCCACAATGTCTCGGGATGGCCATATCAGTGAACACAAATCAGGCATCTAAAGAGTGTGTGTCTGGGTATTTTTCTTGATTTCAACCAATGTGATTATTCAGAGACTTAGTATGTGGTCTGCGGCTGATGCAGAAACCTCAGCTTCCTGTCCCTGACCCCTCTGTTATCCAAATGAATGTTCCTCCTTATTTACCTTGCCCTCAGCAAAGCAGGCTTCCTACAGGCAGATCTGTCAGAACTCGGTGTTTCAGGATGTGATGTACGCAGACTTCCTAGTAGTTGAAATGGTTCTTTGCCATGAGATATCAGAGTTTAAATTTAAAATAACCCTTGAACATTTAAAATCATGTTTCCCTGCTCTCTATGCCCCATTCTAGTCTCATCAAAGCATGGCAAAATCCTATTGACTTCAACTGGATCAGGAGTAAGCCCTGCATACGACTTTAAAAACTGTATTAATACTATCTTACATATATGTGGCATAAAGACTCCCCAAATCCCACAGAGCTTTTCTGAACAAAACAGTTCTCAAAAAAAAAAAAAAAAAAGAAAAAAGTATGAACAGAGCAACATGATGATACATACCCTGCAAAGCTGGAAAGAATTAAACTCTACATGGTCATGCCAGCATAATAGTGCTCGCAGCTTGTAACTTCAATAGATTCTGCTACTGCTAATGTAATAGAGAAATGATGATCCTCTCTTCTGAGCATACAATAGCAGAGCAGGAGGTTGTTGCACAGTCCTTCTGTGAGATGCGGGGAGACCACCAGTGAATTAAACAAGCAGCCACAGGTACTTCAATGATCACGCTGTGGAAAGTGGCATCGTCTCTTGGCCAGCATTACGCATCTACATTGATCTGCTACTTCCATAAGCTCCTTAGGAACTGCAGCACATTTGAAGGCTTATCATTTTGTGGTGCAATATATTCAGAAAAAATAAAAATTCCTAAGGTACTGAGAAACTGCAAGGAATATCAGTGTGGTGACTTTCACCAAGAAAGAGCTTTAGTATTTCAACTAAAATAAAATAGTGAAAAGTAATGGAAAAATCTCCTAGACAATGAAGTCCCCAAAGTTTAATTGTTTTACAATATAACTAGAACTTCTGGGGGGATTTCAAAAAAGGAGTGTAACTTTCTTTAACCTTCTGGTGTTCTGACACTCCATTTTTTTATTTTCTATAGACCTATCACATGCAGAGATGAAATACAGCATGCAAAACCAGCCCCTTTATGAGGCTAATCTGTTTACGGAAGGTTAATTAATGATTACTTGATTACTAATACTACAGCCACTCCCACTTATAGATCTTCAGAATGTTTTTGTGACCGAGAATTAAGTTAAGGGTGGATATACCATGCATATATCAATTAAAAGACCAAATAGAAATTAACTGGACAAAATATTCATGTAATAACTTCAATTGTTCATATCATCCATAAAACCATATTCAAGAATAAAATGTCTATAGCGAGACTAGAACTTTCCCCTTCCCCCCCCCCCCCCCCCCCCCGCCATGGCCCTCTTTCTATTGTGAAGGATCCTTTCTAAATACAGGGTATGAAAACAGAAATGGATGATTGTCCATACTGGTCACTTGGACTGATTAAGCTACAGGACACCATGATTTTGTATGGGGTTAATTTAGCAGATAAAACCTGTTTTGGTCTCCACCACAGGCTTTATTCAGAGAGATGTAATGACTATGAAATAGCATGGATTGTTGATGGTGTTTTCATAATAGAGGGTTGTTTATTGACCTTTAGGAACATAATAAGGATGAAAGAGGGCTACTTGAAGGAAAGGAATATAGACAGCTACGGGTAGGCTGGAAGCGCCTGCTGCAAACTGTTTTCCATGCATGTAGTCTAATTTGAAAGAGATCTTGCTTAAAAGGGTAGTGCTTGCTTTTTTTTTTTTTTTTTTTTTTTTTTTTGTATAGAAAACTTCAGTGCTTTAAGGTTGAAAGGCTACATTGGATGCATCTGGGGAAGATGTGCTCGTGTTAGTGCTTTGGTGGATCCTTCTGAAACAAGTCTGTCTAACTAATGGCACTGCAGCCTGACTTTGCAGCCAGCTTCCTTTCCTTAGGCATATGGAGACAATATTTCACTGTAGCACTGTATTTTTGAGCCTGAAAAGGAGAGATGCAATTCTTACTGTAAAGTAAGAATTATTCTGGACAAATTAAGCCTCACATCCTACTGTTTGTAAGTAGCAAAAGCTTATGAGTGCCTTGAAATCACCTACATAAAGCAAACAATAAGGTGATGTTTTTAATACACGTTGTGTCTTGTGAGAAAATGCCATGCAAAAGCTGCAATTAACAACAGAGTAGTTAGAATTTTCCTTACAAAAAAAAATTTCTCCTTACAAAAAGCTGCCAGAAACTTACCCCAAACCCAAGCATTGCTTTTGGCTCAAAGTTGTCCCAGAGGGTTTTGGTTAAAATAGCAGAGCTTCTTAATTATTCTGAAATTGATTTATACACAGATTTATGCAGCTGGGAATTTTGCAGGTCTCTGGACCATGACAAGCAGTTGAATTCTGAGTAATTACTTCTCTTTTACCAGCATTCTGAATGAATTGGGTTAATTTCTCCTTGGTCTGAAGTGAGTGTTTATGCAAGTATATTTAACATTTGAGATTAAATTCCCATTTTTAAAGTGGAAGACTAGAAAAACTTATGTTTCCAAAAGGTCACATAGTAGAAAAAGGTTTTTGGGGGTTTTTTTTTGGGTTTTTTTTTTTTTTTTTTGAGCAGTCTGTGGATTTCTTGGGAAAACTGATTGGCCTTTCTCATTGACATAAATGATAAGTATACTGGATACACATCATAATATCTGAGATGAAGTTTGCCTGGTATTACACTGACATATAACCTCGAAAAGGTTATAAGCATAAAAGAATATCTGGATAGAGGTAGCACTTAGTTAAAATGAGTATTTTACTTGTGTATTTTGGCCTATTTAAAACTTGAACTCAGAATTCAGCTCAACACAGGTCTCCTGGGAGACTGAGCTAAATGTATATAGCTGTCACTCAGAAAAAAAAAACTCTTCTGACTGATAGATAATGATGTAAGAATCTGTGAAGCAGATTTTTAGAATGACTTTCTAGACAGATTCACATTTGCTGATGCAATCCATATACCCTGAACATCAGTAATACTTACTTCCTAGTCTTCATTCAGTCTATTGACTTATGCTGCATGAGTAAAAGGGTTAGGAGAACAAAGCTCTTTACCAGCTCCCACAAATGAGACAGCATGTTTCATTCATGTGAATCGCTTTGTCTCTAGGTATATCACAGCCTATGAAAGTCAAGAATGGTGCTTACTGGACCAGGAATTGTGTGGAAAATACCCCAGTGTGTTGACTGAATTGAAGCCCTTACAGAATTTTGACACTTGAAGAATACAAATTAGGGCTATACTGGCAAATTTACTTCTGGATTGTCCTCACTTCTGAGTGCTAGGTTTCTTTTGATAATATTATTTTATCATATATTTGTAGGGTTTATTAAGCCTGTCTTTGTATAGATATTACTCAAATACAAATTGAAGAGTGACTGTCCAGTGTTTTTTACTGTATTAGTGTATGGAACTAAGTCTTCAGCCCAAAAGTTAAAACAGCAATATACTTTCATCATATTAAGTATAAACCAGGATAGAATATTCTTGTCACATGTAACACAAGCCTACCTGTTATATTTAATAGATCTTGTAATAAATTGCCATTTAATCCATAAAAAGCCTTTTACAATAAAGGACAAGCTTTAATTCCATGAGGAACTTATTTCTAAGTGTATGCATAGCTCAATTTATATCCAGCAGAGTTCTTTCCTTACATGCCTACATAGCCAAAACACCTGAAACTTCAGTGTGTGAAGTTTAACACACACTTCAGCAGTTTGGTTCAAAACACACAGCTGGAAGACAGACCAAAAAAAGGTCAAATGGACACAAGCACTCCAACTGAAAAGTTAAGGACAATAAATAAATGTTGGTCTTCAATATCGCTGGCAAATATGGTGCCTACAAAGAGAGAGGGTGTGTTGCAAAGAAATGTGGGGACGACAAGGTTATCCATAAGGGCACCCTGTGTGGGCTGCTCTTATGTCAGCATGTAGCTCATTTTCACATTAAACTTCTTTGTTAATGAATAACAAAAGACCACTTACAAACTATTACAATGTATTAAATGGATTGTATCATGCCGAAGACACTAGTTTTGCATCCTGAAATGTAAACTATAATGTCAGAGCCATTAGGAATTAGAACTGCACCAGGAGTATATTAGAATACAAATCAAAAGAGATGAGTTATTACAAATCCTATGAACAATACAACACTAATTAAATCAATTTCAGGGACAAAATTTTAATTAAAAGAGAACACATTGGCTCTATTGAGAAATGAATAAACTTATGGTTTGACCTGTATGATTAGCTGATTGTTTTGACAACCCATAATTCCAGCTCAGGGAACACAGGATTTTTATGCTGTTATCACATGTAATAGTTGAAGATACGGTCATTCATTTTGAGGTATATTATTCTTTCATTTTGATTTTAATTTTCTTAAGTAGCCTCCGGATTTGACACTTACAATGTGCAGACTTGTGGTGGTGAATTCTGGTCATGTAAAAATCACAAAAGGTGTGTTTAGTTTAAATTATGGACATATTACCTGAACAACCTCAGGAGATATTAACAGAGTATTTAACAGAAGCGTGATTTGGTTAGCAGAGTAGAATCTGCCTTGAGTCTGTTCTCTCTGTTTTGAACGTAGAGAACAGTCTGTTCTTTACAAAACTTGAAATATCTAAATCTTGGCACACTGTTGCAGAAAAAAGAATCACTCACTGTGCATTTGCTAGAAGTAGCCCTCCTGCTAGCTGTCATGTGAAGTACCTTATATTCATTCAGATATAAACACATTGATTTAGTCTGCATCTATGACTGCTAGACTGAGTAAAGGAGGCAACAAAATGAAAAAAAGGAAAGTAACAAAGAAGATGTCGAAGTTTAAATCAAAATCTGAAATCAAGCTGAGGACCATCCTGACTTTCTTGTTATCACTGTCTTTTTTTAATAGTCACTTCCACATTCCTCTTCTTATTTCTCTCCTTTTCTACCTTGGTTTCTCCCTTAGGCATCTATTACCCTTCGACATCTCTCTATATCTATTCTGCCTTCTGTACCTGTCTTGGTTCTTGCTCCTCTCTCCATACTCATAACCTGTTTCCCCTGCTCACTTCCATTATTCCTTCTTGTTTCTTTTCTACCCCAATCTTTCCATGCCTTCCTGACACCACCACTCCCCTCCATCCCACTAATTTTCTAACTGATCTTTCCATTTCCTCTCACTTTTCTAATTTCCCTTACTCTGGACTACCTTTTTCTCTCTTTCTCATTCTGATTTTTTGTATTGGGTCCTTATTGCTTGTCTAACTTTTTCATCAAGCTTCTCTCTCTTATCTTCCATTTACCTTCTTTATCTCTTAACCAACCCTTTACGTTTTTATTCCCCATACCCTACGGTTCTCAACCACACTGCTTGTTCTCTTCTTTTTCCCTGTACCTCCATTATTCTGTAGAAAATGTCATTGAAATACAGGGCAGTTTTTATCAGCAAAGTGATGTTGCAGACCTGATCCACTCCATTTAAATAGTCATTTCCGTTTCAGTGTATGCAGCTTTTTACTACTAATTCCTTTCAAGTGTTAGATCTATTGTTCTGGTAGAATAATAATAGAGTAATGCATTGTTGAGGGGGAAAAAGCCCTATCTGTAATGGAATTTTAACTTGCTAAATCAAAATCACAATGTTGGACAGATATGTAAATAGTAAGTTATTTACACTAGCTGTCATTCTGCCTTATCTAAAAAATAATTCAGTAGTTCTTATACACAATTGTGTGTGGCATGTATTTTGATGTGTGATAACTGTAAAACATTATCAGTGTCAGGAACTCTACATACGTCATTTTTCACTTTAATGGAGCTGAAAGTGCTGAGAACAAAGCTTCACAACAGATGCAAATCTTCTGATTAATGCAAAATTTGAAGTATGTTGCGCAGGAAAGAGACTGCACAGCTTTGTTTCAGAGTCCATAAGCATATGCAGAGGAATTTGAAGCTGAAAATTAAAAGAAAAAAAATATCTTTAATGTTTTGGAATTGATTAGGCCTGTATCCAACTCATTGCAGGCGTTCTCTGTGTGCATTAAAACTGAGCATTCATAGAGTTTTAAGTACATTGCAGCAGTTTGCTAAATATTTGTTGTAACAACATTTTCTTTCCTTCTATTTAAAAAAAACCCCACCCTAATCTAGGAATTCTGACTCATTTTAATGTTTGCAGAGATGAAAAGGTTACAGCATTCTTTGAACATACGCTCAAACAGTTTTATCATCTGCTCCTAGTTTTCTTTTCTTCTATGACCATTTACTTAGAAATGTCCTTTATCCATATAAAGCAGTAGGAAACCTCTGTTAAACAGGCCGTGGAAAATGATAACATCTACTTCAAACTGTGACTATTGCCAAACACATATGTGGGAAGAGATTTTTATGTCTGCCTGTGCAGAGTACAGGACGTCTTGGCTCGTTATATCTTTGCACATGAGATGAGCTGATCAGGAGAGGAGTTTGTCTCATGGAGAAATGTGTCTGGATGAATTCCATGTCCGCTCACTGGAATGAGCTGCAAATCCTGCTCCTCATTTCCTCTCCTTCTTTCCCCACCAGGTAGCTTGTTACAGTTACTCTTCTCCTAACACACTGAACCCATAAGAAAAAGACTGACTAGGATGTGAAGAGGTAAAGAGACGATGCCAGGGCTGCTGATTTCTGTCAAATTTAATAGTAAAGTGACTGTTGAGTGGAATGGCAGGACAGAATTCCAATACATTGTCCTCTGATGGAGACAGTCTCTTTCCCTGGTGCCCATTTCAGCAGTAGGAATATCCAAATGTCATATAGTAGATACAGAGAATCTTAGGAACGTTTTACATCACAGGGGATGTGTGTCATACATGCAGAATCTTGGGAATGCCATATATCTCTGGGGACCAAGATCAAGATGGATCTGGTCCAAAATGCTCTGAATCCCGTGTCTTTTTTTATATACTTCTAGCACCAATTTGTAGAGGTAAAAAATTTACACAAAGCAATTACACAGTATTATAAGTATCCTCATTGGACTTCCTAAGAGTCACCCCACCTATTATGCTAAAAAGTATAGTCAAGCCAAAGAATCAAACCTGAAAAGAGAATAGAAAGACAAGATATTGAAATTATAATGCCCCAGAACAGCAACAAATCATTGGTTTCGGTAAGACAATTTTGGTCAACACTTTTTATTCTGAAATGCACTTCAAGGCTTGTTTGTCTGTTTGTTTGATTTACAAAATGTTGCAATATTTACTGTGCAAAATTTATGCAACAGTGAATTAATTTCCTCTTAAACTTTCTGTTATCATGGGAATGGCACAGGAACTTGAGCCAGCTCTCTTCAGAGAATTTTCAAATACGCAACACATTTTTGAGATGTTGAAAACTTGTTGTTTTGCCTTTGTACTCTTTTTCTCAAGAGACATAAGAATGTCATTTCAGGGGAACCAAAATAGTGGCCGTGCGAGCTTTCCACTAGCTCAGGATCCAGCTACCTATGGAAGAACCAAGGCGAGCAGAGGTAAAAGGTTTTATAGGATATACCGAAACACTTTTGGTTTCTTTAGTGTATGTTCATATAGTTTTTGAGCTAACAAGAGAAGTACAACTAAATTTAGATGGAATTGTACAGAAGATATTTATTATAATTTCTGGAATTAGCGTTTTGTTTCCCAAGGTGTAGTCTTGATCATAGCCTGCCTTCTCTTGTGTAGGTATGTAATCCTTTTTGGGTAGGTATGCAATCCTACATGGCCCAAGATAGTGAGCACCTTGCAGAGTGCACAGCTACTTTTCTTTTCCATGTTTTTTTTTTTTTTTTTTTTTTTCCCTTCAAGTTCTCTTGTGTCTTTTTGACTTCAGTCCCACAAAGCTCCATAGATCAGTTCTGTTTGTGTCATTGTTTGGATTTTTACAAGATAGGGTTTTGCAAAAAATACACGTCAGTTCTTTCTCACAACATTTTCACACTCTTGGAGCAAAATTAAACTGTCACAAAATGTTCCTCTGCTTTCTCTGCTGTTGTTTTGTGTCTGAAATGAAGAACTACACCTCTTTCTCCTTTCATCTGTTTCAAAGATGTGAAAACACCCTGAGGTTGAAGGTAAAGATTTAAAACCAGAATGCCAGTTTCTTCTGAGCTCAGAAATAGTTCTTATGTGTGTGAATATATGTATGCATGTATGTATGTGCATCCTGTGGGAAATGAACCTGGAATAAAAACTTACTATGGAGTTATCCGGGTTAAGGTCTGCTTTGCACAGAAGGGCAGCTTACGCACAATTTGTTGTTTTACACAGATGCATGTTTGTAAGAGTTCCTATGCTTTGTATGGGACAAGGTCATGAATTTGCTCAGTTCCTTGTCTGTGAAAACTCATCACTTCACGGTTTTACCTACTTCTGAATACTGTCCTGGTATTTTTCAAGTGCCTTCTGCTATATACTAGATAACGCACAGCTTTAAAGGTGATCATTTTGAACTTAATGACTTCCTCCAACCCTTCTGTTCTGCTTGAGATAGGAAACAGAACTGCTTTCATTTTTTTTCCTGATTTATTGTCAGCTGATCATTTCAGGAAAGTTGCAGTTATAATAGGCACCTTGGTAAATATAAAAATGTCATTGCTGTATTCTCCTTGAACATAGGAGGTACTAAAACCTAGATGTCCTAGGAGCTCCATTTTTGATAGTTTATATTTGGAGTGGTGAAGAATTAGCACAGTTGGTTTAAGAAACACGTATTAGAAAATATGTGAAATGCTTGTTGAAATGTCACATGTACTATTTTCTTTATCTATGCAGGATGAACTCTTTTCTGCTTTCCATGACAAATCATTATGTTGCTTCGAAGTTTTTTCCCCATATCTCACATGATCCCACACAAGCTTTGAAAAAGTAACCAAGAAGACCAAAAAAAAAAAAAAAAAAAAAAAAAAATTTCCAATTTAAATAACATACCCAGGGCTTAGTTTCCTCCTCTATTTGCTATGAAATCCCAGCAAAAAAATTATGTATGAGCAGTTTTCTATAAATCTTATGCTAAATAGCTGTTAAACAAGAGAAGGAAAATCTGAAGAATAAGAACATGCAAATACCCTAATGAAAATACTGCTTTGTAAGGAACAGACACTCAAGGTTTTTCTGAAGTCCACGGAATCTTTTTAAAGTTACAAAGTACCTTGAAACAGAAATACCTTCTTGAAGCATCCACGCTGCTGCTAGGCAGCAGATCATAAATTATGGGATGCATAGATTTTCGGTCCTCACACAACTTTTATGTCTGGCAAAATAACTCTATCTGTTATATCTTGTTGCTACCCAAGAAGATTTATTGAGGTGAAAAGCACTGTATCTTTACTGAAAGAATAGCAGAGTACACTTACTATATATATATGTCCTATCTATAGCAGTTTATATTTGTGCAGGAGGCTTATACAGTGTATTTTTTCCTGACTTGAGTGATCAATATTTCTGAAGTCCTCAAGAGTAATGATCTGGAAAATATATTTTCCCCACAAGGCTCTAATAGTTTTTTTAGCCAGGGGCTTCAGGATCCCATAAATGGTACACATTTTTAGGAAGTATATAACATTTTTGGAGACTGACTGCTAATGTCAATTTCATCCATGATTAGATTGTTCCAAAAAAAAAGATAAAATATCTATCATCTTCCATACTTTTTTCTTAAACTTTTAGGGTTGTATATATTTTTCCCCAAAAGGTCTGAAAACAGTCAAGGCCACCATGCCTTAAGATATTACCAGCACTGTGCCTTAGGTATAAATCTGACGATGCTGTTCTGCACCAGTAAGGTTAGTTTCTAGGGAAGAATTCCCAAGGAAGTTGTGAATGCTCCATTCCTGGCAGTGTTCAAGGCCAAGTTGGATGGAGTCTTGGGTGACGTGATTTAGTACAAGGTATCCCTGCCTGTTGCAGGTGGGTTGGAACTAGACGATCTTAAGGTTGTTTCCAACCCCAACTATTCTATGATTCTATGATTCTATGATTCCTCTTGTGCATTACAATATGTTGTGAATAAAAGTATTGTTCATAGCTGTACATATTTCCATCCTTTTCGTGTCTTAATAAGGGCTATTGAAATGATGAATTTTGGATAGGAAGGATAGGTGGGACTAACTGTTGATATAAATACATAACAAATAGCTTGTATTTGTGTTAAGTTGAGGTGGTTTATACAGTTAAGTGACTTGAATAAGAACTGTGATTTTTTTTTTTTAATTAAACTGTCTTATTTGATAAAGTGAGGGTCATCAATAAAAATAAAATATTTTCCCATCTTTTACAGCTTCTCCTATTGCCTTTTTAGGTGGTGCTTCTCTTGCATAGCAGTTATTTTGTGTAAACTAAAGAAAATTAGAGAGAAGTCATTGAGCAGAAAAACTAAAAATTCTTAGCTCTACCATAGCTGTTTTAACTACTAATGTAGAATTGTCACCATTCATGGAAGTATTTAAAAGTTGTGTAGACATGGTGCTCAAGAACATGGTTTAGCTGTGGACTTGGCAGTGTTAGGTTTGTTGTTGGACTTGATAATCTTAAAAGTCTTTTTGAACAAAAACTATTCTATGACTGTATACAACTTATCCCACAAAACCTTTTGTATGTTTCCCCTCTGCACTCATCCCCCAAATAGCACTCAGTTGTTGGGCACCATTTTCATTTTTATGCTTTCTCAGTGTCCACTTGCTGTCATTATTTCAATACATATTTTTTCATACAAAGCACAATTTTACTGGAAATACAAAAAAAAAAACCAAAACCAAACCAAACCAAACCAAAAAAAAAAAAACCCAAAAAACCAAAAAACCAAAAAAACCAAAAAGGTCTTGAAGGGGTGACAGTTTTGTGAGTAGACAAATGTGATTTCTGTATTTTTCCATCTACCTCTCTCATGAAAAAATGAGAATGTTAAACAGCAGAAAAAAAAAAAAGCCATAGGTAATAGCCGTCTTCAAAATGATGCTTCAATAGTTTTGCCCTGATGAGGTATTGCTACAATCCATCAACAAAATGCAATTTCTCTGAGGTAGTTGCTAGTCGCTAAACACTGCAGTCTAGGAAATAATCTCTGCTTGTTTACAGCTGAATGATTTTGGGAGTAGAATGATAGTAGGTAGGCTACAGAACTCTCCAGAATTCATTTTTATAAATATTGTTCGTAAGAAAGACAACTGTTCGAATTTCAGACATATACAAAGAAAAACCATACACAAATTTAATTATAAGCTTTTACATTTTTTTGCATATTTGCTAAGCTACACTTCCCATACACTTCTTCAGCATATGCTATAGTGAGAGGAAATCAAAGATAGATTTTTACAAGGAAGTTGTTGCTTGAAAAATTATATGAAATTTTCCATGTAAAAGAGTACATATACCTGGCCTTTTAAACAACTTATATTCAAAACAAAAATAGGTTTTCATACTTTATGTAGAACTGAAGCTGCATTTCAAATGGCATATTTTACTGTGTCCCAAAAGAGGCTCTGGATGACTGTGGAAATTAATACATTCTTGTTCAAAGTACCCTGAAGTACTACTGGTGTTGTCTTAATTTTATAGCACAAACCAGAAGAAATGGTCCTGTGTCTTTACTTATAACTGATTCATTTTGATTGTTCATGCTTTCCTTCTTCCAGATTCATTTTTTTCCCCCTTACTATGCTGTTGTCCTATTGCATTTTCTGCACATTCAGTGTCAACAATAACATCATCTGATTTCAGCTATGACCTCTTCAAAACTCCCACTATTTCAGAGGATCATTATTCTTCTGTTTCTCTAACCCTGGCTCTATTTCAGTGCAGTTACAGCATGGAGGAAAAGAATAAAACTAGCAGAAGATTTGTTATCTTTTATAAAGACCTTAGGTTTTAGATCATCAGTTGTCAGTTTTATGTTAGTTTAATGGCCAAAAACATTTCAGCCTTATAAATACACTTAATTTCTAGACCAATATTTCATAAAGCATGTAATATCAACATGATTCAGGTCACATGTTAATTGGTTATCTTTGGGATCTTCTCCTGATATAGTAATAGATTCAAATTTTATCTGCCCCTGTAATGACTAAAATTTTCTCAAGAAATTTATCTAATTCTTACAGTAAGGTATGCTGTTTGATAGAACATTGCTATTATTTAGAAGCCAATAGACTTGGACAATTCATGAAACAACATAGGTCTGAAAAGCAAAATTGTATATTTTATCCAGATATAGATCAAATACATAAGGACACTAAGAAAAAATATAGTTACCAGAATGCTGAGATTGAAGCAAAATTCTATCCATGCATGTGATTTATTGATGCTTTTATTTATTTTGTGCAATTTTTAATATTAAGTTCCCAGGGAAATCTCTGAAATTCAAAGCTCAGTCGTTGGGTCACTGAATCTTGCAATGTAACATTTTTCATAGTGTATTTCTTTGTAGTTTTACCTCCTTTTTTTTTTAGTGTTTTAGTACATACAAACGAAAAATACTTTCTAAATACTTAGTGGTTTTCCTTTGACAAATAATCTAGCATGTATAAGTGATTACTTTCAACCGTGCTTGTGATGATTTTCTACTGCAAATTCTAGAGGGTACCCAGCATGGGGAATGGATTATTCTAGTGGGTGTTCACAGGCAGAGAAAAAATTGATAGTGAGTTTAATCCTGATGTCAGGTTTGGCTGTAGTGCTCACAAGATAATGGGATTCCTGATCCAGATGAAGGCTGGGGAGATAAGCAGGAGATTAGGGCTCTGCATTCTAGGAACATGGGGACCGTTGCCAGGGGTGAGGGAGCAGTGGGGACGTGCTGCTCTGCAAGGGAAGGTGAGGTGGGAGCCAAGCGCGGTAACACAGCCAGCAGAGACAGTGGCTTCCTCTAGGGGCCCAATGCCACAGTACCTAAATGAGACAAGCAGGTCTGGTGATGGCTACTAGACAGTCCACTGGTCACCAGGCTGTCCAAGATCACCAAAGGAAAAGGGACAGCCCTCAAATATGCTGTCTCTAAGCAGTTGGTGACCCCTGGCAAGCCAGACTTCCCAGAGCCAGGATGCTCTCAGGGCTCAGCCACTAAGGCTGGTCAGCATGAAGCTGTGTTAGTAACTTGCCAACCTAACGATTTACAGAAGTGCTTATCATCCTTATGTTATCCTGTCTTCTAGCAGTTCCACCTTCCTGTAAGCAGCTAATAATTCCCACATAACATCACAAGTACTTAACAGTTGGAATAAATGTTCACATTCTTACTTTAGCAGATTAATTATCAAATAAAGATGCTTGATTAGTCTGTCTTTATGTAGCAATGAAAAACCAATGTAATATTTAATCCTTTTTTTCTATTTACTTCTATGTCTATAATTAATGTTTCTGCACACAATGTATCTGGGACCTGCCTATTACTATGGTCACATTATGAGACATACAGCTGCCTGGATCACATTTCCCTTTTTTCAGCTATTATTACTATGCTTGCTGTTCAGTAGTTCTGTGCTCAGTTCCTGATTTGATAGATTTAGCAATAGCCTTACTAGGTGATTTAAAATTATACTCAGTTCTTTTAGTGTCCTGGGATGGAGATTCGGCGATGTAGTCAGGAGATGCAAAATCCTCTGCATTTTGATCTTACTGTTGATGTAATTTCATTTTCAATATTCTCAAAGTGTTTGCCCTTGCACCTTGGACACCACATTGAATGTCATAATCTTTATGGAAAACTGATGCAAAGTGTCCATTTAGATTTAAGCAATGAAACTAACCATCAGTTAGTTTCATGCTCCAGGTTGTCTTTTCTGAAAAGATGTCCCAGTTCTTTTTTTTCTTATTCTTTTTTTTATTAAACTAGCCAAACACTTTCTTTTAGCTTCTTTCACACAGGCCAGTTGAGCTCATTTTATAGTTACTTTCATTTTTCCTTCCACTTTCCACTTCCACGACACCCCCCCTCTTTTTTTTCTTTTCCTGAATTTGTCCTTTTTTTCCATTCCAATATCTTTCACTCTCTGTTTATTGAGATTTCAATCTCCATTTAACCAATACTTAATTTTTCAAGTATGTACTTTGCAAATCTAGAAGCTTAGTTAGTTAATTTTCTTGTACTCTTTACTAGTGTTCACAATCACATGTACCATTTGAATGCAATGCAAAGCTCTCTTTGAATATCCATTCTATTGATAACGTGTATTTTCTTTGTCTCCTCCTATATGTACATCTGTTAACTTAAAAAATGACAAAAAAGGCTGTTAGTAGAAGAGTAATGAAACTATACATACATTTGTATCTTTTCAGGTGTAGCGGAGCTTAAAACAGACAACTAAAGAATGTGCATTTTCCAGGTGCATAAGTAGATTGTCAGTATTCAAACATTATAGAAAATCAAAATTGTAAACAAGAAACTAAAAAAAAGGTTACAAAATAAAAAAAAAAAAAAAAAGAGATTCAAGTGCTTCAGATCTATAAAATCTATTGTTCTACAAGTACCCTGAAAAGCAATACCACTGTTTGCTATTATTACTCTGTATGTTGACACTAGGAGTATTTTAGCTCCCCTAGGTCCAAATTACTTACAAACAGTGTAATGAAATTAGTTAATCACTTGCCATTGAAGTAAAGATAATGAGGGCATACCTGGGAAGTTTGGTATTAATGTCTGGGCTCGAATGAGGAGTGTGCTTTTGAAACGCATCTCTTGCTCATTCCCCTGGACTGAGCTTTGGCTCACATCTCACAGCAATCTTCGACCACATGCAATGAACCACTCAGGGATAAAAATAAAGTGGAAGGTGTGACCTGGGAGCCCATATAATGCACTCCAGCTACAACTGGGCATGCATTGTGCGACATCCAAAATAAAACAGCTGTTGTGTGCAGAGTACAGACTCAGCTGTTTAGCTTTATTGATCTCTTCCTATTGGTCTACATTACCTGCTAAGGTAGACACAGATGCTGACTCCTTTGGAAATTGTAAGTACAGTATTTGTTTTAAAGAATTCAGGAAGCATTTTATAGGAGACTAATGTATTCAGTGTTAACCACATGACCGTACTTTTGTTCTTCTAAAACTGAAAATGAAGTCTGCAGAACCCTGAGCTATTTTCTATGCAGTGATACAAGACTTCCAGAATCACAACTCTAATTCTGGTCTCACTGAAATGAACTGGAATTTTGCTATTGAATTGAACGGAAATAGTGGTGAAATACTTTTTTAATATCTGTGGTATTTTCAACATTGGCTTTAATAGGTACCAGTATTTAATTTCATGTTTGTATAGTAAAAATGCTTCTTCAAACTGTTCAGCTCAGCAAAAGCACACGTGTGAGCAGAAGAAGGGAAGCTCAGGAGGGGAAACAAAATCTCTCAGTGGCATGTTAGGTTTAAAACAATCCTCACATTCTAAAAGAAGATATCCTTGGGGGAAATCTGATGGAGATGCAATGACAAGAAAGGGAAGCTGTGAATCTAAATTATTAACATAACACTATTCTAACTCTGTGAGAAGATTTTAAATGCCTTGCAATAACTAACATTTTATTTTTATACAAAAGTGTAGACTCTGCAGGCTGCTGACATACTTTTCAACTTGCTGTATGCCTTGAAAAGAACTTAGTAAAAATTGTGATTTTGAGGGCTTTGTTCTTCCTGACAAAATGAGTTACATATCTAAACTTTGTTAAAATATTATCTTGCTAGGGGTCTATGTCTTGAAAATTGGTGGCTTCATGAAGGTACAAATACTCCTTCATTTTGAAATCTCTGTAGCAACATATTACTTGAAAAATTGAATCTATGAAACTCTCTTTCTGGCAACAGATGCCAGCCTAGTGATAAATGGATGCAGGCTAGAACCATCCTCTCTGAAAGTTCTTTGAAGGCTGAATATAGATGTTTGTAGCTTTGCATTACCTGAAGTGTAAAATAGATACAAATAAAGAGAAAAAAAATTATCAAGAGCAAAAATACTTAGATTATTTTTAAATACATTTTTAGATCTTTTTTAGATTACCAAGTTTATTTTTCTCAAGTGAAGGACTGACAAATACAGAATATCACCTGTACTTAAAAGACTACACAATTTCTTTCACAATCTGGGTAAAATCATTATTACGTTGCTATTTCATCTACCCTATTTACCTATGTCTGTATCAGTGACATGCATGCTGAGATACAGAAAAACCCAAGACATCAGACTTCTCTACAGACCGGAGCTGTGGTCTATTGTAGGGAATGGCTTGCCTTCTGGAATTTTCAAAATGGAATATTTTGAAAAAAATCAAAAGTTTTATCGATTGACCCTCTATAAGAATACTGAGAAATGCACCATAAGCTTAAAGCAACTTAATTTTATACTGACCAAAGGTACTAAATTTTTCATATTCTTTCCTTTCTTTCTGTCATGTTTTATACACACTAAATTTTACTAGTAACAATTGAAAAGAATATACAAAAAATCCTCAAAAGTTTCAGTGATTATTTACAACCTATTCAATTATTCACGTGTAGCATGTAGTGTATTGTTTATTATTTTTGTTGCTCCTCCAAGCTGATCGATGGTCTTCCTTGCTGACCACCATTTATCACTTCTGCATGTACTACTTCATTCTGCACTCTATTTTTTACAACCTTTGAGATACTGAAAAGCAGTTATAAAACCTCCAGGCAGAAACACAACAGTCAAGACTTTCCACTGTCAATATGGGGAAGAGATGGGTGGCAGGGGTGGTAGAAGGTGGGCAGTCTGACCTCTGACATGAGAGGCAGCTGCTATCAGGAGAGATGGGGATCTTCATGGAGACCCTGTAGGGAGGAGGTTGAGCGACATCATCGGCTGCAGAGTAGACTTGATGGCCCATGAGAGTGGTTACTTGCAAGGTGGAAAAAGGCAGGTCTGGGGAAGAATTTGGGCTGCCCAAGCCTGAACCATGCACTGACACCATAAGGAAGCTGCAGATGGTTGTGAGGGGAAGACTTGGACATGGGGGTGGGCAGGGGATGTAAGGTATTCTGCAGATCTGACCATGCCATCCTGAGAGGTTTTTTGCTGTCCAAGGGCTCGCATCCAGGACTTTGCAGAGAGACTGCAGAGGTTTATGGAGCCCTCAGACTGTTAACTGTGCTGTGTGTGTCCATGTGGGCACCAGTGATAGCACCAGGGGAGACCCTGAGCTTACCAAGAGTGACTGCAAAGCTCTGTGGAGCAAGTAGAGGTTGAGGGAATCTGTCTTATTCAGCCTGGAGAACAGAGGATTTTGAGGGGAGGCAGAACACCTGGTAGCAGTTGCCTAGTCCCTACAAGAGGGTAATCAAGAAGATGGAGCCAGGCTCTTAATGGCGGTGCATGGTGGGAGGTTAGGAGACAAGTTGAAATGCAGGGTTCAGGCTGGATATGTAGAAACCCTTTTTCCATATGGTGAACAGTCAAACACTGGAATAGGTTGCCCACAGAGGTTGTGCAATCTCTGTCCTCAGAAGTTTTCAAGACCTAACTATATAAAGCCCTGAGAAACCTTGTATTACCCTGTAGTTCACCCTCTTCTGAGTAGGAGGTTGGGCTAGAGAGTCTCTGACATCCCTTCCAACCTGCAAGCCTAGGACTGAATTATGATCCTATGTACTGTGTAGGGGTGAAAACTAAAATAAAGTATCTGAAATGCAACAGGATAGAGGTGATCTGGCATGTCAAGTGCTGCTAGCTTCATTTGTCATATTTTGTCATATCACAATGAGCCATAACATGATATGACTAAAGTAATGTGGTTTAAGCCCAGCCGGGAACTCAGAACCACGCAGCCACTTCTTCTCCTTCCCCCTCTTCTTCCTCCCCCCGCTCCCGGAGGGATGGGAAGGACAATCAAAAGAATGTAACTCCCACAGTTTGAGATAAGAACAGTCCAGTAACTAAGGTATAATAGAAAACCACTACTGCTACCACCAATAATACTAATGATAAGGGAAATAACAAGAGGAAAGGATGCAATTGCTCACCACCCGCTGACCCATACCCAGCCCAACCTGAGCAGTGACCTGGGCCTTCTGGGTGACTCCCCTCAGTTCATATACTGGATATGATGTGCTGTGGTATGGAATACCCCTTTGGCTAGTTTGGGTCAGGTGTCCTGTCTCTGCTTCCTCCTGACTACCCCTCCTCCCTGGCAAAGCATGAGACTGAAAAGTCCTTGATCAGAGCAAACATTACTTAGCAACAACTAAAATCATGGGTGTTATCAGCGTTGTTCCCTGGCTGAAAGTCAAAAACGCAGCACTGCATCAGCTACTAAGAACGAGAAAAATTACTGCTACTGCTTAAGCCAGGACAAGTAATCTAAAGTGGTACCTACAATTCACCTCACAATGTAATAGATTGGATGGAAAGTATGAAATCTTACTGGTTTTCTGGAAAGTTAGAAGCATCTTTAAAGCAGCTTCTATTCGAAATTCCTTTAAAATAGGTTTACTGTAACAAAGTGAAAACCACCTAAGCCTTCATATTTGCTGCATAATTAAAGTTGCAACCTTCCTACCCAAAGTAGCAGGTTTTCAGTCCTAGTTAACTACCATGGCCCTTCTGTCAAATTTTTTGCTAAGCTATGAAGAATGTTTTTGTTTGAACATTTTGTTCTGGCAGGAAAAAAGAGACACTTCTCAAAGTAAAAGATTCCTCTTAACTCTGTGAGCAAAACATTAAACAGGTTAACGTTTGGGCTCCTGTCAGGGAAAAAATTACAACCAATTTCATTGGTTTCACAGAAAGAAAGTTTGTTGAATCAACATTGCTTTGTTGCCAGAGTTGCAAAGGGCAGACCCAGTATGCTTCCTAAAAATGACCATAAATGTGTAACATTGGATAATTTTTATTTATATATATACATATTTTTTTTTTTTACATTTAACAGAAATGTCAAGAAGACAAGAGTTCAGGTTCCACATTAACCTTTACATTTGCTTTGTTTTGGGGAACTGAAATCCTGAGCAACACAGTAAGCCTGTGTCATTATTTTGATCTGTGAGGAGAGGTTGTAGGACTAAGCCATGGCATCTTGATTTATGGCTGATTTCAGCTTGCCAACAGACAGACTTGAGTGCACATACCTTCCTGCATGATAAGCCAGCCAGTCAATAGTTGCATACCAGCTGGCTAGTCTTACTGTAGTATCCACAGCATTCACACTCTCTCCTTCTTTACATTAAATGTCTGAGAGAGAGACTTTGGTGTGTAAAAGATGCAAAGATCTTAAGTGCCTATCCCTTATCTGCATTGGAAATGCTGTGCATACTTGAATGACAAAAGGACTAGTTTAAATACTATTACATGGTCTTGTGTTTTTCTAGATGTCAGAACAAACTAGCTGTTCCCATGAGCTACAATAACATGGAACTAGCCTGATAAGTTTTGCTTATATAGAATCGTAGAATAGTTAGGGTTGGAAAGGACCTTAAGATCATCTAGTTCCAACCCCCCTGCCATGGGCAGGGACACCTCACATCATTTGTGTGATGATATATAGGCATGTACATCGCATGTATTGTTACTTAGATGTTTTAGTGGAATTATCCAGACAGGATTGTGCGTACAATAGTCAGAATTCTCTGTTGCTTCAGGAAACAGTTTTGAGGATTCAAAGACTAAATGGACCCTGTATAGACATGTTACAACCCATGTATATCAGAAAGAAATTTTGTCCACAGTGTTCTTAGCTAAAACAATCAGTGTGTAAATGACCATTCTTGTATTTATGGACAGAAGACAGAATAATAGCCCTCGAAGCGTTCAAAACTACTTGTGTGCAGAATTCACCTATTCATTCTTTACAGATTCCAATATGCATATTTTAAACCTATAAAAGGAGAAAGTGTATCAATTTAATCTTCTGGGATTTCTGAGTTTATAGGGAGTGCCTAGCTCAAAATTCTGGCTGCTCTTTTACCAAAACCAAAGGATAAATGTCATACATTGTGCGGGAATGATGTGTGTGTGGGATATGTATGTTTCTCTTACTTATTATAGTTCCACAAGTCTCCAGCAATTCTTTGACAAGATCAGAAAACCCACTCACCCTGTGACAAAACCGCATTGATATAAAACATGATTAGTTAGTAGCTGCTTAGCGTAGTTGCCAGAAATGCTAATGCTTACTTCTTTCTTAGAAGACTATAATATGCTAGGAAGGCCAGCTATTATCATGTCTGGAGTGATCAAGCTGAGTGAATCATTCATAAAATATAAGGTGACACTTCTATGCTTCTCCTTCACTTGGACAAGTGTTCATTTTTCAAAGAGAGGTTAAGAAGCAATGCATGCTTATCAATATAGCAGAGTTTATCTTGATATTTCTATGTGTATAGTGACAGGTTCACATTATGCTATTAAGAGAAACAGATCCTTTGTCATTTGTTTTGCATTTTAGCCAGTTGAACAAGTTAGCTACAGAATTGCTTAAACCTTTCTCATTAGCCCCCACAGGACTTTAAGTGCTGGGTTAAAAATATTTTCTTAATGCTGTGCCTGCACTAGAAAATTTCAGAGATAGAATATCTGATGACATATGCATGTATGCATTGCTATGGCATATACATAATTCCTTTTGCCAGTATTTCACGTAACAATTGGAAGTTCTACTAGCAAAAGTCTTGGCATCCTATCTGTAGATGCCAGTGCTCCTTGGATTAGTGTCTAGCACTTTTATTTGGTGATATTTTTATTGTGTATTTTGGGATGGCAGCAGAGTACTCAAGGAAATAGAACAACAAAGGATTTAGTCATCATAGTATTTTTTAATGTATCTTTATCTATTTTTTCTCTTTTTCTTTATTAAATTAAATTTGCTCAAATGTGAATACCAAGAAAACAGCAACTCCTTGCCAGAGCCTGGTTACACTTTGATTAAGGTAAAACCAGGATGCTGTTAGGGCATCCAGTGTTCCATTTTGTGAGCGGCTCCACCTGTGGTGAAATGGATGATTCTATGCCCCTGAAGAGTTGGAAGCACAGAATGTGATGCAGTTTGGGGCTTATGAGCGAGTTTGGCAAAAAGAAAAGGCCATATTTCTGGAATTTCTGCTGAAGTCCACCAGCAACAGGACAGCTCTGTCCCATGCCAGCTGGTAAGCGGATCATGATTATCCTCTGGAAGCTTAAAACCTTATTAGCTGTCAGCCAGTAGCCAACCTGTTCAGGCAGTCTAAGGCAGAAATGGTTGTCCTACAGTTGTGTCCTGCATTTTGGTGCACAGAAATATGAATCTGAAGAGTGCAAGGCTGCAAGGTATGAAACAGTGAAATTTCCCCAGGGTGCACAACCAAAATTTTCTTCCACCCCTGTTCTCTCTTTCAGTGCTTACCAGAACAGAATACTTTTAAATCACAGTGTTCAGCCTGGTAAATATTGGAGTTGGTCTGTTGATGTGAACATTGACTGGGAAAGTGTTTGATGCTTGCAACTTCATGAATACTAGATTTTGTTGAGAAGATGTAATTAGAAAAGATATTTCCAGCACAATATATTCACTTTAGTAAGCTTAAAGTGTCCACAAGGTTAGTGGTAATTCAGTCCATTGTTTAAGAAACTGTGGACCACACCCGTTCTCATCTGAAGCAAAAATACTGTGTTTTTCTGTTTAAGCCAGTTTAGAATAACACTGTAGAAATATTTTCATGGAATCTCAGATGAGATGATTAAGAAATGAAAACTTTTCAGAGATGATGTTGTTATGACAATCGAAGGAAAAATGTCAGTCTCCCAAATCGCTACATTTTTGCTCATAAAACTTTCTGGAGGTATACAAAACCTCATTCATAGCTGCATGATTATTAACAGCTTAAGACTTCAGGTCACTCTTAAAAGCTAGTATTTGGAAAGTGTCAAGGGAGGAGACTTTGGCATATTCTCGAGTCTAGGTATGGGTTTCATTCAGTAAATATTGTTATATTTATCATGAAAGACAGTGTGAGATTCTAATCACTAAGATTCCTGGTCAGTATAGTTGAAAACTGAGAAGAGGGTGGTTGCTCAGATGGACAAGTATACTGTGGGACATTTGTAGGAGGTCATTGTTTGAAATATTTTCTGTAACAATGCAGCACTAAAACCATGGTTTTTCAACTGTTCTAATGCCCATAGTTCACCGAAGCACCATATTAACTTCAAGTTAATTAAATGTTTTTCTTCACTGTTTATGTGTGATCCCTTTTAAGTCATTATGACTTGTAAAATTTGCTTTACTGAAAAGTTACTTTTCTTCCTGGTGACCCTATGTGATAGAAAGAAACAAATCTGTAGCCTCAATCCAACTGCAAAAATCCAAAAGTCTTTGGAAAACATACTGCTAGAACCTGTCAGTAATATCTATGCATTTTTTCCTGTCAGGAAATACAAACACTTAAACCTGAAAATATCTGTAGGTATTTAATTGGAGTATTTCTAAGGATTTGTATTTTAGTTAAAAACAAAAGAAGAACCTCAAAGGGAACAAATAACTGCTGGGATGTGTACACAGGGATTATCAGGGTTAAGATGTCAGGTTCTTTTTCTACCTTATTGTAAGCAAATAACGTAAGAATAGATTTCCCATTTTTCAGGCATTGTTATCATAGTGTCTAGTTGGCTTTGTTTCTAATGAAGGAATTCTAGAAAGACATTATTATTTTGATGCAGAACAAATTGTAAATCAAATAAACTGAACTTCAGAAAACAGTTCTGTACTTCCCTCTGTAACTCCTCACTGAAAAAATACAGTGCCTAAATTGTCCCTGTGCACTCTCACTGCCTTTTTAGTGCCCCTTGACCCAGATGTTTCCAGCTGTCTTCTTTTTCCCTTCAGCCCACACCTGAGATGCTGGCAGTCGCCGCCATCACCACAGTCCCTGTACTGCTACTGGAGGCATTTGGGCTGACGAAACCTGGTCTCTGGCTAGTAACAACCAGCCCAGGCAGTGGCTGCAAGCTTGGGGTTCATGCAGTGGCTGCCCAGCAGGCTGCAGCAGGCCCTGGTGGCAGATGCCCAACTTTCTGTCTCTTGTAGTTGAAGTACTGAGAGTATTTGGTTCAGGTAGCACATTTTCGGAAATGTATGGGTATCCAAAGTCAGTGAGACCTCTAGTCCCAGTGAACTTTGATTTAAATTGGTTAGTGGATCTGGCAGGTTTCTCTATTTCTATGCAAAATGGTTCTGTAATGGCCAGGATAAAGACACATGTCTTTGCTTACCATTTTTCCCTGCCTTAGGCAGTAGATCTGTTCTGAGGCATATCCACTGGTTATGGCAACATGAGAATGTGCTGGAGGATTGTTGTCTTAATCCTACCTCCTCTTTTTGTTAATAATAAAGGTGACAGGGTCACAGTTGAAGAGCTGATGGAAGAGCAGGCACAGTTCTCTCCACAGGTGTGGGCACTGGCATTCAGCTTACATGGGAAGCTGCTGTGGTGGGAGGAAAGAAGGAATAGCGGGGGGTGTGTGTGTGTAGACTTTCCATTGTGTAGGTTTGTAGCATCTGAAAAGCATTAGATTTTCTTGTGATGGGTGATCCAGTGGACCTTCTCTGGAGCAGTAGTCATGGCAACCCCTTTGCACTGGACAGGTAGCTTTAAAGCACTGAGAGCTGAATGATTTTATGCAAGACATTTGTATACACTTGTTATACAGTAGAAGATGTAATTTTGAGTTTTAAAAATTAAGTTTCTAGTATTTTAAACACAGCCAACCATATACATATGAGGACATTATACAGTTTTAATCTGGTAAATGTAACTGTAACCTTATTTGTGAATTTTCCCAGCAATGTATATTCTGATATTTGATCAGTCAGACTCTGTTATTAATTGAAGCTACATTCAAACCTGTCAAGCAATGGAAAAAGGAGTCCAACTTGCAAGTTACTCAACCTGCTTTGCTCTGTATGACTTGTGACACTGTCTCAAGATGTCACTTACTGGCAGTCACCCTTCAGGATTGCTCAGAACTTCTGCAGTGTGAACCTGCTCTAATACGAAGCTCTTGCTCGTCCTTATGATGCCCTGGCATATGAAAAGAAAATTACATTAGTCTTGGCACATGCAACCAACCTGAATAAAAACTGCCTTATTTCTGGATACAGGTGCTGTCATTAAAAAAGAGCTCTGAGGTGAACAGACAGAAAGCAGTTTTATTTTTCCTGGTATTATAAATTTATGTAGTGTGAATAAGGGTACAGAAATTGTCTGAGTTTATTAGTTCTGATAATCTAATTCTTTTATATTATCTTTCTAGTGTTTTCTGTTTTGTGCAGGAAGTAATCAGGGAAAATCCTTCTGTATATTATTTAACACCGGCAATTCCCATTGATAGAATCAAAAATTGCAGTCTACTGAACAGCATCCACATTCCACTGCAAAGACAGTGAGTCAAATCCTTGAGGGAGGATTGTATTTTTATGAGACTTTTTTCATATCTTTTATTCTCTTAGGGTCAAAGAATCATTAAATCTTCAATACATGATTATCTTTATCACCCAAAAGTAATTTGCATTTAACAAGAATATTTAATCACTTAATTGCTTGAAGAAACAAATGAAATAAATAGTGTTTTACACCTAGTCTGCCTGAAAATTTTGCTTGCAGTTATTCCCTGTTACAAGCCAAAGAACAATCACTGTTTGAAATCCCTGGTTTCTGTTTTAATTTTATTTTCCTAATATTCTTTAAAGTGTTTCTACTCTAATCAGGAAATGGAAAAAATATATAAAAAAAATTTAATGGTTGAAACCGCTGTAGTTACCCCCAAAAGACTGGAACTTTCAGAATTCCATCATCTTGCACCTGAGGTAAATATACACAAAGATGTTTAGCTTCAGCTATCTTTTCTGTACTTCTGAAATATCTCAATTATGTCTTTATTTTATTTCAGTAGAGGTTTTGTCTTCAGAAGGCTGATTCCCCACTTATGTATTCAAGTGGTAGCTGCATGGAGTGGCTGGTTTGGAAATGTAAAATCTCAGTTGTCAGTGAAACAAAAGGTTACCCTTCATTTCACAAAGCAGGATTTCTAGGGCTAAAGATGGCTGTGGTGAATATCAGGCTGTGTCTCCTTGTTTGTTAGGGCTTATACAATGTTAAATCACTTGCTTTGACTCCTCCTTACCAGAATATGGTTCTAAAATCTGGCCAGGACACAAAGCAGAGGAAAATGGGCAGGGAGGTATGCAGACAGCTTCTGTTGACTATGCTGCTTTGCTGACCAGCATCTGTTAAAAATAGTGCAGACCAATAAAAAACAAACTCCAAACTGGATTTGAAGTTAAACTTATCTGTTTGTGTATGCTCATACACAACATACTTGTGCATACCAATTAGGGATTCTTCAGGATTCTCCTCAAATTTACAGAAATACCTTAAAGCTTTTACCTGAATGATACTGGGTATTGACATGCAGCAGAAGTTGACAAGTAGCTTCTCTTATCAATATTTGTATTGTAAATAGAATAGGAGACTCCCACGTAGGAGTTACTGACAGACATTAAAACAGAATTCCTGTCCCCAGTATTTTACAGACTAATTACCAGACTGTGAGATCAGCTCCATACCACCTGAACTAGAACTTCAGCATAGAAAGCTTTGTGCCATTAAAAAAGTGTACCCATGCAGGGTCCATGGTTCTGCATCTGTTAAAAGTCAAATCCATTCTCCACATGTCACACCTGGATATCGGGACCTGACAGAAGGGGTGTCTTACAAGACCTACAGCACACATATAGGCATGGAGGTAGCCCTTTAACCCTTTGCTTCAAACCTGGGACTGCAATAGCTACTGTTACCACGGTAGCTACAATTATACTGTCTTATTTTGAATCTTTGCTGCAGGAAACTGCAATATACTTTAGCCTGTACTGTGGTAATGCATGTCACATCTTCTCTGCATCAAAATTGTTTACAAATTCTTTTCTAACCTAACCTGGTTTTATTTTTTTATTGATTGTGAATGAAACATTTTGATTTGATATAAAGCATGGTAACACATTGGTGAGGCTATGCCGAATGAAGTATTTTACATGGAGTTAAAGCCCAGCAGGTTTAAAGCTTTTGTCAGTTTCTTTTTTATAAAAAATAATTATGTACGTCTTCCTCGATTTTTCTGTCACAATGAACAACTTAGATCTTGAATTTGTTAGTTGGACCCTTTACTCAGACTGTGTCAAGGACTTAATTTACCACTTTGATCGAAAGCTCTTTCCTTTCTGCCTTAGGGCTTCTATGCAGAATTTTGACAACTTGCTCTTTATCAAAGAAATTGTGTCAATCTTTGAAACTGCTACTTTCCTTATTTACTTGCCAGGTTTGAATATCAAGCTCCAAGACAAAAGGAAAAGCCACATAGAAGTAAAAAATCAAGGTAATTTAGAACTGAAGGGAGGAGGTATATATTTTTCAGGTCTTTACAAGCTTGGCTCTGCATTCCTGTTTTACCTTTCAGTTACAATTCTCAGAGTTTCCTTTGGGCTGTGCTGACGCAATATTCTCAGTGCTCTACTACATGTTTCACTTGCTTCCACCGAGGCAAGGGAATAGCTGTTGTGCTTCAAATAGGCTAATTATTTAGTGGGACTTTTCACTGGTCTTAGTCAGGACTCCTTGACTCCCTCATTACTAAGTTTCTAGTGAAGCTGAGAGTAGCACTTTCGATCTGAAAAAATCTCATGAGGTCTGGAACCCCATGCACAGTGGTACTGCCAATGGTGTGATTAATGGGCAGCTGGCTGGTCATAACTGAGGGAAAGAAGTGTTTAAGTGTTCTTATCTTGAGATCATTGAGAAAGCATTGAGCTTTCATGGATTTTGTTGGAGCACTTCCTTCTGAAACAAGGGTGTATTCCTGCATCAGAGTGGATCTTGTTCTGAAATAGCTTCAAGATCTGGCACTCTGCAGTGTACTGTAGATAATATGTCATTTATCTGTAAAAAAGATAATTTGGCTACTGCAAGTATTCTCAGTCACAAATGTCATTTGGGTGAGTTAATTTCCTGTATTTTTCAGAGCACAAGCATTGCAGAGTAGATAAGCTTCTATGGAGATCTAATCAGCCACTGACTAGCTGCTTCTGATGCCCAAACTTGTGGTTTAGGTACATGCCTTATAAGTTCTTGACCCTCCAGCTGTACTTTGAGAATAACTTAATGGGGAGGCATTTGTAGGAGGCTAATGTGGGTGTTAAGAAGTGTTCTTTAAGGAAACAGCTGGGAATTTTTTATTATTACATCTTTTCTGTAGTGTGCCTGTGTTATGAAAGATGCGAAATAATATTACACGGTTACTGGTTTTGGTTTTGTAGTTATGAATTGATTTTAACAGATGTCACATCACTCTTGGCCTAGAATTTTAAAAAGTTACATCAAACCATGAATAAACCTGAAATCAATTTAATGGAGGACCAAAGTTATATGCTAGTAACAACTTTTCTTCATTTATTGCAGGAACTCTAAAAAGTATACAAGGACTTTGATATACATTCAGAACCAGTAACATCAAAGAGTGTTCTGTGTATGAATCATATGTACGATGATAGAGTCCTTGTTGTGAAAATGCACTAACAAAGAGAAAGAAGCGCAGAAGGCAGCTGTGGAAGTGGTACAACTGTTTTGTCCTTTGCTGGATAATGATGTATGGAAACTTCAGAGACTGACTTGAAGAAAAATACTTGAAGATGGAGGCTAGTAAAACTTCTTAAAGTCCATTTTTAAACTTTAAAATGGACTTTCCTTTAGGCATGTGCCTGTCAAATCTTAAACCTACTAAGGAATGCATTATAACAACAAAAGTCTGTGCTTTTGTTCCCTTTCTGCAGTCTTTCCCTAAACCAGAAGATTTAATATTTTTCTATTGAAGGAGTAGGGATGGAAAATAAAAAGGCATCATTGTTATTAGATACAGTCTTATAGAAGCTTACTCTACCTTTAAAGAAGTCTTGAATTAGGCTCCATATCTTGTTGTTGATAGCATGATACAAACCAACCTTGCATCATCAGAAGGATATCAGAGAGCTGTAGACATGCCTGTAACTTGAGTCTGCAATATGCAGATATGTTCAGATGTTTCCTTTTAACCTGTGTGTCTATGTGTGCATGTATGCATGTGTGCTCATGTATGTTTCTCGGTTTTTCATGTTGGTGTAAGAACGAAGCAAATTTTAAGAGCTAATTCCCACTTTCCTGGGGAGGGTGGGGGTGGGAAGCAGCCTTTTTTCCCCTTGTTCAACTAAAAAAATCAATATTGTATTAAACTCTGAGTATTTTTAGGTTTTCTTATTATATTTTTTTTCTTATCGTCATTATTTGATATTCCCCTGCATTTCCAGATTGCACGTACTGAATCTTCTTAATATTATATATCATTGTTGATTTACTAGAAGGAATTCAAGGTTAGTCATTAGCAAACACTACACATGATTTCTTGCTGATACAGTATATAGTGTTCAGCAGTGGGAGGAAAATCCCCTGACAGAATTGTCTGCTCTTTGAATGCCTCCCATAGAGGGGCAAGAAGGAAAGAGAAAATCTTTGCACAAAAGAAGCAAACCTGCTCTGACAGCTGCCAGTGTAGCAGTGCAGACCACACCACTTCAAAGCTGTAACACTCTCTCCTATCAGCATCACTATTGGTGCTGCTGAGCTCTCTCTCTTGGTCACTCTGCAGAGAGAGGATAAGTACCTGAATTTTCAAATATTTTCTATTATTCACACTTCTTCCTGGCTCAGGTGAAGACACGGTGCAGAGCTGTTATCTGCAGTCCTTCCTCACTGACATAGGCAGGTACATTTGTAAGGTTAGTCTGCTAGCTAGTGATAAAGACTGTCTCTGGGCAGGCAAACAAGTGACAGGTCCAGGATATAAACACCAATAATGAAAGCATTGCTAACCAATTAGATGTCAATAATGATCTATATTCAGCTACCTAATCAAAACCATCATTGTGAGATAGTTGTGATTTCCGTTCTTCCCTTTTCACTCCTCTGGGAGGAGGAAAAAAATAAATAAACTGGGAATTAATTCTTTCAGCAATTCTCTCAGTCCTTATAGCTGTGTAAGTAAAGCACCTACAATGCAAGCTGCCAAAATTGTGCAGTGAGCCATGTCTACTGGCTCTTTAAGTCGTTGTAGTGAAGTTATCAAGGGAGAAGTGAAAAATAGCCTAATGTCCTCTGAATTGCAAACACTGCAGTGAGTTCACATTGCGTCACATGCATGCTCTCCACTCACAATCCTCTATTTAGTCATGAAATATAAGAGAGACACAGAGCATGAGACTCTTTCATCAGCTAACCTAACTCTCTTAACATTGGTAGTAGCATGAAAAGAGGTAAAATAAGAGGGGAAAAAAAAAAAAAAGAAAGGAACCGAGGCTGAATCTTAGCTAGGTGTGTGGCTGAATGTGTTCCTGACCTTTGTCAGGCCTCAGTATTTTATGGCATCCTTTATCAATATTTTCAGCTCTATTGTGATTAGACTAGGCATCCCAGGAAAGTAGAGAGAGATACAGAGGGGCAAAAATAAGAGAGGGAAAAGCTCTGATTCAGAGTTTATTATTACTAAAATAGAAGTAGGGCAAGTTGACATGATACTTAGACTATGGAGGGTAAAAATGACACTCAGTTCTTTCAAAGGCAATACCTAAGGAAATTCAAAGTTATCTGAATTACCTGCTGTGAGATATGATCGTAAGTAGAATAAATACTTAAATAACAGACAACGCTTCATATAGTAGAATCATAGAACTTCAGAATGGTTTGGGATGGAAAAGAACACCAAAGGTCATCTAGTCCAAACCCCCTGCAATGAGCAGGAACATCTTCAACTAGATCGGGTTGCTCAGGGCCCCATCCACCTGACCTTGAAGTAAATATGTATATTGTGCTCATCCTGAAATTGTCAGTTCTTAGTGTCACTTCACTGTAGTGGAAGGCTGAGTAACAAGTCTCTTCTGTCTGTTTCTTGAGACCCTCATGCTATCAGAGATCCAGGTTTATAAGTCTCCATGTATTACTCTGCCGTTGGGTCAAGGAGCAGTATATCCTGGGTTTGCGTGTAGACTTGAGTATTCCTGCACCCTGTTCCTCCCATCCTTCTAGTTCTAGTGTTAGTACTGGGAATACCTTCTGTCTCTATACCTGATAAAACATTATCTGTCTGTACATCCAGGAGGTTGACAGGAAAATGTAACTACACTTGACAGAGCCTGCTTGTGTTCCACTGCTCAGAGATGTTACTTGGAATATGGATCGTACTTATTTTTTTGCTTGAGATTAATCATGACTTGGAAATCAAGAACCACAAGTAATGTATTACAAATAAAAATGTATTTTCCAGTATCATGTGGTAAAAATCCATGTTTTCTAGATCATTAACAAAGGGGGAAAAAAAGATTTCTCAGGGATAAAGAGAGTGATTTCCTGTATAAAAAACAAATGTCTAAGGCAAAGCTTTTTCTTAGCTATATCCACTGGGTCCAGTACTGATTGTTTCAGCATAAAATTGCTGTGTGTTTCAGTTTGCCCGTATTGTGGTGTAAACGTATTTTGAATTGGGGTTAATACATCACATTCAGCTCAGAGTTGTGTTGTTTCTAATAGCAAAGTGACCTGTCTGTGCAGGGATATTACCTGCTTGTTGTAACACACCTGGGATTCTTTTAGGGCTTAGAAAATATGTTGTGTTTCTGAATTTCTTCTTTCTAGAAAGCTAGCACTTCTTTGCACTTTGCATGCTCAGAATGTATAAAATGGATATTTAGTATGTGATATGTAATGCAAATAATAACATTTATTGTTAGATGTAGTGGTAGCATGGTACTTAGCACAATGGGAAATGAAAAAGGTAGCTTGGTGCTTCCTTTTTTTGCCTTGGGACTCAGGAGATGGAGGTAAGTTTTTTTTCTATTCATACATTATCCATGTGCCTGAGCACTGCTTTTGAATCTAGGGTTTGTTTTAATTCCACCAACATAAATGTAAGTAAGTGTTCATGTCAAGTTGTCTGGGCTTTGCTCTTAAGCTTTTTATCTGTAAAATGAAGATGTTGAATACTTGCTTGCCTTGTAGGTATTGTGAGGACAAATTCTCTAGCCTTGTGGCCAGTGTTTAACTGTAAAGCAATTTTTTAGGTTATGTATATTGTTTGTCTTAAAATGCTCTCTATGGGGACAAATAACAGCAAAGACCACAGTGATAATCTTTATCTACATCACCCTTTTAATCAAATCCAAAGGATTCTGCAGTTACAAAGTGTAACATGATTATTCATCTTCATTGGATCACGCGTTATGATCAAAACATAGGCTTGAGACAATGCATACAAGATGAGATTGCAGGGTGTATGACTAAACTCAATAACAGAGATTGGCTAGATCTGAACAGCCTCTGCTCAGCTGTAATCCGTAACAACTCCCTGTTATTTATTAAATATAGTTATTTATGTTGTATCTTGATCTTTCTTGTGAGTACAAAGGTACAACTGATGGTTTAGGTTTAGCAATTATGTCACGCGAAACTCCCCACTGTAGAGTACACAAGTGTATTTAAAGTCCGTTTCTAGCTGTATATTTTGATGACTCTTAACTTTGGATCAAAAGCCTCTCCTGGTTGGTGGATGAGGAAGGGTTTATCATGGAAAGTGGATTGTGTCCCAAAGCCATGAGCAAACCCTCCCTTTGCCCCATCACATGTACGATTCCTACCAATATAATCAGTGAGAAAAATTCCCTCCTAATGCCCAGTCTGACAACTTTTAAAATCTTGAACACGCAAAGAGAGAACACCAACCTCATCTCTGAAAATTGTACACCAAGAGACATAGCAGTATACCTTATGTCCTGTTTCTAGCTCTAGTTTACCACAGTTATTTCAAAAGATCATTTTCAGTTAGAAACCAAAATATAGGTCTATTCTGTGAGGAAAAGAAAACATGATCCCATTTTCTTTCAAAGCATAGGATAGCACAAGATTCAAATCACAATCGCATTTTCTTACATGTTTAGAGCTTGTATTTTCGCTATTTAGGTTCCTTTCTATGGCAGCAGAATGTTATCGTTCATTAATCCAAATTCTAGTTATGGCTGTAATACAATTAATCAGTAGCTGGTGATAAAAGTAATTGCATTTTTCTGACTTTCCTAATTCGTTAGAACAGTTTTGGCAGTTGTTACTGTTAGCTGAGAAAGAACTGTGTTCTCAGAAATTACTCACAGGGGTATATTCCAGTTACAAAGATGCAGTTCTGGGTCATCTAAAGGGCATACTAAAATGAAGTGAGGGAAGCATATAAAAGTTATCACTGAAAAATAAACTTACTGAACCAATGTTAATATGATATTCAGAAGCAGGGTTTTCTTAAAGTCTAACTTCAAATATTCCCATGGATCAATGACTCACTGTTTTCATGATATAACACATCAACTATTTTCTGTTTATTATTTCAAGGATTATAAACAAAGACAATTATACTGAAGTTAGTTAATTTTATAAGATTCAGATACCACTGTATTTTCTAATTGGTAAACTTTATTGCACAACACTGATATGGATATACTGAACTGGAAGGCAGGAGTGAGGAGCAAAATGAAGCCCCCATAATCCAAGGGGAAATGGGATGAGACCTGCTACACCACTTAGACACACACAAGTCTATGGGGCTGGATGGGATTCTCCTGAGCGTATGGAGGGAGCTGATGGAAGTGCTCACCAAGCCACTTTCCATCATTTCTCAGCAGTCCTGGCTAACTGGGGAGGTCCCAGTTGACTGGAAGTTAGTAAATGTGATGCCCATTTATGTGACATTCCTTTACAGACCACTGCAAGGCAAAAATCAAACAAACATTTACTTCCTCATGAAAATACTTTTATTCTTCTGCATGACAAATATCTGGTGTCCTAAAGGTACTCTTGAAAATAGTTGCCAGAGTGCCAGATAACATAAAAATTCAAGTTTACTCAAACTAGCGAAGCAAGTCATCACAGTAACAGAGAATACTCATAGGGAACAGACGAAATGAGACAAATTTAAAAACAACCAATATGAAACGTTCGTACTAAGAGCACTAGAAGTACTGGGAAAACACACCTGCCTTCCGTGGATCTTGTAGAACTGATTAAGATAACTCCTAAGGATCCTAAAAAGGAATGAGATATTTTTTTTTCCTCTGGATTAATGGATGAGATGGAAATGAAGGAGGGAGGAGAGGCTCACAAGCCTGGAAGCATTCCTTCTTGCCAGGAGTCAGGGTGTCTGGGAGCCAGCAGTCAGGCAGAGGACTTTTGTCTTAACGGCCCTGGTAATCAGTGTGTCTTGGGAATTCAGAGCATGGTATTTCCTCTCTTCTCCTAGATAAGAAGCTCTTCTGTAAGGATTTCTTTTTCCTGTGTATTTCCTATGTGGGAGATGTGACCTGATTGTCTGTGCAAGAAATAAATAAGGTAGATATCCATATGCACTGAATACACAAGATGAAATGGAACAAATATTTAAAGAAATCTAAGAGAGTCTATGGACTTTTTTGTAGATGGTCTGTTGTACACTTAGTACAAGTGTTTTGATTTTGTTAGTATTTGCTGTTTGGCACCAACATTTGGCTTATGACATCGCAGGCATACACAGGACAACCAACTAATAATTTTTTTTCTTACATGGTTATAACATATTTCAATCCTCATTTTCAGTTTTCACTGGCTTATTCTTAAAGCATGATCTTGTCCTGTGCTGATTCAATTATCATCAAACTGGGTGTGGCCATGATGGATAAATGAGTTCGCTTTCATCTGTTAAGCAAGTCTTTCTCAGTATTTGGTAGGAAAATCACAGAGAACTCCGAGCAACAAAATATGGCAACTGTCACTGAGTAACAAAACCTGAAAATTAAGTGGTTAAAGCCAGAGGTGTACAATACTGAAGCCTTCTATAAATTACAGTAAAATCTCAGCGAAGAACTTGGCCCTTCAGTCTGCTGAAAAGGGGGTTTATAGTTTGCCTGAATGTCTTCAAGAAGAAATTTAAAAGTTTATTTATTTGGACATTAGTGATCCTATGGAATTGACTCAAGTATCTCTTTTCTCTTAGACTCTCAAAGTTTGTACAGATTACAGATAAGGAGATATATTCACTTGGTGTATAGATTTATGGTAAGGGAAATATATAAATGATACATTGTATGGCTAGTGGTTTTGAAGCATTTTCTTTGTTTCTTTTTAGAAAGTACCTATTATTTTTAACATATTTGATTTTCCAGCACTCTTTTAGGTTAACATTCTTTAGAACAACCACAGTTAGACTGTCCAACTGCCAGAATCTGTGCTGTAAGATCCCATGTAGCTTTTTTTTTTTTTTTTTTTTTTTTTTAAGTTGCCAAATGGTCCTAATTTCAGATTAGTTAGATTTTGGCAGACAGATCTGATCAGCTATCAACCTAGCATCATCACTTTTGTCAATAACCAAAAGCTTGCCAGTGCTTTAATACCAATGATTCCTGTATTTTAGAATTTACTGGATGGCAGCTGTCCCAAAGGATGTTCCAGAAACCTGCAAGTGAATTATTTTGATTTACTGCCTTGGCCCAGTGCAGATGATGCTTACTATGTGAGAACTGGCAGATGTGTACGAGAAGGCATAACTGAGCTTGCCAGACAGTTTAGAGCTCTTTACTGGGTAGAGCTACAATATGTCCATTTTTGCGATTCAGACTAGAAACCAGGAAGATAGCTAATGCCCTTAGTAACAGTGTATGTATGACACAAGTGGGTTTCATTCAGATAAACCTATTGCTCACCCCAGCAACAATAGTGAATTTTTATCCTGGGTTTTCATCCTGGGTTAAATGGAATCATCAGAAACTTTTCAGTAGCATGGATTTACTAGAAATTTTTTGGTTGTTTTTAATTTAGGAGGGGGAAAACTTTCCAACTCAAAGAGGAGATAAACATCTCTCTGTGAGAATGCCAAGAAAAAAAAGACTATTTCCAGAATCTGATGGTATCAAGTTAGTTTCCAGATCATTCAGTACTCTTGGGCTAGAAGTTTTCTCATATTATGAGCAATTTAACCTTGCAATCCCTTCTGGCAAAGTGCTTAGAAGTAGTTAACATTGAAGTACATGCTCTCTAGCATATATAACAACTTCCAAAGCTGGTGAGCCACAGCTGACAATCCAGGGGCCCCTTCCTTGTGTGCAAATGTCTACTATTACCGTGAACTGCAACACTATGAAAAATTATTTTGGCTTCAATGAGTTAATTTGTAACCATCTTATTAGACAGCTTTTTTTGCTCGTACCTCTGTGATGGCTAATCCTATACAGGTTGTATTGGTTGCTTAGATATCAGTCTACATCGCTTGGGCAGAGGTGAGGGAAGGGTATTAGCAATAGTGTTACCTACTGCCAAATTCCAGTGCTTGGATCTGCACTATTATCTGGTCCAAATCTATCTGGAAATATGTTCAACTTTGGCAGACGGAAGCTGAAGCATTCTCAACTCTGGCACAGACACTTACAGTGGGAATTTCATTCAGTATCAAACACTTCAAAAAACAGTTTGGGGAAAATTGAGGAATCGTAGGCAATAAATACACCAAAAAACTCCAATTATTTTTGGGAATAGGGAACAATTTTTTTTTACTTATTATTAGGAGATGTAAAATTTGTAACCAAAATGCACATTTGGTTTTGCATTTTAGCAGCCATAGGTGCAAGCACTGTAATTTAATATTGAAGTCACTTAAGCTTAAGTTTGAAGTTGATGACCAGAAATAAACACTATTGAGCTATATGCAGACTCCTATAAAGCAAACCATTTATACAAATATACATTCTATTATTTCTTTAAGAGCTACAATGTTACACAAACTATACCTCCCAACATCCTCTACTTCTCAAATTTTTCATACAGCTGAAGTAAAAACCTTTTCCCTACTTCTCAAAAGAATACAAAACTTCAATCCCTGAAATATTCCAGGAGAAGTGAAATGCAGAAACAGCACAGTTATTGGTATAAATTTGTTATGTTGCTACTTTAAAATAGAGTAAGATTCACGCAGGAATGACTTGCACTAAATTATTACATTACCTAAGCATTATTACATTTATGGCAAAATTCAGGGAGAGAAAAAATAAAACCAACCCTGCAAAACTGCAGCATAGACTTTATAAGTTAGTTCTACACTAGCAGAAAGCAGTTATAAAAGTGCTTGAAAAGCAAAGTGATTACTGAGCTAGTCATTAACAGCTCTAGTTTGAAGATATCTCACTTGATTTAAGGATTAAACTCAAGACTTTTTTTACAGTCTAGCCCATAGTGGTTCATGAAACATGAAATAAGGTACACAGGCCAAAAATTTCTCTTCAGAGAATTTAACAGTTTAACTGGTGAACGTCTGAAGTGACTGGAGGAAGGAAATAATCTATATCCTTAGGTCGTAAACTCACAGTAGTGCTCTTTTTCCTCTTAGGTGTATAAGAGTAATTTTGCACCTAATATGACTAATGTCACTGTTCTGGCCTTCAGATTTTCTGTCAACAGACATTAAGAGAACCTACAGAAAGCTTCCTAAACAGCTTATATTCCATCAGCTACAATGTGAATTGGGTTACAGAATTTTTCTTGTCATAAAGATAAATGGCAGTGGCTTTAAAAAACTGGCAATTTTATTTTGGGTAGACCACTGCATTTAACAGATACAGCATTTGCCTTCCTTTGCCCTGGGTAATAGCTTTTGACAACTGGATTTTCCAGTTGCGTATGCCATGTATTAGGATTGGGGATGGGGTAGTTGAGAGACAGTTTCTGTTTCCCAAGATGGTCTGTATCATCAGATCACAGAAACCCAATTGTTGGCATTGATCATCAGTCTGGTAATTTGGTAAAAAAAAAAAGCTCTGAAAAGATGTCAATGCACCTCTGCACTTATTTCTCTCAAGAATGTCTGGTGGGAAAGTTTTTCTGTCATCTGTGGTTACTCAGTAAAATTGTCAGAAGGTTGTGTAAAGTTGGTTACAGATTACTTCAAAGTAAAATGTTGCAGAATCCAATCAGTAAATGTCAAAAACTAAGGATCAGTTTGAAATGAGCTAAACTAAGTTAATTACTGACTTTATGAATTCAGGTGATTCTAAGAGGATTGTCTCCATGGCAATGCAGTTTGTGAATAATTAGTATGATAAATAGATTTGATGCAAATACTGTTTTGACTACTTTGTTTTTGCTACTGTGGTAGTGGCTAATGCCACTTTGTGGTTTTAAATTAATCCGTGGGCTAACAGTCAAGTGGTTAATAATTGTGTGTTAGGTATCTGTCACTTCTATTTGATTTAAGACCGTTAAATATAAACAGATAAGCAGCAGTTTTGAGGCAAAAGAGGGTAGTAAAAATTGTTTTGCCATGGCGCACACTGAGTTTTCAAAACACTTTGGCAACTTCATGAAAGAAGGAAGAGATGCATATTGGGGAGTGGTGGGGTTTTGGTTGATACGAAATACTAGCTGAATAACTGGCAAGTAGCTGTTATTACTATGAGTGTGATGTGTTGTTTTAGGATTTTCTAGTTCCCTTGATCACTGTTTTTTTTCCTTTGGTTGCTGCTTGAAATCATACTTCTGGCCATGTCAACAGCATAGGATGCTAACGTTATATACTTGTGGTTTGAGGATAAAGCCTGCTGTACTTAGACAAGTTTTGATGGTCCGTCTGTGAAGACTGGTGGGATGTCTATCTTATTCTGGGACCTTCTGTCTTCCATCAGAATGGCAGCCCAGTGGTCATACTTTCTGCTAGATCAATTCCCAAGGGAAAACCCTGGCACACCCACATGATCTGGAGCAAAAGAAACAGGAAAGAATGAGGACAGAGCAGTAGACCTAAGAATCTTGTCTCATCACTAGATTATGTTATCAAAAAAAAAAAAAAGTAGTTCTGCGGCCAAAATGATATTCTCCTCCTTCATACCATCTGCAACATCTCAGATTCAGGCTGTTTTGAGTTACAGAAATCTGAATTAACTATCTCAGCTAGTACTTGTTTTGAGCCCTTTAAATTGTGACAGAGTTTCTCACTTTTGCAGACAAAAAATGATAAAAAGAAGCATAAAAAGTTGGCTTTCAAGATGTCAGAGAAAGGCAGCAAATACTCTGCTAGAAATTCAGTTGGTTGAAGTAGAAGTAGTAAATTCACTGAAGTAGTGAATGTTTTTGTAAGAATTTTGTCTTATAGCCCATGTGTTCGATGCAGTCTGTTCTGGCTAGTAAAAAAAAACAAGAAAATACTAAGTCCTTTGCCCAGATGTGGGATAATGCAACCTGCTGTGTGAACCATCAGCAGTAGGTAACTCTATGCATACATTTTCCTGTTTAAAAAAAGAAAAAGAAGTAATGAGGTGGCTTACCTCACTTCCATGGAGGCTGTATCTCCTTGCATTTACCATGATGAAAGACCACTGTGTTGCAGTCTGGTCTGCTCCTTAATGCTACATGGTTTTTATAATTTTTATTTTTCATTATAGACAGATGTTTAAACTGGCTGGCCTGAGTGTGGCTTCTGTTTGAGTGTTGCAGTACTGACGGGGGCTGCCAGGGCTGGTTACAGCCTTGGGGAAACTTCTCTGTCTTTCCCTCCACACCACACTGCCAAAGCCTCCATGAACACAGATGTGGAGCGGAATGCCTTTCGTTACATTAGACACACACACATGCACAAACTGAGACATCAAATCTGATGCAGCCACACTTCATGCTGTGTAATTTCTCCTCTTTGCAAGATGTTTTTTTCTTTTTTTTTTTTTCCTGAAAAACCCTATAAAATTAAGTTTTGTTTTGTTTTGTTCTTTTTTTTTTTAAGGTTTTAACTTGCCCAGTTTGGGTTTCAGTGATTACCTTGTGCTGTAAACTATTCAATAGTATTATCAAGGGACCAGTATGCAGTCCAAGAACCTTGCACAGGTGTCCTCCTGTACTTTTGAAAGTGCATAAAGTCATGACTAACCAGGTAACAGAACACACATGAAGTTTGGGGCCATAAGAGGGAGATTGTGTTTTAAACAAAATATGGATGCCCATGACAGTAGTAACATGAACCAAGTAGAGCATTAATGAACAGAAGTGATTTTTATAATGGCAGTGGTACATATCACTGATGCTAAGTTGAAATCAGTGGTTGTTTTCCCACTATTGAGTGTTAAAAGGTGGTTTTGTAGCTTTAAAACTTCTAATAGGTCCTGTTAAAGATTTATCAAGAAGCAGAGAAACTTTCTATCCAAGCAGCAATAACTATTTGCCTAGTCTGTAGTCCAGGAAGCTAAAAAAATACCATTGCATTTTTCCCTAAGAAATGCTGAGTTGGAAAACCCAATATCTAAAAAGGACCAAGGAAAAGATACTAGTTTGATACAGGGCCCTCTATAATCCTCTGAAAACTGTACTTCCATGTATAATGGTCTGTGTTAAATAAAGTGAAATGAAACATGTACAATATAATTTCTTTTACTAAAGTAACATCTTAAAAATTTAAGCGTGCTCTATGATACTAGTAGTGTTTGCATGAAAAGTTAACTAGCAAATAGGTAGGTAGAGGCAAAATCTGAATGTCATTGAGCATAGTATACACCAGAAAGGTACCAAAGACTAAGCAGAATCTAAGGTATTCCAAATTTCTTTATAAATACGGTAAATCACATCTAGTTTCCCTGATAGATGAAACAATATGACACGAGCCTAATTAATCACTCTTATGTAAGAGAATAACTATTCACAGCTGGCTCAGCTGCCAAAAATGTAACCAGTAAATGTGAAAGTGTAACAGCAGTAAATGCTGCAGATCTTTTGACAACTGAGAAAATATTCTGCCTGTTAACAGGATGATATGATTTATTGCAGTCTCTGCAAAAGATATACACTTTTTGAATATGGGAAACTTTACAATCTCATTCTGTATCTAGAAAACTTTAAAAAACAGCTAAAATATTAGGTGAAACAGTTTAACTAAAACTATTAATTACCAAATGTATGCTGTGTAAAATTATAAAGTGACTTTTTATGGAAGAGAAGACTAGTTGTAGCTTCAGTTGAACACCTACAGGGTAGCCAGTGAGAGTCATAGCTGGAGATCTTGATCACATTTCTGTTGCTCTTTCTTTAATCCTTTCCTCTTACCACTATCTATGTTATAATGTGATACAGATTAGCTCAAAAAAAAAAAAAAAATAGTGTTAAGGCTCCAAATTCATGTTTGTGTGTACACATGACTTAGGTACCAAACGGACGCTGTTACAATGACAGTCATGCTGTGGAACTGAAGCGCAGCATGGAAGACAGAGGTAAAGATCCTGCAACTTGACATATTTGTGATAGTAAATATGTCTACAAGTAAATATGTATTGCGCATATATGGTAAGCATAGCACTTTTTCAGTAGCATAGGCTACAGTCAGAGCTTAAAACACCCAGTTGCCCAATCAACTGAAGCACAACATGTCACCAGATATGTCACTGGCAAGGTACGCTTGCCAGTGGAAGAGCTGGATCCTGAAGGTCATCTCTCTCTCTCTCTTTTTCTTCTCTCTCTCTCGATTCACACTCCAGGAGTTCATTAAACTGATTAATTGTTTTCTTCAGCAGGCTCAAAGCTTCTCTTGTTCATACCAGTCAAGTGTGTTTGATGTTTTCTTGGGAGAGACAAGCATTAATTGCTGAATAAGCATTATTTCAGAGGATTATAATGAAAAATCAGTGTTTGTGGGTAAGCTGCATTTGAAATCACTGTACAGTATTAGGCAGTGGCATTGTGTAAAAATACTCATTTGGAGAAGTGAAGAACCTGCTTTCTCCAAAGTATATTTGCCCTTTTTACCAGATTATTTTCTATTTCTCTCAGACTTTCAGTTGCTGTTTGCTCTGTCTAGTTACTGTCCACTTATTACAGGCATCATCAGCACAGGCCTTGTGACTACAGGTTGTATCCAGATTGTACCACAGGCTTTGGCATCACTAGCCTTGCTCACTGGCACATGCTTTCAATATGCAGGACCTCTCATGGGATTACATAAACTGTGTATTATACATAGAGTTCCTTGCTAAACCAGAGCGCCAATCCAGAATTTCACTTGTGTTCAGAGATTGAGTTACCACACTGACGCACAATATGGTGATAGGGTGGCTGCATAGAAGCAGCCAAGGAGAAAATTTGAAAGACTGTTTTAACATTCATATCTCCCATCCCACACTCCTTCAAACTGTTGGGTAGAGAGCCAAAGTATTTGAAAAGTAATCTCTACAGTAGCTCAGGTACAAACCTTTGAATTTATCAAAAATAATTATTTGCATTGGTACAAATATTTGGCAGTGTACAAAATGTGAATTATTCAGGAGAAGATGGTGGGATGAAATCAGCAAAAATAAATAAACTAAGTGCCTGTAGCATCAGCAATACACATATCGTGTAAGAAAAGTCCCAGAAACATAACAGTATCAATTACAATTAAATTAATTCTATCAATTATATGAAAGATATATCAATACAGTAACATTGCTATTAATACATACTAACACAATAATGTATTTATAATTAAATTTTATATAAAGATAAGAATACATTAATTATAACCTGTAACACAGAAAAACATTTGAAAATAAACATGCAAAAAAGCTTTTGCTGAATCTAGAAACAGTAAATCGAAATGTATTAATCTCATAATCATGCTGATTTCTACCTATTATGTTCTCCATAATGACTGTGAACAGCTCTTCCAGAAGCAAGTCTAAGTAGACTGGATTTCTCCATCATCGTTTTGTGGTTCATTAGATTTTTATGAGCTGTAGTAGCCAATGAGGAAGGATTAGGAACTCTTCCAGGAATTATATTCATGCTTCATTAGTTTTAAGGCCATTTTTCAGCCTCATGCTTGCTTGTAAAAAAAATCCTTATTCTCTGTGGAGTAATGAAAGAAAAACCCTATCATCTTTACAAGCTTGTATTTTCCTCAAATAGCATATTCTTTTCTCAGCTAAGAGGTACAGAAAATTGTGGCTGCCTGGAATTCTACAGGTCCAGGCTGTGGCCTTAAATATAATGGGCATTCATGTAATTGAGAAGTCATTATGAAACCATCAAAGACAAACATATCTAGAAACATGAGTGGCATTATAAAAGTTGCTATTCTTGAAATACAGATAATGATATTACAACTTACTGAGGAAACATTCACATTTGAGAAAATTATTGTCTGTGAGCAGTATATACACATTAGAAAAGGCAATGAATGATTCTTCTTCAGGAAGCCACCACCTTCAATGTCACGTCCTGTAATTATCTGATCATAATTAAAAATATTGAGTAATCAGCTGTCTGTGACAAAATGAAATAGCCATCTGCAGTGGCTGATTGTATTTTTCAAACATCTAATAGGACTTACAATTAAGACAATATACAGTTCATTTCGCATCCACTCAGATTTTGGGGTTCTTTTATGAGCTTGTTTCCATGGTCATCACTCACTATCATTTTTTTTAGTGGCTTTGTGCAATGAGGTTTATATGTAGTGGCAGAGTTTTAAGTTCCTGATTAATGAAAAATGTTGGAATGAAATATAATTACATAAAACATAATTTCATAGAAAAAAATGCTTACAGAAACTGAAAAAAACTCACAAGTATTTTCCATAACGTGGTAAAGACAGTTCATTTTCTGGAAATAGATGAAAATAAGATTTTGTTCATATTGGTTAATCGTATAATAAACTACCACATGGATTCAAAGAAAAGGTCTTGTAAAACTCTGGTAAAACTTCTGGGTTGCTTTGTATTAAACCGGTTAAGCAAGTTCTGCGAAGATTAATTTAAACTGGAGAAATGCAGAGAACAACTACAGGATAATAGTGGCAAACTTTTCCAGACAGGGGCTGCAAATACTTCCAACAGTTTCTTGTGATATAATAAAGGTGAAAAAAATGACAAGGTTAATCTGTATGTAGTTGACTACAATTTTCAAATCAACCTAAAAAATAGTAACCTGGATTGCACAGGTATGCAAGAAGTAAGCAGCTCCACATAGAATCATGTAAAGTCCAGCAGCATTTGTCAGTTCTAGCTCAAAACTGGCTCTGCCAAGCTGGGGTTTGCTCCTGGGAATTCACTTATAAGTAGCTGGACAGGTATTAGAACGAACTCTGGGTCTGGATCTTTCAGGGCCTCAGTAAACACTGTTTTCCCCCAATTCCTAAGCATTTGACAAGCCCACTAGTATTTGTCACAAATCAGTTTGAAGAGGAAATAACCATTCTGAGATCTTCTTTTCGCAGGTCTTTTTCACATGCTTTGGTACAAGACAACCTGGACTAACAATTCCCTTCGTTCTAGGGAAATTTTTGAAGAAAACAGGCAGCAAATATGAAGGCTTTCAGCTATTGAGTTCTTCATTGAAATTCAGATACCAGAGTAAAAATTCTGAAGAACAGCAATTACACCAATTGCATGCCCAGCATTTTGTTGCCTCTAAAATTCATCTGTCTTATTTTTAAAAGCATAATTGTTTCAAGTGGGTTTATCTCTATGAAAAAATATAATCTTTATATCTTTGTTGATGGTTACTCAAATTATAAATGGCACAGTGCTGAAATATTTAAATAGGGGATTCAGTGTTTTGACACTTGTCTCGCTGCCTGTTCCATCAAAGAAGTGAAAGATAATCCAAATGACTAGGCAGATTTTGTTCTGTCTGGGTGGTACATCTTTCTCATTGCTAATCATGTCAGAAACATTTCATGATGGCTTGAGTATAACTGGCAACAGTTACCTCCATTTTGTTTAATGTGTTTGGCTCTGAAACAGTGATGTAACAATTTCAGAAAGATGCTCTCTTCATTAAGTCAATTATGTGAGCACGTAAGAACCCTCCTGGATACCAAAAGGTACATTGTGTATCACAGTACATTGTGTATCACAATGTACTGTAAATTCATCTTTGCATCCACACAGTGAAGATAATTCTGGTGGAAATCAGAATAACTTTGTGCTGTTATTTTCCCTCTCAAATACATGAAAAATGTTTCTCTTCACTGAAGTTCACCTCTTTGAGTTTAATTTGAAAAATTATAAAAACCCAACACACAACTCACAAACTTTTCACAGGAATAGTTAGCATACAGTGTAACAGGCTTCTCTTGCCTTTTGATATGGGCTTTGTCTCTCACTGCCAATGTCTAGTGTTATAAATGTTATTCATTCATAGATGTTTTGGCTATGCTGTTAGGGAATATTTTTTTCTGATGATACTACATTATCGCTCATCTGAACCTCCTAGTGCTCCTACTGATGGCTATGGCTCACCTACTGAGAGACTGAACACACTTTAATTGGTTCAGGCTCTTTGCATGGGGATTTCCAAAGCTCAGAAACCACAGTATGAGATGGAACTAGTTCCCAGCTCTGAAATTATCCTGAATCTGTATTTTAAAATTATGCTACAATTATTACTAAAGTAAAATAACAGGCAAGGATTTGGTTTGGGTCTTCAAGGTATTTTCTTTACCAATGTCAGAAAACTTACTGTATTTGGAAGTGTCAAAAGACATTGAAGTTTAACTATTTCAAGTTTTAATATGATACAGGTAAGACAATGCATGTGGGCAGGTGGATAAGATGTGCAATTCGAAGAGCAAATTTCTGTACATCTAGCTGTGTTAATGACTTCTTGAAGAAAAATTGCATTTCTGTCTTCTGGATAAACTCGCAGAAGCTTGTGAAGGTTTATATAGCCTGTGACTTTTAAAAACTGTTAACCAAATATGAGCTACCTGAAAATAAATTGGGAAAAAATTTTTCCTGGGTGTAGAGTCAGAGTTGGTTCTAGGTAAGACCAGTCTCTGCACCATGCCCCAAGAGAGGAAATTTTGCGTGCCATGGTTCAAAGTCATCCTGAATCCATCTGGCTTTGAGTAGACCCATCATATATTTGAGCGTAAAGAGGATTATGAAAATCATAATTTTCAGCTAGAAAATCATGCCAAACAGCTCCAGAATAAAGCAAAGAGGCAGCTGTAGCATTTCCATGACAGGGACAGAAGATCATGATGGCAAATCCATATCTAGGTTGTGTTGTGATCTGCATGTTTATTACTTGAGTGAAGTATTGCTTAAGTGATGAATGAGTCCTTCCAGAGCACTCAAAAAAATTGTGCAAAGAATCCCACATGGCACCGCACCTCAGGCTCATGAAGAAAACAATCTTCAATTGACCAGAATCCATGGATTACATGGCACCATCATCTCCCCTGGTCTCTACAGTTGGACCCTGATGTCCTAGGTGGCATAAGGAGTAGCTCCAGCTCCACCTGTGTGTGTGCAGAGGAGGAAACATTTGGCTAGGAAGCTAAACATTTGCCTGAGGCCAAAATACATTCGGGTTAGACTGGAGAGTTTCTGCATTGTTGCCTTTGTAGCTTAGACACAACACTTGCAGGTTGTGTGTGTGTTAACTCTCATATATCTATGAATCCCTGAGTTCATGGGTCTTAAAAGTTTGTATGCATCATGGACAGCAAGGGACCTCCCAGGAATCTCCATAACCTAAATCCCCAGCTATTGCATACAGCTGTGGCATATTCTCTTTTTCACAAACCACTAGAATAAACTAGAATAAACTAGTTCAACTTCATTTGTTCTTAGTGAGTTACATACATTTCACTTGCTTGTGCTTCTGCTACTCTTACAGGGCAATTCTAGAAACTGAATTTCTTCTCTTAATTTCCAGTCTGAAATTACCCATGAACTATTCATATACACTCCTTCTCCAGCCTTCTCCTTCAATTTCAATAGCTCTTCTTTTTCTGTCGTGTGGCCTACTAGAGTTTCAGCTCACTGTCCATACATTTTGTTTGATAGTCATAGTGTCATTTGAAACACATGAAACTTTGAGGCAGCTCACTTCCTTTTCCATGATACACTTCAGAATAGCATATGTAGTTGTGGGTATTTGTTTTACTAAGCCAGACAAACCAAGCTTTCATCATCTTCATGTCCTTTCTCTGCCTGAATTCATCTTTCTAGACGCTACAGGTTGTACATTTTATTCCAGCTGAGTTTTGGCCAGATCTCTGTCAATAAAATGTACTTAATTTTGCTGAAAGCACCTATAAGGTTATATCCAAAGGTACCATTTAATTCATCTTTAAACAAACACACAAACCCCAGGTTTTTGCTTCAAGGAAGATGACACTTCTTTTCACTTTGACAAGGAGTTTTCTTACTTATTTTGCTGTTTTCTATTGAGCAACTGACATGTAGCACTGAGGGTTTAGGTAGCCATACTTCTAGAAAATACTTATTTTCTTAATGAGATGGGTTGTATTTAGCAGTCCTATGCATGGTCTGCTGTTGAGTATAGAATGCAGATGCTTACTTACCTATGCTTGTGAAAGAGTGAAAGATCGTGTAATAGAGTGCTGTGAAGTGTGAAACATGTTCCATGAAACAACACATTTTCCATGTTATGGGAGCAGTTCCAGCTACATACCGTTTAAATATCACCATCAGCATCATGCAAAGTAAATACATACCAGACTCAAAACTGGTATCAGAATCAGTCATGTTTTACCACTTGAATCCTCAAACCTTGAGATGCTCCCCTTATTACTAAGCTTCCTACAGTGACATTGATGCTCTGAAGCCTTCTAACAACTGGGCATTTGCAGTTGTGTTCACGGTGCCAGGCCAACTCAAAGCTTCTCAGCACAGGCAGAATTCAAGGTTAAGTGTCAGTATCTTCAAATTCTCTGTGTGCAATGGCTTCAGTCCAGGCTGAGGTTTTAATTTGTCTTCTCTCAAACATTCTCTCCTTTCTACGACAGATTTTAGCCCTCCTTTTTGCCTCAGCTCCCACTTCTCCTGTGTTCATCAATGTTGTCAGAAAGTAGTAGTATCTTGAAAAGAATAAAAATATAGGCTATATGAGGGATAACTGACACTCCAGACTGCTTCCCATGCCAAGACAATACTAATTCTCTTTTCCAGGGCTTTGACCTCCTTTTTGAGACTACAGTGGAACATTCCTGATTGTATCCTTATTCTCTTAGCAGTGTCTTCCTGATGTTTGTAGATATCCTTTTTTTTTTTTTCCAGTAAGTACGCAGTCCTCTTTGGCAAATGACATTTACGGTATTATATATAGACTGTTATATAGCCTTATGAGCAAAAATTGCCAAATTTGTAACATTCACATTCAACATCGTTGGAGGCTAGGCTCCTCCAAAGCTAGTTTTGCTCACATACTGGTTCACTTATGGATTCATCCTGTGTTGAATAAATAATGCAGGTTTTCCCCACCTTTTGTCTTCAGAAAATGATTTAATGTAAAATACAGTTCAAAGTGAATTCAAGGTGCCTCTGGTTTTCTCTTTAAATGTTTTATTTTCTTATTTTCAAAGAGCATGAGTATGCTTTTATATTGAAATAAAAAATTAGGAATGTAAATATGACTGTGTGCTGCATATAGAACAGCAAAGCACCACTTGCTAATTTCTCACATGTTGGGATATTTTGTACAGTTTCCCGCTACTCTCAAGTTGCAAGTCATTTGCATTACAAATAATGGACTGAAACCAAACTAAGCAGGAGTTGCTCAGAATAGAGAAGAGCCAAGACCTGTGGTGCGAATGAAATAAATTAACTAGTCACTACTGTCCTCTGCAATATGAAGACACAGCAGAAGATTGGACTGTAAGGTCGAAGGAATTTTTTCTCCATAAGCAAAGCATCATGCTCCTTTGACCACCAATGACACCTTCTGTATTGATAAGGTTTAATTCAGATGTTTAGGTAGTAGAAGTTTTTCTTTAATTTAACATGAGACATGTTAAATCACAACCCAGAAAACAACCATAGTATGGTAATTACATAGATCAGTAAAAGGGCCATTACTTCTGTAATTTAATCAATATAGTCATTATCAATTTCCATTCTTCTTATCTGTTTTCTTTTTAAAGCTCCAAAAGAGAGATTCATGTTTTTCAAAATGTAGCTTTGAGTTATGTAATTTAATTTACAAATGTATTGTCCTTAATTTGTTCCCCTCATCTATTTGTGCAAATACTGAAAGGAATCAGGAGTCTGTTCCTGCAGATTTTATTGTTTATGTTTACAAGAAATAATGTGACAAAAAAGCTTTAAACAAACAAAAGTGTAAATATTTTTGAGGAAGAATGTTGTTCACATGCAATTACATGCCAGTTCCTTCTGAGAAGATGTCTTCAGTATAACGGTGTTAATTGTCAATGACCATCATTTCAGAGCCTGTTTAATGGATATTATGTGTGCCAATTGAAAAATATGGAAAAGCGTCCAGTTAAAGCAGAATGTTATCAGATCTTTTTTCTTGGGTTTCTTCACTAGAAGAGAAATAGCATAATATCCATGTTTAATGAATGATTGACCTAAGGTTTTTCAAAATAGGAATTTCAGGCCGAGCAGCTACTGGCTAATATAAACCCTTGATCCTTTTCATCAATGAATGGTGTGACTGTTTGGAATCCAAGGTAATTTCTTGTTGTAGATTTTCTGCAGTTTTTCCTATCCACAACTTGCAATAACTCTGGTTTATTCAGGTGCATCTAGATAGCGTTTAGCAAAGCGAGCGATGTGTGCAACATGTAAGGTATGGCTCTGTTTTCTGGAGCTCCCCAGGAAGCTGGTTGACAAATAATGGGTAGTATAACCAGAAATTAAATGAGTTTAAGATTCAGGAAACAGATTTACCAGCTCAGACACTCCATAGCCTGAAAATATCCTTCAAGATTTTGTAATGAAGGATGTGTTAAACATCTGTTATTTCTTTTTAATATTAATGCTTACATTGTTAATGCTGTGGTATCTCAGAGCTGTTTTTGACAATATGTAGGTGGTGCAAATTAATAATAATATCTTTAGTTAGTAACAATGTAGTTAGAAAGTAGAGAAAGAAATCAACAGCAACAATAGGATAGCTAACTCTAACTGTTCAATATCAAAAAATGTTCAGTTTGGGTTGGATTGAGGTTTAGACCTGTTCTTATTTTTTTTTAATAACAACTGTTTTCTATTCACCAGTTTTGCATAAAAGAAAAAAGATATTCTTTTATGAAACATAGAAAAATCTTCCATATTATTAATAGAATTTATAGTACATTAAAGGGAAGCTGTTCTAATGAAAATCATCTATTTACTTTGAAACCCATGTTCAAACTGATGCTGGAAATAGATGGCAATAAGCAGTGAAAACTTATCACTTTATCACTTTATTCATGAAAGAATTAATTTATCTTAGCAATTAGTCATTTCAGGGGGCAGCTGTAACTCACATTTTTTAAGATAGTTTTATTTAAATATAAATTGCTTGAAGGGAGATAAAGGCTTTTTCTCCACCCTATTATATCTTTCATCCATAGGCAATATACAGAACAACCACTGGAATTTGTGTGAGCAGACCTGGGAATTGGCCCAGGGTTTTTCACATCACAATCCCCATTTCCTGCTGCAAATGCATTGAAAAGTCTTGTAGGTTGACCCCAGACAACAGCTAAGCACCCACACAGCTGCTTGCTCACTGTCCCCACCCCAGCAGAAGGTGGGGAGAGAATAGGAAGAGCAAAAGCAAGAAAACTCATGGGTCAAAATACATTCAGTTTAATAAGTGAAGGAAAGAGAAAAAATACAAGTGATGCAAAGGCAATCACTGATCACCTCCCAAAAGCAGATTGATGTCCATCCATTCTCTGAGCAACCATCATCTTGGAAGCCAAGCCCCTGTACCCCTTCTTTCTCTTCCCTCTACCCCAGGTTTCATTACTGAACATAAAATTGTATAGCTTGGATTACCCCTTTGGCCAGTTGAGTCAGCTGTCCCAGCTGTCTCCTCCCAGCAGCTTGTTTACCCCTAGTCCACTCACTTCATGGCGGGCAGGGTTGGAAAAAGACAAAGCCTTTTTGCTGTGCAAGCACTGCTCAGGAATAGCCAAAACACTGGTGTGTTATCAACACTGTTTTAGCCACAAATCCAAAGCTCAGCACTGTAACAGCTGCTATGAAGAAAACTAAGTCCATCCCAGCCAAATCAGTACAAATCCTGAACTCTAATTTTAGAATAACAAGGTGTGTGAAATGTGTTACAAATCAGCAGAGAATCCCATCCTGCAAGTAGTTGAAGATGAAAAGTCAATCCAAAATCACCTTGTACAAATAGCAATAGGATATGATTAATTAGCAGAATTAGGCTTCTTGCATAGGTAACAAAAATATATGTAGTTTGGTAGTCTGTAATAAGGCTGATCACTAATTCATGCTAATCAGAAAAAAAAAAAAGAATCCATAAAGACTGATTATACTACAGTCATTTAGAAAAAAGTTTCATATACTTTCCTATCACGAATTTGGTGCCAGTTACTAGCTAAGTTTAAGAGGACCATTCTCTGAAGTTTTATGGCAGCCTTTGTGCTACCATACCTGAATTTTTCTTGGAAGTGGACAAACACCTCTTGAGTTTAGATGTAAATTAATGAGAAGCCATTTATTTTGATATTGTATATATTTTCCATAAAGGGAATTTCTATTAGGCCTGCAAGACAGGATTCTAATCGTGGGCTGGATGTGAAGTGCTGTATATTGCTTGTACGCTGATAGATCAGCTGAACATTCTCCAAATGAAACATGTGAAGTTAACTGGCACTGTTTTTTTCTTATTATGCACCTCAGAATAGAGGAATATAAGTTAGTAGCAACATTCAGCAAAAAGGACACAGAAAAGTGTAAGCAATGAAGTCTGGAACTGCAAATCAAAACTCTTCTCATGCCACTTGAACTCTGACTCTATAAAGGCCTTCCTTTTTTTTTCACTTTTAAGGTTGTAAGCTATCAATAAAATCGCCCTACTCAAAATGGTTTGCCTCACTTCCAGGAAAGATCCAGATAGTAGGTGATCCTCTTGTCTGAATGTTAATACTGGTCACCCTTTTCAACACAAACACTATGAGGGGGGAATCTATTTAAGCAGGAAGGAGGGCCTGAGGTTCAAGCCTTGACTTCAGCTACAGCAATTCAAACTTGCTTTCCAACATAGTCTGAGGCCACTTTGGGCTGAAACGCTTCCTAGTGCTGGATTTAAGATACAGTAATTCTATAGTCTCTTGATGAGGAAGAATGAAATCCCAGATTTTGACTTCTGCTTCTAGTGCTGTTTTATATAGCAGAGACATGGATAAAATGTATGCTTGGGCCTGGCACCAGGACTGTGTGAATTATAGCAGTTTGGTAATCACATGACTCACATCAACACTTGTTTTACTTCTAAATTTCTGCTGTTTTGGTTTAGAAACAATTGTATTATAGGTATCTTGGGTTTTATTTCTAAGTTTTCCATCCAAGACTTGGTTTCATCATAGGCCAGATTTAAATCAACAATAAAACTCTATCAGCTGACAAGAAATGCCAGAATTTCTTGTAAAGAGTCCATGTTCTGACTAGGCTGCACAACAGACATCCTAGTCATGTCTGAATTTAAACCAGAGATCTCATGCTGGAGTTTGTCTTCAAGTGGCTTTTAAAGACAGGTCTGAACTGTGTCCTCAGGTACTTATTTGGAGCATGTAGATATACAACAAAAAAAGCATGCAGGTTCCATCTTTGCCAGTGCAACTTAAGTTCTCCTTCTGCTCAGTATCTGAACAAGAAGCTCGTATCTTCTTGGGCTATTATATGCTATGTGTTGTTAAGCATGGAAGTGTATTATTATCAGCCTTTACTGGACATATGTAGCTCAGTTTTATTTTTGTGTCATGACAGAAGGCAAATGAGGTTGATTAAAAGTATACTAGTGAATACATAATTCTTGTTTTCTTTTATATCTGTGTGCATTGCTTGGATTTTGTTGAGAGCTTTCTCCAAAAGGACTGCTGGGTTATGAGATGTTACCCAAGGTAAATACAAATTTGAGAAAATGCTTTAACATTGGGGTTTGATTTATCTGAAAAGTTCCCACACAGTTTACCACAGCTTTTTTAATGACTGTAGAAGCCTCCCACTCTTTATAAACTGTTTGTTACATTAATTAGGGTGCTGTTAGAAAACTAATTTCCCCCATAAAAGCTGCTTGGAGACGATGAGCATGGGAGTGGTGTGATGTGAAGAAGCACACTCATATCTTAAACTAAAACCAGGGGCTTTCTAGTCTAGGGACTTTAAAATAAAAGTAAGTTTGGTGCTTTGTAGACTTATATATATTGTCTTCCCACTTTTCAGGTCTGTCCATTGTTGGGAAAGAAAAATTAGACTTCCAAGATATGGCCATTGCACCTCTTCTTTATTAGCATGTGAAGTGCTTATTGAAAGTGTCAACAACATACTGGCCAACAAAACAAAAGAAATGCTTCCGAGAACAGGAGACAGTTTCTGAAAATCAGTATGTATGCATATCAGTTGCAATGCAAACTAGTACTATTGTACTCTGACAAAATCAACAAACAATTAAGTAATTAATGTTTGTTTCTCAAGATTTATTAAGCACCTGGATAGGCAGAAAACTGGCTGCAAAATACTTAAACCTGCATGTGGTATGTAATACAAAACAAGTTTTGAAATCAACTAGCCCAGAGAAAGAAAAATGCTTTAATTCATGCCATGGCTGTAACACTTTCAGGGTTGTTTCTACATGGCCTTCTTTTAGAGAAAAATTTACTTTATTAGTCCTTCAGCCATTAGCTCTTTATACCTTTTGCCATAGTGCTATTGGTGATATATGTTATTTTCTCCATACAATTTCAGTACTTTCTTTTTAATTCTCCAAGATGGAGCTTTGCTGTATGTAGGGGCCATCAAACAGAAAGTGTAGTATTGCCATAAGTCTACTGCAGACTTCCACAGGGGACAAAGATGGTAGCCATGTGTCTTTTCTCTAAAACTGAGACGGTGAACTCGATTGTTAGTTCTTTGTGAGGCAAATGCATATTAAGAGGTGAGAGAAATGGAGAAGGCTGAGTAATGCTTGTACGTGACACTGGATGTGATGTATATATTACAGGTGAAACCGATACGGCACATTTTATAGGAAGTAGATGGAGTAATGGGCACAAGCAAATTCTACTGGATTTTGTCAAGGGAAGTTATTGAGTTATATGCTTCAGCAACTATAACTAAATTTGATTTCCTGATCAAATAAGATATTTATATTTGCTTGGTCAGAGTGGTCCTACTCTGACCAAGTGTCAGAGTAGTGTCTACTTTCACATGAAAAAAAAAAAAACAAACAAGAAAATGAGACAGAAGAAAATACTTACGGGAAAGTCTGTGCACAGTAATAGTTCTTTTAACTGAAACACATGAATGCTAGCTCCTTTTGAATCAACTTGAACAATAAAAAATTCTAGTTCCAAGAAGCTAGCATAAATTATGTATCTGCACCTTTTGAGTTGACTCTGATTGCTGTTACTTTCAAAAATGTATCTTTTAATGACCTTTTGAAGTACGATTAGTACATTAAGAAAAATGGTAAAACTTAAAATTGAGTACAACTTTGGATCCCATTAAAAACCATGTCTTTCTGTCTGAGCCCTAATTCCTAGAAAATGTAAAAGTTAGGGCTTTTTCCTGCAAGTCTGCAAAATGGGAAACAGCTTTGCTGTTATATCACCCTTTCTGCCATCTCCTGTGCACAATACCTGTCATGTCATTAATCTCAGCAGGTCTTCGGGACCTGGATTCTGGAGCAGTTCCCCTACCAAAGAACCTTCCCATGGTAAGTAAATAAATTGAAAGATCTCAGTGTATTCCAACAAGTTTTTCACTTGGGGAGGAAGGGAAAGGTTGAAGAAAATGCTTCCCCAAAAGCAATAACAGACATCCTTTAGTAACTTCTAATAATCAAGAGAAATAACAAGGAAAACATAGATACTATACAGTGAGGGTAATTTCTGTGTTCTCTGCACTATTAAACTGAAACTATATGCCCAAGATTATCAACAATATTGCCACAATCACAGTAAAAATGCCTTAGTAAAGAAGCTCCAGAATCAGACACCGAAGTGTCTACTTGAGGATAGTTACTCTAGCTTTCTAAAACCCAATTCAAGTATCTGACAAATTCAACACCCTCCTAGTGGTCTTCAATAAAATTCAGGTATTGTAAATCAAGAAACTGAAGAACTGGAGACGATGCCCCCATAAATCTTAATTTCATCCTGTTTCAGCATTGCTTCCTGTGTCCATAACCATGACAATCTTTGACCTACAGAGACTAGAAGCAACTTTGAAAGAATAAAACAAAATACTCATCCCATAAAAATTGGTCTGTTCATCCTTTCCAACCACAAACTTTTGCTTACCCCTCTAACCTGAGTGACTTTCACCACTACCAGAACACCATCTGCCATTGAATAACCTCTCCCCGCTAATGAGGTCTTCTGTTTTGCATGAGGACTTGTGAAGACAAAATGGTGTGAGAAGTGGATGCTCTACTGAAAAAGTTTGGGTTTGTTTGTTTGTTTGTTTGTTTGTTTGTTATGAGACGTACAAGTTTGCAAAGCTGGATACTACTGACTAGTAGTTTTTCTAGGGGTTTTTTCCTCTTTGACTGGACTGTCGTGTATTGAAATAATACGAATTTGCAGCTGCTAACTGGGTGTGATACAGAACACTCGGATGGCTTTTTTCTAAAAACTAGATTCTCATTATGTGATATTTACATTACCTAGAAGAGATGTGTGTGTGCAGACAACTAAACCTGAAACCAGGAAGGGAGCATTTTTTTTTTTTTTGGTCAGATCACTTACCTAAATCTTAAAAAAGTGCTAGATCTTTTGGGGACTTTGTGAACGAAAAGTTTCTCCTGGGTAAAAACACCCCCCAAGCTTTTGCTTTGTTTTCAGGACTATGGGGAGAAGGATGGATGCAAAGGATCTGGGAACTGTATTAACTAATTCAAATGACAACAAACAGTTACTAACTTAATCCTGAAAACTCACAGGTCATGACAATAGCGATTATAGACACATTAGGAGTGTCAGAAGTGACACTTAAACTACAGCAAAATTAGCTGAAAAGCTAGCCTGTGTTTAACTAGATAATATATGATGCTTATCCCTATGTGCAAAGTATGATACCTGAATGTCTGTCTGTGGGTATCTGAAGCCACAGATGACATATTTGGCCTTCGTGAAGTAACTCCTCTGTTGGTTCATTCTGTGAAAAATACAAATGCGCATTTTATCTGTCTTAAGCTTGACTCACTTAGGGCTTTGCTTTGATTTATAGGCAAGATTATAGCATTTGTTCTTTAGCATGAGCATAGGTATTTTCCTAGATTTACTTGTGCGAGTGATACTACTGCAATCAAAGCAATGAATGTGTGTCAGGTCAACTTCAGATAAATTATTATAAAATTTTTTATAAGTTTTGTTGTGGTTTGAAAATGATTGTCTCCCACTGCCTAAACAGTGGATGAGTCTTGTCACATCACGTGTGGATGGAAAACTGATATCTAGACATTAATGCTAACTACAGATAGAACTAAATGAAGATACACATCTGATCATATTTAAATAAGCTATTGACTGACCTTTCCTTTCTTTTTTTTATCCTGCAAACTTCAGCAGGGAGTTCCTTTTTATGTAGTATTGTGTTGTCAGGTTTGACTAAATTTTCACCAGCAGGTAAAGATGGATGCCATACATTTTTAATTAAACATTGAACCTCAATTATTTTTAATCAATTTGTTGCAGTTGGAAAAGAGCAAATGCACTTTGTACACATGTGCAGAAGCACGCTCACACACATAATCCCAGAATTACAAGATATCTTAAACTTAATTTCTGTTAAGCGTTGTGTGTTGCTCAGAGCCATCACTGGTTAATGCATTACCTTAATAATTACGTTGTTGCATTAATATGGAACAAAATGTGATTCCTGTTATGTGTCTCAGTTTTGGAGATGTGAGCAAGTCAGATATGTGAATTCTGGGTGATAGTTATTAAGCTTTGATTATTACTCGTTCTTAAAAAAGTGAGAACAAGGCACAAAAGAACATGTTATGTAAGTTATGTCATCAGCAAGATACACATACAAGAAAGACTAAAAAGGGTTTCTGTTGCCAGGAATTTGTTAACTCACCACTTCATATCAAGAAAGTATATTGTTGCTTCTCTCTTGCAAGTGAAGTGCATGACTCCGTCCATGACAGGGGAGCAACAAATAAAGCTTAGAAACAGCTCAAAGAATAACACAAAAAATGAGAGGAAAGAACTTTCTTTTGACCTAAGCAATGTTTGGATCGCATGGAATGGATTCAGATTATTATCACCAGTACCTGAACCATCACTTATGAGAAGCACAAGGTGTAATTTGAGCATGCCATGACTCCGTGAGTTGAATTGCTGTTTAATAAACTGATAGAAGGGAAAAATTTGATAGGTTTGTACATACGGTGCTTGGGAGACAGAGCACAGCAGGTTAAAATGCCAAGATAAATGTGGACCTCCTTATCTTTTCAGATGAATAAGTTCCTGTTACAAGGACAAAAGTTTCAGGCTCAAGGCAAAATGTGTAGTATTACAATCCCAATGAAGTTCTTCTAACAGTTTGTTTTGGTTTGTTTATTTATTTTTTTTTCTTTTGGCTACATATTGCCATTTGAGAAGAGGGAAACACCAAGACAAGGGCAATATTGTGGATTCAGAATGCTTCCTGGATAGATGCATTAGCCCTTTTTACTGTTTATGTCTGTGTCTGTTCTGTAGCCTTTAAATCCTACATTACTGTCTGTACAATTCATTAGATCTTAAGTAGTACTCGGGAGAAGGACATTTACTCTGGATTGTCATGATAACTATTTTTTTCCAGTTCTGTAACATCTGTTCATTTTTATTCCATTATTGAATTAGGATTTTCTTTGAAAAGAAAACACACATTAAGAACTGTAGGTATCATAGAGCAAAAGTTCACAATATGGAAAATAATGCAAGTACCAAAATGGGTTCTAAATGAAAATATTTTTCTCATAGCATTTTTTTCCTCAATGTCTTGCTTTTATTTTATTATTTGCTTTTTGTGGAAGACAGCTACTTTTTTTATGCCTGTTTGTCCTAATGTTTACTGGTTTTATAGAACTAGTCACTTTGCATGAGCATATTGGCTACCAAAACACCATATATTTGCAATCCAGTGGTAAAATTTCAGAGAAGAAACCCCTTCATGTAACATCTGTAATGTGAATTCTGTTACCACAGCAGAGAACAAACTGGCAGCCAGGAAGTGCCTGAGGGATGGGGAAGTATCATGAGCTCTTAAATGTGAGTAATAACTATTCAAAACGCTAGTGGGGAGCCAGTGTAACATCTTCACATCATGTGTAGAACATGAAGATATGTAGGTCTGAATTAAAATCGCATAAGGGGTAACTTGAAGTGCAGTGCTTGTGGGCATGATATTACAGGGATAAAAGAGGAGGATGGCTATCAGGAGAGGTAATACTCCCACTTGAGGTTCCAACTTACCAAGACAGTTTTCCTGTTAGAAAATCCTTACATATGTGGTTTTATATGTGCTGTATTTTGGTAGTACATTAATCTTCATACTCTATCTGTATCTCTTTTTATTGAAATGCTCTTCAAATTGTTAATAAAGATATTTCAGCATGCTAATGCCTTCACCTATGGATCTACATATGGTACAGATCTGGTATTAGCATAAAAAAAGGTGCCTCACTCTTCAGAACAGACCTTGCACTGCAGCACATGGCAAATATTTCCTTACAGATAGATATCCTCTTGTCCTCAGTTTGAAGTGCTTTATTTTACAACAAACCAATGTTTTTTCATTTTGGCCCTTAGGCTCTCAGCACACATTTGTAGAATGAGGAAAAACAAATGTCTGGGTTACACTAAGTTAATAAACCCAGCTGCTCTTAACAGCTCACTGTATCAGTGTTCCATGTGTCAATGTAAGCGCTGCTTTATGTTGTTTTAAGATGAAGGAAAGGGAAGGAAGGAGCTAGCATGAGGATGAAATAAGGCAAAAGTGTACAACTAGGTATAAAATATAGAAGGTTTGCTTATGAAAAGGATGATAAATTAATACTTTGTATTAGAAATACTTGGTGTAGAGATCTCTATGTTCCAAGGAACATCGTGAGGAAACCCATCAATCATTCATGGGCATAATGCTATAGTGGTGGTCACATACATGAGTACATCACTTGAATAATTTGCCAGAGTGAAACTGACTCATTAATGATGAGCACTCAAGGCCAAAGTGAGAAACAAGAGTCACCCCTTAATATTTTCATGCAGGTAATTGGATATTCCCTGTTAGTTTGGTTAGGTCAGGCAAGGGGCAATATGCTTTTCTGTTGCTGGATATATAGCAGGAAACATGACAAGAAGTCTGTTATAATTTGGTAGAGTTTTTTAGTCAGAGGAGGGAGAAGAACAAGGAAAGTATGTTCTGTCCATCCTCTGCTGTATCTCTATGGTCATTCTTTGTGATGTGAAATAAGTTCTACCTTTCTGTCTTTTCTCTTCTCTTCTGGATACGTATGAACTCAGGCTTTAAAGATCTAGCAGCAAGGCAAATGGCAGGCTAGGGAAGCACTTCAGTAGAGCTGGAGGAAGTGGCTAGCTTGTAGGTTTGGGGTTTTTTTAAATCCTTAACCATCACCTTTTGTCTGGTCTTGGGGATATGTATTTCTAGCATTGTTTCACCATGGTTAGCTTTTATTCAGAGTCTGATGATGACTTAAACATGAACAAATCAAGAAACTTTTATTTTATCTTGAAGAAAATCCTCAATGCAAAAGTCATTACAATAGAAGTGAGAGTTTGTTTTTCTAAAAGCACAAATAGAAAAGAAAATGATGAAGTTGAAAGAGTTGCAAAATTGTTAGAGATTCACTAAACTGCAGAAGGACTTTTCCTCTCTTTTTATCTGTGGCTAACATACTTGTCTAGTCTCAATATTAGACTTCAATTACTTTTTCTGCCTGAAGGGATTAAAAGCTGAACTTCTCATCTTTGTAGCTTAACTACCAACCTGTAGCCAGTTCTGAGGAAGCACTTAGTCCTTCCTGTTTGGAGCTATTCTACTGTAAAGTAGAGTTGGTTACCAAGACAGCTATTTTCAACTTACTGAAACAAGAAAAAAAGGAAATAATCACATGCAAGAGCATTGTAAGTCTTTGACTGTGGGGTAACTGCTTCCACTCTTGTGTGTTTCATAGGTGACTCAAATTAGAGTCACCACATTTCCCTCCATTTTCTCTCCTCAGACCCATGTGCTGAGCTCCAGCTACTCTTGTGTAAGCACTAGTGATTGGTGACAGCTGGAGAAGGGAATATATGTAATTTTCTAAAACTTCCAGATTTGTTGGAAGCCTGATAAATAAATTGATCTTGCTCACCACATCAGTTGTGTATTCATTAATGCTGATGATGGAAGGCTTGGGAATACCTGAAAGAAAGGAAGAGTCACTTCTTTTGGTGGGAACATCTTACCTAGATGTGAACTGCCAGTGTAACCACATCCTGAGAGGGTAGCGCAGGCTCATACCATGAAGTTTCTTATTTTTTAATAGAAGAGTGGTATTGTTGCTGTCTTTCGTTTCATAGATCAAGTCTGCAGCACCTGACTCAAACTTATTATTAGCTTTGGGAAAGCTAATGTCATATTCTTAAGTCAATTTGAATCTCATTGCAGAAGTTATCATTAAGTATTCATTGTAACATTTCCTACCTTAATCCGCTTTCTAATTGTATGTTTTCCCTTAAATATTGTACATAGCATGATTCTTTCTTCCCTTTCTTCTTGCCATGTCCTTCATGTTAAATGTAGGTTTTTTAATTTAATTTTTTTTTAAACCTAGAATTTGACATGAGATTTTGTGACATGCAGCTGTATAAGTTTGTTGTATTATAACATATAGTTTCATGAAAGGTTTGTAAACACAATATTAGTTTTTGATACTTGGAAGGATTAACTCAGAAAAGTTTACTCCTGAATTAAATTCTATGGCTCTGAACCCATAAAGATGCTGTTGAGGACCTTCTCCAGAACAAACTCTTCCTCAACTTCAATATCTCTTTAAAAATCCAAATACGCTGGCTTGCAAAAAGAATTAATATTGATGTCCAAAGAGAAAAGTCCAGGTAAGATAAGCAGTGAACTCAGACATCCATTTGGCCATAATAAATTGCTCTGGTGTGTGGTTACTGGTTGTCTTAATCACACGGATTCAGAGCAGCCGTAGTTAGAGAGTTATTAATGTGCTTAAGTCATGAAGGAATCTAAAAAAGTTTGCTAGAGAAAGCTGCAGCTCTCTCTGAATCAGCATTTCCGCCAGTGTTAACTGATAGAGTAGTAGCAATTATAATGCTCCTTTTTCATTGACAGACTGACTCTCTGCTCTGTTGAGGAATTCACCAGGAGAAATTGCTCTGAGACTACAAACTGAGCTCATCTTTTTATATGAACTTCTCTGAATTAATTGCCTAGTATACACTTGTGTCTAGCATACATCTTTCTTCCAGTTAAATATTACTGTTCAAATGTCACTTTGTCCCTTGTTTTATGCTCGTAGTTGCCTCATTATTCACTTAAGATCAGTCATCTGTGTGAGATGAGGTATTTTTTAGTCTTTTAAATTTTGCGTTCTGCTTAATGAAATCATCGAAGTGTCTTATTGAAATGAAAGCAGCACTGGGTTCATGAGATCAGTCACCTTTACTAGACATCAGTCATTACCCAAAGCAATGAGCAAAAGTTTCATACTACTGCCTCTGCCTTGGGCTTCAGGATCCCAGGTAGGAGGAAGGCTTTTCAGGAAGGCAAGTCCTCATTCCTGTATGCATGTTCATACTGATCTAGTTTTTGAAAAATCATGCTCTAGATAACAAGAAACAATTTAACACCCAAATACTTTCTTTGGAAGAGAGTACAGGATGTATTTTGGTGTGGTGAGTAGCCATGCAAGTGTGTTAAAATGGTGAAGCAGAGCAGCAATAATTGAGGCTGATGTAGCTCCATTTTCAATTTTATTTTCAGGGTATAAAAACTGCTGTTACAAACCTGATCAGCTGAAATCTCCAATAAGACAAAAAGATAAATAAGGTAAGATGAAAATAGCAAGCATGAGTGAAAATGTACCCATGCACAGCTGAGAATTAAGAGAATTTTTAAACTAGTGCCAGAAGGTGAGAGAAGAATTTTATACAGATTTCCTTTTTATTTTCTTCATTTATTTTCTTTTATATGTGACAAGCAGATATAACTTTATACAACCTCTCATGTTTGATCTTTGGATCAAATCCCAGAACCCAGAAAAACATGAGAAATTATATTTTAATATACTTGTGTGAGCTCCATAGTACACAGGTACTTGCATGTTTTCTTTGTGATGAAGGCAATGCTTGTTTAGACACTTGCCCTTATGGCAACATGACTTGACAGTTCTCCATCTTTTTGGTGGACTTCTTTGACAAAGCCTACTACTCCTTCCACACTGCAGCTCAGACCAATGTTTTCTTTAATATCTAGACCTGCCACTTGAAAACAATTATAAAAAGAGAAAAAAATCTGTATGGCCTCTCTCTACCGTTTCTGTCTCTTAAGAGCATAGAGGCACAATTTAAATCAGCCTAAAAAGGTTTACTATGGCAACAAAGCCTTTATTACTATACATAACTAGCAGATTTGTTGTTATGCTTCTGGAAATTTGGTCTAAGATAGATTTTTATTTTTTTTTTTTTTTTTCCTTTCTCACTCTGGACGGCTGCCTGAGCACACTGCCTCAGGATGTTCGTTTGTTAAGCTATCTAAGCCATTCAGACTTAATTTCATGTTTTTCTCAAACATGACATGAGAATAATTATACAGCCTGGAGCCCATGCAATGGAGCTGTGTGTTGTGGTGTCCTCTGCCTCCTGCTGCCAGCCCCCACAGTTCTCTTGTGTTCAACTTATGGCTGAGAGGTGCCATTTCATGTATTGACAGGACAACGGAAAATGGCTTTAAACTGAAAGAGGGGAAGTTTAGATTATGCATTAGGAAGAAATTCTTCACTATGAGAGTGGTGAGACACTGGCACAGGTTGCCCAGAGAAGTTATAGCTGGCCCATCCCTGGAATTGTTCAAGGCCAGGTTGGACCAGGCCTTGAGCAACCTGGTCTAGTGGAAGGTGACCCTGAATTTTGCAGGGGAGGTGGATTTTTCACCAGGTAATCTTCAAGGTCTCTTCCAACCCAAACCATTCTACGGTTCTATGATGCTATGATTTCTGCCCAGCTTTCCAAGGGCAAGGGGAGAATCCAGGCGACCACTTAGTTTTTAATGCAAAGAGAAATAAGCCTGCAAATAACCCCTACTGCCCATGGATTCCACACAGGATTTCTACACTTCCAACAAACTGATTTTAAAGGCTATTTCAGGGGAAGAGCAGAGACCAGGGGAGAGAATGGGAGGAGGGCAAATCCTCCGGCGTGAAACTGACCACAACACTATTTCCCACGCTGGTGTTTCCATGCAACCGGCCGCCGCGGGCACCCACCCCTCCGGGCACAGCGAGGCCGGGACAAGCGCCATCCCCAGTGCCATCGCCATCGCCATTCCCACTCCCGTTCCCGGCCGCGCGGTCCGGCGGTGGGCGGGGCAGCTCGACGGGATGACATCATGGGGGCGTGGCGGCGGGTGTGGCCAGGCGTGGCGGGGCGTGGCGGGATCGCCGCGCCGGGCTGGCGGCTGTCGGGCGGCGGCGTGGGTCGGAGGGTGCTTCCCGGCGGGCAGCCTGCCCCGCTGCCGCAGCAGCCGGCTCCCTGAGGCACCTCGGCCCGCCGCCGGTGAGTGGTGAGCATGGGGCGGGCCAGCCCCGCGGGGCTCGGCGGCGGGGCACCTGCCGGGTCCCGGGTGCGGGTGCTGCCCTTTCTTTCCGGGTGGTGGTGCTTTTTATTGTGGTGGGCTTTCTGTTTGGTTTGGTTTTGTTGTTTGTTTGGTTTATGGTTTTTTTGTTTGTTTGTTTTGGAGATTTTTTTGGTGGTGGTTTGGTGTTTTTGGGAGAAGCGCATCAGGGCACCCACGCGGCTTCCTGCCGCTGTTCCCGTCTCGGTGCGTGCGGGCAGGCGCAGGGCGAGGGTTTCCCTCAGGTCCTCGCGTGGTCTCATCGTTCCGTAGGGCCGGCACCTTAACAGCCGCCGGCACCGGGCAGCGGCCCCGACTGCCCGCGTCCCTCAGCCTCCATCCTCCCTGCGCGCCGCTGCTGGGAGAAAGAACGGAGGGGAGCTTCTCCTGCGCTTCCACCCCTTTGCCCCATGTCGGGGACGGACCCCGGGAGGGAGTGCTCCGGGGCGGCCGCGGGCACCACCTATCCCCCAAGTCCTCCTCGGCCACCTCTCGCCGCCTCGGGGCGGTTTCGCACCCTCTTCGGCCCAGCGCCGGCATCAGTGCCGCTTTAGCGTTAAGGGCTTCCTGAGTAAGTGTGGCATGTAGCGACCTGGCAACAAGAGGAGAGCCGGGTTAGAAAAACCTGGCTTGGGAATGTGGGAGAACTTGGCCTTTGTTTGCAATCAATTGTTCAGCGTTTCTTCTTTTTAATCTTTTTTCTTTAGTTGATGCTCTGTGTGTGAGAAGGGGGATAGAAATACCAGCCCTTACAAAATGAGACGCTAAAAGCTGTGGAAATGTGAACGAAGGTGTTCAGGCTTCCACAGCTGCCAGCATGTCTTGCTGTGACTATCTAGCCAAGGTTCCTCTTAATCTGGTAGTCCTCCTCACTTTTTCCCTATCCCATTTATTTTACCCATATTTCTGAGTAAAATGCTTTCTCTCACTTCTTCCTCATCTTCTTTCTTGTATTTGCAAGTTGTTTGAGAACGAATTGAAATGAGGGAATCACAGCCTTATACTTTAGTGTGATTTAAATTGTCTTAATTGCCTAACAGAAAGGAAATGAACTGCCTTGTATTTCTCCTATGTTCAAAATGCTGCGAAGTTCAATTATGTTACTGTGTACAGAGATCTGCAAATCTGATAAGTTATTACAGAGTGTTTTCTTAAATTCGTATGACAATGCGTAGATTGAAGTAAATATACAAACTGATGTCCTGCCCGAGAGAATGAGCTTATCTTGCAGAATATTTCCTTTTAATACTGAGCAGCTAATACGGGCACCGCCACAGTACTTCATTAAAAAGTTGGGAACTAATTAGCCGTTTCTTACGGCTAGAGCTCTAGGTTTTAATTAGGGTTCCTGTCTTCAAGTTTAAACTGATTAAAACAGTGCCAAAGCCACTCTGGTTATTTTTAATGTTTGTTTAAAAAAGAAAAGAAAAAAAAGAGAGTAATTTCAAGCTCTTTGAACTTTATGTTGAAAAACAAACCCTTCTGTTTGGGGTTCTGTCCCTGACTCTGCTGGCTCTGGGGTTGAAAAGATGCGTGTTGTGTGTATCTTGTATTAGAGTGAGGAGGGAAACTAATTAATGGCAACAAAATTTACCTGTTTGATGTTCACAGGTCATTGGTTTCAATTGGAAACCTGCAATTTGAAAAGGAAAGGTGGAATATATTGACTAACAAAGATAGTACCGGGGAACCTGTGAGCATTCAGGTGCGTTTTCCACCGTTCAAACCAAAGGAGTGTGTTTGGAGACGCAGTGATGATGCTTCCTGATAACGATAAAATCTCTGCTAGAGTCGAATATTCCTGACCAAAAGTCTCATCCAAGCTTACATAAAGCTGTCATGATGATTAAATATTGCCCTCCATTACCTCCTCTATTAATCTCATGTGTACACTTTTGCCTTCATTCTGCAGAAGAATGGTTTTTTGCTTTAGACTTTAAGAAGAAAATTCAGTGTATAGCTCATTCATGAGTATCCTCCTGTATTTTTAACAACTTACCCTTTTTAGATGTTTGAGAGATTTGCAAATTGATAATTCCTGAGGGAGTTGTTACGCTGATTAGACTTGCATAGTGGGTTTATTCTGAATATTTCACAGCACTCTTGACACTCTTCATTGGAAGAGTTGAATGTTTTTCTCACACTGCTAAACACTTGTGACAAGATTTAGCAATGGGTACTTTAAAATACAAAAAGGGAAGTTTTCTGGAAAATGCATGCCAAATGAATGAGACCCTTTTAAGGTGCATGGATGGGTCAAACAAGCAGTGCTTGAAACTCTCCTAGCTGGGACTGACAGTTGACCTTAACTCTGTGAACTTGCTTCATTCAATGTTTGATGCAGTCAGAGGTGTGGTATTCCTCATGTCATGACAGAAAGTTCTCTTGTCTGTTCCAACATTTAATAGTGACTGAATTTTATGCAAAAGAAATGTCTTTTTGCAAAACCTTGGGTGTTAGTTAGTTTGACATCTCCAGGCATTTACATTCAAGGTGCTCAAATGCTCTGGTATCAGGTATGCTGCCAGTGAAACCTATGTAATTAAATCTTGAAGTAAATGTGACTAATTTTTCTGTACTATGATTAATCCATATGTTTAACTACAGCTCGCATTAACTAATGTGATGTCAGTATGGATAATGAAATAAATTGTCATCTTAGGGTTTATATTTGATGTGGGATTTCTGCACATGACTGCTGCAGTTAACTGTTTTTAATATTCTCATAATAACTGTCTGGCTTTAGACAACTGGCTTTTCTCTTGTGGAATGAGCAAGTTCATGTAGGAACGTGCAAAAATTAAAGCATTAGATTTTTAGAAGATTTAATTAGCTAGAGAATCCTGAGAAACCTTACATGTGATATAGGAACAAAATTCCTCAGGTATGCACTACTACACTTTCAGTGCAAAGAGCGTGGGAATTGGAAGTTTCCCTGAAGCCTGTAGAGTCTTACTGGAATGGTCCAGCTAGCAGGTGATACATCTGCTGGTAGTCTTTTCCCATGCTGTGTATATATCCTTGTAGTTTTGGTCTTTTTCTCCTTTTTCAGTTATTGTTGACTTGTGCTGCCACAGCCGTGCTGCTCTCAGATGCTGGTTTCCTGTTTTTGCTGCCTTTTTGTGTTGCTGCCTTACCCCTTCTAGGTTTTCAACTCTAATTTTTGTTTTCTGTGTGTATATCATTCATTCCTTAATCCAGTAGATTCATTATCATGTAGCATACATGACAATGGAATTACATGCCTTACCTTGAAAACAGTTAGGATCTTTAAAGAGAAACATCTTGTTAATGTGAAATAAAATCCAGAATAGCCTCATCATCTTAATAGCAGTGCAAATTCAAATAATGACTTAATAGAGGGACTTAAACCTTTTCTGTGATGAGAATAACCCTGTTAATTGTCAGGGTTAATGAGGTGCATTCCTTTAAAGTGAGCAGTGTGATTACAGGCCAAAAAAAAGGACAAATGCTGGATAGTATTTTTCCAAATCATTGGTAATTGAAAAGGGGATTTTCTTCCAGGCAGAAGTGTGGTATTGCAGCAGTTTATATTAGATTCTTCAGGGAATAGGAATAAACACCTATTAAAAAGTAAACTGTGTGATACAGTCAAAGCAATATGAAATGGTAAAAATAACTTTACCTTATTTTGTGTAGCCATCTTGATGGTTCAGTGCCTTTTTTTCCAAAATCTTTAGCAACCAGACATACACTGAATCTTAAATCTCATTTATTAAAGTTCCATGATTTGGAAATAGTAGGGAGTTTGGTGTTTGTTAGTACTGCATTATTCCATGTTGTTTCACAGCTCCCTAGGCTGTTTCAGTGCTGCTTAGAACTTCATATAGATCTTTCTATGGAATAGTTCTTGGGATGCAGAGGCATTAAGGGTGCTTTGGGGAATTGTGATGCCACAGTGCTATCCTGTTGGTTGTAGGACAGGTGTACCGGATAGGTCTTGTACTGTATTATGAGAAATTTTGGCAGTGCTGAGCTGCGGAAGGGTGTACAGTTAATTTCAGTCTAGGTGACTATTGAAAAATGAAGTTTCTGATTTTACAGTGAAGATGATACTACATAGCTCTTATAATCTTAGGAAATGAATGTTTTGCACAAGGAATGTGTCATTCAGGGTGTTGAAAACATTTCTGCTAGGTTGTGCATAGGAAGAGTTATCATGTTCCAGCTTGAATTTTGTCCGATTAAGTTTGTCTATCTGTTGCCAGATTTCTCCACAAGAATGTCTTACAGAATTGACCCATCTATGTCTGTCTGTCCCTGTGACATGTAAGCATGCCTGCATTGCGACAGTGGTGGGAAGCACAGGACAACATGAAACCTTTGCTCATTAGCTGCTACCTGTACTGACTTGGCTGAAGTTCCAGTGCTTTGGCGTGAGGTAGCTGGCTGTATTCTATGCTCTGTGTGTCTGTCTATCTGCCTACCTGTCCAGGCAGTTGGAGGCAGTGGTTCTTTATGAATCTGCAGAAATGTTGTGTGAATGTGCACCTACCCACAATCTAAAAGAAACAATAAAGCAAAGAAAGAAGAGCAAACAAAATGGACCTAGATGCAGCTGTTACTGGAAATTGTGAAATTAAGTTCTTTAAGGTAGTGGTCAGTGACTGATTTCCTGTAAGGCTTTCCATTTTCCTTAGAGAAATAGTTGCTCTATCCTTGTTGATGTCTATAAAAGTATTATAATTGCTTCATGTTGTATTACACAGCTATAGAGGGGACAAGCTGAGGAAGGGAAGTGGCACAATGGCTTTGCAAGAACTTGTGGAAATGTAATAGTCGTGGCATTGTATGGTTAGAGCTCCCAGTGAGGTTATGTAGGGGACAGGTTCTGTACACGTCATAATTGTTTTGGTCATGTTGGGTCATTGAGGCAAAATGTGTTTGAGGTCAACAGTTTACTAATCCCCTTTTTCCAGTTTCTGCCCTTCAGGTCTCTAAAGGAGAGAAGAGATTCTGCGCTAAAGCACAGTGAGGGAGAGCAAGACTATCTTTGCAGTCATGGGAGCAGCTTCTTTGACCTCTGCGGAGTGTAGTTTACGGTGTGATGGCTTGATGACTGTAGGTCTCTTAGGAGATGGGGTTCTCCCCCACCTTCCCCAGAGGTATCCTTCTCTGAAGGTTTTTCCAGATGGAATTTTTAAAATACCAGTGATGTTATGTAAGAAAGGGACTTCTTTATCATGGAAGAAAGGTTCAAAGAGGCAAAAAATTATTAATACATGTAAATGTATGAAGATGTAAAATTGATATAACATGAGCCAAGTTGGATACCTAACATAAGGGACAAAATTTTGGCATGAGAACAAATCATAATAAAATAAAGACTAGAATAAGATTTGTAGTCAACGGAAAAGCGAACTTTCGGAGCTGTCTTCTGACAGGCCAAGGGTGCATGTGTTACATTGTCAGAGTTTTAAGGGGAAGCCCAAGCACAGTATGAAATATCGTAGGACTTGATAAGTGTGATGAAAGGAGGCTGGGAGAATAACATGGACTGCAGCAGTAACCCTGGTGTATTGCTGGAAGTGTCAGTAGGAACCCACTTGCACAGCAGGAGAACAAGAGGCGAGCTCCAGCTCTGTATTGCTCTGCTATTCAAGAACCTCGAAGCCATCAATGGGAGTAAGGTAACACCCTTGCTCAGAAGTAGGCTGTGGAGTGGAAGCTCCACGTGCTAGTACAAAATAGTGTGTAACAGGATGAAATCTAATCATGCTTTCCTGATCTTGTGCCCTCATAAGAAAGGGCTGATTATGGCTCCCAGGGGAAGACCTTGCGCTTCAACATTTCCAATACATGAAACTGGCATCAGGCCAATCTTTGCCATGCAATCTGTGAACACAGGCATGTTCCTGTCCTGGCCTGTGGTGGACTATGTGCTACTTCACCTCATTGCTGTTTCAGGCTCAGAAGGTCTGTGCTGCTGCTTTGGAGAGAAACCTAAAGCATGGCTTCTCACTGCCAACCCCTTTCAAAAGATGTCTGCTGTCTCCTCATGTTTTCAGTCCTGTAGACTTATATTTAAGGTACATCTTCCTTGTTTATATAGTACCTTTTTTTAAATCAAACGGTAAAATTGGTACCTTAGGTTAGTGGAAGTCCTAATGGGCAACGGGAGTGGAAGTCCTAGCGGGGAGGTATTGGGTAGAAGATGGCATACCTTCAAAAAGGCCAAATGAATTCCATCTCTACATGCCTCACAAATGCGGGTCTTTGCAGCTGGTGGGATGCAGTATTCTGTAGAGCTGAGAGAAAGAGTCTGACTGTCCATTTGAGGCAAAATGCTTCACAAAGATAAAAGCTTTTTGATAAACTCTTGCTAGAGTGAAGAACTGAATTCAACTTTGCAATCGTATATGGATATGCCAAAGTTGGTAAGGCGGGCACCTTAAGGTGGAACAAAGCCTGAGAAATCAAATTCCGTCAAGAGAAGCATGTGAAAATGGTCCCTCTTCTGCAGCCGCACACAGGGGAGGAGGGGAAAAAAAATATCTAAACCTTGAATATTTTCTCTGCGGGTTTGTTACATGAGCAGTCTCTTGCGCTTCATGAGAAACTGTTTTCTGAATTCTTTGAGTCTTTTGAACTGCATTCTTAGTAATAGTCTGCTGATTTTATTCTGTCCTCCTGTGAAGAAACTTTAATACAAACCCTGTTCAGTCAGTAAGTGTTTGTTTGAAAACAGCCATGTTTTATTTAAGTAAGAAGAAGAGTGCCTCAATTGCATGTGTTTTGCTTTGAAAGAGAGCGAAAGGCGGTGTTACAAAGAATGAATCTGGCAAGTGGGAAGAAAGCTGAAGAGAAGTGACAGAATGTGTAAGGGGCAGTTTTTATCCCTACTGAAAGAGTGGTTGAGGAATTTAAAGAGGAAATAATAGAAAGAATTTCATGGAGAGGAAAATGAAGGTAAGATTATAGAAATTGGAGAAAGGCCTAAACAAATTAAAGGAAAATGAACCTGTAAAATCTGAAATAGGGGTACGGTGGAAGTGAAAAGGAGGGGAGGAAATACCTATGATAAGAGAAGATTGCTATGATGTGGGTGAAATGATCTGAGTGGAAAAATAGTGGAAAAGAGACAAAATTGAGATACAGAATGAAAGACGATGATCACTGTGTGTGGAATGGGAAAAGAAAATCTCGTTTTAAGCATTTGCTTTGTTTAGCAGCACTTTCTTCCCTTGTGCTAGGGGAAAATATCCAGCCAGATCTGGCAGCCTGAGATGGGTGAGGCTGCCATGGATGCCCGGGTGCATCCACTCCAGGTGCTGCCCTGCAAATACCAGTGTCCCCATGATCCACCCAAAGTTGGCACTTAAGGCCTCTCACCCCTGTCTCTTCTGTGACTGTCAGTCTCACCCCAGTTGCTGCACTTGGACTCCTGTGGATATATGGATAATAAATAGAACCCCTTACCCAGAAAAGAATTAGAAATGGTTTAATAAGTAGATAGGACAGACTGCATGGATCAGGCACAGGGCATGGCTAGGCAAGTGATCCAATAAGCAAACTATTGTGTGCAACTGGCCCTTTTTATCCACTTACTTACTCCTCTGTTTTCTCACACTTGCTCCTCCCCAAATCATATAAATCCATCCCTGTTCCTCCTGTAAACATCCCATAGTAAGCCATGTGCAATGCCTGGATGCCCTTCCCCTACATCTCATAAAGTGTCCCACACCCATAGGCGCCCATCTGGTGGGTTTCACACCTGGACACTGGGGCTGAGGCTCTCCTGGGACAGCCCTGGATGGAGCCTCCCCAAATTTAATTGTTTTAGAAGACGACATGCTTGTTTTGGCTTTATGTTGTGGAATACAAAATGTATGACCTGTCAAGCCTAGTCAAGTTAGATATTTATTTTAAAACTTGGAAGGGATTATTCTTCAGTTAAAGGACTAGTCAGTAGCAATAAGCTACAATACAGGTTACAGCACTACTTAAACATCTGTGAGGAATCCAGGTAATGATTATAGTTACAAAACAAAAACTGAGGGAGTGCTTGTGATTGCCTATGGCAGTGTTGTAGCTAATGAGCTGGAATTAGTTTTTTCCGGAATTGCCACTAACATTTCTTTTTGCATCTTCAAGAACTTAGACTACTTCTAAAGGCTGTAACCGCCATAATTACTTCTTTTTAAACCACTATTAAACATACGCATGTTCTGCAAAGCTGTCATTAAGATACACTTGAAGTCATGAAAGAATGATCATCATCACAACTGGATATTTCAGTGCCTTAGGACTGGAGACAGGAGCCTGCACAGAGAAGCTGTCAAGCTGAGTTAGATCCTGTGAAGGGTATTGGAGTAAGCGGCACAAAGTTCATCGGATGTGTTTCCAAGGGTAGGGATGGGGAAATGTTAAAAGTCTAGGTTAATCTAAGAACTTCATTGTGTGCCACGTTTTACACTTGAGTGATTCCAATCACCTACAGGAGAAGGCATAGAAGTAAGGAAATGAAGGGGGAATCTGAGCGCAGATCTGCTGGGAAGTGGAGCGGCTACCTAATTAGGCATTAACAGGGCACGTACATCTTTTTAAGAGAAGGGGAAAAATTAATCCAGGCAACTGCAGGATTATGGTTTTGACGTCAGTGTTATTCATGTTCTTAAACTGCTTTTGGAGGAAAGGATAGTTCTGTGCATAATGGTAAAAGAAAATTAGGAAAAGGTATTAGAAATTTACCAGAGAGCCTGGCACTAAGGAAGTGTGACAAAGCAAAGGCCGCTTTGCCTCAGCTGTGGTTATATAGCTGTTCGTATAGCTAAATTGTAAATAAGATCAATTTTGATTTTAAGAAATAAACCATGCTGTCGACCTTTTTTGACGTGTCATATTATGACTTGGACACTTGACTTCTTTGGTAAGATGAAATTTGAGAGGGTATGGAAGTGCTATAAATGTGTGTGGGTAATCATAAAGAAAGAACTACTTGGAATAAGACAGTACTGATACGAGAGCAAATGACCATATTGACTGTGCTTAAATTTACTCTAGAAATTAGAATAGGGTTTCTAATCAATAGAATAGCCTCCCAGTTGAAGGTATTTTATATCAAGCCATATCTTACTGCGTTAGAGCCGAAGTTTATGAAGAAGCTTTTATAAAGATGATGAGGTGCCTGCCAGAGCAAGGAACTCTTCTCTGTAGTATTTTCCTGAAATAAAATTCATATAAAGTGAATGTATCAGTATTGTGAAAGTGTATTTGACAGCAGATATGGCTCTTTCTCTCCATGATGGGATAGAGATAGGTTTTTCAAACATAAGCAACCAGTTTCAACAGCCACAACAAAGTGAAAACAATTTGGAGATAACAGAATTTTCCATAGAAAGGCAATGGAAATTTCAACATGTGGAAATTTAAAATTTCTATAAAAAGCTAGGAAGGAGTTTTCTTGGGTAAAAGTTCTGAAATAGTTGAAACGCTAGTTGAAGTATGTGATGTGATAAATGATGAATACTCTTCTTTTACCCTAATCATCTATTTAAAATTAGGTTTCCTTGATAAATGGCATTGGTCATTGTTACTTGCTGCTTTTGCTGGGCTTTAAACTCCCTGCATGATGTCTGCCGCTCTTATGAGTAGAAATTTTTGAAGGTTTCAGCAAGGTTGGAGAGCTGGGCTGGGGAGAGAAGGATAACTGTCAAATGCTGTTGGAAACTTTCACACACTGATGCTTCAAGATGCAGGCCTTGAAACAAAATGGATTGATTCTTGTGCAAGGAATATGTTTCTCCCCTTCCTCAGAAGATTTATTTGCTTGTGGAAAACAGACCTTGAAAACACCTGTTCTTGTGCTAGGAAGACTTGGACTTTGTTGGCTAAAACCTCTCTAAAATTTAATGGCTGGGCCAAAGCAGGATTTCTCTGACATCACAAATGTGAGTCATTTGGGCTGTGGGAGATGAGGGTGTGAACAGCCCTACTTCCACATGCTCCCTGCTACCTGGGAGCTCTGGAAGAGAAAGCTGCTTAGAAGGGAGACCCACAAAAGCATAACTAGGAGGAGAAAATGATAGGGAAAAGAATGAACCTGGAGAAATGGGTGCTTGAAACCTGAGGACTGAGACTGTAGGAAGGGGAAGGATATTAAATGGGGATATTAAAGAGGGGGGTTGAGGAGAAGCTAGTTAAGAACAACATCAGTGCAATGCTCCCTGTGTGGTTTGAGGGGGTGAAGGAAAACAGGCAGGTATGCCCAACCAAAGCCAGGAGTACAATCTGAGGTGTTAGTGTGATGGCACTGAGGTTTTCTTGAGTGTAAGTAAGTACATATTACAACTGTGTGTCATACCTTTTCCCGTACTTTCTGCCCCTCTCCATAGAACTGTTGCTCAAAATTCTGATGTGCTGGGGATAAAACAGAGCTGTATGACTTTTTTTGTCTGTAGAGCTCTCTCCTCATTTTATTGTGCATGGTGAATGAGGTTGGGATTACTAGGGAAGAAGTGTTTTTTAGTCGGACAGCTAGCTATATGTTGCTCTGGAGGTAGAGCTTATATCCTTTTCTACCCATGTATGTCCTGTTTGATGCTGGTCAGAGTATTTGCATATGTGTATTTTCACTGTGTATTTCTCTCCTTTTCTGGATGCTCAATCTGAAAGTCAGGATCTAATCTGAAGATGCACTAGATGATTGCATCTGAAGGTGAAGGAATTTAAGTGCTTGTTTGCTGTAGAGACTATGCCAGTTCTACCTGTTAGTGCCTAGCAATCTTTGAGCCAGGTATCATGCCTATATATTTAGTAATGTTCAGTATTATTCAGGAAATAACATTACATAATAATGGATATCTTTTGGTTTAGCAGAGAAACAGAATTCTACTCTTGCTTTTAATAATTCAGCCTCAGATCTAGCTTCCTACTTACATATTAATGTGGAGTAGTGTGAAGCTTATTCCAGTTCCCTTTCTGCTTTACTCTGTAATGCTATGGTCTCTGTAGGACCTTTGCAGCTGTATGAGTTTCATTTATTCCCTTGAAATAGTTATTATAGAGCTGGAAGGTTCTCCTTTCTTTAATACTGCATTGGCTATGCAGTTCCATAATAGTGCTTCAGGCATTACATTGTCTGTAATTCCTTGTGCAATCATCACAGGTCTTGTTGCTTTACTTAAAAATGCACAGGGGGGATGCAGATGCTTTGCTGGAAATAGACAACAGAACATGGGTGGTTTTGGTGGTTTTTTTCTTTTTTAATTTTTTTTAATAACTTTTCTACCTTTAGTTGGGTAAGAATTGAGGCCTATTTTTGGATCTCTAAATGACTTTATAGCTCACCATCTCTACAGTAATTCTGAAGTGTAGAAAACTTTGTTACTGCAAGGCCAATAAATTACACTCTTTTATACTAACAAGCTAGGAAGAATTGTGACAGGCAATTTTGCATTTTGGGCTAATAATAGGAGAGTTTTTTATTTTACCAAAGAGCAAATAATATAGCAATCATCTGGAAACATGATAATTAAAATTCTCTGAGGGAAAGGTTTCCTTTCTCAATGTTATAAATAAAAAGAAAAAAAGTAATAAATGCTGTTTAAAGTATAATTAATATCCTTTGTGTTATTTACATTTTAGGCTGATTTCAGTCACTTGAAAGGTGGGGGGAAATGCCAGGAAATAACAGATGATGGCTTGCAAAATTGACACAGAAATTAGGCAACTTCTGATAGTGTTTAATTGACTAGGAGAGCAACAGTCAACCTGACTGAATCCCTCAACTTTATAGAAATACAAATGGGGTGACTGTTAACATCTAAACAGCTAAAATCTGCTCGCGGTTAAGGCCTTTTATGCTTATTGCATTGGGTCATGAAGAGATTAATAATGTTTTGTGGTGACGAAATCTGTTAGAGAATTAAATTCATTTATGGTCAGGTGTTGGGGAAGAGTATATCCTATACATAAGCTATTAATAAAGTAGCTTTTTAAGCAAAGATTTAAAAAAAAAAAAAATACTTGGATAAGATTATAAGAAAGAGAACAAAGAAATAACGTGTCCTTATTTACCTAGGCTATGAGATGAAACTATATATGTTCCCCAAATGGGCACATTTAACTTAGAATTCACAATCTTTTTTCCTTTTGATATTGAAAAAAAATAATAAATTGTGGTTATCCACTTGTTATTAATCTTTCATCCTCCCCTCATTGGTAGAAATTTTTCTGTAGCCTGTGTTGCATAAAACAGTACTAAGCAATGCTTATTATAAGCCAGGAAGCTTAATGAAATATTTACATGAACACTTAACTAACAGATAAAACTTTCAAGATTTAACAGACCACCTGCACAGCAACTGAAAAAGAGCAATGAGGTTTTCAAAACCAGTGTAGTTATTCATGGCTAAAGAAACACCCTAGGTAGACCTCCCAGAAAACTGTTTTCTTATCCCATTAATTCTTTTTAAACCTTTAAAAAAAATAAAAATTTACTTGAGCAGTCCTGAGGTTTCCAAAGGAAAAAGAAGGGTGGGGGTAGGGAAGAAAAGGCAGAGGAGAAGAGAAAGTGCTAAAGAGAAGCAGTTTAGAGTAGCATCCAAGAACGCTTTTTCTTAACATAGGAGGCTCAAGGTCAAATTTTTGACCTCTCCACGTTATTCTAATAATTGGCTAGTTTAACACAATTTTTTTTCCTCCCTGTATTCAGTAGGGCACCTGCTTTCAGTCCATAAGTGACATAATGCTGTTTTAACTTGACTGTTACCCAACTCGCTGGCTTTCTTTCACAAGCCTAATTAGCAAAAACAGCTAGTGCTGGTCCTGGAGCAGTTTGTGTGTCCTCATCTATGTAGATGTTTTTTGTATACTGGAGAGAAATGTGCTAAACTGAAGTAAACCTCAGCCATTGTTATGATGGGAAATATCACTGTCTTAACTGCTGGGATATCAAAATAATTTTGTCTGTATCTGTTCCAACAAGGACTTTGTCTGAATGAAATACATCTTTTGTGTATAACAACAGATAGTGATTAAATGCAACGTTTTGTCTTGCAGGGGTGAGGGTTTCTTGTCAGACACAGTTACACTTCCATTTCTGAATTTAAAATTGTTGTCAAGTTTGTTCAGTCTGTGACAGTGGCATGGCCTATCCTCTGTGCTTGTGTGTAGAATGAGATGAGATCTGTGGAGTTAGAAGCTAATGCTGTTTTGGCAGCTTTCGTACAACGCATACCCATTTCTTAATAGGCTCACCTGCTTAGAGAGGCAATGAGGAAAATACTGTAGAGAGAGGAGCTTCAAAATCTGAATAGTCATGTGGGCTGGAAAGAGCCCAAATAATTAAATATCCAAATATACACCCTTGACAAATTAACCATTAAGCAGTAGATGTGGGATTACAAACAACTTATCCAAACTCCTACTAGCCAATTCTGTTGTGAACATGAAAAAATAAAATATATGTTTTCCCTGCAAAATGAAAGGAAATGTTCTTCTCAAGTTGACCTGAGAGGACTGATCCTTTTGTCATAGGAAAGGAATGTAAAGTATCCTCCTACTAGATCAAATTTTTGTATGCTGAAGCAACAAAAACATGCTTTCCAATTTCTCAATATGATGATAGCTACCCCTACTATCATACAGCCATTAAGTTAGTGCGACATACGGCAGTAACTACATGATAGTAGCAACCACTGGGGAAAGGGTATCTGTCATACTCTGCAGGAGTGTACAAATCTCAGTCAGTGCTATAAGTGGCTACTTTCTCTCGGTAGACAATTGTAGCATCCTCACCAGAGAAACACACCAAGCCTTACTCTGCTTTGAGGCTGGCATAAACAGGCACAAGCATGACATATATTTCAGGACATGATTTGAATATTTGCTAGATTGAACTTCCTGATGCTGAAAAAGTGAGTATTTTGCTACAGCTCTCATTGCTACAGTGTCAAGCAAGATCTAGTTTTGACAATGTTCAAATTGAACTAACTTACTACTTATTTTTGGCATAGTATTCAAAATGTTAGAAATCAAACAATTTTATTTGGTTTTCAGTCTGCATTTTGAGCTTAGGCTTTGTGTTTTGTCCTGTAACAAATGTTATAAGGATTGTAGAACTGGCAGGTACTGCAAGTACTCTGAAATAACAGGCCTTTTTAGCTAGTGAAACATTTGACAATTGTGTTTCTGCCAGGAAACATTGCTGGCATCCAGTTAAGGAATTTTCTGTAACAAGAATGCCTTGTATAGTTTTATGTCTAGGTTGGAATTTGTAAAGAGAGCAACAGCAAATGGTTAATTTAGAGCTTTTTCAGCTGATGGTCTAGTCACCTTTCTGGACATCAGTGTTTCTTTACTTACTGGAGGATTTGAGAATCAATTTGATGTTCAGTGTGACTTACCTACCTTATGCCTTGATCCTCAATTTTATCTCCCTCAAGTTATTGGGGCTCAGGAGATGTCTTCTTCCTTCAGTCTAAGTTGCCTTTCCTAATTTTGTTAGTTTGTGCTGTATAGTAGGATATATTAATTCATTGTATTTGTTGAGAACTTGAGTTCTTAGTTAGTGGAGAGCATTAAATGGGAGGCTTGTTAGCTGTTGGATGTATGCGTAGTTGATTGTTGGCATCTGTTCAAAATCCTTTGCTTTAGGGAAAACGATTACTTACCTACATATCAGTATTGGTATTATGGAAATTCCTGAGCACATAGTGCTCTCTGGTTTGTGGCCCAAATCAAGACAGAGGAGAAAAAAATACTATAAAGGCAGGAAGTAAAAGTATTCTTTATGAGGACGAATGTCAGCTGTTATCCATAAAGATACTGTGCACTGATATTTAATTAATTCTTGGAAACATTCCTATATGGTACATTGTCATAGTGAAAGACTCAAACCTAAAGTTTATGGGTTAACGGAGAGCTGTATTTGCAGGTAGACATCAAGGAAACAATTTAAGTCATAGGATCAGAGAATGCTTAGGGTTGGAAAGGACCTTAAGATCATCTAGTTCCAACTCTCCTGCCATGGGCAGAGATGCCTTTCACTAGATGAAGTTGCTCAAAGCCTCATCCAACCTGGCCTAAACCCAGGTGATGTCCAGCTCTCAGTCCTTAGGATGACTCTAGATCAGTGTTTCAAGTTATCAAGAGTAGTCACCACAGTAGGAATACCAGTGTTTCAGGTTATGGATAAGTGTCACCACAGTAGGAATACAGCTGAGTGTGTGGTGGTGTGAAAGCTGTATAGGCAGGAGGTGCCCAGGCAGCAGAACATGGAGAGTGGGGGTGAGCACGTGTAATTGTTTCTACAGCAGTCCTCGCTTCTGTCTTTACACATTTCAATTGGCAAACGTCATGTTTTTAGCAAGTTTGGCTGTAAAGTTCTATTCCACTTTAAGCAAAAATATGTTGGGTAGGCTCTGTTGTGCTACTTTTATATATTCAATAATTCTGAAATGTGTCTTCAAGTAATATTTATTGTGACATAGTTAACACTTTTTTAGTAAAAAGAGAAGCGCTTCATGGGATTTTTAAGTCCTTTTGCCAATTTCCATTGGATACAGCATTTTACAATATATGCAAAATATGACAATTTCCATTGTCAGTTGAATCAACCTACACTAGATTTTTAAAACTGATTTCAGGCCATGGGGATGGGACCAGATAATCGGAGCTAGAAACCAAGCTCTTTAATTACCATAAAACATAGCAACACAAGTTCTGAGAAGCACCATAAGCACCTCAGTTCTTTAGGAGTAGCTGCATGGGTTGAATGATTAGTTTTTGATGGTCATCAACTTTTGGCTTATTTGCTGATATTTCCAGAACAGTTTGTGCCATTTGTGATGGCTTGGCTTACATTTGCCAAACCCTTTATAGAGATCTGTAATAGAAATATTAGGGTTGGTATGAATGATGTAGGAATGGAAAAGCGTGTTTAACCACCAGAAGCAGCAGCAGAAGGGTTAAAAGAAAGGCCTGTATTGATTACAAAGAACGAATCTCCAAGGATGCAGCTGCCAGGACATTATTCCCAGTGGTATGATTGAGGAATGCGTTATTTATGCAAGACCTGAACGCCTACCCTCTGAAAGAGCAGATGATTTGTCAGTGGAAGTTTGTCCTGTATACCATTTGTTTTATTTCGAGCCCAACAGAAAACCAGAATATGGGCTGCGAAGATCTATTCAAAAAGTAGTTTCTTGTTGCCAGTTGAGAAGAAACACAGAAACATGGTGAGAACTTGATAGCTGGTGTCTCTTGTCCTCTTTGTCATATAAAGGTGATCCTGGCCAAACCACTTGGGCAGACACATCACTTGTGTGTAGGTGAGTGTGAGATTGTGAGTGCATGAGATCTTTGGAAGGATGAGTATGAGTGGGATATTTGCAAATTAGTATCTTCACCTTCTATAAGATCTGCTGTAGAAATTTTCTACAGTAACTTTCCCTATGCTCTCTAATGCTTTCTTGTTTCATGCTGAAATTAGACCACGGTCCAGTCATAGATGCGAGCAGCCTTCAGTTTCCCTACTGACATGAGAACTGTTGGTAGGGTTAGGAGGTGTCAGAAGAGGAAATGAGCTAAAAAAATTTACATTTTAGAAAAGTCTTGTGTGACACCAGACTACTAAATTTTAACCATACATGAAGAACAGGTCAGAGGGGAAGGAAAAAGACTGGACAGTGCCTGTTACTGAATATCTTGTATTAATTGGACAATTTATTTTTAAGAGACATTTATTTTAATTTTCATTGTAATATATAAACATTATTAGTAATATTAATAATTTTTTTCAAATTAACAGTAATATCAATATATAAATGTCAATAATTCTAGAATTTTATTGTATTTAATTATTCATTATTTTTATACAGGCATTTTTAAGTGGGTATACAGGATCCCTAAAGCTACCAGCATCCTTTGATGTGATTGAGAAGCCTTGGGAGTGCAGGAGGCTGTTTGACTTCTGTTCTCCTTGGCCATTTTGGCACCAAAATGTGGCATTATCACTGTAAGGTTCCCTCTTTTCTCAAGAGGTGTGTTATCACTGACATTACCTTCAGACTAGAGAATAAGGGGAAAATATAAAGAACAAATAGGGAGCATCAACAAGAAACTGTTTTTGTAGAGTTCAGGCAGTTATGTCAGGAACAAGACTGGTGAGCAAGAGGCATTTTGCAAACCAGAAGAGTAGCTGTATGGCACATGCTATATTTTTGTGAACTGTCTTTTCAGACTGAAAAATGTAGGCATCTAGATAAACATTTGTACTTATGTACTTGAATATGCGTTATATTCAGTATATGTTCAAACTTCTGCAACAGACCAGTGGGAAAGACTGTGTAAGAGGCAAATAGACTTACTGTCTAGCAGTTCTTGTTTAATTTGTTTATAGTATGTACAGTAGTTTGCCATTTACATGTTGTTTGTTTTGTATGCTTGTTTAATGTTTAGTAGACTATAACACGGAGCTTTTTGTGCCTGGAACCTGTTGTTTTCCAGGGCCTTGTATGTAGTATAATTAACTCCCCAGAGTGAAAAGGGGAAATTCTTGGACACACTTCTTTATAAGAGTAGGAAGAGTAGAAGGAGAAATATCTAAGTACTTGATTACTTCCGTGTGTCTCTACAGCTTGCCTAGGGAAGAACCTACATTGTTAAATCAAGAAACACTTTTAAAACAAACCCCAAAACCTCCCTTATCTTTTGCTCTAATCTTTACTGGAAGCCTTTATAGTAATCCTATTTAAAAAAAAAAAAAAAAAAAACCAAAAAAAAAAAAAAAAAAGAAAAACAAACCAAAAACCTTTGTTTTGGCTTTTTGGGGGGAAAAAAAAATCAGAATTCATTAAACTTCATTGGATAGTGATACTGAGTTGCAGATATACTTAATTTTATTTTTATGACATATTTTCCTGAGCGTTACATAGCAAACCTGTGGCTTGTTCTGTGTTATGTCCTGTTTCTAAAGTTACGCATCTGGAAGGTAGTGTGGTGATTTTGCTGTATTACTACTTTGTGGATTTTGTTTCATATAGAGGTGGTTTGGATTTCTGAATTGCAAAGGGGGAGTGCAGCTGAATCAATGTGCTGGGAGTAGCAAGAAAATAATGCCTTATTTTATGCTTACAGAAGTGGTGCCTCAGGTGAACAAGTTGTCTAACTTGTCTGGTGAGAGAAGTGGTGTGTTAAAAGCGTTGACCTTTGACTTAAACCTAGAACTGAAACCTGTCTAATGAAAAAGCTGCCAGAAACAAAAGGTCGTACAAAATGCAATGAATTATTGAACAACTCAAAAAGGATTTCTTAAAGTACTGTAATTCCCTGTAGATTTGCCTAACCAGGGCGTCATTTGTGTCACTGCTTGCTGAACGGAGTTTTACTTCTATTCGTAGTCTCCATGCAAATCTAAAACTTCTAAGCAGAGTATGGCTTATGGAAACAGTCCAGACTGAACAAACAGTGTGTTTGATTCCTTATGACATGTGTCATATTGGGTCAAAAATTTTATCAGCCTGAATCAATTCAGTCACAACTGATCTTGGATATATTATTTTCTTTCCTGTTTCTTAGCAACAAGAAACTTTTCTGCAGGATGACTATTTAATATCGTAATCTGATTTAGAAGATTTTATACCTAAAGAGGAACAGATGGTCTAAGGAAATCTTGTTTGTAGTAACAGAGATAGGGAATATCTATAGATATTTTTCCTCATTTTTTATACTCTATTGTCCTGCAATCACATAATATCACCTTGATGGTAGCTAAAAACTTCTGTCATGAACAGAGAATAAAATTAGCAGTCTCCAGATGCTACAGGTTTCTTTTTTTTTTTTTTTGTGCATGATGCATGAAAGTAGTCATGTGTGTGTCCTTACAGCTGTGATTGCATTCCTTATAGAAAGTGTAAGAAAATGTATAACTGTATTCTGTGAGTGTTGAACTGTATCTGAGTAAATGAAGAAAGCATTAGGTAGGTACAGTGTAATTTTGTTCATTGGCATTTCCTAAATCTCTCACTTTCAAAATCTATCACGTGAAGTAGTTTTCTTTCTCGCTTATTACAGATTCCAAAGAGTTTGGTGTTCACATAAAATATAAGTGAAATCATTAAGGACACTGGAATCTGGAGCTATGAAACACTAGGTTGTGACTATTTTATTGTTGGCCCAATGAAGAAGTAATTCTGTTGTTTATTTTTCTGGTGGCATGAAACTTATTACTTTCCAAGAAGCAGGCTGAATGTTTGTAGGAGATTGGATGATCTTGGTTTTTTCTACATGAATTTAAAATTAGTACATAAGCCTTGATTCTGACTTCAGTATGGTCATCTGCAAAGGAGGTAAGATGACCTGGTATCTTCTAATTCTTTCTTAAAGTATCATGTAGTAGCTTTTCTTCCTAGCTCCTGAAGTTCTTCATACAAAGAGATATCCCTCCCCTCCATCACGTAGTTGCTGTCTTAAGAATTATCCTGTAATGATGCTCGTAAATGCCTGAAAATAAAGTCTGTGGGTTTTCTGTGTCTACTGGTTTGTCATGCAGACAGTTCTTGACATGTCCCAATTAACAGGGAGAGACATGATATCAGTCTGATGAAGAGCGCTGCAGTAGTGTCTGTGTGTGTGTATATATATATACACACACAAATGACACATTCAGCACTGAGGTGTGGGTCTTTTGGTGAATCATCTGGTAATTTTTTTTTCCCTCCTATTGGCCTCTGTCATATCTAGTTTATTAGCAGTGACTACCAAAATTGTATAAACTGTAGGATGAGCTGTTTTTTGATAACCTAACAGACCTGTTGCCTGGCCTGCTCTTGAAATTTCATCGCTTATCATCAGTTATCATCTGAAGTGAGATGTGCTCAGTAGCCTTTGTTAGAGCTCTTTTAGCTGCATAGTATCATATGAGGCTGTCTCTCATCATGAAAACTCCTTGACATCTTTTGTTCCTATTGTATGTTGTGTGCTACCTTATTTTAGGAGCTAGCTTAGAAATATTTCTGCTTGCAGCTTTTGCTTGTTGCAAGAAAAGACAATGTCATCTTTATTTAATTCCACTGAAAGTAAAATTCTTTTGACTTCCCATATTTTTACGTTGGAGTATTTTCAAATGAAACTGTAGAAGGGAACTTTATCTCTTTTTCACCTTCAAAGAGGAGCTCTTCCATTTTGTTGTGCCTCTCTTTCTTGCATTTTAATTAATTGGTTGGGCTGAATGAAACCTGGAGCTTTTTGTTTTGACATATTCCCCTCCATCCACTCGCCCATTCCGAGATTTGGCATAAAAATTATGAAGCTTAAAACAGGCTCACCCTCTAGGAACAATAAAACTCTCTGTTTAGGAATGCTTTGTTTCTCCCAGTGAATCCATTCAAGCTTTGAGTCTGTTCTAAGTCATGCATCTGGTGGTGGCGTGTCCGATGCAGAGAAGACTGAGATCTGTGTTGAAAAATCATTAAGGTGGCTACAGGGAATCTCCTAAGAGAAGCAGGAAAGAAGGGGAGAAAAGGTGATAGTGGGTTTTCATTTTTCTTTTTTCTTTCATCCTTTCCATTATCTTTAAAAAGGAATGATAGGAAAAGAGAAAAGAGCATGGCTTTTAATAGGTACTTAATCTAATGTTAAAAATGGAATATAAGATTTGGTTCTTGAAATCCTTCATGGGAAATGACCGCATGTAGCTGCCTGTAGTAAGTGAATTCCCTGGTACATTATCTTGCTTTTCTGTGTTTTTATCTTTCTGAGAGGTAGCTCATAAATAGGGGAAAGGTAGGAAATATCTAGACACTAAATATGTTATATCTGGCTCATTAATGGAGAAATGATAGCCCTTTGTCAACAAATGGTTGGTATTTTTGGTTTTGTATGACTAGGGAGGTCAGTCTAGGAAGAACTCTGTAGTCTTAAAGAAGTATTGTCACAAAGCACATGTGTGAACTATGAGGGGCCGGAGAGGTGAAAATTAAAGGATTTGTGGTTTTTTTGTTTGTGTTCTTTTTGTTTGGTGGGTTTTTTTCTTTTCATTTTTTTCTTTTTGTTTATTTTTTTTTTCCTGAGCTCTTTATGAATGCTTTAATGTGTACTACTCAAAGCACATCTGGATAGTGCAAGTGGCAGAGCATGTCTGCTTATCTGTTATGTTGCGATTCACTAATAGACATCAATATTGTTTAACTGTATCACAGTAGTTACTGAAGGAATTTAGGATTCTGAGTGGTTCAAGTCACGTATTGGAGAGAATTTACTTTGATCTCTATGAGCATTGTCATTGTCAGAACTGACTATTAATGCAATCAAGTATACAATTAGATTTTCCAAAAAGTGATTTGTTGCTGTGATAGGTGGTGGTGTGGGGTTTTTTCTTATTTTTTCCTCCTTTTTTTTTTTTTTTTTTTTTTTTTTAAATAAAGCAGCAGATTTTAGGTGTGTGGGTTTTTTTGGTTTTTTGTTGTGTGTGGTTTTGGTTTTTTTTTTGTTTTTTTTTTTTGTTTTTTTTTTTTAATACTTGAGGGGAGATCTGGGTGTACTTGAGTTCTGAACTGTGTAGAACAAACCCTGATCGCTTAACTATCCACCACAGACTACTACTTAGTGTTGCATCAGACACTATTGTGTGTCTCTAAGACGCAAGCTAAGTCTTTTGCGGGAATAGGGTCCTTATTTCACTGCGACAAGTAATGTAGGTGCATAATGATGTACGTAGTGACCTGCTGGCTCACTGAAGTTAAGTTCCTCCTTTTCCTTTCGTGTTCTGCCTCTTTCTAGTCTGTCTGAGTCAATAAAAACAAACAAGAAAACTCCAAACAACAACCAACCAACCAAAAACAAACAAAAAACCAGACAACCCCCAAAATCCTGCAGCCCTTACACTCCAAACAAAACACAACCAACTGAGCAAAACTCTCCACCACAGAAGAAATAAAACCCGAAAAGCTTATTGAAAGTTTGGCTTTTTAATATTATGGTAAATTCTAAATTGAGACAGCTGCTGCATTGACAGTTTAATCTATATCAATGTATAATCTCAAAATAACCACATCAAAATGCTAAAGAAAGGGGGAACATGGATTGGTATCACTGTAGTGTTTCATAGAATGGTAGAATGTTTTAGGTTGGAAGGGACCTTAAAGCTCACCTAGTTTAACCCCCCTGCTATGGGCAGGGACACCTTCCCCTAGGCCAGGTGCTCAAAGCCCCATGCAACCTGGCCTTGTGTTTGGAACACATTAATTTTCTTATCATGCATTATATTGTTCTTTAAACATTTTAATTCATAAGGTATCGCTTTCTTACTTATTTTAGATTTCTTAATTAGGAATATAACCTACTCCCACTGTCCTCTAAAAATAACATGATGGAATCACAGTTCGCTTCTTAATTTGAAAAGCTGGATACCGTGTGTGATCCATTGTAATATAACTCATCTGTCACATTCAATTTTACTAACATACCTCGTCATCTGCTAACTCAATCTCGATAGATGTCTTCATTAATGGAATTCAGGATTCTTAATTCATGGATCATATTTCTGTATCAGCAGACAAAACTTACCTTGGTCTTACTGAGTATTTGTCCAGGAAAAGCAAACATAACAATAGTGATAACAATAATGAAAAAAGACCCACTTTACTGAGACAGGTATATTTTTGCTGAATTCAAGTTGGGTATACTCTACATTATTTGAACTCAGTGTAAGTAAATGTCTTATCAAGCTGTTTGTTATACCAATTGTTTCATGATTTGGTTTTATGTGCCCCCCCCCCTTTTCATTCTTTCATCACTAACTTATTTCTTTATTATTGTCGTCTAATGTGATGTAGCCTTTTCTCTTATGAACATTTATGATTTTTTTTCTTGTTGTTCAGTCTCAAATTTAGCAAATCATGAATTATTTTCATGCACTCATTCCGTATAATCTTGCATGGTTATTTAGGTAACACAAAACAAATTTCCATGAAAATGAGAGTATCTGCAATTTGCATATTTATGTGGCAACATAAGTCTGCAAGCATTTGATTTTCTACACGTCTCTGAGCAAGGCCATCAGGTATGGATAAGCAGCATTTTCCTGCTGTACAATTAGATCATAATGTTAAAAGCATGTGGTGGTCTGGTGGTTTTATAATCCAAAAGCCTGTCTGGAGAATGTTTCAAATGAAGTGTACCTGGGTTGCCCATTGCTGCCTATACTTTCAAACCTTGTGCATCTCACCAATGAAAATGTAGCACGTCTGTCAAGCTTTATAAAATAAATATGCTTTTTTTTTTTTTTCTCCCTCTTTATTTTCACACATGCTATTATAAATCTGAAAACTGTCTGAGGCATTTGTAGCAGCTCATCCGGCTTTTCAGAACCAATGCAACCATTTACCCCACCTGTGTTTTCATCCCTATATGCAGTAAAATAGGTTGCTGCTTGTAAATAAGAAAAAGGAGAAAAATACCCACCCCAATATTGCTAAACAGACCTTAATCATCAAACGTTCTGATTTGCCTTACTGTTTTTTCATTAAATTATTTGCCTTCATTTTTCTTCCTTGGGAGGAGAGCAAATCCAGTGTATCTGGCAACTTTGTTTTTTCTTGTTTGGCTGTCATATTACAACAGTTGCTCAGCTATCTTCTGTGAACACCCACAACAGTAAAAATTCTTTAATTTTTTTTTAAATATGTCAGAATTCACACATACCCACGCAGAAACTTAGAGTGTGGTGTGTCATCTTATCATTCTTCTCAGTTTTGCTCCAACTTCTTTGAGATTGTTTCTTTCTCCTTTCACTTTTCAGTGAATATTGGTGGAAGGAATAGGAAGATCAATGTATAGCTTCTTCGTAGCAGTTGATCTGTCGTCCTCTTTCAATATTGGCCAACCCAGAATTTCTCCTGCTTTTCACATTAAAAAAAATCAACTTGAGAGACTTGGGATAGTCCATATTTTTAAATGAGTAATTTCTGTGCATCATGAAGTGTTTTTTGAAGCCTATAGAATATGTGAGAAACACACATGAAGAAATTTCATAGAATCATAGAGTCATTCAAGTTGAAGGGCAGCTGTGGTGGGTTGACCTCAGCCAACAGCCAAACACCACCCCAGCATCTTGCTCACTCCCATCTCCTGTGGGATAAGGGGAAAATAGAAGGGAAGAGAGAATACTCATGGACCGAGATATTGATAGTTTAATAGCAAAAGCCTAATGCTAAAGCAAAGCAAAAAAAGAAATCAATTCACTAGTTCCCATAATCAGGCACTTCCTGAAAGACAGGATCTCTGCAGGCATAGTGAACACCATAACCGTGAACGTCCTCCCCTTCCTGCTCCTTTCCCTGAGCTTTTGTTTCTAGGCATGACATCATATGGTATGGTCAGTATGGGTCAGCTGTCCTGGTTGTGCCCTCTCCTCGCCTTTTGCTCACCCTCAGCCTACTGGCTTGATGCGGTTGCTAGCGCAGTTCAGCAGTACTTAAAACGTTGTGTTGCCAACACTGGTTTAGCCACAGGAATTCAAAGCACAGCACCATAAGGGTTACTCTGAAGAAATTTAATTCCATCCCAGCCAGACCCAGTACAATCTCCACCCCTTGTTCTGTACCATTTCTGTATCATCTGATACAGCTGCCTGATTTGAAACAGATCTTCAAAACATGGAGTTTCAACAAACAACCTGTTTCAGTTTTTGATGACCCTTAATATAAGTTTTTCCCTTTTATCTAATCAAATTCTCCTTGCTTCATTTTATATCCACTGCATCTCATCTTTTTGCTATGCATTGCCCAGCAAGTCTGGCTGTTTTTAAATAGCAGGGTATAGCAATATGGTTTCCTCTTAGCTTTCTCCTTTAGAGGCTGAACAAACCTGGTTCTTTCAGATGTTCCTTATGCATCCCACACTCTATCCCCAAACCATCTTGCTGGGTCTCCACTGTACCAGTATGTCTTATACTGAGGAGCATAAAATGGAATACAATACTCAAGATGTGGTGTGACAGATGTGGTTTAGAATGATAATTTTCTCTACTTGCTTGTTTCTCTGTAGCCAGTACAGTTTAATGTGCCCTTAGCATTCAGTTTCTGCAAGGGTGTGTTTTTGACTTATATTCAAATTGTCCACCAGAGCCTGCCTTTACCCCTGTGCAAAGCTGATTTTTGATCAGTTAGCTCCTACACTGGACTGTTGCATGGGGCTGTTCTGTCCCAGTTACAGTATTTTGCATTGGGTAATTTTTTTTTTTTTTTTTCCCTTGAGATTTGTCAGCCCATTTCTCCAGTCAGTTGTGATCCCTCTGAAACACTATGTCCCCTAGCATGTGAATCTCTCCCCTCAATCACCAGTGAACTTGCTGAAGTACATTCATCCCATCATCCAGGCAATTAATGAAGATGTTAAATATAGAATCATAGAATATTTCAAGTTGGAAGGGACCCATAAGGATCATCAGTTCCAAATCCCTGCTCCTTGCAGGACTACCTAAAATTAAACCACATGACTAAGAGCCTTGTCCAGATGCTCCTTGAACCCTGACAAAGTTGATGCTGTGACCACTTCTGTGGGGTGCCTCTGCCAGTGACTGACCATCATCTTGGTGAAGAACCTTTTCTCATTGTCCAATCTGAACATCCTGTGACCTGGCTTCATTCCGTTTCTTCGTGTCCTATCACTGGTCATTAGTGAGAGGAGATGGTTTTAATGATACTGCTTTTCCTATGGTTGTAGGGTCAACAAGTTGAAGGGACTGTGGGGAAGTTGACTGTTGGGGTTTGCTGGTTGTTAATTTGTGTTGCTGCTCAAATGCAATCTGTTACAAAACAAACGGCAACTTAATGGTGTAGATGTCATTTGGATTTCATTTGTAATTGAATGGTTAGAATTTCTAAGTTGTCAGTACTCATTTTTTGGGAGGTACTGAATGCTTGGGGAAAGGGCTGAATATTAGTAGTATGGATACTAGTAGGAGGAGGAAGGGGACTATGAAATGTCAGCAATGTAACATTTCTCTGGGACAAATGAGTATTTTGGATTTTTGGGTGTAATTCTTATTTGTTACCTGAGATTAGCAAATCTCTGTGCTTACAATGGCTGTGTTAGATTTATTTTATCTATTTTGCCCAACTTCAGCACAGGAACAAGCATTTCTGTAAAATACCTAAGCCTACCTGAACAGATTCCAATTATACCTGGGTAAGACAGCCAGAGATAGCACGTTTTGCTGATTCCGAATAGGATAGGTTGTAACGCTAGAGTAGGATAAGACAGTTACAGTAAAACACTTGTAAGATTTAATTTCCTAAATGTGACATCAAATTTGATTTAATCACTGGCAAAATTGGCTAAGCTTTGGATATGCCCTTATAAACAGTTCTTTTGTTTGTTTGTTTTGCATGCTGTTTTTTCTGTTTGCTTACCTTTAGATGCCAGTAAAAAGAAAATATTTTGGAGCATTTTCTTAATTACTTCAGCTTTTTTAGTAATCTATGTGTACTGTGTCACTTATGAAATACTTCACAATAGCATTGGATGAGTTTGATGATTTAGATGGTCTTTGAAATAAAAAGTATAACAAAAGATTTAATCAGTAGAGATGTGGATTTCTTTATTCAGATAATTTATTAGTGTATATCTCAATACTTTTTCCTTTTTTTTTTTTACCTTTCTCTTTTTGTAGTTACAGTCCCTAAAGCAGAGACATCTTCTTTCTTTTAGTAGTTCAAAAAGAGTTTTCCAGTGGGTTTGCTCTGCTCTCAGTCCCTTGGAGATCCTAAATCAAGGCACCGAGAGAGATTTTTCAGCAATACCAAAGCTAGCACACAGCCAGTTGAAAATCGATGGGTATTTTCCAAAGTCAAGACAATTTTGATGTTTATTTGACTTATATACCTAATATATAGCTGAAAATTGTGCAAATGCTTGATTAGCATAACTACTGTATGAGTGGAATTCATAAGCAGAATGAATATTGGTAGATAATTAGTAGAGCCTACAAGTAGGCTTTTTGTTGATGCTCTTCGAAGCGTGAACTGGTAGATTTTCAGCCACAATGTCGTCCATAAATCAATTAGTCTTTCATTACTGGCTGTTACATACTTTAGTGGAAACCTGTTAAATACAGTGTTGCTTATTTTAATTTTGGGTTACATAGCTGTAATATATAAGATAAATATAGAAGATTTACTGTCCCCAGGTATATTTTAAACCATTTCCTTATAAATGGTTTAAAATCTCAACATTAAGTCATAATTGGCCTGATGACTTCTTTCATTGCTGTCATGGAAAAAATGGGTGGGAAGAGCATATGTCAGCTTTGACATCACCCCACTTGTGCACAGGCTTGAGGAACATCTGCTGTTACGGCTGTTGATTGCTATGACGCTTCATTGAAAGGTTGAGAACTTTTGTGCCTCCACCCTATTTTTAAACTAGAAATGTCTTCCTGAAGATGTTTCTTGTCAAGTTGTAGCAATAGTATTAAATTGCCGCACATGTATGCAAATCATTTTAGATATAATTTGATTTCTAAATGGTTGGTCAGTGAATGCTGTAATGGCGTTTCAGGTGCTTGATTGCTTGGTATCTGGTGTGGAATTTTCATACTTCTCTTGCCTCCTAAACTATAGAGTAAATCTTTTGGTCCGTCTGCTTGCGAAGGGACTGCAGAATCTGTGAATCTAAAGTTTAGTGGAAAGCCAGGTAACAAAGAATGAGAACGCATATTTTTGTTTATGTATGTACAAAATTCTGTTTGACTCAAAATACTAGCAGCTCCTCCAAAATCTTGCAGTGAGTTAAGTAAACCTTGATTTTTCTGGAAGCCTGTCACACAGATCTTAAGTTGTTTACCCATATTGCCTTTATCCTTTGTTTATACACCAAAATTGGCGGAGGGAACCAACCTCTGCAACCTTATGCCAAAGAAAACCTCCAGAAGCAGCCTGCCAGCTCTAGTTAGTGTGGTTCCCACCCCTCCATCCCCCCTTCTTTTTTCTCTGCTTATTTCTTTTCTTCTATGTTTTCCGTAGGGAAAACTATTGCACTTTGTATCTTTCTTTCCTTTCTATCTTCACTGTCTCTACCTTGCTGTCTGTAAAGTGACAGACTCCAAGCTTTTTCTTCACGCCATTAATTCCTTTCCCTGACATAGTATTGGCTTTCCACTAATAGTATTAGACATTCTTCCACTATCTTCTGTGTTTGTTCCTCAGAATACATTCTGAGTGGTTTATTTTATTTTCTTTTTTTATTTGTCTTTAGTAATGAACCACAAGTCTTTTGTTCAATAAACCTACCAAAACGTTTTTTCGGTTAATATATTGGAGGGATTTTCTGCAAAGAAAATTTTTTCTTGTTTGTTCATCGCCTGTTGGGAAACATTGCAATGACTTCCTTCACACTTGCCTAGCTTTCTGAGCACTTGTGCCAAGGGCTGCTGTATTTTTCTGTGAATATTACAATTCGAATACAGAGAGTTGTCAAACATATGACTAATCTTTGCTTGCAACATTTCTGTTGTGTTTTGGCAGACTTCTTTTTCATATGCGTGTAATGTGATAGAGCTATGCCTGCAGTATTCTTAATTTGCAGCAACTTTGTTTTGGGAATAGTTGGGATTTTTTGATTGTATAACACATAACCTAGTTGATTGACTCCCCTTCCCACCCACTCTACCCCTTACCTCCCCATTTATCAGATGTTTTACTGCAGAACCAGGTAACTTTATCAGGGTAGTTTCCCAGAATTCTGAGATCACTCTTTGAATACCTGAATATGTTTTGCATGTGCTCTTCACATATGTCTTCAACATATGAAAACATGACGCATAAACTCATTCAGAGCAGAATGGAATAAACGATTGTGCTCCAATATTTACCATAATGATCCCACCAGATGTGGGAAAAGAGTCCGTAAAGGATGCTATATGTCTTTGAGATTGCAAAAGAAGGAAAAAGTTAAAGGCTGATGTTCATGTGAATGGAAGATGCCTTTTAACCTTGACAACTGCAAATTCTGGAACTTACTCATATACTTCTAGAAAATACTAATGCAACACCTGCAGAGATTCCCATTACTCTGTAGGTCATTTGCTTTAATGGAAAGGTATGAATAATTCTTTTTGACCAGTTGCGAAGTCCTAGTCCTTCAGCAAAACCATACTTCATTCATTTCTACAGATACATAGCAGCTCTCCTCTCCCTCTGAAGATGAAGGCTGACCACTACTTTAGGGGCTACAAGGCATGTTTTTACTTAGATTATCTAGAGGCAGGGGATTCTTACAGAAGAGGATGGGATTTCTGTCTCTATATATTTCCCATAAAAATAAGGTCAGTTCTTACCTCTTTCAGCATGCTGATGATATTCTGAGCAGCAGGTGTATGCTAGTTTGTATCTGTGTAGTGCAAGGAACCAGGGAAGAATGTAATTGCTATGTCACTGTCATTTCTTTCATAAACTTTGAATACCTTAAGATGTCTTTAGGATAAAATTATTGTTGTTTCTCTGATTTATAGTGTAATATTTCTAATGTTTTATAAGACCAGAAAAATTGGGATTTAGCTGTAGATGAATTTTGGAGAAACAAAGTATGGATACTTTTTCATGAGGACTGTGTGCCATTAGGTTTTGAGCATCCCCAAGGATGGAGACTCTACAACCAGCCTGGGAAGAGCCTGTTATAGTGTTTCATCCTTATGGCATGTCACCCAGCACTACAGGGATAGACAGGAGTCTGTGCAGGGATCAGGAGCCAGGGTGGGTACTGATGACACAATGTCAAAGATTTTTCATATGTTTAAGTGGATGTTGCTGTATTTCAGTTTGTGCCTGTTGACCTGTGACTGGGCACCACTGGCTTTGTCTTCCTAGTTCCTAGAGCATCAGGTTTTTAGACAGATTAAATCCCCTGAGCCTTCTCTTCATCAAGCTGAACAATCCCAGCTCTCTAAGCTTCTCTCCAAATGTGTATGCTTTAAATCTGTCTTGGTGGGTCTTAAGATAATCTTAAATTAATACAACAGTAGTTACTCAGTTTTGCAGAAAAGGGAATGACACTTAATTTGGGTGATGGGGAAATACAAAGACTTATATTCAAAACATAAGTAGGACTTTGGAAGAGATGCTTTGCTACTGTATGCACTGACCTTTATACAGGTTGACTTAGTATGTAGTTGAGATCTTCAGGATGTGCACTTGAATTTGAACAGAAGGATTACTCTTTTTGTTAAATTACAATTGAAGATGTATGAAGTGGAAAAAAATACGATCTGGTATTTACAGAACTTCAAGGGAGGAAAAAGGAAGAATAAAAATTGTTCCATGCAGCTGTTCCGCCTCCATGTCTTTGGTTCATGCATTTCATTATTTTTTTTTTTTCTACTGTCTCTTCATTTTTATTTGTTTCTGTGAGTGAATTGTGTTCTTGAATGTTGCAGTGTAGTTTCTGGTTAGATAAGAGGCTGCCTTTTGGCTTTGCTTAAAAGGGGTTTAAAATGCTAGTCTGGTTTGAATACTTACAAAATATGTAACAGACGAATAATCTTCATTGCTTAACTTTCCCTGTATTTATTGAATGAATTCTTCCCTTTCAGGGTTTCTTTTTTAGTCACAGCATTCACTAAGTTGAACTTGCTCATTTGATTCCAAAACCATATTGGGAAGGTGATCTTTAATGTTACTTTAAGGTGTTCAAAATTTGTTGGCAATGATAATATACTGCAAGTCAAATGTTAGTCCTCTGCCTTCCATCACTTAATGGTGTTGTCTGAGCAGAAAAAGAATTTTGAGGTTGCATTCTGGGGGGGGAAAAATCTATATTTGACACTATACCATGCTGCATAACTGTCCCCCTTCTACCCCTATTTCTGTGAAGCTTTCTGGTAAATAGTATATTGATTTTACCTTTTGGGAACAAAATGCCTCTGCATGTACAGCAGTAGGGTGCTTCAGCCCTGCACCATATGATAATTTCTTCTGAAATGCAACCTCTTGTAAAATGTTTCGGTTATAGTTGATCCTTTATATCTGTCAGAGGAAGAGGTCAAAACCTCTTTAATCTTTTTTTTTTTAATGCTGCAAAAAATTGATTATTAAGGTCATAAAAATTCTGAGCGTATTTTTATTTATTTTTTTTTTTTTTGCCTTTTCCCTTTCTCCTCAGTCTTTTCCCTCCCACTTCCAGCTTCCCTGTCAGTGTTTAAAGATAAAGAAGATAGTAACATTTGGGAGGGTAGTGGGAGTGGAAAGTGATGAGATCATTACAAGGGAGCATCAGTAGTAGCAAGTTTGCTAAAAATTTGACGTGAGGTGTGTTTTGTCTATTTCAACTGGCTTGAAAAGTATACTTCTAAATTCTCAGTCCTTAAATTTACGTGGGAATAGTCCTGCAGGCTTTGTACTTGGGGACATCTTGCATGAATCTTGGTCATGTTTAACAAAAAAACCCAAACCACAAATCTCTTTGATTACTTTGTTCTTGAAAGGAGGCTTATAGGTGAAGAAGATAAAGTAGATGTTGCTTTCTGCCAAAGAGTAATTTTATGTTTTCTGTTACAAGCAGTGATTCCCCTAGAGTTTAGATAAACTCTTTAAAACTGTTCTGTGGATAGAGTAAATGGAAGAGATGAAATAAAGCATTCTCGTCCTTTAATATAAAGAGAAACTCTCTGCTGGCAATGTATGTCATACAAACAATCAAAGTTTGTTTGTATGAAAATTGTTGTGGAAGAATAAATTGGTGTCTGATTACCTAATGCTACAGAAAGAGAACACAGACACAAATAGCTTCTTACTCTTTTAATTCACCTTGTGCTTTCATGTGGGAAAGGTATAGTACTTGTTGACCAGTACATAATAGTTCAGAACAGAATCAAAATCTCCATGATGTAATGACTTGTTACCCATTAGTTAAATCAAAGTGGGAAATTTTTCAAAGTTAATTAAGTGTTAGGCCAGGGAAAACATTGTTTTTAAGGGTTTCATTGTGTTGACTAATCATCGTTTGTCACCAAATCTGTGTTCAGCATTTTTTAGTCTATTTATACTGTTCCAATTTATTTTGTTTGTTTAGCCATACTGTTTTCCACAAAGAAACTGTTAGTTTCTCCATTGAAGGAAGGAATAATTCGTAGAGAATATCTGAAGCTCCAGAAGCTGTTGAAAAGACACACAGAGCTGAAGCAAAAGAACCCAACATATGATGTAGCCATGCAGCTTTTCCAGTATAGAAGTCTTTGATACAACTCAAAGTTTGATTAGTTTTTTCCAGTAATGTCTGTGACTTGGTATAGGTGGAAGAGATTCTTATCAAAGGATTTCTAAAAATTTTTGAAAACCTAAGATTAAAGGCCTTCAGGAGTGTTTGTAAATTAGATTTTGCTGTATAGTTTTCAAGATAATGGGTAAAGCAGTACTGCTTTTTTTCAAAACGGAAGTATTAGTGGGTTAGGAAAATATTCAGATGTCTAGCTTAGTTTTTTCATTTAGAAGTGGTCTTTCTGCAGGCTTTTTATATTACTGGGGGGAACAGGAACTTAGGTCTAAACCTAAGCTCTCTGAAGAGCCTGTCCTTCAACTCTGTCTGTGTAGATGGATTATTTCTGACTTGTTTCTGCATCAATATTCAGAAAATCTAGTGTCTAGTGATTCCCCTCAAGCAGAGGGAAGGGGAAGAGGCAAAAGCACTACAAATACTGTGGATATTGGTTGTGAGCTGGGTAGCAAGAACTACTCAGGGTGATCATCACAGACAGTGAAACATAGATTAATGTAGGTTGTTGGGGACTTCTTGAGGTCCCATGTTCAGCCTTGCGTTCAACATGAAGTTGGCCAGAGGAGGTGCTCCTGCAGATAAGTGTTGAGTGTCCTTTATGGGTAGAGATCATGCAGCCTCCCTGGGAAACGTGTTGTATGAACTCTCAGCTGTCTGTCAAAGAGCAGGCTAACTGCTACTATAGTCAGATTTGTAACAAAACCAAAGAACAGTGTGATTTGCTCCATTGTTTACATCCTTGAAGGGCTGCTTAGAATGAAAAGCTATGTTTTCATTCTGTTAACTGTGAAGTTTTGTGGAGCAAAGCCTGGCAGTTACACGGAAGAGTTACATTATCATAGAGGTTTCTCTGGACACAATGAATTAGCTGTTCTGCTTCTTTGCTTGCTTTCTTTGTCGTCTTCTATGCTTTCTGGTCGGCATTGTTAGCCTAGACTGGTGCCTGTCCTATTCCAAATTATTTTCAGTATTTAAAGTGCTGACTGGGAAGATTTTGGTCTCCAAACAATTGCCTTATTCTGCCTTAATTCACATACATATAAATTCAGTCATGGCTAGCGCATGGATTACTCCTGATTTCTTGGTGTGATAAATAAAATAGGTTAGAACTTGTTGTCAGGAAGCTTCTGTTATGCAACTAGTATGAAATGTTTATCTAAATACAGTTATTGAGCACTTAACAGCTGTTGCATGTACTGTATGACAGTGTTCTTGCTGTGTTCAACAAAGCAGCTAAAGTCATCTTCATGTGACTGCAGAAAGCAACTACAGCACAGCTGCATACACAAATAAAACTTCATACAGTGACTTATCAACCAGCAACAGGCTGCTTTAAAGGCTCAACAGATCTAAATGGGTTAGAGACTGATAAACTAGGATGATGAGTCCATGAGATGGTTGAGTTTGAGATCCTCAGGACGGTGAGAAGAGCATGCAGCAAGCTCACTGCCCTGGACTTCAAGAAAGCAGACTTTGACCTCTTCAGGAACCTCCTTAGTAAGGTTTCATGGGATACAGTCCTAGAGGGCAGGGGGGCCCAAGACTGCTGGCTGATATTCAAGGATCACCTGCTACGTGCTCAAGAGTGTTGCATCCCGACTAGAAGAAAGTGCAGCAGGAGGGCCAGGAGACCTCCATGGATGGACAAGGAGCTGCTGAGGAAACTTAGAGGGAAAAAAGAAGCTTATAGAAGGTGGAAGCAAGGACAGGCGGCCTGGGAAGAATACAGGAGCATTGCCCGAGAAGCTAGGGACCAGGTTAGGAAAGCTAAGGCCCAGCTAGAATTAAGTTTGGCAAGGGATGTAAAAGATAACAGGAAAGGATTCTATAGATACGTAGCAAATAAAAGACAGGCTAGGGACAATGTAGGCCCTCTCCAGAAGCTATCAGGAGAACTGGCTACCATGGATTTGGAGAAGGCTGAGGTTCTTAATGACTTCTTTGCCTCAGTCTTCACCAGCAAATGCTCTGACCACACAACCCAAGTCTTGGAAAGCAAATGCAGGGACTGTGAGAACGAAGACCTTAGGCCCACTGTAGGAGAGGATCAGGTTCGAGACCATCTTAAGAACCTGAACGTGCACAAGTCCATGGGACCTGACGAAATCCATCCACGGGTCCTGAAGGAGCTGGCGAATGAAGTTGCTAAGCCACTGTCCATCATATTCGAAAAATCCTGGCAGTCAGGTGAAGTTCCCAATGACTGGAAGAAGGGTAATATAACCCCCATTTTCAAGAAGGGGAAGGTGGAAGACCCGGGGAACTACAGACCAGTCAGTCTCACCTCTGTGCCTGGCAAAATCTTGGAACAGTTTCTCCTGGAAAACATGCTAAGGCACATGAAAAACAACGAGGTGGTTGGTGACAGCCAACATGGCTTCACTAAGGGGAAATCCTGCCTGACCAATTTGGTGGCCTTCTATGATGGAGCCACGGAACTGATGGACAGCGGCAGAGCAGTCGATGTCATCTACCTGGACTTGTGCAAAGCATTCGACACTGTCCCACATGACATCCTTGTCTCTAAATTGGAGAGACATCAATTTGATAGATGGACCACTCGGTGGATAAAAAACTGGCTCGATGGCCGCACGCAAAGAGTTGTGGTAAATGGCTCGATGTCCAGTTGGAAACCTGTAACGAGTGGTGTCCCTCAGAGATCGGTGTTGGGACCGGTCCTGTTCAACATCTTTGTCGGTGACATGGACAGTGGGATTGAGTGCGCCCTCAGCAAGTTTGCTGATGACACCAAGCTGTGTGGTTCGGTTGATACGCTGGAGGGAAGGGATGCCATCCAGAGGGACCTTGACACGCTTGTGAGGTGGGCCGATGCCAACCTTATGAAGTTTAACCAAGCCAAGTGTAAGGTCCTACACCTGGGTCAGGGCAACCCCAGGCACTGCTACAGGCTGGGCAGAGAAGAGATTCAGAGCAGCCCTGCAGAAAAGGACTTGGGGGTGTTGGTTGACGAAAAGCTTAACATGAGCCGGCAGTGTGCACTTGCAGCCCAGAAAGCCAACCGTATCCTGGGCTGCATCAAAAGAAGCGTGACCAGCAGGTCGAAGGAGGTGATCCTGCCCCTCTACTCTGCTCTTGTGAGACCCCACTTGGAGTACTGCGTACAGTTCTGGTGTCCTCAACATAAAAAGGACATGGAGCTGTTGGAGCGAGTCCAGAGGAGGGCCACGAGGATGATAAGAGGGCTGGAGCACCTCCCATATGAAGACAGGCTGAGGAAGTTGGGGCTGTTCAGCCTGGAGAAGAGAAGGCTGCGTGGTGACCTCATAGCAGCCTTCCAGTATCTGAAGGGGGTCTACAAGGATGCTGGGGAGGGACTCTTCCTTAGGGACTGTAGTGGTAGGACAAGGGGTAATGGGTTCAAACTTAAACAGAGGAAGTTTAGATTAGATATAAGGAAGAAGTTCTTTACAGTGAGGGTGGTGAAGCACTGGAATGGGTTGCCCAGGGAGGTTGTGGATGCTTCATCCCTGGCAGTGTTCAAGGCCAGGTTGGACAGAGCCTTGGGCCACATGGTTTAGGGCAAGGTGTCCCTGCCCATGGCAGGGGGGTTGGAACTAGATGATCTTAAGGTCCTTTCCAACCCTTACGATTCTATGATTCTATGATTCTATGATTATTTCAAGCTGACTTACCCAGCATTTTGTTTATTTGAGAGACATTAGTGTCCATCTCCACTTCAAGTTCTACTAGAAGGGTAATAAATTCTCTGGGACACTAAATGCCAAGCATTTCAGGATGATCTGTAATGGTAATGGAGGCAAAAAATGGTTTTCTTATTTTGTGTAAGTTGTTAGAATTGTTGTTCTACATCCTTATTAAAGTTGCTTTTTTTTCTGGTTTCCTGGAATCTCTCATATGTGTGAGTGTTGATCAGCTCTTGATGGGGTTCTCAAGAGTCTAATTGTGCAATGTTTTATATTAATAAACTCATTTATTAGAACTCTGTAATCAGCTGGTCTGTGTTAGATGAACTGGCTGAAATGTTCACAGGAATTGGTTGACTTTTTTTAATTTGCTTACTGTCTGGCTTTCCTATTAAACAAAAATTTGAGTTATTTAGAGGGATGTAGTCCTACTAAAAGTTGCAGTTCTTTGGGTACCCATTAGCTACCCCTTTATAAGTAACTAAATTTTTTCTTACTGTAAGAATTAAAATACTATGGAGAAGGATTGGGACACCTTTAAAGTTTACTTTCTCAACGGCTATATATAAAATAGTGTTAAAAACTGCCCCCAAACCTGACAAACTTTATTCCATCACTCCATCTTCCTATTGTTGTGCAGCCTTTTTACCAATGGAAAGAATTGTTTTTCATGGAAAAAACAAATACCAGAGGTCTTTCTCTAGATTTTTTTTTTTTTTTTTCCTTCCAGTAGTATCTAACATGGTTTAGGTGTCAATTTCCTTTTTTCTCCACTGATAGTTTCTTCAAAGGATTTGTTCTTTCTGAGCCAGCAAAGGTCCTGTTGAATAGGTGCTTGTAGTCTTGACTACTCCATCATCCCTATTATTCATCTCTGAAACATGTCTAACATGAGATGGATTCCATAGCTAGCTTGATATTGAGCTGCCAAAACTCTTTCCTGTTCTGTCTCCCACTGTTTTACAAGGGGATTGTTATTGCCACAAAATGTCACAAATCCTGTATAGCAGTCACTAGGGAAAAATAAAGTATTTATGGAAAATTCTAGTGGCTTTTCAGAGGCTTCAGATTTATAGTCAGTGTTGGACAATATTTCTAGGAACTGTAAATGCCTTGTTTGTGGGGGGGTGTGTGTGAGGGGAGGTAATACTAGTATTAATCAAGCAGCATTTCAGTTCTATGTACTGCAGTTTGTGAATACCATGTAATAGCGATGGGACCCACATAGACTCATTGAGAAGACTTACAAGTGTAAGGCAAAAATTCTTTAGTATTAAGAAATTTTGTTTTGAATTATTTTGTTACTTGGACACAATCCAAAGTAATGGTAATATATTATTCTTTGTAAAGTTCATTGTCATAATCCAGTTTGCCATTAAAAGTGGAGTGTTACGCAGGTGTAAAAGAAAACCCAAAACAAAATATATAAAGTGAATTGTAAATTGGAGTGACTATTTTTGCACTGAAAATTTTCCAATAAATTAATAGTGTTTTACTCCAAATTAAAGTTATTTGATGATATGTGATGAACTAAATCACATGAGAAGGAGGTACTGAGGAATATGGGTTTAGAGACATGGATTTTGATGCATCTATATGAATCAGTCTGTTGGCTGACTCCCGGTGGAGGGAGGAGGCCACTGGAAGCCTTGGTAGCTTCATGTTAAAGTATGCTTTAGGGATATTGTGCAGAGAAAAAATGTAATAGGATTACACCACAGAAATATATTTGTTACCTCCTTGGACTTGGTATGGAAAGTGGACAGCAGGCAAGGCAAACAAGTGAAAACCTTCTAAAAAATATAGTTGAGGAAGTAGTTGCAGGGGGAAGTTTTAGGTGAACCAGAGAAAGAAAACCAGGAGGAAAATGTCCTTTTCAATACAGGCTGACAGAGGGATGAGTATACATTTAGCAGAAAGAATGACAAAGGAGGATAGACTTAAAAGAAAGAAACAGTAGGGTTTAATTAAAGAGTAGACACACAGGAAGAAAGAAAGGTGATGAAAGATGAGAGCGCCTGAGAATGTGGGTGATGCTGCTGGGGATGATGATGGAGTTGCCTCCTGAGAATGTGTAGATGGACATATTTGAGAACTCAAATATAACATGGTCAGGCAGCTGAGAGAAATCCCTGGTTTTTATTTTTGGCATTATTACCTCTGAGGAATACTGCTAAAAAGTTTGTGCTGTTGAATGCAATTGAATGCATTCTCAAGATGAATTGTGGTGCAGAAAGATGCTGGTAAATGTTGTTCAAGCTTCTGAACTATAACTGAGCACAGAGCACTCTGCTGAACCTTTTTTTTTCAGAGCGTTCAGTCGGTGGGGGAACTGGTTCTGCTACCATTTTAACTGCATGTGCTAAAAATATTAGCCCTATTACTATACAGTTCAGTAGCTAGTAACCAAATGGTAATGACATCAGATCCACAATAAAAAGGTTTGTATACACCACAGAAAGCAGCAGAGTGACTTGAAGTTGCAGTGCTGTCTGTTTCTATTTTGCTTGCTGGATGAAGTTCCTTATATCTACAAATATTTCCACTCCTTGTAAATGGTTTTCCTTTGTATATTGTTTCACTTGGCTGATATGCATGAATCCTTTAGTTCTACATTGTTCTGTGTAGAATTGAATGCAAGTATACAGTTTGAAAGAAACAAATACATGCTAATCACCTTACAGTCATTTTTGTTCCCTCTAATTAAAACTAGATATGAAACCTAATTAGGATTTTGAAGTGTTATTAGTATTTCTGAGCTAGATACTTTCTCACCACAGGTTTTAAAATTCTGAGAATAAACTTGGTCATCTCCTTAGAACCAGATAGAGAAAGCTGAGGGATTTACATATCTGTCAGGTTGTGCTAGGGAAGAAAAATGAGAAGCATGTAATGCTACAACAAAATTCAATCAATCAAGAGTGTTGTGGTTTTTTTTTTTATGTTGAAAAGGAAAAACAGGTAATTTTCAGTGGAAACTTTATATCCTCCTAAATATAAGGAGGATAGTTTTGCAATGAAGGAGTAGATTAGTTGGAGATGAATAGCTGTGATATGTCATCTTTATAATGTACACAGTAGTTATTTGTGTAGGGCAGTGACTTGCAACTTGTTTCAGGTATTTTGCTTGGTTTTGTTTAAATATCACATATTCCACATACCATTTTTAGTGTCCTGAGCTAATGAAAATCTCTACACTGTCATTCGAAAGTTTTGATAGAAACCCTTGTGAAAATATGTGTAATTAATAGCAGAAAGGGAATGGACTGTTCAGAAATAAAACTGAATCAAAGCATACATACTGCAAGTTAATCGGTTATTGCCATCAGTAAAAGTGGAGGGGAAGAAGTGAACCTGCATTCCAATCTTCGATTTTATCCTTGAAGATCTCTTGAAGATCCTGCAGCTAGCAATGTCTGCCTTTTTCAAGTTGTGTAAAAATGTGCTAGTTTGATTTCTGGCACTTGATAAATTTAATTTGTATATTTTCTATATATGTTCATCTAACAAAGATTGTATTTAAAACTTTGCAAAGTCAGCAGTTGGGAGCTGTAATAAGGACTAAGGAAGTAGAAATGTGTATAATAGTGATTTATAACACATGTAACTCAATGTAGTATCAGTCTAATTCAAGTAAAATTGATTAATATTAGTGAATGTTGAATCAAATAATGCCTAGGGAGTGACTGAAGTTGCAAATTGGAAGTGTAGGCTGTTGCTTTCTTTTTTGTCTAGTTCATGAGGTGAACATTAAGTACATATTGAAAGCCACAGCTCATTATTTAAAAAACTTATTTGTAAGTCCATCCAAAGAAAAATAATTACTGAGTGTTATTTCTTTTCAAAATATGCAACTTGGCAACTTAGATTCTTAAATTTCCTACTTGTGAAATTTTTATAAATACTTCTTAAAAAAAAGAGAAGATTCAAATTATTTTTTGTTCTAACTAGTGAATCTGAAAAATGTAAATTATGTTCTGTTAGAAGAAAACCTGGATATCTACTTGCCATTTTTGTATAAAAGGTTCAAATGACAGAAACATTTTGATCAACAGCAGTGGTGGTAAAATAAGATATTGGTACAAACAGAAGGCTGAAGTCTATTCCAGGAAGCATATCTTAAAGATCTCTGTTTTAAGGGCAAGGCGATGCAGTGCAAGTTGGAAGACTATTACGTCATGTAATTTTTTTTAATAGTAAAAGTGATTAATTTATATACTGTGAAAAGTGGTAGATTTAAACAAAGTTTGATTTTTCTAAATTGCATCCGGAGAGACCCTATACATGAAAAAGAAATTGGTTTCTCTTGTGGGGATGTTAAATACCTATGAATTCTTCTGCATAAATCTTCATGTAGTATCTGAGATTGCCATTCTAAGATGATAATTGGCATACACAAATCCATAGGGCCTTGGCATAAAGGTCAAACGATGAGGTTTTCAGAGTAGTTACATTTTTGTTTTTGTTTTCATCTAGCCATTACTTAAATAGAAAATTTCACTTGGCAGAATTGCTGCAGCAGATCTAGTATGGAGATGCCTATTCCAAAAAGCAAAGTGGTCTCTTTTTTAAAGACATTCAAGTTAAGTTGAATACTGATTACTGTGAGGCACATTCTATAGGAGTCTATAAATGTATTTGGAAAAGCATATTCAGAACTTTTCTATTTCCAAGTAAAATTTCACACCTTAGTTCAGTTTCTAAAGTGTTCAGAACTCATGTATTCTGCCTATCATTTGTCTTCTTAGGAACACTTGAAATTTAATATAATTAGTAATGTATGGAACTAAATTCCTCTGAATTCCTTTTCCATCTTCCTTTGTTTGTGTGTGTCCATAAAACATTAAAGTCTTGTGAGTTTTATATGTGGCCATTCTAGTAAGGATGCTATTTATGGCTTCTCTAGGAATAAATTGTAGTTTTCCTAAAATCAGTGGGAGACTAAATAAATACTAGCGTACTTCTAGATTAACCAAAACATGTTTGATTGCTTTTTTGACCATTCAACTAATTTCAGATTATGATAACGAAAACAAATCTCAATAAGCCTTGATATGTGCAATCTCCTAAATTTACACTGAAAATTAGAGCCAAATTATCCAGGTGTTTTGAAGTTAATGAAGCTAGTGTATTGTCTCATTCATACTATTATTGTAATGAGAAGCTATATGCATTCACAGAAGGAAAGTAACATCAATATAAATGTTTCCTGCTACACTAATGCTTTCAAATTTGGTTCTCTACAACATTTTTTTCCGCTGATGACAAAGTTAAAGTTTTGATCTGTAATTGTAATATTTAATTTATAAGTAATGTATTGAAAGGGCACAAGAATTTATCTTGGCATGTAGGACTGTTTTTTGATTTCACTGACTACCAAAACCATAATAGTTTTTAGCTTGTGAAGGGAAAAACACCTTATGTAAAAAGAAATATTTTAGGCTTTAAACAATGTTTTTGTGATAGAGTTTTTACTTCTAATAGTCATACTACTTAGAGTAACTTAAAACCTCTGTGTGTGTGTATTTGCAAGATAAAAATCTTCAAGATAACCTACATTTTAAAGACCTGTTTGGTGCTCTTTTTCAAGGGGAGAATACCAGCCAGTGAAAGTAATGGGTTGCTTAGCAGCTTAAACAAAATTTGTCTGAAAAATGTTCCATATTTCTCTAGTATTTAAAGACAGCTTGGGCAATACTGAGAAAAATTTATTAGGAAAAACATTCTGAGTTTGTTGCTGCTGTCATACCTCTAAGTATAGCAACATTTTATATTGTGTGTTACACATACTTGTACCCACCCTGACCCACCTTTCCCCAGCATAGACTACATGGGTTTGCTTATGTGTTAAGGTCAAAGGATGCTGTAAAAATCTTTGCTATTAAGAAATAAGGACACACCACAGTGGAATGTACCGCAGTGGTACTGGGTATGCTAGCGACATTGCTGGCCCAGTTCAAACCTCAGTAAAGTTTGTCAAAGGTGATTGGTTCAGTGAGCTTATCAGGTCTCAGGATAGGAATTATTACTGCCTTACAATCTGTGTTATTGTAACAAAAAGCTTTGAAGAAAAATAATTTAAAAATAATCAGGACATGGAAGGTCTGTTGTGTGGTTTCAGGATAGCCGGGGTGCTGTGAGTGAATTGTGAAGGGCTTCAAAATGTTTGGCTGTTTATTCATTACACTCATTTCTACTGAGGAATTAATAATGTACTTTTAATGTAGGATGACTGCACTTTTGAGTATTTGAGGTAGTCCTTATAGAAATGAGTGCCAGGTATTCAGCTTATCTTTCTAGAATATGAGCAGGAAAAAAAACCTGGCATGTTTGATGAAAAAAAACATGGCAAACTAGGTTATGGTGGCTCTATTCAAATACATGGGAAAGTATGTCTATTTTGAATGGAATTTAAATACACATAATGCTATGACAAATTCTGTTTTGAGAGTTATAATATCGCATTAATTAATTGCAGAGTCATGTTTTCCTGATCCTGGGTAGCAGTTCTGAACTTTGCATTGAAATACATTGTGTATGAAACCCTTGTGTTGGCTTCATTCATATAATGATATACGAATTCTTGATTATAGAAGCACCTTCCAACTTGTAAAATATCTCTTCACAAAATATTAGAGGTTAAATTAACACATCTGGAATTGATTTACATTTGCAATACTTTTATTCAATTTGCAATTGATTTACAATTGCAAATGATTCAATTCATTTGACTTTTTAAAGATGAGTGATAGAGGTTTAGTCTCTTATGGTATCAATTTTGAAAAAGTTCTGTAAGGATTAGTGAGGCATTTTTATTTAAAATGGTTGAAGGCAAAAATGTTGAGTATAATTGCACAATGCAAGTTAAATTTGTTCACTGTAATACTCCAATCCATGAAACAGAAGTTTCTGCTCTTCCAATGCATAGGTTTAAAGTAGCTATCTCCAAAAAGTACCAAAACAGAGAAAATGTTGGTACTTTCTTGTTTCCAGAGAGTGTGCCTTAATGATACTGGCTTCATTTGTCATTCAGTCCCAGGACTGACACTGATAGTGTTCACAGCAGGACTGTGAATGAAAGTTTGACCACCCACTCTCTGTAATTTTCATCTCTATATGGCTCCCAGGCTATGCACTGAATCAAATGGGACTTGAGCAAAGAGCAATAGTAGGCTTGTGGGCTGTGGAGGGGTGTTTCCTGAGGACCCTTGTAGCTGTAACGATTTATGGAAAGCTTTAAAATCTAGAAAGCTTCAAAAATACAATTTAATTATTCACTTTAACTCCAGCATTCCAACCTGATTTACACGTTTATACATATAACATCAGGTATCTGGCAAGAAATACGTTTAAAACCAATGGAGATTAAAGGTCACTTTCTGCTATAACTAACCTACATAAGTAGCTTAAAATGTGAAATTTCCTTTCTATAGGAAACTGATGTTTAAAAAAATAATTTAAGTTTACATAAGCTCATTTTTCAGCAAATCTGACTCAAAACAGTTTTCTAATATTTTGTGTTGTTAAATGTGATCTATTCTAAGGTTAGAATGTAAAGATTTTGTGCCGTAATTTTTTTTTTTGTGTTGATGTTTCTACTTAAAGACAACAATATTCCTGTCCTTGAGAGTGTCTTCGATATTTTATAAATGTATTCATTCTGTTTTATCAGGAGCTGGGTAACTTATCTTTGAAAACATATGTGTGTGAAGCTAAAGCTGTTTCATGGTAGATAGTATTTATAAAATGAGGTCATTCACTCTGGGTGCCAAAAGCTGTGTCAGATTCATTTAGAAACCATAACAGAAACTTTTTTCTGGTTCTTTGATAGCCCATCTGAATGCTTCCTCTGGAATTTTGCCTAGCATGGCAAATAGTGATTTTTGACCAAAAATTCTGTCTTGGGTGTGAAATTTTTTCTGCTTAAAGCTTTCTTACTTCTGCAAGTTCTGCAGAATTTGAGGGAATGCCATCCACAGGCTAAAGAGTGGTGGTTTGGGGCAGCCTTTTCCTTCATGTGGATAAAGCTGCCTTTGGTTTGATTGTAGTGTAGTCCCTTTCAAAGTGACAGATCCTGCTGCTGAAGTAATGGTCTCCTCCTCTGGCATCACCATCACCAGTGAAGCAAGGGAGTCATAAAGTACATCACATTTAAAAGATAATTCTAAATGCAAGGAAATTAGCTTGTAGTCACTAATACATTCTGTGGATTGTCTTTAATTATAGTTATACTTTCAAATGGTTAAAAGTTACTTAGCTGGTGACGTGCACAGAGGTTTTCTCAGGAAGAAAACATGTAGAAGTGTCTTTCCTCGTAATAAAAGTGTGCTGGAAGATTGTTCAAATTGTACTTGAGTTTCTAAAATGTTTGGGTCATAGAAGTCTTGCTACTACTGTTTCTAATAATTTCTGCATCATGTAATTATCTCAGCCTTCCATTTTAAGAAGGTGGCAATCCATGGCTGGCAGTACCAGCACATTACCATCTCTTTTATCATATTTCCTATTTTTTTCTTTAAAGACTGTATCTTGATTCATATTCACAAGCTGTTTATGTTTCAAACATGAAAATTGTTTGTGGGTGGCATTCTTTCTGTGCATGTGTATCAGAAATCATCTGTCATCTGATTTAAACTTCGATTTAGTCAGCGCAGCATCTCAATTTAGAGAAAATTGGACTCCATTAAAAAATACAATTGCAATAGGATTATGGTTTTGTGGTAATGTATGTAATTTATCGCTCTTATTATTATGCAACAGATTGTAAAGTGATGTTTTGACTTACTCCTTTAAAATTGCCTTGGAACGGGAAAATGATAACAATACACTTATGTGGATTATATTTTTCTTTTCCTGCAGAATTTTAAGGAGACATACCGTAGCCTGGCTTTCATGGATAGCATTATAAGGAATTTCCAAAATGTATTTGTTACTGTGAGACAAGTTAACAGGGGATATAATATTCAAACAAAAAAATGGGGTGGGTGCTTATTCAGGAATGAAATTAAGATCTTTTAATTAATTAATGGAATTCTAACTGGTTTTATTTACCATAATCTGAAATTTTGCTGCATACTCTTTGGCAATATCTTATCTCTGAGCAGGTTAAGTGCTAAAAATATGAATACACAGGAGATGTTAAAGCAATCAACCTTCCTTTCTCAGGAGGAACTTCATAACACTTGCAAATATTGAACTATAATGGCAATTCCAAGGTCATAAAAACTTCTAACTGGACCTACTGGCCAAGTTCATGTCACCCCTGGGAGGCTGCATTCTGTTGTTTTGGATTTGCAGTTATCCCTTGAAACATCAGGACTCATGCTAGTGGTCAGCAAGTTCTTTCGTTATAGAAGTGTAAGGTCTTGTGGCTGTTGTTCAACTGAAAGGTTGTCTGCAAATTGGACAGCTTTGTTCCATCTAGAATGTGGCTTGTAAGGGATGGCAATCCTGTGAGATCTCTCTGCTCTTTGTGATTATCAATTTAATTTTATATGCCTGCTCTATTCTATTGTTAGAATATGCTGGCCTATTCACATACTCAAACTTGTTTATAGCTTAGATTTCTTCTTTATCTCCTGACAGAAAAAAGAATATTGTGTTTTTAAAAACACTTCTTATTTTGCGTCACTGTTCTGAGTACATTTATCCAGTAGGCAGATAAGAGGAAATCTGTACATGCAGGTCATAAGCACATGCATTCAGAGTCACACCAGGTTTTCATTTGGTTTTGTTTTATTACAAGTAGATAGAGTGCAGACTAGGTATCTCTCAAATCTACAAACTTTGTTTTTTGTACAACTTTTAAGTGCTTTCATCCAAATATTTACTAGAAGATAATCAGGGAATTTGAATTTGTGTGTCGTTGAAAAAAACTAAAATCAAATTTTCAGGTGAGGTTGAAACAGTAATTATTTCAGCCACCGGCATCTTTACCACTTCTTATATGTTTAAAGGCGGGGGGAACTGTAGGAAATTTTTATGGACAAGATTTAAATATGATTTGTGCAAATTCATCTTCAAATGATATGTTAATTATTTTCAGTTGTTGGCAGTCCTGTCACCCTCAGAAGTTGCTGATATTCATGCAGTTCTGTGCAGTGTCCTAAAGTTCATGTATGAATGAATAAATTAAGTGAAATGTTGTGTTGTTTAATCCTCATACAGAAAAATCTGTGATGTTGGTGATAAAGCTATTTATTTGTTTGGAGGATTTGTTTACATTATATGGAATAGTGCAAGCAAGGGATATGCAGATGAGCTTTGCTTCTCCTGGAGGGCAATCCTGCTTGGTCATTACCTTGTGAAGGTAGGAGACTAGATAGCAGGACACTTGAGAGATTTGCGCTTTGATAGTAACATTTCAGATGGGGACAACAGCAGTGGGGAATAATGGTTGTCAAGGTTTTTTTGTATGTTGGCATATTACAAATCATTTGACAGGGAAAAGGGAGGCTTCTGCTAAATCATTTCTCAGGTTTTTGTTTTCTTCATTCCAAAGATTAAACTTCAAATTCAAGTTTAATCGTTTTCCTGATTGTTTTTAAATCTTTCTTAATACTGGCAGAATACAGTCCACTAGAATACTTTTGATAGGGATTCAGTATTATTATTGTCCTCCCATTTATGATCCACAAATGTGTTTCTGCATTTTCCAGTTTACATCTCAGTTAACAGTAATGGTCTTTTTAGTGCTTTTAAGAATGTTTATTCTCTGAAAAATGCTTCATTCTCTTGCTTTCCTATATTGAATGTTACTTCTGACAGGCTGGAAAACAAATGGGCACAAGGAGTCTCCTTACTGAGATAGCTAGAATTAATTTTCCTGTAGCAGAGGTGAGCCACATATGTGATATAATACATGCTTTTGTACTATAGTGAAGCTTTTGGCTAATAAAATATTGGAGACATTTTCTTGATCAGTAAGAAACCTAATTCTGGAGTCTACCCTCCTCTTAATAGAAGGAAACTGGGATTTTCTTTGTTGATCTTTTTTGTCTTGGCTTCCAATTAATTAAATTTATACAGATTGTTTTGTTCAGATACTCTGCCTTTTTTTTTTTTTTTTAAAGTCAAATTATTTATCGCTTCCTTGCTTTGCAAGTTGTTTTTTTCCAGCTGTAAGCATTTTTCTCACATCAGAAGATGTAACTACAGCTTTAATAATGTCTTTCAGTGTAATGGATAAAAAAAAAGATTCTGAGGAAATTGGTACAAGTAAAGTTACAATTCTTCGTGCTATTCTTCTTTGCTTATCTAATGACAGCTCTTTCAACAGAATAGACAAGCTTTTATGTCTCCACAGCTGTATCATGTGACTGCCTTACTACTTTTAGCATATTTCCTGATAAATTCTCAATATTACGGAACAGCTTTTGGTCTAGAATAAAGGGGTGTAAAGGCTGCATAAATGCCAAACCAATTTACAGAGGATTTTTCTTTTTCTACATCCTGCCTTTTTAAGCCAAATGTGCATGGGTTTTTTTTTTTTTTTTGGTTTTTTTTTTTTTTTTGGTGTTTTTTTTTTTTGTCAGCCATTTCATTTTGGGGTTTTGAAACTGATTTATTCTGAGGCTTATAATCTCTTGTAATTAAAAAAAATGAAAGGTATAGGAAACAACATAAACACAAAACAAACCTCAATAAAACAGTTAACAACAGCAAAAACAACAGGAAAAAAGGAAGTTTTTCAGCCTGGAAGTCTTGCAAACTAAGTGAGAGACAAATTAATAAATACAGACAGGTAAGAAAGAACAGAAATGGTAATGATATTGATTAAAAAAAGGAGGGGGGCAAAACCTGGTTCAGGTATTTGGTGTACCCTCATAGATTCTTGCATTCTTGGTGTAGTTTCATACATTGTTTGTAAAGGATGTGGCATTGGATTATATCTGGTTTTCATTTATGCAGGGAAACTGGAGAGATCTGGTGTTTAGAGGAAAAAATTCCTCCCCAGTGTCACTTCGAAACTTTTTGGTTTCCCTCCTAAGACTGGATCATTCATGGTTACCTCATATTCAATCACTCTAATGCCATCTTCTTCTCTGTTTTAGTTGTTGGGAAAGTATGGATTAAGGTAAAAAGAGGTCAGTATAACTGAGCAGAGGAAGAAACCTTAACTGTGAGAGTAAGAGGCAGACATGAAAGCAGGTAACAGCTGATGATGTAGTGAAATGCGGACATTTCTGTTGGAAAGGACCTCAGGGGTCATCCAGCTCAACCTTCCAGCAAAGCTGGGCTATGGCCAGCAATAGTGCCAGTCTCCAGGGACTCTGGCTGGTCTTGGACACTTTCAAGGATGTGGAGTTTTCATAACCTCCATGGACAACCTGATCCAGGGATGATGCATGATTCTCTTAGGGAAATGTTATGTCAATCATATCTTCCACTTCAGTGTCATCTGTAGATTTGCTAAGGATGCAGTCCAGGTAGAAGAGTAAAGTGTAATATAGTGATTGAAAGGATGTAAGAGATCAGCAAGAGATAATTTTGCCATTTCTAAAGTGAGTTTGACCATGATGAGACCTATTGAGATCATCTTTTGAATGCACAGGAGAATAGTTGCTGCTTTTTTCCAGATACAGAACTTGCTAAAAAAAAAATAGAAGCTATTGTCTTCTTAAGACAGTAATATTTATTGTAGGGAATAAGATAAAGATCCTGATCTTCATCCATAAGTTCTTACTCGGTTTACTATGTTTTGGAAAAATCTGAAGTGACTCTTGGGCAAGTGTTCCCTGGTGAACTGTGTCCCAAACTAAGAATCTTCAAATAAACTTCAGAGCAAGCAATGCAACTCGTAGTAATTATCTTCTCTGACTGATGCTCTGCCCGGGTCTAGCTAGCCATGTTCTTGCTATGCAGTCTCAGTGGTTCTTTGTTTGTTTGTTTGTTAATTATTACTTTTATTCCTATCAGCACATTTTCAGAAGCCTGGTGAGTAACACGGTCTGCAAGGATGTGAAGGATGTGGGCATCATGGATTTAGTGTCCTCAAATTCAGGAGGGAGTTGAACATGTTTCTGTTGCGAGCTAAGCAAGTTGTCTTGCCAAGGTGTTATACAAAGTGAGGGTAGTGTCTTCTGTGTTCAGGGTTCTTATGGTAGTTTTAAAAAGTGGTTGCCCCTGTTCAAAAGTGAGGAGTCCTAAGCACAGGGAGCAACTCACTGCAGTCTCAAGTGCCCAAATTTTGGAGAGAATTTGAAACTGTACTCCTCACCTCTTGGCCTTGCAAATACAATGAGGTAAATGTATTAATTATTATGTTGAAATTATTTTATTTCAGAAAGAGGAAGTCTGTTAAATCTCTCCATACTTGCTTATCAGTCCTCAGATTAGTATAATGTTCTCATGTGCTATTCCATTTGTTAGTGTTAAAACTCACAGTTGATCTGCAGTTTAGCAGTTGTGATTATAGGTAAGCACCTTGTCTTCAAGCTTAAATTTTTAAATCCATGAAAAATCAAGGAAAGAAGTAGAACTTTTCAGCATGTCAGCTCCATTTCTCAGGGAGGCTGTTATGTGACTGTCAGAATAGTGTGATTAAGTACCCAGTATGTACCTGGGCCATAAATGTAGAAATGAAATAACTTTTTCTGTTGTGTGTTTTTGAACCTTTCAGCTCTCACTTGAAGAAGAATAAAAGACATTTAGTAACTAGCTGCGTACCGGAAGTACAGCTTTGATTGCCATAGTACTGGTTAAACAAACCCATGTTTGCCACCTCTTCTGGATAAGGAGATGCCTTCACTGTAGATGCTGATGGGAGTACTTCTGTTTGCAAAACTCTGAAATTCTAATATATACTACTCAGAAGATTAATTTTCTCAGAAACTTAAATGGTTATTTTCTGTTCATATGTAGCCTTAACTTTGTAAGTTAACTGTTTACGCTTTTCTTCTAATGAGATACTGTCATTTGCTATCCGTTTCTGACCTGCGAAAGGGCTTGTATGCCAAAAGTTTATCTGTGGGGTCACTTGCTGTCAGTTAGCTTAACAAAAATAGTAATATTTTTCCACTGCAAACTTTGCTTCCTTATAAAACACATTATTTGTTTTGCTAGGGCAGTGATTCAGTGGCATTGTAGTAGAATTCCTTGTAGTGCCACAGCAGACAATGAGAATATGAAAGCTTTGGGTGTGTACAGCTAATTAAACGACATGTATTTTGACAGACACCTAGTAATTAGAATTTAAAAGTAATATTTTTTTCATATAATTATGTTTTGTTTTCAGTTCTTTGCGGAGAAGCTTTTTATTGGCTGTTAGTAGTTTAGATTATGGAATTTCATGAAGAGAGGAAAGCCATGTCGTCATGGGCTTTCACATGTAGAGCTCTCAGTATTTTTATAAAATTATCTCCAAGCTCAGGATGCTACCTGCTTATGGAGTAACTTGTTTTAAGAGCCAATTTAAGCAAAGGGAATACGCTCAGATTGCACATGTAGCTAACCATAGTGCTCTACTGTGACTCCTGCTGCCAGTGCTACAGAGGCATTGAATTAAATATAAAAATGTGGTGAATATTTTACTATCTATCTCTACCTTCATTTACAATAAAACCTTCCACTAAAATGTAATACTTACATGCTTTTTTTCAGTTTGACAGTTATTGTTATTTAGATCAACAATCTTTTGTTGATGATGTTCCTTTTCCTTCGCAAATACTTATTGTGAGAACTTCGTACTGAAACTGTGCAGTTACACTTGTTTCTGTTTAATCCACTTCATTTAAAAACAAAACCGCCACTGTGTGTAGGATTTACCCCTCCTATCAGTGTGTGTGTGGTTTTTTTTTTTAAGTCCTGACATTAAAATTAACTATGTGAGATTATTTTTGCTGTGAAAGAATTGATTTGTAAGATTGTTATCACACAACACATATCCTCCCATGTTGTTCCCCAGCCAGTGTTTTAAGATGGTCATCTCAGTGTTAACCTCCTCTCTCAAGTTGTGGCATAGCTTTTAGAAGCGTGTGTTTTCTTCTGTGAGTTCATGCTGTGTAATATTTTTACTGTGTTGATGGATGCAGGACAGAGTCAAAGTAAGGTGTATGCAGTGATGCTTTTAACCTTGAACTCGTTCCTTGAAATACCAGGTTTTCTTCCATGCTTGATTTGTCAGCATCAGTAAGCTCACCTGTATGGTTGGCTTGTGAGCACTAAGCATATAGGGAAATATGATGACTAATACATTAAAAGGTAGATAAGGAGCCACATGCTAAGCTGTCTCTTTGCTGTAACCAGGCCCCTGTCCATTTTATCTCTTGAGTTCACTGTGGAGCACTGAAGGTCAAGTGATCATTAGGGCCTGTCTCACATGCCTCAGGCTCTTGCGTTTGATCTGCTTGCTTTATTGCTATTATCTAAATATTTTCACAATCTTTTATGTATACTGATTATTTTTTAAATTTCTTTTAGCTTGTTGATCAGAAATCATGATAGTGAGAGTATAGTGAATTCAAGGTTAGAGACATTGAGAAGTCTTTCTACTTTGGCAGTTTATAGAGCAAAACAGAACAAATGCACAGTTTTTGTTTTGAGTTGTTGTGGGAGCTGAGTGTAAGGACTGTTAAAGAACAGTGCTGGCAAAGAAACAGCTCTTCTGGGGTGTAAAAATAATTCTAGCCTTTTATTAAAAAGTCTCTCTGAAGATCTTTGCTGAGATTCTTATATTGAGCTTGGCCTGAAGAAGCTGAATCAGTGGAGCTGGAAGGCTCCTTGCCATGTTTCTGTGAGCAGAGAAGAGGGGATGTAGAGTATGTTGCCTTGGCCATAATGCCTGGGTGATTCCTTACCCTGGTGGAGGGAAGAAATTGAATCATACCTGTAAGATTTTTTTTTTTTTTTTTTTTTTTTTTTTTTAACATCTTGTTATGTAGATTTGAGGGCTAATACTGCCCTTCATACTGGGGAGGGTTTTTTATTTTCTTGCTTTTTTTGGTTTTGTTTTTGTTTTCTTCTGGAATCTCAAATAATTTGTTTGCTTTGTGAAGTACTCAGGTTTGGGGTATTTTTTAGTTGGCTTTATTGTTGGGGGTTTTTTTTATTTTTTAATTTTTTTGTGCCTTTTTTTTTTTTTTCCCCTCTGATGGTTGGTTGTATTTTTTTGTTACTTGTATTGAGGCACAAAAACAGTATAGCATTGAGAGATACTCCTAGGGTGTACTCATCGTGATAGTTTTACATTTGCTTCTTCATCATCTTTCACCGTTCTTGACATTGTAACTAACTTGTAGGGGGGGAAACCTGAACCATATGAAGGAAGTGTGCACAGGACTTGATTGATTGTACACTCAGAAATCGGCAACTTGTTTGTAACAGTGATGTTATGAATGTTAGGATTGCATCTATGTCAAGTTTCTTGCAGTACTCTTCTTGCTGGCATATCACTTAGTTCTGGCAGGAGAGGGAATTCAGATGTAGCCATTCAAAGTAGAGTACTGTTGATGACAGCCTGTGGTCATAAACAATATGTATTTACAGCATTACTCAGAAAGCCCTTAGTTTGCACGGGTCAACAATGTTATTTTTCATTAAAAATGTGAATAATGGAAGTGTAACTGTATAAAAATAATTAAACCATAACCAAGTCAGTTGATTACAGGACATATTGTGCTATCTGACAGTAAATATCCACATGCTTGTAAGAGTAAGATAGGTGTCTGATTTAAGTTATGCCTTGAAATGTCAAATTTTGCCACTTTCCTTGCAACAGGAGTGGAAAGATGTTACAAAATTGCTAGAAAGCTGACATAAATGTTCTCACTGCAGTATCATCTGTCAACAGGAGTAGTCTTTGAAGGAATACACTGGTGTAAGCAATTTTGCATTAGTTTTTCTTTAAACTAACCAAGAAGTCCTAGCCCTAGCATCAAGACAGTTTTTCACTGTTTTTATCTTCTGCAAAAATGCAGTTTTATGACTAGCCATATTTTTTCATTAGATTTTAGAACTTAGCTCTTTGCCAACTGTTTTTCATTTTCATATTCCATATTTCAGCAAAGCAGGTACTGTCTGAATTTCTGATTTTAGCTGGCAAATGTTCTCAAGAGTCAAACCACGAGAGGCTACTATATGTCTTGATAGAACACATTTAGGAATGTAACAAAATAGCAAACAATATTTTTAAAAGAGCTTTGCAGGGATGCGTTACTTGTAGTAGATACAAAATTAACAGAATAATAATGAGTGACACAGAAGCAATTCTGGAAAGGCAGTAATGATCAGCACCATTTAAGTTGCACTTCTTCTCCTTCCTGTTTCCTGACTTACCTGGCAAACTAGGTGTTTGTGTAGAGCTTTGTGTAGATCAGGTGAAAATTCATGCTTTGTTGTTCAGCACAGTAGATGTTTCTAGGCCCTCTGGATGCTGTGTAATATTGTGTAGATTGAGAGTGACAGCCCTTAGTTGTGTTTTCCATGAAGATTGACAGACGTAAAGCAGTATTTAGCCCTGCTAAATAGAAAGTTAAAAGGAGTTATAGAAAAAAAGCCCAATTTGTTGATTGTGTCTACTAACATGGTTTGAAGCTGAAGCTAGTTAGGTTCTCCAAACTGGAGAAGAGTTATACTGTCTCCTCAGCTGCAGGGAGTAATCTTGCTATTGGAATGATGGAATAGAAATAATGTTATCCTCCATGGGTATTTCTTCTATCTTGATCATTAGCTAGTGCTATAGAATTTCTAGCAGTTTCCCAGCAATGTATGGGATTGCATTTAGTTAGTAGTTTTAATTTCTGAGTTACTCCTACATTTTTTTTTAACCTGTTTGTATGTATGTGTTTAATTCACCAGGGTGTATGATTCTTTTATTGTAATCTGAGCATAACCTGAGGTTTTCAATGAATGTTTTGCTGTTGTTTTCTTGTTTCTGAAAGCTGCTCTTAGCCTGTTTCTCCATGTCAGCTTCCTTTTAACTTTTAATCAAACCTTTCATCATAAGTGATGTGTGCTGGCACTGTTTTCAGTATGGTGTCTTTAAGTGATATACATGATGTCTTGGGGATTTAATTCTTTTAGCAGTTCTTTTTTTCTTTTCTCATTTCTGTGTCCTTTTCCTTTTGGGCATCACATACAACTGTGGTGGATTTTCTGGCTTTTGTAGCTCCTATAGAGATATTGAATCTGAAAGCGTTATTAGCATGCCTTTCAACAGAAAAATTTTGAACAAGATCCTGCATACTGTTCAACACCAAGTCTGGGACTGCATCTCTAATGGTTTCCCTACCCAGCTCTCCACGAAATGATTATTGTGGCGCTAAAAGTTTCTTCTCTGCTTTGTGTTCCAGTGTGATACTTGCCTGATATTCACGGGTATCTGCCACTACACTTCTATTTCCTTCCCTCAATGGCTCTCTGATCTCTTTTAGTGTGTCATAGGTAGTTAGAGCTATGATTCTGCTAAGGCAATTGATAATACAAATGTACTTTGAGCTGTTCCATTTGGATCCAAGAACATAGAATGATTTAATGAAGCCTTCCTTCTTACCAGAATTTGGTCAGAGGCCAAATACTCCCCTGGACCCTTAATGCGGACACCTGAGAGCTGCGACTATCTACTTACAAAACTTCATTCAGCTTAATACACTATTGTCATTCCATTTAAATAGCAGTGTATCAAGTTCCAAGTCTATTACAGCTGGTTTACAAGATGTGGTGTTTCACAGGAACAGGACAATAATTATAAGATACTTCAAGTTTGTCCCTATTCTGTCACAATTGATTATCCATTTTCTTTTTAAACACAAACTCTTGACTTGGTGGGGAAAAAATGTACTCATTGTGGACATCTTCAGAGCTCTTCTTTACTGTACTCATGTACTTGTAGATTCTTGTCATTATGCTGAAATACTGAAATAGTACAGCTATCTGAAGGATGTACAAGGTGAGAGTGAATTGCTCACTAATTGAAATTAACAGGAGTTCCTGGCTCTCTTTATTCAGACATCTGTTGGCCTCCGTGCTCTAGTTAACTCTGCATGTATTTTTTCAGATTATTGTCCATTCAGAATGTTATATTACATCTAGTAATAATTGACTGGTATTTTAATGCTAATCTGTACTATTCAGCTTCTGGGTCCAATTACTTATTGTTGAGGGACTAATCAATGGTGATTTTTCTCCACCTCTCCCCTAGATTATATGTACTACATTGTAGCTCTTTATAATTCAAAAAATTGCTCAATTCCAAGAATAGGATGCTATTATTATGCTGTTGGCTACTTACTTTCAATATATATTCATTTTTGTGATGTAGAAGTACACTTTTTGAAGCATAGTACTTCTGATAGGGTTTTTGTTTGTTTTGTTTAGCTTCAGTTTAAGGTGATAATATTGGTAGTAGTGACAATTCCTTTCCTGTTTCAACATTTGATACATACAGAATTTGTGAATAAGAGATTCCTGCAATCATAATGTGATATGAGAAGTATTGTCGTGGGGATTTACATGAGGTGGTAAAGAAATTTTCCTAATAAACCGCTACTAATTCAGTGGGAAGTACTGGTGTGCTCAGTTGAGAAGCCAGTACAATGAGCCAGTATTAATGAGCCTACTTTGACCAGTAGGTATAATAATAGTTATTAAGCAACAAACAAAACAAACCCAAAAGATGATAATAATAAGCAAAAGGCAGAGCAAACTTTAAATGCATGAATAGCTCTAAGGCTTGACACTTTAAGTTGCTCTATTGACAAAGTTGGACTGTACGCAAAAAATAAATTGAGAAAACTCCCGAAGTCCATAGTTCTGCAGGGTTAATGGGTTAGGGGTAACTTTTTCACAGAGTTCATATTTGAGTCAGCTGAAACTAGCCATGTGTTTTGTGTCTTTGGGGATTTGTTCATTGCACAATAAAGCCGCCTACATATTTCTGAGGAAGAAAAACCAAAGCAAAAAGATACTATTTCACGTGGAAAATGCTGAAGGCTAATGATTCTCAGCTGAAAATAGCACATACACACAAAAAAAAAAAAAAAAAAAAGAAAAAAAAAAGGCACAAAGTTTTGACATATACTTCTGTGTTCTTAAAAAACCGGACCCCTCCTTACACCATGCCACACTCAAACATAGAATGCTGAGGTGAATGTTCAAGAAACACTTTGAGAAAACAGGCAGAATTTTTCTTTTTTAAATATATTTATTCTAACTGACCAAAAATCATCTATATTTATCTTTTTGGGAAACAAAAATTATGTATTTGCATGTCTGGAGATATACAATATTTGTAAATTGCCATTTCCTACCTTATTTGCTAATTTCTCTGCTTACATATATCCAGTGCTTTAATACTGTCTTACATAATATATTCACTGAAGTTTGCGCAACGTCATATTCTAAACTGCTTTATTCTGGATTCCACTTGTATCTTTTCTGTCATATGTCTCAATACATATTGAGGCCACAGACCTGTGAGTTTAGAAAGGAAAGCTATAACTTCTATTTTTTTGTATTTAAAATCTTTCCGGTTACTTTTATATGACTTAAAAAATAATGTAATTTTCAGAATGATATGACTTACAGTTCTTGAAATGTTTCTGATGCTAAATTTCTGCCTGAGTAGTAAATGTTGGAGTGTGATAAGTGTTCCTGCATTTTCTCTGTGCATGTGTGTTATTCTAATTTGTAACTTTTTGAGTACTTGGAAGTAAAACAGATTTATGGTTTTGGAATAAGGAAAGTATTTTTTCCTCTTTTCAAATATTTACTTAAGAAGAAAATGTTGGAATGAATAATAGACATCAAAGGTGGGAAATAAACTTATGAAGTTGTAATTTGCACTTACCTGACTATGGCATAAAAGTATCTTGTATATTTATTTGCTTCGTTACACTTTAAATGTCCTAGCTGTTACAGCTATGTACCTTGTAACAATTGTTTTGTAGCCTAATAAATATAAATATATGAAAGTCTTCCTTGGCATCCCATTTTTGTGAGGCTGTTATTTCTATTCATAGTAACGTCGTGAATAACAGAACCATCTTCCTTATGTATAGCAGTAGTCTTTTCCTCCTGTAATCATCTTATCACTTTTTGTTCTGAGATAAATTGCTTCTTTAGGTTACTTCCTGAAACTTTTATGTTGTTCTGATGATGAAAGAACTAAGTTTTAGCTTCATTTGTTAATTTATCAGTGAAACTTAGAAGCAAAAGATACATGCTATGTCTGTATCTGTCCAGTAGTGAAATACTATGGTTACTTATAGAGACCTTTGGAGGGCCAGGTTGGGAAGTATGTGTCACTGTTCAGTGCTGTATTTGCCCTGCTTACATTTAAAGCTGTAGTTGTGACATATAAAGCTTTTGGAAGCAATATCCCATGTGAGGAGGATTTTCTTTGTTGAATACACCATTGTTCAAAAAAAGTTTAGAAATTGCACCATGACAATAGCGATAACTCGTCCATGAACCACTGTGCTAATCAGATACTTGCAGTGATTTTGATTACTGGTTTGTTGAAGAGTTAGAATTTTTAAATGGCAAAACTTGCTCTTTTTCATATTTCTGTCTCTTTGGGAGAGGTTTTTCACTACTTGAAAAAGAGCTGAGGTCTCCGCTAGCCTAGGTGCTTTCTATAAGCCTGAAAGTTAGGGCTAAAGAAATTTAGGCTTATGAAGGATCCATTTACTACAAAAAAGCAGATTTTTTTTCTGAATTAGGCCTTTATCTTAAAACTTTAACCAACCCTTAGTAGGTTAATAAGGTGGGCAATGAGCTCTCTCAACAGGTTGCTCTCCTGCCTATTTGACTTGGTCATTATGATTTCCCTAAATATAAGCTCAGTATTTTTACTCTGAAATATCGAGTCAGAATCTACATCACAAAACTGAGAATCTTTAACAGTCAATAAGCGTGATGGCAAATATGTGAATAAAGTGATGATAGCTATAAAAGTGAATTTTTAAAAAAATCCCTATGTAAGTCTTTCTCTGACATGAAAATTGTAATATGCTGATAAAGCCAAAAAGCATAATTGTTTCCTGAAACAGTGCACAAGATCTGAGATTACTCTGAGAACTATTGATTTCAAAGTTCATGAAGAGTGTCTGTAATCAGCATAGCAATTTGACCTCTTAATTAGACTAGTCCTGTGAGTATTGTGCTCCCTATACAATATGTTTATGAATCTAATCAACCAGGCAGCAAAAAGAAAAAAAACAATTATAGATTCTATCTATTTTTTAACTCGCAAAGGAGCAAGAACTGAAATACTGGAGCTCTTGCTTCTGTGATAATTAAAACATGGGTCTAAATGAAAAAAAAGTACCCTAAAGAAATCTGTTCATAGAAAATAAGGTTCTTGGCAGCTAGTAGAAGCAGGAAAAGGACAAAAGAAACTCTTGGACTTTGTCAAGACTGTGCTATCAAATACTAGCTACCAGCTGGACTAGTATGCATCACTTTTATTTATTTTTTTTTTTTTTTTTAATTTTTTTCTTTTCATTGGGGATATATCAAGTCACAAGCCATATGTGAGATTTGGGAGTTGTCATGGCAAGTCAGTCAGCCGTTGTCTACATTTAAAAAAAAAAAGTTAAAAGTGCTGTCACACATATATAAGATGATTATAATATATCAGTTCAAATCCTTAGATTTGTCTTGCTTAATGATTGACATTAACGTTAGTAATTTAAGTTTGCCGTTATTTGTCCTTTGTGTGTGAAGTGCACTACATTTTTGTAGTGAAAATAGCTGGAAACAGTAGTTAGATTAAGCAGTACCCAGAACTTGATTTGTTATTTCTTCCATTTCCTCTGTTTTCCAATGAGCTATTTGTTCTTTCAACATCCATTTATGACTTCAAGATTTCAAGCTCTGTGGTAGGTATTAAAACTTACTGTGTTGGTAATTGAACTCTGTATTGTGTTCTGTGAACATATTGCTGTAGTAGTTGAGTAGTAGTTAGTCTGCCAGGTGACTAACATCTGTCTATGGTTAATTATTGTCTTTTCTTTCCTTACGAAAGAGGTTTGTGCATTATATTTCTTCTTGTCTTTGGTAGAGAAGACTTAGTTTTTGGTTTTGCAGTATGCTTATGTTGAAAGGTTGAGTTCATAAATGCCTGTGAGTTTTGATGATTTCTAGGTTGGTCAGGAGTATATGCCAGAGCGTTTTACAACTAGAAAACTCTGGTTTTGCACAGATAAACCTATATCCGGGGGCAGGCAATTCTACTTTGCTTTTGGAGTTGTTAGTTATGTTAATTTATTCCAGAGTTCTTTTACAGTCTTGTAGCTATACTTAAGCTAGACCACTGATCGCCTAAAGTTGTGGACTGAAACCTGGCACTCGATACTATGACAGATACAGAACAGAAGACAAAATTTACATTCTCATAGCCATCATTGACCTTAGTGTAAATAGCGAGAACTCCAGCTGTAAATCATGCCTGTGAGTGGTTTTCAACTTACCTTTTTTTAGTTGTTGAATCCATAGAAAGTAGTAGGCATTACTGACTGGACAGGATGTGCTGGGACATCTAGTCTAGGTCATGATTGCCTAGAAAGGTTGGACCAGATGATCCTTGTGGTCCCTTCCAACCTAGAATGATGATACTCCGTCATGTGCCTGTTGATTGCTGCAATTAGTCTTGTCTAAAGGCCATCTGGGACATTCAAAGGGAAAGATATTTTTTGATTTTTTCCTTGTTTACATCTAGAGGTTTTCTTTTCCTTATTTAGCAGTTATTTTTGTGAGGGACTATTGGCAGTGGTGGGGCAGTTGTACAGCAGGCTTACGGGATCTCTCAGGAAGTGCCTAATCAGAACATCATTTTTGAATATAGCATACTCTGCCATATTTGAAGCAGTTTAATAGTCACATTCTATCATTTTTCTTGATTACACAAATTCTGCATAAAATATGGATATTCCCACTAACAGTTGGAGAGAGGATTTCAGAGTTTGAAACAAGAAATCAGATATAATAAGCTATTTTGGAAGTGTTTACTGTGAGCGATGAATTCCTCTTTAACTAAAAGGCACCTGATGGCAGCTCTAAGAAGTAGAGGTGTTTTGTTAATTTGGCTAGATCTACCGATGTATGATGTTAGTCACTGATGCAGCCACGTGATTGTGAAAAATGCATGCCTATGGACATGTGTGCACTGACTGTCACACTTGCTCTGTGATCCATTGACTGGACTCCGTCTTGGAGACCAGAGGCATGCTTTTGAATGTGGACTATATAGGCCTTTTCTGTTACCATTCCAGGTGGGTTTGTTTAGTGCCAGCTATGTTAGTGGGTGGGTGTTTGGGGGTTTTTTTGTGTGGGTTTTGCATGGGTTTTTTTCTTCCTTTCCCCTCCCCCCCCCCCCCCCCTTCCCTCAGTGGTTTTACTTCTCAACTGGGACCTGGAATAAGACGATAATTTCCTTTCTCAATTCAGTTCCATTTCAAGTGAACTATAACAGGAAGGGAGTTTTCAGCTGCTACAGATGACGTGGAAAATATGCTTGATGATGTGTCTTGGGGGATATTTACGTAAGTGCAGCACAGTGATTGAGCTTTGAGATGCTGAGCTTTGAGATGCAGAACTTGATGTCTGAGGTAATTAGTGACAAAAGCCTCACAGCTTTCACTGTGGAGAATATTAGCTAGCGTGTAGTGCTCCAATGAGGCAGAGTGTATTGGAAAACTATGAGTAAGTAGAAAGGAACAAATGCTATTTAGATAGTGGGAATCCAAAAAAATGTTTCTTGTAAGACCTTAACCTCAAGTCATTCCAAAAATTGCATGTCTGTAATTATGTTACGTACCTAATTGCTGAAGAGTCTGCACGTGTGATGGTTGGTCTATGCAGTTTATTTGCAGTTTATTACCTGCTCTGTATCCTTTTCTGTTGAAAGGGACATAACTGCAGCAATGTGGAAGAGGGCTGCTTTCCTCTAGATGCTAAAAAATTGTTTGGGTAGAAACCTGGGGAGGAAGGAAAGACTGCTCCGTCCCAGCAAGCAGCATCACATATTTGCCTGGTGAGAGGCTTTGATAGTGCTGGTTGGAGCAGGTAGTTGGAGACTACGAGTTAGCTGCTAAGAAGGCTTAAAACAGGTGGTAAGAGGGGCTTTTGAGAAGCAGGCAGGCTGTACGTCTGTGGATTCAAGTTTTAAAGGTGGTTAGAAAAGTCTTCTAGAAGATTGAAAAGAAACTGCCTAGAATTTGTTACAAACCAGAGGGTTGATGGAAGTTCAGGCTTGGTCTGAGACCTGTAAAAAGGAACTTCTTGTGCCAGGAAGGGGCACAAGGGAAGACACCTCTGTGCAAAAGTTTCTATTCAGATTACCCTTTAGAAAATTGCTTTGTTCCAGGATTTCATTCTAGCTCATTTTCAAGAAAAACATGTTATATCAATTTAGAAGCCCTTTCACTGTAATATTGATGACTTCAACTTAAAGCAGTAGGGCAGGTAAATCTGCTTAAATCTCTGGTAAATTTGGTAGGTCATTACAGTTTTGGGGTTTGTTTGTTTGGTTTTGTTGGGGGTTTTTTAACACCTTTTTTTTTTTTTTAATTCTATTAAACCCCTCTTGGTCTTCAGAAGCTTTAAAAAGGCCAACTGATGATTGTATTGCTATGTTTTCAGTGGCTACATAGTAACTTGAGATAATGAAACATAGAATATATGCAGTGTAGCAGTGGTTTGAAATGCTGGTATTCCTTGAGTATTTTTTAGGAATTTGGTTTTTATTTTGGTTCTTCTCCTGAGAATGGGGAAGATTGTAAAACAGTCTTCTCGTAAGTGGGAAATACGAAATGATTGGTACAGCTCACTTCATAGAGAATTGCAGACTTTGAGATTTTTTTTTTTTTCAGATTTTGAGTGACGTGCAATGTCTATTTTGTATAATGAATGAGGGTGGTTGAGATTGGGATTTATTAGAAGCAAAATTTACCAGGACTGGGAAAACAGCTAGTACTTTGAAAAATCTACATACTAAAATCCAGGTGATCACATGAAATCATTTTATTGAAAGGCAATTGAAAAACAAATTACAGAATACTTATTCCTATAGATCCTCTTCTCTAGTTTATTTGTTTAAGATTTTTCTTTTCCCCACACAATTAGTTGAGCACTAATGGTGCTGATGAATAAGACATTTGCTATTTTCAAAGCAATGGGCATTCTGACAATAGTGAGAATATAGTAGTTCAGTTGTTCATGAAGTTGATACTGTGCAACAACTTAGTGGATTGTAGCAAAATACTCTGTAGGCATGTTAATTCTCAAATGTCAGAGAGAAACCTCATATGGGTCCCCTATTTTCAAGCCAGAGATTAGTTAGTTCTTAACATAAACACGGAACAGTTGAGTTTGGAAGGGACCTTTGGATCTTGTCTAGCAGAACTCCCCTCCTTAAAGTAGTGTCACCTAGAGCAGATTGCACAGGACTGTGTTAAGTAATTTTTTAAGTATATGAGGATGAAGACTCCATAAGCAACCTGGGTGACATTTTCTGATGTTTAACTAAACTGACAATAAGAAAAGCTTTTCTGATGATTAACTGTGAATTCCTGTATTTCGGTTTGTGTCCATTTCCATGTATCCTGTGACTGGGCAAGAGCCTCTCTCTACCTTCCTTTTATGCATCCCATCAAGTATTTATAAACATCGATAAGATCCTCCTGAGCTTTCTCTTCTCCATGCTGACTGCCTTCCTATCTCTCAGCTTCTCCTCATACAAAAGGTGCTCCATTCCTTTAATCATCTTTGTGGCCCTTTGTTGAACTTGCTTCACTATGCCTGTGTCTCTGTTGTACTGGGGACTTCAGGACTGGACCCATACTCCAGTTGTTTCTCACTAGTACTGAACAGAGGGAAAGGAGCACCTTCCTTGACCTCCTGGTTACACTGCCAAATTGCTGTGGCAACGTGGACCTTTGGGTCCATCTCTGAAAGCTGCTTTCCAGCTGGTCAGCTCTCAGCCTGTACTGGTGTCTGGCACTATTCCTCCTCAGGTGCAGGATTTGGAACTTCATGAGGTTACTTTTTGCTCTTTTCTCTAGCCTGTCAAGTTTCCTCTGAATGGCAACACAACCCTCCGGTGTATCAACTACTTAGCTTTGCATTATATGCGAACTTGCAGAAGAACCATTCTGTCTCACCTTGGAAGTTATCAATGAAGATGTTGAACGGTATTGGCTCTCATATTGACACATTGGGATGTGCCTTTGATGACTGGCCTCCGGCTGGACTTGGTGCTGCTGATCTACAACCCTTTGAGCCCAACACTTTGGATGGTTTTCACTGCTGATCATTACTATTTTTAGGAAGAGAATTTGATTGATGGTAGATGTTAGTGTGAGAAGGGGTTTTTAAGTACACATGCAAATGTGGCAGGCTGTGCATAGAGACCAGAATATTTTGCAGAAGGCTATAGTATGGCGTTAGCATAATTCACCTAAAAAGCAAATCAACAGATGCAGAAACCTGACTTTCTCACTTCTGAGACTCATGGGAAGTACTTGCATCTGCTTCATGTGGCCCCAGACCATCCACCGATCTTTCAGTTTGCTCTTGTTTTCATGCCAGGCCAGGGTGGGAAATGTTGGCAAGAGAAGAACCCTTCTAGTTGCTCTGTCTATGCTGAAAAAACCTAACATCAGCAGGGCTAGTGTAATCAGAACAGAAGCTTAAACAATTTTGGCCATACAGAGATGAGAACGATGCCAACCATACTAAGTGGGGAAATAAATGCATTGTAGTTGTCGCAGATGGCTTTTTGTCATTGTTATTGTAAAGTTAAAACCAATGTGGAATCTTCAAATATGTTCACATAAGAGTTTCAGGAGATAATGGACAGGGCAATGTTGCTGTGCATATGAAAGATCACAGGATTTCACAAGATATATATGAAAATAACTTTCTCATGCACTATGATCCTTTCTGCTAACTTTCGAGCTAGTGATACTGGGTGACTAAAATTCTGATTTACGAATTCTATATATGCTAATAAGCGAACAGATACGATGTTTTCATAACTTCATTAAGTCCCTTTGCAAGTTAGCATCCTATCAGTGTAATCCAGATGGATTTTTGTCATCATGTTCTCTTTTGATTTGAGAAATAGGAAAGACAAAAGAAAAATTGAGTGGTGGCATGTAAGGCATCTGATCTAATTGGATAGAACAAACTAAATGGGTTGTAGTTTATTCTAATTTGTTAAAAGATGTATTTGAAATTATTGGATCTTTATACTACTTTTTTTCTGTGACCATCACGTATTTGGAGGTTAGGACAGTTTCCATAATGCTGTTTGTGCTTTCACCTAAGAGAAAAGTAGGGAAAAGAGTTTTCCTTTATGTATTTGTAAACTTATATCAGGAGCCCAAGGATCCAACACTTCATTGAGTAAACACAGACTAATTTCTGTTTTTTAAAATTCTGCTCTTTGGGTAGATGCAATGTATACCTAAATTTTATCTATCAGTCAATAGTAATCTATATTACATAAAAGATTTCAGACACAATTTGGAATTACTCCAGGCAGAGTTTTTTATATTCTATATGCCATAAGAGCAAGGCCATGGAACTTCATGCAGAAATCCAATATTTCTTTTTGGATTCTCTTTTGTTCATTATGGGATAGTAGTTAAGGAATCAGTGACTAGGCAGCTATGAGCATGACACCTAACTTTAGATTGTCATCACGGTGATTTTGGTTTTGTCATCCTTCAAGCTTAGGAAAGCAATTGCTGTTCATTTATTTTGTACTCCTGATAGCTGTGTTGAAACCATGGGGAGAAGGTTAATCTGTGAATGCTGTAGGAAGGCTCAGATTCTGCTTGCTGTGTTGTGGATTAGGAATGTTTTAGGATTTTCCTTCATGTGATTTTACTGAAATTTGGAAGTAGGAAACCTACTTACAGTTGGATCACCTTCCTTATCTAAAACCATTTGAATTATAATTAAAATTACATGTCTAAATTGTCAGAATATAATTAATGAGTTGTACCATGGTTGCAGTTCATGTACCTTCATTCAGTTCCGATACTTTCATTGTGTCTGAAAGTTTACGGTTCAGCAAATAAAACATCCAGTCTTCAAAAAGAGTCATTTGCTTGAATGTCCTTTGGCACCTGCCAGTCTTGTAATGAAATTTCATGGAAGAAGTTCTGCACAAATCTTGAAGTATTTTGCAAACTTGAAGCCTTTGGGAGTTTCTTGAATGTGTGGTCATTACTCACAGTATGGTCATGTAAAATAGTAACTATGGCAACTGCAGAGTGTTGGAATGGAGGGTGAGGAGAGAGGTTTATGTGAAAGTAGTAATATCCTTGGACATAGAAAATGTCCTTGCAGAGCCTCCTCAGGTGAAGATATTATATTGGTGGTTTTTTTGTGTGATGTTCTTCTGTTTCCTGGTGTCAAGGAAAATTAAACTTCCCATGACTAGTCCACTTCCAAGTTTATTTTAATTAGTGCCACATCTTTTAAAAAGAGTTTTATCCTGTGTTCCGTCATAATTTAAGGCTTATGGAATATTCTTAGGGCTTTAAAGGCACTAACCCCATAGAATTTAATGCAGTGAAAACTGCAGCTATGAAAATGTGGCTTATCGCTTTGGTGTCTCTCTTAATTTTATTATATTAAATTAGAAAATAATAAAAGATCAGTGATAAAAGGAAGGAACAAAAACTTTTTAATTTTGAAGAAAAAACCTATCAAATAAATGTAGGTAAGTGGTAAAGTTACTTACACAGAAATGTACAGAGAGAATGCTGTGCAATATTTTGGTGTGAAGCAAACACTTGCAAGTCTTTTGAGAGCTCCTACAACTATTGATACTGTATTAGATATCCAGCTTTTCCAACTTCTTTTTTTTTTGTTGTTGTTGTTGGGTGTTGGGTTTGTTTGGGTTTTTTTTAAGTGGAAAGGTTTGTGTCTTTGAGTATCTTAATGCTTAGAACAAAATTGAATCTGAATATCTAGTGTCTTATCAAAATGCTCTGACCGTTAAGAACATCCCTGCCTTCCTCAATATGCTTGCTGTGTCTTAAAGTGTTTTGTCCATCTTTCTTTAAGTGTTAAAGTCCCAGAAGGGTTTGGGGCTATTATTGAGTATTACACTGTACGTTCTAAAATGTGCTGCCATTCTGGTTTGTATCAGGGACAAGCTGATGATCGCAGTATCACTGGCTGAGACAGGTGTAGAAACTATGATGACATGACACTGTCCTCTAATGTAGTGACAGGAATAATGACCTTTAATTCCCTTTTACATTGTCCTTGTCATAAATATATGTAAAGTAAAATCTTCCTCCTGCTCAAGTTTATGGTAGTTTTGCTATTAACTTCAATGAAGTCGGGGCTTCACAAGTTGTGTACTATACAGAAAAAGTAGAAAGTTTTTTAGATTCAGGTAACTCTCATGTGATTTCTTTAATTTTTTTTTTTTTTTTTCTTTTTTACTTCTATTGAATGCAGGTATGATTTTATTTTGCAATTTTGGTGCCCTAATAAAAAAAATTGTGATCTTTCTTAATCCTATATGAACACGGCCTTGCCATCCAGTCTTGTTGCTTGTTATAAGAAGGGAAATACCAGAATAAGGAGCTAGAAAGCAGAAATAAAATAGCAATATGTATTCATTTTCTCTTACTAGAGGGAATCCTCCATTCCCTTGGTCCAAACATGCATACTTCTTACCATAGCAGATGTTTTATCTCTGGATCATGTTTGATTCTAATATAACACAAAGATGAATGGAAGTATAAAATCAAATCAGCAGAAGTTGAACTAACAGCTGGGAAGGCAGTGAAAATTTTTAGTTAAGGAATGTGGTATCCAGTACAGAAACTCCTGGCATTCTTTATTTATAAATTAGTGGATTGTGAGATATATTCCAAGACTTTGCAGGTTCCAGCTATGGAATACATTTCAACTACTTGCAGAAAAATGTAGCTTTTGCTAGTTGCCAGGTGTAACTTATGGTAATAAGGATTTGAGCAAACAGTGGAGATTTCATTAGCTTAGTTTACCTGTAACCAATGTCAGGACTGAGCTGGCATTGCAGTTGCTCAGGGCTATCGTGACAAAACCAAACAAATCCAAATGGGATACAGGATAGAGCTTATCCTTATCTTCTGAAACACCTGCTTCTTTCAAAGTTGTCTACATAGATGAAGAGTCAAAGATTTTCCATTTCGTATTGATATAATTCTTCCGCAATAGAGATTCAACAGATTATTTGTAGTCTGTCTGTACTGTCACACAAAAGATACTGTAGGACACAAAGGTGGTTTTTATCTTTTGCATGGGTTTGTCCAAATTGGAATGCAAAACCTGGACTCTCTTCCTTTCTGATACTCTCACCTTAGTCTGCTGTCAGAAAGGGAGTGGCATGGTGAGGTTGAAAGCTCATCTATTGTGCTGTTTTGTTAATGGCCAGCCAGCCAGCAGCACTGACTGACTTAATGCAAATGAGGGCTGGTTTTGCTCTGAGATCTAGTTCAAGGTGGTATTTTGTCATTCCTGATGGTAACCAAGTTTTGAAATTCATTTTGAGTTTATCTTTTGATGTCCTTTTAACCTTTGGATTTCTTTTGCTGTTATGTATAAAGCATAAATATGCATAAATTACTTTTAAAATAAATGCTTGTCATCAATAATCTCTTTTTTTATCATAATTTTTTTTAATCTTTGGCTTTGATTTTATGGTAGCATTGAATCCCAGATTGAAACCAGCTAATGGATTTCACAGAGAAAAAGCATAGTTACTATGGCTACACAGCAGCCCGAAAGCTTAAAAGGACAAAGGATAAATGAATACAGTACTGGCTGCTTAGCCATTTCTAGAATAGATTCTAATAATTTAAAGGCTTTATGGCCTTTCAGACACTGTCAGAAAAAGCAGGATGTTAGTCCTTTAAGAATCTGTATTTTTAGTTTAAAGCATTACTTTTAAAATACCATATTTGAAAACTAGTTTTCAAAACATTCTCTGCTTTTAGCCAGTTAATTTCACATATATCTGTTGCGTGTGATAAAATTGACAATTGCTGATTGTTTTATCACTGATATTTTTACTATGGTATTTCAAAATGAGTAGAAATCTAATCCTCCTATGGACAAATAAACACAGTAATTGTGGTTTGATGAAAACTTTAAGTTATGTACTTCTATAGCTTTCACTTTAGTTTTGGCTGAAATGATTTTACCTTTGATTTTCTTATAAGCCAATGTACACCTTTAAGACAAACATTTTGTATATAATAAAGGATAATAAAACACATGCATGATTAGGTTCATACAATTAAGAAATTAAATTACCAGGTTTTAGTATCACCTTAGTGACTGATGGCAGAAGTGCTACTGCCTGCCTTTGCTTGAGAAATAAATATACAAATTACCAACTCAAGGGCAATTTTAATGACCTCTGTTCTGGGCTGAGCTGTAGCAGTCACTTTTAAAATAATACAGTCATAATAATAATACAACATTTAAAAATGAATGTTGTATATTCTACTGCTTCTTAAAATAAGGAGAGTGAGTTCTTAAGCTACTCGCTTAAAATACAAGTTACTTTCAGGAAATCACTCTTATTATTTTATCTTGCATGAAAAAGTATTAAGGAATTTTTCCTTTTATATATCTTTTGATTATTGTAAACCTGAGGATAGGTGTTGGTTTCATTCATGTAGGTTTTTTTTTTTTTTTTTTTTTTTTTATGAAATACTCCATTTATTTATTACTTAAGTACTGAAAAAAGAAGATGCTTGAAATTCAGGAGTGGATCAGTCAGAAGTGCTTCAACACAAGACTCTGGGGCTATGTGATATTTGATGTTGCCATGGGAAACCGCTTTGCAAGAACATTTGCAGAGCAGATGGATCAAGATAAATAAAACAGATACAGGTATTGGATAGAGATTGTGTAATGTTCTGTGGAACAACAGGAAAACATGAACTCTGTGTAACGCAGTGCTTTGATTTGTCCTTTTTAATGGGTACACTGGTAGCTTAATTTTCCGAACACAGTTCTTTATAGCAAACTTGTTTTCTCTTCCTTTAAATGGGATAGTATGTATTCGTGCTATTTTATCTTATGCCATTGATAAATGTCTGATATGAATAGTTCATTAGTGAAGGTTTCCTATACATTTTGAGTTTTCAACAAATCAAAGAAAGTTTCAGATGTATCTGCCTCATCTTCTCTGTTATGTAAAACCAGTAATCTCCTAACTTTATGCTGTACTACCTTTGGGCTAGCCTTTAAAGTTAAATCTAAGTACACAAACATGGAATGAAAAATCTTTGTATTTCATATGTTATAATTTTGCTAGTTTCACATGATCTTGGCTATTGAGAGCTCTTCTGTAACCTTATATACTAACTTTTTCCCTTGATTTTAAAAAATAGATGAGACGCATACTCAGCTTGTTTATAACTAGAATATCTTTGAGATTGTATATTTGCCACAGAAGTCTATTTCCTTAACACAAACAGAGAAGATACTAATGTGGCTATATACATGCAACATACTTTTGTAAGAGTACATACGTACAAAAATACACTCTATGTTTGTTGAACATGTATTCTTTGTTCTCTGTGGCAGTGAATAAAACAAGCATGTGCTGTTTAATTTTCTGTAAGGAAACAGGTAGTTAAAGAATTTGAGATACACTTTGTAGTCATATCTTTTCAACAACTCAAATTCAAACTTGTAAAATAAAAAAGCATCTGGAAAAATAAAAACTTAATCTGCTCTCTTGAAGATGTTTAATTTCAACTGCTAAAGGATTTTTTTTTTTAACCTAAGTAATATATTGACTGTAAAAAATTTCTTTGGACCTTTAATTTACAATCCAACTGTTCTTGAGTTCTTCATGAGTTACAGAACTTACTCCATGGGTTGATTTCTCCACATGCAGTGGAACAGTTCTTTGGGTGTCATATAGCCAGGAATGCCAGCATTATTGTGGGTGTTTTTCATTCAGTATGAAATGCCATGAAAATACCATAGCACTGAGCACCATACAGTTGATTCACATTTTTAGAGTGCTTGTTGACAGATTTCTTCTGAGTGGTCAGGGTAATGGTTCTTCGTTTTTAGGTGTATATTTCCATTATGAAAGAAAATGCATTTCATGTATTTGTTGTTAATCCATTTTAAATATCACATGTGAATATCTGCCTGAAGTCACATATTTTTATTTATTCTGCTTTTTCAGGGGGAAACTAGGAGAGTTAGAAGCAGGAATTATTGGGGAAAATTTTATGGCTTCCACAATGAATTGGATCTGAGTATCTGAATTTCTTCCATTGCTTTTAATCTAGGATTGTAAAGTCTTACCATTAACATCAGAGAGGCCAAATGACATGTTTGCATTCATTAGAGCCAGGGTTACTCTATGTTGCTAGCTTTCAATTATAACCTTTCTATGCCTTTTATACAGCTAAAGCACAATGAGGTTGATTGCATTTTGTTTCCCATGCATTGTGGAGAAGAGATTTCATGGGTGGTTAATTTAACCATTTTTCAATTTATTTTAAGCAGAGACTAGTTAAATAAAACACTAGAGAATCACAGAAGTAGTGAGACTAGAAAAGGGACCTCTGGAGATTGTCCAGCCCCCTGGTCAAAGCAGGGTCACCTAGAGCACATTTTCCAGGACTATGGCTAGTTGTGTTTTGAATATCTCCCAAGGATGGAAACCCTTCAGCCATTTTGGGCAACCTGTGCCATTGGTTGGTCACCCTCACAGGAAAAAAAACCAACCAACTATGTTGTCGTGGTTTGAGCCCAGCTGGTAACTCAGAACCACGCAGCCGCTCGCTCACTTCCCCCCTTCCTCCCCCCGCTCCCGGAGGGATGGGGAGGAGAATCGGAAGAATGTAACTCCCACGGGTTGAGATAAGAGCAGTCCCGCAACTAAGGTATAACACAGAACCACTACTGCTACCACCAATGATAATAATGATTAGTGAAATAGCAAATGGAGAGGATACAATTGCTCACCACCCGCCGACCGATACCCAGCCCGACCCGAGCAGTGATCTGGGCCTTCCGGGTAACTCCCCCCGGTTTATATACTGGGCATGACGTGCTGTGGTATGGAATACCCCTTTGGCTAGTTTGGGTCAGGTGTCCTGTCTCTGCCTCCTCCCGGCTTCCCCTCCTCCCTGGCAAAGCATGAGACTGAGAAAGTCCTTGGTCGGAGTAAACATTACTTAGCAACAACTAAAAACATCAGTGTTATCAGCGTCGTTCCCAGGCTGAAAGTTAAAAAACACAGCACTGCACCAGCTACTAAGCAGGAGAAAAATGACTGCTATAGCTGAACCCAGGACATATGTTTAAATGGGATATCTTGTATTTAATGTATGCTTGTTGCCTCTTGTCCTTTCACTGGACTCCCTTACTCTCCCCGCCATCAGGTATTTAAAAGCATAAATAAAATCTCTCTGAGCCTTCTCTTCTCAAGGCCCCGATTTCTCTTAGCCTCAACTCATACAAAAGATGCTCCAGGCCTTTAATTTTCTTCATGACTTTTTGCAGGACTTGCTCCAGTAGGCCCTCTTGAACTTTGGAGCCCAGAAATTGGGCACAGCATTAAGGAAGGCTTGGCAGTGCTGACTGGAGAGGAAGGAGCACCTCCATAAATCTGCTGGTGATACTCTTCCTAATCAGTCCTTGTTGCTTTGGGCCTTCTTTGCTGTGAGGGCACATTGCTGGCTCATGGCCAGCTTGTTGACCCCAGGTCTTAATTTGCCAATGTGCATGGGATTATTCATAGAATCATAGAATAGTAAGGGTTGGAAAGGACCTTAAGATCATCTAGTTCCAACCCCCCTGCCATGGGCAGGGACACCTCGCATTAAACCATGTGGCCCAAGGCTCTGTCCAACCTGGCCTTGAACACTGCCAGGGATGAAGCATCCGCAACCTCCCTGGGCAACCCATTCCAGTGCTTCACCACCCTCACTGTAAAGAACTTCTTCCTTATATCTAATCCAAACTTCCTCTGTTTAAGTTTGAACCCATTACCCCTTGTCCTACCACTACAGTCCCTAAGGAAGAGTCCCTCCCCAGCATGCTTATAGGCCCCCTTCAGATACTGGAAGGCTGCTATGAGGTCTCCATGCAGCCTTCTCTTCTCCAGGCTGAACAGCCTCAACTTTCTCAGCCTGTCTTCATACGGGAGGTGCTCCAGCCCTCTCATCGTCCTCGTGGCCCTCCTCTGGACTTGCTCCAACAGCTCCATGTCCTTTTTATGTTGAGGACACCAGAACTGTACGCAGTACTCCAAGTGAGGTCTCACGAGAGCAGAACAGAGGGGCAGGATCACCTCCTTCAACCTGCTGGTCAATGCTGCTTTTGATGCAGCCCAGGATACGGTTGGCTTTCTGGGCTGCAAGCGCACACTGCCGGCTCATGTTAAGCTTCTCGTCAACCAACACCCCCAAGTCCTTCTCTGCAGGGCTGCTCTGAATCTCTTCGCTTCCTAACCTGTAGCAGTGCCTGGGATTGCCCCGACCCAGGTGTAGGATCTTACACTTGGCTTGGTTAAACTTCATAAGGTTGGCATCTGCCCACCTCACAAGTGTGTCAGGGTCCCTCTGGATGGCATCCCTTCCCTCCAGCGTATCAACCGAACCACACAGCTTGGTGTCATCAGCAAACTTGCTGAGGGCACACTCAATCCCACTGTCCATGTTGCCGATAAAGATGTTGAACAGGACCAGTCCCAACACCGATCCCGGAGGGACACCACTCGTTACAGTTTTCCAACTGGACATTGAGCCGTTTACCACAACTCTTTGCATGTGGCCATCAAGCCAGTTCTTCATCCACTGAGTGGTCCATCTATCAAATTGATGTCTCTCCAATTTAGAGACAAGGATGTCGTGCGGGACAGTGTTGAATGCAACTGCCAGGGCTTTGCAATTGCCCTTTGTTGAACTTCATGAGGTCAGTTTTTGCTCTTTTTTCTAGCCTGTCAAGTTTCCTCTGAATGGCAGCACAAACCTCTGGTGTATCAACTACTTAGTTTTGCATTATCTGTGATTTTGCTGAAGGTCCGTTCTGTCTCACCTTGCGAGTTATTAATGAAGATGTTGAACAGTATTGGCTCTCATTGACACCTGGGATGTGCCTTTGATGACTGGTCTCCAGCTGGACTTCATGCTGCTGATACGCAGCCCTTTGATCCCAGCAGTTAAGCCAGTTTTCTGTTCACCTCAGTCTACGTTTATCTATTTCATGTTTCGTCGATTTGTCAGGGAGGAGGCAACGGGAGGCAGTGACGCAAGCGTTATTAAAGTCAAGATAAGCAATGGTGACTGTTCTCTCCCTGTCAGTTGAGTCAGCCTTCTCATCATGAAAAGCAATCAGGTTGGTCAGACACAGTTTTTCCTTCATATATCCACACTTATTTCTCCCAGACACCTTCTTGTCATTTTTGGCAATGCTTTTTGAGGATTATTTTCTCTACTCCTTTCCCAGGGATTGAGGTGAGACTGCAACTGGCCTGCAGTTTCCTGGATCCTCCTTCTCGCCCTTGCTGAAAGTAAGGGCGATGTTTAATTTCTTCCAGTCCTCAGTATGTGTGGGTGTTGGGTGCATCTCATTATGGCACATGGATCTGTGTGTGTCCAGTTTGTTTAAATGCTTCCTGACCTGATTAACCTCCACTGAGGGAAAATCTGCCTTGCTCTAGGCTTTCCCACTGGTCTCAGGGATGTGGGATTTCTATGTAGTGGTTTTAGCAGTAAGGAGTGAGATGAAAAAAACATTCAATGTATTGGCATTCCTCATACCCTTTGTGACATGTCTCCATCAGCAGAGGGTCACCATTTTCCATAGTCTTCCTTATGCTGCAGATAACATCAGTAGGAACATTTCCTGTTCCCCTTCAGTTTGTGTGAGCTATCCTACCTGTGTCTCTGTGATCCCAGTGAAGTCTCCAGCTGCATGCAAATCTTTTAATTCTGCCTGTTCCCTAATCTGTGTGCATTAGGGTACAGGCTCTTTGAAGAAGTACAAAAGCATGCCAGTTTCTCAGAAAAGGTGGGATAGCTTTCACCATAATTCTCCCTGGTAGGCATTTCCCTATGTATGTGGACACAGTTAGGGTGGAACCCCTTTAGCGCTACTTTTTTGCTTACAAATTTCCTCCTGTTCACATTGCCCCATACTCTTTGCTTGCTAACCTGATCCTTTACTTCCTCATTTCATTGCTAGTCATTTTTTCCTGCTCTTGCTAATTCCTAGTTTGAAACTCTCATCACTAGATTGGCCAGCCTATTGGAAAAAAAGAGGTTTTTCCCCTTTAGGTTGATACCATCTTTGCTAAACGATCATCTGTCCACAGGTTTAGCTGGCTTGGGTCTTTGTGGACAGAGCTTTTATTTGTTGCCCTCACAAGACAACTATTTTGGTTAAATGTTTTTGTATTTTACTCTTTGTTTTGTGAGCAAATATGTGTAAAAACATTGCTAGTGAACAGATTAAGTGTTTTTGGATTTTTCTATTTTATTAAGCTTTATTCTTGAATGGTATTCTGACAATGCCATATGGGTTAGCTGGCTGTGAAAAGGCTTTTTCCATTAGTGTGGCTGATAGAGGGGGAAATCATTTATGGCTTTCCTGTGCTCAAGGAGATCAGGGATTAATCTTGAATTCATCTTAAATCAATCTGAGAGTCTGTAGAAAAGTGAATGAGAATCAGTATCTGGTATAGGATTTGATAAAGGTTATTTAAGACTACCTTTCAGTTCCAGAATTGTTATTTTAGGTTGTACCATCTGGAAGATACCAGCACTTTTTTCTTTTATTAAGTATACAATATTTCAACATGATATAACTGGTTTTACATGTGACTTGTTTCTGTTTGTTCTAGGAAATGAACCCAGGAAGTAATGTGAAGGGCCATGTGAAGCTCTGTCATAGCACAAATTTTCTAAAAGATTGCTTTACCTGTAAGTTCTTTTCTGTTGTTAAATGTTAAATTATATTTATACTGCTGGAAAAAAGGGGTTTATTTTGGCATTTTGACTTGCAGCTTGATTGTGAAGAAGACACTACCAAGTGCCTTATGTTAAATGCCTCCTATTATTAACTTGCTGTATTTTAGTAAAGAGCAAATAAACATTTTTCCTCTTCTGTTAAGGTTTTAAATCTAATGAGCAAGATTTTCGTGTTGAGTCATTATAGGTTATACATCCACTGTGACGCATACTAAACTGCAGTAGGTAATTTTTCAGAAATTCTTTTAAAAATGAATGAGAGGTAGCGAACATCCAAACCTGTATGTCAGTGTGAAACTTTACCACTAAATGTTCTTTAGAAAAGACTGCCTGTGCAGGTGCCTGCTATGACTCAGACCTCTTCTGGGTTGGTCATCTTTTTTCCAGAGTTATTAAGTCATATGGTAGTGCCCTTTACAGTTGTGCCAGAATTTTCTTCAAGCTATAGTGAAGTCATTTCCTTTTACATACATCACACAATGAACTCCACTTAGGAATTTAAACTTTTTTTTTTTTGTTCATTATTGAGTCTAATTATCTGCATCAAAATACTTCAGCAAGTGAGGCAGATGAACTTGTCCTCCTAGTAATATTGCAATAAAAATATTAGAAGGTCCATTGATGCAAAGAACCAAAAGCATTAGACTATTGATGTTGTCAGATTCACGTAGGTGGTGGCAGAGCTAAGAACAGAATTCAGAAGTTCTTAATCCCAAGAAGGAGTTATAATATGAAAATATAAAAGTATGCCTAAAAAGTATATTTTGAAGGAGACTGGGAGCTTACAAGCTAGAATTTAACCAGTAGAATAATTTTCTCCCTTGTGTAATTATCATAGTTTAACTGAACATCATCTAGTTAGCAAGTTCCTGTAAACTATGAAAGGGAAGGTACTAATAAAGAGTGTTTAAAAACTGATAGTAGCTGTTTAATACTTTAAAAATATCTATTTCAGAATTTTTTCCTCATGTAGCAGTCTATTTTTAAGTAGCAGTGACCTCTGTACCTGAGCAGCTTAGGTAATTTAGTTTGACATAACCCGCAACCAAATAAAAACTTGCAAACACTAGTCTTCCACAATTCAAGCTCTTCATGAAGTGTCAGAAAATCTCCTGATATTTACATCTGATTTTCTTCTAAAAGTACCTCTTTGTCTTAATATTTCTTTAGTATACTGATATAACTTGAAACATCATAAATTAAGTGCAAATACAAGAACACCTGTTAGAAATTAGAATTTTAGTTCCGCACTTCCTGTTGTAAAATAAAAACTGAACATCCTGTTAATATTCACACAGTACTGGTGAAACTTCAGTAACTGCCCTGTGTTATTTTAAATATATTAAAATTACTCAGATGATGAAGCATTTCCTTTGGTTTTATCAAAGAATTTGGAGAGGATATTCCAGGATATTTCAAGGAGATTTTTGTGATTAGTCAAGGAAGAGAGAAGAGAAACTGCTGCTCTGATAATGCTGCCTTAATAACTGAATTTGTCAGATTTTCAGAATTATTTAGCTTAATTATTTAGCACTGATTGGGTGAGTGAATTTTCATTATCATAACAGTAACCCTAAACCAAACAAACTGAAAAGAACTCTGATTGAGTTAGAACTGGCTAATTTATTTCAATTTTTTCTTCTCATTCAGTTGCTCTGTTCATCTCTTCATTTCTCTCTGAGAAATGCAAGTATTTTATGTATGTGTGTGTATATATGTGTAAGTTTGAGTGCACATGTGTGTGTATCAGAGATATTTATATTCAATGAAGATAAGACAACATTTGGGACACAAGTATGGAAGTGACTTGGAAAAATCTTAGGTGAGAACATGGTGAAAAGTCTTTGACAGGATGCAAAAGCTGAGTGTCATATTGCATGCTGAGCACTAAAGTACATCTGTAGCCTCCCAGAGAAAAAATGCAGTATTTGGAGTCCTGTAAGTATGCTTATTTCCATCTGATTTTAGTAACTGGACTGCATTCAAGGATAAAATAGTAGAAAAATGGTTTTTTTTCTGATCTAAATGTTTGCAGTGTTGTCTGTTACTGGATAGTTACAGGCAGTTCTGAAGTCTGGTAAAAGACCTGGTGATATACAAGTACAGAGGCATATTTTATTCCCTTAGCATAAGAACTGACCTCATATTTACTCATCTTAAGTGCCAGTGAACCTCTTTTTGGTATGTATATTGAGCAAATATTCACGTACATCAAAGGTACCACAGTCCTTAACTTTATTGCCAGAATTTTTTCTATTGTACAAAGCATTCTTCTCTAGGTATAGCCTCAGTTTTTCAGAAGCATTGAAGTTACTTGTGTACTTGATGTAAAAATTGTTCATGTGGTACCACTCCTATATGGTGTAGCAGGTTGCTTTGAAGCCCAGAAATTTGGGAGTTTTGGTGGGCTATACCAAAAAACCCCTGCCTATACTCCTTAAAGAGATTCACATGGGCTGAGAAATTGTTGATTTTTAAGAACTGCTGCTACAGACTGTTTTTCCTAAGCCTGTTGCTCAAGAAATATAGTAGTCGGTCACTGGTCCTTACCACTTGTGGACATTTATGCATCTTTAATCTCCACTTGAGGTGTTTGTGCTGTGTAATGCCCTGGCAAGAGTGGTCAAAACTTCCACTATGTCTCTTTGCCAACACACTGACTTTGTATTCTTTTATGCATCTAGATCATACGCAGTGGAATTATACAGGAAAGGGTGCACTTCTGCTTCTTGTATATCTCTACTGAAATGCTGTTAGGACCTTCATTTCTTTATAAATTGTTTATTTGTGCAATTTTGACCATAGGCATTTGCAAATACTAAGGATATTATTGACAGTTTCTGCAGAAAATTCTTATGGGATAATCTGAATAGGAAGAAGCTTGTAAGCACTGATTAGATAAACATAATAGCAGTTTCAAAAGATTGACATTAGTTAATACAGATTTCTTCTAAGCATTAGACATACAGGTCTACCTACTTTGGCAGCATGCTTCAGAGAGAAATATTGAGAAGAGGAGAAGACAAGGTTCTGGAGACTGTTGATTTAATAAGGGCCTAATAAAAGAAGTAATAAGATAGTTTCTATCTGGAATAACTTCTGACTAGTACTATATGCAGTCCAGAAAGAATAATATGCCTTATTTATCCAATTAAATCATGCTCGGAGAACTATAGACAAGCAATTCTGGTTCTGTTTTCTTTGAATTCTCTTTTGAATTGGTTGTCAATAAGCTAATGAAGCTGTGGCAGCACTGTGTATTTTCACAGATGGCTGGACTGGCTTATTTCAAGTCCTCCTATACACCTCTATATTTAGTGCTTAATCTATTCTCTTCTTGTTAAGCAAGTGGGGGACAGTATCACCAAGAAATGTCTCAAAGCAGTATAGATGCAGCTTCCTATTGAAGTCTGTAACTGATTTTATAATTCACATACTCAATTATATTGGTATAAACAGGAAAGACAACATGAGGAGGAAAAAGGATATTATTGTTGTTGTATATTCTGAGCACAGGTTGCTACAAGAGACAGAAATCTAACATTTTTTAACCGTGAGATAGTTCCAACTTATTTGTCTCAAGTTTTTAATAGAAAGAATTCCATGTCATTAATTGTGATATTGATTAAAGTATTTGTTACACATTTACTTTATCTGGGAGTATTCCAAATAAATCAGTCAGTATTATAAAATTGTCTGTCATGATACACAGAAAAGTAACTGTATAACTTACTTAGATTTGTAGATCATGGTGGCAATTACTTCATTATTATCCATTTTGTAATTCTTATATTTTTCTTACAAAATGAGTTTGCATGTGCATGTATTATTTTGATTAATGTTAGCTGGCAAACAATTAAGAAAACAGAAATATTTTCATACCTCTTTTTTTCCGCATAGGTGGATTGTTCTGTGTTCAGCTAATCACTATCAAAATAACATTTCTGTCCTGTGCTTATGAAAGATTAAAACTTCAGGTATCTTAATATGTTCTATGTAAAATAAATAGTAGTGCAAATTCTACTTCTGTTTATAGACACACAAAAATTTCTGAATATAGCCATTCATTTTGACAGAAATTTAAGAGCACAAGTATTCTGTTTACACAGACAAAATGATAAATGATTCCTCTTTACGAAAGACATGTTTGCTGGTGCACCGTGACAAGAGTTGATCAATTTCTCTGAATACTTGCCTTGCTGGATCTCTGGAGCACTTAGCTTTTTCCCTTATTCTTCTCATGCCCTCTGAAAAAGAGGTTTGAGATACCTTTTCTTGATTTCACTGAGATTACAGGGTTGGGTTAGTGATGAGAGTCCAGTACAAGTATGGCAAAAGGTGAAACTAACACAGTTGAAAATCAGAAAACACACCACAAAATCAGTAGTAAGAATGTAAATGATATATATAGGAACTGGCGAAGAATAGCACAGATAAGTATTTATTTTTTATTTTTGGTAGAAGATTCCAAGACCTTAAGAGCACATTAATTTCCAAGGAGTGTCTTGCACAGCTCTAAGGTTTCAGTGATCACTGGAGATGAATCTTCCATTGCGCTCCCCATGCCTTTCTTTTATCTTTCTGAACTAAACTTAGAATTGAACTTTAATCTGTTACCTGGCATATGTTTTTTGTGTCAGCTTTTGTGAACATATTCAGGGGAATACAAGTTTTAATTGTATCATTTTTGAATATTGTAAGCACCTTTCTAATCATAAGCTATGACAATGCTATCTTGCAGAGTAAGAACAACAGAATTATTGTGAAGGTCTTTTCTCTTTTGCTTCATTAGTTGTTATTTTTTTATTAAAGAATATACTAAGGAATATAAATTGATATATCCAAACCAAGGACACCAAGAAATACAACAGCTGTCCCTGGTGTTGCTTGTTAATTTACTTTGCTGGGGTATAATTTCATGCCTTGTTAAAATCAGACATAACTGATTTGCTGAAGGTGAAACAAGGAGACAGGCTCAGTGAAACATCTGTGTTTTCAAAAATACTTAATACCTAATTTCCAACAGTAGTACTGAAAGTAGTGGTCAGGAGAAAATGTCGTGTAAGTTAAATGTGATGACATGGGAAAGAGTATCAATACAACTAAACCGAAATATTTTATCCTTCAGGGTCAGTATGCAGTCAGTGTTTTGCCCTAGGTATAAACTTCTTAAATCTCAGGTAGTTCCAGAATGTGCATGTAGATATCAAAGGGGTGCTGGTCAACATGTGCACAACATTCATTAGGCACTAGCCACAGCTTCATTAGCTACTGAACATCAGGAAAGCTGAAGAATTGTGCAAGCTGCTTTGGAAATTGAGGTTGATAGCTCGTTGTGGAATAAGCAATGCCAAATTTGAAAAAGTGCTGGTGAGAAAAAAGAAAAAAAAAGACACACAAATAGAAGAAAAAAAAAGTGATTGCAAAGAATTCTCAGGAATTGAAAATAAGGTACTCCATTTTGATGAATGAAACCAAAATTGAGGTCCATTGGGAGAGAAGGGAGAGAATGGTATAAGGAGTACTTCTGACTAATAGTGTTTATTTTTTTTATTTTTGATTGGTCTAATGTTTTTCATATTCAACTTAGTTTATTCTTAGTGTTCTGAAAATATGCATTAATTCTATAATTTATCAGTAATAAATTTCTGGTTAATTATGTGTTGGTTTACAGAATGTGTGGGTAGGAATTGTAAATGCTTTGATTCCCGCATTTAGCATGGTGTGGTTATAGTATATGGTTCCAAATTATACAGCAAGAGTTGGATTCACAGCCTCCCTCAGACTGAGCTTGTGTCTCTTCCTCTTGAGGTGACTATCTTGACTATGCTACAGAAGTAGCTTGGAAGGGAAGGAATGAGTACTATTACATAGCCTGTCATTTATACTCAACGTGGTTATTACACTTGTTGGATATTACTCCACAATTAGTCCTTTGACAGGAAAGGATGCCTAGAATTTAGAGCCAGTGAAAATTATCTTTGCTGAGTCTGTTTGCCCATAATTGTTTGTCTTGCAAACAAGATTAACACACTTTAAAGCAAGAGTCATAATGGTCTTGGAAAAAGTGCTAAGAGAGTTTCTTTAGCCTAATTCACACCACTTAACAGGTATAGCAATTTTGGGTGAGATACAGTATTATGCTGTATGTATACATCTCATACTACTTGACTCGTGCAAACCCCTCTTGTTTCAGCTTCCTAACAGGTGAAAGGTTTGGCTCCTGTATTTCTAATTTGCACGGTGTGGAGGCATTGTACTGTTATAGAGATATAAGAGGTGCAGCAGAAGGCTCACACAAGGACACGCGCCTCTGTGGAGCTGTGTGAAGAGCTTGTTTTGATCCACTGAAAGCAGAACACCCCTGAGAAACCTCATATGGATAGAGAAGCACCTTACAGTTTCTTTCTTCATGTTGCCTAGAAGTTGGTGTGTGTTGTGTCTCCCTCCTCTGAAGGCAGGTTTAAGGGTGATCATCTTGGGAGATGGCATTCTGCAGGATCATTCTTGCCATAGTCTACTGGTACTTTCTGGGGGACTCCAATGATCTTGGCCCTCTGTGCTTTTCTTATAGCTACAGGGGATAAATGCAAGTATTTATTAATGTAATGTAATGAACCAAAGACAGCACTGTTTTTGTGGGCTGATTCACGCAAGAATGACCTAAGGATTCTCCGTTCCTGCTGTCACCTCAGTAGTTTCCTGGAAAAAAGTCTTAAGTTCGTGGCTCTAAACTTGAATGCGAGAGGCAAATTCATACTTCTGTAATGATTTTGATTGCAGTTTGTTGTTGTGGTCTATTTCAGATAAACTTGCACTGTGTGAATCGTGAAAATTACTAGCTAAAAATGAGAGTTATAATGTCAAGAGGTGCTTTTGCTCCATAACTAACTAGTTCTACATTAATGTCAGGTCTTATGCAGCTAGTTTTTGTTTGTTTGTGGGTTGGTTGGTTTTTTAAATCATGCATGCATTGTAAGAGCATTGCCTTTCAACTATGGAGTAATCTCTGATAGGTTGCTTGTATTTTTAGATTTTGTATGACTTCTGTACTCAGGCTTTAATATATCATTTTTATACAGCTTTTGCTTTGTGAATAGTTTCACAAAGTGACCGTGACTGTAAGCAGAAGGTTTATTTTAGCAGAAAATAAACTAACAAAAAACATCAGGAATGACTTTCAAACTGGCAGGAGGGCACTGGAAATACTGGTACATTTCCTATGTATGTTTCTCTTCCCCTGAGTAATCACGGTAAGAAGTCAGTAATGTAAAAGTAAGCAAGCAAACTAAAGTAGTCTGTTCTGCTATCTGCAGCTTTCTGTTAACTAGGAGCTAGGAAGTATTAGCAGTTTGTGGGGTTTTTTGCTTGACTAGCCCAGCAGTGTACATAGTATATAATTGTACAGAACTGCATAGAAGATCTTGAAAAAACAATGTTTTGTGCATTATTGCCACCTCGCATTGCTAGCATTGCTGGTGGTGGTGCAATCCTGGGCCTTTCCATGTGCAATTATCTTGTAATTAATTAATGGTAAAAGGAAAAATACTGCTGATAGGTGATATTTGTGTGTTTTAATAGCTAAAATAAATAGTTATAAACTGCAGTTTATAGCTAGAATTTCTAGGAGGTACACCCTGCAATGTTCCTTGGTCATCTTGTCCTCTGGTTGGGGATGTGGCTGAACTACAGCTGTGTGCTTCCTGCCTGTATGCAAGGGTACCCTGCTAAGGCATCTAGCACGTGAAGGAGAGAAATGGTGGGTCTTACGAAGGGAGAACTGGGGACTGTTACTACACCATGTAGGACACAAGTAGCCTATATTTATTGAACCCTTACCTGGAATGCTTACAGTCCTGAGAGTGAACTCTAGTAGGTTTTGGACTGAACACCACTGAAACTTTAAGCTTCAATGACTTGAACCCTTACCTGTCTGTCTGCCATCTCTCAATCTAGTGATCTGCTTTCATTGCAATGCACCATGGAGAGACAGACAGATGCGTATACACAGTTTCAGACAGTTAAGGTTTAGAAGTAGTACATTCTACTTGCAGGTGGTGCCTAGTGTCTTCTGACCAGCTGAACTGGACTCGATTCATTCAGGATTAAGTAGATTACACAAATACTTCTTTGTATAAATTTGGAAGGTACTGTTCCTGGAATGTTTCTTAGCATTCATTCAGGAATTACTACTAGAGTGAAAACTTCTATTGATTAACTGTTTTGTGTAAAATGTCCATAAAGTTAGTTCCTGAGGCCAAGTTACCACTGATGAACTGGTGTTAATTTCACTGGGTATGAAATTTGTCCAGACATCTGGCTTAGCAGAGGAGAGTAATTGCTTTAAAGTGTAGGCTCCATGCACGTTAAGTGGCTAAGGTTAGATGGTACATATATGCTCTTTACCCAGTGTTTATTAGTCAAAGAAAAAGGATTGCAACACCTTCCATTTTGAAGTGAACTTGACTTCTGTTTTCAAATGATTTATTGAAAAGTTGACAGTAGCACACACGATAAAGTAGTAGGTTAAATTATCTATAATGACTCAGTTTGGCTCAATTGACATTAGAGGGCAGGAAGATCCTGGAATGATTGTTACAGCCTTGGTTTCCTTGGCGCTCCCATCAGGAGTGTGTTGTGGTTTTACCAGGTCTGAGTGCCTGGCACCCATCTACTCAAAACATAAACACTCCTGAGAGAATTGCTGAGTCTTCTCTTGATACAGAGAAGGAGCACAGCTGTGACACTTGAAGGTTAGAGCTTAAGGGATGCTGTAAAGTGCCTCTGCCCCCATGTATACTCACTTGGCAATGGAAGTATGTGTGTGTTGTACTGGCACTGGTTTTGTGTAAGACGCTATAATGCAGATATTTCCTCAGAAGTGACAAAGTGTGACTGGTCATAAACAAAAGTTGAAAGCTATGTTCAGTTCTTAAGATAACAAAAGTAAAAATGAAAGCACATTTTTCTAGACTGAAATTTTTGTTTTGGAAGAGATTGTGTGTATTTTCTTTCACGTTTTCAATATTTTTCTTCCTAAGCATATCACACTCTTTAAATGGAGCTAAATATACAAAATAGAGAAAACCTTTGCTTAAGCTGAATTATAATGACAGAAATGGATATAAAAAGAAGCCTTTTTTTTTTTTTTTTTTTTCCCCCCTGGAAGATTTCCATAATTTGCAATTTTTTAAATAGTCCACAAAAAGCAATTTTCAAAGATGTCACCATGAGTAATAATTTTATTATATTTAATATATATGTTTAAGTACAGCTATGATAATAATACTATTATAAAGTGAAATGTCATGCTAAACACTTTGAAGCAGGAAGATGTGAACTCATCTGGGGAGATGTATTCATAACCAGTAATAATTAAAAAATATTTTTTTAGCTCTTACAAGTCTCATCTGAGATCTAAATTTAGATTTTGCTAATGTATCCTAGAAACTCTTCTTGCAACAAAATGTCTAGTCATCTTCTGATTCTTAATGTTTTTTGATTTTAACTACAACCTTCAACTGAATTCTTTGCTCTAATTTTATGCCTTATGATAATTCCAGTCTTTTACAATTCATGAATTTTCTTCCTTACAATTTCATTTAATAGGTATTTGCTTTCTGTCCTCACAAGTTCTTCATCTACTTTTTCTATGTATCTTTCATTACTTTATTCATTGTTGTTCTTCATCATTCATCTCCTCCAATTAACCAATCTGTCCTTTTCATCGCTTGCTTCTGCAGATGGAAGTTTTGAAGATTCCTTACTCTTTAAGTGAACCTAATGGGGTGGGAGTGTCATGGTGAATATTTATGACTTTGTGGCAACTGTCTCTGTGAAACTGTGACAGTTTCCTCAAAAAAATGGAGAGAGCAAGTACATTAATAGTTTTACTTTTTTTTTTTTTCCTGGTTTGTGTGGGTTTTCTTTCTTCCCTCTTTCATGATTTTTGCACATTCATCTGCCCAAGTATCTCTTCCTTTTATTGGTTATATAAAGCTTTGATTTGATACTATTAGGCTGTACGTATAATATGCTTACTTTGTTTATGCTAAAATGAGTCATAGCAATAGTCTGTCTTGTTTGTTGCAATAAAAATATCTTAATACTCATGCTTACTTGTTTTCATGATTAATTGTGGCCTCTGAATGGAAGAAAAGGTAGTATTTGCAGACATAGGTTGAGCACTGTTAATATTGCAAGAAACGGGAGGTGGGAAGGGTAATAAGGATTCTTTGAAATCAGTGAATTTGTTCTCTTTTTGACATTTTAACAAAGCATGTCTGTGTCATGTTGATATTCCCTAAAAGTTCAAATTTTAAGAAGACCAGGTTTCTAATTTTCTAGATATGACATGCATATAAAGATATATTCTTTTCCTGTAGGAGTGCCTACAATCTAAGAACATAAAACCCACATGGTTGAAATTAAGGTTTTACAGTTACAGAATTTTCTTTCAACATAGCTTATTTGCTCTTTCTTTTATCCTTTGTGTCCTGGTTGAAAGAGTATTTCTTAAAAACCAGCTTATAGTGAAAGTTGTAATGAAGTGCAAAAAAAGTGAATACTAGTTAAATGAAGAAATCACAACCATAACTGAACAGACAGCATATGAAGGCAGACACTCATACGTGCATCCTACTTATCATCTACTCTGAGTAAACTGGACTGTGTAATTAAAAGGAGGGCCCCTTTCAGCTTTTGCATACTCGTATACCTCAAGCTCAGGGGACTCAAGCTCAGGGGGCAGTGGGGAACTTCAACACTTTGCTAAAGCAAACAGTTCCAAAAACTGCAGCGCTAGGGCGCCTGATCTAAAAACAGATTTGTACCTGCTATTAATTGGATCTAGGGACGGACTTCACAGCATGCAGCTGTAAAGGGAAAATTTTCTCTTTGCATCACAAATGTAATGAAACTTCTTGACCCAGTGCCACTAATAGCTCTGGCTTATTTGACACAATCTCGTAGGTTTTTTAAGCTAGCAGGACAGCAACGTCTTAGGGCTGTGAAAAGTATTTCATTCTTAGCATGGGTAATGAGAGAGAACAAAGCTGCTTCATTCATTGCTTTGAGTCTTGTAGACGCCAGCGTTTTAGTCTTTCTGGTAAATGTGTGTTACTGTGTTGTTATTATAGGTCTTTTTCTCTGTTGTGTCAGTTCAGTTTTCCTTAGTATCAGTGGGGGAAAATAATCTAGCGAGGAGTCATTTTTTTTTTTTTTTTTTTTTAAACTGCATTTACTATCTGAAATGAGAATTTCAGTGAGGTAAGAGAGCAATGGGTTTTCATTTAAGTTTATTGCTTATGCTGGGAAAAGCCAGTGAGATGAGTTTAGGTGATAAAATATGTTGTTAGGCAGCTATGGAATATTGGAGGAGGTGAACAAGAGCAAACTAGGAAAAAGTTCTACAGTCTATGAGATAGAATGTTATTTTAAGGTATATGATCCTTAAAATACTAAAATCTGCAAAGTGTTTATTAATGGATGATGTTAGAAAAAGTGTTAATCAGAACAAGATGTGCCTCATTATTTTTTGTGAATATTTAAAGATGTGGCCTTTGTTCAAGGTGCTTTGATACTTATCCTTCTGTGAAACATGGGAAAGTTGTATATGCATCCTTTCCTGAAGGAATTTAACAATTCAACAATATTTCCCCCAACTAATGTTTGGCTGAAATGAAGATTTCACTAACTTTAGCAAATGTTAAGTTTCTTTTTCAAAATTATTATTTTTTTAGTTTTCTTTTGATCTGAATTGGTTTGTTGTTTTTATGAAACATGTCTGATATCTAATGTGTCTTTTTTTATGGTAAGACCAAAACTTCACTGAATTCTGTTTAAAGAAAACCATATGTTGTTGTTTACAAATATCCATTGGATTTCCCAACACAGTTTCAAATAGTTTTCACTGATGTATTCAATGGTTTTCACTTACGTATTCAATCGTTTGAAGACATCACCAATGTATATGCCTAGTTTTTGTGCATTGAAGAAACAGGCTTTCTACATGTATTAGCTGGAGTTCGTGCAATATGGTCTGATGTCTGCATGTAGTGTGTGCTTTGAGATGGATGCCATGCTTGTGTTTTTGCCATACTGAATATCTTAATGACAATGAAGATACATTCCCTGTTTGCAATATTTATTAGTAGATATTACTAGAAAATGTCTGTAAGCTTATGCTGCAAATGGTCTCAAATTGTGCAGCTGAAATTGTGCAGTGGGAATAGTTTCCCACTGAAAAAAAGTTTCTTAAGGGAGAGGAAAGTTAGCATTCAAATACAAATGCCAATTTCCTATTGCATCATTTTCAATCTGTGTACTGACCCAGTGGCAGCGTGTTTTTAAGGGTAGACCTTTGCTGAGTAAGAAGCCTGTGATGCTCACGCCAAGGCTGTGATTTTGCTCCCGTCTTCAATAGTAGATTTTAAAATTCAGAAGTTGATAGATTGGGGTGATTTTCATCTTGGATGTGTTACTGTGTAATCCCAACTTTCAGAGATGGTGTATCCATGTTGCTCAGAGAATAAGAAATAGATTTGCAATCTGAACTAGCATGAGCAAGTGATTAGCATGCTTTGCAGTCCTACAATAAATTAAGCTGATTAGTGTGTGGAGAGGCAAGTATCATAAATGCCCAGTTTCCAAGTAGCTGTTTAGTCCTGGTGCTATGATGATGAGAATCACATGAGCTGTTGGAAATCTTATTTTCATAAGGCTGAGCTTTATAAAGGTGGGTTTTCTTTAGCAGAGTATAAATGGTACATGAACTGTTGCTAGTGTTGGAAGGCACTCCTACAGTACATTTTGAAGAACTATGAAATTCAGGGTTCTGTGTGTATGTATATAAATATATATAGGAGATATATATATGTTTTATGTTGTCTTCTTACGCTAACTTCTAAACAGGGATGAATTTTACTCTGTAGTGAATACACGTGAAGAAAACAGTTGTCAGAGTTAAGTGTCATCTGTCCTTTTTTAGCTACCGATTATATGCTGACAGAGGCTTTAAAGGTTTTTATGACTGTTATTTTACACCCCAGATTTCTAGAGATTCTTTGAACTGTTATGCTGTAAAAATGTGTGTGTTAGTTGCTAATCTGGCAAGATACTCAACAATGTAAAATAAGCTTTTTTGTCAATATGTGATGTGAAGAAACTGGTTATCATTATGGCATAAGACGGGGATAGTAAATCTTACTTCAATTCTGAAATTGATTTTATTACCTGTTTCTAAGCAGGAGATTGACAAATCTGATCCTTTGTTAATTTAGGCTCTTAATAACCTCTTCTGACTCTTTAAAAAAAATGCAGTATTCAGTGAGAAAAACAAGAGAAAACTTATATGTGCCTGGAAATATTCTTGGGAAAGATGACTTCAGAAAGTGTACTGGAGAGCAGTTGTAAATTTTTTCCTGGTTGTTGTTGATTGATATGGGCAAATGATGAAAAATTGTGCTCACCAAAGGTAAAATAGTTGTGTGGAGAAGCTTGGCACTCAGAAGTGCTTAATGGTACTTAAAGGAACTGTAGCTAGTATTGGGTCTTCTCAGGTTGGATTTTCTTCCAGTGCTAAAGTATTGGTGTAATTATAGAGCAAAGTGCTTTTCATAGTATCCTTACACTGCACAGGACTTCGCTATAAAACTTACTACTTTTATGAGGTATTGAAGAGAATTCAGTTTTTTATTGAAGCTTGAAAGAACAGATAAATGTAATAGCACATCACATTTAATCTTACCTTCCAAAGCAAAGCATCTAGGCAGAGATAAGATGAAAGTACAATCAAATTAATCTTGCAATGTTTAGAAAGCTGGTAATGGATAACAAAGAAATATATGACTTAAATCTGTGGTAGTATTGTGTTAAGTGCTTTTAGGTGAAATTATAAACTTAATCTTATGTTTTTTCTCTTGTAGTTTAATAACACTTTGGAATTCTCTCTATCTGGGGAAAATGAAGAGGGATGAAGAAGAAAAGGCTTGTTTATGTGTAGGAGAATGCTGTATCACACATTCTGAACTTAATTATTTAATCGGAAATGTATTCCATGTTTGTTAAAGAAACAACCTTTTCTGATTTCATTAAGCTTCTCAGGCATGCAGACTTTCAGCCAGGGAGTGTGCTTTGTTTTGAACCCAGTCAGCGACCCCTATAAAAATGTTTAATTAGCTTTTTGCCAGTGTCAATATAGTTCTATTATACTCAGAAGGCTGGATAAGCTCCCTCTGGTGGCTCATTTACATTGACGTTCTGTTCTTTCCCTTAGTATCTGTTTACTCAAGTGAACAAGGCTGCTGACCCCAGGTATCAGTCAGGCATCAGTTCCTTGCGGGATTACATTTTAATTGAAAAACATCAATAATTTTCTTAGAGAATGAAACAATAGCATTTAAATTTGAAGCAGTTTCAATTTGTTAGCAAAATAAATGAAGAGGTACAAGGTAACAAAGTAAGCAAATAAAATTACATTACTTCCTTCTAAGTCTAAATTGCACAATAGGTGGGTGGCAGTAATTTAGGAGTGGCACCCACTTACAATATTGCTTACTCATAAACTTAGGAAATATTTGGATATTAAAGAAAATTATTCAAGAACATGAAGTTTGTGGTTTTAAAATGGTTTTAAAATGGTTTAATCCTGTAGCTGAACTATAATTTTGAGTTAATATGAATCCTGGCATCAGAATTCATTTAAGCTATTTCATAGCATTAAAGAGAAGCATTTAAAGAGAGTGAGCATACCTCTCACGTACGTGTAGTCATCTTAAAATTATGAAGCCAGGAGACTTTGTGGCTCAAACCCACTAGCAAGTTTAAAGTGAATTTGCCACCTCTGTAATGTTAATTTCCACAGATCCTTTCAAACTCCACACTGTTGTAATTTAATGGGATCCTTATCATACTGGCAATGAACTGTTCTCTCTCTAAAGCAGTGAGAGAAGTATCAAAGCCAAACAACATGCGAACTGCCCATGAAGTTAAAAATTTGGTTCAATACAGATTACTTCCATTATTAAGCTATTTTCAATAAAGCTGATTACAGAATAGAATATAAAAAAATCAGAGAAATTATAGTTATTGGAATATGAATATTCAGCCAAATATAAAATTCTGTCCAGCTGTTTCTGAAGGAAAGGAAGAAGGAAGGGGTCACAGAAGATGAGAATAGGAGGGAAATGGCAGTATCGTAGGTTTATAAAATAGAGATGTGAAATAAAGGGACAAATACAGCATAATCAGCAATAGGTAGCTGAAGGAATTTGAGAAGAAATGTATTATAAAATATGTTTTGAATGAATATTCATTTGCATTTTTAAATCACTATCTTGCATTTTTGTCCCTTAAACATTCTAGCAGCTGAGATTCACAAAGCAAATAATCTTTAGCAAACATGGAAAACCTCTAAAAGTAGACTTTCAATATCCACACAGAAGGATGTTTGTAAGATTTTATTTTTGATGACAAGTTGTGCATTTGTCTTCATTCTTTGACAAATAATATTTGAGAGCACAGTTCATAGTATAATCTCCAATATACTGTGCACCTGCATATCTGCGTTAAAAACAAACTCGGTTTTCTAATGATATGTTGCCAGTAACAGAAGCAGGTGGGTTAGCAAATAATAACTTCCTATTGTGCAGGTTTTTTGGAACAGCTTCCCACTGTGTCCAAGTTCAGCATTTCCTTGATGTTGGTGGTCAGAACTTCCAAGAAGTGAGATGCCTAATTTTTTTTCTTATATACTTTTTAATGGCATAGGTTCACTGTGGAGGAAAAAAGGGCCACAACACTTCATCATTTTAAAAAGAACTAAGCACATCACGCTCCTTAAGGTCTTTATTTTGGGTAACTAAAACAGACATAGATGGGATTAAAGAGATTACTGGTTAACCTAGAAATGTCTGACTTGAATCTCAAATTCAGATGATTTAAAATACAGAATTATTGGCACAGTATCGAAAGGCAGATTGACTTGAAGCTTAACTAGACAGGGGAATACACACTACAGGAAAGGTCCATTTTAGTACCTCAAAACCACTAGTTTTCTATCAGTGCTTTTATCAAAGAGGTGAGTGATTATCATGACAAAGCAGAGCCAGGTTTCAAGATTCTTAATCCGGTTGTTCCTTAAAGGCAGGAAAAGAATTTGTCTGTAGCTTTAAAACTTTATTAAACTTCTAAGGATTTTCTTTTGCATTATAATGTAGTTTAAGATTAACAGCTAAACTTTACCAGTCTAGTATGTGACATTTCTTGTCTTTGAATACTGCTAGAATAAATTTTTGGATTACAGCTGTCCTGGTAAGGAGGAGCTTGTCTTTTTTTTCCTGATGTATATTCAAAATTCAGAAATATCTCCCCATGTGCATTGGAAGCTGTTTAAACTTGCATTCAAACAAATTTTGGAATATCGGAGACTAAAGATGGAATAAGCATGTAAAATGTATATCTGAAAATTTGTAAAGGAAGTCTATAAATGACAATAGACTTAATTTTGTTTTTTGTAAATCTGTTTCATGACTGGATATATATATAAAATACATATAATAAATAAAAACAAAAATGCGCACACATACACATCTTACAGCATCTGTAAACTCCTATTACAGTTATGATTGTTAATGCATTTGATAAACTTTTATGTTAGAGCGTGTCAGTATACTTTAGTTCACACTGCCATCCCAGCTTTACACTGGTTAAATCACAGTGACTAGTGATGTAAAACTGGGATGGCAGCGTGAACCAGATCCTGATTTATCTCTGGCTAGTCTCTTTTAAGCTTTGTTAACTCAGACTGAGAAACAGTAACTGTAGCAGTGGAGCAGTGAATCAACAGTATTTTAAATCTTTCCCATATAGCTTAGTAAGAAAATCCAGAAAAAAGAAAGTAAGAAAACTGTATATAATGCTATTATTTCCTGTTAGAGTTCCAAGTGCAACTGCATACAGCTAGCCATAAAGATGATTTATTTCAAGGCCTAGGTAACACTTATTTTTTTTTTTAATTGACAACATATTAAAACGTTGGTGCTTGCTCTATTTTTTTTCCTGCTTTCATTCCTTTATTATTTATACAGTGCTAGCTGATCTAGTTATTTCTTTACTATCATTTTTTTCTTGCATTCTTAATATTTATGAAAAATAATAAAATTTTTAACTAAGCGTTAAGATTTTCCTTTCTTCATATCTGTTTTTGTAATATAGCACCTGGGACATTCTTCTGTTGTTTTGCATTTTAGGGGGAGGGAGGAATGATGAAACAGTTTTCCTGGGCATTTTACTTTTTATAACTGAGAGAACGAAACCTGTTGGGTGGGACAAGCTCACGTAAATTATCTTTTCATAGTGCCGCTACTGTAAAGGCATGTTGTGTGTCTGCCTTTGGCTTGTCCTGCTGAGCTTGCCTCTGGTGATGTCTCAGGAAAGGACAAGTGCAGCAAAGGGTTAACTTTTTACTATCAACCTCAGAAAGGCACATTTGCAATCCCTCCCAGTCTTGTCTTCTTTTTTACACCTCATTCGCTCACCGCTGCTCTTCACTTCAAGGCAGATCCTTTGACCTAAGCAGATTATTGTAGATGCATGAAGGACACAGCAAGCTAGCCGTGCTTTTGAAGGAGGAGATTTTGGCTCCAAAATAGGACACTAAGCTTTTCAGCCTTATGCTGCTTTACCTAGTCAGCACAAGGCGGTGTCTCTGGGTGCTTAGTAGACTCCTGTGGAATCAGATAGGAAACAAAAGCAGAAGTGACAGCCGCTGCAAACGTGGGAGCCTGTGCCATTAGAGGGAGTAGATTGCTAATGAGGGCCTGCGAGACCCGGGTTTCCTTGGTTTCCGTGACAGTTATTAGGTAACACAGAAATTGAATTGTCTCCCACAATGCTCTTGAGTGATAGTGGGGCAAGGGGGTGCTCCAGGGATGCAGCAAAGGAGTTATGACTTGCAGCAACTCATCACTCTAAGCGTGTGAAACTCTCTGGATTATTGTGCCTTACTTCTTTGTTTGCTGTTTCTTGTTTGTTTGCAATTTGCTCTGCTTCTTTTTTTTTTTTTTTTTTTTTTTTTTTTTTGATGGAAGACCTTGGCATATGCTACACGGTTTCTCAAACAATATTTTCCCCTCTTTATTTAGAGCTGGGCTTGGCAAAGCAAGGATATGAACAATTATACAGGTGGGCTACTCAGGGGGAGTGAAGATATAAGGCATCCAAACAGGTATTGGCAACCTGCAGCACTGTAAAAATGCCCCTCCAACAGATTTCTGTAGTTCCAGTGCGGGAGACTGCCAGCAATGGGAGAAGTTCAATGGGCAGAAACAAAGAGAAGAACAAGGAAGTTGAGGTAAGAGGAAGGTTTCGATTTGCTACGGTAGGATGAGTCTGCTTTTGGTAGCCAGTGGGTTTGGCTGCTCAGCAGGATGCGACGTGCCGTAGCGTTACACAGTACACATGAGTGCAGGATGCTTTAGCACACCGATAACATCTCAGCATTACAGAGAAAAGGAGTGTATTTGAAAGAAAAAAAAAAAGAAGGAAATTGCAAACTGCATTAGGGGGGTTTAACATTTTTAGTTAATTGCATGTAGTCTGCTAGTACTGACAGTCATTGTTCCTTATAAGCTGTCAAGTAGCAGTTTCTTTATAATCGGTTGGATAAAAAAGTAGTTTTAATGAAATTCCTATCTCTGTTTCAAAACAACAAAAATACTATGCTAACGCCTTTCTAATGTGTGTGTGTTATTCATGTACGCATGAGCTCTATAACTTTTTATTAACATTTAAAAGGCATCAGCATTTAGTTTTTTATCACTTGACTGACTTTCTTTGATTCATAAACTTACAAAAGTGTTCCATCAGTAAAAATTGTGTCCTGTTATTTTAGTTAGGAAGACACTGTAGGTTCATATTATATTAATAGGTAGAACAAAAAAATACAGAAAATCAGTGCAATTTTAATGGTCTTTTTACCTGTAGGAATCTCTTTTGCTATGCACAGATTAAACACGCATTGTGCAAGGCCAAAAGAAAAAAGAGGCATCCCTTCTCATCTGAAAACATAAGTAGTCTGTTTATAGATGTAGCAGTAAATGTACAGAACATAGATATCTGCTTTTTACAGACATGTTTCTTATCTCTCTTGTTTTTCTCATCCTCTTGCTGTATGGAAAATAAGGAGCTATTGGGAAAACAAACATGATGTCTTTTAAGTATTATCTAAGAGATTGTGTGACAGACAGCATTCCTGAAGAACGAAGTAGTGGTTTAACTTTCTTGGGTTTTTTTGGCATGGTTTTCAGGATGCTAAGTTCAACAGATGACTGATACTTATGTCTGTGTGATTGGGGAAAAGTATTAGTAAGCTTGCAGGCTTAATTTTTTTTTCTTTTTTAAGATGCCTTTTTTGCTCAATATTTGGCTTTGACATGTTCACTGAATGTGATTATTCTGATTTTTTTGTTTGAGCACCTATGTATAAGCAATGCTCTCCTGAAGTAGTCTCCAGTTGCTTATTGGTAGCACTGTTTTCAGAGGTCATAACATCTGGAGATTTATGTTCTGAAATGGGAAACTTCTGCTCTGGTTTGGTTTTTTTCTTCCATTGATTGGTTAAAGATGAAGGTTCAGGTGGAAACTACTGTTTCTATTAAGACTTACAGTGTGAAAAGCAGAAGTGTATAATATTACCTAGCTTAAAATTGCTTTCTTGTTTTAATTTGAATATTACAGTTAACTGAAGAATACATGCAACATTCACACAGTGGTAAGATGAGTGGGATAGTTCATTTAGGGGGATGGGAGAAGTGTGGAGCTTCTGAATTGCAATAGTCTCATGTGCTTTTCTAGATTGTTTTCCCTGTGAGGGCTGGGTTGCATCATTTCAGCAAGACTCCAGAAAACAGTCTTTTCTTGAAAGCTGTAGAAGTTATATAGTAGAAACGAGCAAAATGGCTGGGCTAATTAAGTTCCAGAAAGGTCTCTTCTGAAATAAATATTAAAACCCAAATAAATAGCAACAACAACAAAAAACCAAACACACACAAAAAAACCACAAAGCCAAAAAACAAACCAACTCCACAAAACTCCTAACCAAACTTAAAGTACCTGCTGCTTGTTGAAATGTATTTGCCAAACTGCTTTTTGCTGGGCAGAGCCTAATCATCGTGCTTGAGTATCTGCTCATCTCTTAAGGCTTATGGCTGTGATTTATATGGTGTAAAAACTTTTGTAGATCAAGTGATAAAGACTAAAGTTTCTCACATAGTATCTACAGCTTATGTAAATTATGATGATGTCCGAGGTTGTTTTGTGGATGTAATTTGGGAGTAGTAAACCAGCCAGCCAGAGGCTGTCTTATTGTTCACACAGAGGTTGCTCAGGCTGATGTTGATGGTCTTCTATCCCTGCAAGTCCTACACAGTATGGTCCTCATAAAGGGAAGCTTCTTTGCTTATGCTCCGTGTTTTCTGTCTGTGGTGTTTCTGTGATTATTTGCTTCCTCTCTTTCCAGTAGAAGGCTTTTTGAGGTGAAAGCTAAATTAAATAGTTAAATGGACTTCCTAGAGCAGTGAGAGCATCAAGCTGGTTTAGGTCCAGCAAGATGTGAAAAAATGAAATGTCTGAAACGTCTTCAAATTGCTAAGATAACAATTGTTAGGACTGTATGCCAAATGTTATTTCTAGAGAATTTATACGATGTACTTACAGCATCATGAAAATTTATGAAGAGTTAATCTTTTATCTAATTGCAGAGCTTGCTGCAATGAACTATTTCCAAGTTCACAGTGAATTACGTAAATCTAGCTGACTTAAGAACCCAGTTGCATATGATTCGTGATGCAACTCATTCTGTAATGCTTTCCTGTGGTTATCAATGCTCAGACATGCTTTATCAGAAGGTTTTAGTATGTGTCTATGCACACTTACAGGTGATTGCCAAATATTGGTCTGTTTTTAAGAATATTATGTGCAGTATGAATTATGAGCCCAAAATGGCTATCTGACCAATATTGGGAGTAGAGGCATGATAACAATGGCTAGAGGGAGCTTTTTAAGCCAATATTCTTACGCAGTACCATTTGCACAAGCAAAACCAATGCAGTCTGTTCCTGTAAATTTGCCTCAATAATTAGTGGAAGTTGTAGCTAACAATGAATTTTGCATCAAATTTAACTACAGAGCTTCTTTTTATGTAGCCTAAAGATGTGGTAGGTTTTTTCCACGATGAAACAATGAAAATGCTTAGGTATAACCAGTTGCAGCATCTCTGCATTACATTCCATATGTGGGTATAATCTTCCGCTAATTTGTCTCACTGATTTTAGGAAGGCTTAATAGTCATTAATGCTACTTGTTTTCTTCAAAACATTGAAGTGAACAAGCTAGCTTCATTACTTTTTACTAATGCTGTTGGAAAACATCATTGCAGAAATGAAGACCAAAGTATATAGTGTAGGGTGCATTTGTAACATGGTGTGAACTATTGAGTAGTTAATTCAGCTTTCTTAGTAGTTGAGAAAAATCACAAGTTTACAGTGAAATGTGTAATTGTGTTTCTGTGATAGATAAAAAACTTGGGTGTCTGTTTTCAGAAGAGTTTGTTAGTAGAACTGTTGTTCAAAGTCAGTAACCTAAAAATCAAATTATGCCATCAGGACTCCAAATCTCTAAAGTTTTTGAAAACGTAGACTTCAGTGCCTTGAGACCAGTGCTATATTAACATATATACCCCGTTTTATATGGATATAATATTTCAACAGTTATGTTGGACTTCTGGTTGATTTTCTCTACTGTGATAAAGAAATATATGATTATTGAAGAATGTGGCTGATTAAATGCCTGCTCTGGCTGATAATTTCATTATTTATTTGTGAACGTATACTGTGAAGTTCATAAAGTAGCCTCTGTTTAGATTGTCTTGTGTATGTGCATAGATTATTATTCTAAAGTGAGTTAAGAAAGAAATTTTCATACAGTAGAGAAAACTGGGCAGGGTGGCAATGAAGTGAGAATACTGATTAACATTAACCTAGAGTTTGCAGGGGTCATAGAATAAACTGCCATGGCTACTGTGGAAAAAATACCTTGAATGTTGTCTACTCAGAGTGGTACAAGTAAGTTTATAAAACCAACAATAAATGTCATGGTATGGCAGAGAAGATACTCCTTGCTGCCAAAATAAATCTGTAGACACTATGCTTCTTGAACTTAAGCATTGTCTTTCAAAATGCGTTACTTGAAAATTCACATGCTGTTTTTAAAAAGATTAGCATAATGAATGCTTGTCCGTGGGAAGCAAAAATTAGGTCTGTTTATCTGAGTGTAATCATTTCAGAGTACGAGATATCTTAATAAAGGTACTGGCAGATACGAGTCAATCTTAATTTGGTTACCTTGCAAGAATTTTCATTAAAAGAAAAAAAAGGCCTTTGGAACAGTAATACAGTTTTTGGACGCATTCATATGGTAGTACTACTGACTTGTTATAATGATGAGTCTTAATGTCCATTAGCCCAAACCCAATATCTTAAAGATGTTATAAAATCTTATATTCTCTAGTTACCATTAACAAATAATGTATTTGCCATGCTATTGTTGCTTTATTTTTAGTTTTGCTTGTTTGTTCATACCTTACTGGTAAATGGTTTTTCTACTTATGAGTACTCTGTTTCTATAGCCTTAATGTATTTTGTTGCTCTGGCAGAAGTGATGATTAATATTAGTTTCATTCACATAATTTCGTAGAATGTATTAAGATGCACAGAAGAATTTTTCTTTTTCTCCAACACATTAAAAAAAAAAAAAGTGCTGCTACTTTAGTTTCTTAATGTACCTCTTTACCTGTCAGATCCTCACTCCGATTATTGTACTTTGGCATGAAATTTACTTCTGCACATTGCACAGTTCTGTGCTGTGAAGGAAACACTGGACCTCTCTCTGTTCTTCAGCAGTGTTTTTGTGTTCTTCCAGCTCAAAGGCAGCAAGACAGTAAGAGATCTGCAACTTTTGAGGCTTTAAATGTTATCAGAGAAATACTTTGACATTCATGAAGATACTGTGGTCAGTTAGACTTGAACTTGGTGGTTCTGCTGTACAGTTTGTACCTTTAAAAAAATAGCTTGAGTATGTTGCTCAAAATTATGTATGCCCATTTATTGTGAAGAGCCTGCATTTTTTTGTAAGCAGATCTTCTCTTCAAGTCAGAATTGAGACTGAAACCTAATGGTTATTTCAAATGCCACATTAGAGTAGCTGCTAACATTTATTTTAAACACCAGACTAGAGTTACTGCTAACATTTACTTTAAAGCTTGTAAATAGTTTGGGAGACATTGACATGCTTTTTAAGGGAGGAGGCGGTAGTTGAATGTTCTTGATGGGAATGAATTACATTTTCCTCTTATCTCACTTGTTACTTGCTTAACTTCAAATAGATGTAGGGATAAATGAAATGCTTTTAAAGGCAAATACTTTCTTGTGTGCTAAAAAGAAAGCAGTGCTTATACATTTCTATGAAATGATTTTCATGGCAGTTGTGAAGTGCATACAGGGGTATTAGGTACTTGAAACATGTCTGTAATTAATAAAAATGGTAAAGGTTTTATATGTCTGTTTATTTTGGTTTATTGCCTTACGACCTTAAGTCAGGCAATGTATTGCCTTCCCCCCTCCCACCTACCCATCCACCCCCCTCCCCCAATTTAGTGCAGATACATTTGTTAGTGGTTTTAATCACTTTACCACAAGATGAAATAAGAATAATTCCTGATAAGTGAAAATGTCACATGCACTAATAAAACAACAGATATTTCTTCTCTGGATGGCTTGAGGCATGTGATACAAGGAATAAAAGACTTAGAATTCCTGGAAATTGAAGAAATGATTCTTCAGCCAGATAGCAGATGTTTGTGGTTGTGTTGCTGTTTATCTTAAATTCTCTTCTTGAAGTTTCTTAGGTATAATCAAACAGATAAATAGATATGCTGATTTATTACCTAACATACAGGTGGGTTTTTTTGTGGGGGGGTGTTTTTTGTTTGTTTGTTTTACAGGAAGTGTAAGGATGTTTGGTTTTAGGTACATCTGCCTGTAAAGAGTCATGTAATTGCAGTCTTTTTAGGAGTTATAATTTTTTATTCAACAAAAGACGTGGAGGTAGGAGAATGGGGAGAGGGAGATCCAGCATATGAATCAGATTACTGATGTACTTTGGCACATATTGTTTTTTCTTCGTAGTTTGTCTTATTGTAAAGGTCATGTTGGAGATGATTTTACATACAATATATGACAAAATCTCCGATCCTGTATATTGTCAATATCGTATTTCTCAAAAGACATCAGCGGTTATTCTTTATTCTTGGCATGACCGCAATTTGGACTTCTATGCTATGTTTGCATGGAAATCCACCCGTATCTGCAGTTTTAAGACACCGCTTCCTGGCAAAGTCTGTATGTAATTTTGTGATGATAGTTTGCTGTAGTGTTTAATGGTTGAAGTGTTCCCAAAGTATAGCTGTAAGTCAGTCTGTGGTGTGCTTAATTTTCTTTAAGATGCTTTAGAAAGTTAAGTTCTTTATCAGTAAGTTTTCTGACTCCAGTTTGGGAACTGCTGTTATTGGGTCTGCCATATGATTCATGTGACAGGCTATTTCATGACAGTGTGAGAAAGGAGAAGTGCTACCTAATACAGGCTAGGTTTGTTCTAATAATTTTGGATCCTTGTTTATTTTTCATATTTACTTTGCTACCAGTAAGAAAATAAGAGATTGCTTGATGTTCATTTTATTAGCATGCTGTAAGATAATGCCAATTCTTTACAGGCTGCTTTTCCTGACAAGATTATGTAAAGGCTACTGGCTGCATAGAATGATTGTCAGGCTTTTTATGAAAAGACAACAGTAAAAGCGTATTTCATCAATATGAGATGCTGTGTATTGACTATGCATCAAATACCAGTATTGACTTTAAAATTGGTCTTTTCACTGATAAAAGATTTGAAGCTTAAGATTCCGTATCTGAGTATCCTCCTTCCTCTTTGTTTCTAGCCAATGCTTGCAAACTGCTGGCACGTCTTCTGATGCTGCTGAAGTCTGACTAGATAAGTATCATGAAGAAAGCTCTTATAATTCCTTTTAGCTCTGGAATTCTCAGTTCAAATAAATTGAAGGTTTGGGCTTGTGGGTGTATTTTCTTTCACCTACTCTATAACGATTCTGACTTTAAAATATTAGGCTTCAGATTTCATTTGATTTAGATTTCTTTCTAATGTTAGTCTGAGATGTTACAGAAGCAGCATTGCTGTATTAGAAAGTGATTGTAATTATTTTCCTGTTAAGTTGTGTTTGAAAAAAAAAATAAAAAAATGCAAAACTCCAAGAAACCCAAACCGCACACACAAATCTAGCTTTTTTTAATTAGTGGGTGGTGGTCTTGCATTCAGCTATAACCTTCCATGGCTAACTTAGTTTCATCAATTGCTTAGGTCCTGAATTAGATTGAAACAGTGGCTGTAATTGAAACAGTTTCCAGAATGTGTTGTAATGCCTGAACCTGGCAGCTGAATGGGGCTGACCTGGAACTAGAAACAATTCAGGAAGCTGAAAAACTGGTTGTTTGCTCTGGTTATCTTTTACACTGACTTCCATTATGAACAATGTTCTGTGAACTGTTCTCTATTACAGATTTTCGTTTTGTTGTTTTTTTTTTTTTTTTTTTTTTTTCCCCTGGATTATGACATGTTGCAAATAAAGTTCAAATGAAAGTTATCTAAGGCAGAACTTTGTTGTCAGCAAAGCCTGTGTTCCAAGACTCATTTTGGAGAAATACTCTCAAATTTAGACAGTGTTTAAAAAACACACATACCCCTAAAGACAACTCTCAGGCATTGAAATCTGGTTGATTGGAACTATTTGATTAGTTAAGGAAAAACATCATAGAGGCTCAAATTACTTGAGTGTACCACTAGCTTTGCAAAACTTGTGATGCTAGCCCTACAGATGTATCCAGTTTTATCTGAATCTAGCTGTCTGAACAAAAAAATTTTAAAGTAAAAAAGACTGTGTATTTAGGTACAGTCAGCTGATGCATAGAGTTATATAAAAATATTACTTACAGTAATATTATTTCTTCTTCATAACAATGAATAATATAATACTGAATTTGACCTATTTTTTTTTTTTTATTTTTTTACCTGAGGCAAAGCAGACTTTCCCATCTTCTCTCTACGTTCTTCTCTATGTTCAAAGACTCTTTGAACGTAGCTCATTCTTATTGTGAAAGCGAAAAATTCTATGTAGCACAAGACAACCCTTTCAGCTCATATTAAAAGCTTTGGAAGGGGGTGTCCATTAGGCTTGACTTCGGTGAATTGTTATAAGCATATTAGAAATACGATTCTAGTTTACGCATGTGCACACTTCAGCTCAAATGACGTGAAACCTGTTGATTCTCCTGCTTTTAAATGAGGTGGTTATCGTGGATCTGCTGAATTGGGTTCCTGCTCACAGCAGAGTGCCTCGGTTCAGCACCACTGACAGCGCCCGGATCCTGGGCTGCCCCCCTCCTTCCCGCAGGGGCTGTGCTAGACTCCGGAAACATGTTTTGGAAAACACACATAGGTCTTGTTTAATATATGAATTTAAGTTAATTATTTTTAGGTTTTCTTCCTTGAGTTTTGTACTATTTTCAATAAAAAGAGAAAAGGCAAGATTTTGTATTGGGGAATGGAATTTGACCTTGCTTTTAATGGCGATGCAAATAGGATCTGTTTCATGTTCTAGAGTGAGATGGCTTATCTTTAATAAGAAGATAAAGGATGGTTCTCAGCCTACTTTCAAGTATTAGTAGACGTCTCGACTCTTCTCCTGAGCTTTGAATACACAGGAGTCATGACCTTCATTTCCCCATCAGCACATCTTCTTAAATTGTGGCAGCAGTGACACTTTGCAGGCAGTGGAAGTGTTTCCTTGTTTACAATGTTTTTTAACTGTATCCATATTGTGGAATGAAATTTTTAAGTCATTAGCATTAGGTCTATATCTTTATTTATCTCACTTATTAGCCATATTTTTCCAGCTATCTAGTAAAGGATTATATGAATATTAGAAGGATGGGACTATTTTAGCAGCAGTAATAAGAAAACTGTCTCTTGGACCAAGTAGATTAATTGTTTAGCTCCATGGACATGTGATCCAAAAAAACCCATTTTTAGTTTACTTGCTGGATATATTTGAGATTACATCTGTATGTTACAGCACTGTCATGCTCAAGCAGTTTAAAGTAGTTATGGCAATAGCTCATATTACCACATATGAGGTAATAAGGCAAATCATTCAGTTGATTTGTCTTATTAGAGAGATTTGTTGTCTAGTGGCAGCCCAGTTAAAAAAAAAAAAACCACACATGCTGTCTACCATCATTTTTCTTAAAAAACCCCAAACCTCTTGCAGATGCTTAAAAGGAGACTTTTCTGTGTTAGTATTTCTGAGGTTTAACTATTTCAAATACCTTAATTCCATTTACTGAAGAGAATCCCTTTTTTTATCTTTTAGTGAAAAATCAAATTCTTGGGAACACTCCCAATCATTTGACTTGTCTAGTTGTAGGCAAGACTAACACAATGCAAATAGTTAATTGGTCAAACCTTGTGAAAATAGTGCATTTTGTTGGTGAAATGTATTCTGTTGATGTATTTGCCTTTTCATGAAGGTGAACTGAAGGTGAACTGAACCACGCAGTGCTAGTGAGTAGGGACCAAGATATTCCAGTATGCTGTATCACATGATAGATGTAGCTAGAGAGGACTGTGATAAGGCCTAAAATGAGTTTGATAACTGCAAAGACTGTGTGCCTGGAAGGACACTATATCTGTAGTGCTGGGTGAGAGATTTAAAGATGCTGGAGCTGCATGAGTGTTGTGAAAGAGTTGTGAAAGCTTTACTGCTCTCTCCCAGTTTTCTAACCATCTCCAGCCTTTTGCTCCGAATACAAGAGATCAGACCCAGGTGGGGTGTGTGTTGACTTTCCCAAATCCTGTTTCAGGGCTTTATCACTCTTACAAATAGGCAGCACCAGGAAGGCCTGTTAAAATCTTCTAATGCTGCTGCTGTCTCCTACAGCGAGGAAAGGAGGTCACAGCATGCATAGGGGTAGTGCTGCTGTGAGCTCAGCCTTAACTGCATGCCTTGCCTGAAATGTGTTTCAAGTCTCATTAGTGAGGAGTCTTCACTGTAAGCCAGGCTCTGCAGGTAGTGTTGTTTGGCTGTCCTGAGCTCCAGTAGAAGGCATGGAGTTATTGCTGGTTCTCTGATGATCCTCTTTATAGAATCCATGGCCAATCATTTAGTGCATGAAAATAATTTTCTTTTTAACGGTAGTTTTTCTGCTGTATTTCTTCCTCCTCCCTCCATAATCTATAATGCTGTTCCTTGAGTCATTATAACAAGGACTGACTTTGATGGACACCTCGCAGTGCTCTGATTTGGTTCTAATTCCAGATGTATTTTTCTGTGCTTTCATTTTCCTCACCTGAAATTAGTGGTACTGCTCCTTCCGCTTTCATAGAACATTCTGAAATCCCCCAGTGAAGTCCATTTTCTAAGGCATATGGATGCATTGTGTTGTTTCCTGTGTTTGGATCTTGTAGGTAAAAAGTTTCCATGGAAACAGTAGACAATTCAGGTTTTACATTTCCCATGTAATCACGAAAGTTCTGTGCATACGGTGCCACGTGGCTTAATTTATTACTCATCTGAAGGCTCCTTTTTTTTTTTCCATTTTAAGGTTAGTTTAAAATACAAGTGTTAATCACTCATCTATTGTATATTGAGTGGGATTGAGAGTCTGGACTACTGGTGTCATTGTCCATTTAAAATTTCCGAATATTAACACATCAGAACTAAAATCATAAATTAGGAGATGTTGGAAGAATAATAGTAGAATTTGATGCAGAACTGTTAAATCTTTCACAATATATTGGTTAGTATTTATAACCTCCAGGATGTGACTTTGCATTCATGAAATTTCTGGTACCTTTTTGATTGTGTATTTAAGGATTTTCTTTAGTAATACTGTATGTATTCTCTATTACTTGTAAATCATATTACTCATCTTCTGTGTATTTAGCAGATAAGTAGAAGGGCAGTTTACCTTAGTTTCACAAACTATTTAAAGATTCTGGTATTTGAGTCAGGCTCACAGGGTTCATTTCTGGTAAATTAAAATTTAATAGACTGGTCATTACAGTGCTGTCAATACGAAATGCACAAGGAGAAAAGAGAATCACTATGAAAAATGATGGACTCAAAGACTGTCATTCTGGATTGTCTGCTTCAAAACATTTCTAACTAAAAACATAAGTCAAACCATTGAGAATGGAGTTTTTGTTTATTTTCAACGATTGTATTATTGAGCTTTTTCTCTGCAATCGTAATTGCAAGACAGTGCAACTATGATTTTAAGAGAAATTTGGCATTGCATTCCTTACTTTCAGAGATTTCTTAATATAGAATTCTCTATTCTCCTGAATTGCAGCTGTCCAAGAGGAATATGACAATCAGTTTTCTCTCTGAAGCTAATATAAGCTTTATTGTCAAATAGCTAAGCTCAAATAAATAGATTATAACTGGAAATAGTTACTCTGCTGTCACTATTTGCAGTACAGTTCACAATGCTGCCATGCACAAGTGACAGACCTGTATTATAAAACTTTAAGGTATCACTTTATTGTCCATTCTGGAAAAAATGGTTAACCTACAGCATTTTGCTGAACTCATTTTTTTTTTTCCTGAATTGAGAAAAGAAATAAGGAGAAAATTAAACATCTAATGATTGGATTGTTGATTCATACAATGTTTTTTGATAAAATGATTACCCCAAGTAGTATATGTATCTGTGTAAGGTATCTTAAACTGCAGGTAAGTCAAGTGCAGGTTCGATGTGTATGACTAAAGTGTAATGAAACCTTTTATCTTCAACATGACATCTCTTTTTATTCTTGTTTGTTTTCCCCTTGGTAGCCCTACATTAAGACTTGATACTTTTTGATGTGCACAAGCATATTTTGTTTGCCATTCACTTTGTGGCAGAATAGCATTTGGCACTGGAGAGAATCAGAAAAGTGGAACATATAAGAAACAAATAACAAATTCTCTATGTCTACTAGTAGTGAAGTGTTACTCTGTTTAAAATAAAGGCAACATCACCCCTCTGATGTTCTAGCTATTCTATGAAGTAATTAGTGAAAATATACTTCGTTTTGAAATCAAACATTGTGACTGCAAAATAGGTTTTATATATCCTTACATTACTGATAATGAACACTTTGGTAACACTGAAAGTGATAATATAATATTATCTCATGGAAGTGCAAGTGGCATTATGTGATATAATAGGATCTCAGAGTTCTCAAGTCTGAAGGGCAAATGCCTATTTCCAATTTTATGCTGCTTTAATTTAACGAGAGAAAATCTAAACACTATTTCTTTGGTCTTACTGTGCCTGAATTGCTGCAGTCAAAGATGTTTAATGTTGAACTACCATTTCAGGTGTCATTTATTGAAAAAGATTCACCTACTGGCTTTCCTGTGTTGAAGAAGGAAATAAAAAGTAAACTGTCATGGTGACTGGCTGTCTTTTTTTTTTTTTTTTTTTTTTCATTATTTACTTTCCATTATGGTCTGTGTGCTGGGGGCTTCTGTAGTTGTTAATCATACTGCCTTTTATGATCTAGATTGACTGCTTGAGTAATTAGACTTTTTTAAATAAAGGGGTTAAAGAAAACCAAACCCAACTTTAAAATTGTCATTTATTAAAAGAAGAACAAGGGAAAAAAATGCAACTTAGTATCTGCAGCAGACTAACTTCCTGACAACCTGATTTCACTCTGAAGGAGGTTATGATTAACTACAATCTGTCATCTGTGAGGAAAACGTAAATATTCCATTGGCCTGCAGGGGAGTTACAGTGCAAAGCTTTCTCTGTTCTTCCTATGTCCTACTAATTTTTCCTCCTTCCAAATTTCTGGTTAGGAATATTGAAAGCTGGAATAATTTAAGGAAGAAAGTGTCATTGAGAACAGAGAACAAATAGAAATTTTTGAGTCTCTCTAGCTCTGCCTACCTACTCTGACAGATTTCAAGGACTTCTCAAGCTGAAAGTGTTCACAACCTTTCCAGTTTGGGGTCTATGCTTTAAGATTCTGCTTATAGTCCCTAAGGTGATAACCTGGCTCTGGATGAGGGGTGGGGGGAAGGAGACACTGCTGCAAGCCTTTCCTGATGAGAGACCCATTGATTCAGGGTCTACACTAGAACAACCCTAGCCAGAAAACAACCCCTTCAGCTTTTAAGTGCTGAAGTTCACCATCTGTCTCCTAAAGACAGGAAAGCTTGAGCTAGAAAGAGATTGTGTCATGGAACAGGTTTGGGACCCTTCTTTTGTCTAAGTGCAGCATAGAAGGTTTGTACTCTGTAGAAGAGATGAGTATTTTGATAAACATTTACCTTGTACGTGGTGCTTCTGGGCATTTCAACCATTTTACTAGGGAGAGATATAAGGAGAATATGTAAGTGCAAATCTCATCAGGAAAAAATTGTGAGCATTCAGTTGACTGTATTGGTAAAAGGTATGTGAATAAAAAGTATGAAAATATACTTAAAAGGTATATAAATGCCTAATCTTGAATTTCACTATTTCACAAAACAGCAAAACACTTACTTTTGCTGGTTTTCTATGAGAACTGATCTCACTGTGTGCTAAGTGCTTCAATGAGATGCTAGATATTTTCAGATGAGGACATTTAAGAAATTCCTCAGTCATCAAGCATCCCTTTCCTTACTAGATTCAAGTCCCAGCTGATATTTCAACTGAATAAATCTTAGGTGAAGGTAGGCTGAGGTCCTTTTTCTGACCAGGAAGGTGTTTGGATATGAAACACAAATTTGTATACTACTTCTGTTCTGTAGATAATGAGTTTCCTAGGGTTCTGTCTAAAGTTAGAAAGGTGTGTTGTGGTTTTATTAGTTTGATTTGGTTTGTTTGTTCATTTGTTTGGTCTTTTTTTTCTCCCTGATGGACTTTGGCTGTTTTACATCATTGGTATGTGGTTTTTATCTCATGGGCCTGATCATTTCTGGTTATTGAGTACTGTATTTAGGAGCTGCTTTGGCAAAATTTGGTAAAATTAGTTCTATTAGACATTAAGTCTGTTCTATTCCAGGAGTATTTTTATATGGCATATGGTTTGTTTTTCTGTTTCAGCAATTTGTAGGCACTTGTCTTTATGGTAATCCCAATGGATTCTTTTTATGCCTTGTGCAACTACCTAGTGATAAAACTTCTCTCAAACTGTAACAAATTGAGGCTGTCAGAGATAGAATAAAAGCACCTCCAAGGTAATCCTCGGTCTGTATGAACAGTGTTTACTTTTGAGTGACAGAGAATCCAGTTTTGAAAAATCTGAACCTCGTAAGAAGTATTTCCCAACTTTACTGCTTGTCTTATGTAAAAAGATTGGGTTTTTAAAAAAATCTGCGGGAAGGATGGCTGTTTCGGGGTATAGCAACAGGCAACTTTTAGTGGGTATCCTCACAAAGTCAGTTGCATTTGCTATAACATTAGGACCACCAAAAACCACATTATGAAACATTGTCCTTCACTTCTGCACCTGAAAATATTACATCTGAATAGCACTTATTCATCATGCGTGTAAAATCATGGATATAAAAACAGCAGAGTGTGTCACTATGAAAATCAATTGTAAACACTTTGCACACTGAGTAGATGCTCCATAAAATTCACCTAACACATAATAAATGCAGGGGCCATAAAGAAGTGTGCAGGAGAAATACCAGTTGTAAATTTTCTGTGGGTTTTTTTCTGTGGAAGAGCAAAAGGTTTAAAGGAAAAAGCTATCAAAAAATCCTCACTTTGGAGAGCTGAGCAGCTGGTAGAAGATGTCCCCTGACAAAAGTGGCCATACTGATCCTGTTATTATTATGAGTTTGTACAACTTTTATGGTTATTGAAGAGCAAGAGTCTGTGACTTAAAAATGTGAAATGGGTGAAAGTATGTGTATGTGCCTAGAAGTCTCTGGCGTCTGACTTCTGTATGCAGAAGTCACTGGCATAGGTCAGAGAATATAGCAATTCTCTAGCATAATTACTTTTTCCTGGTGTCCTGGGTGTAGGATCGTAGAATAGTTAGGGTTGGAAGGGACCTTAAAATCATCTGAACATATTTCTGCAATTGCATTCAAACTTTGGAGGGGGGGTGTGGTGGTGTTTGCTTAAATATGAAACTTAAGCTTGAAGACTGAAATTATGCATAAAAAAAAAAAGCAATAACTCATCAAATAACTAAGAATAGATTGAAAGCTCCATTTCAGATAGAAAAGAGTGTTGGAGGTCATGAGAAAACATTTAGAACATCAAATAATTATTTCTTGCTCATTGTCATTATGTGTTCTTCATGACCACCTTTCTTCCTATTTGACTTTCATCAATTAAGCTTCACAATACCTCATATGTTCTTAGTTTTCAAATTTGGAGCAAGAGATTCAGGAAGGAAAAAGTACATATGGTAGTTGTGAAATATTACATAGCTGTTAAATGCAGAGTTGTATTACAACATGCAGTGTTTGCAGGATTTTCAGTTAACACTAAGTAGCACTAACTCAATGTCAGATGTCTTTTGACTGCACAACCTCAAATGAGAAACCTGTAGACTTGAAATAGAGAGAGGTTGCTAAGTATTCTTGATCATAGCATTTGATGATCTGGTCGCTCCCACTTTTCAGGAAGATAGTTTAAAATGTAGTGGTGGCAAAATGTACTTAACCCAAATGATTTCTCAAGAAATGTTTTATTGCATTTTGACGTCCCCCATAGTGCAACTTTTTATTGTTACTTACTAGAGATTACTAATGTGGATTTATGAGAAAGTTTCACATATAATGCAGGGATCCTCTAGAGAGGAAAAATATGTATGTCAGCAGGATACCTCCAAGAACAGAACTGCATCCTAGCATAAAACCATTTGGTAAAAAAACCTTAAATTGCTAAACAGGATGGCTATAGTGGGTTGACAGCAATTTCTGTAGTAAGATTTCTTTTCTGTAAAACTTGCACATTCTGTAAGGACACATTCTGACCAAGTCTCCTGCTCCTCTGGCCCAGTTGAGCAGTGCCATACGCTGGGGGAGAGGACCCTCTCCATGTGCCCAAGTCCTGGCTTGCTGCTGGCATTTTTGAGTAGCCAGCTGTTCCACCTTAGGCTCAGCCTTCTGTGTGTTTTCTAGCACACATAGATGGTTTCCCACTGATAGGTGCCTTTCTCCAGTTTTTATTGGTTTCTGATGTAGGTGGTCAGGTCAAACTGCCAATTGCTTCATTGCTGCATAGCGCCCAGCTAATCTCTTTGAATTTTCCCCATGTATCTGAAGCCAATTAGTGGTTGTTACCTGGGTTACTTTGCCTGGCTTCTCACCTTTGAGATGTTACAAGGACATGAAGTTGTATGACTTCTATTTTCTTTTCTGTGCATTTCTAATCCAGCAACCAGGATAGCCTCACATTTGGAAAGGAGTTGGGTCAGCCTCCTCCATGCCAATTATCTGTGTTATCACTGAACAATTGTCTTTGTTTTTCCCACTTGTCATCTAATTGGTAGGCAGGTATGGTTCAGACCTCATTTTGTCTGAGCAATGCCTTCAAGTAAGCTTCACCCCATGACATACATGCATACATATGTGTGTAGGTATATGTGTGTGCATGCTAACATGAGCAGATTGGCAATAACCATAGCTAAATGTTGCTTAATACTTTACATTAGGAACATGTTTTTGTTGCGAACAGTTTTGCTGAACTTTAACCGTTCGGCCCAAATGGTTTTTGTTATCTCTCAGCTGAAAAGATTCAGGTATTATGATACAGATATGCCCCTGAATAAAGTTAGGGAAATTGCTTGGCTTGATTTTGTTAAAGATTTAAAATAGAAACACACTTAGAGTTCCTAATCTCTGCTTACCTTTTGTCAATAGTACTTGTTAATTCAATCTGCTGTAAAAATCCCTCCCAAAATTACTACAGTAAAAACGCCCGAAATCTAAAATTACTGCATTCCCCTCTGACAGCATGTATTAAAAAAAAAAAATGCAGAATGCCTTGAAAGTATATATTCTAAGATTGACTTGATTGCTTAGTTTTTTAGTTCCATCATGCAGTACAAAAATTTTAATTCCAGAGTGAATTATAACATTATGATTTTTCTTGTGGTTTGAAGTTTCCTAGATATAAGGGGAGGTGTTTAGATAGTAAACAGCTCAAGGTGTATTTTCTTTACATTTTTTTTTTTCCCCTGTACGATCTCTGCAACTGCCGAGATTTTATGTATTTTTGGTTGTTCTGGCAAGCGTTCGTATTTGGTAATTGTCCTTTTGTAATAATTTAGCATTGAAATAAGTTTTGTGTGTGGCTTCTAAGGACTGGCAGCTGTTAAGATAGCACTGTTAAAATTATTGCATGAGCTAGAAACTATTGAGTAATTTTTGTGCTATCCCTTTTCTTTCCTACCACTTAATCATAGTAGGTCATGTACCAAAATTTTGTTGTTATTCAAAAGTTTCTCTCTTCAGTGTCTGGTTTTATTTCGATATATTGGCTGTTCTGATAACGCAGCGAGTTTTGTAGTGCTATCAAGTCAGAATGGTGATATCTGCTGTGTAAAATATAAATTACTGGCTGATAAGGCAATACCCATATACATGTAATTGGTAGATATTATTCACATATACTTCCTGACATAGATTTCCCATTTGAAGTGGTTTTAATACTAAACTGTAGTTTCAGTTTTCATTTCTACAGTGAGACCCCTCATTTTCCATTTTGTTTAATAATACAGCTTAATGCTGGTTTCTAACACAGAACAGCAGTTTAGCAATTTATCTGACTAAGAACACAAGAACTTCAGTTTAATTGAATTTTGAGGGTTGGTACTTCAAATTTTCATCGTCTGTGAGACATAAAAGATACTGGCTAGCATAAATTGTATCTGATTCCCCTATCCTTTCTTTCCTCTTTCCAATAACTGCTGGAAAAGGCTGTACCAGTAGGCTAGAAGCCAGCAAACATTCGACCATATACACATTTTACTTCATCTTCTATTTTACTTACTAAAATAAGGTGAAGAACTTGTAAATCAAGCATATTAGAAGTCCAAATGTGCAGATCAGCGCAGGGAGTGCAGGTTTTTATTTTTGCTTCATGAGACACCCTATTATTATACACAAAAGCTTACAATATTTGGGCAGTCATTTGGAAATACTGTGTGACTTCTGAATTTGTTTCAGTATTACTAGCTGTAAAACTGTTGTCTTGCTCTCCACAGTTTATGTGACTCAAAAACTCTAAACGTCATCTGCTTCCAAAATGCAAAAGACCATGATGACCAGTAAGAGTGAACAATAAAAATGTAGTTGGACAGGTAAACCAGCAAAAGTTACAGTCCTAATAAACTGAGAACACACTTGAAAGGCTGATACAGGTTTTACTACATTGCATTAGGAATGTAATACTTGTCATTCTTGCAACAGTTCTTTACCATGAATCAGAATCACAATAAACAAAGACAGAATACAGTTTTGGTGGTTTTGTGTGCCTTTTAATATTTGTTAAATATGAAACATAGTGGTCTAGATAGGCAACAGATGTGTAAAGGTACATTCCTGTTAATAAAAAACCTCCAAGCTTTCTAAGTTCTAAAAACCAGATACTGGAGAAAGAGAACTGTTGTGGATGAGAAAATAACAGAAGGCTGCAAGTCTTTAAATTAGACAGAAACTTTCTGATCATCTTAGACCTCTACACAACAAGTGTAGTTTCTTGAATTCTCTGAATACTTTTTTCTTTTTTTTTTGTATCCAATGACAAATACAATAAAGTTGATACTACATGCATTTTCATCATATTCCTTTATTCATAAACACTGTACATAACTACAATGACACAAAGATAAATACCAGCAGTTCTTGCTAAGAAACATAGAGGAAATTAATGAAGAAAAAGTGATGGAACAACAACAACAAAAACAGTTTAGGGGAACTAGGTCCATTATGGCAGGCCACACAATTTTCTATATCTTTGCTTTAACAGGATCCATTTGTTGTTCTTATATGTGAATTTGAATTTATAGGAAGACAATCCAAAGCATTTATACTAAGCCTATGTTCGTCTTAGTGAATTTATTGCTTATAACATTTCTTTATAAGCATTTCTATTTAAATTTCAAGTGCTCTCAAGCATCAAGATGTAAGTCATGTCATGTTACTACTGAATTATCCAGTTAGTTACTTATTGTCCTAATTAAAAGGATGAAAAACACAGAACTTCACTGTTTGTTAAAAGAATGTGTTTCAGCTCAGAAAAGTAGTGGTGTCAAGTTCAGGAATATTACTTTCCTTTGCAAAAGGTTGAAGTTCTGTTAGAAAATAACTTACAAAGGATTAATTGTAATTAGCTTGTTTGAAAAGTGATAGATCTTAAACTATTTACAATATTCCTTTCTTTCCCCCTATACATACAAAAGTGAATGTGTCAGTCAGCATCTTTGGGAGTTAATGGCAGCAACAACTTTTTCATTCCTCTGTTGATTAACAGAATGATTTTGCTGAGGCAGAAGAAGGGAATGTTCAGTAACCGCTGAAGCAATAGGTAAGGGTAAGCAATAAGTAGAAATTGGGAAAAAAAGCATTCCTTGAAAGTTTTCTGTTATTGTTGTTTGGTTCTTCTTAGTTTCATTTTGAATTGGTAATTGTAATCCACAATAACTTATTTTCTCATTAATATCCCATCTTCAGTAAATACTAATTACAGTTAATACATAGCAATATCTATGCTACTGTTAAGTATAGCAAACATAGCAGATTACTGATAACAACTTTGTTATTGTACCTTCAGCATTCCTGCTTATGAATTACACTGTTACCTACATTCCATCCTTCGTGGTACTGTACTCCTCATTATTCATTGTTGCTTCTAACATAGCTGTGAAAGCAGCTCAATTTTCTTCTCAAAACAAAGTGAGTAGATCTCTGGCTGTTAATGATTGTGTGAATATGGAGTCAACATGGAATGAAGTAACAGACCAGAAAAATAGTTTCATAGCTAATGCAGAATTCAGCTTCTGCAGCCTCACCAAGAGTTCAGACTTGGAAAGTCTGAAGTTTGGGCATAGTTGGGTTTTTTTGGGCACAGTTATTTTGCTGGCTTGTATTCAGATTGTGATGTGACCCCAAAATCTAGACCAGAAGTAAGATAGTAGAATAACAGAACAATAAGAGAAGTAAATACGGCCTGCAATAGTGAATATGTAAGGGTATCATTTGACTTTGTATTGCTAAGTAACTGTACCCCATTTTCAGGAACTGATGAGAGTTAGCCTCAGATGAGCCAAATATTTTGGTGCCCAAATACTTTCAAGTATGACAGACATTTAAATACTAAATCCCTTTAAAAATCTGAGGTTTTGGCATAGCCATAGTGCTTTGGAGAAGCTTCGCATTAGGTAAAGGAATAAATTTCATTTGTGTTTTCTTTCCCTTTTCAGAAAGTAATGAACTGAATTCAGCAGAGGCATTCTCCAAGCCTAACAGTGCTTACGATATATTTTTCTTCATATTGCTAGAATTTAACAACCAGAAAGTGTGAACAGAGTGAATAATTAAGGAAACATTGGTGTTTATCAGGACACTAAATTCTTCATTTCTAGGTTACTCTGATATACATTTGCTTCTTTGTTGAAGAAGTAGTTCAGAATGTACCTTGTTTATTGAAGGAGCATATTGAAGGGATTTTATAAGCAGGAAAACCAGTGACAACCTATCTAATTGGTTTGTAATAGCATATTTCCAAGAAACTAGATTAGATATAAGTGTCTTGGGAGGTTAAGCAACCCTCTTATCCCCATTAGTGTACTTACATAATACACATTTTAATACAGTAAGGCTACTGGTAAGCTATAGGAGATATACAGATTCCTGATGTTGCCTTTTCTTTCTAAAAGGCTCAGAAGAGATATATTCCTGGAATATATACATCAGAAGAGATGTATTCCTGGAAATAGAGTTTTCTTCCTTGTCCTCTTTTTAACATCTCTTATTGTAGGTAGTTGTAATTTTCTCACGAGCTTGGCATCAGGTTTTTGGTTGTTCTAAAGGAAGGAAAAATGTGCGAACAGCAAGTGGTTTTTCTTCCCTTGGAAAGAAGGTTGCACAGCTGATGGTATCTGGTCAATCTGCTGGTGGAAATCAGAAGGAGGAGGAGAAGAATCATGATTTTATATATTTTATTTTCTTATACTAACGAAAAGTGAGCTTCTGGGCAAAATCTGATATGATTTGGGAAGGTGTTGCATGTGTTAAGTCCCACGCTAATTGTGAAATTTCTGTATGATGTTACCATATAAACATTACTAGTAAAAGAGTAGATTAGGTTTTGACATTCAAGAAACCTCTCATTAAATCTTGTGAGTACAGCTCTCACTGGGTGTGCATTAAGAAGAAAAGAATAATTGTCTCCATGTACTACTCATGCCCCCATGAGTGCAATACTGTCAGAAATGTGTGAACTTCTTGAAATGCCTTTCAATGGCTCAGTGGAAATTTTTTTTCCTTATTTATATTTGTCTAGGTTTTAACACTGGCAGTTCTAGTGATCTGACAAACAAGTGCTGTCTCCTTTTGTTTCAGCTTTATTGCTAGGATGTAACTGTCCTGGGTTCAGCTATAGCAGTCATTTTTCTCCTGCTTAGTAGCTGGTGCAGTGCTGTGTTTTTTAACTTTCAGCCTGGGAACAACGCTGATAACACCGATGTTTTTAGTTGTTGCTAAGTAATGTTTATTCCAACCAAGGACTTTCTCAGTCTCATGCTTTGCCAGGGAGGAGGGGAAGCCGGGAGGAAGCAGAGACAGGACACCTGACCCAAACTAGCCAAAGGGGTATTCCATACCACAGCACGTCATGCCCAGTATATAAACCGGGGGGAGTTACCCGGAAGGCCCAGATCACTGCTCGGGTCGGGCTGGGTATCGGTCGGTGGGTGGTGAGCAATTGTATCCTCTCCCCTTGTTATTTCACTAATCGTTATTATCATTGGTGGTAGCAGTAGTGGTTCTGTGTTATACCTTAGTTGCGGGACTGCTCTTATCTCAACCCGTGGGAGTTACATTCTTCCCATTCTCCTCCCCATCCCTCCGGGAGCGGGGGGAGGAAGAAGGGGGGGGGGTGGGGAGTGAGCGAGCGGCTGTGTGGTTCTGAGTTACCGGCTGGGCTCAAACCACGACAGTTCTTTTTGGCGCCCAACGTGGGGCTCGAAAGGTTGAGATAACGACAGATCTGACCAGAGTGTGTTTAATCATATTTGTGATAAGCATTCATTGTTACTACTCGTCACAATGGTGATTATTTGGCTCTCAGACATGTTGCGCTTGATCTCAGAGTTTCAGCATGTTGTACCTTACTTACAGCCACTATTTGCTGTTTTAGCGTTTATCGGCTGGGGGGCCTGGGCTAAGGTTCTTGTTTCACTGTACTTCATGGTAATGACTTGTAATACAATAGACACATTGATCATGAAACTGGTCTGGTTTGTGCTTCCAGCGTGGCTATCACCACTATACATTGGGAGGTATATAATGAAATATTTTAGCAATTGCATATCTTTTTTTTTCTCCTCGGGGGGTAAACTTACGAAGGAAGCATTCTCTTTCACCCCCCGTTCCCCCACCAGCCTATTTGCAACAGCAATTGAGAGTTCTGAAGGTTTTAGATGGCCTTTGAGTACCCTTGAAACCTGCCTGCTGATTGTGCTGGGGATCAGCATGTTGGCAAACATACGGAGTGTGTTTTACCCACGGCCATCCCGTCGTAGGAACATCCTATTTCGTTTAATGTCAAAAATTCAGCAGTATCAGGTTCGAATCTGGTCTAGGGTTAGACGACGATATAGGAGGACCACCAGGAGATTTTCCCTGAGGCTGGACAGTTATGAGTGGCAGGGTGTGTGGGATAGTATGGGCAAGTACCTAGGCCAGTGGGCCCCTCCAGTGCTTTGGAACTTCACCACTGAACAAGTGCAACATCCGGAAAAACTAGTAAAACACTTAAACGAGGTGTGCTGTCGTCCTGGTTATACCAGAGAGGGACAAATTTTGGCAACGTGCTGGGGCTTGGCCTATGCCTACAGAGCCCTGCTCAACACTATCCAGCACCTTCAAAGGGAAAAAAATGTCTCTGGATCTGATGGCAAAGCAACAGACAATGCAGCTATGCCAACTACAAGCACAGCAGCTACTCAGACCCTGACCACAACAGTCAACACAGCTACTCCAAGTACAGCAGCTACATCAACCCCAGTGACAAGCACAACAGCTACTCAAACCCTGACCACACCAGACAACGCAACTACTCCAACTTCAAATACAGCAGTTACACCAACCCCAGTGACAAGCACAACAGCTACTCAAACCCCGACAGCAACAGACAATGTGGCTACTCCAAGCACCACAGCCACACCAACCCCAGTGACAAGCACAGTAGCTACTCAAACCCCGACAGCAACAGACAATATAGCTACTCCAAGCACCACAGCTACACCAACCCCAGTGACATGCACAGTAGCTATTCAAACCCCGACAGCAACAGACAATATGGCTACTCCAAGCACTGCAGCTACACCAACCCCAGTGACAAGCACAGTAGCTACTCAAACCCCGACAGCAACAGATAATGCAGCTGTTGGTGTTACTCAACTCCCAAGCACAACAGCTGCACCAACCCCAGCAATAGACATTGCAACCACTCCAATCCTAGTGGCAGACACTGCAGCCACTCCAACCACAGTGACAAACACTGCAGCTAAACCAAATGTCCAGTTTGTGACAATGTCTGTTGCCCCTGTAAGCAAAAGCAAACGAAAGGCACAAAGAGCAACCCGTGAAGCGAAGAAAGATGAAGACCCAGTGCCATTACTATATGCAACAGCACCTGAACAAGAGTTACTACTACGTGGGTCAGAGGAAGAGGAAGAAGAAGAAGAGGTCACTTCTCGACCCCGGACCTCAACCGAACTACGGAATATGCGAAAAGATTTCACCCGTCTTCCAGGGGAGCACATTGTCACCTGGTTGCTCCGGTGCTGGGACAATGGGGCCGACGGTCATGAACTAGAAGGTAGGGAAGCCAAGCAGCTGGGATCACTTGCTAAGGAAGGAGGAATTGACAAAGCGATTGCAAGAGAGAAGCGAGCCCTCAGTCTTTGGAGGCGGCTCCTGGCAGCTGTGAAGGAAAGGTTTCCCTACAAAGACGATATTACGAATCGCTCAGCCAACTGGACCACGATAGAGAAAGGCATCCAGTCCCTGAGGGAATCAGCCATTATAGAGATGATCTATCGTAGGCCGGATTCCAGGAACACATCCGTAGACCCAGATGAAGTCGAATGTACACGACCCATGTGGCGGAAACTTACACGGAGTGCGCCATCATCATATGCCCACACATTGGCATCAATGACCTGGAATGACGGAGTATCACCAACAGTGGATTTCCTGATTCGTCAACTCCGAGAGTTCGAAGACAATCTCACCCCTTCCATCATTTCAGCTGTGGAAAAACTGTCCCAGGAGTTCAAACAATTGAGAGACGATTTATCCGATCTATCCAGCTCTCCACGCGTACCAACCCATGTCTCAGCTATCAACAGAAGGCGCCCTACTGCTCGAGAAAGAAAATATAGGAGGTACACGCCACGGGCCACCCTATGGTTTTACCTGCGGGATCATGGAGAAGACATGAGAAAGTGGGATGGAAAACCTACTTCAGCTCTGGAGCAACGGGTGTGTGAACTGAAGAGGAGAACAATGGTCAAGGATGATCCTCCCAGGAAAGCTGCTGCTCCAGTCTCTGGCGAGCAGTTTCCCAGATGGAGCGAAAGAGCTGATTTTACTCCAGCTCCTGTGATAAGGAATACTAATCCCTTTCTACAAGACAGAAGTGGAGAATTTTGTGATCACTATTAGAGGGGCCCTGCCTCCAGCCAGGTGGAGGAGAGGGATAATCGGGTTTACTGGACTGTGTGGATCAGATGGCCTGGCACATCAGTCCCACAGAAGTATAAGGCTCTAGTAGATACCGGTGCACAGTGTACTCTGATGCCATCAAGGTATCAAGGGGTGAAACCCATTTCTATTTCTGGAGTGACAGGAGGATCCCAAGCGTTAACTATGCTGGAAGCTGAAATCAGCCTGACTGGGAGGAAGTGGCAAAAGCACCCCATTGTAACTGGTCCAGGGGCTCCATGCATCCTTGGCATAGACTATCTCAGGAGAGGGTATTTCAAAGACCCAAAAGGGTATAGATGGGCTTTTGGTATCGCTGCCTTGGAGACAGAGGAAATTAAGCAGCTGTCCACCTTACCCGGTCTCTCAGAGGATCCTTCTGTTGTGGGGTTGCTGAAGGTCGAAGAACAACAAGTGCCAATTGCGACCACAACAGTGCACCGACGGCAATATCGCACCAACCGAGACTCCTTGATTCCCATCCATAAGCTGATCCGCAGACTGGAGAGCCAAGGAGTGATCAGCAGGACCCGCTCACCCTTTAATAGCCCCATATGGCCAGTGCAAAAGTCTAATGGAGAGTGGAGATTAACAGTAGACTATCGTGGCCTGAACGAAGTCACACCACCATTGAGTGCTGCCGTACCAGACATGTTAGAACTTCAGTATGAACTGGAGTCAAAGGCAGCCAAGTGGTATGCCACAATTGACATTGCCAATGCATTTTTCTCAATCCCTTTGGCAGCAGAATGCAGGCCACAGTTTGCTTTCACTTGGAGGGGCGTCCAGTACACTTGGAACCAACTGCCCCAGGGGTGGAAACACAGCCCCACCATCTGCCATGGATTGATCCAGACTGCACTGGAACAGGGGCAAGCTCCAGAACACCTGCAATACATTGATGACATCATCGTGTGGGGTGATACAGCGGAAGAAGTTTTTGAGAAAGGGAGGAAAATAATCCAAATCCTGCTGAAGGCCGGTTTTGCCATAAAACGGAATAAGGTCAAGGGACCTGCACAGGAGATTCAATTTTTGGGAATAAAATGGCAAGATGGACGCCGCCAGATCCCCACAGATGTGATCAACAAGATAACAGCAATGTCTCCACCAACTAACAAGAAAGAAACACAAGCTTTCTTAGGTGTCGTGGGGTTCTGGAGAATGCACATCCCAAATTACAGTCTGATTGTAAGCCCTCTCTACCACGTGACCCGGAAGAAGAATGATTTCAAATGGGGCCCTGAGCAACAACAAGCCTTTGAACAAATTAAACGAGAAATAGTTCATGCAGTAGCCCTTGGACCAGTCCGGGCCGGGCCAGATGTGAAAAATGTGCTCTATACCGCAGCTGGGGAGAATGGTCCTACCTGGAGCCTCTGGCAGAAAGCTCCAGGGGAGACTCGAGGTCGACCCCTTGGCTTTTGGAGTCGGGGATATAAAGGATCTGAGGCCAGCTATACTCCCACTGAAAAAGAGATACTGGCAGCCTATGAAGGGGTTCGAGCTGCCTCAGAAGTGATCGGAACTGAAGCGCAGCTCCTCCTGGCACCCCGGTTGCCTGTGCTGGGCTGGATGTTCAAAGGCAGGGTCTCCTCTACACATCATGCAACTGATGCTACATGGAGTAAGTGGGCCGCACTAATTACACAACGAGCTCGAATAGGAAATCCCAGTCGTCCAGGAATTCTAGAAGTCATCATGGACTGGCCAGAGGGCAAAGATTTTGGGATGTCACCAGAAGAGGAGGTGACGCGTGCTGAAGAGGCCCCACCATATAATGAACTGTCAAGAGAGTGAAAAGCAATATGCCTTGTTTACTGATGGGTCCTGCCGTATTGTGGGAAAGCATCGGAGATGGAAGGCAGCTGTGTGGAGTCCCCTGCGACAAGTTGCAGAAACTGCTGAGGGAGAGGGTGAATCGAGTCAATTTGCAGAGGTGAAAGCCATCCAGCTGGCCTTGGACATTGCTGAACGAGAAAAATGGCCAGTACTTTATCTCTATACTGACTCATGGATGGTGGCAAATGCCCTGTGGGGGTGGTTGCAGCAATGGAAGCAGAGCAACTGGCAATGCAGAAGTAAACCCATCTGGGCTGCTGCATTGTGGCAAGATATCGCTGCTCGGGTGCAGAACCTGGTGGTGAAGGTACGCCACGTAGATGCTCATGTACCCAAGAGTCGGGCCACTGAGGAACACCAGAATAACCAGCAAGTGGATAAAGCTGCTAAGATTAAAGTGGCTCAGATGGACTTGGATTGGCAACATAAGGGTGAATTATTTTTAGCCCGGTGGGCCCATGACACCTCAGGCCATCAAGGCAGAGATACAACATATAGATGGGCTCGTGATCGAGGGGTGGACTTAACGATGGACACTATTGCCCAGGTTATTCACGAATGTGAAACATGTGCTGCAATTAAGCCAGCCAAGCGGTTAAAGCCTCTCTGGTATGGAGGACGATGGCTGAAGTACAAATATGGGGAGGCCTGGCAGATTGACTATATCACACTCCCACCAACCCGCCAGGGCAAGCGCTATGTGCTTACCATGGTGGAAGCAACCACCGGCTGGCTGGAAACATACGCTGTGTCCCATGCCACTGCCCGGAACACTATCCTGGGCCTTGAGAAACAAGTCTTGTGGCGACACGGCACCCCAGAGAGAATTGAGTCAGACAATGGGACTCATTTCCGGAACAACCTCATAGACACTTGGGCCAAAGAGCATGGCATTGAGTGGGTATACCACATCCCCTACCATGCACCAGCCTCTGGGAAAATCGAACGGTACAATGGGCTGTTAAAAACTACACTGAGAGCAATGGGTGGTGGGACTTTCAAACACTGGGATACACATTTACCAAAAGCCACCTGGTTGGTCAACAGTAAGGGATCTGCCAACAGGGCTGGCCCAGCCCAATCAGAACTTTTACGTACTGTAGAGGGGGATAAAGTTCCTGTGGTGCACATAAAGAATTTGTTGGGGAAGACAGTCTGGGTTATTCCTGCTTCAGGTAAAGGCAAACCCACTCATGGGGTTGCTTTTGCTCAGGGACCTGGATATACTTGGTGGGTAATGCGGGAAGATGGGGAAGTCCGATGTGTACCTCAAGGGGATTTGATTTTGGGGGAAAACCGCCAATGAACTCAATTGTACGCTGTTGCCTGCTCTATAACACTTTTATAGCCCACCAGCTAGATATCTTCAGGTCACCAGCCATTGACCCTGACTTCCCTCCGATCATCACCTCAACAAAGAATGAATTTTGAGGAAACCAGACGAGCTCAGCAGTGACCAGATGAGTTTGGCGGTATCATCAGCAGGCAACAACCCAACACTATGTACCGTCCCTCCTGCCCTGAAAGACTATTACAAGAGATGGAACCTGACATCATGGACTGGATGAGTTCAGCAATTTTACAGGGATTGGTCCATGGACTAGGGAATGATATCTTTCTCTGTGTGTGGGTGTGGGTGTATATATATGTGTATATATGGGACAGGAGTGATGGTGTGCTGAGAGATGTGGGATCTGAGCATGACGTGAATGGTATGGAATAAGGGGTGGATACTGTCCTGGGTTCAGCTATAGCAGTCATTTTTCTCCTGCTTAGTAGCTGGTGCAGTGCTGTGTTTTTTAACTTTCAGCCTGGGAACAACGCTGATAACACCGATGTTTTTAGTTGTTGCTAAGTAATGCTTATTCCAACCAAGGACTTTCTCAGTCTCATGCTTTGCCAGGGAGGAGGGGAAGCCGGGAGGAAGCAGAGACAGGACACCTGACCCAAACTAGCCAAAGGGGTATTCCATACCACAGCACGTCATGCCCAGTATATAAACCGGGGGGAGTTACCCGGAAGGCCCAGATCACTGCTCGGGTCGGGCTGGGTATCGGTCGGCGGGTGGTGAGCAATTGTATCCTCTCCCCTTGTTATTTCACTAGTCGTTATTATCATTGGTGGTAGCAGTAGTGGTTCTGTGTTATACCTTAGTTGCGGGACTGCTCTTATCTCAACCCGTGGGAGTTACGTTCTTCCCATTCTCCTCCCCATCCCTCCGGGAGCGGGGGGAGGAAGAAGGGGGGGGGGTGGGGAGTGAGCGAGCGGCTGTGTGGTTCTGAGTTACCGGCTGGGCTCAAACCACGACAGTAACCTATTCAGAAGCTTTTTTCTCTGTTTTTCCTTTTTTCTTTTTGTTTTGTTTTGTTGCTTTTTTGGTTTTTATTTTGGTTTTGTTTTGTTGGGTTTTTTTTTTTTTTTTCCACGATAGGACAAGAGGTAATGGCCTCAAGCTGCACTAGGGAAGGTTTAGACTGGATATTAGGACAAATTTCTCCACCAAAAGGGTAATCAAGCATTGGAAAAGGCTGCCCAGGGAAGTGATGGAATCACTGTGTCTGGAAGCGTTCAAAAGACATGTAGATGAGGCCCTCAGTGACATGGTTTAGTGGTGGACTTGGCAGTCCTGGGCTTAATGGTTGGACTTGATGATCTTAAAAAGGTCTTTTCCAAACTAGTTGATTCTGTGAATCTATGTCTGAATCATTTAAAGAGGTAGGCATCTGGAACAAAATTTCTTACATAAAATAAGAACCACTACCTGGCACTGAAATGAAAAATGGCATTCAGGTTTGGAAATGTTTTGTTTGTGTTATACATTTTAGAGTACACATTGTCCTGACATTCTAATTCATGCTTACTGATGTGGCCAATGGCCAAAATAGTGATAAAGAGGCTACCAAGATGGATCATGTTGGTCTGATGAGGAAGGACTAATAAAACCCGTCTTGATTTTAAAAAGCTGCAGCAGCAAACCCACAACCACAAAAAACCTACCCACATTGGCTACATTTCATTGTTAGCGCACTTCACTTATTCCACAATACCTTAGAGTGCCTATTTCAGAAGCAGTTTTCGAGCATGCACTCTTCCGTGATGGGTTCTTCCAGTATGTATTTACTAGCCTAAAGATGGTTTCCCGCCCCACAGAGGTCTGTGTCAGCTAAAGTTATTTCAGGCAATCTGGATTGGCAGAGGGTAAATCATTAGTATTAATGCCTTTACAACTTTTTAATTTACAACTGTATGCATCATTTTGGAGGAAAGTCCTGAATTTACCATTATAATCTTGAGATCTGTATCCATTATGGAATACCTATGCTTATTTAAGCAGCAACCAAGTTCTTGCAGAGCTGAACTGAACCTTTAAAACCAGCCTGCTTTCTGTTCTGCTCTGATAGATTGGAGGACAGACATATGCTATTGACAGCAATAGCTGTTGATAGTACTGGAAAAATAGGAGAATTGTATCATATATCTACCTTTACTCATTTGTCCTCTTTAGATATACAGAATTGTACAAGAGTTAACCAGAGATTACATGAGTTAGCAAAAGTAATCTTCAAATGGGATTCCATATTTTTTGAGTTTGTCTAATTTCAGTGTAAGGTCTGTGGGACCTTTTGTTTGGCAAAATTCTGGATTTTGTATTTAAGTTGTGATTTTTAAGGAAAAAAAATTTTTTCAAAGAGATGTTCAGGTATGACAGTGGATCAATGGTTGCTGTTTTTGGAGCTACTGCATTTATTGCTTTAGAATACAATACTTTCTGTGTGTGTTTGATGCTCTCGTAAAACATTTCAAATAAAACTTTTGAGACACTGCTTCAAGGAATTTATGTGAACATTTCTTCCTTTGAGTTCAGTATTTGCTTTGATTTTACAACTGTATATTTAAAAAAAGTTCTGCTTTGATTGGCAGAAACAGTTCCCCTGTTTCTTAGCAGATAAAGGTATTCTCTGTAACCACGTTTAGATCAGTAACAGTGTAAGACATGATCTTAAGGAAATATGACATTTACCATTGCATCTGGTTTTATGAGACTTTGGAGTTTTTCTGAAGGGTGGGATGAAGATGTCAAAGATATTAGGCAATTTAAGTAGTATTTTTGGTAGTTATGAATAAGAATTACTTACACATTTCTGGTGGACTACACTTTTTAGAAGTGGAGTAAGATATTATGTCAAAGGCTAACGTTATCCAAGACTTTTTGAATAATGAACTTGTGATTTCAAAGAGTTTATTTGTAACCATATGTTTTGCTTTGTATTTGAATGAATAAGCTATATAGCAATCATGATGGTAGTAATGTTGTCTATTTTATTTTTTTTTTGGTCATCTTTAATTCCCTGCCATTGATCAACATCGTTTTGATTGCATCAAAAGTAGCGTGGCCAGCAGGTTGACAGAGGTGATTCTCCCACTTTAGTCTGCTCTAGTGAGATCCCACCTGCATCTCTGAGGCCCCAACACAACAGGGACATGGACCTGCTTGAGCAAGTCCAGAGGAGGGCCACGAAGATGATCAAAGGGCTGGAGCACCTCTCGTGTGAAGACAGGCTGAGAGAGCTGAGCTTGTTCAGCCTGGAGAAGAGAAGGCTCAGGGGAGACCTTAGCGCAGCTTCCAGTACCTAAAGGGGGCCTATGAGAAATCTGGAGAGGGACATTTTACAAGGGCATGTAGTGACAGGACAAGGGGGAATGGTTTTAAATTGACAGAGGGAGATTTAGATTAGATATTAGGAAAAAATTCTTCACTATGAGAGTAGTGAGGCACTGGCACAGGTTGCCCAGAGAAGTTGTGGCTGCCCCAACCGTGGCAGTGTTCAAGGCCAGGTTGCACGGGGCTTTGAATAACCTGGTCTTGTGGAAGATGTCTCTCCCTGTGGCAGGAGGGTTGGAACTAGATCAATTTTCCTATCCTAAATATAAAACACACAAAACATATAGAAATGTCTGAAAATGTTATTCTGAATAGTTAAAAACAGTTTAAAGTGCTTGCTGTGCCTCTCAATCAATTGCTTACCTTTTACTATGAGGTCTATATTGACTGTGTCAATTTTACATGGACATATGCAAACAGATGGATGAGTTCAACCTCAGAGCTTACTTATAACTGTTCCTATATATGGAGGGATGACTGCATTGATATATTTCACTTAGAGGTTTCCAGTCCGTGCTTGCCCCCTCTCTTACCTGTTACCTATGATACAATCATCTATCACACAGCAATTTACTGTTATTTCACAAGTCTCTTACTTCAGCCTGAAGTTTTGTGTTTTATTGGATTACAAGCCTATGTAGAGTGCCACTGCGTTTTGCAGTTGAAAACAAATTCCTTAATTTTTATTCCTGTTTAATTACTTTTAATTGCACTGTTAAAACAGAAGATGATACAAATAAATAGGCTTGATTTTGGTCTTTGTGTGCAATTAATATTTGTTGAATAAATTCCAGACACTTTGACCTGTGTGAAAAACATTAGAATTGCAAAGGTATGAAGAGACAGTACTCTGTAACGTGTTGGTTTATTAATGGATTTTTTTGGGTAATACATGAGAGGACAGGAGCTTCTTTTCAGGGCCTAGGCTGATTTGTCAGCATTTACATTTGGAAAATTTATGTTGTATTCAACATTTCATAACAAACACTGGAAAAGAAATGCTGAGCCTGCAGCACCATTTTTATTGCTACTAATCAGAAACAAGTTGCAGTATAGCTCAACCTTGTACTACTGAAATATTTGCTTTGTGATACTGAACTGAGCAAATCTGCCATCTGAATGGTTAGAGTAGTAGAATATAGGAAACAGGAGGAAGTAAGAGATTTTTAAAAGATGTCACTTTCACTATAGGATTGGCTTGCTGCTGTGAGCATGCCAAATTTGAAACCAGACTGCAAGTTGTGGAGTGTGTTACAGATCCTATTTTCAGCAATGTTCATCTACTGCTGAGAAAGTATTAAATAAATCCTCTATGGAGGGTGATAGAGGAACACCATGGAAGGCATCCACTAAGTGTGATCACTAAGTAAAAAGCACACACCTCTTCGTTTTTTGGACTAGTCAATTTTTTATCTTCCTCAGTTTCTTATCTTTTCTATTACTTACAAAATGTTGAGTAGCACAGATTCAAACAAAACATGCTATAAATTTTATCAATCTGTAAATCAGTGAGGTATTAATGTACACTTATGACTAGTATTTATAAAAATTTGCCTTACAGAAGTGGCTGTATTATTGCTAAAAGTGTTTTGAAAACAGGTTTCTTGTAAGCTGTGGTTATTGTTTTTCTCACTGGAAACTTATCTCTCTGGGCGCTAACAGAAATGTTATCTCCTTTCTCCCTTTGCAGTTGTGCTGTGTCCACACAGAAGTTTGGATTTCTTTCCTCTTAGCATCTATGTGGACATGGTCACGAATGTAAGGAAGACCACAGCCAGCATATGCAACAAGGGAGAAATAGATCTGATAGTATATACTGTTCCTGACCATTCCTGATTCTTTTACAGCTAGGCCTCTTGGCAAAGGATTTATTTTCCAGGCCAGATTTTAACTTGTTCTTCATTTCAAATCTAAGTTTCTCCTCACCAAAGATGTGCTTTCCTGACAAATCTCACCCTCCTTCCGTTGGCTTTGAATTTGTTAAAAAATATGCCATAAGAAACTGTATTTCATTACTTTAGGGTTTTAAAACTTGAGTTAAACAATTTCAAGAGAATGACAGGCAGAAATTGAGCATCAGCTCAAAAGGTAAGTGTTCCAAATAATCAAGACTGCCTTAAGGAGCAAGACATTACAATTAAGTGCTTTCTAAGTTGTAGTTTTAGGTAATAATTTTGTTATGATACTGTCCAGATCATTACACAAGAGGTGTTATATTTATTGTGTTTAAATTAGAGTAACTAGATAGAATCTTGGTTTCCGATCTTTAATTTTTCAGAGATTGTCACGCAATATTAAAACACGTAAGGTTGATGCTTTTTCTGATAATGAGAATGTTATGCCCATTCTATGCCTTCTACTATGTATTTGCTTCCAGTCCTTTTATAAAGAGAGGTTTACCATACTGCAGGCAAACTAGGCTTGCTGAGTCTTGTGGTTATAGCAGAGAGAATACGAAATTCTTTGCTCAAAAGACTGTTCAGGCAAGAAATTTAGTGTTGTCCCATTGTGATACAATTTCTGTAGAATTCTTTGATATAAATTACATAAATACAATTTTTTACTTTGTTAAAATCCTTGATTCTTCAAATGTTCTAATGAAGCAATGAGCTAATGACTGACAGCATAGGAAAGAGGCCAAGAAACTTTTTTAATGTTACCTGTTTTCGCTATCTGTCTGTGAGGCTATCAAGACAACCTATTCATTTCTAACTTACATTAATAGAAATGCTAATTCAGACAAAAGTGAATGTAATTGTTTCACCCTAGAAAAGATTTTGTGTTATTTTTATGTTATAAAATTATATTATGTTATAAAATAATTTTTTTTAACATGAGCTGAAATCAGGCGTAACAACAGGAGAAGGTACATTTATATGGGCATATTAGTCTTTTTTTAACAGGAATTATGGTCTCAGAAGATTATACTATATGGTATTATTTCATCACTACTGAAAAATAATTAAACCCATGGATTTATTGTTTCAGTAATTAGTGGATGTTTGGTTATTACTTGGGGGGTGGGGTGGTTGAGTTTTTGTGGGGTGGGTTTTGTTATTGGTTTTGGGGGTTTTTGATGTTGTTGGTTTGGTTTTGTTTCAGTACAGAGCCATAAGCTTAAAAATTTCTGTGATATTAGAGGTCTTTAAAAGTTATTAAAGCTGGAGACTATTCAGATTGGTTACTGACTATTTTTCTTGCCAAGCTGAGAAATTTCATGACAAACTTTATTGTGTGGTTTTGTGGTGAGGTGTTTTTAGTTTCATCTCTGGAGCAGATGTTTGTCTTCTATGTGAGACATAAATTGTAGGATGTGGCAGAGGTGATGAAGTTTACACTTTTCATAGCCTTCAAAAGTTGTTGTAAAATCACCAGCTGTGTTCCCATGGGTTTAACACTCAAATGTCCTATTCATATGATCCTTGAAATTCTGGGAATGAGAGGTTTCATAGAGTCAGTTCTTGAACCAAATAATACAGATTTGCTTAATTAGGTGAAACATAATCTTGAAATATGAGATTTCTATTTTTTTCAAACTCTTAGAAACCCTTCTTAAATGCATACGGCCATATGTTCCTCATGCTGTGCAAAACTGTTCAGAGGGAATAAAGCCAGTTAAAAATTCAGAGATCTAGCTGAACTAGATAGCTGAGGAAGATACATAATATTTGTTTGCAGTAAGGTTTTGATCTAGAATTAAGGATTAATGGAAATTCGTAAGCCACAAAACTTTAAATTTCAGTTGGTTTTTAGAGGATTCCTGACAGCTTAGGTCAGATCTCAATCATGACACATTGCAAGCTGTCAAGGACAAAGCTTTTGGGCAAAATGAAACTGCAAGTCTACCACCCTCCTTTAGGCTTTTTAAATCATGTACAGGACTGCTTTAGCCTCCTGAATATGGTAGGCGTGGTAAGATACAAATGTTACTGAGGCAGTTTTTATTCTCCTTCCTTGCAGTATAAAATATTGTGTGTTGCAGATGTGAAAAAGAATATAACATCATATATCTATGAAAGATCTCTCAAATAAAGTTTATGGATGTCACAAGTTTAAAATGCTTTAACATTAATGAAAATGCCATTAAGGGGTAAATGTTAATATCTTTTTTTTCCAATAAAAGAACCAAAGGGAGAGAATGCTTGAGGGAGAAAAATTTCCTTCCTAATTCTCATACCGTCCAGTCCCAGTAAAGGTCGCTCATTGCATAAATCCAGGAGAAGTACTTATTAGAAGCATTTTCCCTTAAAAGGTGTGCAGGAGTGGAAAGAGGCAGGCACCTATATTTCACAAGAATCAGAAAAAATAAAAGAAGCTTAATTCTGAGCTGTTGCCTGAATGATTTTTGTGTAGTTGTAAAACTAACTTATGAAAACTTTGGCAAGTAGCAATCATTTTTTCAGTCTGGAATAATGGAAACCCCAGGTAATATGTTGCTAGGACATAGCAGAATTTGACCTACAGAGAACTAGTAATCTCACCTTTGTTTGAACGGATTCACCCAGGAATGTTTGAGCATCCTTTCACAAAGTTTTCTGGTGCCTCAAACATCAGTTAAGTTTTGCTCAGGTGCAGTGTGGCCCCAACTGTCTTCATGTGCTCATGCTGTGGCTTTGCTAGCTAACCGTTGCAGGCTGTGGCTCCTGGGAAGAGCAGTGCTTGTGGCTTTGCAGAAGTCAGTTTGGATGTGGACTTGCTTAATAACCATTTCACACCTAAACTGCTTCAAGTTTTGTAACCCATATGGCTACAGTCATGTCATAAAGTCATGTCAACAAAAATAAGTGTTCAGAGCCAGGCTGTCTCTGCACAAAGACCAAATCTGTGACTGTGTCACAGAGGCACAACTAATTTGTAACCTACATAGTTAATGGCGTGTGGGTAACGAATTTTCTGTGTGCTTATTAATGCTATCGTAAAACCTATGAAGAAATTAAAACTCATATTTGGAAGAAGGATCTGGACAGTACAGTAAACATTGTTTCATGTTCTGTTTTTTTTCTCCTCTCTGTGAAGTGATTATTTTGCACTGTGTGTATGAAGTAATGCGTGGAAAAGTAGTTTGTGACCCTAGAACTAATGAGGTTATACTGCACGTATAACAGGCTGTTATAATTTTGGTGGGGTTTTTTTTTTTCAACTTATTGTTTGATTTGTCAGCTTCAATGACTTCCTTCAAGTGACAATTTCCAATTTTCAAAATTGGAAGACCCTAATGTAAAACCTTGAAGCTGTCTTCTTTTCACAATAGAAATATAGCTCATTTATTCCTGCCTACTGTTGCTCAAAGGAGACATGTTTTTGTCAAAGACAGAACTTTCCCTGCTGCTCATAATTACTTAAATATATTTTTCAAGAAGCTATGACCTAAAGTTTCTTTGAGAGTCAACTAAATAGTAATTTCTGTTCTTTGTTCATCATACTGTTGACTTTTCACCAAGAACTGTAAGAGGTCAAAGAAGCAGGATTTACTTTATTAGAATTCTACCCATTTTCCCTATTACCTGTAATGGTTTAACCCCAGCCAGCAACTAAGCAGCCACTTGCTCACTCCCTGGTGGGATGGTGAGGAGAACTGGAAAAAAAAGTAAAAACTGGTGGGTTGAGATAATTGAAATAAAGTAGATAATAATAGAGAAAAGAAAGGAATAAAACTCAAAACAGACAAGTGATGCTCAATGCAATTGCTCACCACCTGTTGACCGATGCCCAGCCCATCCCCAAGCAGAAATTGGTGGCTCCCATCCAGCTCCCAACAGTTTATATATTGGGCATGACGTGCTGTGGTATGGACTACCTCTTTGGCTACTTTGAGTCAGGTGTCCTGGCTCTGCTCCCTCCCAGCTTCTTGTGCCCCTCCTCACTAGCAGGGCATGAGAGACTGAAAAGTCCTTGATCAGGGTAAGTGCTACTGAGCAACAACTGAAAAATTGGTGTTTTATTAACATTATTTTCATGCTAAATCCGGAAGAGAGCACTGTACCAGCTACTAAGAAAAAAACCCCACCTCTATTCCAGTCCAAAACAGAACATGCCTCATAGATATCTGTTTTGGTTTAGACTGATTTCATTCTGAAGATGCCTAGCTTAATAATTCTGAAGACCTTTACTAATGCTTTTCCTAAAGGTAGCCGCAGCAGATGTTGCTTAGGCAGTCTCCAGTTATTATGTGAAGCCAAAGAGTCAAGGCCAGGTTTCATCTCTGTGTAAGTACTAACTGATCAAAACCATACATGCAATAGTGCAGAGTAATTTAAAATTTTCTTGCAGCTTTTATTCATTGTGAATGTATTTATGCTTCACTATTAGCAAACAGTACTGTCAAGCAAACCTATTTGAAATTTTCAAAGCTAATTAAGCCAATTTTCTGTTAATCTGAGATTCCTCATTATAAAACAATAAGAATAGTCTATGGATATCTCAATTCATGCTTGTTGGAAACTAGATTTTGAAATATAAGTATTTAGATATTCTGGATCCTTAGAATTAGGTTAAGCATATGGCTGAAATTTAGACTTGTGACAACAATAACTCTGTGATGACTTATTTTACAATGTTTTTATCACAGTTATTTCATTAGCAATGTGTAGTGCATCAATTCTGAATGTATGATTAGTTCAAAATCTACTAGAGAGATAGTGATAACTCTGGGTTATTTCTGTAAGTAGCTTAGAAATGTTTTAAAGATCCTAATAGATTATCCTCCAAGAGCTATTGTTCTGAACAGTCACAAAGCAGAAGGATAGAGAAATAGCAAAGAAGTCAGTGGGGCACAGTTACTGGGATTAAGAGTCTACCTATCTTGCTTGTCACCTGCCAAGCAGTCTTGGTTTGGTTCTGCCTAATTGACACAAATTAGAAGATCGACCTGCTGCTTCATTTTCAGCAGAATGTTTAATATATTTACCTGCAGCTTGATGAATGAAGGAGAGAAATGAATTATTCTATACAAATGTAGACTGAATGGTGAGTCTAAACTCTTACAGGGAGTTTAAATTGATGCTGTGCTGGGAATGCTACTATTTCCTATTAATTCTTTATCTTGATAGAAAAAGATTTCAACTTTGGAACCCAGAATTCCCACTACTGTATATGAATTACTTTATGAGAGAAATTTTATTTCAACTATCTTTAATCTTAAGAGAAGGGACAAAAATGAGTGAGCATAAAATATTTCATGTTTTGGATAGTAGGCTACTAAGTAGAACTATTTTGTTCTGCTGACCTGATAAATTTCCTGGACTGATTGATGTTTATCAATAAAGTATGTCTGTATAGTATCTTAAAATTTATTTAGATTTAATATAATCAGCATCCCCTGACATTACTGTGGTAACTACACAGGAGAAAACCCTAGTTAGTAAACTCCAGTAGTGTTTAAAGTAGTGTGCTTGACATTTTTCTTTTCTGTACATTTTGATTATTTTACCAGTTTCTGAATGTAAAAAAATGTACATTCTAGTACTTCCCCCTTCCCTCCCCCCCCCAGTGTGGGATCAGTTAGTGGCAAGCAAAGAAAAATGTGTAATTTTCACACTTCTGATACCATGCCTCTTCGTACTTGTACTGAGCTTACATGAAGCAAAGCATATTTTAATTCCCAGTGTTGTTTCTATTTCAGGCCTTTTTTTTATACTTTTGTAACTTTAAGGACTTCATAGTGCCTTCTGTAAAACTGAAAAGTATTCCGTCTGTAGTAGAGCTGCTGCTCTGCTGAAAAGCAAATTTGAGCTGGCAGCTTCATTCTACACTGCCACTCGTGGGCTTTTTACTTGGTGAGAGAAGAACTTTCTGAGATGAAATCTTGCATGCATGATAACAGGAAGATGTATTTCTTTCTGTTTTATGTTCATTTAAATATAATTTGAAAAAATAAAAAATAAAAACTGCATTTCTTTTGAATGATGATGTGATCTTAGATATCAGGTAGTTATATTCTTAGTGCAAATGTATTTTCTATTACAGTGCAGGAAATGTAACACATAAAATACATAATATTAACAACAACTGTTAACACTAAGCAAACTGCAGTCCCATGTGTAAAGTAAGTATATTTACTTAAAACTTAAGTAAATATATAGACAGGGAATCAATGTGTATTTTGTGCCTGAGAATAGTCTGTCCCTTCCTGAGGACACCATTTTGTAGCACTTTGTTGGCACAAATACATGGGTTGTTATTCTAAACATAGTGGCACGTCTCCTCTGTCAGCCTGGGGAGGTCCTGGTCCTTCCAAATGTGACATAGCTTCAGCATGGACAAAAGATTAGCAGATTGTCCTTCGCTTCTTAACCATGAAGTGTTTTAATGAGCCCTTAAATATGCTCATGGAAGTTCACTTTTTAGAAGGTGCCCAGACCACTGTTGTGTTGGGCTGTAAGATTCCTCTTCCAGCTGCTTTGTTTTATTACATGCTCTGTGCACATTTGATTTTCCCATTTTTCACATCACAGATGAGTGTGTTTGACCCCCATATTTGAATATATTGTCTGTGCTTTTTTATTTGTCTTTTGCTTATTCCTATCCACTTCCACCCAATTATCAGGGGTCTGACCTGGATTTGCTGTACCTCAGGTGCTGCAAAAGCTAAGGGAGGAGCTGAGATCTTCAGTTTGTGCTTGGAGTCTTTTAAAATAAGTACTTCAGTAGCAGTAACAAGCCAGCCTATATGTAATTATTTTCACCAGCACATTTCTTTTTCCCCATAAGACTTCTTGAAATGATCCATAGTTTTGTGAGTGGCTGGCCTGTGATTAAATGCAACTTTTACTTTCAAACTTAATTTCTCTCTGTTTAGCTTTCTAAATAAGTGTTAAAGTTGAATATGGGCCAACTACCTACATGTGCTTTCTCATTCATCTGTTTTCTATTATTTTGTGTTTCCTGAGGCAATCTTGTTTTCTGTGAAACTATACACAGAGAAAGGATCCTTAATAAAATCTCATTTGTTGAGCTAGTACTTAGCAAGTGTGTTCTCAGTCCACTTGTACGTTTGAGGCAGAGAGAATGGAATGGCATTGGGAAATAGTGTACTTACTCCAGTTAGCTCGTTGAGACTTGTAGCGTGGCGTATATTTCAAAATTGTAAATAAGTTTCCTGATAATGTGGTGAAAGTTGATTTGTTCATGTTATATGGATCTGTTGATGTGCTTTTAAGAGCACTTACTTAATTTTGTAAGGTACTGGTTCTAGCAGGTTGCCAGAATTGTGTTGGTGAAATTCTTATTTATTAATCCTTTAAACAAACATTTCTAGTTTAATACATTTTTCCAAAGAGAATTAAAAAAAATAGTGCTAGAATAGATATTTGGTTGCTTGCTTTCTTTAAATGAGACAGAGCCTTCATGTAAAAATGCTGTGGTTAAAGATGTATAATATGAGAATTAATGGCATAACAGCTTGAAATGTCAAAGCACTACAAACCTTAATTAAACCTTAAAAAAAAAAAAGTTTGAATTCAGTGTAAAGTATGTGCATGTCTAAATAAAATTTGAATGCCAAGGAACTGAGCAGCTAAAGAAAGGAGGCACAACCTATGTACCAGTTCAAGAGGCTATTTTGTATAGGACAAATGGTATAAGTTTTAGTGATTGGAAAAAGGGTACATAGATTGGTGCTCAAGGCAGAAGAAGCCAGGGTTGTTAAGTGAAGAGGGAGAAGTTTTCAGAAAATAGAAAACCAGTGCATTTGGAAAAAGAGATGAAAAAAAGAGGCAGCCATGGCAAGTATTTGTGCACAGGAGAGATGCTGTGTCAGTGAATTGTATTGCCTGTCAAAGCTGCAGGCAGCTTTGATTCCAGATCTTGTTGAATCAAAAACATGGTTATCCTCAAGGCAGCATTTAATATTCAGGTCATCAGTGGTATACGGTATCTCTGGAAAGCTCAGGCTTGTCTGTTACGCCTCGTCTGTAGAAGGGAGAGGATAGCATATTCATATCACAGATGTTATGAGAAAACAAATTATTGAAAATTATCGGGTGCTCAGGTATTATGGGGCAGAGGCACACTAAATACATGAAGGTAACTCATGAAATGACACTGCAGAGCTACTCAAGTTAGCACTGAGCTTGGCTGAGAAGGCATGTGACTGCTTAAGGAGGTCTCACACCACTGTGGGTATGCAGTAGTTCTCATGAGGGCAAGGCTTATGGCTTAGCCATGGAGCTGCTCTTTGGTACAGCAATTAAACAGCTTTGGGACCTTTGTACAGGACTGCACCGTGTTACATACCTGTGCCGGGTCACATCCCGCTACTGCCATGGGCATCGCTGTGCCCCACTGTACTGCATACTGTTGTCTCAACTTCAGTGCCGGTGTTTAGTATAGCCTAAAAGAAAGCAGTGTGGAGGGTAGCAAAGTTAGAGGAGGTTGTAACTGCAAAATGACATGCTTCAGGGGATTGTTAGAGGCAGAGATCAAACCTTCTGGGTGGCACATGGTGAGATTTGGCTGCCTGAGCTGCTGAACCACAGCCACGGCAGAGTCGTAAATCTTTCACCCAGTCACTAAAGGAAGCCAGGGAGCAATGCTGAGCCATTAAGCTTTGTATTTGTCTTCTGCTGTACACTCAAGATCTTAGTTTTATAACTTTACATTTTGTCAGTATCCTTGCTGATGTGTTTCTTTGAGGTTCTTTGGGAATAATTGTAATATGGTGGATACCTATTTTGTGCTTAGTGTTTTTTTGAAATAGAAGAAACTAATGCTGTGCCTACTTTTACACTTTAATTAGCAAACACAACAAATATTACCTCTTTGGTGGTTTTTAATGGTTTGTGAAGAATGGTGTATTATAGATGTGACATGCATATGATCTGTGTGAATCTTAGCTCACTGACAGCCATGAGAGTTGTGGCTATGATAACTGCATTTCCTGGACTGTTTTCATCTTGCAAAGAAGCAAATCCCAATAATTTCAGGGAGGGGGGAAGTAGTAAATCATTATGGTCTGGTATTATAATGTTTTTATTTCTGCTCAGCTTTCAGGACCATTAGTCGTTTGTCCTCATATTCCATTAGATAATTTTGTAAAATGTTATTGTTGGATTGGTTTCTGACTGTGTTTAGCTTGTTTTTATTTTTAATAAATAGTGTTTATAAGAAATTCACTTCTGATTAGTGAGCAGTAAGGTCATATCCACCAATATATGTTTGTAGGTATTGTGTATCTGATGAATAGTCATGAAATAGTTTATTTGAATGCTAGTTGGCAGAAGATTCGGTCACCTCTGGAAACTGAGGTGCAGCTATTTCCTTGTTAAGAACTGCAGACCTGAAATCAGAAGAAGGTGAAATACGATGTTCTGTTGGAAGGTACTTGTTAAAACACTTATGATGTATGCATTATAATAAAGAAAATTCTGCTAAATACTTTGAAGAAGGCTTATGTTGTCATCAAGGATTTACTGTGTATACTACCTAATAGTTGATATAAGAGCCAAGTTATGTTTGATGAAAACTTGTGTCAGATCTCTCGAAGGCAGAAAACTTGGATTCCTTTTTAATAAAGATTAAATAAGCTCATTAAGTAGTTGTTACACACACCACCCCCCCCCCCCGCCCCTCCCCGCCTTCTAATATATAACATGAAGAACATGGCTTAAGATCTGACCTCTGCTAGGAAGAAATCATGGCAGGTGGCCTATACAGGGTTTTTCAGGATAAACGGATTCCGGTTATTTAAGTTATAAATAATTACTGGCCTACTGGCCTAATGCTGCAGTTACTGGCAACAGCTTAAATAACTGGTCCCTTACATAAGGAGTATATGTAAACCTAAAGGCTCGTAATTATGTGAATAAACTTTTGAATAATATTACTCTGATAATTCTTGTCTGCAATTTCCAGAAAACAAATAGAAAAGCAGGCTTTAAAAGTGAATGCATAGGTAAAAAAGTATGACTCAATAACTAAAATAACACTTTATCTAAATGGGGTTCTCATTAGACAATAAGAATTATGATGGCATAACTATGGGAAGCAATTATTGTTGTGCTGGCTGCTGTAAAAAAGTAAATTGGGAAATAGCTGGAGAAATTGAGTAGAAAAAATAGTTGAAGGATTATGTAGCCCTTCTAGTTTTTATATATAAGTTAACTTAGTGAAATAAATAAAATGTTTTGCTGAAAAGATAATAAATCTGGAGAGGTGCCAGCAGATTTTGTAAATATCAGTATGGCACTCTAAAATTAGTGGAATTCTTGAGAGTTCCTTCAAGCAGTTTAAAATTAAGCCTGAATCTAATTAATTATAGGACTTAAAAAAAAAATGAAGTGAAACATAAACACTTAATATAAAAGAAATACCATTTTAAAGTGTTAACCTACTACCCACTGTTTGATGGGCATTTTTTTAAATGGTAATGCTTTTATACTGTGTTTGGGAAATAAAGCACAAAGAGTCAAAAGCAAGAATGAAACATGCTTTTACATACACCACTTATTTAAACACTGTGAATTAAAAAAACACCATAATAACATACATTCTCTTTCATCCTTAAAGAGTCAGCAAAGAACACATTCAGAAAATATTCTGGGTGTAATGGGCTCAAATATTCTCAAGTTTTTATTTAAAAAATAAATATTAAAAAAGAAGCAGCTTTGTTTTATCTTCTGTCTATATACAAAATGAACCTACTGGAACAGGTGAGAATTTCACAGAAGTGTTTCTGTTAATTTAGTTTGGGTGCAGTGATTGCATTCTTGTCATTCTGATGTTACTTCTCCTAAAGGATATTCTTAAAATTATTTGAAATAAGGTAAAAAAAAATCTAAAAGACCAGCAAAGATAAAGAAGCAGTAGCCTTCTGATATATCCTGAATTGCAATGGAGTTGTTACAGAGAGCGTTATGAAGAACAGTAATATCTAAGCAACAGGATATACCTTTTCTTTCCAGCAGTGATGATCATCAGGTAGTGTAGGCGCTGTATGACTGATCTATCACAGGAACAGTGTCTGAACTGCTCACAACCATTAGATTTCTGTGTTTAGGGTTGTCAAGGGAGGGTGGTTTATGACATGTTATTTGGTAGAAGAATGTCTGTTAAAACTACTTCTCTGACAAATGGGAGATACTTCTGTTGGACCAAACGTGGTCTTAGCATGATTTGGCATGTGTACTTCTGGCACTGCAATGAAATGTGATTTAATGTGATTTTCCTTTTCTTCTTAAAAACTCATTTAATTTCAGTATTAATTATCCATCCTTTGAAATAAGGGTGTTTAGTGGTTAAATTATGTCTTTCAGATGTATAACCTTTATTGGATTAAAAAAACCCCAAACAATTCTATCTTAATCTTCATATTTTACTTCAATAGAGGGGTCTGCCTGATTTAAAGTCGGTTTTATCTTACACCTTAAGTATACTCTTCTTCTCTAAATAAGCTGCATAAGAATGAGGTAGCTTTGTGAGATAGACTTTTCCTTTTATATATCCAGAACAAAGTCCATTAAAGACTTACTTTAGCTTCTTATGCTTTGTGCATTTGAGTAACTGCATGCATAACTTTATGAGTTAGTTAATGCTTTAGTTTCTTGTGGATTTTGGCATATTACACTTTCTGCTATTTCTCTGGCTTTCCTGAAGAATTTTAATCTGCCAGCTGCTTGGTGTGGATTTAGCACGTACACTTACCAGTCATGCCTTTGTTGTTGACTGAAGCTTTGGTTTAAGCTTCTTGGTAATCATGTATGGCTAAACATATGCAAACTCACAAAGTGTGGACTTTGTTCTCAAATCTATGTTTGTTTCAACTTCCTTTGTACTAGGGAATCTGATGCATCTGGAATTTGCACGGAGAGGTCCCGAGGGAAAAGTTAGGCACCCTTTTGTCACTCACCTCTAGACAGGATCATGCCAGGAGCACATACAGTTGCATTGCTTTTGAAAGTTCTGAAGGCAATTCAATGGAGACATCAAACCTTGGATAAGCAAAGCATTCCAAGGAAGAGTAGCTGTGATATTAAGAGCAAGAACCTTTTAGAAAAAAAAGCCATATTTGATTTCATTGTGAAGGAAAAAAAGTGTGACTATAAAGGCAAACGTACCCATAATTTTTATATCTTTAGTAATCTGAAAGACTCTTTTCTTTGAAAGCTTTCTTGTCACTCTTTGGGTGTAGTGGTTATGGAACGCTTAGACAAAGCTATGTTAGCTGCGGTAATTTTTGTACCCATCATCCTAAATTGATTTATTTTCAATTATTAAACTGTTTTAAGTAATGAGTGAAATTTGGGTCCTTAGTTATGATGAAAAGGAGTCAAAGTCTTGAAGGGCTAACTACAACTTGAAATACATCAGTGTAACAGAAAAGAACAAAACAAAGGTTGGCTTTAGTTGGAAATAATGATATGGTTAATTATGGTATAGGAGCATCAAAATAGTCACTTTATAGGCTCTGAAAGTTGATTGGGTAACGCAGGTTGTAATTTAAGAAGATGTTATAGTTGACATCTTGCAGGCTTAAAAAAACAGTTGAAGCGAGTTCTAGAAAACTTGATTACAGTAAACCTTCTAATGCTCTAAAGAGGGGTGCTGATACTGTGGTTATGTTTTTTAAAGAGCTGCTGAAGTGACACATTTGGTAAACATAACTAAGTTAAATGACAACTTTTTTTTGTCTTTACAGCTAGGGAAATTAATTTACTTGTGTATAATTTGGTTTGCTCCTTAAGTAGTGCCATAGAAGCACTTCTTAAATCAGTCATTAATAAATAGGAGAATATGTCTGAATTCACATTCTTACATCAACTTAATGCAGAGGTTTTTGATTGTGTATATCCAGTAGCTATACAAGAAAACCGGTATCATTAGAGTCTTGATTGGTACCATCTTTCTAGGTGTCAGCTGGGTAATTTGTGGGCATGTCTGCTTGATTTCTGTTGGTCTTTGAATTTTTTTTTTTTTTTTTTTTAAATGAGGCTAGCACATTACTTGCTGCAAGTATCGGTCAGGAAGATAACATTTTACTAGCTTGTAGGCCTTTCAAGATACTGACGTTGCAAGTTATATTAATTAAATACCAGACTCACAAAATTATTCTTCAGTTTGGGAGGGCAGATTGTACTCAGCACTTCTGATGAAAAAAAAAGTTATGTACAGATAATTATATCCTTTGTATGTGGAAACTAATTCCACCCCTCTTCCCCCCCCTTCTCCTTCCCCCCCAGACTTTAAAGAATCACCACTGAATTGTACTGGACTTTTACAGCTGTTAACACAATCACATAAGTTCTAATACTAATTTTTTTTAATAGAGAGATAATTTTCAGACTTGAGGTTGAGCTTCTTAACTTTAAATCTGTATGTTTACAAATATTATGCTGTTAATGCTATAGCTACAGTGAATTGTCCTTGTGAAATACAGCAGTCATAGGATATTATTGACTAGCTGGTCGAGAAAAGCCTTTGGCTGACTCAGGACACAAAACTAGCTCAAGCTATCAGTGCTTCCTATCGCATTCAGCCCATGAATTCATGTTTGTATTCAGATTAGAATAATTGATAGGAAGTCACAGCTTGATAAGACTCAGACAAGAGGTATGCAGAGAACAACAGGGACTTTATTTCTCTTACCAGCGCTCAGCATTGAAGGCTATTTGCATTTCAATATTTCTGCAGCTCTACTCTTCGAATACTTTGATGATCTGCCAAGTCATGCAGCATATTTAGTTGCTGGACAAATACCATCACTTTGATTGCTTTAGGGAATCTTCGAACATGAAGAACAAAAGTATTTAGCTTAGATAAAGAACAGTATGTTTTGTGTTCAATTTCCTGCTGTTATATGGTATCTCTCAGATCCTGGTAAGGACTGCAAAAGTGTAACCTTCTCATGTACTTCATCTTAATGCAGCTTTTGTTGAGGTCTTTGTTACCTGAATCTAATTATGTTCCTGAATTAAACTTACTGTTCTTTTCTCTCCCTAGATTAATGAACTTCTTTTGGAGACACTATGCTTTTATTTCATATAACTGGCTATTTTTAATACATCATTCTTAGCTAAACCCCTATTTATTTAGTATTAATATTGTACAAGATGTACTTGAATCTGTAATTCTCTATGTCCCTTTGCTTGCCTAAATTAGAAGTAAAAGTTGTCTCCCTTGAAAAAATACTAATAAAGTAATAATTTAATAATAAAAAAAAAATTACAGGGGATGAAATAAGATTTTTTTTTTTTTTTTCCAGGCAATTTATTTGAGGTGGTGGTTCTTCAACTGTATGAGCAAGTGAAAAGTCCTCCTTTCAATTATGAACTGTACAGTGATAGTCATAATTTTGATTCCTTAGGGCAGAAAAGAATTGCAAATATTCCAAGAGGTTCTGCACCCCAAGAGGAAGAGAATAGGGCTGTTGCTATAATCGGATGGTTCGCTGTCTTCACAGGTACAGGCAGTATAGAAAGGATTGATTGATCACTTACTAAAGGGTGATGGTGGTATCATTCTGGAACGGTCTTGCAAATCTCTGGAGGGCTATTGTCGCAGGTAGATGGCATGCACTGATCTTGTACCTCAACTCTTCGCTACACCTGTGGCTCGGGTAGACTCTGTGGAGCTCTAAACTAACACGTTTTTAAAAGGTTGTAAAACTTTGAGTACCTAGACTTCTTTCCAGCTGACATTATAGAGGATCTGTTGCAAATTGTTAAAATGCCATATACCTGTCTTGACTGTATAGAAACTCATAAAAGCTTCAAGTAGTTACTTTTGTCATACTGAACTACAGCGATTGCCTGGGAGTTATGGTTTTTTATTCTCAGATACTCAGTTCTAAGGAGTATCCAGCTGTTCATTGTAATTTTTTAGAATATTTCCTAGACTAAGTTATTTTTTCATTTAATCTGTGATCAAACTCCAGCTTTGCAGCATAACACATTGTATGGTTATATTTGATATAACCATAACACATTGTATGGTTATATTTGATATGTCAAATTATATTCTCAGGTTGAACTGGCTTATATCCACCCCAAGTGTGAGGACTACTCTCTAGAGATGGTGGAATTTGCATTACTTCTCTACACTAAAAACATCTCTGGAAGAATTTGCTTTACACTGAAACAGGCAGCAATATAGCATGCTTCATATAGCAATATAGGTTCATTTCTGCTAAAAGTTCACTCAAAAATTTGGTAGATGATCAGAAGCAAAGTAAGCAGCTTGGCACATAAAGCTATATTAAAATACAAGCCTAAAATAATAAGATAATTCATCAGAAGTAATAGAATATTAGAAAGGCCCTTCCGTTTCCCTATTAATAAATGATCAGAGTGTGATGGTTCAAAAGGAAGCTTCAGCTTACTACTCATGTGGGCAGCTGCTCATCAGCAGGTGTAGCAGACTTTTAATCTGACCCTAGAACTCTAACAACTTGGGAACCCTATGTCTTATTCCTAGGGTATTTTTTCAGCCACTTATCTTAAATATAATAGGTTAATTTTACTGCCTTTGCAAAAACGTGTTTGTGTGCACTTGGTCCAGAGAAGGAAGTGAATGAGTGACTATTTAAAGGTTGGATTTTGCATGTTTTTTTAATAATAGAAAGTTTGGACATTTGTGTCCAATCTTGGGAGAGTGGTCACGAAGTTTCCCATCTGAACAGTGCTTTGGGGAGAAGTATCTTTTAAATAGTGATTGAAATATTCTGTATGCATGGGGGGGAGGGGCTGATTTTTTTGTTTGTTTGTTTGGGGTTTTTTAATATAATTTTATTTTTTAAGGGTTGGTTTTGGTTTGTTGTTTGTTTGTTGGGTTTTTTTTCCTCCTACCCAGCATTAATCTCTAGTTTCTAGGCATCTGAAAAAAAAACAAAACCCAAAAAGCAACGCACAATAGGAACTTACTGATCATGGGAGAATGCAGATCAGCACTCATAACAAATGAGGGTTTACAAGACAGTAGGTGCTTTGAGCCAGTAGAAATTGTAACTGCTGCTTAGTTGGTGACAAGCAGTTTAGTTGGTGTGTCAATTGGATTTCTCATTGTGAAGCCTTTGCCGGGTTGTATTCATGCTCTAGAGGACTGAATTCTTGTAAGTCTACAACTGAAATAATTTATAATAGAAACAGGCTGTGTTACAGTCTTTATGTTACCAGTGCTTTACTGTCACATATTTTTATTGCATGTTAAAATTTCAAGAGACTGAAAAATTAATTAGTTCACCTGTAGACTCACTCATCCACTCATCTAATAATCTCCAGTGCAATAAAGCTAAGGCTAGTTTTCACTTATTCCATACTATCAGTTCCATGAGGTTGTTGGAGAAATACAGCTGTCTGCATTTCATGCTTTGAAATTCTTATGGTAAATGTGGAAATGGTAGAGTAGTAGTTAAAGGAGGGGCTGTAGTTTGTCAGAGTCAGAACATGGGAAGATGAAAGCCAGCTGTAAACACTAGCATGTCTTGTGTATGGCATGGAGATGTATAGCAGAAAAAATAAACCTACTGTAGAAGTACATAATACTCAATGACATTAAATAGGTGCTACTATACCATGTAAGGTCTTATTGTAAGGCATTACTGTATGTGTGTTTCAAATCTATTCAGTCTAGTAGTAACCTCGTTTGGGGTACTAGGCACTCAGTCTGGTAGGTTAATCTTTTTATTATGTTTCATGGTGTTACAGAATAACATGTTTTAAATTTAAAAATGTTATAAATAACCAGATTATAAATTGCTTCAGATGTTGTGGAGAAAAAATATGCTTGAAGTTATTTTTTGTAATCAATAAACAACATTCTGCACTGACTACCTGCATTACCTGTTTCAACTGGGAAAAGTAGATTGTGAAATTTTAAAAATACTTAGGAGGGTTTCTTACACTTAAAAACCCTCTTACTAGTGCTGCATTTGCAGAATGTGTTAGTGTTACCTAAAAGGTATTTTTTTATTGTTACAAACTAGAAATAAGTTCACATGCAGCTCGCGGTTGGTGTGTAGCATTTACTGCTGGGGTGTGTACATCACTTTTTGCCATTTACAATACATCCTAGCGTAATGCTTCAGGATAAGCCAGGTATTCTGATGTGTGTGGGCATGAGTACATATGTGTTTGTGTGTTTTCACACTGTTGATTTATATTTAATATCTGCTGTTGCTTTACGGTTATTTCTAGTTGTTTCAGGGAATGTTGGGTATTGCATCTGAATGATATATAGTTTTAGGAGTGGTGCTAGTCTCAGTTATTTTATAATAAAATTCCTTTGAAATAACTTTTTTTTAATTAAAGTGACAACTTGAGGATTTAACATGGAGAAAAGGCACTGCATTTGCTGACACTGAAATAGTATTAATGCATGTAAGGTGTGCTGAAAGTGCATAGTTCTTTTCTAACCTGCATGGCATAACCCTTTGGAGTACTTTAAATAAACATGTTCTTCTAAAAATATGTTTATTACCTTGTTTAGATATAATTTTAAAAGCTGTTTTTAAAGGCATGCCTCCAGAGACATGCATGCAATAAATTCAAAGTGTCAATGTTTCAGGGAATCTAAATTATTTTCAGAATTTCAGCAATTAAGAAAGGATAAGTGGAAGGAGAAAATGTTGGGCTGGTGCCAAGCGATAGCTCGTAACCCTCACAGACTTCCAAACAGCACAAGAACACCCGAGGTCTCAGGTGATGCTTCACATAACTCTACTTTGGTGAGTGAAAAGTTGCATTTCGTGATGGTGGCATGTTTAGATGGACTTCAGAGGTGTTACAAATTTATTTTTAAAAGGTGTAGTGTTTGCCATTGATTGCATTACCTCAGTGTGCATTTGACATTACAGCTATGTACCCTTTCCCCTTTGCCCTTTTTTTTTTTTTTTTTTAAATCACTGGTGTTGTGCATGGTCCATTCTGACTTGCATGCTGTGTCTATAAATCAGTATTGATGTTTTGTGAATGGTAAAGTCTTTAAGCAGGAAATGTGTCCTAATATGGATTACTTATATTCTTTGTGATCTTAATCAATGCAATGGCATTTGGTCCCTGATTAATGCAGCTGGATGTTATCTAAAGGTATCTTGTTTGCTCTTTGCTCCTGCCTGTAACAGGAACAAAGTATAGTATGTCTGCACTTGTATTAGGCAGCTGGATTTTAAAAATATCTTCACATAGTTAAAATGATGCTGCAAGAGATGGTCGAGTTTCTGCATGCAAAGCCATTGATAGTAGATGTTCAGGCAATGTAAAGTCAAAAATTTATATAGTGCAGTTATCATGAATTGTATGAAGTTGAATAAAGTGACTCATTGACAAGAATGTTAATCCTGCAGTTTTCGCTCATTCAAATAAATCTATTTACATCAGTAGACCTCCCAAGGTGAGTAAGAACTGATACTTGAATGTAAAGGCTTCAGACTGCCCCGCACATAAGAGCAAATATTGTCTTTGTACTTGTTTTTCATCAACTGTATTGACATTTTCAGACTATGGAACTGATTATTTGACACATATTCAGCTAAATATGCCTGATCCAATTTCATTATTGAGTTTAGAATAGGCACAACATTTTCCTATCCTAAGAAGTGAGAGGTTTCAGGAAATACTGCCCTCGAGTTGTTGAAACATGGACATGATGACATCTAACCAGAAAGATGAACAATTGCTTATAACCGCTGATGAAATGTGATATTCCAAGAATTGTGAAGAGAGTTATAAATGAAGAGGCAGTGGTCTGTTTGAAAGTTGTTGAAGTTCTGGTGAAAAAAAGCCCCTACTTAATGTGGCAAAATTATCTTGTTAAATGGTAGATTATATAAGTTATATATAAGTTTCTGCTAAGGTAGAGAACAGAAAAAGGCAGCACTAAAAATTGCAAATTTTATAGTTTACTTACTTAATATCCTAGATTATTATTATAGCACACTTTCATCTGGAATTCTTTTCTTTCAGAGAAATAAAAGGAAATTAAAAAGCATTGAGTCATGAAAGAAGAAATTTCAAGTATGTTATCCCCATATATTATTACTATTACTATTGGTATTACTATTACTATTTTAGTTTTCTTTTTACATTTTTTTAAATTACTATTAATGTTGAGGTATTGCTAGTAGTAGGTGATAGCTATTAAGGAATTTAGATATATGGAAATTTGCATATTTTGATTTCTGCTTGACTGCTAGTCAACATTTAATTCAGTTTGATATTCCAGAGATAAGTATTCCAATCTACCAGATGGGATTTAGAAGCTATGAGCTGGGACTACAGTTCATAACAGTTGAATCAGTAGAATTAGCATGTTTTAACCATATTAATATTAAAACTTTTTCAAAAATAAGTTTGCGTGAAACTCTGTACACTGCTGCTTAGTTGATTAAGTGTGTAAGAAAGCAAAGGATATAAACAGCTGGGGAACTGCGTTTCCTTTAATGATGTGATTGGCTATAGAATAATAATCTTCACAATAGGAAATAAAACAATAATATCTCTTGAAGCCTGTCAAGCTTTCCTCTTCATTTTCTTCACTTCCTGCTCTTTCAACCATTACTCTTTCTGTCTCTCACTTCTGAAGTATGTGACTTTCAGTATAAGATTTTGCTGGCAGTGTCTTTCCAACTTGTGGGCTGCAGGCTAAAAATCCTTATTTTCCTTATGAACATTTTAAAATTGAAATCTTATTTCAAATCAGTTTTGATTTTGCTTTGTAGTCTTAGCCTTTCAATATGGAAAATTTTTCCATCTGTTTTTTGTGTGAGCATACAGATTTAGCACTGGAAAATGAAAAATAATGAAACAGCAGAAAGTAAATAATAAATTGTTTGTTGTAAGTATACAAAGCCACTTCTGATGACCTATTGAAGTCCCTTCTTTCTGAGTTAACTTTCATTTTTCAGTGCCTTGCAGCTCCTCTGTGGACTTGGTTACATTAGTAGCGGTTTATCAGGTCTATCTTGTGCGCAAAGCTATGACAGGAAAACACAGCTCTTTGCTTCCTTAGGCCATAGGTGTCAATTCTAGGTTTGGTGGGAAGCAAACTAGAATGTACAGTGCATCTTTTTTTCAGCTCTGCTGTATTCCTTTTGTGTACAATTCTGATTCAGCAAAATGTCTTCTGTATTCCAGAACTTCAGTTAAGACTTTTCAAGAGGAAGTTTACTTTCCAGTTAAAGATAAACCTCCAAAGGGATCACTTCACAGTGCCAGTTTCCCAAAAGGAAACAATCTGAAAATTGCAAGTACATTTCATTAATTTTTATGAATATTTTTCTTGGTGAAAGAAAGGAGGAAGCTTGTGGAGTAGGAAGCAGGGTACAATCATTAAAAAATTGCTTTTTTTCCATTAAACAAGTAAATGGAATACTGAACAGCAGTGCAAGAAAGAATAAAAAAGAAATTAGCTTATGAAAACACTGAAATAAATTTAAAGAGTTAAATAAAATCAGTTATACTGTTTCATTTGATGTTAAGATATTCTAGCTTCATACAAATCAAATAAATTCTGAAATATTTCAGCAAAACTCCATGAAATATTCTTGGAAACATTTTTCCATTATTATTTTTCACTTAGTTATAATATTATCCCCAGGCTTTATCACCTGAGCATGCTTTATTTGAAGATTAAAGCCTTTGCGTTCAGTTTTAGGTGGAACTCTAGCTTCTTGGTTCTGAGCGTACCTCAAAAATTTTGAGCCATTCTATAATGAAAAGAGGCATAACTTCTCAAAAAATATTGTTTGATCTTTCTTACAATTTCTTGGATAATTTTAGATTCATAGGGATAAGAGCTTATTTTCTTTTTCATACTCAAAACAATTTCATATAGTCCATTAAATTGATGTAGTGGGACATAAAGCTGGAATTGACTGCTTTTCTGATAGGTAGAAATAATCTGTTTTTCAAGATGAATTTATAATCTGCTTGTGCTTCTTCATCCTGTACACATTGTTTCTAAACTTTAATGGTTCATCCTCCCTAATGTTCGTCATAAGATTTAGTTTTAGGGACTTCTAATACAACTTTTCAACTTTCCATAATACTGTTCCTGTGGGTATCTTAAAAGGTCTTAGTCTTGCTCCACTTGGAATATGAGTGACCAGTTGTACACAACGTTCCAGATCAAGCTTATTGTTCCTAACAACTTTGACACTAATTATTCCCTATCCAGTAACACATTTATCTTAATATTTAATTTAACTGAATTAATTTACTGAGTAGATTTAGAATAATTTTATCAATATATTTTTTGTACCTATTATTTTAGTTTTGAGACCAAACCTCTAGACTATGTTAAGTTTTGATCAGTATATCAAGACTGCATCAGTTCCAATTATTATTGCTCTATTCTTTTCCATTCAAGGTTTTTTAAATTTATTTAGCAAAAAGACTTTTTTCTACTTAACTTTCTTTTTTGAAAGTTTGATTCTGGGGGTTTTTTGTCATTTGTTTTTGTTTGTTTCTTTGTTTTTGGTTTGTTTTTTTTTGTCTTTGGAGGGGTGTGGTTTTTTTGAGGTTGTTTACTTTTTTCACTACTTGCTAGTATATTTCTTTGCTTTTCTATTTTATGTAATGTTCATCTACTAGATTTATCTCTTCTGAAGTAGATTTTCATTCAGACAAATCTGAAGATGTTCAGATTATTCCCTATTTTCTTTTTCTTAAATGCAAATTCATATCTTTTTTTTTTTCCATTTCTCTGATTTTTTGTAGAGTTCAGGAAGAATAATAATGTTTTATTCCTCAATTGAAAAGATTCCAGATCTTGAAAGATCATAATTCTGTGCAATAGTACTTACAGTTTTTGTCTTCTGAACGTATAATGGATATAACTGAAAACATACAATTTTAAAACTTTTCTTCATGAGTCACTTGTCTTTTTACTGACGGTATCTATTTATACTATGATTTTGTAAGCATATATATGTATGGTTAGTTCAAATGAATTTGATGTGAATACATACATATGTATTTACATTGATTAAGCAATTTGACTAGAAGCAGTTCTGTGCCTGCTTGCAGTTCTGGTGTCCTCAACATAAAAAGGACATGGAGCTGTTGGAGCAAGTCTGGAGGAGGGCCACGAGGATGATCAGGGGACTGGAGCACCTCCGGTGTGAAGACAGGCTGAGAAAGTTGGGGCTGTTCAACCTGGAGAAGAGAAGGCTGTGTGGAGACCTCATAGCAGCCTTCCAGTATCTGAAGGGGGCCTACAAGGATGCTGTGGAGGGACTCTTCGTTAGGGTCTGTAGCGGTAGAACGAAGGGTAATGGGTTCAAACTTAAACAGGGGAAGTTTAGGTTAGATATAAGAAAGAATTTCATTACTGTGAGGGTGGTGAGGCACTGGAATGGGTTGCCCAGGGAGGTTCTGGATGCTCCATCCCTGGCAGTGTTTAAGGCAGGGTTGGTTGGAGTCTTGGGCCACATGGTTTAGTGCGACGTGTCCCTGCCCATGGCAGCGGAGTTGGAACTAGAGTATCTTAAGGTCCTTTCCAACCCTAACTATTCTATGATTCTATCTTTGCTCAGTGTCTAGTATTTCTTGGCGTCCTAATTTGGAACTTGAACATGATCACAATCTACGTTCTTAATAGTTATGTACAGCCTGTTCTGCATAGTGCGTGGACTAGTCCTTGATTCAGTACATCATGTTAAACACATGAAGCTAATGGACATGAATAATATACTTGATGCTGAATTGTAGTCATTAGTGCATACTACTTTTCCCTGTTGTGTTACCCACTAGAATTATGGGTGAATATATGTGGAAGTATAGCCATGTGAGTAACTAGAAAATTTATGTTTGTATATGCAAATGAAATTTAGAAGCAAAGCATCAAGCATCTAATTTAACTCTGAGGAAGGATTTTTTTTCTTTTTTTTTTTTTTTTTTTTTTTTTAATGCAAGCAATTGATACCATCTGCTTCTCCAATAGAAACTAAAATATGTTTCTGAATAATCTGGTTTACATAGGCAGAACCCAGGTTGCCCTGTCTGATCTACAGATTTTGACTGAGCAAGTCAATAGTAGTCAGTGGTCATTCCAAAATATAACTAACAAACAATGGAAAATTGTTTTGTTGTGGTTTAACCTTGGCAGGGGAGAGGAGGATCCTAAATATCATGTTCTCTGGTGCTACATATGTCAGTTGGGCTGATTCCCTCCATTCTTCTGATGCTAAAGTGTTCTATTCTAAGTGACAGGGTTTTTCTGTTTGCTTCTCATGGACCTATGAAACTTCTGCAGCATTTCAGTGAAAGACAGCATTTGTTCTGATATTCTTGGACTGAAATTCTTGTTGCCATTGTTCATTGTACATTTTTACTCACCACACCTGTTTTTCTTTCCTCAGATGCTCTAAGGCATTCTGAGAAGAAATTTAATTAGATGCATATTCATTTTTTGTGTTTTACAACAGGTTAATTTTTAGCTTCTTATTTAGTAGGTTGTATACAGTGTCTGTTAATGTTAAGCTATGGCAACTTTTCCTTGTAATGTAGATGTTCCAGATTGTGCTCATCATTCGGCATGGTGCTGCATGCTGCCCTGCAGGGCAATTGTAACTATTTATTGCTTTCTAATTTACAGGACCAGCCTAAGCTGTCGGTGGCCTCAGTAGCCATGCCACCCCAGGCCACTTTTATTGATTTTTCCTACATTTAAAGCCAATTAGCAGTCGTTACCTGGGTTACCATCACCTTCTATGTTCTCACCACAAATGTGTTTGTTATAACAGTGTAAAGTTGTGAAGACTTCATTTGTGTTTCTTTTCTGTGCGTACATAAACCATTAGAGCAGGGCAGATGTAGGCTAAAGCTTTTGTGTAAGTCTCCCCTAGGGCTCAATTTCTTCCTCAGTGCACACCAGTGTCATTTCATAATTTAAAAGCAGGGCAGATATGGTCAATTTTTTACTTATCTGACCAGTGATTGCAGGTAGACTTCCCCTGTGACAGGCTTAAAATGACAATCCTCACTTCAGTAAATTTCATTTCACTTATGAAAAGGATGACACATTTCCTGACCAAAAATAGAGCCTACACAGAAAATTACAATTACTTTGCATTTGTAGAAACAACAGTAACTTAAATATTGGAGGGAAAAAAAAAAGCTTACCTGAATGGTGGCTTCAATAAAGCAAATTATTAGTATTAGTATTATATTTTAAAAAGTATTTTTTATTTAGGTTTATAACTTAAATGATATTTATTTTTTCTAGGTTTTGTGTCCAAGTGTCTACACTTACTGCTAATTTTATCAGTGGAATTTGAAAAAAATTATTTTCTGCAGATCAAATTACTATAAGATGACACTGACAATAAATATTTTTTAAATATCTCTGTAACTTTTTGAATAGATTGTATTCAATCCTTTATTCTTTCCCCAAAATATTTCATGAACCTTGTCTCTCAGAGCAACATATGTTCATAAGATCGGTTCAAATCTATTTCATATAAATTATTCATAATTTGTTTCTTTTTTGTATAGTTAAAACGGACTCATTAGTTTCACTTAGGAAAAAGAGGCATCTTTTAATTGCAGAATTTAAAATGTGTTGACTTTTTAATTTTTAGTTTTGCAGAGGGGATATGTCTCAGTGCATTAGATTTGTTCATATAACTTTTGACTGAAAGCCCAAGAATTATTTTTCCAGCAATTTTTAATATGTCCATACAAATCTTAGATTTAGTTAAGTGTGTAAAGCTCCAGGTTATATGATTTGGACTTATAGATATCGAAACAAAGAGAGGATTATCAGATCACCATTCAGTTTCTAACTGGAAAATGAGTTCTGGAAAATCATAGAATCAGACAAGGCCAAGTAATTAACCCAAGGGTTTTTTTTTTAAGGTGAAATAGGTTATTCTTATTTTAACTCAGCAAAGCCTTCAGTCCCATCATTAAATGAACCCCTATACTGTAATGGGGAAGCCAAGATGATAGGAAACATCAAATAAATGTCTCCATTCATTTATTGCCAGAGTAATACCAGCAGGGAAAGCTATGAAAGCACAACAGATAAAAAAAATAAAAAATCGTAATAGTTATAGAAGATGATTCTGCAACTTTATCTTGTAGAATGCTCAGGGTTTTACTAAATGTTTAAGTTTAAATTGCAAGTTTACATAGTACTCCCGTTCCTGAGGATTCATATTTTTTTGCATAGTATTTTGCAGCCCAGTATTACTTGAATTACGAAAGTTAGAAAGTTTTAGGATAAGCTTATTACTGTGCTAACTACTATGGTCTGTGCAACTCACTGCTGTAAATGGAAATGTGTATTCATAGTTTGCTTGAAGAGTCTATACTAATACCATTTGCATGTTTAAAGTATGTGCATGTAAGTTTGTAAACAGCAGTTTAGAGCACTGATAGAAAAGGGTAAGAAACAGGATTTCTCTCTCATGTATGTATATATGTACGTATGTATATGTATGTCATATGTATATATATGCTAGTTTAAATTGTACTTAATCACGTTTGTGCAGTGTCTGCGACAGAATTCATTGTCACTGTTAAGTGGTTTACAAAGTAATTATTACTGCAAAATATGCACCAAAATACTCCAAAAAAGATTCTTAAGAGGAAAAAGGGGTTGTATGTGCATAGAAGCCATTTCATGTGTTCGTGTTAGTACATAAGTTTTGCTACAGACAGGGGTGGAAAAAGAAGAAAGTAGTAAATTAGAGAGAGCTATATGTCTCCCTAGATATATCCCTAGTGAATTCTCTTGCTGACTACCCTCAGTAAGAGTCTTTCCAGTGCTACAAATGATTTGGTGTTGGTTTTGTGGCGTAGGAGGTTAGGCAGTGCACCACATCTCTGCAGCTAGCTGTTCTGATGCAATGGTTATGTCGATGTGTCATCAAGCCATTTCAGCCCACATTCAGCAGTGTTCCACACAGCTGTTGGCCTGGCTTTCCAAAAGCATAATGAGTCTGCAAGCATCAGGACTATCTTGTGAGCACCTAGCTTGTGTGGAAACAGTCAGAGTCCTCATTGCATTTCATTGTGGTTACCTATTTAACGAAGGCATGCTGTAGTGTGGAAGATTAAGTAGAGCCTCTTGAAATCTGCAACACATATGGTCTCCCTTTTTATAAGATTTGAGCACTAAGCTAGGAGAGGGTCTAGACAGAAAATGGATTTTCAAATAAAAGATAACATTTATAAATAGATTATTCCAAAAATACTCTGTGGGAAGATTCTGAAATCTAATGTTACCACTCTTGTTTCCAGTTGGCAGTGCCACTGAATACTTGCCATTGCAACTGCAATTGTGGTGTCCCCTTTATAAGAAAGAACAGTTCATCACACATGCTGGAGTGATGAACTGAGGCAGAAAAAGGATCATAATTATTGTGTAGGTTAAAATGTTGACTTGCATTGTATGTAACTTCCAGATAACTTTGTGCAAGTCATTTCTGCTTTGTGATTTCACCCTCATTAATATGAATAAACATAAATGTGGATAATAAACAGTAACATGGATAACATTATAAAATTTCAGTTACAACTGCTTGGTGCTTAAATCCTGTAGAAACAAAGGTGTTAGACCTGTCCTGTTAATAGTGAAAGGATTAAATAAAATTGGGTAATGAATATAAAGGAGGAGGAGAAAATATGGTAGAAGACCTAGTAGCTTTGTAGAGATGAATTAACAGATAGGCTGAAGTTTAGTGTTCGTTCCACAGGACACGGAGATAACATCATGAACCAGGTGCTGCAGTTTCAGTGGTGTTAGTTCAGATCTTGGTCTTGGAAATGCCAGTCTTACCAATTTAATTAAAAATGGATATGTGGGCAAAGACAGCCATGTGTGGATGCTGACCATATCTGTTTTGTCGACTCTGTTGACTATGAAAGGAAAATGACTATGACCTTGTTAAGCTCATTACATCTGGGGTTAATCTTTTATTTCCTCCCCCTTGCCCTTTCATAAAGTATGAGATGGGAGTAATAGGATGAGATTAAGAAGTGGAAATTTAGGCTGAAGGTAAAGAACGTAACTGTGACAATGAAATGTCTTAGGCTGCTATGTGATTTTGTATTGAGGGTTACAGGAATCCCATGCCTGTGATTCTTGAAATTTGGAACGGAAACTTTTGCACATGATATTTGTATAGTTTTTTTCCCTGCCTCTGATTTTTTGTGCATATATTTTTTTTCTTATTTCTAAAAGAAAGACGTCCTAGCTTTTTGTAGAATCACAGAATGGTTAGGGTGGAAAGGGACCTTAAAAAATATCTAGTTCCAACCAGTCTGCCATAAGCAGGGACATCTTCCACAAGACCAGGTTACTCAAAGCCCTGTCCAACCTGTCCTTAAACACTTCCAGGGATGGGGCATCCACAATGTCTCAGGGCAACCTGTGTCAGTGTCTCACCACCCTCATAGTGAAGAATTTTTTTCCTGATATCTAATCTAAATCTCCCCTCTGTCAGCTTAAAGCCATTCCTCCTTGTCCTGTCACTACATGCCCTTGTAAAAAGTCCCTCTTCAGATTTCTCGTAGGCACCCTTTAGGTACTGGAAGGCTGCTCTAAGGTTTCCCCTGAGCCTTCTCTTCTCCAGGCTGAAGAAGTCTAAGTCTCTCAGCCTGTCTCCATAGCAGAGGTGCTCCAGCCCTTTGATCATCTTTGTGGTCCTCTTCTGGACTTGCCCAAGCATGTCCACGTCCCTCTGTGTTGGAGGCCCCAGAGCTGAAAGTAGTACTCCAGTGGGGTCTCATAGGAGTGGAGTAGAGGGGGAGAATCACCTCTGTCAACCTGCTGGCCATGCTCCTTTTGATACAGCCCAGCATATGGTTGGCTTTCCTTGCCCTGGTAATCCTTTTATAAAATCAATGGTATGAATGAAATGTACAACTTCTGGACTAGATCAGTTGACTGACTATGATCTGTCTAACCATTAAGCTTTGTTTAAATAGAAGTGTTTAGGTTTCATCCTTTGTGCATATCTTTTTTGTGGGAAAGTGTCTGGTTTCTATTTCTGTGCCTCATACTTCAAATTTTTTCTGTTTTTCAGTATAAGCTAACCCTGACAATATTTACTTGTTACCCATAGAGGTTGTAATTTATATAACTGAGTTATTGCTTTACATAAAATATTGTCAATATGATCTTATGTTTGGCTCACCTAGACAATGAAGCCTCCCAAAACAAACAACAGAAAAATCTCCAAACCTGAGGTAGGTGCAGACTAGCTGCTCCTTGTGTTTCACAGAGAAGCTGTTGAGTACAGGCTGGTACTGCCTAGTGTAATTTTGAGGGTGGGCAGAATAAATTTTTGTGAAGTGAAATTTATAGTAATGAGATCACTGAACCAGGAGGCATGTGGATGTTTGTCCATCCAATGGACTCAAACTCAGTGTAGATGAAGACCACAGAGGCAGTACAGATGCTTCCAAGGGCTCTCAAAGAAGTGCTCTGTGGATAATCTGGAAGTGTCGTGCATCAAAATAATATACTCAGGCTTCATGTTTAGTGGGGAAATACAATTTTCCTTATTCAGATTTAGGTATATACTATGCTTGGTAAGTGACATTAATTTAGACTACAGTATTTCCTAATGCTGAAAATAATTGAATTTTTTTTTTTTTTTTTTTAATTATGGAAACCTGTGTTTATTTAATCATGTTTGATGTTTGTTTTCTCTGGGTAATATTATTTCAGGATGTGCTAATTGCTTCTCATAATCTTTGTAATCTATTAATGCTCATGAAATGTTAATAACAGCTGATAAAAATGAAATGCAGAAAAAAGAGCAATTCAATTAATCAATTTAAATTATTTTATAACTGCATAATTGCTAAATTGCCAAAACATCAATAATGATACCCGTTGAGTGGATAGCCAATTCAAGATACTCATGTCATTTTTAAAGAGCTGATTATCTCCCAGTAACTTTAAATGGCTAATGATGCTCCCTATCTCTGAAAATCATTTCTGTAGTCAAAAGAGGTATTTTCACATATGTGAACCTAAAATTTACTTTTAAATCATTACTTTGGGATTTCAATAAAAATGGGCTGTCTTCTAGAGGAACCGATTTAAGTTATATGCTTAGAATACCTGAAGTGATGCATCTCAGAGTTTGGTCATTTATCAAAGTGTGATTTTTAGGTACAAGGTCTACTTCAGGTAGCATCAGAAAACCTGCCATTATTGAAATCTTGTAGTAATCAAGGTTCTATACTGTCAGGAATTGTTTGAAATAATGAGAACAGGATTCAGGCAGAATGTTTTGCTTTCTTTTTTTCTTTTGCCATCATGTTTAATTCTCCATAAAGCAAAGACAAAATGAAATGGGGAAGAAAATGGAGGGGAAAAAAAAAAAAAGGGTTATTTTTCTTCCAAATGCTCAAATATACACCATATTCGCAGTTCACCTTGGCTTATCTGTTGAGCAGTACTGATGGGCGATAGCATCTGTAAGGCTCAGTAGTCACTGTGTTGACACATCCAACTAAATGCATTTTTTAGTGTTCTGTGGGTGCCTACCCTTCTAGCATGCAAGTATGTTTAAAATACACTGAAAAAAAATCAGAGACATCCATCATTAATCTGATGGTTTTGAAGATATGTTCTAAGGAAACTTTGAGTTTTTACATGCACCATCACTAACATGAAACACAAGTAACCATCTAGCTTCTGATTTCTGTCCTTTAATCATAGAATCATTCATTTTTCCTGGTTGATCTTTAACATTGCTCATACTTTGTTTCTAAATATAGACATAGAGAATATACAGTATAACATAATTAATGTAAATGTGTTTCTTGGAAAACCTTTTTCCCCATGATTCTGAAGAAGTGATTACAAAGCAAAGAATTCTGCAAAGTATAATAGTAAAATTTGCTGTGATGCTGCAAGTGACCTAAAAGCTTTTAGTTTAACATGTACAAAAAGCTTTCATGTAGTATGTGTCTACATATAGGGTTGAATCAAGAAATGCTAACCGTAGTACCAGTCTTGAAAGTATGGTCTGTATTTCTTTATAGAAATATCTTTTAGAGGAGATTTATTTTAAGTCCATATATGAATGAATTTCAGCATTATTTAAGAAGTCCACTTTGAGGTTTTTTTTTTTTTGTGTTGGGTTGGGTTTTTTTAGAAGGAGGGAACAAAGTGGAACACTAGCACCACTGCAGATCACACTGCTTACTCCACAGTGCCCTTTCTGTCACTGAACTGTGGAAGTTTGAAGAACTATTTGCAAAGAGATACTTTTTTAATACTGTGGATTACAGTAATGTGAGTTAATGCTTTGATCAGTTGGTGCCTGCCATGGAAAATGCATTGCTTATGAGCTTCTCGGATATGGAATTAGCTTAGTAATTTTGTATATTCAGTAAAGGAATTGGTTTCTTGCAAATAAAAAAAAAATAACGAAAGCAATTTATTTCTGTACATGAGAAAATTCAATATGCTTTGGTTATCTTTGTGTTTAGTTTATTTTTGAGATGTAATTAACTACATGAAGGCCAGTCAGAATATCATTTGTTTGTGCCTATCTATGTATCAGTGCATTCAGAAGTGACCATCAAATTGTATTCATTAAAAACAAAAAAAGGCCCAAAATGTATTTTTAATTAAAAAAAAATATATATATATAAGTATCCCTACAGGCCAAGTTCCTCTTTTGTTGGTTTGTTTTAGGAATTTTCTTTCAAGTAGCCATTGTCTGGAGGGTTTTTGTTCTGTTTTTCATTTTATTATTGCATAATTCAGGGAAACTCTTTAGCAAAGTATGCATAAACATATGAAAGAATATTTTAGAATTTTGCTTTCTGTTAGCTCACAGGGGGTCAGACCAAGTTCACTACTACTCACTAATTCTTTTCCATTTTAAAGCCCTGTAGTGGGATGAAGGTGAACTTACCTGTGTGCTTTTTGTTCTAAATTGAGAGTAGAAACCTGCTGTGAATTTTCCTGATTACAAGCTTGTATTTTACTTTAATACAGATTGTCTCCTTCAGAGAAATAAACTAAAAAGCATTCTGGCAAGCTTGCAAACTAGAAATGTAGCTCTCTTAGGAAAAGTAAATATAATTTCTAACTTAATCTGTTAGAACGCTTTAAAAAGTTTATATATTCACTTTATTTAATTAAAGTAATGCAATTCTGAGCTTTCTTGTGCATTTTTTTTATATTAAATGCAGTTTAAAACCAAAGACAATTGGAATAGACTACACTGTATAAACTCCAATTGGGCTTTATTTAAAATAATAAGTGAAATGTATTTGTTTACACTCAATATTCCTAAGAATGTTGCAAGGCAGTTCTCTAATACAGCTTTGTAGCTTCTCTTTTACCCTGCAGGCAGTATCTAATTTGATGCACGGCATTTTATTTTTTTCCAAGTAACTACAACAGCTTACCTACCAAATGACATTGGTGTTATAGCAAAACTGTAAATAGTGGTATAGACATTCTTGCTTCAGCAAGCTGATCACTTCTTTTAGGGCTTTCTGCACACTATAACTCTTAGTGCTTAGACTTCTTTGTATGCCTTTGTAATAAAAAAACCCTCTAACCTATAGAATCTCTGATGTCATGATTCACAATAGATCTTTGTGCTTTTTTCTGCCTGATTACACATTTTAGGTATAAGTTTTGTAAATAAATTAAAAAGCAAACAAACAAAAAAACCCAACAAACAAACAAAAAAACCCCCCAAAAAACCCACAAAGAAAACCCCAAAAAACAAGGTAAGCAAAACGAGAATCAGTAACTTGTGATACAGGGGAATAGTGTAAAGCTTTGTGGGTTTTGTTTTTGTATGCAGAAACATTTCAGAAACCATTGAATTGCTTTGGCCTGATTGCAGTCACCAGAAAATGTAACTACTTTAGGATTTATTAGCTGAGTGTTTACATTAATTCTAGACCATCTGAAGCTCCTTCAAGGACTACATCATTATTATTTTTATACTTTATATAAAACCAGCAGCTTAGACCATTTGCATTATTATTTCAATACTTAATTTATAAATACCTTGAGAAAGGACTAATATTTACATTTCAGGCATGAGAATCAAACTACTGTTAAGTTTTCTGTGCTATGATAAAAAATGAGGAGATAAAAACTTTTTCTTTTTTCCTAAATGGGGTGTGTGAGGGGAATCAGCTATGTGAAATTGAAAAACAGGGCGTTCCCACATTCATTCCTTTCTCGTTCAACCCCAATACTAAGTGAAGTCGAAGACTTTGAAATTACAGCTTTCAAAACACATTATTTAGAAAGCTGAGAGTGAAGATTGAATGTATTCCAATGCTTTTGACCTGTAGGTTATCTTTAAAACAGAATTTTCAAAAAAGGTTCAGCAGGGTGTCTGTGAATAACACTTTTGCTCAAGAAAGCTGATTATTGTTCTGTGATAGCCTTCCAGTCACTGCCTCTGGCTTTGAATGGCCTCAGGTAGTTATATTAATGAAAATAGTGTAGTTGCAACTGCTTTCCAATCTTCAGTAAAACCTATGATGTCAAGAGATTGCTGTGATGAAGGCTTCACAGTCATGAAGCTGGTTTTGACATTCATGCTACTGCTTTTTTCCAGGAATCATCCGATTTTGTATTGTGTTCTGTAAGGCTCACCTTTTGAAGACAGAATTAATTTTGCTTTGTCTTGTATGAAATTCATTTATTTTTTACTAAATGAAAGTCCAGCAATGGTTGAGTTCCTTTGGTTAGAAAATATTTTTTTAATTGAGTTTTAGAAGTTCAGGTTTCTGTTAAGATTTTAAGTTTTCAGAATGTTCTTGTTTTAAATAGTAAAAACTAAAACTTTCCAGTACAGTTTGCACTCAAAAATCACATTCAGAATTCATATATGCTAGAGTGTCCTTACTGTTTTTTTCCATTTCCCATAGTGTGGCACACTCGCAGGTGTATATCTGTCATCCCAGTTCTAAAGGTCTTTTTGGTTACTCTTATCTGAGTTGTCCTCTTGCTTGCAAGAGGGTTAATCGCATAGTAATCATACTAACTGATACTCGAGAGCTGAGAAATCTAACCACATGCATGCATTATAGTGCTATTAAAGAGCAAAATTTTCAATGGATAGGATAAGTAAACGTGTTCATAAGTATGTTCCTTAACCGTGATTTATAGACAGTGTGTCTCTAAAACATGTATGCACATGTGACTTGAGGGTTGAGAAAAGCTAAATATATATTCCGTATGTTCTGTTTATTCCATTTATCTCACTCCTTGGAGTAGCAATGAGCACATTAATGAAGGAAATTAATCCTTTATCATTAATACTGCATGAACTGTGATCTTGTCTGATCTTTTAAGAGAAGCAAACCTGGGCTTAATCAGTATGTAGAGATCAGCAAGGGACAAAAAAGTAGGTCTACAAAATAGGTAGCTCTTTTCTTCTTGTTATTTTTTTCCCCCCAGCAAATATTATGGCATGGGTTTTAATTTATCTTTTTAAAGTGCATTGTTTTGAAAATGCAAATCAAGACATTTCACTATTCATTACTGAATTCTTGAACACAAAGCAGTTACAACATTCATTTTCTTGTTCTCATGTTAGGTACTGGATACAGCTTTTATATAAACACTGAAAAGTATATAATATTGCACAGCATTGGAACAGGCTTCCCAGGGAAGTGGTGGAATCACTATCCCTGGAAGTAATTGAAAACCAGATACACAAGGCGCTCAGTGATATGGTTTAGTGACGATCTTGGTAGTCCTGGAGTAATGGTTGGACTTGATGATCTTAAAGGCCTTTTCCAACCTAGTTGATTCTATGATTCTATGCAAATAAGTATGTAATTCAAATGAAGTTTTACTTCTTGCATATAGCTACAAGTGTCATGTCTTTATGAGGCTGAGTATTATACAATGTAAGCCATAAACTGTATTTTTGGTGATAAAGGATGCTGCAATATGACTGAGGTTGGTATTATTCACTGTACATCTAAAATTGAAATATTATGCTGCTCCTGGAATTGTTTTTCTGTTTTGTCAAAGGGTTGAACCAGAAAGCAGTAATGAAATTCAAATATGAGAGCTTTACATCTCTGCCCACTTAAAAAAAAAAATGGACAAAAAATATGGTTCCTGGAGCTCGATTCATGCAAAATCCAATTATTTGGATGGTTACCAAAGGATTAATCTAGCCCAATGTCATGTCTCCTTCTAAAACAATCGATGCCTGTAGAAGAGCACAGATATCAATATTTCTGTGATGTGCTCCTCAAATCTGAAGAGATATGTAGTAACAGGTCCTCCTTCTCCATATGGGGTAACATAGGGTGTTTAACAGCCCTTGATAAATGTTTTCATTAATTTCACTAGTTGCATGCCATTTAATGCCCATTGAACATTAATTTTTAAGATTGACCCATTTTTCTGGCTGAGTTCCAGTGTTTAATTACTTGACTGTGTGAAAAACTATTGCATGTTGTTATTATTAATGAAATCCCTTGGCTCTTACTTAGATGGATATTGAAATAAATTATCAAACCTGATATGGATTCTTTACAAAGAGTGCCCTTTATGCCTCTTTCATAGCCCAATTAAAAAATTGGAAGAGTCCCTGAGGCCTAGCATGTTATTTGCTGGTTTTGAACAATTTTGAGGCTACTGTGTGAATTTTGCAAAGGAAAAAATCATTTTCACTTATTGATACTACCTGCAAGTTTATGCCTTCTCAACCTTTGATAGTCACAATTAAAGAAATTAAACTAGGTTTAATTTGGCTTTAATTTCTGTTCTTGTCAGAAGTCTAAAGAATATTAAATTCCTTCAAAAGCATATCAAGCAGAGTGCTACCCCTAACTTCAGGTTTCCCTGCAGTGGATTCCCAGATAACCAGAGCAGGAGGAAATCTGTCAACACATTCACAGGCACTGAAAATTCAGTAGAAGGTGGCATTAACTGTTCCATTTTGGCAGATCCCAACGTTCTCTGCAGTCTTGGTGCTCTGCCTAGTGACTTCATGAATGAGAGGCAAGGACATTGTGATGAGCAGTCAGAATGCTCATCTGAGATTCCTATCCAGGCATGTTCTTGTTCAACTTTCAGCTTCATAGAGTTTGCTCTGATGTTGCTTCCACTATTGTTTGCAAGGGTAGAAAAGAAGAGCAGCTTTTCCTGGGCTGCTGATTTGATGCTTGAGGAGCTTGAGGAAGGGACTGGAAGTTCAGTGTAAATAAATATTGCTCAGTTTAGTATAGATATCAAAAAGGATTTGGGAAAGGTTATTGGAATAAGAACGGAGTTTCTAGAGAAGTGGGTTGTCCTTGAATACCGAAAGCTTTGTTTGAATAGGTGCAGAAAGAAGTTCAGTTCGTAATTTTGTACACAGTTTAGTTCTTTAGGTACTTGACAGTAGAGTTTCTCTTACCAGGCATAAGCAAAGATGAAAATAGAAGGTTCATGTTTCCACCTGAAGACAGGTCTTCTGTGATTCGCAAACGTGGATCTATATTTGAATGAAAACTGTTGCTAATACAGATGCTCTCTTGTTTCTGTAAATTTAGCAGTGCAGAATGATCATAAGTGTTTAAAAAGTATTTCATATGCCTTGCGTGACCTGATTTTGGGATGTCTCAGCACTATATACCTTTCACAGTGTACTGGATTCTTTGGCATTGCACATTACACTTAGCTAAAAGTCAAATTTTGATTTTGAGCTAAGTCAAATTTTGAATTTGGTATGGAGCAGAATTTGTAATTTCTGCAGACCCTCTGCAATATCTAAATACTGTAACACTTGCTAGGAATTTGGCTTTATGTTTTAACTCTCCAAGTCTGATCTAAATCTTACTCTCAGTTTCATTTCAAAGTAGTTATTTTTCTGCCTGACATATTTGCATGGGAAGTAGTCTTTCATCTGTCATCGTGAATTATGCAGACAGCTGAGTTATTATACAAAGGTAGAAAAGGCTTTATGTTCAAAGGCTTTAGTGGAGTCACATACTATCATTGCAACCTCTCTGTCTGGAAAACAATAGTTAAATTTTTTTATGTGATTTTATTGTGATAAAAAGCTAAAAGGGTGGAGATCAAGATGTGTAGCTGTGGAGGGGGAAACGACTGAATGCAGGCTGATGTGAAAGAGTATTGTCAGAGTAGTCCTGAAACTGGGTCTGCGGGTGACCTGTTTAGTTTACACTTTTTAACTTATTTATCTCTTGCTTGGAGGCATGATGTTTGGGGTTTTTTTGGCTAGAAGTGCGTAGGCAATGAATATGCTGTCATAGGACAGAGTTTTTGTGTGATTCTGTATTTATTGTTCTTTTTTGTGCCTGTTCTTAGTTGTGCACCCTTTAAGTAGTATACTTGCATTTAGAAGCATTTTTTTATTCATGCCTTCTATTAGTTGTGTGAATAATTGTATCTTTTGGTATTTTATAAGAGCAGCCTCGGAGTATTTTAAAGTAAGATTTCTAAGTGGAATCATACATCTTTAGAAATGAGATGCTCAGGTTTTGTCAAAGATTCTTCAAGCATTTTTGAAACATTCAGCCTGTTTCAGAAATAGCTTGAGGCTTTAAATATTGGGAGGAATGTTAAATGTGTTTTTTGCTGTTTTCTGTCACACAGACATTGGGATGTATAAATCCAGCATTTTCAAGCAGTTATCTCATTAATAGTTTACAGTTGGCAATCACACAGTTGTTTTTTTATAATTGTATAATTATTTGATAATTTCTTGTTCTGTTTTATGCAGGCTGAAGTACGTTAGGTTTTATCAGTTCCAAATTATGATGTCAATGTTCTTGTTAAGCATAATACTAATTTTATCAAATACACAGTAAGAGATTATAAAAAATTATTAATTCCAGTAACATAATGAATTTAAAAAAAAAGACAAAAAGACATTAAGTTCCCGTTAAATTGCTAAATATGAACATATACCAGGTAGTTTGTGTATATCAAAATGTCAACACTGTAGGATAAGTGAAGCTACTTCCAGCTGAATGATCAAATACCTTCTATTTTAGGTCATGTAATGCCTAAGTAATTTAAAAAGAACAATATCATTAAACTATTCAGGTATATATTACTTTTATTTATGAGTTCCCTTTTCTAATACTCAGGTATTAGCTGAGAATCATAAGCTGAGATTCAAATTTTACATCACTTACAACTAATGGGAAATTTTACAAGTCTCCCCATGGCATGAGTAAGAGTATCTGTGTTCCCAAATTTATCCATGCAAATAATGAATAGTTTTGCAATATTATTCCCTACCATTTTAAGCTCAGTCAGCACAGGAATTTGCAGAGAGATTCATGTAAATGGAATTTGTGAAGAAGCAAAATGAGCTTTTTACAAGAAAAAAAGGTAAAAAATATTAAAAGTCAACTTTAAAAATTATTATTCTTATTTTAGTGGCTCTCAGCATGCCCAGGCTGTCTGGCTAGGGGTTAGGCTATGTGCAACATTGCTTTTTTTTTTTTTTCCTTAAACAGAGATTGACTTAAAAATAGATCTAAGAGCTTTCAGGGCATGCTCATGCTCCAGGCTTCTGGCAATAGGCTGCACAGGACTCATAATGAACACTGGTGGTAGTATTCAGTAGGAGCAATAGCATATCATCAGGCACTTTCTATTAATTCTTGTATTTCCAGTATTACAATGACTTCATTACAATTACGTGGCTATATATCCATGCCCACATAGCAGGATTCAATTTACTAGTGAAATAAGCGAAACTGAAATGATAGGTAATTTAGATCATTCAAGCCGGGGCTTTACACTGAATGTGTAGATTTGCATTAAAGCTTCTGATGTTGGTAGCAAATTGAACAGGAATTTTAGATGTTATTTTCTCTATTGTAAATCAAGTCTGAATGAAACACCAGTGGCACCATTGCATTTGGTTGATAACAGTAAGCAGAACGCTGAGCACAGAAAGGACATAATACATTAATGTACAAATCCTACATTGCAGTCTGCATCATAACAAGGTGGTACAGATCAGCAGAGCCAGTCCCAGTGTTTCAGTTGTATAACCAAGATTCTCTTAAAAGAGTCCAGTTTGCCATATTTACTCAAATCATAGTATTTAAAAATGAGCAAGCCATAACTGAGTTTATTTTTATACCTTTAAATATTAAGATCTTAGAGTAAGATTTGAATAACAGAATTAACTGTCACTTTCAAAAGAGGGGAATCAAGAATTCATAGTGTTATAAAATTTTATTGGAAAAATCTTGCAAGTGTTTTGTCATAGCTGGGAATAACAGTTTGTTGTCATAGGGAATATTTTGAATGAAAACATTATCTGTATTGTCATACTCCAACCCCAGCCAGTAACTGAGTACCATGCAGCCACTCTATCACCTCCCATCAAAGGAATGTAAAAGCCACCGACTGAGATAAGAACAGTTTAAAATAAAGTAAGTATAATACTAATAATAATGATAAGGGAAATCACAAGGAAAAGGACATATAAAACTAAAAGGGGAAAGGGAAAAAACACAATGCACAACAGTGATGCACAATGTAGTTGCTCACCACCCACTGACCGATACCCAGCCGGACCCAAGCAGTCATCTGCCTTTCTGGGTAACTCCCCCCAGTTTATGTACTGGGCATGAGGTGCTGTGTTATGGAATACCCCTTTGGCCAGTTTGGGTCAGGTGTCCTGTCTCTGCTTCCTCCCAGCTTCCTGTGCCCCTCCTCACTGGCAGAGCATGAGACTGAAAAGTCCTTGATCAGAGTAAGCATTACTTAGCAACAACTCAAAACATCGGTGTGTTATCAGCACTGTTCCCAGACTAAAGTCAAAAACACAGCACTGCACCATCTACTAAGAAGAAAATTAACTCTATCCCACACCAAACCGGGACATGTGTAAAAACAGTTTTATTGACAGTTACTATAAAAAACCCTGAAAATTCATATTTATTAGAAATACTAGTAATTAGTTTTAAAATTTAAAAGAAAGTCACTTTACAAGGCAGTAAATATCAGATTCATTCATCAAGACAACAGTGTAACATAATTAAATCACACTTGAGAACCTGCTAAATATTTCTGTGAATCCTCTCTAGCAACATACCATGTTTAGAGACCAGCAGAAGGAATATGTAAGAAGTGCAGAAGTATTTAATTTGCTTGTGAAATGGTGTTCACAAGAAAACTGAAGTGCACTGAATGAAACTTCTGCAGCAACTTTGCATTAGAGTGAATATTCAAAAACACAGTTTTGAAGCTCAGTTCTGTTGCAGCATTTAGTGTAAGAAAGGCATGATGAAAAACTCGCAAATGTATTTGGGAAAGAAAAAGTAACAATGAATGCAAATAGCCCTTAGGTGGACAGTGAAATGCCAGATCAGAAAAAACCAAATCCTTTCTGTGACTAAGGTCCTCAAGTGGTTTTGAAAACATTGAGGAGATATGAAGTCAAGGAATATGCAAATGATATGTTTGTTAATTATTTTGAAACTGGCTAAGGAAAGGGATAACTTCTGCTGATACTAAGGGATTATTCAGTGTACAGGAAATAACAAATTATAAAAAAATCAACTATTAATCTCAATTTTGATTTAGTACTAGATTTACAACTCAGATGCAGTATGTAGTTTTGTGTCATCTTTCTGAAGCATGTTCTTATCAAAATATCTACTGTTAAAAAATGTGGTTTTCTTTCTAAAAGTATATGTCTAGAGGGAACTTACTCCGTCATTGAGTCCAGTCACCCATGGTTACAATTTTCGTATCGTTCTTTAACTTATTGGTAAGCATGTACATTTTTCTCCTTTTACTAAGAAGTTGTTTTTCTAGCTATTAAGAATCTTCTATGTCTAACCTAAATTTACTCTGTGGATATTTTATACCCATTTATTTTATGCAAACTGTGGCCTATCTTAAATTTTCCCACCCCTACATATCCACTGTATTTATACAAAGCAGATATCCAATCTCAGCATCATTTTGCTAATCTAAACCAGTCAAACTCTTTAAGCCTCTCTTAGAGAATAGGCTTTCTACTTCTCAAATGATTCTACTGGACTTTCTGCCTCTGTTCTAGCTTCAATTAATCTTTATGTGTCTGTCCTCATATATGCTATCATAGATGTGATCTCATCAGTGCCTAGCACATTAACGATAACATTTTCCTGATACTTTTCAGCAAGCATTCATCTTTCTTTTAGTGTCTTTTAAGAAAAAGATTATAAAGAAACCTGCTATTGATGATTTTGGATTAAAAGTTGCCTTATACAAAATATTGTGGTAAAAAAAAAAGTATCTTTTAGTAAGAATAGCAATTACCATTTTGATCTCAAAAGAAGGAAAGATCCAAGCAAGTAAAGTAGTGAAGTTTTGAGCTAGAAATTAGTTGCTCTGCATAGAAGAGATGGAAGCTGAAAGTTCCATAAGGAGTTTTCATGGTACATGATATAAAAAGTCAAAACAACTGTGCAAAGCCAGTTAGGGGTTTTTTGCCTTTGCTACAGTTTGTTTTTTTGATTGATTCGTTGGCTGGTCTGGTTTTGTTTTGAGGGTTTTTTTTACCAATGAAAATACTGGAAATTAGATATGGTAATTTAAAACAGGTTTTACTCTTTCAGAAAAATGGTCAGTGTGATGTTATGAACTCCACAGGGGAATTTTCCTCAGAATTAAAAACTATATTTGGTGGAACTAATAATTGTAAGAGTGAGTAAAACTGCAGATACTGTAATAAGACTGTGTAAATCAGTAGTAGACCTTAAACAAGACATCTAGAATGCTTTATATATTTTGGCCACATTTTAAAAATTGGGGCTTGGAAAGATCTAGATTAAATCTTGAGGCCTGAGCCTACTCCAAGGCCTGAAAAAAAAACCCAAACAAAAACAAAAAACCACCAACAAAAAACCCCTCCCAAAAAAGTAACAAAATTGGAAATAGCAGTTCAGTTCAAGCAGAGATAAATGCACATTACTTCTGTAATAGGACCATATACATACTGAATGGTATAGTAAGCTGGTATAGGAGTATTATAACTTTCTGTTCTGGGTTCAGCTGCAGCAGTCATTTTTCTCCTTTTTAGTAGCTGGTGCAGTGCTGTGTTTTTGACTTTAGTCTGGGAACAGCGCTGATAACACACCGATGTTTTGAGTTGTTGCTAAGTAATGTTTACTCTGACCAAGGACTTTCTCAGTCTCATGCTCTGCCAGGGAGGAGGGGAAGCCGGGAGGAAACAGAGACAGGACACGTGACCCAAACTGGCCAAAGGGGTATTCCATACCACGGCACGTCATGCCGAGTATATAAACTGGGGGGAGTTGCCCGGAAGGCCCAGATCACTGCTCGGGTCGGGCTGGGTATCGGTTGGCGGGTGGTGAGCAATTGTGTTCTCTCCCCTTGTTATTTCCCTTATCATTATTATTATTGGTGGTAGCAGTAGCGGGTTTGTATTATACCTTAGTTACTGGACTGCTCTTATCTCAACCCATGAGAGTTACATTCTTTCAATTCTCTTCCCCATCCCTCTGGGAGCGGGCAAGGAAGAAGAGGGGGGAGTGAGTGAGCGGCTGCATGGTTCTGAGTTACCAGCTGGGCTTAAACCATGACACTTTCTCATAATGCAGTATTTTCTGCTATGATGTAAGAAACAATGTCAAGATGATACTCAACTGGGAAGGATGTAAAAATTTAGAATTCCAGAAGGGTCAAGTTGACTTAGTGGGATATAATTTGGTTTCCAGAAGAAGTAGTGTGATGCTCTGTATGGAGTACACTTCCAGATTTCCAGTCCCTGTTGGAAAACATAGTAAGTACAGTTATACTATTTTAAGAAATAATATTGTGCCGCTTGTATCTGAAGCAGGTATTTAACTGGTGACTAACACAGTGTCAGCTGGAACTAGGTCCACTGAAGATCTGATTCATCTCAGGTAGTGGTCCACACTTTGCAATATGATGCTCATAGAATGTCCTCAGCAACACGTTATCTTTCATATTTTTGGGAACCAGGCCTCCCAACATTGTCAAATATTGTCTAATGCAGTTATAAAAGTTCAGGTGGTATTTATCTCATCTCCTATATATGCCTAGGATATGTTTGTTTACAAGACCCTTTGACTTATTTATAGTTTATCAAATTTCTTATTGTTTACTGTGCAGTCTCTTCTGGTAATTGGTAATTGAGATAGATCTTGTTATCAAGCACTAAGTGGTGGGATCGTACTGTCAGAGGTAAAGTATCTTGTGTAACAATACGCTTAATGGTTTAAAAGGAAGAAAATAAACTTCTGGAAGCCATGTTTGGAATAAATGGAAAGCTAATCTAAGTGACAGAAGATGAACTAGTCCTACTAAATCTGTGTTTTCCATTAAGAGCAAAATAGCCATCTCAATACTAAAAATATAATTAAAGATAATTCAAGTTACATTATGTGCTTTTGCAAAGCTATTGTAAATCACTGAATTTAATTTATGAATGGTAATTTTTCAAAATATTATTCAGCACAGGTAAGGACTTACTGTTTCGTTTACTCTGAACTTATTCTTTGAGGAAAAAGTGTGGACAAAGCTATAGACAAAGGACTAAATTTCAAGTCCTTTTAATTTTTATTTTTTTTTATACACAGACTTTCTTTACTCACCAGGATTTTTTCCAAATACGGATGAATTAACAGTCTAGGATTCAGATCACGTATGATTTCATCTTACCTCCAGACAGTCTGAATTCATAAAAGTTTTGTTATACTGCAGATTTTCCCATTTACATTAAAAAAGATCTCCTCACAGTTTTCAGAGCTGTTGACTTTCCAGGAACTATTATTTAAGTTAGTGGGAGCTAAATAAGTTGCTTTGCATTAGCAAAGATATCTTCCAGGATTGAATTAGTGAAATACTGTCATACATAATATTGTACAACAGTTTTATTGAATTGTGTGAAATGTTCTCTCTTATCCCCACCTTGGTAATTGAAATGGCAAGTTTCAATCTTAAAACTATCCAGTTTATGTCTATTAAGATAAGAAGGTCCAAATGAAGACAAACTTTAAAGCCTATGTAGCCCGGTATGCTGTCTCAGTGGCTAATTGTGAATGCTATGGGAAGGGTAAGACGTGAGCTGTTAGTGTGACTTACAGAGTATTCTCTCGGCATCCAGTAAATCGTAGTTCAAGGAATTTCTGGCCAAGAAGTAATTTTTTATGTGTTCCCCTTGAACAAACTTTTCTTCTGCAAGTACATTTGGTTGCCTTTTGATCCTCTGTAAGCTTTTAAAAATTTCTGATGTGCTTATTAAACATTAGCCACTTATGGTATTTTATTTTCCACTTATATGGAATTCCACTTATGTGGAATATATATACATATATTCATACCACTTACGATAGTTTATTTACTTCATTCTAAACCTATTGCCAGCTAGTTTGATTTGATATTCTTGTACTGATAGACTGGAAAATAGTTTCCTGGTTTTGCACCCCTGTTACAATCTATCATATTTCAACTCAGTTGTCCTTCTTTTAGTATGAATAGTTTGTTCTTTTTTGTGCAGAGGCCATTCCGGCTATTGACCATACAAATTTTGTAGCAGATTTCTCATTCTTTATGTGTTTGGGGAAGGAAGAGGATTATTATGAATGTTTATGCCTTTGGCAAATTGTTGCTTATTCGGTTTTTTGAGGGTTGGTTGGTTTTTTTGGCTCATATCCTTTACGTATAATCACCCAGAGGGTATATTTCTTCATATTTTCATCACATGGACACAACTTCAGCTTTCTGTAGGATTCCTTCACAGCTGTACGTTCAGTTTTTTCAACACTAAAGAGTACTGAATGTACTGTGAAAATTTATCCAGGAGTTTCAAATTTTGAAGTCTGGAACAATATATAGATGTTAAGGCAAGAGAAAATGTCTTTGGCTACTTCATGAGCCAAAATGCGAAAGAGTTTGAACTCCAAAGAGGAATTGATGAGTCTCAGTTATTTTCCTAAGGATTAATATTACTATTAATTTTTCTGCAGTTTTGAATAGGTGTATGTACAGTCTGGAATGTTAGAACTCTTTTGTTGTAGCTGAATTTGACTTGTTAGTGCTAAACAGAATATGAAGTGCTGCAGAGACACCATCAGACCTGTGTAGGTCACCCACGGCTCAACAATTATTCTATCAGCTTAATACAGAGAAAGGTACTAAAAAAGAATTTTTGCTTCCCTTGGTTAGCTCAATTGATAAACTGTCTCACAGGAAGCTTAGATCCATAATAGAGGAAAAGATGACAGATGGTCAGTGGTTAATAAGAAGATAATTTTTCATGGTAGCCAAGATGAATTTGCAAAGGTAAAGAACCTTTGGGAGGAAAGTGTTTCATTCTGTTGGTTGGTTTGTTTGCTTTGTGTGTGTGTGTGGTTTGTTTTTTTCTTTTGGCTATCCTAAGTACACAATATACTGTATCTCAAATTTTCTATATACTGGTTGTTACAGCAGAGCTGGCAGTTTACAATACATTGCAAATGCATACTTAATAAACTAGCAATTCACCAGCTAATGTTCATTTGACAGGTATGATTCTTGTCATAATTAATTCATTGAAATAAGTAACTCTGAAAAACACTGCCTTTTCATGGTGGTTCTGGTTTGTGTCATTTTCATCATGAAAAATATCATGAGCTGTTTATTATATTTCTCTTTCTTTTTTTTTTTTCCTTTTTATGCTGTTTAAAGTGCCTGGGAGTAAGAGAAGAAAGGAAATTACCCTTAATTTACCATGGTTTTTTAGTTGCCAAATATACAAGCTTGTTGCCATGGCGATCAGTGCACAACTCTGATGCCTGACTCACTGCTGGTAAAGGTAGCACCTTAATGGGTGTTTGACTATATTAAATAGCTAAATAAACTACAGAGATTAGAATACATTTATTTTAGGATGCAAGGGAAGCTAAGATATCCCAACATCTGCTCTCAGATTCCAGTAAGTACTTGTAGAAGACATACAGCTTTTAATTCTCTGCTCCTGTTTCATGTCATGTTTTCTTAGTACCACAAAAGAACATGTACCAATTCTAGCCCTTGGAGAAGTGCACTATAAAACCGAAAAGAAAAGCCGATATAAATGTGAACTCAAAGCTGCATCCACTGTGGCACTTAAAGAGCAGGAGTGCAATGCAGAAGTGATTTGAAGTGGTGTAAAAGTTATCATTTCTTTTCATGTTTAAAGTGGAAGAATAGATTCTTGCTACTGACAGAGCATCCCAGAGGCAGGATGGGGATTTCTTCCTTGCATCTTTCAGGTCTCATAGCTGATTCAGGGCCCCTGGTGGTGTCTTTTGCAGTGAGAGAACTGACAGCAAGGCTCTTGTAAGTTTTTTTTAGCTGGAAGTGTCCCCTAATGTTTCTGCAATTACAAGCTAACCTCACTTCCTTTCTCCTTAATATTGTGGAGTTTCTTACTGAGCAGCTCATATACAGACCTGAGAATGGAAGAAAATCCAGTTGTGCTACTTCTTCATTCCAGTTAATTGCAGAGACAAATTACTTGCACCATGAGAAAAAATCATAGTGAGAGAGTGGCTCCAGGGATATTACATTGTCTATTGTATGACGGAGAGCAAGGACATTTACATGACTTCTCTCCTACATGCATCTCTGTATATAAAGAGCTATTAGACTTTGCATTATAGATACTTTACGTCACAGAGGCTTAACATGTTATATCTGTGTAACACTTAATCTTCATTTATCTGGGCCTTCTGAGCATATTTTAATCCAATTTCCCGGGGAAGCAAAATGTAGGGAGGGGAGTGATCTCACTTTGTGTTAACTATGATAGACTGAGAGAATTTGGATGGCTGAGATGTTCATGTTCATGGGGACTGTAGCTGTGACTTTTTCATACATTTAGGAATGGGAGGGGACTTTCAGTGTCTTTTCCAGCTAGACTATGTGTGCACTGATTTTAAACGAGGAGTCATGTCAAAAGCTGTTGTTATTGGGGAGTATATTTTCATTTTTTGTTGATAGTAAAATTTCTCCATCTAATCACAGTGTGAGGTTGTCCTGGTTTCAGACCATATACAGAAGTTCTGTCAGTTCGTCCGTATCTTCCTTGCTCAGTTTGTCTCTAATGTGGATGAGTAAGCTGAGTTATGTGCTGTAGTGCTTGTCCGGATCACAGTTCAATGGTTTTTAGCACATCTATATTCTTTGAATGCAAAAGGTTAATTGCATTCCAGTGTAGATTAAATCTGGATACTGACCTTTGCAACTGGAAAAAGATAGAATCATAGTTTAATTAACCTCCCAAATGGCTACCTATTTGAAACATACTCGAGAAACCATATGCTTTATATACTAGTGAGAGCCATCCAAGAATGGTGGATCATTGATGTCTGGAAACATTGGAATTGCCCAGAATTAGACAAAAGGAAAATTTTATTACTGAAGTGGTGAAGCATACAGCTGAGCTTGGAAAGAACTAAGGTAAACTGAAATTGGAATATTGAAATTACATCTTCATACTTTTATTGTGAAATAGGAACAGCAAAGAAGATACTGAAATCATCTGCTTCTCTATTGACATTTTCCCTAACCCGGCCTCTTTTCCAGCTACTATAGTAGCATTCCATTGCCCTTCCGAGTTAAAACATGAACCAGTTCTATGGAATTAGGTTATGTTCTATTTTAAGAGAAACTAAACTCTGGAAGCAAGTAAAGGGGGGCGCGTGTGTGTGTATATGCGAGCAAAGAAAATAGTTAATTCCTTTACATTGTCTTTGCTGTCACTCAGCATTCGTTATCAGTTAAATGCTTAATAAAAAAATCAAGACCGAAAATTGAATCTTTAATTCTTCTCTGAGGCTGTCCTCTGTAATAATTTCTTCTCTAGTATCTAGATAGTGAAAACCCTGTTTTTCTTGTTTATAGCAATAATTGGCAAGAGTACTGTTTCTGTATGAGGGGGAAAAAAATCAGTTGGAGCTAAGGATGTTTTTTTAGATCTAAATGAGAATCACCTGAATACCATCTGCATTTTTACAGCTGTATAAGACAGTGTTTGCCTTGGGAGTTGGGAGGCCTGGTTCCCAAAAATATGAAAGATAACATGTTGCTGAAGACATTCTATGAGCATCATATTGCAAAGTGTGGACCACTACCTGACATGAATGAGTCAGATCTTCAGTGGACCTGGTTCCAGTCGACACTGTGTTAGTCACCAGTTAAATACCTGCTTCAGATACCAGTGGCAGAATATTGTTTATTTTCTTGAAATAGTATAACTGTAGTTGTTATCCTTTCCAACAGGGACTGCTGGAAATCTGGAAGTGCACTGAAGACTAAAAAATCTAGAGCATTTATCACACTGGTGACCTACTTTAGTGAAATGAGAGGAAGCGTGGTATCCATTTTGAAAATGGCAGTAGTGATTTGTGTGTAGTGTTATTTCACGTTACGTGTTGTGACTAAGCAAAGCAGGATTCCTTGGTGAGAAAGCACAGAAAAAAATAGAATAGAATGGAGTAAAGGGAAAAAATGCAAAGCATAAGGTGTTAACTGCTGAGACAGTAATTAAAATGCTTAATGAATAAGAGACTAGATAATTTCAGTGGTGTTTTTAACAGCTAGAGCCTTTGAAGACAGACACATGTAAATGCACAGAATATTGTGTGCAAATATTAGAGTCAATTACAGTGTCAGGATGTTACTCCCAACACATTAGTCTAAATTCTTTGCAGTAATTAACAGAATAGTGTATTCTATAATCTGCTAAGTAGTTATTTATAGCCACTCTTAGAAAGTTTGAATTATTGTCTGTCCAAATTATGCCAGGGGCTTTTTTTATTAGGCATGGAGGTCTGACTAGGAGGAATTTAACAACTGCCTGCAATGTCTTTGCATTATAGCTAATCAGATACCATGGCAGAGCCACTTCTTATATTTTGGGTTTATTTTTCTGTTCATTTATTAGTCACATCTGGAATCAGAAATTATGCTTTGCACAGTAAAACTTTCCCTTGCCTAAGCTAGGGTGGCATTATCTCTTCCCCAGGACAGTCTCCTCATTATGTGTTTTCCTCAGATTTCCTCCTTCTTTTACCTTTGGTGTTCCTCTTTCCATTCGACAGATTTCTGTTATAATACAAAGAATGCTACGAAGGACTAATCGGTAAATGGTGTGCTGTACAAGTCCATCTCTCAACATATCTTTGAGATGGAATATGTAGGTCATGTTTGTCTGGGAACAAAAGACCTGTAGAAGGCTTCTGTTATGAATATGTATGACTTACTGGACAAGTCTGCTAAGAAATAGGTGTATACTGTGTTCCACACTTCTTTGTACTTGAATTATTTGAAGTAGAAAATATGATCAAGAATTAGCTTTTTAATTAAATATTAGGATAGCTATAAAGAAAAAACAAAAAAGCTTTTGTACAATAGCTTCCCTCCATCCCCTGACAGAATAAATTAGTATATAGCAAGAGGTAGGCTTGTGATTTCTAAGAATAAGACCAATTTAACTGTGATTTCTACAGCATCCTTCTTCTAATGAATATACTGAATATTTCAGAAAGTGGAGAAAAACAAATTGTGTCCTGGATCCTGAACCTTGCTGCCTTAAAATATTCCAGATGTAACTGAAATAAGGATCTAGTCTTTGTCATGCAAACTCTTCAAAGGTTTGGAGTAAATGACACTTTTTTAGGTTTGTGCAGTAATATACTACTATTAATTTATGAGAAGACTCAGTACCTCAGTGCTGGGTCCTGCACTTGGGCCACAACAACCCCCTGCAACGCTACAGGACTGGGGAAGAGTGGCTGGAAAGCTCCTTCCAGAAAGGGACCTGGGAGTGTTCGTTGACAGCCAGCTGAACATGAGCCAGCTTGTGCCCAGGTGGCCAAGAAGGCCAACAGCATCCTGACATGTATCAGCAATAGTGTGGCCAGCAGGGCCAGGGCAGTGATCATCCATCCCCCTGTACTGGGCACTGGTGAGGCTGCACCTCGAATACTGTGTTCAGTTCTGGGCCCGTCACTACAAGAAAGACATTGAGGTGCTGGAGTGGGTCCAGAGAAGGGCAGCAAAGCTGGTGAAGGGTCTGGAGCACAAGTGTTATGAGGAACTATTGAGGGAACTGGGGTTGTTTAGTCTGGAGAAGGCTAAGGGAGACCTTATCACTCTCTACAACTACCTGAAAGGATGGAATGAGGTGGGGGTTGGTCCTTTGTCCTAAGTAACAAGCAATAGGACAAAAGGAAACGGCCTCAAGTTGCACCAGGGGATGTTTTGGCTGGATATTAGGAAAAAATTCTTCACCTAAAGAGTTGTCAAGCAACAGGCTGCCCAGGGAAGTGGTGGAGTCACCATGCCTGGAGGTGTTTAAAAGATGTGTAGATGTGGTGTTTAAAGATGGAGGAGTTGTAATGTTCAAAGTTATGTTGAAAATGACAAACTACATAACGATTAAACTAATAGGTACATAATTCAATTAAACAATAAGCCCCAAACTGTTTAATTGTTAACCTCAGTTAATCCAGCATTAGAATGAATTTTGGGATTTCCAGAATAGTTAGGAAAGACGCTGATGAATGTATCTGTGGAATCTGTGTGCATCTCAGAATCAAGTGGCATAAAATTCCTTCATGTGCTGTGCTTACATTTGCTATTTTCAGCTTGTGATTGTAAGGTTTAAGACATGCTAAGCCTGTAACTCTAAGAATTATGGGCCTTTGAATCTGGGCCTGCAGGTACAGGTACATGGTACAGAATTAAATTATTCAGGTGGTAACATCTCTGATTTTTCAACTGCATCTAGCAGTAGCAACCCTGACCACAAGGGTTCAACATAAATTCTCTTAGTCCTACTCTTATCTAATAACAGTATTTTCTGTGACCTCTACTGTTCTGCTTACATCTTTGTTATGCACATGGAGATCCTCAAGAAACAGGTTTCCTGCGTATTAAGAGCCAGGTGTATAGTCGAAGTGTTGTTCTTTGTCCAGTTCTGTTTACATTATTCTTTTGTCTTAGCATTATTACTTAGCACTTAGGACTTCTGGTCAAGTACTTACTTATTTATCATTTTGTTTCTATTCTTGTTACAGTTGGAGATCAGTGGGCTTAAGTTCAATAATGAAAAAAATGGCCAGTGAAAGGTGGCACCTGTACTTTAAAAAATTTTAATATTTGGATATCTTTTAGAGGACTGGGGAAAAAGATATTTCTTTTCATTTTCCTTTTTACTCGGAGGAGTTTAAGTTAAACGGACACTGAAGACATAGAACTCCAAATAAAAGGTGTAAAATTGGTGATATTTGAATGTACAACACATAATCAAGTAATGTTTTATGGCTTTGTTGTAATTGAGGTACTTTGTGTATTTAAATAATCTTTTGTCCTTTGATAAACATTTGGCTGTTAGACAAATACTTGGCCACAGAGAGTCTTTCATCTCTGGTACTAATTGACTGGAATCCAGCAGGTCACAATAAATGGCAGACAACAAAGTGACCTCTGAATTCCAGCTTCCGAAGCAAGTTAGTTTGTCTTTTCAATTTAAAAAATCTGCATATAGTCATACTTAACAAAGAGAAAACTGAATGCATATCATACTGTGAATTAAAACTTGGATGACACGGTCCACAGACCATGTCCACTTTCTTGTAAAATAATTCCTATCCATCACTCCTTACAACTGTTTGCTGAAATTTATATACAGACCACCAAGTGTGTTCTTACAAGCAAGCATCATTGCAGAGACCAAGTGTTTGGGGAAACATCCTGAAGTATGAGAAAGGATGTCACTCATTAGAGAAAAATTGAGAGCATTCGAGCTCATAACTGAACAACCATTGATTGGACCTCAGCATGGTGATGAAAAGACCAAGTCTCTTGAGCCTCAGAGAGTCTTACAGAAAAGCAGTTTTGTGATATACTGGGAGCTTTGGAAAATAAATATAGTGGCTAGTGCACTAAAGTTCTATCATGCTGTACAAGACAATGAAAAAACAGATCTTCATTGATCAAGGATGGAAATGAGTAAATACATTATCTGTAAATGATAGTAATGTATAAATGACAACAATTTGACATGAGCACTGCAGTGAAATTTATTGTGTTACATTTCTGTTCATCATGGAAGAGAGACAAAATGATAATTTGATGTCATAATGGGAAGGACTCTATTTCACTTTCTTGCTCTGTGTGTCAAACCCATTTAGGGAGGGTAGCACTGTGAAAATAAGTGATAATTAAATAGTTGGTTTATTTCGTATTTGAAAGCAAGAGATGTACAGCAACATATGTGTCACACCTATGTGGAAGTAATAAGACAAAGCTGAACTGACAGTTGTTCATTAGCAAAACAGATTGACAAAGTAAAGCCTGCAGAATGCTTGCTACATTTGTATTTTATAGGGAGGGGAAATAAAACTGGTCCTTATTTTCATTTTCTACAGCTAAGTAATGCCAAGAAAAAAGGGTATAAAAATAACATTTGCAGTTTTCCCAGGTAAGGTATCTTTATCAACAACACCCAAACACAAAATCCCCATAGCATATCTCCAGTAAAAAATGAATGTAAATCAAGTGTTAGTGCAATCATGCAGGTTGTTTATAATTACCAAGTAGCAGAAGGTGCTTTTGACGTGGAAATCTATCACAAATTATATTGCTACCTGTTATAACTAAAGTGCTCTGATTAACGTAGCAAGATGGTAGAAATTAAGCAGGCTGTACTTAGACATTGATACAATAATAATAAAAAGCTCTGTGTTTTTGTTGAAGAGAAGTATCTTGGCAAATAGCAGTGGAAAATAAAAGCATTAGTAAGATGTTTTTTAGCCCAAGATTTGTTTCTAAACGTGACAAGTAAATCTTCTAAGGACACTGTGTCAGAGAAGTCAGAGCCTTGTATTGAATGCCAATATGAGCACAGTTCTGTGGTGAAAAACTAATGAGAGTGAATTTATGCAATTAATCTCTCTCCCTGTAGGTTACTCTTTTGACTCTAAAGAACTAGTTCTTTTAAATGCCTGTATGCCTAAGGAAAATTTTACTTTTTATGTGGTTCTGTATTTTGACACAATGGGAAAATATTTTGCCATGTTTATTTTTCATTCCATCTGTTTTCCTTTGTGTTTGCCTTTTTCTATTTTTATTTATTTTGTAATATTTTCTTCAGTTGTAATTAATGTTATCCTTCTTTGCATTTTTTTGTATAATTCCATTTGCAAATAATATTCCGTGAGTCTCGATCATGCTAAGGTATGTCATTAGAGTACAGGCTAATGTACTAGTTGATTTTTAAATTATAGCCTTCCTATGATTTTCCCTGTGACTTTTTAATGAGAAGGTAATGGCAAGTTTCACTTGTCCATTATCTATCTTTGCAGCTTTTAATTTTTAGCTATGTGGTCAGCTTTGGATAAAGACAGGCATCACTCGTATCTTGTCAGAAAAGTACTACTAGGAACTATCATTTTGGCAGCCTTTTTTTCTTTTTCCCCGAAGGTATAAACTGAAGAACAAAGGCAGCTAATTACAGCAGATTTTTCACCCAGTGTTATGCTTGATGCTTGGTTACACTAAGCAGTTCCTGAGTCAACAAGGACAGATACTATCATCTTAGATGTGTATTTTTGCATACTAAGTGATTTCGAATACCTAGTCATAGGGAACAACCTTTGATTAAAAGCTTGTTATTTTTCTTAAGGTTAAAGTAAGCAAAAGGGTAAATGAAACCTGGTTAATTTGAAAAAAATAATCCTGACATTGTCTGTCAGCTGAATAATTCAGTGGGTGAAACTAGGAGTGTATGAAATTTCACATCTACTTAAAAAATGAAACCATTCATGTGAAATTATGTATCATTAGAGTATGTTAACCTAGAGACTGGTTAGGATATTGGTGTCCATAGTTTCTGATTGATAGTGTTATTTGGAAACAAGCTGGGTGATATAACACCGGTTTCTTTTTGAAGAGTGCCATGAACCTCTCTGCCAATACGTGCAACCAGCTGTGTTGCCCTAGATTGAGGCGGCAGAAAGATCCACTGGCAACAGGCTGTTGCCACACAACAGTGTATTGCTTATTGCCTGTCTATCCTGAGCAACATATGTATTTCACCACGTAACAGAGGTCAGTGGAGAGATTTATTTAAAATGTGATGCATTGTATTGAAGAGTGCAAAATACTGGTACTTCTTATTCATGCTTGTTTCTATGAATCCCTTTAATTCTCTCTGCTTTTTTAGTAAATTGCTGCTTTAGATGTAGCATTTTGCTGACTTGGATGAAGAATTATGTAACCCACTGTAGAAAAATGTGGAAAATGATTCTTAGATCTATTTAAGATTTGTTCAAGTTCTTTTCTTGCCTTGCATTCAATGAGGGAAAGGACGTCATCTTCAGCCTCTGAACTGAATCAAATGGCTCCTCTTGGTCTACAGGTGCTGAAGGAAATGAGAGCCACTTCCAACTCTCAGTTCCTGGTTGTCTTAATTGCAGTAGGAAAAAGTTTACTTTGCTACTAGAAAGCAGGAGGCACTAATGAGCAAGACCCTTTGACTGCTGTGTATGACTTCTTTGTTGTAAAACTTTTGTTCAACCTTTATATGTTGATCTTCTGAAATCCCAGCCTTTTTTATTTTTTGTTCCTTTAACCTTTATATGTTGAGCATGACACCATATGGTATAGAATATCCCTTTGTTCAGTTGGGGTCAGCTGTCCTGGCTGTGTCCCCTCCCAACTTCTCACTGGTGGGGTGGGGGTGAGAAGCACAAAAGGCCTTGACTGTATGTAAGCACTGCTTAGCAACAACTAGAACATCCCTGAATGATCAACACTGTGTCCAGTGAAAATCCAAAACATAGCCCGTACTAGCTACTATTGACTCATCTTGGCCTGTGATGGATTGTAATTAGCATTTTCTACTCAAAAGGATGGTGGATCAGATTCTGATATATTTATCATGCTTATTAGCAGCTTATGCTAAAAAGAAGCAGCTACACTGAGTCCATGGAGACTGATGTGAGTAAGCTAGTATGAGATATGAAAGGAAAGGAACCTAGCCCACTAAAGATAAGAAGCAGCTGTAAGTAATACAATGATATGTCTGTGCCAGGCAGTTGAAGGCATTGTAGATTTCTGTTCACAATAAAAAATGTCGAAGAAGAAAATAACTTCCTAAAATGTTTAACTCCAAACTTTATTGCAGTGAAAGTAACAATGTCCAATTTTTACGGTCTCATGTGCTGTGAATCTGGCCACAAAGATGTCTCAGTTGCAAAATAATTAACAGGGCATATGACAAGTAAAGCACCTATACATTGTTGTTATGTAAGGATACCTAGCAGCCCAGTAATAAGGAGGTTCTTTGATTATTGACATGTATTCTTCTACCCAAATATAAATATGGATAATATGCAACTTCGAGGTTAATAATACTAACTTCTTTATGTCACACTGGATTACATAGTCTGTTTCTGCAGATGACAGTCAGAATGGCATGTCTGAAATGCTTCAGCATCCTCAAGAGCTTTGTTTGTCATAATCAGCTGGTTTTGCACAGCTGTACTTTACAACAGAGAAAAAGTCTGTTTAGGTTTACCTTTTCCAGAGGGTTTTTGCCAAGTGGCCGTGTGGGTGACTGGACATGAATGTTGAACTTATTAGTGAAGTTAAAATTTATTCGAACGACAAGTTACTTGTTTAGAAAGAAGGGAGACTTAACTACCAATAATTTTATATTAGGTGATTTAGAGGTATGATTCACTTATAAGAGGCGTTATACAGATAACTGTTGAATATGTGAAAGTATGAAAAAATAAATAAAATATGTAACAGCACAGAAAATACTTCCATGAATAATAGAAGGTTACTGTCAATTCATGATGAGCTTCTTTCTCCTATTATGCTATATATACAGTTTGTATTTTATATAATTTTTATTAATAGTTGTTGTTATTTATATTTTGTTATTATTTTAATTAAGGGTTGCTTCTGCATCACAGTCTTTAGTATTCCTGGTGGACTTTTCTTCTGTGAGTAGGCACTTTGAACCCAGCTGTTCTTTGGTATTGAAAACATTCTAGGTTCCATAGTAAAACTATACACAATGCCCAGTAATTACACAATGTGTTTATGTATTAGTTAATTATGAGCATTGGAATTTTAATTTATCAGTTAAAGCAAATGTTGCCTGTTTTGTGGTTTTGTCTTTCCATTTTGATGTTAAGGTATTGAAATAAGTATACTGAGTCCACACATCAATTTTAGTGATGTTAACTTCTGCTCTTTAGATTTTCAGTGACTGATGTTGCTAGTTGAGATCATCTACATATCTGATAGCTCAAGACATAAAGTGAAAGCAGTTTTTGCTTCTATTCAAGTTCCAGAAGTGAAAAGGTGCTGAAAGAAGGCTCCTGTGTCAATGCAGTGAGGGGGTACTAGATGGAAAGGGACTTCAGGCAGGCAGAACCACATTTATTTGGCTTGTCTTGTGCTTATATTTACGAGACATTTATTTTTGTGATAGGCTGCAATATGACTTCTAGAGGAAAATCTGTTTTTCCAATCATGTATGGAATCCTAAGCTTGAGGACTGTGTGTAGATGTGTGAAGCAACACATTGTACCACTGGAATGCAAAGGTTAGAGCCCACAGAAACAAAGCAAAGGTGAATTATTTTGTGCAAAGTTTTGCTGGGGTTTTTTTGGGGGTGGGGAGTGGGTTGGGTGTATGTGTGTGACAGAAGTTGTTGCTGAAGATTCTCCTGTGAGTTGAGGTACTGTGATTAGTTCTTGATGCTATCGTGGTCTCTTCAGAGATGAAGCGCAATCCGTTAGCGAGCTGCCTGGGTCAGCCCAAGTGATGCTCAGAGCCAGAGCAAAGCAAGGGGCAGCTAAAGGAAAGAAACCAGACAAATGGATTAGTTTGTTTAAAATGCACTGTGCTACCCAACAAGACTTAAAATCATTAACTGTGCATACAAATATTTAGTGCAAGTCAGAAAGCAACCAGCTGATCTACCAGTTTCCTCTTTAGAATGAGAGACTAAACAGTTCACTGCAGTATTTATGAATTTCTTATTACTGTTGTGTTATGTTACACAGTTGTTTTCTTGGTATGATGTGGTCGGACAGGTGCATATAACATTCTTCCCAAAGGAGTTTCATTGATGTGTCATAATCTGAAATTTCGTGGCATTATTTCTCTTTTGTCTTCCTCCCAGAATTTATATTGAAGGCCGAATTACATCTTCAATTATATTCTTCTAAATGACCTTGGTAAAACTGAATTCTCAGGAAATTTACCAACACAGACTGATTTTTCATGATATTCCAGTGGAATAGTTACAGGAACTGTGTGCTATCACAGTTTTGAAGAGATACCTGATGAGTATTTGCATGATGAAACACAAGATAGAAGAGATGACATGTTGGTGATACAGGATGTGTGGGAATAAGGAGAGGCATTTCAGCCTGGTCTGCATAATACAACATACAACCTGAGAAGCTTGTACTTATCATGGCCAGAAGGAGTCTTGGAAGGAGTTGTTTTGTTATTTTGTTGACTGGAGGGAGAATTTTAGCAAGAGAGATCTCTGAATATTTGCTAAAGGGCCAGAACTCTGTATGTGTAAATTCAGAAAACTCAGGGAGATCAAGAACCAAGACATTGTAGGCATTAAGTAATTCCTGCTGAGAAGTATTAATTCTAAAGGGTGCAATGCTATTTTCTTTGAAATAATCTGATTGGAAGGACGTGATAAGACATTTCGCTGATGCACAAAAATATGTATAGATGTTTAAACATATATTTCGTTGAATATAACCTTTCAAATATAAATTAATGTTGAATGTGTGGAAAAAATCTCATTAGTGTTTAGCAAGCTTGTAGGAAAAACGTTCTTCAATAAAGATAGTTCCTCTTCACTTACAGTAAGAAAAGAAATCAGTTTTTCTTAATGATGTGAGTACTTTGTAAATATAAACCATTAAAATAGAAGTACACAGACATTCTTTAAAGACACATTCATAAGAGATCTTGCCATAACTTTTCTATTCTGTTCTTTCTTTGTATAAACAGTCATGCAAGTTAAATGTGAACTTGAAAGAAGAATTCTGTCTTCAATTCATGTATGGTTATTTAGTGCAACATTTTGTGTTTTATTTATATGCTCTTCAGGGTAAATCACCATGAAATACCTGAACTTGGAATTTATTTATTTATTTATTTTTCCAAAAGCTGTAGAGCCAACCAGGTCAATGTAGACCATTCAGTGTATGAGCTAGTACTTTGCAGAGTGTGGGTGCTGGGAGTTAGAAAGTCAGGAGCTTGTAGTAACTAAAGTGAAGGTGGTATGTGCCATAGTGAAGAACGGATCATGTAAAAAGCCTAGAGAGCTGTAGTCAGGAAACAGATTTTGAAAAATTAATCTCGAATGACAGATTGCTAAAAGAAAGTAAGTTAGAGTTCAGAGTTCACTACACTGTCAGAAAATACAAAATATTTCTTTAGTCCAAGTGATGAAGGATGAAGATTGCATGGTTTTAGTAGAGAGTTTCTCAGCTACGATTGCCATTCATATGAATTAATTTCATGGGTCCGTAACTTCTATTATTTTGAGGTCAAAGCAGAGCTGCTCTGAATGCTGACCCAGTATATCCAAAGTGTATTTTCTATAGATATAAAAGAAGACATTTGAAACTTTGTATATTTAATGCTGTCTAGAAAGGATAAGCAATTATTAATTTATTACTGAAGCTACAGTGGATAATATATCACAGAAGTAATATTTGAAGCATAGAATACTTCAGGTGAGAAGGAATCATTAGATTCACTTCTCTGTTCAATTCAGAGCCAACCTCAAGGATGTGATGTAATAAATGAGTGTATAATTTGAAGAATTTTTTTTGTGGGTTTTTTAATTCTTCCTAAAAAAGAAGGAACTCTGACACACAAACTTGAAGGTGGTTAAGTCCTGAGAATTAGCCAGTATGATAGAATCAAAAGGAGAATGATGTATGGTCAGGGAGTGCAGCAATGCTGTTCTTTTGAGGGCAAGAGTCTATTGCGTGTCTTAGCGCTAGTGAAGGCAAAGTAAAACGAGAGATAGTTCAGTATATTAATATTTTCAATGCAAAAAATTGATGGTGCTGAGGGATGGAATACAAACATAAACTACCTAAAGTCTGAAGGGAGATGCAATAGTAGATGAAACAACAAGTAGTTTTGAAACTATTTTTTGTATGTGTATGCTTACTGGGGTTGAGATTAGAGCAGCTTTTTAGAGATAAAAATGGCAAAGTCTTTTTTTGCTAAACGTTTGCTGACAAATTGCCTAAGGTTTGGGGGTGGGGGTGGGGGTGTCATTTTTGCCATTGCAAAACTGTCATGTGCTACAATTTATTGGGGAAATACTAATTTCTAGACTAGACATGCACATTAATGGAGCAGGAAATTTAGCCTTTTTTAACTGGTAGCTTTTGTATTTTTCTGTAGTTATTTAAATAAAGGATGAGGAGAGGTGGGTCATAGTCAAGTTGAAAGTCTTTTATGGACATGTATGCATGAAATTATTAATGCAGGTGTCTGCGTGCCACAGCAATGCATGCATTGCAAATTAAGCTGCACAGGTGGAAGGTCTACTTCGGGGTTTGTACCTGTTTGTACCTGTTCCCCCAAGTAAGTTGTCTAACAAACTTGCACAAAAGGTACCTAGTTCAAACTCTTCTAGGTAAAAATCGGTCTTGTTTATATGACTATTTCACCTGAGTGTTTGAATCTACATTCTCAGTGTTGAGAAAAATATTTCCATGACCTACTTAAGATGTGTGCATTTACCAAGGGGGTGAGCACTGTTTCTGAAATATCTTTTACCTTTTCAATGTAAATGAAGCTGTACCTGGAGAAGTTTAAATAGTGAACAAATTATTGAACAACTGCTTTACTTCCTCTTTTGGGTTACCAGAAAAAAAGTAATTCTGCTATAGAAACATAGCTGTTCAACATATACTTTATTTACGCAGGATTTCAGCCTATGGTGTTGGTTTGTATGTTTTCACATGAGTGAGAGGGGATGTGGGGGTAGGTGTTAAATTGAACTACATCTATGACTGGTTACAGTTTGTTGTTCTCAGAACATGCCTGGCCAGGAAGTCATGTAATACCATTTTAATTTTCCTGAAAGGAGGAATTCAACTTTTTAAGCAGGGTTGTGTGCAGTGTAACTAGGTGGTTTTTATTGTTTGTCATGAAACATTCCTCTTCATACAAGAATCCTCAGTTTTCGTGAGAAGCTGTAATGATACAATAATCTTTCACTCAAAATGTTGTTAAAAAACCCTGCAAAATAAACCATCAGGAATTAAGTGCTAACATTAATTTTTTACAGAACTTTTTTCAACATTTACTGATGTAATTTGCATGAATCTTGTAATGGTTTATTTGTTGAGCTGTCTTCCATTGTCCAGTCAGTAGCCATACTGAAGAAAAATAGAGGAAGTGAAACTGCATGCACTCACAGTCACAAAAGGTAGAATTCAAATGACATAACTTTCTTCATCTTTTAATTTTGTTTTCCAGAATGACAAATCCCCAGGGCGTTCCACAAGTCGATCAAGTAGCATTTCAAAGGTGTGTGAAATCTATTTCCTTTGTGTAGAATTTAAAGAAAACAGAGTTTGTCAAATGTAATACAGTGCTTTATTCCATTTAACCACATATGTATATTCTAATGTTATACACATCAGATTTGAGGTTTTTGCTGCCTAACATGATGATTACCGTGTATACATCTTAAAGTATAAATATACAATTAGGAATTACTGTAATATGTATAATAATAAGCAATAAATGACAGTTGCACTTTATTCACCTGCTTTCCACAACTGCTTAATCATATATTAGCACTTTGGCTTAAGATAGAATTACTGCTGGATTTTTGTCCTCCCCAACCCAAATAATAACAACTGTAATGTGTAGAGCTATGAATGTGTCATCATTTTGGATTGAATTCCGAATTCCTTTTACAGGGATTTATGATTCACCGAAGCCAGAACTTTATATCTAGATGCTTTTTAGTTTCTAGGAAACAGAAGGGAAACTTTAAGAAAAGGCAAAATACGATTTGTACTGGAGTTCTTCAGTTTTAACCACCTTTTTTTCTGCATTTTTGGTTCAGGTGTGTCTGAAATCTATGCCAAAAAGCCAGGATATACAGGAGGTAAAAGATAAAAACTTAATAACTGTTTGAATCCCAGCCTAGGCTTCTGCTACTATGTATTATGTTTGTATCTAAAGATTAAATATTTTGCATTCAGTGCAAGCACAGTATCCTTAAGCCCCTTCCCCATAATATTATTGTCTGTGGGGTACACACTGTAAAACTGTTTTCTTCTCAGAGCCATAAAAAAATCCCAACTGTGATTTTTTAATTAAAGAAATGTTATGTTGTGTTATAGGTATATGTTACGTTCTGCTTTTTTACATTAAGAAGGAAAAAAATGCAGGAAAAAAAGGTGTAGAATATATTCAACCTCTTGTAGGATATGGCTGAATCTCTTCCTGATTTGTTGCCTATTTTTAAAAAGGATATACATATATACTTACAAGCTTGATCACAGTGAATTGTATGGTTTATTTTCACTAAGAGTTATAAATGCGTGACTAAGTTACAATTCCTATCAATCTATGTTGCTTTGATACTACTTTTTCTGCTTTTTCTGAGTCAGTTGCATGGGCTACACAGTGACAAAGCATAAATATATTCACTGACATGAGAAACATGGCAGTGTTTAGCATTTATTTTTAAGTGAATTCTGAAGAAATCAGTATAGATGCTTATTGGAAAGGAGTACTTGCACATTTTAAAGTAGTAAGTTAAAAAACAAGGGCTTCAGGCATGCACTTAATCTTTTTCTGATGTACAGCATCATTTATTCTTTTGGATAAATTTTTCTATGTGAAGCTGTCTGCCAGTAAAGCTTTTCAAATGCTGGAACAGATTTGAATGGAAATCCAGTTTCCAGTTTGACATCTGATTCAAAATGCTTTTTTTGTAAAACAGGAGGGTATATATGTGTGTATATACAGAAGAGCAAACACCTGACTTTTCAGGTTAGTATTACATGGCACGAAGTAATACTAACAAATATTGCACCTCAAAACAAGATTGGAAGCTTCTAGGTGATGTAAACTACATACCAAAGGCAAGCTTTGAGCTCTGTGCAGTGCCAAATCCTGCACACAATAAAAATTTCAATAAAAAGTAGAAAGTCTTTATCTAAAAACAGAAATTACAGTAATTGAAACATCATCTTTTACTGCCTTCATTTGCCAATATGAATAAGCTAAACCAGGTCAAATAAATAGTTACTTTTTAATAGTTACTGCGTATTGTGTGTGCCACCCTTGGTTGTATACGGAGCTCCTGCCCTAGAGCAGAGTAGATGCTCCCTGATATCACTGAATTTTGTACCACCCTATTTGTGAAAAGAAATCTAGCAAAGATTCTGCAGATAGAGATTCATATTTCATAATGCTCGTAAGTTGTTTATTCAGAGAGGACACCTGAGGTTTGCAGTGTATGCTTGGGCAATTTTACTTACTAGGCATGTTAACTCTGAATTACACAGTATTACAGATTAAACTGAATTGTTGAATATTGAATATGTGTTATCTAGACATAATGAGAAGGAATGGCTTTGGTTTGTTTGTTATTTACCAGAGGCCAGTTAGTATATACGTATTCAGTCTATAGATTTTAAAATCAAACATTCCCTAGAGGGACCAGGGTGGAAATCAACAATCCAATTTTACCACTAACTTTTGCTGTCTGTTGAGAGTGCAAGTTTCTGGTAAGAATTTCAGTAATAAACTATTTTAGGCTAATGAAAGGACAAAATTTAAAATATTTAAATATGATTTCAATATGAAATTATTTTTGAACTCTACCGTAATACATGTTACTAAGTAAAAACAATGGCTGGCCAATATGTTTCTGTATATGTACTAATTTAAAATTAAGCCATCTGGAATATTTACAAATGCTTTTCATGTAATTATAAAATTATGTAGCTCTACCCATGAATTTTTTTATTTTTTGTTTTTACATGTATAGTGGAATATTTTATCACTGTGGCAGGAGTAAGGCAAAATTCTACACTTTCATGCTGTTAACCTGACACAGGGCAGAATCAATTACTGTTTTATTTGTGGGCAAGAGTACATGAACAGTGAAAACTAAGTGTAGCAGGGCTATAGCTCCCACTGCCCCTGTAAGACACTATGCTTTACCCCACCTGCCCTTAGCCCTCCAGTGCCATACCTGCGCCATTTCAGTCAGTGGGGAGGAGGGAGAGCATTTGCTCAAACTAATTTGCTGATCCCTCTCTGGGTTCTTTTCCAGCTTATTACAGTGACCTTAAATATCCAGTTCTTAAGGTAGCCACTGAGTTAATTGCAGGTGTTTGAAAGTAATATAGCATTATTTTGTACTCTCATTCTTCCATACTGTGCCCAATTCTGTCTGCCTGTTTCCTGGTACTCCTGACTGACAGCCAGGGAATGTCCATCTACGACATTCATTCATTCACTTCAGCCTATACATCAATAAAACTGCCTTGAGAATCCAAGAGCAACTACTTCAGTTGGTTTTCCAAGCAGAGGCAATTAGGAAAATGTATCTGTGTCTGATTTCTGCTGCCTTACCAGTAATAACATAGATTTTTCCTGTAGAATCAGTAAATCAATAAACAGGTCTTCTTTGCCTTCTGCTCTGCTAGCACTGGGAGTAATAGCTCATACTTGGGACTGACCTGCATTTCATAGTATCTCATAGTGACAAAGTGGAGCCTTGGTTGCTAACTATGGCTTTCAAAACCTATCTATTGTAATACATATAAATAAATACATAGAAGTATTGAAAATATGAGTTTTGAACCAGCCTTGCTGTTTTCTAGTTATTATCATACTTTTAACTGTTAGACTTTCACACCCGTTTTCCATGGTGTAGGAGAGACAACTTTATTATTTTTTCTAAATGATAGTCTTGTGCAGTGTTCTGGATTTCAGAATTAATATCATCTTATCTGGGTGTGTTTAAAATCTAATAAATTAAAAACTTGACCTTGTTCATAACCTATTTTCCACTGCTTAGTTCTGTGCACTATAGATTTTTTTTGTTAAACTTGTTATGTCTTCCTAAAAATGTGTGTAATTTATGAGGAAAGCTAGTCTGAGAAGGATCGGGTGGATTCATTTCTTTCTGTTATGGTTAATCAGTGGAACAAATTGTGTGTTCAAATTACCGTAGAGGTTATGCTTATATGTGTTTCTGAAGCTGCATGGTTATGTTAAAATGGTTTCTGGAAGAAACATTTCTAACACATTGTAATTATCTTTCTGCATGTTAATTATGCTTCAAGAGCTCCTTAGAGAAGGATGCTCTCTCAGCAGTAAGACTTGAAATTCTCTTATGGTAACTTTGGCCTTATTTTTCAGTGCAGAGAAACTCAGGCTTCGAGTAAATTGCCTGATTTCTGTTTTGGCTCAATTGCTTCCAAAAAGCCTGGAGCAGGTGTTAGAACACTTTTTGTTTACAAGTCTCTGAAGCATCCATCTAATAAAATTCCGTTGAGTAACATTAGGCAGAGTTGGGGGGATTGTTTTGGAATATTCTATGTGATAATATTCATTGGTCTAATTTAGAAATATGAAAAATGACAGAGAAAAGAAAGAAGGAAATAATTGATTTTACTATATCTTTATGCAATTTCTGTACTCATTTCTTGTGTCAGGTTCGACTCCTTTTGGTAAGATACAAATCAAAAGCAAAAGACACCGGCATGTCAAGATAGTGCCACTAATTTTTTTAGATGAAAAATTTATTGTTGCCAGTGATTGATTGTTGATTTGAGGTACTCAATTTGTGATTTCAAAATATATTTCACAAACTGAATATTAATTTATGCAGTATGTAATACAATGTTTTATCCTTCTGAATCATAAAATTCCATTTAATCTCTTCCAATAAACTGAACCTTCTTTCACATGGGTTTTGATATTCTCTTAATTTTCATCCTCTCCCAGTATGAGGTGAATATATGGAGCCCTGTATCACAATTTGGGTGATTTACACAACATAAAGCAGAACTCAGTATTATACACTATGCATTTTTTTAATGGGTAGAGATACCACCATGTCTTTGGCAATGATATCAACAGAGAATGCATAATATCATCTGTCTGAATTATTGTAAGCACAAATGATAGGTTTTATGGTGGAAAAAGCATAAAGGAACTTACTTAGAATGTTCTTTTAAAAGAAATTCATATCATCAGCTTTCATAGCCTGAGAAAGGATTGCAGCATCTCCAAGACACCTTTTGTATGAATCCGAAAGGGCAGTTGCATGACCCTTTGCATTTTGCTACAGGGGACTGCAGTGCTATAAGTTGATTCATGTTTGTTATTCTTATTGGTCTTTTCCTATTACAGTTCTCTTCCAGGCTGATAGGTTTTGTGGTTTCGGTTTGTGGTTTTTTTGTTTTCAAAGAAAGAACCACGTAGCTTTTAGATTACCGTAGTGAGCAACTGAGAGAAAACTTTAGAGCTTTCAAAACAGAAAATAAACCAAGAAAAAAATAAGTCCTTGCTCTTGTAAACTGTAAAATGTCAGCCTTTGAAACTGCTGTTACAGTGAATAATACCATATATACAAAACCAGTATTAAAATACAAGTGTAAATGTTACATTACTCATCTAAATGATTCTTGCTCATAAAAAGAATCATTAATATCAAAGGTGAAGACTAACCAGGCACTTCACTCTCATTTGCTATAAAAAAACAACAGCACAAAGTAAACAAGTTCATGAAAAGTGTTTGGTTTATCAAAACATAAAGCTGGGAAAGGCAAAAAAATAGAACTAGATACAATGGCATAATAACTATTGCTGCACTTTTTTTCTCCTAAGTGTAAAAGTTTGTTTTCTTTGTCTAGTGAATACCTTGTGGCTTGTTCCTACAATTTATTAGTTATTTACAGTAAGTAAGTTTAACAAAAAGCATCTAAGTGTCTAATTTATCTAAGTCTGCCTGAAATTTAAACTTCTAAATAAAATTGCATTAAATCTATCTCAGTTCCAGGTGACAACCATTAGAAAACAATACATTTTCAATTTATTCTTGGATACACTTGACCTATTTTAAACTTGGGTTGTAATGAGAGGAAATACATACAAAATACAATTTTATATCTACAACAATACATATAATTATACATATTCTGTTTTACTAAATCACAATTCTTACCAACAGTGTATTCTAAGTATATCTAAATGTGCCACAATGACACATCCAGACAAAATGGCATATATGTTTGAAATGTGTTAAATACCACAAACTTTGTATTTATACAAGCTTACTTAGCATGTAATGCCCATATAGAAATTCCATTTTTTTAAAGACATTGTGTTGTCACAGATTTCAGTCCTATCCTATGATATGCAATACCATACAGGAGAAGCAGCTTTGATTTGTTTTTCGGTAAACATGATATGTAACTTATTACATCTCCTTATTATTCAGTTTTCAATAAAAACTATGATCTGTAACATACCAGCTCCGTATATACTCCTGGAAATTTTTATATGGCATTTATTTTTTTGCCGTGCCACTCAGAAGCACATTTCAAGTGTTTGTCCTAAAAAGAATGAAATTAAGAAAACTGTATTTCTACAGTGATTGGATATGGTGTCTCACATTTTTTTGTAATGATGCATTGTCAGGGTTTCACTGTCTTTTAGCTTAGTCATTTCAATATTTCTTCAGCTCTTTTGCTGGTTTTGTGCTGTAAACACAGAAGGATTAGGTTTCTCTCATCCTTAGAACTGGAATAAATAGGCATCAAATACACGACAGAGTTGTTCAAATATAATAATGATATCCTCACAGATGGGATTTTATCCAGTCTGTCTCCTGCATAGCCCAAACAAAGTATACTGTGAGTGTATGCACTCACATACATTGCTTATGGCACACACATAGATGGCAGGAGTGGCAGGAGAATGGCAGGAATGTCATATGATTGAAAGCTGCTTGGTTTATAGAAACATTGTGAGGCTTTAAGTCTTGCAGATAGAGGGATATGTGAAAACAGATGCCCTCTTTGGAGGAGAAAGTCTAAATTATGTTCTCTCAATACTGATACTGACTGCCTTTAGAACTAACATACTGTTATCCAGTACCAAAGAAAATGCATGTTTTGTGTTTCACCTTTCCTGCAGGCTAAATTTGGATTTAGCTTCTTCCAGACAGTCAAAAGCTGCTGGTCTTAGGTCTCTTCACCTTTTGTATCAAGACCAGCACATCCTTTGTTTCAAGTGCCTACATCTCTGTAATTTTTTTAAGAACTGCAAAACGTTTTTACTAAGAAAGTGATAATACCTAGAAAGATGCATCTTTGAAGAGAATCTTGAATCAAAAATATTGCATTGCTGCGGTACAAACTTTTACAAACTGTAATCCATCTGTTAATTCAAAGTTTAGCTAGCAGTGCTTCTACATCTAGAGAAATAGTGGATTTTTTTACTGGAACTTGTACCTTTAAAATAAAGATTAACATAGATCAGTAAAGAGAAAAGAAATCCAAAAGTTTATCAAATCTACAAATCAAAGTTGTAATTGCCTTTCATTTTTTAAATAGTAGGATAGATTTGCCACTTGCTATTTTGATTTTACTTCGATGGAAAGTAAACCTGCTTTAGTGATTTAGATCTCAAACCATTTTATAACAGAATAATACTTTCAAAAGTGCTGAATGGTATTGCTCAGCAGAATCATAAGGATATTTCCTTTCTGTCCTTTGTATTACTTTTCCCTTTATTCCTTCTTTTCAGAAGCAAGGGGAAGGAGGACAGAAGAGAAAGAAAAAGTCTGGGGAAGAAACATGCAAGGAATAATTAAAAAAAAAAAATATGTGAAAGAAAATGTAACATAAATTGAGTTACCAATTAATTTACTGTTGCTGTAAAGCTGTCAATCAGATTATAAGAACTTTGAGCACAAAGCAGGAACTCTGTCATAAAGAACCAAAAAAATAAAAAACAAACAAAAACAACCAAGAAAAACCTCAAAAAACAACAACAAAAAAACACACCAAGAACCCTCCTTTAACCAAACCCCTTTGCATATGTTTCAGTTGCCATCAAGACACACTTTATAAATACACCTGGCTTGGCTCATTTCTACTGTGTTTTTGATCTTTTTAGACCTGAGAAACTATCCAAATAAAAGTTTATAAAGATAGATGTTTTCCATAAAAAGTTGCATTGTTTACAAAGCAGAGTTTTTCAGATGAAAATACACAGACTGGATCTCCTGCTGAGCTTATTGCCAGGCAAAATGCTCTAATCTTCTAAGGTATCCATTCCTTGGTGTGCCATTATTTTAATAGGATAGTTTCAGCTTTTTAACTGTACTGGCTGGTGAGATCTGGAGGATTCTGTGGTGCGTCACTGCCAATAAAGCCTACTTAGTAGGAGAATAAAAGCATTATTCATGTTCCCTGTCTGCCCTATTATCCCTCAATTTTCTGCACCTTTCTACTTAAGCAGTATTGTAAGCTGAGCAGCTTTTAGAAATGCCTCTGGCCTTCCTTATTCAGCATTAGAGAAGCGTTAGAGGATTCATTAGCCTTTCTGGTAACATCTGTGAGGCCATTTTTTATGAGCTGTCCTTTACATCTGGTTTGTTAGTTTAAAGCTGAACTCCATATATGAATGCTTTGCATTTGTGGAATGTGTTTTTACTCAGCTTTTCGGTTAGGTCAAAGTAGAGCCCTTCTCTCTTTTTAAGAAAAGCACAACTTTACTTGTACTTGGACTAGTTTTAACAAGCAGCATTAAGCAATATTCAGTGAGGATTCTAATTTCTAGTTATTATCTGGAATATTCTGTAAGATTCTGAACACCAATGTAAAGGCAATCTTGATTTGAAATTCTTACTATTTTCATCAGTTGAATTTCATTCTGTCCCCCATTTCTGTCTTTGCTGCAGTCTTTTAACATGGACACGTGTGTGATACTGAAGTCTGCTTGTGTCAGATAAATGATTATCATCTTGCTTGTCCTGAAAACTTTGTATTTACAAGTATTCTGTTTGAAAAGCATAATATCAACTCCTGTTGAACATATCAAAAGTAATTATGGATAAGTGCCCTGTCATGTCTGTTAATTGAATTGCATATCCTTGACAAGAAGGTTCATCAAAACTGGCCAAGAGAGCAGAAGATGGTGACAGGGGAATCTCTCTTAACTAACAATGTTTTTGAAATGCCAAACTTAATCAGCTGGAGTTGGCATTATCCCTCACACCTCTTTCTTGTGTCAGTGGCATAGAGAAATGAGCTGCCTTGCTTATAAATGAATTGTTAAACAGCTTTATTTTGAATTGCCATGTTTAATTATGCTGCTGATATAATTTGCTATGATAGAATTAGTACAATGCTAGTTTAGTTTTCCCATTCAGATGAACTGTGCAATATAGCTGTCTGAAGTAGTCATACATTCAAGGAATATTGTTGTTTTAAAAAATCCTTATTCTGCCTGCTAAGTGGAATTGAGTCCACAGCAGCACTCTGATTCCTCTACTCAATAAATACAGTATCTCAAAATATTCGGTGTGCTAAATAGCAGTATAACAGTGGGATAGCAATTATAGCAATAAGATCTGTGTGCTTGATACTGTTTCCGACATCTGTTGCATATAAATTCCCAAAAAAGCTGGACTGATATGATGTGAGCAGAATATATTCATATGATCATGTTTTGGTTTTTCAGATATGACTTTAAAATAAACTTGATACCACTTAATAGATTTTGTATTTTGTTACTAAAACTAGCCGTAAAGATGATTAAAAATGAAAGAAAGCTTATATTATGATCAGGGATGATGGATCAGTGTTGTGTGGCATCACACTACTGCAGAGACTCCAAGGTAACACCGACTGAACAAACATGGAACTTGTTCAGTTCTTGGTTAGGTTCATCAGCCCAGTCTGCTGCTCAGAGGAAGCAAAATGCAGCACTGATAAAACTGTATCCCTTCTAGGATCTAACCTGGAACTTCCATATAGCTGTATGCTGTGCTCTGTAAACACAACACCTGACTAAATGCTACTTTAGGTGTCTTCACGGTGAGACTGAACTTAAGAAAATAAGTATTTAAAAAATAAATAAATAAATTTGTTTGGGATGTATAACTTGTAGGCGAGATGGCTAAGAGGGAATATTACTGAAAGAAATGAGGTAAGCCCAGAACCAGTGCTGGCAGCAGAAAGCAGGTGCAGTTTATGCTGTCAGAACATGGGCAGGATGACAAAGCAAAGTGGTTTTGGGGTAAAGGTCTGAAACAAGCTTCCAGCTGAGTTGGAATTTGCAAGTTTTTAAGAACAGCTTGACGAACTGTGAATTAGTATATTCATATGGTATGTGGTAGCAGGAACAGACCTGATGTTAACAGGTCCTTCCACTCCTATTTCATTTACAGAGATAAGACGGGAATTATTTACAAAATAAGGCCCTCCGCTAACTGGGAGGTCCATAACTAAACATCAGATAATGAATATCAGGAGCACGAACTTTCCTGGTTTTAGAAATCACTTCATCAGTTCATCTTCATTTCCCCAACACTGGACGTGTTAAAGATTTAGCCAGACGGGTTACTGGGCCATCTTGTCTAGACTGTGCTTTTGCCAAGAAAGGTGGGACCAGATGCTCCTTGATGTCCCTTCCTAATTGGTATTCTATGCATCTAGGATTTAACCATTAAAAGCTACTTTAGAGTAGATAAAAATCAAAATTTGTATTTAAAAGTTGTAGAAATCTATTCAATGAAACTTGCTCACAGATAAGGATCTGAATTATCTTGTGCATAACTTGGCATGTTGGAGTTTTCTTGCTTTGTTTTTGAAGACTGAAGTGGTGCATAGGCTTTTTGCCTGCCCAAATGTCAGGTTTGCTCCAATAGGCATTAGACAAACAAGCAAAAAGTATTCTTTTTTCTGTTTTTTTAAAAAAAATTGATGTAAATTATTTTAGAAGGAAATAAACCTTCCTCTGAGTTATGTGCAACTAAACATAACATCATTATGCCAGTGCAGGGGAACTAGCAAGTAAATTTGACTGAGCAAGGCTGAAACAGTCCAGACCTCTTTACAGCTGAGAGCGAAATGTAGGATTTAAGCAATCAAACTGGTAATGTAATTTTTATTTAAAAATAATTAGATTTCCACCTGTCTCCAGTCCCAAATAGTAAGTGTAAAAGCTTTTAAAGGAATTTGTTTTAATTTTTGGCTTGATTTCAGTCCTCTGAAGTAATGTCTAGCTGACTTCCTACCTTAATAGCTGTTGAAAGTTTCTTGAACTTGTGCAGACCTACTGTGCAGTTACTGGACCAGCTTAGTCATTCTTCTTATTCTTTCAAAGGGTATAATAAATGCTTGTGGTAAGGTGTTATAAAACTTGTGTTTACAGCGTGGGGATGACCTGACCACTTAAGATTGAGCTGAACCCCTGTAGTACACAGATCCTGAAAGAAGCAATGGTAAGAGTCCTGCAGCTGTCAGGGGAAAAAGAAATGGAAGCTAGGCACAAAGGATGGATTTGGGAGTCCACATTTTACTATAGGGCTGGATTTTTTTATCAGTCCTTCACCTGCAGTTTAGTCTGGAGGAATGTGTTTTCACACAGCAGCAGCATGTAGCCCAACAATGTGGCTTGTGCTGATGTCTACATCTTTCCTCATTAAGTAGCTTAATTTGTGCCTAATCACTTAAAACTAATCTCAGAGGCTGAAGTGATTATATACCCAACCATACATGTACCATCTGTTTCTAATATGTATGTAAGAAAAAATCATATTCCTTCATGGTACATGCAATTGAAATGTTGCTTTTGTAGAAGAAGAGATATTAAATACAATTTCTGTCACTGATACTTGTTCTTTTTTCCAGCATTAGACTGCATGTAGACATACTAAAGTTCCTTCTCTGTCTGGTGGGTTCAGGCATTGAAATACCATTTGAACATAAGGATTGTGTCCAAAAATGCTATCGATTTAATTTCTTGTGTTGGCTTAGTTATCATACCTCTGAGTTTCATTTCATGGAACTAGTAGTAAAGAATTAGTAATATTTTTGGTGTTGTGATATTAATCAAGAGGTAAAAAGTATTACTTGAATTCCGAAAGCTGTAAGATTGTTTTCATGCAAAAGCACCATTCTTAAGTGTCAGATGATATCCCATTAAAAACAAAAATGCATGTATAGGTGACTGGTGTTTCCAAAAGATCCATGCATGAAATACAATGGGCGGAACCCTGGATAAAAGTGAAGTGTCAGCAGGTACTTGCTGTATTTATTTATTTTTACTTGTACTATTAATTTTAAAACTGACACCACAAAAATGTCTGTGAGAGAAATAATTTTTATTATGGACTCTACACATGACTGAATTTGATTTACTAGTAAAAAAGCTTAGAGTGACAGCCTTTACATCTTTTTATTATTTGTACTTTGTATGAATGCTTAACAGTCATTCTTCCCTTGCATCTGGTGTGTTATCTTGTGTAATTCTTAGGCTTATAGCATTTTGTCTCCATTTGGTAGTGGTGCTCATAATGGGGTAGGGTTGCATACTAAAAGATACTGTTATTATCAGCTGAAGAAAAGTTATAGCCTCAAGAATTATTTGTATGGAACGTTCTTCCCACAATATTGTACATCATGAGTGATCCTGAATCCCAAAGCCCTTGGTTGAAATTTGGATTCCATACAGCTATGCTGCCAGTAGATTGCAAGGCAGATTGAAGTGGTTTGCTGTTAACACCATCAGAATGTGTTTTCAGTGGAAGTATTGAGCAACTGAGCCTACAATTTGTAGCAACAACCTTACAAGCAAAATGTCACATGTGTTTTATATCTCTCCTGCTGTTTGAGAATATGATCAGCTCTGTAGAGATGTAGTCTGCACTTTGGTCTTCTCAGGCTCATCAGTTTAATATTTTTCAGCTCTTCTAGAAGATCTGATTGCCTTGAAAACCTTTTAAAACACACTTTAATTTTTGTGCTGTTCTGTCAGTCCACTCAACATAGGTTAGTTTTGTTCTCTTCATCACTCAGCATAATTTAAATGCACTTCACTCCATTTTGAAAGGAATCATCATGGTTGTTTGATTGCATGAAATAAAAACGTCGTTTCCCATCAGACATTCAAAACCCAAATGAAAATTTAAATGTTGAAAGCTGCTTCCTCAAACAGTGACAAAAAGTAGTCATGAGCGAATGAGAGCTGAAGCACTTCAGTCATATTTAGTTCCACAAATAGGTTTCACTTTTGGTCAGGCTTCCTGTATTTTGTGAGCTTGCATGTGTTCAGCAATGCGCTATGAACAGCAGCAACAGTTACTTTAATTTTTTATTCATGTGGCAAAGCAGTAAAATATCTGTAATGTATTTCATGGAAAAAGATTCCAAACTGTCTAACTTCTTTCAACAGGCAAGCAGTCCTACAACAGGAACAGCTCCCAGGAGTCAGTCACGGTTGTCTGTCTGCCCTTCCACTCAGGACATTTGTAGGTATGTGCTGAGAAAAATATACTCTAATCTGGTTGATACTTGTTAGTTAGTTTTATTAAATTATATGTAGCTCTTGCTTCTGCGTAACACTACTCATAATTTACATAGACTTTAATTTTCTTTTGATCTCTTTTTGTTTTGGTTGTGTTTTTGCTTTTCAGTCTCATGTTTTTCTATTAAAATTTATGTTTGCATTTTCATCTTTTTTTTTGTGATTTCTCTCCTTCCACCCACCCTTACCATTTCCATCCCTTTCCTTTGCTTACTGCTTTGTCTAGATCTACTACCTTGCATGATTTGTCAGAAGATGAGCTTGAGCATGCAACCCCTGTCATGGTGTTGACCCCTTCTAACAGGGAGTCTGGTAAGAAACAAGTAAAACGAAGGTTTAGGCGGAAAAGAGAGACTGGAGACAATGGTGAGCATACGGAAAAGCAAGGAAAAGGGAAAGACTGTAAATTGCATCCTGAGCCTGTGAGGTCCAGTTGGAATGCATCTGATTCATCATCATCTTCGGATGAGAGTCAGTGGGCTCAGGCTAGGAGGAGAGCAAGAGAAAAGGCCAGAATACCCAGGAGAGGGAGAAGGAATACTAGATCATGCATTAACCAGGATGGGTCCTCAAGCAATAACGCTGTTGAACTTGTCACTTTGGGGACAGTGGGGAAAAACAAGCAAGAGGTATCTGACCCTGAGAATCCTACTTTAAATCACCGCCGAAGAAGGGTTCCAAGGCTAAAGGAATCACAGTCTTCAGTGTCATCTCAGGAAGCAAGGATTTCCTCAAGAAAATGCGGGAAAAGCAAAGGAAAGAGCTACTACAGAGATCAGCACCCTGCATCTTTCCTTAGACACAGTAAAGATTTGAAGGACTGTTTTGCAGAGGCAGGCTCTGGGAGTGATGCTCTGGCAGTCCCTGATAATGGAGCACCTGCTGGGACAGGGCCCAGTGTGACTGATGCGGTTCAGAAGCCTCCAGTGTTGTATGATGACTTGTCTGATGATTTAGAAGTATGCAGGTTAGTCCTTAATAAGAAAGATTTAACATTCTTAAGAGGAGTTTCACACTGCCATGTATTGAGTGCCCTTCTCTTGACTGCTTTCTGTCACTGTTTCTCGCTAATAAATTGCTAAGCAGACCACAAGAAATAACACAGAAGCCTTTGCTACAGAGAAGTTAGTGTATCTCAAGCTGAAGATATACTTCCCTAATTTAAAACCAGTAATCCTACAAGCGAACTAAATTTTTTCTGTGCTCCATTTTTCTTCAGGAAGATAGACACTCTGTGTCCTGTGGCAGAGTATTACTATGTTTTAAATCTCCAGCCAGAGGCAAAGAATGAGGCAGAGTTCCAGATAGCTCAGTACAATGGGATATGGAGTTTTTCCTCTTTAGGCGATCAGTTCAAATCCAGCTTTGGTCCCACTTTGTCATTTTTCATTGACTTACATGGAATAAATTTATGGTCTTGATTCAGTGTCCTCTAGAACTGCCATTATCACAGCAAGCTGATGGTTGGTGCCTACAAAACACTCTTTCCAGTAAGGCATAAGTTGTACAAGACTTTGCACTGCTGAGCAGCTCTGCACTGTGAATGTGTAGAGGCTCTTAGTTTGATACCCATGACGAGGATTAGAATGATACAAAGGATGAGTGGGCAGAATAAGCATTAAAATAGGGTTTGGAAAAGAAAAGGCAGCACCAGCAATTCTCTTTGGTTCTGAAGTTCAAGCTTCTGACATTCTGATACCCCTGGCATGATGCATGCAATCAGAAGGTGGTATTTTCCTCTGGAAATGAGAGAGCAAGCTGGCCCATTCTGAGCAAAAGTCTAAATTTGGACAGCTGGGTGGTCTTGAGTTACTTAATGTAGTGGTAAATGAAAATGCGCCATCCCGTAAGTTTAACAGAACAGAAACAAGGGGTTTTTGGGGTTGTTGGTTTGGTTTTTTTTTTTCCCTCTCCAAACTTGTGAGGCAGCATTCACTTTCATCTACAAAGTATAAAAAGAGGATCAGGCTTAGTTTCTTTATAATGGTAACCCAAAACTTCTCACTTACCTTTGCTGGGAAGAAATTTGCATTGAAATGTAAACACAGTCAGAATGAGGAAGTTCACAATGCCACATCATGCAGTTTCACAGTATATTTCAACCTAGTAACGCACTACAAATATCCTAGTTTTAAAAAGGAAAAAGATGACATGTAGGCATGGTTCCCTTTCACAGCAGTAGATACAAGCCATAGCTAATACAGCTAGGGCTATGCACTCCTTGTAACACTTGCCAAGCAAGAAGGGACATTTCAGTTGTCTGACCATTGTCAGTCATAATAATTTAAGACTCTTCAGACTAAAGTCCTGCTGTATTTGCACATCAGTTTGTTTATCAGGATCATACTGCTGGCTTAGGACCTCTTCATCTTACACAAATACAAAGAAACAGCAGCAGTGGTAACAGTGTTATACATTTTTTAAGCACTTCAAGTATGTCTACATGGCATGATGCAGAGATGTGCACAGATAACTACTTTAGCAATTTCAGAGTTGTCTTAAATTTCTGAATCACCAAGCCTGCATATGTTCAAGATTCAGAGTAAGAGGCACTGAGTAATAGGCACAGTATGTATATAATAGGGCCATTTAATGATTATTAAGAATATGAGCTACCCAAAATCTGAAATAAATTATCTCAGCATGGGTCTTTATAAGGGCTTAACTATACAGTGTTAATAAAAAAGAGAAAGTAAAGTCAAAGTTTTGTAATTGTTTCATGTAGGTTAATCCTAATAGTTCCGAAAGTCCCCAGACTTAGACTTTGCTTTCAGATGGAAAGTGGACTCTAGTCTTTTATATCTTCTCAACCCATTTGATTTTATTATAAATATTCAGGCACTTTTTGTAAGACTTGAAGCTTAGTTCAAGGGTAGACTTTCTGGATGTGCGTGCAAACTTTTCTACTAGGCTCTTTTTCAGAAGAGGAAGGTTGAAAATGTTTGAGAGGTATGTGTCCCTATGCTCACTATCAGTGGAGATGCTCTTTGAACAACTAGAATTAAACTCAACACAGTTGGTAACTTGGCCTGTTGTGCAAAATTTGTCAAGAAAGTCATAACTCATTTTTCTTCATGTCAGGGATAATGATTTTTTGTTGTTGTTGCCATTAGTAGGTGTATCACAGCAATGATAATACATCTAGTAAAAACATTTTAAAAATCAAAAGCATGTTATTTTTTCATAATTGCTAGGTTATCTCAGTTTGCAGACAGCGAAAGAAAAAGGACATGTTTTTACTACTGATTCAGTATAGAGGGTAGTTTCTGGTTTTCAGGACAGGTCCATGCACTTAATTGGCTCGTGATCTGTGGTATATTTTTCTTCAGATGACAATCTTGCATCTGAAGCAAAAAAAGAATTAAATTTCAACACAGATGTGCACATATACAGTAAACATTTTTCTGCACAAGAAATAGAAAAAGGAGATTTTTTGTTATGTTTAGTCTAAGACTGGATTAACACAGCTGGTTGCGATGTAGAAAATTTGTTTTCTAGACATGCATTTCTTCAAGCTTTTCATCCTAGGTATTCATATCTTCTAGTTGATGTGACCAAGCAGGCTGAGAGGAATGGCTCTTGCCTAGATGGGATTGTGTGGAAATAGCAGAGGAACAGGGATCTCAAACATCTCCTGGTTCCAGTTATTTTGTCTTTAAGTGTTTGGGTAGGCGATTTTTTTCCATTGCTTCCTCATGAATTACTGGCAGTGAAACGCATTTATATGCACACAGAAGAGAATAAACTGTTTCCTCAGTGTGCATTTAGCTGTATGAGCAGGAATGTGACAGGGCACACCCAATTCTAGCATAAGCATGTATCAGATATAGTACCATGGCACAACATATACTTCAGCTAGTTTAACGTAGACCTCTTGGTCACTTCAAGTCAGACATTTCCCCTTCTAGTGTCATTGTTTCTCTGTTTCCAAAATGATGAAACAATGACATCAATGATGACCTTTACAATCTCTTCCTTGAACATACTCCTTCCTTCTATAGTCCATTAGAAGGCAAGCTTTCTGCTTCTGGGATTAGGGATGCATACATAAGTTCTGACCATGCTAAGTTGTTGAGATAGGCTTCCTAAATAATACAGTTGGATCACCCTTTCCTAAGTTGCCCTTTGTCTGAGATTTTCTTTTCGTGTACCTTATTCTGGAATTTTCCATGTGGCTTGAGACACAACTTCAGAAATAGCTTGCTTTGGTCTGCATGAGGGTAATCTCCCTGAAGGGAAAATCTGTGTGTGGGACACAATAAAGTGAATGGATTGTGAGGATTTAGTCCCATGGATTTTCATGTGGGAATTACTAAGGAAAAAAAATTGGTTAGTCGATATTATCATTAGTGTATCATTAAGTGCTTTGTATATTGCTTCTGAATTAATCTTACGGTATTTTTATTATTTACAATGAGAGAACAGAAATATATTTTGTTTGACTACTTATGCTTTTGGTGTGAAATATTTTTATAGTACTGATGTAGTCCTTTCAGTAATAACACCAAACTGTAATTAGCTGAAAGAAACCACATACACTTAAATAAAGTGAGTTCCTCACTGTGAAAAAGATGCTTAGAAGAAGTAGAATTTTGATTTTGTTGAATCATAGAATACCAGGTTGGAAGGGAGCTCAAGGACCATCTGGTCCAACCATGACCTAGACTAGATGTCCCAGCACCCTGTCCAGCCAGATCTTAAAAGTGCCCAGTGTTGGGGAATCCACCACTTCCCTGGGGGGATTATTCCAATGGCTGATTGCTCTCATTGTAAAAAATTTTTCCCCTTGTGCCTGGTTGGAATGTCCCCAGGAGTAAGTTGTGCCCATTAGCCTTTGTCTTTTCCATGTGACTCTCGATAAAAAGGGAATCTCCATCTTCTTCGTAGCCACCCTGTAAACACTGGAACATGGTGATAAGGTCTCCCGTAAGCCTTCTTTTCTCAAGGCTGAACAACCCCAGCTCTCTCAGCCTTTCTTCATACAGCAGGCTTCCTAGTCCTTCTTTGACCTTCCAACCTTCTTTGGACCCTTTCCAACATGTCCACATCTTCTTTGTATAGCAGGGACCAAAACTGGACACAGTATTCCTGATGTGGCCTGACAAGTGCTGAGTAGAGTGGGATAATGATTTCTTTATCTCTGCTGGTGATGCCCTTGTTGATGTAACCCACATCCTGTTGGCTTTCTTTGGCACAGCTGCAAACTGTTCACTCATGCTGAGCTTGTTGTCCACCGGAACCCCCAGGTCCCTTTCCACAGACCTGCTCTCCAGCCAAGTAGATCCCAGACTGTCCTGCACTCTTGGACTATGTTTTCCCAGGTGCAAGACCTTTGTCCTTATTGAACTTCATCAGGTTCTTGTTATCTCAGTCTTCCAGCCTATCCAGGTCATCCTGCAGGGTGGCTCTCACTTCCAAAGTGTCCACTTTCCCATTCAGTTTGGTATCATCAACAAACTTTATCAGGGTACTCTTGATCCCATCATCCAGATCACTTATGAAGACACTGAACAGCATTGAGCCCAATATCAATCCTTGAGAGACCCCATTAATGACAGGTTGCCGGTTTGAAAAGGAGCTATTTACCACCACCATGCAGCATGTCAGCCAGCTTTCTACCCCATGAATGATTCTGTATGCAGTCAGATAGTGCCAGCCCCTCATTTGAGGAGTAAATAGAAGAGTATGGCATGGCAGAAGACTGGTAGAAATGGGGAGAAGTAGTAAGGGAGATGAAGAAGTTGATTCATGAAATCTGCAGAATCTACTTCAAGTATAATTTTTTTAAAAATCAGCTTTGAAAGCTAGTCTGTTAATTAAAAGACCATTATAAACTTAGGAAAAGGCTGTAATGTGAATTTCTATGTGTTAACACAGTCATAGATAGGAAGAAATAGTGCACATTGCACGTGATGAGGCAATATGATTATGTAGTTTCTCTCTGTGAAACAGTGTTGTAACAGGTTTGTGTTTGGGGGGTGGGGTTTTATAATATTACTTAGTAGGACCTGCAAAAGTAGTATCTTGCAGGAAAATTCATATATCCTGAAATAGTCATCTAGTAGAGTGCTCGTGAAGTCAACAGACAGAAAGCCACTTGGGAGGAAAAAGTCCTTATAAACTTGAGGAAATAAGAGAGAGGTGAACAGAAGATAGATATATAGGCTCAAATTCTACCATTGAAATTTAACACTCATTTAAAATATTTATACTGAAACCATGAAGTTCGATCCAGTAAATAATTTGAATTGTATTGCAGAATATGTAGGCTTGAAGTACTATCCAAAGCCCTCTAAAATCACCAAAAACTAGAGGATGCTGAACTGCTGACTGTAGTGTTTGGCTAAAGAGGGTTTTTCACCTGTTTCTCCCTGAGATGTTAGTGCATTTTTGGCTCCTCACGCCTTCCTTTTAAAGAGCTGTGGCTTCTGTTTACTCTCCTCTTCAAAGCCTTTTTGCAAGGTGACTTTCTAATATGAAACCCATGCATTTTGAGGAATCTCCTCCTCTGTATGATGGTCTAGTGGTTTATCAGTCTTTGAAGCAGTATTAAATCCTGGTTAATTCTATTCTCTGCCTGATGGTTCAAAGCCCCATCTGTCACCTCTTTAGCCATCTGGCTATGAAATCTCTTTTGGAAGCTCTCCATGATTCAAAAGGATGCAAGGAGAGCCAAAACAAGGCAAGCATATCTGTGTTGTGGTTAGGGTCACTGAAATGGGGGAGAACTGACTCATGGTTTCTGCTTCTTTTTCTCAAAACCTAGTGTTATTCTTAATGCAAATAGGTGAAATGGCACCACTTCCTGCTAGAAAGCTTGGGTGAGGAGACCCTTGGTTTTAAGAGTCCCATTATTAAATACTTAAAGCATGCATATGTTCTGTAGGGAGTTTAGTTACTTAAAGCTTTGACTTTCATTAGGTTGGTGAGAGGAAACCTAAATCCTTTTTCAAGATGCAATCCCTAGTACTTTGAACTGTGTTCAGTGCAGTAAATCTTGTCTGGCATATATCTTGAGTTGCACTGACAGTGCATCTGAGGCAGGAACTACTTCTAACTGTTTAGATGATTAGATATCCTATTTATCACCTATAATGGAAGATTAATAGAAGGACAAAAGATGTTGACAAAATAAAGGATTTAGTGTGCTTTTGCTAATGTTGCTTGCTCCTGTGTCTCTTACGAATTCTGATCACGTTTGCTGAAACCAAGAGAAAGCTTTACCTAGGCCATTATGAAATTCCACTGGTGTGGTGCAACATTTTAAAAATGTTTTTTCTTCCAGTCAGATAAAGACAGCTGACTGCATAGCATAATGGAAGGGCAGGAGTGATAGGGAAGAGGTATACAAATTGATTACATTTGGTATGGAGAATTAATGTGCTTCATTCACACTGTGTTTAAATGGAGAGAAAGACCAATTTGTCATTTAGATTACTTTATGATATAACAGTGGAAAGAATGGAAATGAGATTTAGAAGAAAAAAAAGAAAAAGCCCACTAAATGAAACCAAGGGAAACATGGCATGCCGTAGCATGTTGCAGGGTGAACATATTTAGTGAATTTAACTTTCTTTTTTTTTCCCAAGTATAAATTATGCAGAGACAGAATTGTTTTGTTGATTTGGGTTTTTCGTTTCTGTCTATAAATGAGTTAATTATTTGCTGTGAGTTGTTCATAAAGTTGTTTGCTTTAATTTTATGTTTGATCTATCTAAAAGCACTGTAAGCACTTTATAAATTTGCAGAAAGAGAAAATGACCTTTTTTGGACAAGAGGACAGTTTTCTTGAGATGATCAGACAGCAGCAATGACAACAATTTTATGCATCCTTTTGCAAACCTATGGAATTAGTTCCTTTTGGTCCAATTAAGATAACCTAGGAGCTCATGGTATTTCATGCTGGCAGCTAATAATCTTCATAGCCAAAAATCAAAGCCAGGGATTCACTTGGTCCAACATTTTCCAGCTATGCTGTTTCTCCCTGACTAAGCTCCCTTTAGAATAGTGAGCTATAGCAACAAGATATACCCACTGAACAGGGTAAGAATTTATCTTTGCATAATCTTTGTTAGCCTAGGTATGCTTTCCAGTGAAGGGCAAGATTTTAACTGCTTTTGCAGTCATTTCTCACAAAAAAATAGTGGTTTTGGTATAGGCATTATTTTCTTTGACCATATTTGTATGGAGAAGATATTTCCCCCTTTTCTTAGGGAGATCTGTTAAAAGATCAAAAGCATTTCTATTCTATTGGCATAATTCCATCTGCAGGAAAATAATAAAATGGGTATTGTGCAACTGCATTAATTTAGTTCACAGTGCATAGGAAACACATCACAGTGCTGGTAAATATGTCACAGTCACAAGGCAGTCACTAATTTTGTCAGTGACGGAGCCTCCATTAGTGCTTTAGCTCAGATAAGGAGCCTGCTTTTGAAGCACATCTGACCACCTTTACTTTCACCATGCTGTAGATCACGCTGACGATTGGTCTCAGGGTTCTCCAACTGTGTTCCCTTTGAGTGAAAGGAAACTGCAAGATGTATTGCTGGTCCAACCTCAAATCAGTATTGAATCAAAGCAACTCCCACCAAGATATGGCTGGTGCAGATATCAGGCTTTTAGCACTATTTTTTTTGGCTGTTACACTTCCACTGCAAAGCTTGATAGCATAGACATAGCTGCATAGCACCCAGGAATGTTAGACAGCAATACAATTTTACATGATCATATGTCATTTATAGCCCTTAAACATTATCTTACATCTTTATCAGTATGCCCATGCTTCCATATATACTTCTATTTTTGACTGCCTCAGAGGCATTCCCCTAGGTTGTACATTTGTTAATAAGGGTAAAATTTGACCTGTCATACTTTTTAAGGAAGTCTGTAAAAAGCTATCTGCACAGCATTACTGTAGCTAAACCCTTTGGCTACTCGTAACAGCCAAAAATCCTTGAAAATTTTATTAGGTACCTAGATGCAGTGCCTATCTCAAGTATGGGATCCCCTGAAAGAGTTCTGGTGGTGCAGAATTACTGCAAACTCTTTTCCACCAGTGCTGCTTCTAATGACAAGTCTCTTATGTGGCTTGAAGCACAAGCAGGGACACACTGATTCATTCTTATCCTTAATCACCTTCCTTTGACAATAGTCATCTATGGAAATCAGCTGTACAGATACTGTCATATAGGAGCACTTGCCAACTGGGTAGAGGTCAAGCACTAAGTTTCACAGTGCACACAAGATTCTTGCAGAATGAATGCATTTTCTACTTCACTACAGCGGCATAGAGATTGGCCCATTTTCTTAATTATGGAAGAGTAAAGTGGATTAGGGAAAGACAGGTTAGGATAACTGCTGTTTTTCCAATGAGGGTAGAGATTAGCAGCTATTCTCTTTAATGAGAGTAAAATTGTTACCTTGCATATGAAGAAAAGCTACAAACCTGTTGGAACTACATGTATCTCTTGCAATAAGAAGCTTAGATGGTGACTAACCATCTAGATTGTAATTTTTGTTGCTATGGTTTTGCCAAACTAAACCACTGTCAGGAAAACCTGAAAATTTTCCATTTATACTCTTTGCTTCATACTGATTTTAGCTGACCTTTTAAACTGAGATTATGTAAGAAATGTTTGTCTGTATGGAAAAAAATATAAAACCTTAATTTGATGTGGAGTGAAAGGTGGTCATCCAGGATAGCTCTTGCTGGTTTTCTGACTATCAACCTAAATCAAATCAACATATGAATGGCTACAAGCTATAGCCATTTTGTTTCCTACTTCCTGCTAATTTTTGCAATGAACAGGACCAGGGAAAACAGTTCATAGTCATGGAATTAAAGACAGCATGACAATACTACATTCTGAACATGCCTGATTTCTGAGTGCTCGGTTTAACAGCGTCTCATGATTTTAATCCAATAAGAAATTTCTCTCTTTTATATATGTATGGTGTCAGTATGCCCTTTAGTGAAGGAGATGGTATACCTTAAACTACTGGCAACTTCACTTACTAATTTTGAATAGCCATTATGGTACACAGTTTAATATGTCACATACAATTTCTCAATGAAACATTGTATTATCAGTGAGCTTTTCAGCATCATTTGAATGTGCCTCAAATTCAATTAATACTTTGAACAAAAAGAAATGCTGAAAAATAATTATAAAATGTTCTCAGTTATCTTCATTAACTTTTCATTTTTACATACATCATTCTCTAAAAATTTTCTAAATTGAACTATTCAGTTTCTGTTTGAGAATTATTTTTTGTGTAGGGAACATATAAGAAATCTGCAACAATTTTTATATGAATTATGCAAAAATATTTCACAAAGACTAATTTTGTTTTCAGTTTAGCATTTTTGATTTCTCCTGAAAAGTTGTGGGTTTTTTGCTAATTTATTGCATCATAAGTGAACATGCTATTTAAAAACATCCTTTAAAGAATTTTAATGGATTTTTGCTAATATATGCACAGTGTTGGCATAAATTTTTCTGTTTTGTACATCTGTGTGCTGAAGGTTGTAAAAATAATTCAGTGGTAAAGATACATGTGCCGGGTAATTAAAATGCTGGCATGTAAAGCAGAAATTTAGCAAAAGAATGACTGAACTGTTACAGCAATATTTCATAAAGTTTCACAACCAACTTCACTTAAAGAAACATATTCTGTGATCTCAACACATAGGATATGTATGTAGGTGTATATTATATACACACCAGAAAAGAATTTTGTATATCTGAATCAGAAGATCATCTAATAGTTCGTATATTCTGCGTTGTCTGGTGATGATTTACAGAACAAAAGCTCCTTTGGAGCCTTGTATTCATCTTTTCCCCTAGCAAAGCAAGGTCCTGTTCATAGGCAGGAATCTTTAAAGTACTAAGCTGTCAAACTTACAAAAAAAAAAAAAAGAAATCTAATCAATCAAGCTCAATTTGTGATAAAGGGCTTAGAACTAAAAGGAATTGGTCAAGTAGCTGACTTCCTTCCTCTCCATTTCCAGATAGCCAGAAGTATTGCTCTATAGTGAAGGCCATTTATCTACTAAAGGACTAGAAAGTTGAGAAAAGCTGTGTACATAAATTCTGTAGGTGTCTGAGCAGCTGAAACTGCTGCTATTAACCACAGACAGTGCTGGACTACAACTTGTAAATAAATCAGTATAGATTTAGCAATGTTTTTCTAGTGGAGTTTTTCATTCAGCTCATTTTTTATGTAAACAATTTTTACTCTAAGAAGTAGTTCAGCCCTCTAAATAGTCTGATGGGGGAAAATTTTGAGAAGTTGTGATTGTGTGAAAATAGGAGACCAGAATGGAAGTTCTCTGCCCCTGACTTGGTTTAGATAAAGTTCAGGTAAGTCTATACTTTGTATCCCTACCTCAGTTCTGTTTGCACAACATATTTTTCAAAAACATTATTTACAATTTATTTTCTGTAATTTGTGATAATTATGATGTACATGTTGGATAAATACAGCAAAGGACAAAGACACACAGAATTCTGATTAAATACTGGTGGCTGAGCAAGATATTACAAGTTATCCCACTCAAGTCTTTAAAAGATATTTGAGCAGTTAGCCAACAGTCTGTTTTAACAGCTGTCAGGCACCCATGTATCTTAAAGACTGTGATTGTGAATTTAGGTAGCACTAATTTCTTTTAAGCTAGTTTCTTCCGGCTAAACAAATAATGAAGAGCTAAATTGCACCAAAGAGCATTCGAGCTAATGAAAACCATGCCTTTGGTTATTTTCTCTGGACTTTAATTCCATTTGAAGTTTGTTTTTATTCTCATTACGTATGTCATGGTTATAAAGTTAGAAGAGGCCATTAGATTATTTAGTTCGAGCTTCTGTATAATGTAAGTTCTTAATGTCACCCTGTTATTTATATGTTTACCTTGTAACTTCTGTACAACAAAAGTCCAAATAGGATGTATAATGTATGTAGTGTTTTTCTGTAAAAGTATAAAGAATCCTTCATTTCAATTTTGCAGTATCACTTTATTTGAAGATCACAGTGGAATTTTAAGTTTGCATTTTAGCTCTTAAAATAATTTTAAACAATTCTGGCAGTAGTAGAAAAAACACTCATGGGTAAATAGATTAATTGTCTAATTCCTAAATAGTTTAAATGCTAAGCCTGTAAAATAAATTATGTATAGCTTGAATTTAAAGGAACAAAGAATAATAGTTTTCCTTTGGGAAATAGCTTTAACTTTAAAAGAAAATTATGGGGTTTATGTAACTCTCAGCTGGGAATGCATGTGTTAGCAAAATAGCTATTCAGTGTTTTGAAAATTTAGTTCTGCCTAAGCTACAGGCTCAATAAGAAGTCAGCATATAGCCAGTTTCCATTTAAGAACTAAGCCCCTAGTGCACCTTGCTTGGCTGGGTTAGTAAAGAAGTGACTGTAAACTAAGTTTTTGTAAAATGTGTCTTGAAAAATTAATGTGTGCAAGATAGTTGTGTGCATTTTCTTCTCCCCTCCTCTCCCATGGGATATAAGATGCTGTACACGCACCACCGTAGACATTGAAACCTGGCTTTTGTGTACCAGCTTTCCAGACCTTCATTTATTTATTTTTCATTCAGCAAAGCAGCTTTGTTCTGCTTTTGCATTATTGTAGATTCATTTTCTTGTCTCTCTAGGCTACACCATGGAAGAATAGTGAAGCTGCTGGTTTTGATCCATAGATCTTCGCTTAGACATTGAAATTTCATCCTCCCCCTGCTTGTAGACTTGGCAGCCTCAGTGCTGTGCTGTAGGCAGTCTTTCATAGGGTGTCTGTGCCAGGTTGCCTCCTCCTGACTTACATCAGGTGCTCCTGTGCTATGAAGAATGTTGCCCATCTTCCCTAACCTGGCCAGTAGGAAGGCAACCTCGCCAGAGGGGCCTCCGCAGCCCTTTTCCTACCCCAGGAATGGTGTGGCAACAGCTTTCTGCATAAAGAGATGAGTTATTCCTCAGATGTATTCAGACTATTCTGCACACACGTATCTAAGGGTGCCTTTTCAAAGTACTAAGTTTCTAAACTCAAGGTTTCGTTTGTGTAACACCACAATCTGTGCTGTTGTTGCTACTTGTCTATTTTGAAATAACATTTCTCAGGCCTTCAGCCTTCCCCTCCTCTCCCCCCTCACCCTTCCCCATGCCAATTTGACACTTAGGACATTCATTAGGACTTGGGTGCTTTGTTGTGTTTTTCTGGGGTGGGGATGGGAAGGAGTTACTCTTGTTGAGGTGAACTTCAGGTGTTTGGTTAAGCCTCCCGCTCCACTGTAGAGCTTTGTCTGCCTTCACAGAGATGCTTACCAATAAAGCTGTCATTGGTTTCGATGGGTGTTTTCCTGATATGATCAGGGGTCTGTTTGGAAGGGAGGAAGATCACCAAGATATTTGGACATGTGTCACAGAAGAAAACCATCAGATTTTGATGTTAGAACACTGATCATTTAATGCAAAATCACAATGTGAAAAGCTCTGTATCCCATTACAAGGTAACAACAGTTCTGGGACCAACCCCTATCGTAACATCTGCTTACATTTGTAGGGGGTTTTTTTCCCAGATAACACAGCTATCTCCTTCAAAGGGACAGTGAAGAATGAAAAAGAGGAAGGATCATGACTTTTTAACACCTGCCTCCTAAAAAGTGTGTGCATGTGTGTATACGCTATGCCATATGCATGACTCCAGAGTACTCAAAACTGTTCTCTAATCTTTTTAACTGTGTAACTCCAAAGAGGTATCCTAGGAACTTTTTGTATTTGTTATACTGGATATTTTCAGCTTGGGTTAGATTCTGCTAACTTTGAGGTTTTTATTGGCATTACCTACAGGCCAAGAACTATTCAGCTCTTAGAAAGAGCACTGGTATTTGTCTTAAAGGTTTTCCTATGCGTAAAAGGGAAAAATGGTGTTATTTCTATTGATTCACCTTCAGACCACATAGTATATTCAAGGAGAAATAACCAAGTGAAGAGAAATTGCTAAGTGGCAGAAGGGAATAAGGAATATGTTCCTGAGCCTCAATCTGAAAGGTCACATACCTGGTGTCTTATGAATGTCAAGTTTGAAAATGAAAAAGTGGTGCAAATAAACCAGTGCCTTTGCATTGCTGGTTGGGAAGTTCCCTTACTAGCTCTTGCTGTCCTTCCTGTCAGGATCTGTCACTGTGAGGGAGATGATGAAAGTCCCCTCATCACACCGTGTCGCTGCACAGGGACCCTGCGGTTTGTTCATCAGGCCTGTCTGCACCAGTGGATTAAGAGCTCAGACACACGCTGTTGTGAACTCTGCAAGTACGACTTTATAATGGAGACCAAGCTCAAACCTCTTCGGAAGGTATGGTGCTTTTGAATTTCATTATCCTTGAGTCAAATAGCCACAATGGCAATGCAAATCACTAGCCCAATTAAAGAAACATCTGCTGTTGTTAATTCAGTCACGGTGATTTTATTTCTACATTTAAATTAGTTGATTTACAGTAGCAGAGGATTTTGACTGAAGACTGTCTTTCAGAACTCATGCAACGTAAGTGCACAAATAACGTTTTTTAGTGTTTAGAATTTTTATCTTCAACTTTTTCTTATTGGCTCATCTGCCTGTTTTTAAGCCAGAAAGAAATCTTTCTCATCGTGTTTTGCTCCTGGATAACACACACCAGTTCACCCAGTAATTTTTACATTAAGCCTATAACTTCTGGTTGAAAATGATATACCAATGTGGAGACAGCAATTATGAAGTAACAACGTCAGTCAATTTAGATGCATCTGTTCTAACTGTTACACTTGTGGGCAAATTAATCGCTCGTACATTAAGGTTAGTTGATGGAATCTAAACTACAGGGTAACCTTACATCCTGAAGGTCAAATGTATATTATCTGTGCTCATCTGTTTTCCAGGATAAATCAATATAATGGTACACAGGTTGTCAGTATGGGGACAGTGAAGATTTGTTAAATGTACGTGGGTTTTATTTTCTTTGGAGTGAATTATTTCTCCTTTCATTTCTCTTTAAAAATGCTCTAATCATTTTAGGGTTTTGTTTTATCTTTGAAGCTTGAGTCAGTGTAGAACAGGGCAAGTTTTGATTTAGAATAAATTTCAATGTGCGAGCTCTTGAAAAACATGTAGAAACTATTAGCTTATAACTAGTATATGCCTACATAGTAATGTTTTGATGGCAAAAGACATTTTGTCAGCCTCGCACAGGTAGCAGCAGTTCAGAGAAAGGAGAGCAAATGGAATTCCTACTCATTTCCCATTCAGAGAAACTTTCTAGTCAGTTCCTGATGATAAACCACTTTTGAAGGGAGAATTAGGATTGATTTGACAAGCAAAGCTTGTGATAGGAAAGGGGACAGTTCTCAAGTGCCAAGTAGACCTTGCCAGGGAGACTGAAAATTGAAATAGATGTGAGTAAAAAAACGGTGGCTGAGAACTTAATTATATTGACTTAGGTTTTAGTAATTGCAGGTAAATTTTAACTAATGTGACAGGAAAGAGATAACTGTATAAAATCCCCTTCCTGTATTATGTTTTGGGGTGATTTTTTCTGAAAACAGATTTCATTTCAGTGTTTTCTAAACAGTTCCATAAGAAACTCATTTTATTTAAAAAAAAAAAATAATTAAAAAAAAAAGGTCATTTCCATGACCATTAGACCTGTAATGAAGTGGCATTGTAGAAGTGAAAGGGCCACATCTCTCAACCAGTTTTTGTTTTAATTTCTACTCTCTACTCATGATGTGAGATTCTAAAGTTTGGTTCTTTCCTGTACATTGCTTCATTATGATGAATCTTACCATAATTTCTTTGCAACATTCCAATCACTGGTCTCGTGAAGTAAAAAAAAAAAAAAAAATACAGACCACAGAACTTAATTACATGTATCTATACTTTTGTTTTTGCAGTACCACAAAAGCAGAATTTAAATATAAACCAAACTATTTGATTCAACTGGTATATTACCATCTTTATTCATGCCTCAGCCTTTCCTGCACTCTCAATGTTTCCTAATGTTTTTTTATCAAAGTCTCATAGCAAAAACATATCATAGCAAAAACATGTTTGAGTATCATGTCATACATTTGTTAGCACCCATAAGTGACAATGTGCAGCATACTGTTAGCATAAATCAAGATACCTTTACTAAATCAATAGGCTTGTGCCAATATGCTACGCTTATTTAATTACAGAATCCCTGAAAGCACCAGACATCAAATAAAACTTAGTTTAATCATTTTAGTGAGATTCTGCATTGAAGTAATCCTTTTAAGCATTGATCAACATGTATTGCAAGTGTTTCATATATTTGAGGAGGTCTAATTACTTGGCTGAATATAAAACTAGAAATTAAATATTACGCATTGCTTAGTGTGTGTGTTTTATTTCTCATGGTCTCTGTTATGCCTATCTATGGTTATAAGTAATATAGTTGCATTTGTAGCTTTACGTTTCATCATTTGCAATCCATGATGCAGAATTTCTCATTTATAAAGTGACTTTATCATGGAAGGAGTTAGAAAGTGGCAAGAAGCTTGTGTGAGTTCCTTATTGAGCTTTCTCAGGTAATAGCTTTATCCTGAGAAAATCACTTCTTCCTTAAAAAGGATGTAATCCTTGTAAAGTAGCACCTGCGTTTCATATCTCTTGAATTTGGTGTTTGAAGCATAGTAGAAACAGGAACGAAATGAAAATACTGTGAGTATGAAATGGATTAAAGTGTCAGATTAAAAGGTGTTCAAAATGCAGGAACGTCTTCAAATGGAGATTTCTCCACAGGGTCTCACTAAACTTCAAAATACTTTTCGTATTTAAATTTTGCTATCCAGTTAAGATGTCTGGTATCAATGAGATATGTTACTTCTATCCCAGCAAATTATTAGATCTATTTTCTGTCCTGATTTTATTTAATCTTTGAAATGATTTACAGATAATAACTTATTTTTGTGAGGCATTAGCAATATTGCACATTGTAACCATGTAGTTACTCTTAGTCATTAGCAAGAGCAAGTTAGTTTTTTGTTTAGGGAAGCATTATGTACCAGTTAAGGTTGATTTTCTTTCTGAATGAAACGGTATATGAATTCATCCCTTTTAACATTTGGAGTGTTCTTTTAGAACAGTGATAAGCTTCTGTTACATTAAACAGAAGTAAAACCAGTGTTAAAATACTGATAATGAAAGAAACTTAATCTTCTTGTTTATTTTGAATGTTTAGATATATCTTCTAAGTGTTTGTTCCTCTTGTATTCTGTATTTGTTTATATACCGATAAGCAGCACTTCTAAACGTGATATGAGGTGCCTCTCTTTGGGTTTTACACCATTGAACTCTGTGGAACATCTCGTGCACCCAGCTGCTGTCAGAAGAGGAGAAAGAAGGAATACTCTCTCCTCTTGGTATCATTCATTTTATAAATAATCAAATAGTAATGAGTGATAAAATGTCCATGACAGCTTTAACTCCATTACAGGATTGAAAGGTTTAAGACCCAGTTGGAGATACGTGGTTCAGAACTGCCCAGAGCAGCGTATTTATGTTCTGGAGAGAAGTTTTGGAACATGCTAATTCAAATTTCCATGCAAAGCAAAAGTCAGTTCAAGCATATCAGTGCCCCTTTATGGTCAGATTAGTAATTAACTGGTTAAATCAGTTTGGAAAAGATTTCAACGGTTTGGTATAATGCTGATTTTACTATTGGATCAAAAGTAAATATTTAGTTTTACTGTAGTAGGTTAAAGATACTCTGTTTGCAACAAGGCCATCAGAACAGTAGGAGCTGTGGATCCAATTAAGACGTATGGTTTGAGCCAACAGAGATCTTGTGGGTAATGCCCAGCTGCAAGGCAGAGAAATCAGCAATTCCACAGGCTCCTTAAAAAAAATAAAATTGAATCACCCATGGAAGCAAGGGAAGAAAATCAGAATGCTGCCTTGAGAGCTTTGATAGATGAAACAAAAGTCTTAATTAAATCTTTAAGTCCCATTTCTCTTCCAGACTTACTGTTTCACTTTGGAGCAGGGACACATCTGCTTCTCCTCTCCCTATAGGTGTCAAAACTGCATTGGGGACTTTTTTTTACAAAACAGTTTTCACCTGCACCACTTTAAATCCAGTTGTTAGAGCTCTTTTAGCTAATGTGTGAGAGAGCCAGTTTCAGCTCCCTCCTTTGTGCTCAACATAGCCCTATAAAAAGAGTAAATCTTTAAAAATATGACTGCCTGGGGGAGTTCATTCATAACTGGGTGATTTGTGGATAAATCTCTTTTTTTTTATAAAATCTGATAGCATGCAGGATAAGTTCAGTGACAGCAAAATATGTTAAGGGTGTGATTTATTTTTGGTTCAATGCTAGCTGGGTAATTCATATTTACATTCCTTATTTAAGAATATGGTGTTTGCTGCCAAAAGTGATATAGCCTGCAGAGATATCTTCATGAAATCCTGCTATGAAATCAAAAGTGGTCGCCATTGGAAACCATTTCTCCTATCAAAGTAGACTCCCAGAACCAGAAGTGACCCACAGAGTCTCTCAGGAAAATAAAAAAAGGAACTTGGAGCACTCATTATTGTATCGCCTACTGTTCACTTCTTATTGCTCTGTGCTGTGAAGTATGAACCATCTGGCTTTTTCATCAGTTTTCTAATAAGACGCATGATAAGAAGTGATAGCTAATATTGCATAGGTCAGGTAACATTGACTTGCTGTGGGATTCATTGCCTTGTAATCCAATTTGGTGGATACTTTGCGATCTTTAACATAGAAGAAGATCCTACATTTCCTTTTAACTTCTGGTGCAGCTACACAGTGTTGTCAAGGCAACCTGCTCTAGTGTTATCTCTTTTCCAGTAAACTGTCTCAAAACATCGCTAGCCGCAAATAATTTCTGGTAATATGTAAGGTCAGACACTTCACTAGTATGCACAAAGGCACAACGCTATTACTTTCTTATTGGCTATCATGTCATTATAGTGAATAACTTTGTGCTCAAGCGAGAATGTGTATATTAAAGCTTTTAAAGTAAAAATAATTCTATAGCATTTATATCCTATTGTGATGCCTCAAGGATGCAAAGGACTACATTGTTCAGACAGTTGTATTCTCAATTTGTGAGAGAGAGTAATAGAGCTCTACTGCTAATTTATCTGTATATATACAGCACGTTGCAGTTTGCAGAGTAATGTTGTCGTGCATTTTGTGCCATAACAAGAATAATAGATCTTAGCTTTATTGTAATGGTAGAATTTGGGTTAGCTTTCGACCTCCATATTTCTTTTTCTTCCATTAAATACAGCTTTTATTAACACAGCTGTTCCAGTTCCCATGGAATTCTGACAAGAAATTCTGACCTCATGTGCCGCATACCTTGAAACCATCATAATATGCCCTTAGGCTTGCAAAAAGCCATCTTCCTGTAATACTTTGCCAGGAGACCTCCATGGGCAGCAACCTTCCTGGATGCGGAACAAGATGTTTGTATTGTCGTTGCTTTGAACATGCATTCTTTTGAGAAGCAAACAGAAAAAATCTTACACCAGAACATGAAACTAAAACTGTCATCTTCTAATTAGCTGCGAGTAATCAAATTTGCTCCTTCTGTTGCTTGGTAGCATTTACAAAAGCAAAAGGAATTCAGGAGATTGTCCAGATCTGGTTATTAGTGGTGTTACCCACTATTGCACAGTACCATGAACACCAGCTCTGGAAGGTACAAATCCTTCTGTGCCTTCTAAGACTGAAATAAACAGTTTGGTCTGAGCTGTTTTACAAGTTGCATCAAAAGGTTTCATTTCCATTTTACCTAGTGGGTCCTACCCTATCCTGCAGTTCAGCAGCTTCTCACTTACTTTGTAAGAGCTTGGGGTATTCTCGTCTCCTTTTCATTTTTTACACAAAATGTATAGCTATTAATGCAACATTTAAAAAGCATAATCAACCCAAGCATTGACCTAAACCAGTCATTGTTATTCATGGATTTTCATAAAAATTCCATTTCTGCTGTTTAATTTTGAAGCTAGGGATTTTACCAGCTTTAATGAGACTGGGCTGCTATTCATAATCTGATTAATGTAAATATTAATCTCTCACATAACTAACACATACAGTTTTACAGTGGTTATTTGCCTCAAATTTATTTTACTGAGACCTATTGATGTGACGTGATCTGAACCGAGTTTTAGTTCACAAGCTGATGCTTGCTTATTGGTGAAATGCATGCCAAAAATGGCTTCTATTGAACATGGTGATGTTCTTTTGAACATAGCAATACAGTACTTGATCTAAATTATGATCTGATGGGATAATTATCAGTTTATTTGGTATATTTTGTGATTTTTATGTTAATTTCATTTTATTCCTGTAGTTGTTTATTAAAATTATTTGGGAAAAAAGAGAATTTTTTCCTCTAGGAATTACTCAGGTCTTTATTCATCTTTATTGATTTATATGTGTCAAAATTGGAATGTAAAACATTTGTTGGAGGTCTTCCAGAATGAATAGCTTCCCTCGGCTCTTTGCCAGAGCACTAGACTATAGTTTTATGTTAATTACCATAGTCTTTCTTCATCACAAATTTCCTTTATTTCATTTCTATTTAATTGGATCAAAAGAATCTCTCTTGTGGGAAAATTAAAAGACAGAGAAGGTAACTGTAGCTATTCACTGGGAAATTAGTATTCTTGCTAAAGTCATATTTATAGATAATGAAGCACATTGGCTCCTTTTTTTAATCTTTGTTATATGGCAATTCAGACAGATGCATATGTACTGTATATATAGTTGCAAAAATAAGATACATAGAGATATGTTTAAACAACAATGTATTTAAAAATACCAGGGTTTTGGTATACATTTAAACTAAGCCACATCTTTGTAATGATTCAGACTGATTTGGTTAAGGGAAACTCAGAAGTCGAGTTACATTTTCTATACAATGTAGGTCAGTTGCTTTTACAACTTCAGGAAGAACATAATGACCATATAAAAAGAATTAGTATTCAAGTTCACTTGTACTATTAATTTAGTGGGTGATGGGGGAGAGACTTGATAAAAGCATCTTTGATCTATGGAAGTAAAGGGTAGAAAATGAGTTAAAAAGACATGCAAGCTGTTCATGAGATTCATCCAACAGTACCAAATGACTGCTCTTCATTCAATGACTCAGATATGGCTGCTTTCCATTTCCAGTCAAGTGTACTCCTTTTCTCACAAGATTTTTTACCATGCACAGGTACCTTTGTACCCTTTCTTCCTCCACTTGCTGCTCTGTTCATGTTAAGACATGATGCTAAAGGGCTTTGGGCTGCAGTGACGTAACACACACTTCTGTAGGCCAGGTCGCACAGCAAGTTCTCCAGGTAAATGGCTTAGGTTTTTATTCTGAAAGACACAAATTAGAACTCTAAGGAATTTTACGTATTGGAAAGAGTGTTTAAACTAGTTACATATTAAATGGGAGAATCAAGGACATGATCAGCAAACAAAAAAGACAAAGCATATGTAGCACAAAGCAGTAATAAGAATTTTCATGCTTGCCCTGGTTTAAGAGAAAGAAAACTTAGATGAAAAATATTTTCTAGGTGGAAGATGGAATAACTAATATTCTGTTGTAACTCCCAGAGAAGACTCTGTATACCATTTATAACTACAGCTAAATAAACAGAAAGTATATTTGTTGATTTAGCTTTTCATGTGTCACCAGTTTTATTTCATCAACTCTAATTTCAAAATGCATGCTTCAAGATACTTTTCAGCAGGCTAGACAATCTGATATCGAGGAAATTAAGTAGTGTGATAAATACTGAAGAGAAGGTGATTCAAGTAAAGACTCTCTAACAAAACTGTGATCATATATTATAACTATGTCTTAGGTGCCTAAGAGGAATTTCACTTTAATTGGACAGGACTAAAGAAAGTGGAGAAGCGTGCAAGACTATGTAATAGGATGTTGATCTCCAGCATGTTGCTATATCCACCTTTCTGTCTAATTCCTCTCCTTTTCCTGTTTCTACCATGCTATCCCAGCCTTCTGTCCACATCCATCACACTGTTTAAGGCTAAAATACACTCAGATATGCAAGGGAGCCCATGCTACTTGGTGTTTGGAGACAGAAGCTTTGGCACAGACTGTTGAGAGATGGATTCTGTAGTGGAAGAAGGGCTCGTCTTTGCTTTGACCCTGACACAATCCATCTCAGATCCAGCACTGAGCATGTGTCATGGCTGCTCTTGTATTGCCCATAAGAGTACATACTACAAAATGCAGCACCCCCACCTGCTTTTGTTGGAAAATCAAATATCAGCTTAACTGGCCTTGTAGCTTTGTGGTATGGTAGTTAGATTGATTGATTCTTTTTTTTTTTTTGTGTAATTTTGAGGGCGGCTTTTTTGGTGTGTCTAAGTTGTTATTTGAGAGCTGGAATGTGATTTAAAGGCATTTGCTACTTTAGTGACTGCAGGGAAATGTCTTGCATTCAATTAGGTGTGCTGCTCTTTTGGAAAGACAGGGGAGAGAGAGGTGGGAGATGACTAGCTGCAAAGAGAATAAAAGTGACACACAAACCAGATCCTTTCAATAGAATGATTGTAGAAATACTGTAGGGAGAGCAGGTAAAAGCATCTGCTCCTGTTCTTAACTGTGATAAAATTTAGTGGAGACATAGATTCTATGCCTTTTTTCCTTGTTTCTTTATGGGTTGCCCACATGTAGCTTGTTTTTTTGATTTTTGAGTAATAAAGGCAGACACCCAGGCACCTAAAGTAAATCTTTTCTAGAGTTCTGGATGTGTGCCTCATGTTCTCAGTACCACACATTGCCCATAGTTTTGCATTATGGTGATAGTTCACTCCTGACCAGTGGTTTAGTGTTTCACCTGCAGATTATCTGTCAGGATTATCTTTTTAGATAAGGTAGATGAAGTGTACTGTGCTAGGAGATAATGATCCTTTTCTTAAATAGTTGACAAGGCAAGAAAACAAACAGCAATTGTAAAAGGGAAATTCATGATCATACCAAAGTCTGATCATGTAGACTTCTACTGAACAAAGGATTGGTTAATGTTGTATCAGCATTCAAAGAGGATGCTTGGAAAATAAATATTTTGTAGAGTACTTTCACATTCTATATGTTGATGTAAAATAATTTCTAGCAGATGGCAGCTAGGAAGAAGTTCCCAGTATGGAGAGATTATGCTATAATTACTTGCCATGGGGTTTCTTGCACATTTCTCAGAAGCATATGGTGGTGTCCTCTGCCTGAGACAGATCATTGGATGAGAGGGACATGAGGTCTTGCTAGTCCTATATTTCTAAAGCATAGCATTTTTTTTTTTTTTTTTTTTTATAGTCTCTGTTGGGATGATGAGGATGCAGGTACTGAAGTTCTTCTAGTTATAAATGACAAGTTTTCTCAACAGTACTTTCAGATTGCAAAAACGGCTATTTCGTTTTAGAAATTGCCTTCTCAAATTGCTTAATACCCTCATTTCACACTTTTTAAGGGTCTACTAATTGATGACATAGCTAAAAAATTGCATAAGTTTGTGAAAAGTGCATCCTGATTATATCACTCAAGTCCAGCTTTTTTAACTGTCAGTTAAAAAAGATTGATTTTGATAGAACTGAATTATTAGTCTTTGCAGGTGATAATCTTAAGGTGTTTATCAAAATGAGATTTTCCATTATGTGGTTCTTTTGTTACTCTAGGCATGCATATCCCACAAAGATAAATTAAAGTGTATTTGTCTTTAGATATGTACCCATTTCTGGTTCAGTTTTAAACTTTTAACAGGTGTTTTAAATACACCAACGACATTCATTTGAATTTCAGAGAGCTCTGTTTAGTGTCACCTAGGGACAGAAATAGATTTTATGCAAACTTCAGACAGGTTTACCAGAGAAAGATTTGTACCAGCTCATCTAATGAGCTAACTAGATCAAGGTAAGGTTGTGCATTGATATGGCTGTATGATGCACCATATGACATGGGATTTTTAAAATTAAATTGATTTTTGTGTACCATGGCTAATGTAGCAGGGGTCTAATGCTGGTCTTCTAATCTTGATCCTTACTAGAGTGTTTTCTCTGGGATGTACTTTCTGATGACAAGTAAAGACAAATATGTTTTCTTTGGTTTTGTGAACCTGCTCAGTTCTTCTTCTGTAAGTGTGCTCTGGGTGTGTGTGGGGAAAAGAACACAGAGGAGGTGTTTTCAGAGCCCAAGCCCTTTTCTTTTTAGCCATCAGACCTGACACATTCTGTTGGACTGCATAAGGGGCGCTTCTTTATCCTGGAGAAGGATGCAGTGAGGCATGCATCGTCCCTCAGGCACAGGCTGTAGCCACATGTTGTTTAGGTGGCATGGAGTGGCTTTTAGTCAAATTGCAAGGTTTGAAGTCTCATCTCTCATCAACACTTCAAATCTGCACGAGGCTGTTTTGTTCTCCCAACATGTGTGGAGCCCTGTTGTCCTTTATTACCATTATTTCTTCCTTCTCCACCCACTGCACAAATTGCATTCCTGCAAACTACTGTTGCAGCTGCTTTCCTCCAGCTGGTAGGTTGATAGTAGTGAACAGTTTCGTGTGGAGACTGAACCAATTAGTACTGCAGTGAGTGACCAGAAAAGTCTCCTTAACCCACTCACTATACTCTGAGCTACATGTTCAGACTACTGACATATCTTCACTGCTTGGCTCACTTCATCAGACACTGCTCCAGTTCTTAAAAGCTTTATTCAGAAGTGCTGGCTAGATCTTTCAGGCCTGGTTTGAGATAAGAAGGATGTTTTTTTGTGTATTCCTAGTTTGAGTGCAGAGCGCAGTTTTCTGCAACAGCCCCTAGTAAATTATTTTAGCCTTCATTTTGCAGGCATGGTTATTCCAAGTTAGAGGTTGGCTCAAGGTCTTTCTTTAGATTGTAGGAAGAATTCACAAAATACTACATGATGACTTTAGCTCTAGGTGAGAGCACAAGGATGACCTTCCAGCTGTAAGTACTGTTTACATTCCATTTATTGTCATTTTTTAGCTAAATGATGGATAGGGAGAAATCTGTCAGAATGGGAAAAATATTTAATATTAGCAATGTCATGCTCATATAAGATTCCCCTGACATGTCTCCTTACCTGCAATTTTTAAAATCAGGGCTCCTGAAAATACCCAGGAGTTAGAAGTCCAAGCATTTATAGCATGTTGCAAAGCAGCCCATTAACTTCACCTTCAATTTGGCATCTTCAGTGATGAGGCCCTGCAAGAGAGAGACCTTTTGTTGCAAAGGTTTGAATCTACAAACCTGCAGTAGATATGGATTTGCTTCAGGACATCTACTTAGACAAAGTCGTGTGGCCAATGTGAGGGAAGGTTACCACTAGCAGGAGGCAATGTGTGGACACAAAATGGTGGATGGGGGCAGGCAGGCAATAAATCTACAATCTGAAAGTGGGGGAAAGGAACACAAGCAGCAAAGTCTGCAGAGTGCAATTCTGTGGTGTGGTAACAGCTTTTGTGTGTGAATCAGTGTGAATCTTTTGGTTCTGCATTGGGCAATCATGAAACCGCTTTGCAGAAAGCTTAAGTATGATAGAGAATTAAAATTGCAGATTTACTTCTGTTAAGAAGAGAGGCTGTATTGGGGTCTCTAGGATAGGAAGCAGCATCCCCACATCTGCAGACAATCTGTTTTCAGAGGATATTTAAAAAATATCCATCTTTATTTGTGTCATACTGATTAATGAAGCTTCTATTAGAAGTGACATGCAGGGAGGTAAATTTTGGTTCTTTAAAATAAATACTAGGGATTTTATCAGGCTACGTTATAGGAAAGGGAAGTGGTTGGCTGCATATGATTTAGATGTTCCTTGTAAGTAGGCTGTATTTTATTTTTTATTTTCTTTTTCTTTACCCAGAAGACTCATGACTGCATTTTGTAATGGCAAGAGTGGGTTTTGAAATCAGTAACCATTCCCTTAAAGTTTCAGAGTCTTTAAGAATCAAAACCAGAGCATGAGGTAGAAACCTGGAACAGGGTTTTATAGCTGCCACTTTCAAGATTATCACAAACTTATCTGGCAGTAAAGCACAGGAATTCAGGCTGAGGTGCACATCGTGTTTTAGCAGTAGCTGTAAGTAGTGGTTGGGGTGGGAGTGTTTCTGATAACTTTTACAATCCACCTTCTTTTCTTTGACAGTTCATTCTCTTTTCCTGCTAGGAACCTCTGAAGCATGTAGACAGTCTCCTACCACCCTCCAGTGGTTTGCAGAGCACAGTACAAGTGTAATGTTCAGAAAGCTTATTCAGAAAATGAAGTTTTCGAGTTTTCTTCTTGGGATATATATTGTTGCATTGTGGATTTTTTTGGTGACTTGTGTAAAAGGTGTTGTGGTTGTTAGATGTTACAGAGTGTTTTAACACACCTGTTCTAATAATGGTATTCATGCAATTGCTTGCGCTTGCAGGACGTTAAACCATCTGCATCTCTCATGATTTCCTGTCTGTGTGTGTATTGCTGTCAGGACTAAGAAATCTGTGGGTGAGGACAACTGGATGTACAACAGTGAAGGGGAGGCTGGGCAAAAGCTACAGTGTTTGTCTATCAATTTAGAGATTCAATAATTTGCAAGTCATTATAAATGTCCCCTCTGGCTGTTACAGTGTCTTCCATTTCTTTCTCTCTCTCCAGTCTCTCTCTCCAGTCTCTATTAACTTACAATTTTCCAAGAAAAATTGCGTCTGGGCACTTACTTTTGTGTTATTTTTCTGTTCTTGGTGGCTCTGATATTCTATCCATGGCATGTGAGAGCATCATCAACCTGATGGTTGTACATTTTTATGCAGCACTGATGAAGATGGTAGAAGATGATGCATTTTATTTTACCTTGTTATCATGAATGTAGAGAGCCATGAGAACTGCAGAAGCTTCCAAATACAGCAGGGGTGAATTTATCAGTGGCTAAGGAGGCACTGCTGTGCTGTGTAACATGGTAGCACCTGCCAAACTTACGCACACAACTTTAAGCTGCATTGGGTCCTGGACTATGAAGTACAAGGGGCTGATGCTTTTACTGCTCAATATATTGTGGCCTTTGCTATGGATTTTCAAACAATTTTTTATTTCCCTACCTAAGCTTTTATCCAAGCAAATCTGTGCTAATATAAATAGTTAAATTTTTGATTTAAGCCAATTGCAAATATCCTAAAATTGTGAATTGCACTTTTCTGCTCCAGGGCAACATAAATTGCTGGCTTATCTACTAATGTCACTCGTCTATTAGAGAGTGACAGTTGTCATATAGTACTCTCTGTTCAGCCAAGCTAAAATACGTGAGTAGGACAGGAAAATTACCTTGGCTACTACAGGGATCACCAGGAGTAGAGCACAAAGTTTAATCGAACTTCCCCTTCTGATTTCAGCCCATCATGACTGGAGTTGAGAGGAGAACTAGAACTGCAGCTGGGGCAGGGCAGAACAAAAGCGCCACTCTTTAAGAGCTGTAATTGCTCCCAAGTACTCTGATCCCCCTGTGTCTGTGTGAGCAGGTCTCTCATTCCTTTCTTGTATCGCAGCTGGGACTCTGCACAGTCGTCCAGTTCCATAATGACCCATGTCCTGGTGGCCTCTCCGAGTCCCCTGCCAGCCAGCTTATTTCTGGTGTGATAACCTGTGCATGGATAGACTAGACACACTGGCATGCTGTCTTGGTGGGAGAAGGAGTGAGGCCAGAGAGTGGAATCAGAGTTGGCCAGGCCTTGGCTTGCTGTCTGGCTGCATCTGATCACGGGATGTTAGCAAAAAAGGTATGCTATGGCCCATTTCTGCTAGCTCCCTCTCCTGATACACTTTTCTTGTCAATCTCAGCAGAAATTTGTGAGCTTGTTCTTTTACCTATCCTGCCCACTGGTCATTTAGTTTTGCTTTCCTCCCTCCTCCACCCCCCCACTTACAAAATGTTCGCATTTAGAGAAGTGGGACCAACATTCTTCTTTGACTTTAAAATTCCAATTGAAAAAGCTGTATTTGGGCAATTTGATATGTTCAGATCAACATATTTGATATGTTCAGATCAACACTAAGGCTTTTGTGTATGTTACAGAGAGTAAAATAGCTATAATGAGATCGGAGGTATACATAACAGTGAAAATTTAGCTCAGAATCTTTTCTCCAGTAGACCAAAAAGCATAGCATCCGAGTTGAGATGATAAAAATCTTCCATTTATAAACGCAGTTCATTCTTTATTATGTTCAGCATTGGTGTCTCACAAAGTAAATGAAGGGTTAAGGTAAAATCCCTTCTTCCATGTGGACAAAGACCACTTTTTGTTTGGAAAGAAAGTCTGTTGCAAGGCTTGAATTGAATTTTCACTGCAAAAAGTATTAAAGTCTCCAGGTCAAATGCTGTATAACCTGGTGACTGTAATAATATGATAAGACTGTGATGATAATGTCACAGTCTGTCTGCTGAATACTACAGAACTACATGAACTACAATGAATATAAGGTTCTGGGGTTTTTTGTTGGTTTATTTACTTTTTTTAATGTCTCCCATTTTCCCAGACTGCTGTACAAAAGCCAGTAAGCTTAGTTTTCATTCCTAAGTAGATGATGTATCAGAAACTGAAATGATGTATTAGCTAGTAAATAAACTGCTAGCTCTGTCTGTATATAACTCAGGTAATATTTCAGTTCTTCTATATAGTTATTTAAGCCTTGTGATTGTAAAACTCTGGCAAGGACTAGAAAATGCTCCAGAGATTTTGTTTTGAGGCAACAGCTCTGAAATGTGCAAGTTTAACTGCCATTAAAGACTGAAATCTGTTTTGCCCAGTAAGTACTGTTCCAAAACTAGGGGCAGGAAGAAGCATTTCTGAAAGTTAGCCCTCTTGGTGACATTGCCTTGACATTTTACTCCAGTTGTGCTCCTTCAGAATGTGACGGGACAGCAAGTAGTATTCAGACAAGAATTGCCATACTGGTTCAGGTTAAAATCTAAGCATCCAGCTTTTATGCTAACTATCTCCAACAGTAGCCATAAGTAATTTAGGGGAAATTTGTAATTTCCCTATAACAAACGAAAACAAAATATAAAAAACAAACCAGCCAACCAAAAAAAAAGCCCCAAAACAAGCTCAAACAAGGAAAACAAAGCCAAACTCATACCTTCAAAGTAAATTTATACCATCTCGGTGCTGTGAAGTGGCCAGGGGTTTTTATCCAGCCTTAGCACCTGGAAAGGACTAGGAACCACAGCAGGAGTGCGCTAGAGGTACATGTAGGCGACCAGCAGCTTTGCTGTGCCGGTGTCTGTGCTGGGGCCTGCACACTGAAGCACAGTTGTCTTGCATGAGCACGACTGCAGGGAGGTGGCACTGTTGTATTGTGGTTTGTACTTGTTCCATGCATCAGGTGCTAGCGACCAGCTCCGAGATTATTTATTGGAATTGAGGCATTTTGGTTTTAAATGTCATTCTTTAGTCTGTTTTTCAGGCAAACATTTTAGTAGAGAAGCGTTTATTTTAAAGAAGTCTTGAAAATAAATAATACATCTTCACAAGCAAGACGATTAAGAATTGGCCTCAAGAGTTGCATTGTTCAAATGCAGAGAATAGCTTGTTTCATCTTAAAATAGCCTTAATTTAAGATAGGATTTAGTGCCATAATTCACTGATGTATGATGGATTTAGGGCTATAATTCACAAACAAGATCCTTCTTGTATTAATAAGGCTGTTTGACTGCTTTCACATGCAATCATTTCCATGTAATCATTATTTCAACATTTCCATGTAATCATTATTTCAACTTTATTGAATTTAATCCTCAATGCAGTTGCATTTCTTACGCTCTTAATTTATGGGAAGACTGTTCCATAACTGCATTCCTCTAATTTTAAGCACCTGAGAACAGCTGAGAATAGTGTAAGTATTAAAAACTAATGTTTGGGGTTTTTTAATTCTCTCATCACCAGAAGTGTGCATCAGGTAAAGTTAAAATCAATATCCAGCCTTTTACCTGTCTATTAACATGGTTTGGCTGTGCTGCAATGAAATTACTTTAGATGTCATTTGCAAGCAGACAGAAAGAAAACAGAACTCTTCGTTCCTCTGAATCTGTGAAAATAACATCATTATGAATTTTACAGTGACGATGCACATACTCCTGTAATGTGTATTATCAAAATAAAAGGATTCGTTAATTTTATTACTGCTTTTTTTTCCTTCCTTTCTTTTTGGTAGAAGGAGACAGAATGGCCTACTCAGTTTATTGTACTATTTTAAAATTTTGACTTTTATTTGATTTTTTTTTTTTTTCCATTACAGTGGGAGAAACTACAGATGACAACAAGTGAGAGGAGGAAAATAGTTTGTTCGGTCACATTCCACGTAATTGCAATTACCTGTGTTGTTTGGTCATTGTATGTTTTAATTGACAGAACTGCTGAGGAAATTAAACAAGGCAATGATAATGGTAAGTATTTTCTACCTTCCTCTGTCTTGTTGATAATGCAATGGATGGCTTTGAAAGGCAGCTATGTAACCAGTCACATTCTGTTCTTAAATAACAGCTCACTGATACATGGCTACATCAAATGCTTTAATGCAGAAGTAATCAGTGCATCAGTGTTAAAAGCTTGTCATGCCCCTGCAGAGAGACCTCTACTTAGTGTAATCATTACCATGGCTTAACTAGCCTGCTGTTTTTTCTTAGGTTAATCTCCCATTATCTAGATATTTCTAAAGTTCAGACAAAAAGCTGAGTCAAATTCAAACAGCTCGGTGCAAGTTCAGGTCAAAAAATAGCGATATATTTATATTACCCACTTGAACCTTGATATCCTGTAAAACACGATAGAGCCCTTTCATCAACAAGCTTCCTAATACAAACTTCTAAGAGACTGTGTTCCAGTTGTGTTAGTCCTTCATGCGGGGCTTAAGAAGTATGGAAAGCCATTCCTGCATCCTTTTGAATAGGATTTCACTATGAATGCCAATTGCTTTTATTGTGAGGGTGATCAAACACTGGAACAGAGAGGTTGTGGAGTCTTCATCTGTGGAGATACCAAAAACCCAACTGGCCATGTGTGACAAAACGTGTTTAACACAACTAGGTTTCTTTGTGACTATACTTACCCTATGTGGAAACTGTGTTCCAAACTGAACTACTGTTTTCAATTTCAAATCTAAGTCTGTTTGGTCTTAAATTTAGTCTTAAGTATGACCATGATGATAAAAAGCTTTTGAGTTTTGATCTGAATTAACTTTAAGCACAATAGAGGGACAAAGGTCTCTAGCTTTGCGCTATGCTCTGAAGTTAACATGGAAAACAAAACAAGGCAGTGCTTTGTGCCTTGATAGATAAACATTTGATGATACTCCTGATGTCTGTCTGTCTTCTCTGTGAGAGGAAAATATCTAACAAGCCTCAGTAAGTCACAGACATATGTATACTACATGGTCTTGTTTTGCCTTCTTTCTAGATGGGTAACCCTACTTTTCATCTCAAAAAAAATGGCCCTAAGGACAGGACTAGGAATGGCTTTGAACTTCTATTTATGAGTACAACTACATGATCCTACTCATTAAAAAGGGGAAGGTATTTCTGTGGATTAGCTGAATTTACACAACAAAACAGCTGACATGAATTTTTGTTGTTATATAGAATGCGTAATAATCATATTAATTAATTCCTGGTAGGTTGAAAATATCTATGATTTGTATAGAATTCAGTGTCTGCCAAATGTAATGGGTGATTCTCCACACTAAAAAGTGGACAGAGATACACCTTGAAGCTACTTAAACCATGCAAAAATAAGTGTTTATGAAGAAAAGTAAGTCTTTTGCCCCCATGTTTGCAGGGATGGTTCTTTTACAAAATCAAACTTGGGGCCAGGGGGAGGGGAGAGCCATATATTTGCTTTTCTCTCCATTATCTCTGTTTAAATGGAAATGCTGGGAAAAAGACAATGAACACTGGAGGAAAAAACACTTTATAAACATCTTTGGAGGAGAAAAGCTGAAAGCCCTGAATAATACTGGTACTGTTTGTTAATATTGTGTAAGTTTAAAAATCCCTTTTTAAAATGTATCTCAAAATATTTAAAGGGATTTCTTTTTTCTCTCTTTACAAAAGCATATGATACAAATAAATGAAAAAGTGTAAACCTCTTCATCGGTAAAACTGTCACTGGTCAATTGAAGGGACAATTTAAAATCTATTTAAAATATTCTAGAATTTATAGGCACCAGTGGTAGGGAATCAAGTTTGACATAAATTTGCTCTGTGTGAAGAAGCAGGTCTAGGCTTAGCTGAGCTTTACCTCTCTTAATAAATCTCAAGTTTGTTAAAATACAGCAATCCTGGAATATACTGAAAGATGCAAAATTCACTGTGCCATACCAGTTAAGCAAAAAATGACACTTTTTGTATTACCATGGACTAAGCAGCAGGAGCACATCTTTATTGCTAAGAAGTGGAAGAAACTCTGAAAAAAGCGGAGCCATTTATTCAGCCTCTTTCTTCTGAGCTCAACACTCCAGCTGTGACTTGCTGGTTCGAAGTGTCTTTGCCACTGATAGGGCTTAGTCAGAGGCAAAGCATCCTGTTTTCACATTTAAGAGGAAGAAAGAGACAGTGATATTTAAAACCAGTTATTAAAGGGGAAAAAAAAGAAAGAACACATCACTGGATATGACACCTTGGCAAAGTGTTCTTTGTTACTTCCTTTGATTCCAGGAACAGGGGATTGAAGAAAGGCATGACAAACATTTTGTGAACAAATTTAACAAATACACGAGGATTTGTCAAGTTCAGTTAAGCAGAGTAATAGTGATTAGGGAAATACAAAGTGATTTGTAAGGTCTTTGTATGCTTTCATTTTGCTGCAAATTAAAAGAAAAATGGCTAGCACTATCAAAATATAGTGTTACTATTTCTAAGTACTGCTAAATAGTTACCATAACAGAGAAAACTACAGCTATCAATGTTATCAAGCATTATGCTTCCTTTGTGACAGTGGCCTTGCATTTCTTACTTGATCAAATCATGGTGAAGTCAGTTAAAAGTGGGAGGCAGATGTAGTTTCTTGGGTGGCCTATGGGATAGGAAACTGCTGCTATTTTTCGCTTGAGCCACAACTGCCCCAATAGCATATACATACCCGGAATTCTCAGCAAGTGGCTTATTTTCAAAATATTTTAATGAAACTCAGTGCTTGCTATTCAATGTATAACAGCAGTCATTTATATAAATGTTTTATTCCGAAGGTGTCCTTGAATGGCCATTTTGGACAAAACTCGTTGTGGTGGCCATTGGATTCACGGGGGGCCTGGTCTTCATGTACGTGCAGTGTAAGGTGTATGTTCAGCTGTGGCGCAGGTTGAAAGCCTACAACAGAGTCATCTTTGTTCAGAACTGCCCAGACACCACCAAAAAAATGGAGGAGAAGAACTCTTCGTGCACGCAGACTTCAGACATCAAGGACGCAGTCGTGGTGCCAGTAGCACAGACAGGTACAAACTCTCAGCCAGAAGCTGAAGAAATGATGTCTGAGGTCATGCCAGTTTGACAGTGGCAGCATTGTTTCTTCCTTGCAGAATAAGCCGTAGTGTTTTCTACACTACAAATGCTAAAAGAGAGCAGAAACGACTGTGCGTTTTTTTCAGTTAAAAAGAACAAAAACCACACAAAAAACAAAATCCTCCAAGGAAAATGGATCCAGCAAAGCAACTTGTTACTGTATGGAATGTGACCGTTTGTGAAGTAGTTCCTCAACTAGTCAGCAAGTGTAGTGAAAGTGGAAGTGTAGAAAGTGCAATAGAGAACAGGTTTAACAGACAATGCCAAACCAATGTGACAATAGTACTTTTTTTTTTTTTTTTAAATTTAAATTCGATGGCTGGGAAAGTAGGAACAGACCTGATTGATACAATCATTTTGTTTACAGAAAACAAAAACCTTTAATCTGTTTACTTCTAAGAGTTGTGTATTTGCTATTTATCTTCTTAAAGATATACTTCAAAAGGGTACCGATCAAGTTATATGCATTAACTGAAGCGAAGTACGAAGCTGTATTACAGCACTCACTCTCTAAGTCTCATATGGTAACACACATTCATGTGGCTGCAGTGGAGCCTGAATGTTTGGGCAGCTGTGTCAACTGAGGATATTTGAGACATTGGAAGGGTAGTATTGTTTTAAATATGCCTGAATTTTTGAAACGCAAGCAATTCCAACCAGTATAAACTCATGTCCCCATAAGCTACAGATATTTTTTGAAGTATAGCTGTCAGCCAAACAAGAACAGAAAAGAGAGAATGTGTAGATATGTATTTAGAAGAGCAGCTCAGCTGTTTATTTTGCTTTGTAAGAGTGAATTAGACATAAATTGGACACACAACGATTTGACGCAGAACTATAAATGAACAAAATGCAGGTCAGTGCAGACCCACACAAAAGTAAATAGCATATTATCAAAGGTCTGAAAAAGAATGACACATAGGAAAGATGGAAGCCAATTTTGGTTTCAGTTTTTAAGATTCATGATACACAACAGTAGGTGTAAGAGAATATACCTACGTATTTTAAGAGAACATTAGTTTTTATCTCCTTGTTCTGAAAAGTTAGTTTTTATCTTCCTGACTGAGAAAATAAATCAATGGTTTCCCTCTGTACAGGTAAACTTGAGGTGTTAGAGATTTACAGTTCAGTTAACTTTGTGTTTTGAACATCCTCATATAAAAATGAAGTGTGAATAGCATTAAAAGGTGCAATAGATAAATGAATGTAGATGTAATACTGTGTCCAACAGGGTGAATTATATATAAAGAACCATTTTTGTGATTCACGTCTCATACCTGTGATGTTTACCATCAGGACACAAGAGCAAGTATTGACTTGGAGTAGTTACATACTGGCGTGGACAAGTCTGGAGCCTGAACATAATGTATATTTAAAAAAAATATTAAAGTTGGTTTTTTATCTTTTATTTAGGTAAAGGAGGAAAAGCAAACAAGCAAATAAAGAACCAGAGTAAAGAGGATAGGAAAGGACAGGTTCATTTAAAGGGAGAAATCTGCCACAAGTACAAGTGAACTAGACTTGTACAGAAGCCTTGGTAAATTTCCTCTTTACACACTCAAATATCTATAATTAAATAACAGAATCAGTCCCTTCTTGCAATTATCCAGGGTGCTGGGCCTAAGATGTATTAGAGTTCATATGTTAGGCATTCCTTTGTGAATGTGTTTACTGGCTTAAGGCTTAGGGAACACTGGAAGTAGCAGTATTAGCAAGAAATGTGTCTTTTATCAGACCATTATGTTCTTTTGTATTGGAATTGTTCATGTAATTTTGCTGTGACTAAGTGATTGTCATCTGGCTAAACAGAACACAAAATCTTGGTGCTTGAACAGTCCCTAAATACGTATTAATATTTACTGTAAGTGACTCCAGGTGAGTTGGATTCATGTTTAAGATTTCACATAACAACACACACTTTTCATACAAAATAACTTTCCAATTCTACAATTTCGAATTGGAATTGTAGCAGCTTCTCATTTGAAATTACATACAAGAGTAATCAAATCATTTCTCTGTTTGTAACTGTGGAGGAGGCTTCAGAAGGCCTTCAGAAAATGATGACAGTACTAAGGAATGCCTCATAACTGCACGTTTAAAATAGTCTGCAGAGGCACGGTTTTCGAAAAGTAAATCTTAAATCTGAAGTCAGACATTTAAAATTACTAGCTGCATCTAAATGTTTGGGATGATGTTTACAATAAAACCTGATGAATCATAGCAAAATTGACTGACAAGGAACATTATTATGGAAGATAAATTAAGAGCTTTATGAAATAATCAGACATTTTCTTACAAAGTGACAGTAACCCTGCTTCCTTAGCTAACTTGTTCTTTGACCTGCTATAGATTCACGACCCCATTGAAAGTACTTTATCCCCTATTTTGACACTTTACTGGAGACTAATTCACATTGTTTTTTTCTTGAACAAGTATAAAATTCAACTTAAAGAAAATACCTGAGGCTTCTAAAAGCAGACTCTAGTATCCAACAAGATTACTGTACATTTTTTAAAATATACTGGAGAGTCGGCCACAGAACAGACATCTTGCAGAATTTTATACTAATGACTTTAACTTCAGTGCGCTATTTTGGCACTCATCTCAACTACATGTGCAACCAAGCTTACAGCTAGTGAAACACAAGAACGGAGAAAGACTTGAAATTCCTCCTTTCCCTTTGAAATATTAATTTAGACAGCAAGAAAAGAAGCAAAATAGGACATTGTCTGCTGAGACAGACAAGAAGTCTGCAGCTTGAAGCAGTCTTTAACCTTTTAAAGCATTACAGTATTAGCCCCGTGCATCCCTTTATCTTCTTAGGTGCACTGGATATTCTAGAGCTTTCAGGGATTTCATGCAGGATTGGAATTTGGTTCTGAAGCAGGGTGCTACCCCTTCAAGAGGGCAAGGAGCTATTCACACCACCATGCCTTGGACACAGGTCTGCATGAATAAGGTGCACAGACACCAGACTGCTGCTTACCAGCAAATGTTTTTTCATTCCTACACAAAGCACAGTTTTCTCTATCAACTCAACAACCACAGGATTCTGTCCTGCAAAAAAACAATATGCTGAAAGTTTTAAGATACATTCTAAGACTTTTAATGAAAATAACATACTAAATAAAGATCCATACCAAACTGCCTGTGTAACCACAGTGCATCTCAGGCAAAGATGCTGACGGTGGAATTTAGCCTTGGCTAAACCCACAAGGGCAGAACCTTGCTCTATGCAGCCATTACCAAGAGCAGCTTAATCTGCATTTTTGTTTAAGGAAAGTTTTAATGAAGGTAGGTAGAAGTAATCTGGTGTCAGATCAGATCTGGAATTTTAAAGAAGATACTCCTAAGTTGTGAACAAGCACATTTCTTTTCCTGTTTTAAGTTACAAGCATTATAAAATTTATTTCAAACTGGCATAAACATACTACTGTTGACCATCATTAGCATTACAAAGATTCTCAACTAGTCCAACTGTGCCATTCACACACTGCTCTATCTGAACGCAGTGTTTATTTTTGTTGTGTAGAAAAAAATAGTAATTCCCCATCACCAGAAAAACCCATTTATAATTTCTAATAATGCAATGAAACTTACTCTAAGATGAAAACATTTTACTGTGTATAATAAATATTTGGAACTACAAGTTTGTGTTACTTGTTTAACTAACTCCCTCTCTTTTGCAAAAGAAAAATTGTGGTTGAATGTGTACTGAAAGAGAGAAGATAAGGGAAACAAAAGTAATGTATCTGCTTATTGTTGTGAAAAAAATGTATTTGTATTAAAAATATGACCCAAATTACTGTAGTATTCTACCTGCGTCACTTTTGTTATAGAGAGCACCACATGCTGAACATGAATTGGCAAGTCCACAGTCTTGTAAGGAAGGTGAATAGTACACTCAGCTATGTACTTAATACTGACATACCTGCTAACTCAGAGTGGCTGTTCTGGGTACCACGCCATGGCATAATGCTCAGGAAAATACCTCACAGTACAAAAACACTTGAAAAGAGCTACGGTTGTTTAACTTGCAGAAGGGAAGACTGTGAACAGGCTTTAACTGCATAAAGAACATCCAGAAAGCAACCTGTTTACATCCATAGCAAAATGGAAAACTAGTATAGGGTTTCAACTGTAGGAGGATAAAAGGAAGAATACTTCCTAAGGAGAGCAGTGCTTTGGAATGAACTGTTTGTTATATGTGACTGTGGAATGTCCAACACTAGAAAGCTTTAAAGCTGGTTAAACTTAGATGGTTTAAAGCTAATCCTACTTTTGATTGTCAGAATGGATCATGTTCCCTTTTTTATTATTTTAGACTTCTACTTTTTAACAAAACCTAAAGATGCATTTTTTTAATGAAAAGAAATATGATATGTTTGCATTATGAAAGAATCTGTACTTTCAGTCAGGTGTTAAACCAAAGAAAGTATCCTATCTCGATAAATACACAGCGTTCCAACCAAACTACAAATTTAGCTTTCTTAAGAGGGTTGTACCCACCTACCCTGTATCTTTCCCTTAGATTGTCGGCCTGGGAGAGTGTGGGCTAAGTTTCAAAACTTCACAGTTCTAGCTGGAATAAGTCATCATATGGCTGCTAAGAATATATGTTCGAAACACAGCAGAAGTGTTCTAACACATTACGTTCCCTACATCCAAGGCCAACAGATTGTTCATTTTGCTAAAATTGCCCTAACTAGCTCACCATGCAAATCAAAGATGGATTCGGAAATCCCTACAAGACATAATACAGAAGAAACAGCACAACCAAAGAAGTTCTAGTAATAAAGATCTATTCATTTCCATTTCTTAGCATATGGAAAAACAGAGCCAAATTTAGTTTTAGAATTAAGAGATTAGGGGTATATGTCACTATGCCTTCTTGCTTTGCACACAAATGTTCAAATCTCTTGATGCAGGGCACCATTAGAACACAAACACATTTCTGTCCAGTTTGCTCTCTGTATACACATAAACAAGGAAATATGCTATATGGTATTTACTCACACTCTCTCCCTCCCCCTGCCCCTCAATAAAATATTGAGGCTGCTATGCATGAGCTTTACCTAAAAGTGAAAAAAGAAGTCAGTTAACATACAACTCACCAGAAGTACTTCGTATGGTTTGCTATATTTCCACTGCCTATGACATGGAGCTCAGAAAATAACCTTCAATAAATTTTACACCATGGTTGAGAACAGAATGATTCCAGTCTGCTGCAGACTGTGGGCCCAGGGACAAGCTTGCCTTCCTATTACTTGCAAATACCTATGACTGAGTCTGAGTCACGGTTATCACACTGAATCTTTTCTTTTTTAAATGGCTCAGAGGTAATATACATAAAAATACAATAATCAGCACTATTCCAAATAAAAAACAAAGAAGACAAGTCACAGTAATTTGTGTGTTAACTAAATTAGGTCTTATTTTAGCAATGGATAACTGCTCCTGAAAGCCACATGGGAAGCTGTCCAGCATGTATGACACAAAGCATAACTTCTTCTCATTTCTTTAGGGTCATCTAGTTCAATAAATGGCATGTTTGGGTTTTTTTTCTTTCAGGACTACCATATAGTTACAATGCCTTTAGACTTTGTGCAATTTATAATTGGAAGAAATAAGGCTATAATGAAGCATGGATCATTACATCTGTGTATGCATGTCTGACAACATGTTCTACAAAATTTGATAATGGTTCACAAACAGCATAGAAGTGGAAAGTAAAGCAGCAAGATTTAGATGGGTTATATTAAAAAATAAACTCAGAAAAGAACAAACCAACCAACAAAATCTTAATGGCTCAGGAGCAAGACTGTTACTTGCCGGAGTCGTGAAGAATACAGTCAGAACAAATCAGTCTAGAAGAAAGTTCAGGCAAAGGTTTTGGCAAATCTTCAAGCACCACTTTACCTGAAGGCTTGCTAGTATGTTTTGAGAGCTGGAGAAAAAGAGGAATATTTCATTAAAAAAAGTATATGTGAGAATTTTTGGCTAGTTTGTATGCTAGCAATGGGCATTGTCGCTTTATAAATTTTCAAATCAGCATGTTACTGTCCTGCTTGACTATGTATGAACTTGAACATGACCCGACATTAGTAGAATGCTACCACCTTTCTATATTTATTTAGAAAATGCTTCTGTTTTTAGAGTAATGCTGGCATTTTGGTCTAATAACTCAGTTTAAATTTTATATAGTTTTATTTTTCATTTGTAACAGGTAACTAGTTACATATTAAACTCCTCCTTTTATGAAAATTGGGCAGTATTTTCAATACAAGCAGTTAAGACTTACGGAACTTGATTACAGGACCTCTACAGTAAGTCTCCCACCATCAGATTATTTTTAGATTTTCATTATAGGAACTCTGCACAGGATCTTGCTTAGCTGTATTTAAGGCAACAGCTTAAACTGCTGTGCATAAATCACAACACCTCATTAGCAAAGTTTCTTACCTTCGTAAATTTCCAGGAGAAAGTCTGGAAGTCAAGAATAGTGAATTTTTACTCTTGAAAGAGCTAGAAGATAGAAATACAAGGTAGGCATTGTATCATGCTGAGACTGACCAAACAAGCCAATCTGACAGACTTCTTTACCTTTACTAGAAAACAAAGTCTGGAGGATTTCTTAAGCGGAGAACTTTTTCCTCTGAGAAAAACCAGTAATGTCCTTTTTAATGCTCTTTCCTATCTGCCAGGTGATAAAAAAAAAAATGTTTTTAAGAAGTTGCACTCCAACATACACATTTTTGGATCCCAGATTCTGTCCTCACATACAACAGTGTCATTACAGAGATGAGTAAATATGCTATTCCAATCAAAGGCATAAAAATAAATAAATCACACATAATGTAGTCTTTAAGTATCTTCCTTAAACTACTTAGGAACAACTCAGAAAGTAAGTGGTTCATATACATTGCCTTTTTGACTCCTTGCATCCCACTGCACATACTGAAGTTCCATAAGGATCGACACACACTTTGGCAGAGGAAAAAGATGAAAAATACAATGCTGAAGCAAAGTGCTTCACTGTATGCTTGTTTCTCCACATCACAACTGTGGAACTCTTATCCCTCTAGAACCAAGTTTGTGGAGCAGACTGGTAAGCCATGAACAGTTCTATTAATTCAGTCACATTAGTTTCCAACATTAAAAAACTGTAAATTAATTAATCTACTGCATAAAACCAGCCTTGAGAAGGATAGTGTTTTCTGAGTTTATGGGGGTTTTTTTTGGTTGGTTGGTTGGGTTTTTTAAAATCAACACTTGTTTTGTTTACATAAAAAAAAAAAAAATCATACTGCTCCTGGAATTAAAGTCAGCTGGTTCTTTCCAGCTGAGACCATCAATGGAGTAAGTTGCAGAATCAAAGCACAAATAACAACTCAGATGCTACTGAAAGTTTGAATGTAATTCAGCCAGTTCTTTAGCAAAGTCTTAGCTCTCCAAGGCTGGCTGGAGTAAAAGTACAGCTTAGTAAGTACACTGCAAAGTGTAAAAACTTAGAAAGTACATTTAAAAAACCCAAAGTTCTTATATAAAAGTGGCTTTCCATGTTAAAGTGTTACTTTTTTGTTTGATTTTTTTTTTGTATTTAATAGGAGCCCTTACAATTATATATATATAACCTGATATAATATAACTTGAGTTTTAACTATTACAACTTTGCCGTTAAAAATGAAAAAAATATTGTGAAGCAATATCTGACAAGTTAAGAATGAAATAGATTTCCATAACATTAATCTTTAACCATAAAAGCCCGTCAATTACTGAAAATCATAATAGAGGATTTAACATTGAAGTCTGTAATCCTTAGTTACAAATGAACAGAATTTCGAGACAAGTTTGTAAGAATAGAGAACATCACAGACATATTTCCCATTCCCACTTTTAAAAAGCACCTGCTTTCTAGATTTTAATTTTAAAGAAACGGAATAATGACTCAGAACTCCTGAGATCATTCATTTTTTTCCACCATAGGGAAGAAACTCATCAGCATACAGAACCCTAATAGCTGACTTTAAAGCACAGGCATGATTGGATTATGAAACTGATACAAGAAATTGCACTATCTTGTCTCAGTAACGCATGTGAGGCAAGAGACTCTCTCTACATTCCCTTTCCCTCCAGGCCTCTTGGTACAAAAACTCTGAGCACAGAAATTAAAAGTAAATCAATAAATACATGGCTTTTTTCTATTTTTTCTTTCCCATTGCCACATTAGTATTCTGCAACAAAACTCTTCTGGTAAACTGGCACATCATCATCTTAAGCCTAGATTACTTTTAAATTCAAATATGAATACTTGACAGCTGCGTAGGTTTTTTTCTTGTAATTCAATATAAAAAGTTCACACACAGAACCTTTTCTTTGTTCATTACTTATGCAGTAGTTCAACAAAACATTTTAAAAGCCAGCTAAACAAGCAGAGAAAACATGGCCTTCAAAGGAGAAAATCCACAAACTCAACAAAGTCCAAAGTGTAAACATGTTCTTGATGTATAAATAACAAATGTTACAAAAGAAATCACTTCAAATATTTGACTATCACATCAACCACACAAGTCATAATTACTTTTTTGTAACGTCTTATAGCTGAACTGTTTCAAGGAATGTAAAACATCTTATTCTTCATATCTTTGTGATACAATCTTTTTTAAAGCATTCACCTGTCATTACTCTGACAGGTAGTTATCTTACTCCTCATTTTCCTTCTGTATTTTACCCAATGTGATGGGAAAGTGACATTTTCTGCCATGTTTCTACTTAAAATTTCAAAGCACATCAGATGTTGTATACAAGCAAAAATTTAAGATGAACCTTCTGAAAAGCTAAATCTGTCAAAGCACTGAAAAACACATACACGGCTTTAGTTCAGACCAATTACCCTGCCTTAGCTTCCACCAGAATCATAATCACAGAATGATTTCAGTTAGAAAGGACCATGAAGATCATCTCATTCCAACCCCGTTGCCACAGGCAGGGACACCTTCCACTAGACGAGGTTGCTCAAAGCCCTGTCCAACCTGGCCTTGAACACTTCCAGGGATGGGGCAGCCACAGCTTCTCTGGGCACCACTCTCACAGTAAAGTTTTTCCTAATATCTAATGTAAATCTCCCCTCTGCCAGTTTAAAACCATTTCCCCTTGTCCTGTCACTACACGCCCTTGTAAAAAGTCCCTCTCCAGGTTTCTCATAGGCCCCCTTTAGGTACTGGAAGACTGCTATAAGGTCTCTCCAGAGCCTTCCCTTCTCCAGGCTGAACAAGACCAACTCTCTCAGTCCAGCAAGTGGGGTCTCAGGAGAGCATACTAGAGGGGGAGAATCACCACCCTCGACCTGCTGGCCACACTCCTTTTGATGCAGCCCAGTATACAGTTGGCTTTCTGGGCTGCAAGCGCATAGTGCCATTCACATTAAGTTTTTCCTCAACCAACAGTCTTAAGTCCTCCTCAGGGCTGCTCTCAGTCCAATCTCCACCCAGGCTGTAGTTGTGCTTGGGATTGCCCTGACCTAGGTACAGGATCTTGCACTTCACATTGTTGAACTTCATGAGGTTGGCACTGGCCCACTTCTCAAGCCTGGCCAGGTCCCTCTGGCTGGCATCCCTTCCCTTCAGCATGTCGACCGCACCACACAGCTTGGTGTCATCAGCAAACTTGCTGAGGGCACACTCAATCCCGCTGTCCATGTGACCAACAAAGACGTTGAACAGCGCCAGTTTCACTGACCCCTGAGGAACACCACTCATCACTGGTCTCCAGTTGGACATCGAGCCATTTACCGCAACTCTCTGAGTGCGACCATCCAGCCAATTCCTTATCCACCAAGTGGTCCACCTGTCAAATCCATGTCTCTCCAGTTTAGAGACAAGGATGTCGTGTGGGACGGTGTCAAATGTTTTGCACAGGTCCAAGAAGTATAACACCTCAAGTTTTATAAATCAAAAGCTGAATTCCGTAACACAGGTCGATTTAACAAAATTTTAAAAAATAGCAAAGCGTGACCTGAACTTCAGTATACTTCATTCTAAAACACAAACACAAAGCAGTGATGTGACAGTGTAGAGATATGGTTGGTGTCAGAGGATAAGACTTCTAGCCCGATTTAAGATTTACAGTCCATCTGAAGATGCATTAGATCATTCACATGTGCTTCACGTCTGTTAAATTTTTCGTGTTTCTTCTTCAGATTAATTTAAGGAGGACAACAGTTATTTCTGTAGTACCTAAATAGATTGGTTATCTAAAACAGGAAAGGATAGCACAAGCCTATTTAGTAAAGAGTGAAAAACTTCATATAGATGTTAACAGAATAACACTCCTCAGTTACACTTATTGCACAGCTAAGAAAATACACACCTAGAAAATTATCCTCAAAAGAAATCTGGGAACCCTCATATTTACTTACCATGACAATGCCTTGTTTTTTTACACGCATTGAGTATTAGAAAGATTATCTACCAGGAAAAATTATTTCCATGTAATTTACAAGCAGCTGAACTGTGACTGCTACATAGTATACAGACAGTGCATCCGAACTGCGACTTCTGTATCCAGACAATCTAATCCGCACTAAGAGATGTCCTACTTAATCCCTGGTGTGAAATTAGCCTTGGCTTTGCCCTTGCCCTTTTTTTAAAAATTATTCTACAGTATTATAAGTGAGAATCAGCCAAGAACCTTCTTGAAAGACACATTTAAAGGCATCTAAAGAGTTGCTTCATAAAGCAAGCCTGCTGTGTAGAAGTCCTAAGCAACTTAATTTAAAAATGCACAGCCTTCTCAAAAGAGGGGGCAGCAAAGAAAGAAAAAAAATGGACAAAAGATATTTCAAAACAGACTGTAGGGACTTCAATTGGCTTCTGATCTGAATTCTTCAATACAAAATGGTAAAGACAGTGTAATTCTCTCAGATTCTCTTGACAAAACATAAAATACTCAATATTTTATTGAAGTCTTTCCAGCTTTCTATGTTCCTGACACAGATTCTCAGGACGTGTACAATATAAGAGTTCTTCATGATTAACTGATTCTCCATGTACTTCATATTCTGCATATACATTTCCACCAAGTGGGAGACCATTTCTTACACCCAAGTTGAGTGTCCTGGATTTTGTGAGATGGGGCCTATTACTGCTCTCCACAAACTGCATACAGCTAGAGGCATCCCAGCCATCACAAGTGATGAATAAAAGTTGACGCTAGGTGGCCTTACTATTTACCAGGGTACCCACTATTTATATACTACATGACATACACTCTTGCCATTACTAAGAAAAGGTAAGGATTTCCCACCACAAAGTATTTCTAACAGGTGTTTGAATCCTGGCTGCTCTATGAACAGAGAAGAGGTACACAACTAGCCAGGAATTCAAGACAAACTACATGTTCTTTGTCAACTTAGGAGCCTGTATCCTAAAGAGAAGGTACAATATGAGAAGGACACAATTAAGATTTTAAGTATTTATTTATATTCAGAATTTTTTATCCAATAATATACAGCTTTACCCAGTAATATACTGTTTACTGTTTACCATAGGTACACAGTGAGCTCATAAAAAATGCAACTAGAAAAGCCTTTGCAAATATAGTTAGAATTTATTCTTGTTTCTAGTTATCATTAAACTAGGTTTCTTACAATGTCCTTCAGCTCTTTCAGCTCTTGAATCAGCTGGTGCTCATTAGGCCACCTCTTCTGTTTTATTCAATTCTTCTTTAGCTTCCACATCTGCCACCTCAGGGTTACTGCAAGCAGCATCCCTAGCTGAGAGCCTTTTCATTTTGATGTTCGGCAGTTTCCTCAGATCACCATCCCATTCTCTTAAAGAAAAAAGTAATGAAAACCCATTACCAATAGAAAAAGCAAGAAGGAATGTGGCAGAGTTACTTCACCTATCTTAAGAAGATGTTAACTCAAGTGAGGCTGCTTTTCTAAATTATACTCAGTCCCTGAGCGCTGCAGTATTCATACTGCAGTATGAATAAGCATCAATGTTTTCACCTGATCTTGTACTCTACAGCACCTGTAACTTCTCTGTGAAGAATTAAGTGCTTTCAGATTTGACATTCTGAACAAAAAATATGATTCACTTTATTCCCACAGACTATTGTTTCCTCAGGTACTTCAGGCCACCTGCTTTTAGGTTTGACACACTAAACTCCCCAACTGCTTTTTTGTTGTACACTGGAAGAGTTTTTTCATCTGGATGCGCAATTTGCAGAGCTAATATCACATGTACATAAAGTCCTTCATTATGATTTATGGTAACTCTTAAAATCTTGTAGGACTGACTTCAAGAGGACACAAAATGTTAGTAAGCATGAAGGAGGCTGCATGAAGGAGGAAGGGTTCATTTATATATGAGTCAAATCCAGTACTTAATTAATGGAATGCCTTCTTGATCACAAGTAAGTGCACTGCATGGATAATTTTTCTCAAGGGCAAAGCCAGTATTTGCCAATTAGGAGACAGACATATTTTTGCTCTACCAAGATAATACACCACTTCCATCAGACATCCCAGTAAAAGAAGTCAATTGTGTATTTATAAACACAGCAGCCAGAGGCCTGTTGCTTCATTCCATCATCCTCTAAGCATGACTTCTGGCTACATACCCCCCCAGGAGTTAGTGGTATAATGGTATATCATTCCTTGCAACATAAGCATTCGTTAAGGCTTTTCCTCCCCCCCCCCCCCCCCAAAGTATCTCATTTGACAGAGCTGGCAGCAAGAGTGTTCATTCAGTCCATTAGCAAGGCATATTGGCTTGCTGGCCCAGATGAGCTAGCAGCAAGTTTCAAAACTCCCAGGTCTTTTAACTGGATGCAAGTCCTCAATTGGCTTAAGATTTACAACTAGTATGTATACACAAATACTTACTACACCTAGAGTTGGATCTTAGAAAATACAACTAAGAACTTAGTGCTGGTTTAGTTACTTAATGTTAAGTTCTGACTATAAATATCTAAGGTCACTACGTTATATGAGTAAAATTACCATCTGAAATCTCATTTTGGTAAGAAAACAGTGTAATTCAATTTATCAATAAATTCATGTCTTGATCCTTAAACATTAACAGTAAATGCTAGGTTTTTTTGTAAATTAGTGAACAGCTGAGGTCAGAATTCTAGGCAAAAAGAAAATATTCTTTAAGAATATTGAAAAAAGATACTTAAGTTACAGAAATTGAATTCTACCTTTTGAAGGTTTCTAGCCTTTCCAATATTGTAATGATTAACTGTCACCAGCCTTTAGCTTCTAACAGCTAATAAATAGCTGAAATAGCAACAGCATACCTAGTCTGCTTTTTCAAATGACAAATCCTTTGACAGTTTTGCATAAATTCTTTTTTTAAGAAAAAGGACATACAACATGTCAAATTCAGAAACGCTGTTTTCCATAAACAGATTAGTAGTGATAGTAAAAAGAACTTACCTGAAAAATTTCAGATGCTTTCTGTTCATAATGTCTGGGATCTCTAATGGGAATGAAATTAAATTCTATTAGATGCGTTACATTATTCATGAGTCTCATTTCAAAGAAAGAAATGTGAGCTAAAGGGCTCAATGTATTATTTCAGAGATTAAAAGCCCAAGAAAATGAGGATTCATATTAGAAAGTTTCTAAAGCAATATATAAACAGCAAGACTTCTCACTGCTAAAGAAAAAGAAGTGAACTTACACCTAAAAACCAGTACAGACTTCAAATGTACCAGTTACTGAAAATCCAATCCTGACAAATAATAAAAAGAGTGTGCTTCATTTTCTCTGACACATCTGAGAAATAGCAAAATTTTAAGCACTTACAGTTTCCCTTTAGAAAAGTCTGGTGAAGAAACTAATAATTAATTTATTATTTGATTTAAAAGCATAACTAACATCCTCAACCAAGATCAAGGTCTGGTTATGCTAGTTTTTAACAGACATTCACTCACTCACATAATAAAAAGACAATTACGCTCCTCAGAATTCACTATAAATACGCACAACAGATACAAGGTAAAATAAGAAAACTTAGTCTCAAAGCTGGCCTAAATATACAGGCCTCACTCTAAATTAATGAGCACTAAGAGGTCCATAAGTATTTTGAAATGTTTTTGGAAAAAAATTTCAAAGCGCTTAAGTCATCACTGCAAGCAAATGAGACCAGCAGTAGTTAGGAAAGTAAATCTGGTAATTCAAGTAAGAAAATGTAACCAACAGTTAAATACACTTCATGAAATTTACCGTGCAGTACAAGAACGTGTGTGTTTAAAATACAAACACTGGGAAGAGTACAGCAGCATGCCAGGTGTGGTGTTTAAACAGAACACATTCTAATGCACTCTTGGCAGCTGGGTGCCAAATACTGAAACATCCTAGTGCCCACAAGAGAAAGAAGTTCTTCCCTTGTCTCAGGTATTTTACAAGGAGCAATGATAACTTGGTTTGCTTCTAGGACATGGTTCAGTGATGTAAACAGTCAGTTTGGCAGAAGTGGCAGCATGCTAATTTGGGCCAACTGAAATATGTGCCGGCTGAGATTTGTATTTGTTCCGTCTATGAAAGCACTGGTCCAACATTCAGTTCAGTGTTGTTCTCAGACAAACTAGGACGAAATGACAAAACTTTCAACTGTCAACTGCTTTTTTTGCTTGGGGGAGGAAAAAAAAAACAAACCCAAAACAAAAAACCAAAAAACCACCTTCTAAAGCATTGATACCTTTTATTAACTTACAAAGGACTTTTTCCAAAGAGAATATTCTAATAATTTTATCTAGCCTGTCATCCAGGGCTCACCAATATCATGAGAAAGCAGGCATTCTGAAGGGGAGAGATTCTCTGACCAACCAAGATTTGGTACTGAATTGCTCTTTACTGCTTTGGCAGTGGCAAAGTTTTTTGAAGTTATGCTTACATGTGCGTTTGCAAACCACACATGCAAACCACAGAGTTGACAGATTAGGAACAGAACTAGAAACTCTAGTCCTATCTGCAGGAATAAAGTAAATTACAACATCAAGAAGAAAACTGCGGTACGACTAATGTAGAAAACTGCGGTACGACTAATGTAGATAAATTTCAGGAGTAAAGAAGTGACAAGAAGCTGCTAACAAAACTCAACACCACCACAGACTGACTGAATATTCCCTGTGCAGGTACTTTTTTTAAAGAAAGACTAAAATTTATTATGCTTTTGGATATCTACCACTTTTGTAAACAGGCAGTAAAGAAGAATTAATTTTTCATTTACATATATCTGATATAAAGAGCAAGCATCAAATTTTAGAAGACTTTCCTAAATGTAAATAATTCATATCATGTAGTCTCTTCACAGCAAATGAACATGCATACAAGAAATAACCAAGTTCAAGAATAGAGAGAAAAAAGCCTAACAAATACTAAGTCAGTTATAAAAGCTCCACTCACTAGTTTCCAGGGATAATAATGAGCCAGAGCATAAAAGCAGAGTTTCCAGCTGTTTTCCATTTATCCCCAATCTCTAATTACAGTATTTAGCAGCAACTATTTTCTCTGAATTAATACTGTCCTAGCCAGAGAGCAAAACCTGCAGCAGCTGTGATAACAAATAATGAATGATTTGAGAGTGTATTTAATATGTGAAGTTGCACCAAGCTCTCTGAATGATTTACTTACTAATACTATAATAACCTCAAATTTTGCTTACAATATTTCTCAATTTTTCTTTATTTTTATGTTGTGCTTGTGCATTTGACATCTTTCTATCTAGTCTTACTGCTTTTTTTCTATCAGCTTTCCACAAAACAGTAAGGAAAAAAGGAAGAACTAAAATTTAAAAGCAAAACGAAAAAGGAGATTTTCTATAACTGAGCTATTTGATGACATTCATAGTACCCATTTCCTATGACCTTTTCCCCCTTCTAAGAAATCAAAGATTATGCATGAAGTCATACAGATATTCCCGAATTACTCTGCCACTGCAGGTTGTGAAAGTACTAAATATCACTGGCAAAATTCTAAAGCCACTGATTTTCTTTATTAGTCAACATAAATTGGGGGAAAGAAGAGTATGGCACACAACCCAAACATTGCTGTGCTTTGTATCCTAACCACAAAACAATATAGATTTTTCATCTCTTCCACAATGTACTGTTAGAAGGACTGACTGCATCTCAATAATACTTTAGCATTGAAGTCAAGTTCATCACTCAACTCCAACATGCTTACTTATTAAAGCAAAATACATCAATTTCACTACTATTTTGCCTTGACTCAAAGCAACTCTTTGATTTTTGCATTTTCATTATCCCTTTGTCTTTCTCCCTTATTTCACCAGATTACTGCTGCTTCCCTTCAGCCTAGTTCTAGCTATCAAATTTTCAGTCTTTTATTTCTCTTTCTCACATGTAGCTTTTATCTGTGTACTACCTCCAATACCAGAAAATACTTTCAAAAAGAATTTAAGTGTTTCTTCTTAAAGAAGATTATGCACCTTAAGAAGAAATTTTCAGCTCTAATGCTTGTTGTAGTTTTCACATGACTGCTCCTCAGAAGATTTCATGAGATTATCTGCTGGCATAGATGGCTACCCCAAAGGAAGATAAACAGTAATAAAAAAAAGTCAACAAGAATATCTGGCATGATTTTACTCAGATTTGTGATAATTGCCAAGGTGAATTTAAAAACTCCAAGTGCTTTCAACTCCTCTGCCCGAGAAGAACAAAAGGCAAAATTTGTTCTTCTACTTGTGAGTTATCATTTACACATGTAGAATAGAGCCTGTAGAGTAGATATGTCACAGTAGCCCAGGATTTCTTCCTGGAATACCTCAATTTTAATAGTCAAACTCCAGAAATATTCACATTTTGGAAATACATCAGTACTACAATTTCTGCTGCATCACTCTCCCACATGAAACACATCTCAACCTTAGTGGAATATAAGGTCTCTTTCTGAAGAGGCTTTAGTTTTCTTCAAGTTCATGAACCCTAAAGTCCACTCTCTCATGTTATGAAACTTGCTGAAGTTCCTCATGCCACCGGTCCACCTTGGTGGGAAGGGGCAAGTCAGGCCACAGGTTTATCCCTAACAGTAAGTTTGTGTATTATCAAAAGAATGATAGAGAAAGCTGCATGTAAAGATTTCATTGTCATGAGTCCAGATAACGAAGACCACCTAAAAAAAGTAATTAATTTGTAGAGAAAGTGATGCTGGCTATTCTCCATATGAGCAAATAAAGTCTTCATGCCGATGTATGTTAAAACATGTGCACCCACTGAAATGCACTTGTAAAATAAAAAATACTTCGTATAAAATTAAGGTCCAAGCAAGCTGCTGAACAGTATTTGTATTTGAGACAGGTGCATTAAATCTCACTTTAGTTTCAAAAATGGGTTACAAATGCTGGCACTAAAGAGGCAGCACTAACAAAAATGCACAAAAGCAAAGTAGTATATGAGAAATCTATGAGTCAGATCTCCACTATCTTTTTACTTCTTTTCTTTACACTGCCCCTCCTCCCAAAGTCCTCTGCAAAGCATAAATACCTAGCAGTTAGTTAATGCCTTTAAAGAGAAAAATAAAGACAATGCCTAGAAATTTCACCTAGATTCTAGCCTTGTGAGCAGGAGGAGGTATGACCACAGGATTAATTGTAATGCTTTTACATACCCATTCCATAGCCTTCATAGAGTTGTCTTTCACGTTCAATGGTCTGCTTGATGACAGTTTCCCGTGAACCATGCTGTCTGCCTTGTCTACCTTTAATACTGTTTTGTAATTCAATCTGCTCCAATTCAGCATTGAATCGACACATATAACTGAAAGAAATAAAATGCATTTATGCTGGATGCAGTCATGCAAAACTTTTGCAAAACAGAATTACTTTGATAATCTAAGGAGTTATTTTACTAATTGTATTTATTTTCTAAATTAGTCAAGAGATGTTTCTTAGATTTGAACTATAACTTTAATCTTCAAAATGGAAGCTCCATTTAGAATTTAATTTGAATCATCTGTGGCATCCAGAAGAGTAGGGGGTTTTATTTGCCTTTTTGTTTGTTTGACTTTTAAGCTGTACTTGCATAAAACAAAACTCCCACATTATTATAATTCACCTGCTCTGGAAGACCAGTGTTAAATCTAAGTATTCCTAATTTCTAATTGCTGAATTTCACCACTTCAATAATAATTTTTAAAGTACTATTCTTCTTTGGCATGTGTTCTACATCATCTCAAAAATACCCAACCCAAATCCAAAAAGTAAGCTCTTATTGCCTTTGCAGTATCACTAGCATTGATTAGCAATTTACAGGTTGCATGAACAGCATAGGAAATATGTTAAAGCTTCTGAAAGGAAACTGATATAGTACACTTGTGTAAGAATACATATATATTATGTTATCTAGTTACCAGGTGACAAGCCACAGGTACATACATCCAGCAGCACAGAAATACCTGAGCTGCTTCTTAGCAGATTAAATTTTGGTACTTCCTGCCCTAAAAATTGACCCACCTGAGTACTGTTTAATCTTCTCAGCAAAGAAAATTAAAGAATAAAGGACTAAGTAGAATGAAATCTGTGCATTTAAGTGTCATTGAATAACCCAGCTGGCATGCCTTTACTACTGTCCAGATCATTTTGGGTCCTTCACACACTACAAATGCAGAGATATACGTAAGTAATGAAAAAACTCCAAACACGACTTACATGAGTAATTCTAGTGTGAATATATGTGTCTTTCAATATATAATTAAGCTCAGTTCCAACAATATCAACTACTTTATATTATTAATAGTAACATATAAAAAGTCCTCCCCTGAATCATCATCACTTTACAAATCTTATTTAGAAACATTATTTTAAAAGACAAATCAAGTTTTTCCACCCTGTTTTTGACACCAGTCTTACTTTTCAATTAGTTCGCCAGCTTCCTTCTTTGTGTACTCAATTTTAGTGGGGTCCAGGTGACTTTGAAACCATTGCAATTTTTCTCCTACAAGAATAAACATCAATGATTATGACACCACTGTAGCACCAACACAGATTAAAGTTCTTCAAAGCTTTTAAATTAACCCCCCATTTTTCAAGATTCTGAATGGCATCACAGACTCACTGATACTGTGTGTACCAGGTATGAAAGCAGCTGTAATAGAAATATTCTCCCATCATTTCAGATGTATTTTATATTTTTCCTTACAGAAAAAAGATATTATACTTTGCTTTACTCAAAATTAGGGTTTAAAATATCACTATATCAACTGCTTAAGATGGAAACCTCAGAAGGCCCCAAGGCGAAGAAAAAAAAAACAACACAATGAGTCAGCAAGAGCTCTGATCATCACAATTCTTAAGCAGATTAAATTGAAAAGGTGCAGTGTCAACCATATGAAAGAGAAAAATATTCCAGGTTGTCTCTCAAAGTTTTGAATTTACTTGCTAGCACAATACATCTGTTAACCTGCATATATTATTTTCTTTCACAAGCAATTAAAAAAACATGGAGACAAGCACAACAAATACACGCACAGACGTACAAAACAGACATTTGGTCTGTTTTGCACTGTTGCCATGTACGCTGACTAAAGATTACACTCTGTAAGTTACACTCCGCCTGAAATTCAATCCTGTATATACTACTTGAGTGACCGTCAGGTATTTTAGCATTTCAACAAAGTCTTTTAAGATTACAGGGTCGTATTAGAGAGAATTGGTAAGACTTAAAATCTATGCTAAAAAGTTGAATACTGTATTCAGTAATAGAAGTTTCTGCTTACCAATGATACTCAAACGCAAAGCTCTGTCAGTCTTCAACCTAGCAGAGAAAAAAAATAGGTATGTTAGCCAGGAATGAGTATTATACAAATAATCATTATTTTCTTTCTCCAAAAACCATTTTTCTGGAATCACAATGAAAGTCAAGGTAAAGTCAAACAGAAATATTTGCCAAATTCAGAATAGTGTAAGACTTACTCTGCTTCATCTAAAAAAACCTACTTTTTAGGAAAATTACTATCTGAAAGATTTCCAGTTTACAGTTAAACAATTTCTTGGAAGAAACTGGGACATAACACTTCTCTTAGAGGACAGCAAGAGGAATTTCACAGAAGACCTGCACTGTAATAATTTCCTTAAGTATTACTAATATTCTGCTGGTATGTTTAATCAGGAACAAATTTCATTGCACTGCATCCTTGCAAATCAAGCATACAATGTGAAAAATACCATTCTAGTATCTAATAAATTTGTAATAATTGAAGTTTGTCCTTAGTAAGCATTAAAAATTAATGTGTTAAGAAACAAAAATCAACAACTTTATTAAAAAAAAAGGAAATTTAAAAAATCCATCTCAAAGTATTTTTAACTCCACCTCAGTCTCTGGTGGGATACTTGAAGCTTTCTGTACTCTATGGCATGTGTGTACACAATTCATTTTGGGATTGATTTGCATGCTATTGAGCAGTTATCAGAGAACACAAGTTTTCTAACAGGTAATACAGTGCCTCATATGTTTTTGTCCTGAAGATGTCTGCAGCAATGAACATTACTGGATGTCACTTTATTTCCAGAAAGGAAAATAATACATTGTTGGGATAAGTACGAAATCTGTCACTGGAAAAAATATCATAGCTGTGCATGTTTACCGTATATATCCAAGGACCTCTGATATTATTATTATTATACATTTTAATAAGAAAATTAAAAACAAAATCATAACGAGTAGCTTCAACAAAGAAAAAATAACGCCAAAATCAAACACACTTCAAAGCTAATGTGCTCCTTCATTGAATTCCTTGTACTCCATAGAATTTAATAAGCATTTTAGAGTAACTGAAGTAATGCAAAGCACAGCAGTCTGTTACCCGTCACAAAAATTTGGATCAAAAGAGAAAGCCCTACTTTACAGAGACAAACATACTTGTTTCACTTGGCCACAAACCTACATTACTAAAATAAAGATTAGCTTTTTCCAGAAGTATTTAATCTTCTGAAGACCATCTAAAATCCACTTAGAAGCAAATGCACAGCATGTGTGAGCTGCTAAGAATTCCAGTAACGCATTCAAGAACAGCCTTTTCGCTTTTACAGATATTCTAGCATCTGGGATAAGTATTTTTAATGCAAAAGTGTAGCAAGGGGATTGAGTTTTATCACACCTGCCAAAAAAAAGGGGGGGGGGGGGGGGCACAAAAAACAAGCTGGTTGATTTAATTAAAAGATTATAGTGTTAAAACAAAAATTACTCTTGTTCCTGTGGGTTAAGGACAGACCTGGATAAGACTACGTAAAAAGAAGTTGGATTAGAAGTCAGCTGTAAGACTCAGCTGTAAAAGCTGCCTTCAGTAAAAATTGTGGTAGGTAGCCTACAGAGAGCTTAAAGCATGGAGTTTGGAAGGGTAACAGCAACCAAGAAAAGGACACATATTCCACACAGTGAAACTCCACACCAGCAGTTTTTGCTGTGAACCTTGTATGGCAACACAGCCAGCTGAGCACGTCTGCAAAGCGTTGCCATGGAGAAAACTACAATGCCATCTAGAAAAGTTGCCTGATCAGAATCATAAATCATGTCATGTATCTATGCTTTAAAACAATACAAATTACCATTTGCACCTGCAAGGGTCACTAGATCAGTTATTTGTCAAGGCAATTAAGTATATAACCAGGACTTTCTCCTGGAACAAAAGCCTTCAGTTTGTAGGTGTACACAACTCATTTCACAGCATGAGAAATAATGAATTATAGGATCAGATACTGCCTTATTGTACATGTCATAAAAACCTCACCTCAAAGACTACCAGAAGACAGTAGTATTAGCAGGGAGGCTAATCAAATAAGCCAAAGAAAGTTCTTCTAGTCTCCTTGCACACAATGAGTAACATCTTTTGCTCATGGGAAAGAAAGGGTGAGGACAGAGATACAATCTTGTGGCAGGCTGCTGCTTCTTAACGACTGACAGGACATATTTCCTCATTTCTTGTTTCAGGTTCCTAAATACCTTCCATATTTCTCCCTACACATTTGCTTTTTTGTTAGCTTACATACCAATCAGTGGCTTGGTTAAGCATTTTAGGATACTTTTGTATGAAAATCCCTCTTTAAGAATTAAAAATCCTGATTTTCTTGCAATTCATTTTTTTAGTTTTTCAGTTCCACATAAAGAATCTGCAAGAGCACATCTCAAAGCATCACTGTTACAAACAAATCAATTTCATTTCTGTCAGGATGACCTTGTACCAGTTTTTGACATTGAGGAATAGCAGTGGATTGTTTATGTGAAACTAGTGGAGATACCTAACCCTGAATCTAAGGACTTTTGGATATAAACCAGGAAAACTGATGTTGCAATCAAGAAGGCTATTCCAATAGCACAAAGCTGACCAATGATTGAACCCTGGTAGAGAACTTCCAGGGCAAACCTCATTAAATGACCACTGACAACCATCAAAGACCCCCATAGAGCATGCACTGTGATCAGGACAAATGACACAGCAAATATTATGACTGTATGTAAATTACTGATCAATCATTATAACTGAGAGCATACTACCTTGTAACTTTTGTGTATAAATGTAACAAAGAGGCCAGTATGTGCTTGACTTGTGGAAATCAAGCAAGAACCCAGGCCTGAATGAAAAGCAATCTCTCTCTTGTGTGTGTGCCAATTGGCTTATTGCACACAGGGTAATGAATCGGCTTTTAGGATAACATCACTGCTGCAAACAGTGCAAGCAGAACTACAGTGGCTAAAGTGAGATTAAAAGGTTAAAGAACAGAAAAGCTAAGGAGAAACAAAGAGCTCCACTAGGAGATATTTTAAGGTTACTGCTTATTCCTATGAGGTTACTTCATGCCAGATCAAGAAATACTGTATAAACTCCTTAGCCCTCGTATCTCAGAGCATGGCAGTATTAGACTGGTATATTTGTAATGAAAATCCACAGACTCCTAAAAAATTTACAACATATGCACAATAGAAAAGGTATATATTGACTCCAGGGGGAAAATGACAGAGAAAAAAAAAAAGACAACAAAACAGTGCTATAGCAACTTTAGCTACCAAAACCAGATAGAGATTTCAGCAGTTGCAAACAAAACATGATTGGTGGCGGTACATCACTACTCAGAGAAGTTCCAGGAATATCCCATTATGGTCTGGTTTCCTAAAGTGTAGAAAAAGCAGTGTTCTCGCACCAGTGAACCAGCTATTGCTGTCTCATAGAAACATCTCTGTAATTATTTAACAGAGCAAACAAGTTGCCTGTAGGAATATGGATTTACATCTAGGTTAAGAGAATAAATCAGTAGTAATACACTGGAATTTGCTGCTCCTCGTTAGACCTTGAAAAGAACTGAAAAGGATAAAGGCAAAAAAAAAAAAAAAAGTGTGATTCAAGCGAACAAGATGACTTAAGATTGTAGTCAATTTTCTAAAACCAACTAATCTGTCTCCTCCTATTATAGTCAAGACTGGTCTTTTGTAGTGCAGCCACAGATTCTGAACAATAAGCTTATTACTACTGTCATATTTCATTGGGAATGCTTACATTGAAAAGTATCTGGACAATGGAGGCTGCAAAAGACTTTGGCAATTTAGAGAAGAATTTCTCCCTCCTTTCTCCTACTGCTGCACTAAGCATTGAAATTCCTTGTGCGTAATGTCTTCCCTTTTTTATTGTATTGTTTGGGCAAAGATACTTGAATATGCATGTCATAACTAAATGCAATTTCCTTTCCTGTTTTAACATAAATAGGAATGTTCACAGTAGTTATTTCTCTTCCTCCATCACACAGAAAAGTTAAAAAGTAAATATAAGCCTAAACTGTCTCAAGTCCTGAATCCTGTCTCCAGCCAAGTACCAAAAATAACCCAAACGCAAACCAAACCATACAACAGAAAAAAACAAAAGAAACACCACAAAACCAAAGCAAACATTTATTGATACTTCTACAAAAGACATGTTCACCTTCCAGTAACTTGCCATTCAAGGACTTCCTACACCCAATGTAATACCCTTGTATTAAATAGGAATCAACAGATGAAATGTACATATGTTCAAAAATTATTATTGCACAAATTTAGCCAACCACAATTACAGCATCTTCTGGCAAGTAAATCTACTTAATTAAAATAATAGAGATGAACTGAATGAACTTCCTAGATTCAGTGACTGTCTCTAATCCAGTTTGTCCATGCTGCAGAAGTGCATCAGGCTGTACAGAGAAATTACCCTGTTTACACAGGGCTGGTGATGTCATGCTGAGAATACTGCCTCCAGTTTTGGGCCCTCCCCGCAGACAACTTATTTCTACACAAAAAGGTTAAAAAAATATCAGATTTGTAGGTGGGATTAAGAAATAAAATACTGTAAAACTTGTAAATACTGCTAACTTGCAGCAGCTCTGCTTGAGCCTACACAACACACCTATGCTAGCAAAGGGCCCCTTTCTAGTTAGAGCAACATTATAACTTTGCTCTGGATATGACTGTACATCCATCCCCAACCATAAAATTGCAGTCTCTGAGGAACATTTCAACTGCACCAGGAGTTCCTAATTTAACACCTTCAGGTATATGAGTATTTGGGCTAAGCTCACATGGTCTATCCAAATACTAGTGTACTTTGACAGACAGTGCTTTAAGTTTACTCTAATAATTTTCTAAACAATCAATCATAGCATAGCAACTAGCAAGCTGTCATGGTTTAAACTGCACCAGCTACTAGGAAGAAAAAAATAACTGTTACAGCTGAAACCAGGACACAAGCCAAGACAGAATGGAAATCAAAGGCCAGTCTTTGCCAACTGTCTTTCCCTCTGTAGAAGGCGGAAGTAAAACTTAAAAGCAGAAAACTAAACTTGCCATGGAACAGCAAGATATCACCAAAGAAGAGTTAACTATTCTGTTTTATTCAGAAGTCTCTCTTCTGCAGGAAGGTTTCTCGGTTTTCTTTTCTATGAACTCTGCACTTCAGCTGAAGAAGCTAGACCCTAAGCCTGATTCTTACTGAATCTTGGAGTAAAGTCTGACTATGTGACTAAGCTTCATGTGAAATCACCAGCATCATGCCATTCAGATTATAAAAAGCAAATGGTATGAAATCCCTATCTTGTAAGGAGAATACCTAAAATCAAGTAGCAGAACTATATACTTTGTATAAGCTGATTTCATGAATGTAAACCTGCCAGTTCACATGGCCCAGCAGTACTAAGTCATACAGGCCTTTCTGTTCCCTTAAGGTTATCTCAGCATTAATAGTCCCTTTCCACCACCACTCCCCTCCCTCCAAACAAGAAGTATTACTGTGATGTTATCCTTTGGTCTGTACACAGATTTTGTACAGTCAACTTACTTTTCTTTCTTTTCCTGTTTGTGTGCTTCCCTTGCAAGCTGTGCAGCTTTTCTGCTGTAAGGATGGATAACTTTTTTCTCTTGCTTTCCTCCTTGGGTTTTTTGTAACTTTGGCTGAAAAGAAATCAATGATACTATCTTAGAATCATGGAATAGTTTGGGCTGGAAGGGACCTAAAAGATCATCTGGTTCCAAGCCCCCTGCCACAAGCAGGGACACCTCCCACTAGACGAGGCCGCTCTAAGCCCCATCCAACCCAGCCTTGAGGACTCCCAGCGATGGGGCAGCCACAACTTCTCCGGCCAGTGTCTCGCCACTCTCACAGTGAATAATTTCTTTCTAATGTCTAATCTAAATCTACCTCCTTCAATTTAAAACCATTCCCCCTTGTCCTGTCACTACATGTCCTTGTAAAAAGTCCCTCTCCAGATTTCTCATATGCCCCCTTCAGGTACTGGAAGGCTGCTATAAGGTCTCCCTGAAGCCCCCTTTTCTCCAGGTTGAACAAGCCCAGCTCTCTCAGCCCGTCTTCACAGGAGAGGTGCTCCAGCCCTTTGATCATCTTCATGGCCCTCCTCTGGACATGGTCAAGCAGGTCCACACCCTTCTTCTGTTGGGGGCCCCAGACCTGAACGCAGTACTGCAGGTGGGGTCTCACGAGAGTGGAGTAGAGGGGGAGAATCACCTCTCTATAATATTCACTACTAAACTAAAACATTAAAGGGAAGATATGAGCAGGCACCATGGCAAAGACTTAAAAAGGTGATGCATCAGTATCTCAGAAAGCCCTTAACTTACAGTAGCAGCTTATCAGTTCCATCAGTTAGATCCTACCCTCCTCAGTAACAAATAAAATTACTTGAACATGGCACATGCCGTAACAAAACTACTGGAGCACAGAAAATGCTGTAAGAAATCTTACACAGGGAAATACCTATTTTGTAGAACCCTGCAGCTAGGAAACGAAGATTGCCTCCCTAAACCTTTGTAATAAATGTCCCCATTCAAGCTCTTTCTGATTGTTGCACCTGGGTTTCTGAGAAAGGCCATATGCAATTTGTACAACATAAAGGATTTTCTTACCCCTCTTCGCAGACCATGAGACTATCTTGCACCAGGGAACAGCCAGAGACTTTCCTTCTCTAGCCCTTTATGCAGCACAGCAAGGGAATATTACTCACGAGTTTAAAAACTACTGTAATACTAGTTTAAGTTATGTTACTTTGTGCTGAAAAAGTGTTTGAACAGAACTCAAAGGCTTTAAAGAATTTAAATTATATAGTTTGATAGAGTCTTTTACTGTGTGCAAAATAAACACCTGAAAGTAAGACAGCTCTATGCGCAAAAGTGATGCAGAAAACTGCAGTTGATAAACAGACACTTCAGTACATCATTACCTGTGTTAGAATCATAGAATGGTTTGGGTTGGAAAGGACCTTAAGATCATCTGGTTCCAACCCCGCTGCCACAGGCAGGACACCTTCCACTAGACCAGGTTGCTCCAAGCCCTGTCCAGCCTGGCCTTGAACACTGCCAGGGATGGGGCAGCCACAGCTTCTCTGGGCACTCTGTTCTTCTCTGGGCTAACGACTCGTTAGAACCAGTGTTTACGATTGCGAATAAACGATAAAGCCAAAGGCAAACACCGCAGAACTCCCGGGAGGCCCCAGCACTAGCTTCACACGTTAATCCCGCTCCCACTGCCGTCGGCCCGGAGGCGCTGGCCGGCCGTACAGGCCCGAAGCCGCTCCGGCTTCCCCCGACCGCCCTGCCGGGAAGGCCTCACCCCTCCGGGAGGACACGTGCCCATACGACGGGCAGGACCACCCGGGGCCAAAGAATGGCGAGGAGGGAGCACCTTTTAAACTCAGGGTCGGTTTACGGCTGCTAGCGGCCCACATGGCCGCCCCCCGCATTCCGGGAGACCCGCCACTGACACCCAAGGCCCCTCCGGGAATGTCAGCGGGGCCTCTCCCGCGGGAACGAGAGTGCCGGGAGCGCCTGCGAAGAGCCCCCACCGCCCCGGACTCGGACCCCTGCCCCTATTCCCATTCCGACACACGCACCATGGCTACCCGCCGTCTTTCCGCCGCCGCGGTGCACCAGGCAGAGCGGTCCGGGCGGGCGGGCGAGCGGTGCACAGGACGTTCCGCGGCGGGGCGGTGCGGGGCGCCATCCTCTGCAGGGGCACACCTAACGTTCCTTGTCGTGAGCGTGGCTGGGTTTTTCTCCCCGAAAACAGAGCAAGAGCACAAAGGTGCGGGTTGGCCCGGGCCGCAAGTCCCCAAAAGCACAAAGGAGCAGGTTGGCCCGACTGTCCCCAAGTATTTTACTTTAAAAAACTCATTATGAAGTTAGCTCGACCAAAGCTCTTCATTCAGCTTGTATTGGAACACCATCTATTTGTGCACTTGTAATAAAACTGTTTCGTAGGTTTAAAGAACTGCTATGTAAGGCAGTGACAGTTGCGCCTTTTTTTTTTTTTCCTGCTAGTCTAATAATTTAGCAGGTAGCAGCCATAGGCAGAAAGCTGTGCACTGAATTTTAAATAGTCCGTCCAAGTAAATAGATTCAGAATTATGCTGTCAAACAGCACAAAAATCATAGTAGCAACAAAGAAATAGCTCTGTTTTAACACTGTGCAAATCTACATGGGACCAGTCACTTAAACTTCAGACAATATAGTAAAATGACAGCGAAACCATTTTGGCTATGGTGTCCCACTCATGCGTACAAACCAAAGGTGGAAAAAGTAATATTTAGACCCTTTATTCATTTGGACAAACAAAAACGTGGCTATGGTTTTGTCTGCTAAGAAACTAATTTGAAAGACTGATGAAGAAATAGCGTTGACTTAAGCCTTTGCTTTTAGACAGACAATTTCCAAACTTGCATCATGACCATGTTGTGTTTGCAGATCTTCCTTCCTTCAGGGTTCCGAATGCAAACACAAGCATGAGCATCCACTTTCCTGTTGGCCTGGTGGGTCCACTTACAGCTGTTACAGCCTCACGCAGATTAATGTCCTTAGCTTGGAGACTCTGGAGCATGCGTGCCTGAAAATGTTGATAGCTATGCTATTCTCAGCAGAATACCGCAGGAAAAACTACTGTGCTCTTCATCTAGTTTTTATTTCATAGAGATGCTGGGTGGGAAGCAGGGGGAGGTGTGTAACCGGCTTTACTTCTGAGGTGGAGACATGACTGGGGCAAAAGTTGGTGCTGAAAGGTACCCGCCATGCAGGATTGCTGAGATTCATTCTACCAATCATTACATTTTTAATTGTGACATTAAGAAAGCAATGTAGACTCGGTAGATACTTATACTTAATGGGCAGCTCCAAGGGGCCATTCAGCTGGTCTTTCACCATTGACTATAATGAGACCCTTGGGTGATGATACATCTAATTTGATGGCCTAGTTACGAACCAAAAGCTATTCAATGTAGATGTGCACTGATTTCTAGTCCAACCTTGTTCTTTAAATAGTTTGTAATCTGGAAAAGAAAAATGTTGCTTGTTAATACTTCGCTGTCTCCATCTACAAAGGATCTTTTGTAAAATGTCTTGACAGCTGTATAGAATAATTGCAGTATAAGTTCTCCTAAGTCATGTGTTTATCCTGGGGTGGGGGGAGAACACGAGTTTGGCATGCTAATATCTGGATCTTTATTTGCATTTTTTGCATTATTTTTACTGATACCATTGCAAATGCACAAATTAAAATAAGAGATTTGTGGTCTGTGGTAGTCTTTCCTATGGTGTTCTGTATCAATGAGACAAAATAAAAGTAGGTTTATTAAGTATAGATTAAATATTTTTACATCCATGAACAGATTTGCTATTAAATTCTAATTACTATGAAAAATCATATTAAATATCATAAAGCAGTGGCTACAGTATGGTACTTAAGAGACAGTAGCCATACAATTTTGAGAAGGAGACCCCATTATAATGACAATACCTTCTATAAGATTATCAGAAATTCTAACACATAAGAATTAGACCAATTGACATGTAAGAGTTAGATGATAGATTTCTGAATATTCTTGAAAATCTCATGTACGGTGTTACAACTGCATTAATTAGAATGGAGGTTAAAATTACAGTTAGCTTAGTTTTAATAAAATGCAAATTTCCTGAGTTCAAGAGAATCAAGTAAAGGTTAAAGCAATTAACAGCTGGGTTTAGAAGTGAGGAAAAAAAGTAATGAGCAGGGGAAGCTAGGTCACTGAGGGAACAGCGAGGACTCAGACATAGCTTTGGCATGATCTGCCTTAGTCCAAACTGCATATGTAGTAGAGCTTTAGTGGAAAGACACATGTAGAATTTCTTGACTATATTCCATGTTATCAAGCAGACCAAGCAATACAAAAGAAATAGAAAACTGCAGTTATGCTTGCAGTTATGCTTACATTTATTTTGTGAAATTTTTTTAAACTAATCTGATTTACATTTGTGATTTTTGTATGTGCTACTGCCTTAATGAGTGAAGATACAGCTACATGATTGTAATAGAAATAATAGAACATACACCACTAATGTTAGATTAGTTTGGGGTTTGGATTTTTGTAATTTAGTTTGTTTGAATTTTGGGGGTTTTTTCCCCCTATTTTACTTAATGTATATTTAGGCAAAGATCATGATAAATGATATGCTCTTAGGAATGCCAGTTTCTTTCTACAGATGCAAAGTGCAGATCTGCTTACCCATTCCAGTGCTTCACCACCCTCACTGTAAAGAACTTCTTCCTTATATCTAATCTAAACTTCCTCTGTTTAAGTTTGAACCCATTACCCCTTGTCCTACCACTACATTCCCTAAGGAAGAGTTCCTCCCCAGCATGCTTATAGGCCCCCTTCAGATACTGGAAGGCTGCTATGAGGTCTCCATGCAGCCTTCTCTTCTCCAGGCTGAACAGTTCCAATTTTCTCAGCCTGTCTTCATATGGGAGGTGCTCCAGCCCCCTGATCATCCTTGTGGCCCTCCTCTGGACTTGCTCCAACAGCTCCATGTCCTTTTTATGTTGAGGACACCAGAACTGTACACAGTACTCCAAGTGAGGTCTCACAAGAGCAGAACAGAGGGGCAGGATCACCTCCTTTGACCTGCTGGTCACGCTTCTTTTGATGCAGCCCAGGATACGGTTGGCTTTCTGGGCTGCAAGCACACACTGCCAGCTCATGTTAAGCTTCTCATCAACCAACACCCCAAGTCCTTCTCTGCAGGGCTGCTCTGAATCTCTTCTCTTCCCAACCTGTAGCAGTGCCTGGGATTGCCCTGACCCAGGTGTAGGACCTTACACTTGGCTTGGTTAAACTTCATAAGGTTGGCATCAGCCCACCTCACAAGCATGTCAAGGTCCCTCTGGATGGCATCCCTTCTCTCCAGCGCATCAACTGAACCTCACAGCTTGGTGTCATCAGCAAACTTGCTGAGGGTGCACTCAATCCCACTGTCCATGTCACCGACAAAGATGTTGAACAGGACTGGTCCCAACACTGATCCCTGAGGGACACCACTCGTTACAGGTTTCCAACCGGACATCGAGCCATTTACCACAACTCTTTGCGTGTGGCCATCAAGCCAGTTTTTTATCCACCGAATGGTCCATCTATCAAATTGATGTCTCTCCAATTTAGAGACAAGGATGTCATGCAGGACAGCGTCAAACGCTTTGCACAAGTCCAAGTAGATGACGTCAACTGCTCTGCCCCTGTCCATCAGTTCCATGGCTCCATCATAGAAGGCCACCAAATTGGTCAGGCAGGATTTCCCCTTAGTGAAGCCATGTTGGCTGTCACCAATCACCTCATTGTTTTTCATGTGCCTTAGCATGACTGGTCCGTAGTTCCCTGGGTCTTCCATCTTCCCCTTCTTGAAAATGGGGGTTATATTGCCCTTCTTCCAGTCATCGGGAACTTCACCTGACTGCCATGATTTTTCAAATATGATGGACAGTGGTTTAGCAACTTCATTCGCCAGCTCCTTCAGGACCTGCGGATGGATTTGATCAGGTCCCATGGACTTGTGCACGTTCAGGTTCTTAAGATGGTCTCGAACCTGATCCTCTCCTACAGGGGGCCTAAGGTCTTCTGTTTCTGACTGAGCTTCAGCAGATGTGAGGATGCATTGACTGGTTTAAAGACATATGCTGATATCTGATATATTCTGATCCCATAGATAGACAATGCCATTGCTCTTAATTTAGCCAGGTTTATGCTTTGAAATTACATTCCTATCAATTCAATGCCATTGTTCAAGCCTCCAGTTTACAGATTGTGAACATGTTTATCTGCATAGCTGAGCCAGTATTTTAATGAATTTAACTTCCATGACTCAACAGAGCTCTAAATGAAGGCAAGAAGGTCTTTTTTTGAAATCTGTTTTCTTCAGTGTGGATTATAGCAGATTTTCCAGCACTGGTCTGAAATTCTCTTTAAATTGCTTATATTCAGCAAATTTTGTTTTACTTCTGTCATTGATTCTGGTGCATTTTGCACTGATTTCTTCAGTTTTCTGCTGCTGAACTAAGAAAAGGTATGAGAGAACTGCCTATTTATATAATTTACTTTTCTCTTCCTGGTTTACAGCTATTTCTAAACTGTACAAAAAGCTATGAAGAACACGTAATATGCTCCTTTGGTTATGTTTCATGCTACCTATTTCTGCATTTTTCCTGATTTTTCCAAATGCTGCTATGTTTCTATGTTTTTTTTCTTTTTCTTTCTTTTTTTTTTTTTTTAATCTCTCTTTTCTAATTACATTCAAGTTCTTCCTAATGGATTCCTGTCACTAATCAGGGCAGCAGCAGATCACTTATTCCTTTTGACAGAGCCTCCTAGACTAATGCAATTACCTGACATAGTCAACCAATTTATCAATCCCTTTAACCTTTTAAAGTAAGTGTTCTTGCCACTTTGTTTGTTTAGATTTTTAAGAGGGTGTCGGGTGCTCTATATGCTTACAGGTATTTTTAAATTCTAAATAGGATTTAGCATACTGAAAGTGCTAAAAATTGAACAGCAGAAATCACCCTCCATGCAAATAGCCTACTGCTGTTTTATAAAATCATCCTCTTCTATCCCATCTGCTTCCTCTTTTCTTTTCCTGTTCTACCACAATAAAAATAAAAGTAAAAATTAAAATAAAAAGTCATACATGGTAAAAAAGAAATGTTTCAAACAGACCAATTCTACCCGTTTTGAAAATCCTTGGTAACACAGCAGCTATGTAGCATACTTTGCAAGTTTCCAGTTTCAAGATACTGAATGTAGAAGTATCTGTGTTTCAAACTTTCTGGAGGAATGAACCTGAAGTAAGACTACAAAGTAGTAGTATAACATGCTGCCACTGTATAGCATGGCATCTTCAGCAAAGAAAACCAAATCTCATATATTAGATCCTTTAGACACTCTGTTTTGCAAGCTCCCTTCTGAACCAAATTCCAGTCAGGGTGCAAGTGAGTGTGCAAATACACACAAATTCAACTCTCTGGAACCTGTGGTTTCCTTTGGGCCCTTGGCATGCCCAATGGCTAACTGCTCAGCTGAAATGATTGACAGTTCAGTACGTGGGCAGATATATCTGAGTGATTTGCCTGTAGTTTAAAGAATGAACTGCTTCTGCCAATGCTTAAACTTCCATCCAGCCTGTCTGGGCACCCATCTGAAGAATTCCTCCTCAAATGTACGTCCATTAAAATGTACCTATTTGTGAAGTTGCAACCGAAAGTTACAATATAATGACTCAATTTTTTTTCTCGTAAGACTTGAGCTATCATTTTTTTTTTCTTCAATAGTGAATTGAATCTACTGCCCAAAAAATTTATCGGACATCCTAGATATATCAGGATATTTTCACTATATATATACCGGGAATGGAAACATAAGGAAAAGCAACTTTGACAATATAGAAGATGCTCACTGAGCTAACCTAAAAAATTCATTTTGCTGTGTGACACAGAAAAACATGAGATGATTGAAATCTCAATGTTTTGTGTACCATTAAATTTTGAGTGACAGTAGATAATTTCTTAGTCCCATCTGTTGTCTGGTTTGAGTAGTCTTTTTCCTTGTCCTTTTCAATCTCCTTCACGTCAGGGCCTGTAGTTGCAGCAGCTGAGGCTATTATATGAACATATTGTATAATATCTTAGGTGAAGTGACTGGAAATTCAATCTTGTCTGAGATTCCTGGGAACAAGTGTCACTCACCAGGTCTCAGGAGGTTTTTTCCAGCTCCCCCAGTATGCTTATTGGGGTGTCAGGTAACTGTGAGGCTACAATTAATTTCTGATTTTGTTGCTCTTAATGATTTTTTTCCTTTATTTTTTTTTTTAACTTGGAATAGATTTTCTCATTACTGCAGTCAAAGCATGTTGCAGTATTATGCACAGCTAAAATATACATATATACAACCCTTCGATATTTTCAGTTTAAAATCATGTAATTCCCATAACTTTTGTAGCATTATGCCACATTACAGTAAGCAAGCACCTCTCCTACAATGTTAATTTTTCATTGGATGAGCCACAAACATTTGAGTTTCAAACTGGGTCTGCAAGAGTGATCTGGGGATAGTCTAGGTAAACATGATCAGGCTCATTGCTATATACCTATATCACAAACTATACCCTTTTACATTTTGTTTGACTGATTTAGCTGATGATCTAGCTTTCTTTAATAGATGTAACTTCTCTTTTGAAACTTCCACCATCCTGATAATTCTTCTGGTTGTCTCTGTAGTCCCTTTAATGTTTTCTATTTTTTTCCTGTGGTTTCATTAGTGTTTGTTTAAAGGAATTAATCTTTTAGAAGAGGAGGAAGACAATGATGAACTTGGATTGTTTTCAGCTTTTGTAGTGTGTAATTTTTAGATATTGGATCATTTTATCCTCTGCAAAGTGTAAAAAAATAGTTTCTGAAATCACTTAGACTGAGAAGTACCATGACCTGTATTCAGCAGCATGTTTATTCCTTAAAAAAATGATCTGATTCTACTTAATGGTAATATTTGCTTTGACAGAGGGTCTTCAATCAAGAAAATGCGTGATTAGTTTTATAGGTCCTTATTAATAATATAAATCTAGAAAAAGTAATTAAACTGTGACATGGTTCATCAAACATAATCTTGTTGGACTCATTTTTGTACGTATGTTCAACATCAGGAACATGGATTGTGAATAGTGCTGTGTAGGAGAAAATAGAGATGGGATTACCAAAGGATAAAATATAATTTGCTGAACTATGTAAGATAAATTAAGAAATTGAGGTATTAGAGGAGGGAAGTTATGCTTCATTTAAGATTATATAGTAACTGGCTTGGTCATCATGAAAATACTGCTAATTTTACCACGGATAGATAAATATATAGATATATCAATCTGTGAATTAAATGCACTTCACCTATTGTAGGAAACACTGGGAACACAGACTTGACAGTTATTGTGATCTAAATTATTACTGAATGCAATTAGTGTAAAAGCAATCATTGCATAACACAGTGACCACTGTGTAATGTGCTTCTGTTGTATGAAACTAAAGCTGTCTAAAGACAAAGATCTTCAGTGAGCTCTGTGTAGCTTATCGGCACTGAATCAAGGTAATAAAATCCCAGAAAGCTCTGCCTCCATATTCAGAGCTCTTCCTATGTAGCTTTGCATCAACCAAATCAACAATCAACCCACCAACCAAAGGCAATTTTCCTGCTAGCTATGGCCTGACACAACACATTTGATTACATTCTCTGTACTGTGGCTATTGTACTCTTTGTACGTTAAAAATGACTTTGGAGAAGAAAACTCACTGGAGTTAAACTTGTGTAGCTGCTGGTATTTAAAAGAGGATAAAAAGAAATTATATTTAGAGTATAACGCTTTGACGGTATTACAAGACAGCTGTACTAACTGATATGCCTGATAGGCTATGGCTCTGATCCTTGGTATTGTTCTATATAATTAGTTCCCTTCCCTGTGGAATTCTGAATTTCATAGAATCATATAATCATAGAATAGTAAGGGTTGGAAAGGACCTTAAGATCATCTAGTTCCAACCCACCTGCCATGGGCAGGGATGCCTCACACTAGAGCATGTTGCCCAAGGCTTTGTCCAACCTGGCCTGGAACACTGCCAGGGATCGAGCATTTACCACTTCTTTGGACAACCTGTTCCAGTGCCTCACCACCCTCACTGTAAAGAACTTCTTCCTTATAGCTAACCTGAACTTTCCCTGTGTAAGTTTAAACCCATTACCCCTTGTCCTATCACTACATTCCCTAATGAAGAGTTCCTCACTGGCATCCTTGTAGGCCCCCTTCAGAAATTGGCTGCTATGAGGTCTCCATGCAGCCTTCTCCAGGCTGAACAGTTCCAATTTTCTCAGCCTTTCTTCATATGGGAGGTGCTCCAGCCCCCTGATCATCCTTGTGGCCCTCCTCTGGACTTGCTCCAACAGCTCCATGTCCTTTTTATGTTGAGGACACCAGAACTGTACACAGTACTCCAAGTGAGGTCTCACAAGAGCAGAACAGAGGGGCAGGATCACCTCCTTTGACCTGCTGGTCATGCTTCTTTTGATGCTGCCCAGGATACGGTTGGCTTTCTGGGCTGCAAGCGCACGCTGTCGGCTCATGTTAAGCTTCTCGTCAACCAACACCTCCAAGTCCTTCTCTGCAGGGCTGCTCTGAATCTCTTCACTGCCCAACCTGTAGCTGTGCTTGGGGTTGCCCTGACCCAGGTGTAGGGCCTTGCACTTTGCTATGTTGAGCTTCACAAGGTTGGCATCGGCCCACCTCACAAGCATGTCAAGGTCCCTCTGGATGGCATCTCTTCTCTCCAGTGTGTCCACTGAACCTCACAGCTTGGTGTCATCAGCAAACTTGCTGAGGGCGCACTCAATCCCACTGTCCATGTCGCCGGCAAAGATGTTGAACAGGATTGGTCCCAACACCGATCCCTGGGGGACACCACTTGTTACTGGTCTCCACATGAACACTGCGCTGTTGATTGCAGCCCTCTGTGTGCAGCCATCCAGCTAATTCTTTATCTATCAGGTGGTCCATCCATCAAATTTATGTCTCTCTAGTTTAGAGACAAGGATGTCATGTGGGACAGTGTTGAAACCAAAATAAGAAAAAATATTTCTTTTCCAAATAAAGGAAATGCTTTGTAAAAATAATTTTTAAATAATTTTAACTCCTTTCCATAGAAGATCTCTATATTAAATCACATTACATACTAGAAAATCAAGCTCTGATGCTTATGAATCACATCAGGACTCTGAGTCCCATTGCTCACTGCTGCACAGACTTGGAAGCTATTTTGGAGGGACTCCGGAAAAAACATGTCCCCTTTCCCATACTTTCCGTTGTAGCATCCATGAGCAATCTTGCCTCCAGCAATCATTTCCTGCACTGCTAAGGAAAAGGTTGAATAATGTTTTGGGTTTTTTTTTCTGGCTAAATGGCTCTCAGAGTGCAAGCTCAGGCAAAAGCCTCCACATCGGTATTGACTTCTGCATTGTACTGATTGTAATCTGCATGACTAAAACAGGAACGCAGACGTTCTTGGTTTGACATTGGTGAGAGAAAGGCAAAACATTGCAGCCTCTGTTCCTAAAAGCTCTCCAGCCAGACCCTCAGCTTTTATAAATTGGCACTGTTGTGAGGCTGGAATATGATTTAACATTGCTTCTCTTTCTTCAGGGACAACAGTCATTGAAGTCAGTATTTCAAGTTAAAGCTCCTGAGGATTCAGATCTTCATTACTTATCTTGTAATATGACATGCATAGGAAACAATTCTACTGTTTTGGCTAAAGCAAAGTGAAAAGCTCCATTATTTTTAAAATTAAGTACTGCTACATAAAACTGTACGGAAATAGCCAAATGATGTCTGCATTTTCTAGTAGTTCAAAATGGCTTGGGATCTAAACAAACTAAAAGGCAGCTACTATTAACAGTATTTCCTGAGGGAATATAATTACAGTTTCATGTTGCTCGTTTCTCTATCTTGTCATTTGTTCTTGGCTGTCAGGAGAGGGAAAGATAATTAAAACCAAGGAGAAGAAACAACTAAAACCACAGTGACATTAACTGAAATAGCACAATAGGCACTTACATATCTAGAAATACAAAACTAATTTTGCATGTCATTGTTTCCAGCTGTAAATGCAGATTTGTAGAATTAAATGGTATCTTTCAGAGCTGTGCAAAATGCTACTAATAATTGCTACATTATAGCAATGATTCTATCAAGGTGCGATACACTGGAAGTTATAAGCCACTATGTAGCAGTAAATCTTGAGCCACCATTCAGCAAAAGTCTTACAAATTTCCATGGAAGCATTCTGCTCTTCTCCTTATTTACCTCCTATCATTTAAGACCTGTTCACCCAGTAGCTTCTCAGTGGTTGGATCACAGATAATTGTTTAGTATGGCTAACAGAATGCTGTCCAGTAGCAACACACATGGAAACAGAGGGCTAGGGAGAACTGAAAAGGTTAAGTTCGTCCTATTAGGAAACCTTAATGCCCCATATGGTGATAATCTTAATGTGCTTTAAATATGACCATGTGACTTCATGAAGTTGAAATGCATCCCACAAGAAAGGGTGCATAGGTACCACACTTTATTCTCTGTAGGCCTCCTTACATCTGGAAACTATAGGAGGCTCTCTTATATCCAGATGTGCCTGCAGTTTGCCCAGGGTCTGAAGGGTCTGCTGCTAGCAGATACCAACAATCCACACAAAAGCCCTATGGTAAGTTTGCCATGAGATTTGCAAGACATAGCTAGTAATTCCCTGCAGATAACAGTTGAGCCTTGCAATTACATTCATGCCTAGACACTTTTCACTGAAATTTGTTTACAGTAAACGCTTGAAACCACATTGTCTATAGGGTTCCTGGTGTGTCAAGAGCACTGAAAATTGCATTATCTCCAAACCATACTACGCTTCTGTCAGCTTTATTGAATAATAAACAAATTGGTAGCGTATTTTTCCTGTATCAGGAAGGAGTATAACCCTGGATCCCATAAATCTAGCTGAACTACTATGCATCACAATTACTTAAGTTCAATCTGTAGCACAGATTGAAACTGGCTTGAAACTGTCAGCTTTAAAATTTGGCAAGAAGTTGTGAACAACATATCCATTTTGGAGCATCTGGCATTCAGTGGCTGAGTTCTACAGTCACTTAGCTCTCCTGTTGTCCTCCAGAAATCCTGAAGTACTACATGCTGTTGGGTATCAACATTTTCTTTGCTTTACTGAGAATTGAACAGGCACAGAAGTGTTTGATGTGTATTCATGCAGTTTATACTATATTAGGAATAAAATTCAGAGCTCCTGAGAAAGAGAAGATTTATTGTGAAATCTGCCTTGTGTGACTGAATGTCTCCCAAACATGAAGTTTGTCATGAAACATATTAATTGTACAACTCTTGGTGTCTTTTTAATAAAAATAATCAGATCTAGTAGTTTAACAATACAATCAGTGTTCTGTGTCTACTTAGGTACATGAAGTGTACACTCCACTCAATTCACACGAATTATTAAGAGTTGTTATTAGATAGCAAATTGTGTGGGCAAGTGTAGACATAGATAGATGAATTTGAATTTCACGCTTTTTTCCCTGGTAGGTAAGGCCAGTCATCTGGGCTGAGTCTTCCCTCCTTTGGTTTACAGGCAGCTACTTCTCCTAATGAGCTTCTGGAAACAATCCCATTTGCATGAGCAGACAAGCAAAACAGATCAATTAGACTGCAAGTTTGGTACTGCAAAAATGAGAAGAAAAAGGCAGTTCATCACATTCTGATTTTGTTTGAATTTTATTTTTCTTTAATTTCCCAGTGGAAATTGGAAGGATTTCAAGATGACATGTGCCATGCTGCGGTCTCAATTAATTTATAGCTCGACAGTGCTGGAGTAGGAAGATAGAGTTCTACTGCATGGCATCACATGGAATCTAGGAGCTAAATTAACCTGCCATTCTTGTCTCTAATGATATTTGAAAAAACCCAACATAATAGAATTAGAGTGTGTTTAAAAGGAATGTTCCTTTTGCTACTTATGCTTCAGTGTTACATCCTGCTGCATGCATTTAGAATTTAATCTCCTTTCTTTTTCAGTTACAACAAATGGCTTAATAAGATAACTTAATAACTGCCTTAATAAGACAAAATAAGAAGAGGAATATAGATAGTGAGTAAATCTTATGTCCCTTCTAGTGCTGGGCACCCCGTGTTCATGCAGCATCAGAGCCTAGATGGATTTTCTCCTGGGATACTGCACAGAGCGGATCCTGTCCATGGAGAGAAGCTCTCTCCTTTGGTCATTCAAGGTAGTATAAAATTCCCTTACAAGAAAAACACTCTGTTTCTAAAGGATGCCCATATGAGAACTTTTTGCTGGAATTTCATCTAAAGGCATAGCCACCAGCATGGAACAGGAGCTGCCTGCAGATTCCTGTGTTGCAATGAGCTGCCTGGGTTCATCCTGCAGCCAAGGCATTTGTGCAGCTGTGCCTGCCCAGGCAGTGGTCTCCTGGTCACTGTGTACATTAACACAGAACCTTTCTTGCTACTTCAGTGTAGGTACATTTATCATGTCATCTATCAGCTGATGTGCAAGTTCACCATGGGTCACTACTGGAAAAAGTCAGAGCAATTGTTTATTAGCATTGTGCTCAAGATGCTCCTTAAGTGAAAAAAAAGTGCAGAGAAGATGTATCTGAATTTGTTTCACTGCTACCAGGAAATGTTGGGCAACAGTAGAGAACTGTCACTTAACCACAGATTTCATACAACTAGTTTTAGTTGTCAGGCATTCAACTTGATCCAAATTTCATTCTCAGTCAGCCACTCCTAACCTAGCACTTGCTAAATAGAAATGGTTGTGGTCCCACCATCACAGTAATTGTTAGATTTTGCATATATTACAGAAAGAAGTATGTATATGTACAAAAGGGAATACTGTCAGAAGGAGATGGACAAAAGCTTATTTTTATGACTTTAAATAGGAATCCCCTTTAAAAACTGCAGTCTAACTAACTTAAAAGAGAAGAATTTTGCGCTGTTTGGAGGGGAAAGTTGGTCAGATTTTGTTGTTTGTTAAGCAAAATCTTGCTGAGACAACTTATCAGTATGATTTTAGGAGTTGCTGCTGGTATTAAAATCAGCATAAAGGCACTGTTCTACTCCAAATAGAAAACATAAAATTATCTTCTTAGGGGGTATTTTCCATAATGCTTCACACAATGTCATACAGCTATTATAATTGCCTAGCAATTCATTGGGTTTGCATCTTTTGCCTTCTTTTTAAATTTTGTAGTGCAAAAATAGGGATATTTGTGAAGGTTTTGGTTTTACCATTCTTGACAGATCACGATGTTCTCCTTTTCAGACTTTCCAAAGAAATTGTATTCCTAAATGCGACAATTTCAATCAAGAGGAATTGGTTTACTTTATAAAGTCTAATGTCTTGAAAAGCAGTTTTATACTTGGTGGACATTTTGCTGCTTTCATTATGAAATTGTTCTTTCTGTTCATCTGACCCTTCAAATAATAACCCACTTATCAACAGCTAATGCCACTATTGCAACAGAAAAATTTAAGTACTGCCTAAGAACATTGCAAAAACATTCTCTTTAGAAGAAAAGCTTTAATGAATGCTATGACCAGCATATTACCTTTAGGGTTGCAATTTTTTTGAATTAATAGCTAACAGATTTTAAGCTACTTCAGAATTTTGCAAAAATTCTTTTCAGCATTCATAGAGTGGAAGCCTGCAACTCCAAAATAAAGTGAATTTTTAAAATGGGCTCTAGCGTAACTAGGAACATGAGAGGGAGGTAGCATTGCTGTTTGAAACCTTAATGCTCAGGGAGGTGAAGGAAGGAAAGAGGAGTCTGGGCAGCTGGGTCGGTGTTAGCATTGCAGAATGCTGATGAGTGCAAGAAGGCAGGAGAGTTTTAAGGCTTCTTTGCATTATCAAGGAATAACTGTTACAATAACTTCTTTAAGTAAAAGGCATTTCCGTGCTCACTAAAACTTGCCCCTGTTTGGTCCTTGATACTCTGTTGGAACAATTCAGTTCATGATGTATTGCTAACCAGGTGGATATATTTCAGTGAGAAAAATGGGAAGACAAGCTGAAGCTCTCCAATATTACTTGATGCTTCTCACTGGAGTACTATAATTGGAAGAAGTGACCTGAAATGTCTGTCGATTAGGAAGTGAAAGTCTTGATATGAAGAAAAATGCCTCTACTGCATGAGGCTCACTCTTTGGGAAACTGTTATCTTTTTGTTTGTGCTATTGTTCTTCTGTAATGAAGCAATTTTTGTGGGAAAATTGGGCTGTCTTTACTCATACACAATTGCTGTTGTGTGAAGTTTCACAAATATGTGTTTAGGTGGATCTTTGATAAGGTGTTTTTTTACCTCTCCACTATCATGTAGCTTTAAGTTATCCAAGATATTTAGCAATAGTGGCAGATCTAAAACTTCTCCAAAAATGCCAAAGGGAGCTATTCATGTTGTCTCTACTTGAAAGTCTGGATCATAGTGATTAGTTCTTACTAGAAAAACATTACTGAACATTAAACTTTAATTTTTTTAAGTTATCAGACAATACCTCAATCTAATTCAGAACTACTCTGATGATAAATTTGAGAATATTTTACCAAATTTCTTTTAACCGGTTATTGCACTGTCATCCAGTTATACTAGTTTCTACAAGACAAAGAAACTGTTCATGATGTATCTTTGTGCCCTGTTTTACTCTTGAACTAGAATTATTTTAGTTCTCGTGTTAAATTTTAAATCTCTGGCTAAACTAGCAGGTCTTGTTAATTAGGTATCATGAGCAGCATATCTGTTTGTTTACAGCAGTATCTGCATAATCGTTATCTTAAGTGAATTGGTTCAGAGAAACTGAACTGTAAATGCATGCAGAAATAATTTGTTATCATCATTACAGTTTTTGTTTTGATCACTTGTTGTTAGTTTTCTGTAAGCATTATATCAGAAAGAACTACTGATGGGTTTTTTATTGTTTTTTGGGTTTTTTTGTTCGGTTGGTTTGGTTTTGTTGGGGTTTTTTTGGCACGTTGACTTGAAACTTCAACTTTTGGGATGGAATGTTGTAGGCCAGATGGATAGACCAGGGACTGATGGGGCTCAGAGCCACACAAGTGGTAGTCAGAGAATATGTTATTCATACATCTATTTTTTAAAACTAGTTTACAGAGAAGTCTGTGGCCTCATGATTAAGATCTTTTATCACTTAGCAGGTGTGGAAAGGTGTTTCTGTTAAAGTGCTGGTTATGTTGTTGTCAATTGATACAGTCTGTGAAGACTCTGACCTTTCCAATACCTTTGACTACAAATTTACAGATTAATTATGCATTGTGTTAATAATGTCCTTTTACAGTCTGCAGTTTCAGTTCATTTGAGAGCCCATTTCTGCAGGTATCATTTGGGGCATTAATTGAGGCTTCTATTACGTTTTCATTAAAGCTGCCTTTTTATGAAGTTCACCCACTTATCTTTTTGCTAGTAATGTATTTGTCAGCTGGAGATCATCTGATTCTTTGATCATCTTCTGTTCTTCTCTATTTAGATACAGATCATCAGTATCACACATGCAATTATAGATGAAAGCATACCATTTATTTAAAGGACTGCATGACACAGATTATTTGCCACACCTTAACTGATTAAATTAAATAATCATCTTGTCTAATCCCTTTTAACATTACACACCTCAGCAGTCATTAGTTCTGTGTCTGTGTGGTGGGATTTTTTTGTTGGTGTTAGTTTGTTTGACTTTTAAACCTGCTGCCTATATAAGGTGGTGCTTCCACTGATCGACCCAAAAGAATAAGCCTTTTACTAGATAATGTAAACTAGATTTAAGCTAGCATTCTTGGCTATACTTAGAAATGGCACAGTAAGTATATGAGGAATCATATATTGTGTCTTGTTGTCCTGTTATTCTGGATCTCCTTGTGTGCCTGGGTCTTGCTCCAGCCTGGAATGGGGAGGCAACAAGAAGGTGTGCACAGACCCAGGAAGTCCTTCCAGGTGTTTCAGCTTAGATGTATATAAGAACAGAGAGAAGCAGGGAGAAAACTCCTACAGCTATGTTTCTTTTCTTCAGGTCCTCAAGATAAAAGTGGAAATTAACATGCACAGCCTCCTTTACCTGCCTCTGAAGTGTGTGAGTTGAGGCTGGAAGCATGGCCCCAAGAAGCAAGCAGAAGCCAGCAGAGCCCTTCTCAGGATGGGATCCAGCAGCTTTCTTCCCACCTCCTGAGTGGAAGTGAGCAAGAAACATGTCCTCTTTTTGAGCCTTTTCTATGTTTTGATTTGCCCATGATTATACTGGTGTCTGCAGAGCATTCACCACTTCTGAAAACTTGCCCTAATTTAGGTCTGTTAATTCAGGATACTTAGGGCTCCTGTGACAATTAATCAATTATTCAATGTTATCAGTGGTCTGTCAGTTACTTTTTTAATGCCATGATGCTGGTCAATGGCTGCCAGAAAGTTTTCAGGTTCACTCAGCTAGTGATACAAGTCCTCAGACCAATCCTTTCAGCTTTGTAGGATACATGTCCCAGTTTCCAAACTCAGAGTACAAATGCTCTGAGGTGGTTTGCTTTGCATGTCATTCCACTGCAATTAGTAATTTCTAGACAACAAATGAGCCCTCTGCCTGCTGGTGTCATTTGAACTTACCTTTAATCCGCCTGACTTCAAAGGCAAAAATATGTTTATTTACTTTATTTAAGCAAAAGACTAGGGTAAAACAAAAAAACCCCAACCCCACCCCCCCCCCAAAAAAAAAAAACAATGACAAAAAAAAGGCACTGAGGAATGAAACAAACAAAAAAGTCTTGAAATCTGTTTCATACGGAAGTATTTTCCTAGCTGTCACTTTGAATCTTTACAGCACATTTCAGCCGTTACAGCCTGCGGATCAACTTGGCTAGCACTACTTTGCCTTCAAATATTACTTCTCCCAGTTGGCCTCTACATCTTCTTGGTGTACTGGATTCTCACTGGTATAACTGAAACTGGAAATCGCATTGTTGATATGCTTTGCTGCTATAAAAGAAGAAGAGGAAGTAAGATCTTGTATTATATCATCTGAGATGGGATTGGAGCTAGATATTTATACAAAAATGTTTCCTTTTTAACAAGGAGGCCTTATTGTATTTCAGCTTTTTTGAACTTTTCAAGAGATAGCCGTGCTAGTGCAAGCTGAACTGGGAGCGCTTGTCTTAACTCATGAAAAGTTCTTCACAGTGTTAATTCTCTGCTCATGTTTTCCTTCTTGCTGAGGAAAACAGCTTCCAGCTGCAAATTAGGCCTTTCCTTTTCAGGCAGAAAACCTCATATTGTGAAACATTTGTTTTTCTAACTGATTGCAAATTGTGTATTATAAAAGTTATCCACTGAGTAATAGTTTCAGTTGTATGTAACTTTTCTGAGTCTCTAAAGCGACAACACACACCACCTTCATTAATCACATGTCAACATTAAGATCAAAGTGCATTTACTAAACTCCTTGTCTTCTGAACAGTTCTTCCCCTGACAGTTGCTACACAGCCAGCCTCTGCTATCTCCATGCAGATCCTTCAGATAAGCTGACAAAATTTGAGCTACTGCACAGGAAAAGCAGACCCATAAACCTCTCTGAGTTACAAAGAACCATCTTCAAAGTGGTGGTGCTCTTGACCTAGATAAAGCTGAGATTCATTTGATGCAAATGAATGAGTTCATTTTAGGCTGCCTGGGCCAGCATCACTTCCCAGAGAAACACTTGGGAAACTGTGCTGTGAGGAGTCTCCTGCTCCCCAAGACATGGGATCACTATCCTAATGCTTGGTTTCCACTGAAATTGAAGGGTATTGGTTGCCTCTCTATATCATGAAGATCTCAAACTAGGAACTTAGCTTCAAGCATGTATTTATTCATATCTCATTGACATTATTTGAACTTCCTCTGCCTCTGAACTGAGATGCTATCTAGATACTAAGCTAGACTCGAGCACATTTGGTAGTTTATTGAATTAGTCTGATTTGAACTTAAAATTAATATTTTCAAGTCCTCAGAATTGGTGGAATAGAGAGACACAGCATCCTTAAATTTAATACAGTAAATCAAACTACCTTATATATGAAGGTAGGCAGGACAACAAAGGCAAATGAAAGTTCAATTCAGTGTTTCAACCTAAATTAAATGCTTACTATTGAGAAAGGGAAAAGCAGAGCAGGAGAATAAGCCAAATTTATATTACAAGTGTAGGTATATTAAGTAAAGTGCAAAATTATATAATAGTAACTATAGATAGGGAAAGGTGAATGACAGGAAAATAAATTGTGTTTAATATACTCTCTTCCCACCCCCTTTGTGAATAACGTAGGCAGTCTGTCTCATACACGTACTAGCCAGTGAACAGGAATGTGTAGAAAAGGATAAAGTTTTGTTAGCATGAAAAAATAACCTGTGCACCCATCACATCCTGCCTCTTCTTGGTTACAGAGGAAAAAAACGTGCTCCTGCCGAGAGCCTTCCTCTTTGCTGCCCTTCATAGAGGATCCCAGGGCATCCTTTAGATGCCATGGCATTTTCAGATTGCACCTGCTTATTCATTCCCTGCCTGGTGAATGTCTTTGTGCATAAAACCTTTCTCAATACCTGCCACTAAATGAAAAAATCTCCAAAGCAGCTTTATTTAAAACACTGCAATGTTCCAGTGCCAGAAGAATGTAAATTTTAACCATGCAAAATTTGCACTGGTGTGAGAATATTTCGAAGCTTGTATTTATTGGTAGATACCAGGGTTTTGAGAAGCATTTTCCTTGCCTTTCTGCTTCACTTTGTAAAGTATTTGGAAAATACAGCCTCTGTTTTACTTTGGTATTTTTTTGTTGTCGTTGTTGTTGTTATTGTTTTTAACTTAAGAAAAGTATTAGTAAATTTTAAAAAATACTGAAGAGTACATCCATGGAGGAAATAATATTAAAAGCTCTAAACACTATCTATCCTCTTTTACGGCTGGAGAGTCTATCGTAATCTCTGTTCGGGAAGCAGCAGCTGGAAGGAGATAAATTGTGTTCACCAGGAGAGGGCTCCCGCAGTCTTCTGATATTGCTGAGCTTGGGAGCTTGAAGACCAGAGGTGAAGATAAAGTCAGGCAAGAGCTACTCGAACCAAATTATGTTCACCAGTGTGCCACAGGTACCGTAAATGTAAAAAGTAAATCTGATTTTATTTAAATGTTTTTAAAAAAAGCGAAAAATAAGGGCGCTGTTGCAAGTTGTCTTCATTTCTTCCTCTATAAGGCTGCTGTTAAATGTTGTTACAAATCGTTTAAATGGTATTATAGAAAACAACTTTGTAAACAACACCACCACCACTGTGCAGATTAACACTACTGTGCTTGGCTTTGCCAAGGAAATTCCAGAGACTTATGAAATCCTTTGAATTTTGGGTGCTTAATATTATTTTTTCACTAGTAGGGGAATAGAAATTAATGTTTCAGACAGGAAACAGAAGGTTTTTTTTTTTTTTTTTTATATTGTTTATGACTTTCTGTTGTCCTTCAAATAACCTTATATATCATGAAGGATAAATTTATATTGCGATACAAACACCAGAATCAGCCTGGTTGTACCACCTCTTACTACATCTCTGATTTCTGAAAAACAAATGCAGTAAGAGCTTTCTGTGAATGCTGTTGCATAAGTAGCGTAACAGATGCTGTCTTCATTTCTGCTTCAAACAAAAGAAAGCAGGGTTATTTGTGTTACTAACAATGTGTAAATGAATTCTGATTTTTAGTTCTTGTTTGTCATTGTTATATTACAGGTTTAGTTCTGCTTATAGTGTACTGTAAGCATTATCCCATGAAATTCATGCATGGAAAGTAAAAATCAGTTTATTACAGTGCATGCAGTCAGTACTATAAGCAAAGGAAATAAACTATTATTAATTTATGGTGTTCTTTAAATGAACACTTTTTCTAGCCTGGTTTGGGGTTTGGTTTTTTTTGGTCATAAAATTCTTAGTATAGGCATGTCTTTTATAGATATTCATAATTAAAGGGAAGTCAGAAGTTCTATGTCAGCAAAAACACCTGCCAATACCAACTGCCAAATTGTGGAAAAGAAACCTTTACTGTTCACATATTTGAACAAGTGTCAGTGAAATATGCTGCAGTGTTCCCACAGCTTTGCAGGAATACCTTGATCTAGTCAACCTCTCATTTGAACAGATGTGCTCCTTTTTTTTATTGTTACTCTCTTCAATCATTGTCATGCTCGTAATTCAACAAAATCTTTCATTAGGGTGAGGCCTATTGTAGGATGTAATGGAACAATAAAAATGGAGGGAATACCTTAACAGCAACGGGTAGGTTGGTGCTGGAGCTGTCTTGCAATATGAAGTAGCTTGGGTCAGAACACATAACAGAGTCTACATCCAATGAGTTAAAATAAATTCATCTTAAAGAAAATAAACAAAACTTCGAATCAAACTACCTATGGGTTGTTTTTTTATTTTTTTGCCATGCTATTAGTAAGGTCCTAGAATCCTGGGTTTATTAAATTAATCAGCCCATCTCCACTAACAGATTTCTTCATTCCACTTCACTTCTGGGAAATGATTCCTTATTCTCTCTCCAAAAAGTCTCACACAGGTGTCTTCCACAACTTTCTGGAAGGTCTCCAATTTTATACTGTTTCAGATCAAGAGGGAAAACAAGTACCATAGAGTTTGCAGTCTCATTCACTGCCTTTTTCAGCCAGCTCCTCTCTTCTGTGAAAGGAACAGCACTTGAGAGCCCCTGCTGACTGCAGGTGTGATGACGTGCAAAGGGGAGACTGGTATTACATGCCCCTGAGAGCTCCTGGGAACTAAATGTAATTTGCCTGACATAAATGGCCTTGGAGCTGCTTTTCTGAAGAATGGACTCACACAAAGCCAGTAAGAGATTCACTGCACCCTGCATGAGCTTCACTCCCCAAGTGATCTGAAGGAGCAATCTCAAGTAGAGCATTTTCCAATTTGGTTCTACAGTAGGAACGAGGTTCTGAATTTCACCCATCATGATTTGCAGTGAGAATCAGATGACTCTACGCTCTCATGCTCTAGGATATTAATTGAGAAAATGTATCATCAAGGCTTCAAGCAATTACCTTTATGAGATGTGTGTTGGAACTCATGGAGTCTTAAAAAATACATAATTGTTTTGCCTGTACTGTGTCCCAGTAGTTACATAAAAATGAGTTTAATTTTCCTACAGTAAACAGCTTGCACATTTCCCAGTTGGGCTAAGAGTACAAGAACACAAAACCAGCAGAAAGTAAAGGTTTAGATTGTATTCTGACCTCTCGCCCAGCATATTAATCCTTAGGCCAAGAGGTCAACATCCTTATGAATACTAACTGAACCCTAATTTGGTGGTGAGCCTCATAAAGCCAAGGGAATTACTAGGAGTTAAAACAGAGTAAGACTATCATTTTGTTCAACATAAGTAAATCTGAATGTAAGGTACAAAGAGGCGGTAAGTTTAATCGTAGTAGGGATAGTTTTATTTATCTCCTTGCTTAGCTATTTTTCTCTTCATTAAAAAAAGATGCAGATTTATAGTTAAAATTCTAATTAATGATCTTGTGGTCTGTCATTAAATGGGTTTTGTATCCTCGTGGTTCCTACTGAGTCTGAAGACATGAACAACTGTTTGCTTAACACCAAGTTACTCCTCTGGCAAAATTTTGCACCAGAAATGCCTTTAAAGTCCTTTTGTACATTATTTTGTTCACAGGGACAGTAATAAATGTTTCAGATGCTCAAAAATGTCCAATTAATGTGGCATCCAAGTAATACAGACATGAGCCTTCTGCTAAGACAAAGCAAACATTTGTTTAACTGAATGTAAGAACAGGGCCAACCTACTTTAATCTTGAATGTCAAATCACTATTCTGATAATTTCCCAGAGGACTATTTCTAAGCCTTATTATTAAAAGGATCATCTTAATGTGACTACAAGGGCAAAATGAAGCGCTCATATTTGTTCAAAAGAACTGAATTTGGATTATGGCAATGTTTTCTTTTAAAGTATTTCCTGATATTAGTGCATAATGAAGTAATTTCATAACTTTCAAATACTTTGGAATATCTTGTCTTCAAAAGCAAACAAGATTAATAAAGGTCTGACTTGTATAGTTACACTGTAGAACAACAACTCTAGCTGTTTCCCTTTTGAAAAACACTGTGACCACACCTTCCTGTCTCCAGTTATATCATTTCCAAGGAAATCGGGATTTTGACAGTCTGTGTCCGAAACCAGTAAGACTATTTTTACCAAGGACATGCTGTATTAGGTTTTTTTTTTTTTTACTATATATAATGAAATAAAATTTAATAAGGAGGCAAGGGGATCATGGTAACCTTTGGAGTAGAGCAGATGTCACTAGTATCTCTGAGCTTGCAGGGATTTAAAAATAGGTGCAGTGGTAAGACTCATTGGTGTGTGGATAGCACCATACCCTAGTATGATGACACAGATTGTCTTAATGGCACAGAATGATGCATTATGAGTGATCACAGGCAAATCTATCCTTATCAAAATGGTAGGAAAGAAAATGCTTTTGCTTTAAAGAAACATTTTGAGAGGGTAAAAGCACATGTATCCATACTTGTTTATTAGCTGTTACTTCCTCAGATTGAAAAATCTGCAATAGTCTTCCTGGTCACATGCTGGATTAGAAACGTTCAATGGTACTGTACAATGGTACTGTCACAAACTCTTGTCCCTGGCAGATGCTTGGAAACAGTCTGTCTCTGATGCATTCCTTAGTCACTGGCACAATGTGGCTAGCTGGTGTTAGGGTCGGTATGCTTTTATTTCTCTTTCTGTCTTTTATTTCTTTTCCTGTCAAAAGTCACTTCAACTGAATATGAACAATAACAACGGCTCTACTTACCTTCAGTGGAAAGGCAACTTTTAACCAATTAAATATACCTACAATTAAAATATATACTGTTGGATCAAAACCAAGTAACATCAGAAGTCTTCATGACATACTGCATGTAAAAGGCCCTGGAAAAAAGGAGAGGTTTGGATTCAACAGTATATAAATTGACTTGAAATGGAAGAAGAAGGAACCTGACCTCAAAGGTTATAAACCATATACAGTGGTCAAAAATGGTTCAGAAATTTACCTAACTGTCTTTATAAAGATACTCCACAGGGATCATGATTTTATACCATCATTCCAATCATGTAGGGGAAAAAAGAGACTTGTCTAGGATCAGAGTCCTGTCATTGCCCTAAGACAGTTCCAGACTGAATTAATATATTTTCTGGCTAAGACTTTTCACTGTAAATAGTATAGGCATAATTTGGCTTTCATCAAAATCAAAGGTTAAATTCCTGGACTCAGTGGTATTTATGAAGGACATCTTTCTGGAGTCTATGACGTTTAATACTGTTTATCTTGTATGCTGCAGACAGATATTGGGACTACTGTGAGGAAACTATTGATTTTTTTCTCAAAAGCGCAATGAAAGCTGGCAGACCCCTACAGATTTCACAAATGTTTTTTATTCTGTTAATAATCTTTAAGTAATGAAGTTTTCCATGCCACCTGGCCTATACCTCTCAACAGGAGAGCTGGAGCCTATCTCAGCATGATTGGGATCAAACATTTTTCTGCCTGACTCTGCTCCTCGCACACTTCAAATGTGGATTTATTTCTTTTCGCTTTCTTCAGGTGTTCATACTGCTGAGAAGGAAATATTTTGTCACAAGAAATTCCAGACTCTAGGAACAGGGCTGTGCTCCTGGAAAGGCTGCAACCACCAGCAAATAGAGCAGCAATGTGGTTTTTGTCTTCTGCTGTGTCGCTGCCCGTTCTCTGGTGCCCACAGCCCTGCCCAGGGCTGACTCTCCCTCACCCCACCAGGCATCTGCCTGGGATGTGGTGCCCCTGGCTGCCCAAGCCCAGGCAGTGACTCTGCACTGCCTACTGTGATTACAGCTCACTAGACCTATGGGAGCCATACACATCTGTCTCAGCCACCACTGCCACTATGCGGAACACAGATGCTCCAATATCTTTCCCACAACCTGAATAAATATATTCCAGTATCAGCCCACACTGAGCTCCTGGCATCCTCAGCCCCACTGGCCTGGCTGGCTCAGGAGTGACCTGGCCACACCAGCATTTAATGGGCATGTGTTTCTTCTCTGCTGAAAGAGGAGGGACAAAGACCATCTATTTTATTATTTTATTACTATTATTATTTATAGAGAGGGATCACTGTACCATTACAATCCTTCATTCTTCTAACTCCAATAGATAGATGGCTCTGTAGCTGACCTTTCCTGATTACATTTAGCGAATGCTATCAAAACAAAACTCTTACCTGCACATTTATTTAGATTTTTAGTTACAGAAGGAATTGACCCAGAGTAGTTTAGCTGGCCTAAGGACTTGCTTAAACGTGCTTTTTGAAAATCCATTTTAATGTGCTTTCTTTTCTGGGAAGTGTATTTATCTATCTGTTTCTGTACATATACCTGTATACATATAAGAATGATAAAGTATCATTGGATGTTGTGGTGAGAGTCATCTTCCCGAGACATACTGGCATACATAATGGAGACAACATCACACTGCCACTCACTCACTGTGGTGTATGAAGCCCATAGGAATGTGTACTGCAGCTCAAACCGGATGAGGTCTACTCAGCTAGCATGAGGTGAAGGGATCCTTGTGTTTGGAATATTTATTTATCTTTTTTAATCTTCCAGACTGGGAAAATGTTTAATCGTTGGTTCAGTTCTTTCTTCTCCCACTCACAGGAGCTACTTTTTTGGGAATTGCCTTTTGCCTGATTTCACTTGCTACTGCTACTGTCTGCTTCTTATCTATTCCTTACTGGTACTAGAACCAAATTGCACTGGCTATTGAAGGAACGTAGAAGATATTGAAAAGTTATTTTATTTTTATTTAACATTTAAGAGGAAAGACTGGCATTTTGGAGATGTCAAAATATAATGTTGATGACCAGTCTATAAATAAAAAGAAAATACACATTTTCCTACCATTGATCATCTTAAAAAGGAGAAGATGGCAGGTTTAGATGGCACAGGACTGAAGAAGTTCAGTAGCTGTCTTGATTTAATTCTCTATTACCAAATTATAATTTGCTGTGTTTTGATCAGCGTAAAGAGTAGGAGCACTATTATTGGCTTCACCCAGGAAAATGCTGTAACTTCTGTAGAACTGCATCACTGTATTCTGGCTGTGGATTTAGTTAATTTTTTCCCAAGTTCATCTACAAAAATTAGCCATAAATATTTTTAAATTACACTACTTAAAACTTTTTAAAAGCCATTTTAAAATCTATTGTTCCAATATTCTGTATTCTGTACCATTTGTATTCTATAAAATGACGTACTGTAGGTTTTTAGGTGATAATAATCTGCAAAATACAATAGTCAGTGCCCAGGAAGAAACTATTAAAGTATATCACTAGCGAAAACAAAGAACAATGGGTTACTGGGAACTAGACTTCAGGGAAATACCTTAATGATAGAAGCAAAGATATTACTCACTGGTATGTAATAACTCCTTAGCAGATGATGGCTTAGGCAGAAAAGGTCTCAGAATTGCAACATTGTGATAAAAATAATGCGATGATACTTCAAAATAAAAGAACTGCTTTCACTTTTAGAGACTAACTGGAAGGGAAGTATCTCAAGGCAGAAAATGCACAATGAGCCTTCCCATCCACTCATTTATAAAAATAATAACTGTATTTCTTAGCTTGGAAAGGCTATGTAGAGAAGCCTATTGGGGTAGAAATATTAGTGTTGAAAAGGAAATAATCATCAGCTAGACCTGGGGAGAGATTTTACAGCTTAAAACTCAGGGCAAAGGCTTTGTACATTTACTGAATCCTGAGGGTGGAGACGAGTTGTTAAGTTAGAATACTGGGGAAGAGGAGTGGGGGAAGGAGGAAGAAGGGGAGTAGTATATACATATACCCTTTGCATTTGTGCTGTGAAAAGTAATACAATTTCCTTAGGGAAGAGGCATGTGATTTAAATTTGGAAGGAAAAGTACTGGTCTGGTCAAAAAGGAGAGAAGGGAGGGAGATGCAGAAAGCACACGTGTGTGTGTCTGTGTGTGTGTCTGTGTGTGTTTGTGTGCACACACACACATGCATGTGTTTGTTTGAAAGCTGTTGCAGCACTCTAAAGCAAGTGGGTCAGCTATAATGAAGTGCAGTAAGCTTTTGCTTTTTAGTAAAGGAAAAGAAAAAATCCTGCTGTCTTTCAATTTTCTTTTTCTTTCCGCTATCACTTCCTTAGGTAATGAAGGCTTACTCTGAGCAGAAGCATGACGTATGTTCAGGGGAGTCATTGCTGTAAGAACAAAGACATAACTATAGATAAGTTCAGACCTGGCTGAAAATTACATAAAATGACAAGCCAGAGTAAAAATTGGCCAAGGAAATCAGAGATTGGTTGTTCCAGGTAAATACAGTGAGATGGAAACAATGTAGACAAGAACAGCTACCCACAAACCCTTTCCAAGGGATAAGACAATCTGGGAACCAGCTGCAAAGCATCTAGCAAACATACTGCAAAGTATGAGTCAAAGAGCTAAGGAAAAGTATTTTTCTAATCACATCCAGAAACAGATACTTAATTGTCTTAGAAAACAGTCAAAGTGGCACTGAAATAGTCTCACCAATAGTTATTTAGGAAATGATATGCATTTTATTATAGCTTTATGACAGTTAATATGTCCAAGTTGTCTGTCTCACATTTATTACTCATCATATATTCTGTATAATTCCAAAGCACAGATTGCCAATATTTCAGGTAATGAAAATGGTATTCTGGTTTGGTACACTTGGCAGGATTTCCTATGTGTAATAGATAGAAGAATGTTATAATATATGTATATATTTCTGACCAATGCAAGAAATGCATGCAGCCTTAGAACTACCCATTGGCACAAAATGCTACTAATCACAACCATGTCAGACTAGCTAAACTAAACTACTACAGCTTTTACAGCTACATCAGTAGGCTTGAAAGCCAAAGTTGTTTGTTGATATTATCTTGGGGCACATAAAATCATGGTATTTGGCAGCACGGAATAAGGGACATTAAATCGGCCTTTATGCTGTTGTTAAGGAACCCGTAAAGGATGGGATTCAAGCAGCAGGACATCATACCCAGCAAATGGCATATGCAATATACTAATTTAAAATGTCTGTTAGAAATGAGAGTGGCATTAAAATCTGTTACAATGTGGAAAAGGTGAAGAGGCATCCAACTGAAACCAAAAACTAGGATTAGCACTGTCAATCTGCAAAATACTCTCCTAGATCTTGTCTTAATTCTGACAATGGATCGGGATACCGTAATCATGTCCTGGATCTCTGTATTTTCTTCTGGTTTCATCTCAAAACAGATAGGTATCCCAGGGATGAATTTACTGGCGGAAGAGAGCTGGCTTTTTTCTGTGCCAGAGGTTTCTGGGAGGCCTCTGGAATGAGTATCCTGGTGATGCCTTGAAATAGCTGGCATCACACTCGAAGGCTTTTTACTGTATCTTCTGTGGTGCTTTCTGCCAAAGGCACATCTCCATCTGGAATGGCTGGAGGGCTGCACCTGTGTGCTGGTACTCTTAGAGGGATGAAGAGTTAGGTTTACCATCTCCTTTTCTTCAAACTTGTTTTCCTTGTTTGACAGTCTGGACCCTATGCTCCTGCAGACACTGGTGTGGCTAGCAGTTAAACACGCCAGTGGCAATAGGTACTGCATGAACAATAAGGCTATCGTAAAGGCAATTCTGTATGAGTCGGAAGGCCATGACTCAATACACAAAAGCCTGTTCTCCAGTGCCTCTAAATTCAGAGTTTTGCTGAGGTCCACAATTTTGTGGAATACTGGCAGAGGGGAGCAAATTGCAAAGCCGAAGGCCCAAATGGTCACTATTAAGAAATAGCCTTGTTTTGCTGTTAAATTGCTGGAAAGGGGGTATTTTATCATACGATACCTGACTGCAGCGATAGATATTAACATCAAAGTTGAAATAAGAACTGATGCGCACTGGAGGAAGGGCATTACATGGCACATGACAGTGCCAAACATCCATTGGTCAAGCAGGACGGATGTCAGTGTAAAAGGTGAACAAAACAGCACAACCAAGATGTCAGACAAGGCCAAGTTACCAATGAGAATGTTTATTATTGTCTTCTGCTTGCGCTTCAGTAGAGCCGTTAGTATAAGCAGATTTCCCATAAAGCCAGTCAGACTTATAAGTGTGTACAGCCCGATAAGAAAGTACTGTATGTCATCAATACTACTCTTATAATCTTCCCAGGCAGAAAAATTCTTTGTAGTAGCAGAGGTGTTCTTGGTAGGTGTCCTGTTGTTATGGTCTTTGAATCCTAAATCCATTTTATAGCCCTGTTTAGGATGAGAAAGGCATTAATTAGCATCTGCAGGAAGGATGCTACTGCTATCAGAATGTAAAGGATCATAAATTTACCTTGTTATCACCTTAATGCAAATCAATTAATTAGTGATGCTATTCTACTGTGAGGCAGATCCTGCATAACTTCAGGTCAACACAAATTAGTTTTGTAGGTTTTATCATGGGGTGTTTCGCACACATAGGCCTCCTACCTGGCAGTTGCTGACATGGGATGATGGCAATTTAAGGTTCTGAATTACAACACTGGCTTTTAACTATGCTTTGCTATAGACCATATTGTCAGTCTTTCCATGAGGGAGCAGTTAGCTGCAAAAGCAATCCATTTAGAGTTGATGAGATTACTCCTGTGGATAGCAGTTCATTGATATGAGTAAGGAAATTACAATCACCATCTGGGCATGTGCCTAATCATTACACAACAGGAAATTATAATGAGAACACCTGAAAATACATGGTGTTTTGTCATACACTAACAACTGCACTAGTATTTCTTACTTTGCTAGTAGAAAACTAACACAAAATAGGTGAGAGCTTTCAAAAAGGATCAGCTTATAAGGAGATCACTGACAGTGATCCAAGATGGAATTCCTAGTTTGTTGCGTATACAAACCATGTTCTATGAAGTGTTGAACATATTTTAACTGTTGCTCAAGCAGAAGGGAAAACTGCCTACAAAACATCCAAAGTAACTGGGTGTACAACAGACAGGACTCTTAACTGGAAGCAGACCCCATGTAGCCATTTGAAAATTCAGGGAACTGCTAATTATTCAGCACAGAAGCATCTCACATTAAAACCTAGCTTATCACAAAGTTATTCTGTGTACAGAATCGTCATGTATTAATCTTTGTTTTAGAAGAAACAGAAAGACAAGAGAACTCAGTTTAAACTCCAATTTACCATAAACACCTGCATGTACTAAGGTTTCAAAGTCACAATTTCCTCAGAGTGCCAACGTCCTGCACAAAATTGCTTAATGTTTAGAAATCTTAGGAAAGACAAAACAAGAAGATCTAAACAAACCCAAAGCACACATAAATTGAGCAGAAGGCTAAACATGTCAACTAAAAAAGGCAAGGCTCTTCAAGAATGTAGCTATCCTCAGTGAGCTGACTTCTTCAAAGCGCAATAATATTACTCGGTTTCCTCTACATGTACAGATGTGCTCCTTCCTCCACATCACAACAGCGTTCCTACTGTTGGCTGCTAAAGGGAAGCTCAAACCATAAAACCACCTCAGAATATTCACTGTCATTGAGTTGTGATGAGAAGGTCTCTCAGGTAAGATTAGAAATATTTATTAAAAAAAAAAAGTAAGTTTTTGTGTCTTGCAAGTAATGTGTTGGGGAGAGGTGAAACGAACTAAGCCTTGTCAACTTCTCACAATGTTGAATTACAGTGTTTTTCAATAGCTAAAATAGAAGTAAGATCTGGATATGTGAATTTAGATAATCTAAGTATTATAATCGCGTGCATAAGAGCAGGGTGGCATTAATGCAAATTATTTCTGTTTAATTTTCCCCAGCCTTTAGTGAAATGGTGGAAAACCATATAACAGATAAACAACACTATCTGAGGCTACCCTTGCCTCTACACCAACTTTACAGAAGCAGACTAGAGATTCTGTAAGTGAGATTCTCTCTATTTCTATGTTATCAGAAGTTTTCATTTTGGTGGACTTCTTTTTATAGAACTACTAGCTAAAGAAGTAAATGGTCTTTTACTATGTTAATTTCTCTGAGTTTCTGGTGATCATCTGAAAACATTATGCTCTGCAGACCACAGTGACTTCCAAAATCAGCCGAAATTTCTTTCTGTTCTCTAAATTTGACTCAACACAACTTTTCCCTGAGAAAACCACAGCAGGCCCCTGCCCTGGATAAAATACATTCTCCTACCTCAGGCTTATGGAATTATGTCCCTGTTACATCATACCTGCATCATTTTTCCCTTTGTTCAGCATGGAGGAACAATGCGGTTTGCTATGACCGATGCTTTTGCAGATTTCAGTATGTGCGCACATCTGAAATCTGCAGACTCTCTTTTGATTCATGAAAGCCATTCCAATTGTACATATTATTGCAGAGAGTAAGAGAGCATTACTAGTCGAGCATCCCATTGCCTGATAGCAGGTTTGAAAACGATCAGGAGTTATTTGAGAAAGTGAAATGAAACTTAACTCAAGAGCTAGATCTGTCCAAATCTTGGTTACCAACCAAGAAAGGGGGAAGAAAACCTAGTACCATCTTGAGATTTAAAAAACCTCTAAAACTCTCACAATGGTCATGACTGAAGGAATGAGTTTTTCATTTATTATGTGTGCCTACATAAGTAACTCTGTGCTAAGAGGAACCACTCTATGTAGTCTTCTATTTTAACTGATGCTAAATTGAAGGACTAATCTGTAAAGAAGAAACAAACTGCAGATATGTTTCTCTCTCAGAAACCTGGAGATTAGTTTTGCTTTTAGAGCATCTGCAGGTATTTACAGGATCTACTGTAATAGTTAAATTCCCACACATAGTCATATCTGTCCAACGGTGATACTGAGTAGTACCAATGTACACTGATGCTTAATTTATAATAATAGCCACAAATATGTGAAAGTTTTGTTGACCTATGCACCAAAACTACAGCTTCCTTGTTAGATTATTTTTGTGATACTGTCTATCATTGAAAAGATTGATCTTACGCCATAGGTTCACCAGCACATGGAGAAAAAGCAGGAATCCCTACTGGTAGGAAAGGCTTTCTATCTAGTTAGTCCAATCCATTTCAATTATATGCTATGATGTGAAGAGAAATCTGTGTATTTTCATCCAGTTTTGCTTAGTTTTAATCGTTGCATTCTACGAAGAGAATTGAAAAATATCTGGTTGTGTAGCTGTTATTTCCTACTACCACTTTCAGCTTTGGGTGAGTAGAAGTGAAAAGGAGGAGACTCTGAAGTCAGATGCACTGTAATTATTTTTTTTTCCTAGAAATTTATATTCCATACAGGTAATGCTACGACTAGGGCAAAGGAACAAAATGTTATGTGTTATTATACTGGAGCATGTTTACTAAATGAAAGTTCACTGAGTTCTTCAAAAATTAATTGAAATATTGTTGCCAGGTTCTGTGGATTTCTGCACCTCCAGTATGGCTTGAGTAGAGTTGTTCATCATGGCTTTAAGAGAATTCTTTTTCTTTTTTAAAAAAAAAGAAAAACCCAAACCAAAAAGTGAATATACTGGTTTTGCTAAGGTAGACATATTCTGTTGAGACACATCAGTATCAAAGAAGTTTATCAGGAATGCCTCTGAAGTCCAGCGTGGGCTCTCTGGCTCCATTCCCCTTGTGCTATGGCCACCTTCTGCCATGGGTGAGAGCTGAGAAGGTGCCATCTCCCCTACTTAATGCCCTGATTTCCATGAGGAAGGAGCACTGGAAGAAGCTACAACATGCCCTGGTCAGGCCCTGGCTGGACATTTGGGGCACCCAAGAGTGCAGAGCACTGCAGGCACTTCTGCACCATCTCTAGTCACAGTTGAAAGAGAGGGAAGAAATAAGACTCTAATCTGCTGGTTCCAACAGAGAACTGCTGTGCTGACAGAAGCTCCCTTTGCAAAATGCCCCAAGATAATTTCATTTTCATTTTGGATGTGCAAAATGAAAACAGACTTCCCTCCAAATTTCAAAAATCAAGTGGATGTCCTGCTCTCTGAGCTTCCTCTTGTGCTCAAAAAGGAACCAGTTGCTCTCTCAGCCTGAGTGCCACTGGCAGTAAAGATGCAAACAGGAGTGTTTCTCCAGTATCATTGATCTTCAGTCCCCAAACTCATATTAGCTTGCCACTGATTTCACAGGGCTGTGTGCACTTATTGGCATTTATCTTCCTGCTCTGTTTTAACAGCTGCTTCTATTTTGAGGGATTCGTTCACTCTCCCACTTGTTTGGTCAGTCTCAGTGCAGCATGTGGCCAGAGCTTCCAGGGAAATGAAGATTCCTGAAAATCCCACTGTGGGAAATAGAACGAAATAATACAGCCTCATTTGAAAACATTCTCCTAATTGAAGTGTGTTTCAACCTGAATGCACCACAGTGCCAAGGTGCTCCTGTGCCTGTTTTCAAGATCAAATTTAATCAACCTGAAGATTTTCTAGCTGTCAGCTCCAAAAGTCAGATCACGTTCATCTCCTACATGAACCAGTTAAGCAAATGAGGTCCCCTTTTGTATCCCTGGTCTGCGTACACTCCCTGAGACTGTGCTCAGCTACATCTGTATGAGCTTACACACTGTGAGTTTTAAGCAGGTTTGCTTAGATCTCTTTTAGTTTCAGTGGGATGCTTGAGACAGGAGGCTAGGCTGCACAAGGCAGGAGGGACTGCAGTTTCGTGGCAGGATCCCAGATAGATTTGAGTGTTTACTGTAAAAATCACATGAATGCAGTTAACATTAAATAAAAGTAGTATTTGTGGTTACTTTTTACAGTAAAATATATTTTATGACAGCTGATGTACCTTGATCTTGAAAGATTTCAAGTAATACCTCCTTAAATCACATTCATTTGTGATATACCTCAGTGTGACTATGATTACTGTGATTCTTATTTTCACCAAAATCATGCTTCAGAGGAGTTTTCAGCTGCAGTTGATCTAAGGCCTGACAGTGACGGGGATAACTTAAACCATTATTCAGGTCTAGCTGAATTAGGGGTACTATATAACCTAAAATATGTTACCTTAATATCTTTAAAATCTTATAATTAAACTCATTATTTCACTTAAAGCTATCATTTAAAATACAAAATTCATAATTTAAGAGAGTGAATAGGCTAAGTATTTCTCTTTCTCTACATATGTAAAGGGAAAATTTGAAGAACACAAAAGTTAGTTAGGCAACGGTTCTCTCAGAAAATATTCCTTCTATTAGACAAGATACTAACATTGAGGTTTATACATGGATAAGAGTTTACATCCTACAGTAGTAGTACCTATTAAGTTAACCCTGACTGCCTGGTCCCTGTGTAGTCTAGTCAGATCAATCTGTGTAACATGACAATTAATCTTTAGAGCTGTGAACAATTTATAGTCTTAGGAAACCATTTACTACCTTAAAAAAAATAAAATAAAGATGAACACATACAGGGAGGAAGCCAAATGTGAAAATTCCCGAAGAAATACAACAATACCAGAGTGGTATCAGGCCTGTATAGAAAATAAAGTTGGAGAAAGTCTTCCAACTTCTACACAGTTGTAAATATTTAATATGACAGGCTGTAACTGCCTGGCCACCTAAGCTTAAGGAAAAGCACTGAGCTATGTTGTTATGACTTGAGAAATGATGCACTCACCTCATTAAAGACGAAGATAATGTCCAAGACAAAAACTGAAACCGCTAAAGAGTCTCATTCACAACACAAACCAAAGATGAAATGCCGCTGCTTCAAATGTTCTTATTCGCTACGTGCAACAGCAAATGTTGGTCTGAGAACCTGGGCGAATTCAAAAGATGGAGATTACTTCAGAAGTCCAGAAAAACGGATTTTCAGGCATATTATGGTGTGCCTCTTTATGTGCCTAACCAAAAGAAGAATTGCAACATTACCCTGGAAAACAAGAATACGGCTTTATTTCCCAAAATAAGCAAAAGCCGACTAATAAGATTATTTCTCCAGCTCCAAGGAAATGTTATGCAATGTAATGGGGGATTCGCTGGCCAGAACAGAAAACTTGAAACGCATCACTACATTTTATGCCAGCGAGCACACCAGCTCCTGGCTTGCAAAGGCAAAATCCCAAATCAAAACGGGAAAGACTGTTGTTTTTGCCCTTCTACACCTTGCTGGGGAATCACTTCGCATTGAGCGCCCCTCACCGCCCTGCGTCGAGAGACCGCACCCGTCCTTAGCCCGGAGCCCCGGGCTCCCCGCGCCCGCGGCCTGGGCGAGGACGGCGGGCATGGGACGGGGCGGGATGGGGATGGGGACAGCGACGGGGACGGGACAGGACGGGGCCAAACCCTCCCGCGGCTGAAGCGAACCTCTGCTATTTCCGCGCACACGCCGGCAGGGCGCTGCCCCGCGCAAACTGGCGCGGCCACCCCGCGATGGAAGCTCCGCGCCCCGCGGAGTATTACCTGTAAGTATCTCCCGGCTGCGGACGCCCCGGGGTTTCGCGGCGGTGGTAGGCGGAAAGAGCCGCACTGTTTAGCGCGGGACGCGGCGGGGAGCTCCGGCGGCACTCATGGCTCCGGCTCCCTTGAGAAGAGTGCGGCTCCCCGGGAGCAGGGGGAAACGCGCATCCCCCAGCCTGCCTGGCGGCGCATCTTACGCGAGTGCTGCTGCGGCGGCGGGGCTCGGCTGCGGCCGAGAGCCGCGCCCTGGGACGAGTTGCCGCTGCCGCTGCTCGTCTGCCGCCGCCACTGCTCTCCCGGCGCTGCTGCCGCTGGCCCGGGCGCTGGCGGGGCCGCGGCTGGAGCCGCCGCGCGGGCGCATTCCGGGCGGCTGCTCCGGGCTGGAGCCCGTTCTCCAGCGCTGCGCGGTGAGACAATTAGAGTTTCCATGGAAATAGAGTGGGGCTGTAAACAAAGCCCCCGCTCGCCAGTTAGGGATGCGCTCGATTTCTCACCGGGGATCCAGGACACGGCGTTTTGCAAAGGTGGAACGCTCTGCGCGCCTCGGGACATCGGGGACTGCGAGCACTGCCGGGCAAACACAGGGCACTGACCTGAGCGCTCTCTAGCTAGTTCCCCTCACTTTGGCTGGAGCGGAGCTTTGGTGGTGCTCGAACACCCTTTTTTTTTTTACCATTATTTTAGATCAGGTGGGAGGTGATGGATTTCCCTCAAACAGTTTTCCCTTCTGAGCTGAGTAACTCAGTTCTTACAGAGGCAAGTATCTGAAGGGTGGTTTTAATTTTATCTGAGCCATCGGTGGGAAAGCAGGACATTTTTTTAAGTGAGCACTATTTTAAAGCATAAAAATTCTTGGGTATGTTCTAGTGCAAAGCATGAAAAGACACATTCTGCTGTTCTCACCAGCTGCTACCTTCTAGTGCAAGAAGAGTCATTGATCACAGTCCAGTTACAGGGCCGCTGGAGAACTGAGTGACATGCATGTCTCTGGGAGCACAAGTGGCAGAACCTGTCATGAAAATGTAATGACTTTTCCATTTGCCACGGCAAACTCCTTCGACAATTGATACTAATAAAGCACCACAGAGGAGCTGTCAGTATAATTAGCCTCTGAAAGACTCTACCCTACAAAGACGTAACAGCCTGATTAACCATGTTGTAAGACAACTTTCAAAAAGTCCAGTTAGGTTCCTTATTTAACTTAGGTCAAAAAATACTCATTTTAAGGAAAGTGATCAGGGAACGATTAACCTTAGTCTTCAGCAGATGAGGTCAGGATAGTGAGGAAGATTGAAGTGTGCGTCCCATTTTCGTTCACCCGCTTCTGTATTATTCCCCACCCACTGCTGCTGAATCACTGCATGTGCAAGTGGAGCACAGGGAGCTGCCAGGTGGAAGTGACGTGCCAATCCACCTCGTCATTTTAAGACAGCTCTCCTGTTAGTCACAAAGGAGAACAGAATTAATCCTTTTTAGACCTTATGTTCTTAGCATTTTTGACCATTTTCCCACCTAACAGTGATGACTTTAAAGATTTTCATGCAAGTATTTGACCTGGTTCTAACCTGCAGTGGGGGTGATTAAGACCATCCAATTTACCTGGATATACCTTGTTCCAGGAGAGCTTCTCCCATAGTCGGCCCCACTGCTTAAAGTGGAAGTTCCCTCCTGGACAGAGTGAAGTTTTAGAGACATTATACCTTTCTATGAAAACTTCTGGCTACAGCAGTCTGACATTGTCTTACAAAAATCTAAATTTGCTGGCAGAGCCCACAGGTGGGAAATTATGGTTTCTCACACTGCAAGGCTATGATTTATGTGGGATGCCATTGTACCTTTGTAAAGGTACAAACAGCCTACCTCTTCTTGACCGTTTCTAAGGTGGGCAGTTACCTACTGCATTTTCTCGAACAGCCTCCAGAATTTACATGCTTCTTACAATGTTCCCTCCTCAAAGCAATTTTCTCTAAGGATAAAATGTCATACTTGTTTTATTAGTAGTCTTATTTCAGGAGGGTTCACCAACCAGTAATGTACTGTGGCAGGTGTGGGTTTGTCTGGTTTGTTTCTTTTTTCCCCTGGATCTGTAAATAACACCAGATTTCTCTCAGCTGTATTTGGACGATCCATCACCGATACTTGCGCACATGAGAGACAATTACTATTCAGACCTTATCATTTTTTCCTTTTCACTGTTTGTGTACCTCTGTCTTGCCAGTAATGCTACTGAATAATAAAATAGGTGATCTAGAGATAGGAAAGGTACTGACATTAGAGGTATCTAATGTCAGGACTGACAGCAGATAATAGCACAAGTTCTCTAGAAACCAGCCTCCATAGGGTTGTTGAAACCATAGAGGAGTATTTGAGGAAAGATATATAGTCCTTTTGGGAGTATTATCCCAATATCTTAGAAAATTTAGCCTCTAAAGGCTAACTGTGAAAGACAGGAAGACTCAAAGCTCCATTGGAAGTTCATGAGAACTGACGAATGCCACAAATAAATCAAGGTCTAAGCCACCTAATGTCCATGCAGTCGATCATTCTGAGCCAAAGCCTAAAGTTATTGCAAAGTCTGCTACCAACAGAGCACCTATCCATGGGCAAGACAGTCTAAAATGTTAGGACATAGCTACTACAGAGTTTGAGGCATTTTGTGAGCTACATATAAAGCATTTCTGTTGGTCAATATTTTTCACACATATGAACCCAGCTGTTCATTCCCCTTCAAAATACTATTAAAATATTATTTAGAAGATACTAATAAAAGTACCACAGGGTTCTGTATGGCCCATCCTTTCCACATGTTCTTACCTCATATAAAGCAGCTGGGCATGAAGGTAGCAAGCCTTGGACTACTAAAAAGGTTGCAATGGTTGAGATGTCTTTGCAATGAAAAGCAGGACATCTGATGGTTAGCTAATAAACTACTTCCAAGCGCGAGCTTGTAATTGATCATTTTTGCTGCCTAACATGTCATCCCATTTGTTGGCTTGTGTTATACACATTGACTATTAGTGCTTCTTCCGGATGATCATGCTGAATGAAGCACAGGGCCTATTTCTGCTTCACTTGAAGCTGGGTGAGAGCTTGTGTATCAGTGTACACGAATTTGAACCCTGAGTGGACAAAGTGGGGTGGCTGTAGCAGAAAACATGACTTAATATTTTAGCCAGGTAGACATAATTTAGGTTATATATCAAGCAGTCTTTAAGTAACATTGCATATGATCAGGATAGCTTGGCTGCATTGTTGAAAATGGAACTGCAGCAGCAAAACTCTCAGCAGAGATTAACCACGATCATTCATGCAGCTCCTTTGGGTTTGTGACATTAGTAGTCAAATGAAGTGTTGTTATGTTTGGTGTTGGTTGCAGTCATTGCAGGATAAACATGCTCTTAGCCAAATGAGAATTTGCTCCATTGTTTTTGTTGTACTCAACAGCAAAATGCCTGTTTAGTCTATGGATGATAGGCTTTTGCCCCAAGGAGCATGAGTTCTCTTATCTGTGAATAGAGTAATGTGAAAGGCAAGTAATTCAGTGGTACTGACATTCATTGCTAGAAAAGGAAAACAATAAAAATACAGCTAAAACCTTCAGAGGGTGGTTCCTCATTTCCATAGTGGTGACTTTAGTATGTTTTACATACAGTAGAAACCATGAATCACTTGGTGGATTTTAAGATTTACAGAGGGATTGCATTGCCTGAACACATGACAATACATTGTAATGAAAGTGACAGTCTTGTTCTATGACATCTTTTCCATTTTTAAGAGTTACAGTGAGAGAGAATTTTAATGGGTTGATCTTTTGGCATATTTTTTCCATGTGTTTCTTAAAAATATCTTGTTCCCTTCTCAATGCTTTTGTTTCAAAGAAATTCTGCATTCTTTTGCTCTGTCTGTTCTGTTTCTTTAGTTGAGATACTTGTGTTCTGTTTATTGTACTTATATTCTCTTTTTGCAGTGTCATGCCTTCACACAAATAAACATCTGCACACAAACAAACAGTCTTCCAGTCCAGAGTGCCTTTGATGCACTGAAAAAATTTACTCCCTGGAAGAGGATAATCTTTAACATGATGGCTATCTTGCTACTCCAGTGTTCTTGTAACCTGATAGTGGTCATCAATAGAAGAAGAGTTACTAAGAGGTCATCTGACATCTTTGTGAGATAGATGCTCCAGCTGATGTTGAGAGTTGAGATGCACAGAATAGCTTGGAACTGCTAATGCCTGAGTTTCCTACAGAACGCCTGAGTTATGCTGGACAGAACAAAACCTGGTGCTATGTGACATTTACTGAACAACAGATTTTATACAGCTATAATGGAAAAAGTTTGAAAAGAGCCCGTCTCTGTTTATGAGAGTGATTATTTACTAGAGTGTTTTAGTGCTAACATGTATGTGAAATGCTTCAGAGAAGATTGATATAGCTTCAACAGATTCAGTCATCTGGGGTGGGCACACACAGTATGGCAGAGCAGGAAGCTTGTAGTAAGGCTCAGGTTATAGCATGTGTGTATATTTATATATATACACATACATACAGCATACATATTTGAAAGACTTGGTGACTGAGGCAGCCTTTTCCATTGCTCCACTGCACTGGAAAAAGCCTGACCTTGCATCCATCTGCAGTGTGAATAACTCTATGAATATTTGTTGCTGTCACTGTGAGTTCAAGTCACTGAGTGATATGTAGGATCTATCTTTGATCTCTTATTGGTAATAATTATACTTATGCAGTATAAAAGGGGCCTTGTGAGGCTTGCTTGACCTGTGTTTATACTGTGTTTAAAGTTCTTGTGTATGCTAACCATTAAAATGTGAAGTATTGTGAATTGCTTCCTTTACTGCTGAAATGGAGATCCTCATGACTAATGACAAAATGAAGGAGAAGGAAGATCATACCTATCTGAAACTTTGGAAATGGCAGAAACAATGGTATTCCTCTATTTGTATTTTGCTAGGGCAGCAAATGAATCCCTCTGTGGTAGGTTAATCTACTAAAGAAAAAAAACCAAAATAGTAGGATGGTGAGAAACAGACAAAACTAGCGCTCCTCCACGCTTCCCTTCCCAGGCTCAACCTCATTCCTTTCTCCCAACTCTTTTATGCTCCCATCCCCTTTGCTGCTTCTTCCTCCTCATGCTATTCACCTAGTCCAGTGTGGGATCCCTCCCACGGGCTGCAGCTCTTCACGAACTGCTCCAGCGTGGGTCCCTTCCACACAGTGCAGTCCTTCAGGAACAGACTGCTCCAGCGTGGGTCCCCCATGCGGTCACAAGTCTGCTCCAGCATGGGCTCCTCTCCATGGGCCACAGCATGGATATCTACTGCAACATGGTCCTCCATGGGCTGCAAGGGAACAAGTGTCACCACGGTTCTCACCAAGGGCTGCAGGGGAATCTCTGCTCTGGTGTCTAGAGCACCTCGTACCCCTCTTCTTCACTCACTTTGGCGTCTGAAGAGCTGGTTCTTTCACATTTTTCTCACTCCTCTCTCTCACAACTCTTGTGCAGAATTTTTTACTCTTTCTTAAATATGTTATCAAAGGGGCACCACCACCAGCACAGGCTCAGCTTTGGCCAACAGCAAGTCCATTTTGGAGGCAGCTGGAAATGGCTCTAACATGGGGCCAGCTACTGGTGTCTTCTAACAGAAGCCACCCCTGCAGCCCTACTGCTGTCAAAACTTTGTCACATAAACCCAAACCTCTTATTCTGAACTGGACCTAAAAACATGTCTCTGCTTTGGGTACCTGTTGGCAGAGTACTACAGTACTGTATCACGGAACGCTTATTTTAATTTTTAAAATAGCCATCTTGCCCATATGGGTAAGAACATTACGTGGAAGTAGTGGGATTATCCTGACATAACAACAGACTTTTTTTTCCCCTGCCTAGAAATACATCTATTGCCCTTAAAAAAATATCTATATTGGACAATAATTCTTTTTCTTTTTTTTTTTTGTAATGCTGATGGATCATTCCACATCCATAGCAATAAGAGTCCTCAGTTTTACATGCCTTAGAGTGTCACTGCTTCAGACAGAAATATGGTCTTTTGGGGATCTTCATCTTAGGTCTCTGCCTGAGTGTATCCACCTTTGCTCTGCTCAGGCGGAGAACGGTGCATGTTAATGACCTGCATATGACTGAAGTTCTTGAAAGACATTATATAAAGCCTGCACTTACCTTCTGGCTGCTGCTGTTAAAATGTCAGCAATGCCCCAGCTTCTGGTTTACAGCAACCTTGAGGTATGCTTGCACTTGCCTTTCTCATATTGAAGACTGCAGTTACAATGCAATTGAGCCAAGCTCCTGGAAACACAGTGTAAACATCAGCCTCAGTGCTGGGTTCTGAAAACTTCCCATGAGGCTCATTCTGCAAAAAATGTTACAATCCTTTATTATGTGCAACTGATTTTTTAGCTATAATTTACATGATTCCTCACTTGGAAGTTATCCATGATGTAACAGTGTTGCCATAGAATAGGAATATGCCTGGAAGTCATTCCTTACCTTGAAAAATTAATCTGGAGCCTTGGAAGAGTCTGGGCACTTCCATTTTCCAAGAAATCCAAACTCCTAACACAGCCTTCAGGGTTTGTCAGGGCATTTTCAAAGTGCTACTTATCTGGGTAACTTCTACCTGACTTCCAAACTCACTGGATTTTATGCCCTTTGAAGTAGATCGTCTGCAGCAGTGCTTTTTGTGGGTGAGAGAGGGCAAGGTATTTTCTGGATCATGAAAATAGTGAATGGAAAATAAAATTTTTCATTTTGTTTTTTATGAATTTGTTCAATAAGCAGTAAGTGTAACAGGTTGCCCAAAGAAGTTGTGAATGCTCCATCCCTGGCAGTGTTATAGGCCAGGTTGGACAGAGCCTTGGGCAACATGGTCTGGTAGGAGATGTCCCTGCCCATGGCAGGGGGGTTGGAATCATATGATGTTTTAGGTCCCTTCCAACCCAAACCATTCTATGATTCTATAGCTGATAGCAGATTGCAGAGCTACTCGTGCCAGCTGCATAAAAAACCCCATCCTGTTGCTGGGAACCAGAGTTTTCAAAAGAAGTAGAAGAGCTGGCCAAGATAACAGGCACCACCTTTTCAGCTCTCCATCTCACTATGGAGATGTGTTGATTTTCAGGGGTCCATTTTCCTTCCAGCTCTTTGGACCTGTAGAAATGCCTTTCTTTTTCCACGGGCCATACAGGATGATGAACCACTTGGCCAGGATGAATCAGAAAAATACCCCGAAAGGGCCACAGTGACAGCTGTATTTTCTCAAGGTTTGATATTTTATTGACTTAATTTACTTTTAATATAGTTTCTTATTACTTCCAGCTGAAAAAAGAATAGCAAGAACAGCAATTTGACAATTCTTATTAATCTGGTCATTGCTCTTCATGATAAATACAGAGCAGAACCTAGTTGTACTGGTTTAAAAAGCCATACCCAAACTTTGTAACTTGCTCCTTAAAATCGCTTTCTTGTCCCCTTTCCAGCTACGCTTCTATTCCCATCTTTAGTTTGGCCACGAGATGGCAATAATTTGCAGACAAAACGCTGAAACAGCCAGACAGATTTGAAACTCTCCCTTCCTGAGCTCTTCCCTGTGCTCTTTCCTCTCCTCTTTTGTTTCAATATTTAATTGCATTTATTTTGGAATTACTAGGCAACCCACCCCCAGATGTGTAATTTAAAGGTGATGTGCTTGCAGTGAGATTTTCAGGATCTGCTCAGAGCACCATCATGTGATACTGGGATAAGGTGGAGTTTGGCTTTAAGGGGGAGTCTCCAGTTTTCCTCACCAACCTTTAGGATCTCAGCTGGAGGAATATCGGAGGATCTTTTCCCATTCCTACTCCTTCTGCATCCAGCCTCCTGAGCCAGCCCCATAGCAGAGCAAAGGCAGGCAGAGCAGTTGCAAGGTGAGTTTCCCCTGTGGTTTCTTTCCTGTGGCTGTGGGTGGTTGTGTGTGGTTTGGCTGGTGTTTGCTTGCTCTCTTAGGTGCAGATGACAAAATCCCAGGCAGGGGTAGGCTCCAGGCTGGACTTGCGAGCGGCTGGGTTAACCATCACTTTAGACAGTGTTTTGTGCTTCCTTTCGAAGAGCTCCAATAGTTTTACAGTGTATTTCCAGTCACCTCACAGAATATTATTTCACCCTTTCTGTCTGTTAGTGCTAAACTTCTGACTCCTGGAGAGTGAGAAAGGTGTGTGTGGTGGGGGAGACTGTGCAATCCCCTGGAGGGGTCTGTGGGGCTCTTCCCACACCACGCCAGTGTCCAGGATGGGGAAGGATATCCCTCCTGGCTTGGGAGCTGGTGGGTTAGGGAACAGAGAACAGTGCAGCTGTCCATGAGATACAACTTCATCCCCCTCCTGACATATGGTCCATTTTGGAGGGGTGGACAGGAAGGAAGGACTCCTTGTCACTTGCCAGCAGTGCTGCGTTTCTGAGCTAGTTCCCAGCCGTGCTGTTAGGTTGCCTCTCTGCTATGGGGAGAGGTGAGGGAAGGAGCAGTGGCATTTTCTGGTTTTGAGTCTGATATTTAATAAATAAGGAAGAGCAGAGCTTGGCTAAGGAAAAAGAAAAACCGAGAGCCTGAAACGTATGTCACCTCATTGCTGAGTGCAGTCTGCTCCCAGCTGGTGAGAAAACCTGCCCAGTTCTCTCCTTGCAGCACATTGCTCCTCACCCACTTTGCTCCTGCTATCATCCCTTCAAGTCCCAGGGCTGGAATGGCCACCTCGTGCTATATGAGTGACAGTGGAGGTCATGATGAAATCTAGATGTTGATTGTCAGGCTGGGGTAAAGTCATGCTTTTGGAATTGAGGAGTCCCAGCTTTTCACATCACCCATATGCTTGCCCTTTGGGTAAAGCACCTACTTCTGCCTCTGGCTGAAGTGATACTTCAGGAGGCCCTGGGGGTGGGAGGTTCTTTACTGGGCCCTAAAACAGAATTTGTGGACTAGGGAGACCCGATAAATGTAGTTGGCAGAGGCAGCAGGTCTCAGAGATAATGCTCAGGTGCATGCCTATCTAGCTTGAAAATCAGAGCAAACAAACCTTAGGCAGAGATACCTTTTGTCCGAAATCACTGATACTAACTTTGACAGTAAAATGTCACTCTGCGTCAAGCTACACCGCCCGTTGCAGTTTTGTGTAGCCGTGTGGTGATTATAAGGAGCCAGCACAGTTCTCTGAGGTGAGGTCATGAGGTCAGTGAGAAGACATGGCACTGGCAAGATCATCCTTTGGCTGACCCTCAGGAGGAGATGCAGCTGCAAGCCCAGCCCTCACATGCTGACTCTGCCCCAGTGAGGAGGCAGCCCCAGCTCTGGTCTCCAGCAAGTGGCTGCTTAAAAAGGTGTCTGCCATGGTAGAATCGTAGAATGCCAGGTTGGAAGGGACCTCAGGGATCATCTGGTCAGACCTTTCCAGGCAAAGCATGACCTAGACTAGATGTCCCCGCACCCTGTCCAGACAAATGTTAAAAGTGTCCAGTGTTGGGGAATCCACCATTTCCCTGGGGAGATTATTCTAATGGCTGATTGTTCTCATTGTGGAATACTTCTCTTTTGTGTCCAGTCAGAATTTCCCCAGCAACAGACCAAGTAACAGACAAAGATCATTCTGCTCTGGAGACTTAGATGGCACTAAGATTTATATTGAGTATCATTTAAGACCAAAAGCTCACCCATTCAGGGTAACTTTTAATGAAGTACATTTTAGTGGGCAATGTTTTTACAGCTTCTGTGACAAGTGCCATATGGAGCCGGGTTTGAAACCCACTTGTGTGAATTTTAAGTAGCATTACTTTCATTATTCTAACCTAAGGTTAAGTGAGCCATAAATTTAGCTCATGGCAGAGTGCGCAGAGGGAAAGTTCCAGATTCAGTGCAGCTGCCACTAATGATGAGTTGGAGTAAAGGTGTGTCAAGTTACTTGATTTCTTTCTTTCTTTTTTTCCCTCCTGAACAGATATGCCTAAGTTTCTCTGATATTAAAATTCAAGGCCTTACAAAGGGGTTGTCATTTAGGCATGTCTATTTGTGTTGCGTGGATAAAGAAATTTTCTGCAGTGTTTAATTTTTGCTGTTTTATCTTTTATTTTGTTTTGTTCTTTGCTGCACAGCCCTGCTAGCTGAAATTAAGGGGTTCAGAGTTCCTGATTTGCCTTTGACTCAGTGCCAGTGTTGCTGTGGGCACTCAGCTGCTCAACATCAAGTGAACATCATTAGGTAAAAAAGAATGCAGCAATTTTTTGAATAATTTTTCTGACCCTCACATTAGCCAGATGTGTTTTTCCCCCTGCTTATGTGATTGCTGGTTATAATTCCACTTAGGGAAGCTTGAGAAAGCAGACCTTTGCAGATTAAACTTGTACAAAGGAGGTGTAAAATATAAAGTAAAGGCTACGCTGCTGGAAGACTGAAATTGCTTCTCAGCTCGTTATTTCGGGTAACTTGTGCTGGCGGGAATGAGTCGGGAAGAAGGTTGGGAAAGGGTTACGTCCCTGCTTGCAGACCTCCAGTTTGATCATGCCTTCTGCTTTCCTCTCCCCGGACTGTCGTCCCCACTCCCGCCTCGGACCTGACGATGCAGACGCCGCCGCCCTCCCGCGGGGGTTTCCCTCCCCGCCCGCGGGGCTGTCCAACCATCCCACCCGCGGTCCCGGCACTCCCTCGGCACCGGCGGGGCCAGCGCCGGCGCGCAGCCCGCCGGCCACGGGCAGCTCCTCTCCCCGCGGGACCGGGCGCGCCGCGGCTCCGCGCCGGGGGGCGGGCGTGTGTGTGCCGGAGCGGGCGGCGTGCCCGCGGGTGACGGGCCCTGCTCCCTCCCTTCTCCCCAGGTGGTGCGAGGGGGATGCAGCACCGAGGAACGGGCTCGGCCAAGGGTTCCCTGGCGGGCTGACGGGCGCAGTTTGAACGCCGGAAGTGCTTTGGATGCCGGCGGCGGCGGCAGCAGCAGCGGCTGTGAAGGTCTTGCAGAGAGTTGGAAACGACATGAATTCTTCGGTTCTCATCCCTCTGGGAAATATGTCCGGTCTCCTGAATTTTTCAGAGAAGAACTCGCAGTTCTTGCAGTTTGAGGATGAGGATTGCAATGTGCCTTTGGCCATGGTCTTTACTTTGGCCTTGGCTTATGGGACTGTGATAATTCTAGGAGTTTCTGGGAATCTGGCCTTGATTGTCATTATTTTAAAACAGAAGGAGATGCGCAATGTTACCAACATCCTCATAGTCAACCTGTCCTTTTCTGATCTTCTAGTGACCATCATGTGTCTTCCCTTTACCTTTGTGTATACTTTAATGGACCACTGGATTTTTGGGGAGGCCATGTGCAAATTGAATCCTTTTGTGCAATGTGCCTCAATCACAGTCTCAGTCTTTTCTTTAGTCCTCATTGCTATCGAACGCCACCAGCTGATCATTAATCCTCGTGGCTGGAGGCCAAACAACAGACATGCCTACATGGGGATTGCTGCCATATGGATTTTAGCCACAGCTTCCTCTTTGCCTTTCCTGATCTATCATGTGTTAACAGATGAACCCTTCAGAAACCTAACATTTGATGAATATAAGGACAAATATGTCTGCTTGGACCTGTTCCCGTTGGACACTGCCAGGCTTTCTTATACCACAACGCTTTTGGTGATACAATACTTCGGACCTCTTTGTTTTATATTTATTTGCTACTTGAAGGTAAGAGACTATCATTTTGCAATATCTACTTCTTTCTGTCTGATGTTTGTTTACCCTTGCAAAGTTGATGGCTGTAGGTTAAATTATCCCACATTTCTCTGTGTTGAATTTCCTGCAGATATACATACGACTAAAAAAAAGGAACAACATGATGGACAAGATAAGAGACAGTAAGTACAGATCCTCTGAAACCAAAAGGATCAACATCATGCTGATCTCAATAGTGGTTGCATTTGCAGTTTGCTGGCTGCCTCTCACCATCTTCAACATCGTCTTTGATTGGAATCATGAAATTCTGCCTGTCGCTACCTGCAGCCACAACCTGTTGTTCCTGATTTGCCACCTCACTGCCATGATCTCTACATGTGTGAACCCCATCTTCTATGGGTTTCTCAATAAGAACTTCCAAAGGGACCTGCAGTTTTTATTTCACTTTTGCCACTTCCGCTCCCGTGAGGAGGATTATGAGACTATAGCCATGTCCACCATGCACACAGATGTTTCAAAAACCTCTTTAAAGCAGGCAAGCCCAGTCGCATTTAAAAAAATAAGTAGTGATGATGATGACAAAATATAAAGAAGTGATAAATATTCTACACCAAACTGCTGGAAGTGTGATTGCAGGTGAAACATATTCAAGGACAAGCACAATTACATAACAAGTACAGAATGGGTAGTGTTTTTCTTCTTTTTCCAAGGAACTTTGATTGTTGTCACTTTGAAATCGGACGCTGTGCATTTTTGCACCTTTTACTGCTTTAATGTTCACAGCAGTTATATCTGAATCTTATTATAAGACATAATCGGGCCTGCTAGTACCTATGGTTTTCATCAGCTGTTTTTTTTTCTGTTCTCTTTGTACAGTTATGAGCTTTAGCACAAAGATATATTTATTGATTTTTTTCTTCAAAGAAGTGGTTTTCAGGAGTGTCCATCTAAGACCACTAAAAACAATACGAACCCCAGGGAAGCTGTCACTACAGAGGACACCCATCCCAGCATAAAATTAGGACATTCTGATTTGAAGAGTTCTTCTTCATTTTTTTTAATTTTTTTTTTTTTTTTTAATCCAGCTTTTGATTGATGTTAAAATCCTGTAAAATCAGCCTAGGCATGCAGAAAAATGATTCTGTGAAACCTGTAGAATATGTTAAATGGGGACATGCAGTCGTCTCGTTCATAGAGGCAATTCAGGCTGTAACCACCTAGGTTCAAAGACAGGATTAAGAGAGAAATTTTGTTCTCAATTATGAGAATAAAGCCCTACAGTAATGCCACAGAGCACAATGGGATAACTCTGATGTTTCACCAGAGCCAATGAAAGCAGAAACAGACCTTCAGTCCCAGCTGATTACAGCTGATTGCAATATTACAGCCTTTTTAATTTAAAAAACCCAAACCCCATTTTCATCTACCATCATTGACAGGAATTAGTGTGGCTGGGATGAAATGTGTTGTCTGTCCCAATCCTATGAACCACGTAAGTCCTCCTTGGGACCTGTGTTCAGAATCTAAAGGGCGATGGGACTGTTCACTGTCTGGACAAGGTGCAATTTCACCCTCACAGGTGACAGTGAAAATCAGGTCTAGTATTAAAAAAAATAAGCTTTAGCTATCTGAGGCTTTTCATAATAATTAGTGCTGATCTATATAAATTATGTATAGGCTCATAATAGTCTGTGTTCAGACACAATGGTATAAACCTGGATTATCTCCAAGACAATGAATGGTTTAATCAAGATCTGCAAAATTTAAAAGGAGGATATGAATATAGTTTGGGTGTAATTGGTATGTTTAGCTTCTAAACTCACAGTGCTTACAGTTGGTTGAAGTGGAGAAATATTTGCCAAATATACAGAATAGAGTTCTGTGTGTTATTGCTTAAAGTATATATCCTTTAATTACACAAAATATACACAACTAGATCCGCAGCTGAGGGAAAACCACATAACTTGTTTGCTGTAAGTGAAACTACAATATCCACCAGCTGAGTTTCTGTTCCATACAGTGTACTTTGCTGTATAATCAATGCCTTTTTGAATAATCAGCTTTTTAAAATACAATATAGACGTTACTTTCTTTTAGCAAGGTCACTTTAAACCATTCTGGCAGAGAAGAAGGTCTTTAAAATGTCTATAAATGTAAATGTAGCACAAATGGCAATCTGACCTGATGTCTTTCTGAGCAAAAAAGTCTCAGGATGTGATGGTAAATCTAATATGTTCTAAATTTGACAAGGATAAATGCCTAAGAAATGAAAATTATTTGGTTTGCCAGTATCTAAAAGTCAAAAACTGTGCCTTGTGCTGTCCTATAAATAGTGTAGAATATTAAAGTAGCAATGTGTTCTTGTGCATTATAATTCCATGTATTTCTCTACGGGCAGGTAATTTAATTAAAAAGGAGGTTTCTGTGGTTGAGGACAGACAGGGAATGTAGAAAATGAATTATAAGACAGAACTTTCAGAGCTTTGCCCTTTTGTATTTTATGAGATTTCCCTTTTCTTTGTGGTTCCCTATGAAGTGTTGCTAATAATTTGACAACGGTCTCCTGAAATTATTCCCCTGTCACTTTATAATAATTTTCATATGCTAAGGGGTGTGTATTTTCGCAAAGAGATACAATGTAGAAAACCAACCAGGTTTTTCTATAAAGAATGTCACAGAGGATTTTTTCCCACTAGGAAAAAAAAAAAAAAAGAAAAAAAAACAGAGTGAATTTTATGTTTTGGGGTTTTCTCCCCATTTTGAAAAAAAACCATAAATAAATAAAGTCCTCTCTTCCAATCCAGTGGAAGAAGAAAACGGTATTATTTGAGAAAGTTCCCAGATAGTTTGCTGGAAAATGTTTGATAAGGCTGAATTAGGTATTCATACAGAGTAGTCATTGGAGCAACTTTAGAAGTATCTGCTGATGAACAGGGGCCTGAAACTGGTGTGTCCTAAGATTCCGAGATCTCCAGTGGGATAGCAATGTAATTCCTCCTATGTCAAACTTTCTCCTGCTTGAGGTACAGTCTCAAATCATACAGCCTATCTGATACCATCTCATACTTTCTTCTGAGTTATTTTCTCCTACATTTCTCCTGAGAATGTGCGTGAGGTGTTTTTTGCTACTAACACCTGATAAACAAAGTGAAGTATAAACAGGAGCATTCCTTTGGGTCAGGAGCCATTTTCTGCTGTCCTAGGATCAGGCTTCTCTTACATGTTCCTTACTTCCCTGCTTTCTGAGCCTCTGCTAAGGACACAGGCTAGCACATCATCGTACAAATAGCACAGTGGATGCTGCCTGAAATGACGATGGAAATGAACGCAGCGGAAGGAATATTCAGCAGGAAAACGCATTTGTTGAATTTCAGAAGCAAAATCATTGCTCTTCTGAAGAATTTGTTGTGAGGGCAAAGATAAAAGTAGTCTCCTGAGGTGCTGCCCTGACATCTGCAGGGCATAGATGACATCTACTGAGAGCGGTATTTTTGTCTTTGGTTTCATGACTTCACACTCAAAAGTCCTCAAAAGCCACTGGAGATTTTCCCCTCCTGACACCTGGCTACAACACTAATCTTTTTCACTTGCAGAGCTCCAGCATGGCTTCTCATCCTCTATATACTACATTTCTTTACAGGGTAAGCTGCCAGGTTTCATGTTTCTCTATCATTTCTCAGTCATTCTGGTTTGATATTTGTCCCTCCTAGGTGCTCTTTTGTCAAACTCCCCACACTTCAGCACATGCTGATTCCTAGCTCAAAAGCCTGAAGATCCCTCTTATTCTTTCAGACTAGTAGAAAAGTTTTACTGACAGAAAAACAGAACAGTGAGGGATCTATAATGTGTCTTACTATTTATGTGCCATACATTTCATGTCAAATCTACAGCCTTAAATGACAAATGTAAATATTTAATAAACATTAATATCTGCTTCATTTGTCAGTTATTTTGTCATCTTAAATTTCACTTTCATCCACCACAGGCATTTAAAGCTTCTGCATAATCTAAATACACCTGCATATTTGTATGTCTTCTTATTAAGTACTTCCGTATTCCCATATTGCTTTTTTTTCAACATATCTCTTGATTGTGTCATTGTCATTACGTACAGTAATCCACAACTTTCACATCTTCATTTAAAAAAGGGTAATAGTAAAGGAAGTAACTAATTGACAAAAATATCTGCTTTTGGTAGGCTAGGAAAAAGCTGGATACTAAAAACCACAAAAACAACAAAAAAACCCCAACCCGTCACCCCCACCCCAAGATTCCCACCTCATAAAAGAAATCAGATTTCAATCAGAAAAAGGAGTTAACTTGACAGGACTCCCCAGGTCACTTGAGCTGATGCTGACTGTATCTTATCACTGATGAAGGTGTGCAGGGCTAAGGGCTCATATATTCTGACTCTGCTATCTTGCAGTACAGTACTAGCTATTATTAATAGCTGCCAAAAGCAAAATTTGATACTGACTCATATTCAGACTGTAAATCAGCATATGTTTAAATCCAGACCTGTTCATCAAATTCCGATTCTGACCTCAGAAAAATGTTCTGAGATCAGTGAAACTGAAGAATTTGCTTAATGTCAATCATTTGCCTAAGCACTCTACCAAACAAAAGTACACTGCTGTCTGGCAGCTCACACTCTTTCCTAAAAATCAGATTTTGGATTTCAGCTTATTATAGAAATAAATTAATGGCATACAATTTTTCTCTGGATTTTTATCTGCATTTTCTCTGGAGTCCAGTGCCTGACAATGCTTCAGTTTAAGGCTTTGCTTCCTAAATCCTTCTATCAAAGAATTTACCAAACCATTGCATAGAGAATGAAGACAATAAGGAAACTCTTTTTTTCTTTCTGTTCCCATTTTTAAAACATACTTACCAGTGGGAAATATGAGCTTAAATAATACCTCTGTCTGCAATGGATTAAATTAATTCAGCTGAGTAGAAAGGGTGGAGAAATAATAATTATAAACAAACGATAAATTTTGTCGACAGCCATTTCTCAGCTGAAGGATACATACAACTCCAAGTTCTACCATGCTCTTTCAATTACTGTGTTCTTTACTATGTGGTATTTGCTTCCCTGAGTCATTACTAAATACCCGAGTCATTACTAAATACTCAAGTCATTACCAAAGTTGACGTGGAAGAAAATTCTTCTATGTTTTTCAGGATTTCAATGTTTGAGGACTACATGTAAGAAGAAAAAATATGACCAGCTTTAGTCTCTTACACTTTAATTACCTGTGGTCAGAAATAACTTCTGTTCAGTATTTCTGTTTGTGCAAAACGGTGTTAATGGTCTAATTGAAGTTGATATTTCAAATATTAGGGAAAACATTCACAAAGACTAACTTCAGGATGGCAGTTTTCATAGCCTCCTTCAGTGGCAACCCGAGGGCACTCACACCTGCTCTACTTCACGTGCTACGCGCCTACCAAAACATCTTTCTCTCCCTTACCTACACAGGCTGCTAAAGGATGGCCAGCTTCCCAAGCCCAGCACTAGGCCTAGTGACTACTGCCTCCCTTCTTCCCTCCTCCACAGTGCTTCTGCAGTCACTTCATATTTCATTCCCTTGGCAGCTGGTTTCTGAGGAAGTCATAGGAATTTATGCTCTGTTTGTAAAGAGAAGATGGTAAAATTCAGGACAGTGCTTTAAATAGTTTCTTCCATTAAAATTATCTTCCAGCAAGTTTTTGGTAGGCAAGTTTCTCAAAATTTGCACTCCATAGAAGTATGTAATTTACAAAGCCTGTGTAGGAATTATGTCCATACAGAACATGCAGCACATTGCTGCAAAACTGGCAGCAGAGAGTCTTGTGTTTTCCAAAGATCTGGGCTGATGAACTGGTTATCTGACATAGACCAGGCTTAGTTGCAAGAAATTTGCACTAGATTCAAAGGTGTTTGAGATTACTGCACAGGAGAGGCTCTGCATGGTTAACTTGCCACAATTTATGCAAAAATTCAGCTAAGCAGGGGAATAGATAGACCAAATTTGGAAAAGAGCAAAAAAGCAAAAGATCTACATGAAACCTCAATGCATTCTACAAGATATACACAAAAAGACTCAAAGGGAGACTCGAGACATCTATTTATTTTGGGGGCCAACAGACTGACACATAAATGTTTTTTAGGCTAAAGTGGTGGTCAAAAAAGAATGCGTAATAAATAGTTTCTCAGTTCCTGTTTTCAAAAAAAGGACATGGATCTTTACAAGTTACTCTGAATATGTATTTTAAGACTCTTCACCTTAGATTAATCTAGATCTCTATTTGAAACAAGGGAAACAAAATGTTTTTGGCGCAATCAAAAAATAACAGCTTTTCATTGCAACCACCCACTACACATGAATTTGTTTGCTTCCACTTCTGCACAACACGGAGAACATTTGTTTGTGGCAGGAGGAGTAACCTGATCAACAAATCTCTCCTTGTCTTTCCTGGTTTGTGTTCACACTGACACTGTGCTGCTGTTTGTCACTTTTTCACACCCCACTGCACAAGCTACAACATTTTTATTATGCTATTTTTATTGTTTCTTAATAAAAGCTCTCTGTGAAAAGATGTTCTTGAAATATCCTCTTCAATGTGTGCTTGAACATATGGGTGAAAGGCGATAAGGATTTGTAGAAATGTGACTGGCAATGTCATGATATTTCAGGGGGTAGAGAAGTAGAAAATATATTTCTTGCATACTGTTATTCAGCCCTTTCCACTTCAAGCTTTTGTTATAATTTTACATCATGTAATCTAAATATCAGCTGAGTCTAGATATCTAGTGTTTCCTCTTGGTGACCAGACTCCAGAGACAGCCAGCTAGAGAGAACACTGGGTAACACAACTTGTTTCCTTACCTATAGCCCTCATATTTGTCTGTAAGCTTCTCATTGTTTGTAATACACTTGAAGATAGGTAGGCAAAAGTGTTCACTTCTTTAAGACTAAATGTTGTACATTTAAGAGATTTCATAGATAAAAGGACTGGATTATCTTTCCTGATTTTTTTTTCCATTATTATGATGACTGTAACATTTGAGGCTCTTCAATTAATCCTTGATTTGTTATCTTTTTGAGCATGGGGATAGTTCCCTGAATGTCAGTCACTGTGTTCATGTGCTTATAATTAGACAGGTGCTAAAGTTAGAGCATTAAGAAGGTCATTTATCTGGGAGTGATGTGAGATGAAGAATATTAACAGCAGCCTGTAAGGGACTGATGGACAAGGCTGACAAGCAAAGGGCCTCAGGTGGTATGAATGGAGGCAAAGACAAAACCATCAAAACAGAGCTTAAATGGGGTCACCTCAAGCATTTGTAGGTAAGCAAGAAAGAGCCTATAAGACCCAAATTTGGGGAAAATCCCCAGACCCTTTCTGGGAAATAGCAATGCTGGAGTCCCTCTCTGAAGTGCCTGTATACTAATGTGTGCAGCATTCGGAACAAATGTAATTAGAGGTCTGTGTGTGACTGCAGGGGTATGGTCTTGTTGGAATCAGCAATGTGGTGGGATGGCTCCCATGACTGGAGTGTGGCAGTGGAGGCATACCGGCCCTTTAGGAAGGACAGGGCAGGACACAATGATGAGGAGGTGGAGTTGCCCTTTATATGAGAGGGCAGTTGGAGCTGTTCTGAAGATGGATGAGGAGCCAACTGAGAATTTATGTGCCCTTCTCACTGTCCTGAGGATCTTGAACTCGACCATTTCATGATCGCTACAGCCAAGGCTGCCCTGGAGCATCACATTCCCCACCAGCCCCTCCCCATTGCTGAGCACAAGGTCAAGCATGGCACCTCTCCTTATTGGCTCCTCTATTACTTGCAGGGGAAGTTGTCTCCACACAATCGAGGAACCTCCTGGATTGCTTGTGCCAGGCCGTACGGTCTCTCCAACAGATGTCAGGATGGTTGAAGTCCCCCATGAAGACAAGGGCCTGCGAGCGTGAGGCTGCTTCTATCTGTCTGTAGAGTGCTTCATCCACAGAGTCCTCTTGATCAGGTGGTCTGTAACATATCCCCACCATAATGTCCCCCATCGCTGTTGTCCCTTTGACCCTGACCCACAAACTCTATGTTGACTCATCACCCGTCCCCAGACAGAGTTCCATACTCTCTAGCCTGTCACTGACATAAATAGCTGTTCCCCCTCCCCATCTGCCAGGCCTGTCTTCTAAAGAGCCTGTAACCTTCCATTCCAACACTCCAGTCATAGGAACCATCCCACCATGTTTCTGCAATGGAACAAGTAGCTCGTGGGAAAACTCAAACATAAAAATAAGTATACAGAAAGGGCGGAAGTGACAAATAACATGAGAGGAATATAGAGACACTGCTTGAGCATGCAATGGAAGGGAATGCAATGGTTAGGGAAGCCAAAGCCCAACTGGAGCTGAGTCTCCCTCTGATAAGAGAACAAGGCAACAAGAAAGGCATCAGGAAGGGCTTCTGTAAGTACATAAGCAGCAAAAGGAAGACTAGGGAATATGTGGGTCTGCTGCTAAATGGAGCAGGGGCCCAGTGACACAGGACATTGCAAAGGCTGAGGTACCAAACTCTTCCTTCAATCTTCAGTAGTATGACCAGCCTTCAGAATTCCCAGGGCTTGGAAACCAGGGGGAAAGGCTGGAACAAGAAAGGCATGGCCCTGATAGAATAAGATCAGGTTAGGGAATACTTAAGCAAACTGGACATAAAATCCGCAAACTGGACATAAAGTCCATAAACTTGGACAGTCCATTGTCCCTGATGGGATACAGCTGTGCCTTATGGTGATTGAACAACTCATCCTGAAAACCATTTTCAGGCTCATGAAGGACAGGAAGGTGATCAGGAGTAGTCAGCATGGGCTCTCAAAGGGCAAGTCATGCTTAACCAACCTGAAAAACTTCTATGATGTAGGTTATCTTACTAAGCCATCTACTGGCTTGGTAGATGAAGGGAAACCAGTGTATATTGTCCTCCTTGACTTCATTAAGGCTGTCAACACTGTTTCCCATAACATGCTTACAGAGAAGCTGATGAAGTATGGGCTGGATAAACAAGCAGTAAGGTGGATTGAAAACTGGTTGAATGGTCAGGCCCAGCAGGGGCTGATCAGTGGCTTTTTTCAGTGGTGCCCAGTGACAGGACCAGAGGCAATGGGCCTGAAACACAGGAGGTTCCCTCTGACCATCAGTAAACAGTTTTTCACTGTGAGGGTAACTGAGCACTGGCACAGATTGCCCAGAGAGGTAGTGGAGTCTCCAACCCTGGAGATATTAATAACCTAAATATGGTCATGGGCAACCCTCTCTAGGTGGCCCTGCTTGAGCAGAGAGGGTTGGGCTAGATGATCTCCAGAAGTCCTTTCTAACTTTAGCCATCCTGTGAGTCTGTGAATGACAGCATCAGAAGTTTATCCACACAATAGAGCTTCTTTTCTCTTCAAGTACAGCTTTCAGAGAAGCCGTTTTTGTCTCCAAGCTGTGAATTATTATGTATATCTAAAACATATCTTTTTGCAACTTTATTTACTATGCTGTAGTTAGTTAGATTTCCATTTATTTTACTCCAGTGTTATAACAGAGAAAATGTTCTCAAGTATCAATTCTTTAAGCATCTTGAAAAACACGGTCTGATTTCACTAATCTCTTAAAAGACACTGGACTCTGAAAAAGCCTTTTTACTTTGTAAAATACATCACTAACACATTAAGTGACGTATTGCTTTTACTAATCCATTAAGCTTGATCCGACTGACCTTTCATACAGAAATATGGCCACTTACTTCACTCTGATGTCCAAATTCGGTATAATAAACTCTTAGATAGACCCGTTAAACAATATTTGATTTATATAAGCACTGTTAGAAAAGCACTGAATATAAAATTTACTGGCTACAGTGGCACTCTTACAAATTTGGGGAAGATAGGCAGCTACACAGATAAAAGCATTTTTATCAATGCCTGAGTAAGGAAAATAATGGAAAACTCACTCTTGCCTGCTATGTGTGGCAGCAGCCATCCAGCCAGCATTATCTGGGCAATGAATATGCTCTTATGTCTGAGCCAGGCACGACAAGACGGGAAGGAGGACCATGGGGTCCAAGGGTTATGGACTACAACGAAGAGTTGTAGTAATGCAGCGTCAGTCTGCATGGGAATTAGAGGGGAGAGCAGAGGCAAATTTAGTGGGCTGAGGGGCAGATATAGAGAATAGAGACATGGAATGAAAATCTTAGTAATTTTGTTGTTTAGAATAATCTGTGGTAGGAAATATATGACAATTACCGGTTTCTGGGCAAAGCTATAGTACATGTGTTCATCAAAGTTTGTGTTTTGTTAGTAAAGCTCACAATTATTTGAACAGTAAAATCCAGTTTAGCATGGTTCCTATGTTAGAGAACTTGTCAGTGAAGGTGCTACCTGTACAAATTATTCTTTTACAACTCTAAAACCTGTTGAATTTGAAAGAGTTCTGATTGCTCTAATATACTTTGCTTACTTGATCTAATAATTTTTTTTAAAGCTACAGATGAAGCAGTGCTTCTGATGAATATATATGCAATACTAGTAGCTGCATAATAAAGACACAAGTATGTTAATACATTTTTAGTAAAAATTGGTGCTAGCCCTGCCACACTGGATATTGCCATTCGATTTCTCACATGGTTTTCTTAGAAATGCAGCACTGTTTCTGCAATAACTATGATTGCAGCTAGGCAGAAAAAAAAAAAAAAAGCCAAACAAAACCTCTCTGCTCTGGAGGTATATTTTTACGTGATTTTTTTAAACCCTTCCCCCCCTCTATCAAACACCTCTCCAACTTGTGCTTTTAATTCTGGGTAGCAGAAAGAGTCCTAATGGCTTTAAAACTCTCACTGAAGGCCTCTACCCACACTGACCCAATCTGAAATCTAGGCTGATTTTTTCGTGCTCTCTAAAAGAGGATGCCTGCTAGCAGGTGTATTTAATTAGAACTCAAACTGCTCTGCTACTGTGCCCTAGTAGTTAGCCTGAATTCAAGAGCAGATAAGACTGCTTTCATTAGGCAGAAACTGAGATAAACGTATTCTTTGTGCAATGCTTATTCAGAAACATCTTATATATGCTACTGTTTCCAGAACAAAAATAAACCTATTGTAAAACAAGTTGCAAGTGGGCCTGAGTTTAAGAAGCTTGGTCTCTTGTTTCTTTTCAGCATTGTGTTTGCAACTCTTTACACTGACCCTCTCTATTCCCATCGCAAGCACCTGATATTGCAATCAGAGACATGATGACCAGGCAGACCTCTTGTAGATACAGTTCAGGATTAAGCAGTCCCTCTCCCCACCTTCCTCTCTTCCCATGCCTACGTATCACAATCACTTGTCACACTGAAGGGTAAACTAAACTGAGTTAAACAAGGTTTATTGTTAGGTTTATTGTTTAAACAATAAGTCTAACAATAAAGAAGAGATTTGAATTAGGGAATCGGTCCAATTTGTCACCTGGTTACACAAACACTTGTTCTGGTGTGAAGGGCAGAGGTTAATGGAAGGAATGAGTGAATGACTAAGGATGGGAATGCACAGTGAGTGCTTAGGCTGGCATGGCCACATAAAGATGCTCATCAAACTGCACCCTAACTTTTTAATAACAAAAATGCTTGTTAATCCATCAGTGTTAGCTCTGACCTCTTATGAGGTCTACTATTTTGCGTGGCCATCACTGAGTGCACAGCTGGTTTTGCTAAATGAAAAGAATCAATTGGACTTTGTCTAGTGCTTACTGCTTTAAATGAGTCTGTGCCTGTCTTTTGATTTAAACTTTGCACGCTGACAACCATTATTACCTTTCTATACAGAGCCACCTTTCTTGCATGCCATACTGCAGAAGCTGTAGGCTCTGTTCCAAGAAACATAATAATCATGGAAGTACACATTTTCTAGTAAACTCTACAACTACATGCAGTGAATCATGGTGTGAGTCTTTGGATTCCAAAAGCTGGTATTTCTGTGATTTTTAGGTTTTTTCTTCTTCACTAGGAAACTAGGTGGAAAAACAGATTGTTGCAGGGCTACATTCAATGAGTAAATAGTTATGCCCTTGAGTCTACAGAACTGTATTCAGGAAAATGCAGTGGCTAAGATTCTGATTTGAGGAATAGGCTAATCAGTACCACTAGGCCCGACGTTTGAGCTTTCTCCAAATATATTCTGGTATGTCAGTAGGTCCAAACTGTCTTGCTTAAATCAGTGTGGGATGCTTTCACCAGCAATTACTGTGTTGAACTGCTGTGAACTCCAATTTTCAGCTCGCTTTCAAAGTTCTGACTTAGAGGGAATTAACGTGATTTAGCTAAGCTTGACCTATGAAATCATGTATGACTCAGCCTGTCTTCTGCGTAAAGTGATCAGACTATGATATGTGATACTAATAAAACGAGAGAGCCTATTTCTAAGTATGAATTTATTTACTATGCTCACTGAGGCTGTTTGTGTCACATATTTAAGTTTGAACAGCAGCATTTTCTTGAAAGAGAGAAATAATAACTAAAATCTGAAATGTGAAATTGCTTTAACTGAGTTTCAGTCCAGTCCCTAAAATACAGATATCTACGTTAATACTGAGTGCTGAGATCTTTTAACTGACTGTATTAGCAAATAATTGCAGGGGCATATGGCTGCATTACACATTACAGATTTTGCATGTAAATGTGTAATAAATGCATACAAATCCATCATTAGATGGACTGGAAAGATTGCTTTAAATAGAAAGAGTGTGACTGAAATAAAAATCTAGAGGTTTTTAGAATACTGTTACTTCTTGATTTTCAGAAGTTTCACAGTAAAATAGAATTCACTTTGATGCAGACTATTCTGTCACCTACTTGAAAACACATTTCTGAAAAGAACTCACTACAGCCTGGTATTTTGACTAATATCTTCTCTCTAAGTAATTTCTTGTTCAGAAGATGGATTTAAAATCTCATACATCAAAATGGAGTTCCTGTGTGAGTTCAGTACAAGTTTTGCCACTGGAAAGCAGCAAGTAGGGGTTGCTGCTCTTGCTGTATGTCCCATGCCTATTGGTTATGTGCTAACGCAGGTGTACTCCCATGTGTTCTCCTTGTCTTCTGTGGAGTTTGTTCCATTGTTTTCCTTCTAATTCTGTCCCTCTTTTTAAAATACTTGCCTTTTCCTGCCCAGACTCTCAAATGTTCTTACTAGCTCTCTCACACCATACAAAGAATTTGAAGGCCATTTTTCTAAAACTTGATAGATTTTATCATGGTCATGGAAGATAATGGTGTCTGATTTATACAGCGTATGAAATAAACCAAACACGGTATTAACATAACTTTTAAAGAGAAGAAATTGATCAGTATTTTCCAGTAGGAATATAGCTTTTTGCAGTATCAGGGCCTTGCGTTCCTTGTTCTTATTTTGTTCTTTCTCTATTTACAGTACTTATGCTATTTACAGGGTCCATTCATTTTACGCTGTGGTCAGCATGTATACTGGGAATACTAACCCAGAAACACTAAAGGCTTAATTTTCAGAGGCACAATAAAGACTCAGACACCTAACTCTCATCAAAAGGCAGTATCTTGTGCATTTGAAATTAATTTTGCTGTATAAACATAATAGTGATGAAAATAAGCAGAAAGTAACCAGATCAGTGTCATAAAAAAAGATCTTGGAATCCATGTTTATCCCTGTTAGACTCTAGCCTTGAACTATTCTACTATACTCATGAGAGCTTAACGGAGCTAGCAACCAAAATGCCAACACAGGGTAATTATCCAGCTGCCTTTCCCCAGGATCTTCCCCATGTTTGTTGCATGAGTATTAACACGTGGCATAACCCACTCCGTCACAAGCATGGGGAACTGCAGTAAAATAAACCCACATGAACTGCAACCACAACGTCAATTTCTTAGGCAGATGTTAATCACTAAAAACCTTGTTTAGGTGTCATGTATGTCTGTAGAAGAATAAAACCTTTTGACAACTCAAAATGGTACAGCTTGTCGCATAAGAGGTGTGGCAGTGTTTACCTCCAGCTCTGTACCTTGCCTGTCTTTGGGACAGTCCCATTTGTGCTGCAAATGTGTTTCAGATAATTCAGGTAACAGCTGCTACATTTGTCTGTCGTAACCTGAGGGATTAAGATAATCAACCTACAAAGTCTGTCAATACACAAAACAGCTGACCCATTTCTATATCCGTGATGTCCACCACTATCCTCTCCCCCAAACTCTTCAAATAGAAATAAAAACTGCTTTATATTTCACCATATCCTTTGTATGGTAACTTGATGTAGAATCAGCACAACCCTCATCACTAACTCATATCAACATCACGTTTTTCCCTGCTGATCCCCACCAAGTAACTTTTTAGAATTGCTTTGAATCTATAATTTGTGATACTGAGAGTTTTAAATGTAATACTAGGTTACATTTCATTGACACAGTATTAAATATTAAGGCCCTGCTGTGGAGCCTACAAAAATCCATAGCAAAACAGATAATTGCAACATGAGATGTGCATTCTTTATCTTGATGAACATTCATGTTGTTGCTGCATATGAGCTGTGCTCCATGATGCATCCCACTTTTTTGTGTGTCCTGATGATTTCAGGAAACCTGCTCAGAAATTTTTTACTCCCTTTCAATGACAGTTAGGGCATGGCCCTGCAGATTCCTGGATTCAGGGTTTTGGAAGAAATCTTGGGCTGCCCTCCTCTAGACAAAAAAGGACGAATCCTCTGGGAAAGACAAGAGAGAATTCTTTCTGCTGTAAAAACTGTTTAAGATACTAGCTTTTTGTTGATTCTCATAGGTTTTACTATCTTGCATACTTCTTTCGTTTTGATTTGTTGGTTTTTGGGTTTTGTTGGTTTTGTTGTTTTTTTTTTTTGTGAAGGCCTAGTCATCATATGTATTCCCAGAACACTGCTAGTAGCCATGTTGGCAGGATGCTGTTCTTGAATTAATCACCTTAGCTTGGTTAGAAACAGTTCAAATTTGTCTGAGATAAGGCACTGGGATATTTATACATAGTCTTCTATGTTGCAGTACAACACCCACATTAGATATCTTGAGTAATTCCAAGCAACCTGTAACATATGGCACAAGCTAATATTCTTAATATTGGGAAGACAAAAGGAACCATTGTAGAGAGTACTGGATAATACAAGTGGTTTTCCTACAGCCTACTGAGTAAATGTAATGATAGCTCTGAAATCCTGCCAGCCTGTCTGCTAGTTCTTGAAGTAGCATGGGTTGTACAATTCAAGAAGTGAGCCTACAAAATATGATGGAGCTAACAGGCAGCAGCTGGAAGTGTGAAGATGGGAGATCCCTCCATACATAGGTGATTTATGCTATCTTGATCTGATGGACAGAACAGTTGTCCAAGGGGCAAGGTGTCCATACAGCCAGCCAGCCATTGAAGTACCAGCTCTCTTAGAAAAGCTTTTTTCATGAACCTGGAATTGCCAAAGTTTTGTAGCTGGAGGAAATACTTGTATAACCAAGTAAGAAAGATGAGTAGTGTAAATTTGCTGGGGTAAGCACTGAACCCATAATGTCCCATTATGACAATTTTATGCATAATGAGGCAAAAAAATCTAAAGTTAATAAAGGTGGTTATTAATAAGAAACTGCTAAAACAGGATTAGAAAAGCAGCTCTGGTAACAAACTTTTGAATTGCCCGCCAGTGTCCTTTTTGACTATGGGTTAGAGAGAGAAACAACATTTGCAGCTATCTCCCTGCAGGCACCAGATTGCTAATAGAGCCAACAGAGCTTGCAAATCCTTTAGTAAAGATCCAGTGCAGTGAATGGGTGAGGAAAATGTGTAATATCTTAATTGGACACGGAATAATAACAGATCTTTGGTTTTTGGGATCAAACAGGAAAAAAAAATCAGGGAAATAGTTTGGACTGCATAAGAATTCTAGTTTTGGATTTTATTCAACAACGAAAAAGAAGGTTTTTATACTGTTCAGTGTTATTTAACCTTTTAAAACATGTTTTTCTCTTAATCTTGATAAAATTTTAACGAAAAATGGTGTAGTGAAACAAGAAAGTTACATTCTGATTTTGAATGTTCAAAATTAGTTCTTTCAAACAAAACATTATATTTTGATAAGATCATGAAAGTAAGCACTAAAAGGCATTCAAAATCTTCTCCAACCCCCTGAAAAAACCATACTGGATGAATGAAGCCAAATTTTGTGAATAACGTTTTTCCAAATAAATGACATTTTTGGAAGTTTTGTTACCTTATAAAGATGCACTGATAGCACTAATCCAGTTCTTACCCACTCTTATAACATCCTAGATGTGAAGTGTAACTTCACAATAAATTGCAACCCTTTTAGTGTAAATGCAAACCATTTGTCTTCTTTCATAATTTTTCTTCATGGATTATCCTGCATTCTGTGTTTGTGGGTGCTAAAATATTATTGTATTACTACAGGAATTGTATGTGAAATATCAAACTTTAAATAGCTGGGTATCCTATTAGTATCCAGTATCATCTGAATAATGGCATGGGAGTATAAAGTCTTGTTATGACAAGCCTATGCACGTCTGGACAAGAGAATTAGAAAAGGACACATCATGTCTCTACTGTAACTTTTCACCTCTATTTACTAAAGGAGTGGGTAACTCAAGAGAAACACAGCATAATCAGAGGCCCTGTGAAGGAGAAATAGCAGAGAAGCTTAGGACCACAACTTTGAGACCACATTCATCTTAGAATCTGTAATAATGTTTGTAACTTGAAAAAAATAAGTTTGCAAATTGCTTAAAATTAATATTACTTCAGAAAATGAGGAAAAAATACAATACATCTTCATTTTCCAAATGTTTCTAGAAATCCTTAAAAAAAATAAAAACATGAAAACTAAAGAAAGTCATGAATCCCTTACAAATGACAGTTCTTTTTTGAGTAAGCTAACTCCTATCTTCATTTTTCCACAGTAACTTTCACCACACATGCAGTTCACAGTCTTTTCCGTGATTTTTCACAAAACCCCCGAAGTACAGTATCAACCATACTTGTTCTGTGGTTCTATGTATTAGAATGTTTATACGAGGAAGAATAAGCTCAGAGGTGTGTGGGCGATAGCTTTGTTATTGTAGAAAGATTAAGCTTGAGAAATAAGCTCTATCTCTATGGCAATGAACTTAAACTTCCCATGTACCTTTGAAAGGGTTTTAAAATTCAGTTTTTCTTTCTTTCTTTTTTTTTTTTTTAGTGTAACATACAAACAATGAAGGAAGAAGTTAGTACTGATTTATATCCTGATTCTGCAAACCGCATCAGGCTTAATGCACAGATACCCATGGTGCTGGAAAATGAAGAGAAACTGAGACAGAAGTGGCAAGAGAAAAAAAAAAAAAAAGAGAGAAAGCAAAATGAGAGAGAATACTTGCACAATACTTTATTGGTCTTTCTTGACAATAGTTTTGTTAGCTTCAGCTGTGTAAGCTTTAAGTTAATTTTGTTCAGCAGGTATTTAAGAGCTAATTTTACTCTGAAGTTTGGCGCAATGCAGAAATGAAATGTGCTTTTCTACTCATTAGTTTCAAGCGTGTGGCTGAATGTTACAGTTCACTCACTGAAGGCTACCATTCCCATTGGGATTGTTCACAGCACTATTCGTAGGCTTTCAATTATTTAACAATTTAGTTATATACAAGCAACAGACAGGATGTAGTAAAAAATGCATGTTCTGTCTTTAAAGTTGAGCTATACTAATAATGAATTGTTAGTGGAACAATGGTATCAATCTTTAGTCAGTAAAATAAAGGTGACTATATGATTTTATAAATCCTCATACATACATACACATAACATTAGCGAAGGGTTTTTCTTGTTTTCTTTTAGACTAATAACCATGGCTGCATATACCCTGTAATACTTTTAAATACCCACTGATTGATTACGTTGCCATCATAAAAACTTCTGAAGAACAATTTCCAAACTGTAATGATTATTCTATTAGTACCACTTGCTCTTTTTGGAAACTGAACGCTAGTTCAAAGCTAGTTTACTGCATCTTGCTTAATTTTGACCATACCTGTTGCTATTGTTTAGATTTGTCTAAGAACAGTGAAAAAATAGCAGTAAAAGTTTCCTAAAAACACAGCTTCCCAAGCTGTTGTGCTTTCCTCTGGGCTCTTTTGGGGGATACAATACTAGAAGAGACCACCTGAGATATTGATTCAAGTCCTCTGTCACAGAAGAGTTGTTCTTTGCACTACATGTGAGCCTTTCCTGTTGATATAGGAACAAATTTCTGTGGCTGTTATAAATTGAACCATTTAGCCAAAAGTTCTAGAAGTAATCAAAAGAAACCAAAGAAGAACAAATTGCTTTTGCATTTCCAATAATTTAATTTCTGTTTGTTAGTGGAAAATTAAAAATTAGATTAAGCACTCTAAGCATTCATGCCAACAAGCGACAAAGGTTTCTCAATTTTACAAACACTGGAAGTTCTCCCTCCATTTTCTATCGGGAGAGAGAGGACCAGGCTATGCTGGATATGTATATGTGTGGGGAATAAAATTTAACAGATTGCACAAAATACGAACTTTGAAGTCCGCTCCTGAAATTTCGATGCTGGCAAATGGTCAGTTATCTTGGTTCCAAATGCAGCTTGTACAACATTTTGTAAGATCAATCTCTCTAATGAAATATAACATAACAAGTACTAATCGCATTGCTGGTGGGCTGCTGGAAGACATTCAAATGATATAAGAATGCCATAATCAGCATTCAAGAAGGACATGTATAAATGTGAAATCTAATTTAATTCAGGAAAGTACATATTTTTATAGTATTACTTTCTGCCTAGACTTAAATGATTATTTAAACAAACAGAAGTGTCAGTTACTCAAATAAATGTATGTAACTGCTCCTTTGTCTCCTTTGTTTCGCTGGCTACTGTGGGTGCACTGTGTCAGTAAGGACACTTAATACCTGTATGTCCAACCTATTGTCTTAGTTCCTCTCATCTCCCTTATTTGTGGACCCACAGGTGATCTTTTCCTTTTTTCTATCAAACTGATAGATAAACATTTTTCGTAGTCAATAGTCAAACATTTTTCATTATTTTGACAGATGCCATTAGGCAACAAGGAAGCTGACTGCTGAGTGTGGTGAAAATAATTGCTTATGAGCCCATCAGGACCATTTAGAGGAATAATCGTGTTTTCTCTGTTTATCAGAGCAGAATTCAGAAGGCAAATATTCAGATACTCTCAATTTCTTTAACTGAATAGAAATGATTGATCTGAACACCAGGAACTTTCCCAAAGTTAACCACCCAAAATCAATATTTTACATTGGTTTTGACAGAATGACACACTGTTTCTTTAAAGTCTAAGTAAAATAGCCATTGCTTTTCTTTCAAGGTTGCAATTCCCATTCATTATTGTGTACCATAATCATCTAGATAATTTCCTCACAAATCTTTTATTACTTAAACATACACACACACCCCTAAACAACCCTGTGAATTGAAAGCAAGAAGAGGTTCATCGCAGATTGAGCAACATGGAATCCTTTTGTGATGCTGTTCTTGGGGCAATAGCTCATGACTGACACATGGAAAGCAGCAAATTGATAGTGTATCAGAGTTTAAAGGGAAGTTAAAACTTTGATATAACAATGCATACCTTTTTTTTTCCCCTAATTAATTTTACTTTAACATAAATTCCAAGTGGTTTAACTACTCAAATAGTAAATTCAAAATCTTACATTTTTAAATTCATGAACTTGCTAGCATTCAGTTAGGAAAGGGTAGGAAAGCATGCTCCCAATAATTTAATATTAAAAAAAAAAACCCAAGCCACAGCACTTCCACAGGAATTCCTTCCTTCTCTAAGTTACAACTTTTTTGAAAGCTTAAATAACTCACAGAAAAGAGCAAAGCTGAATTTATGGAACTAATATAACTATCTCACCTGCCTCCATCATAACCAGATTGCATTAATCTTAGCTGCCCTCTCCTTGATTACATTTCATATTTGAAATTATTAAAAAACATGCGCCTTCTAAACCCACACTGATTCAAACATAAGGAAACATCTTGACAAAATTATTTTTCAGCACACAGCACAAGCTATTTAAGTGGTATGAGAGCCAAGAAATGAAGAAATTAAATCCCTGAGGACTTAAAAATCTCTCGTTAACCCTGTAGGAAAAAGCCTTCTATATTAGGATTGAGACCAAGTACTAGGTGCTTCAGAAAAAAAGGTAAGGACTTTGTGTTCTCAGAGACTGTGTTTTGCCTGGTCACCCCAACTGAGACTGTACCCAATGCAGCTGAAAAGCCCATCAGACAACACCACAAGACAGTCCAAAGAGAGACTACATGGGAAGTATTATTCTTTGTGTGTTCCTCTTCTATGAAGGAAAACAAGAGGACTGAAATATTTTTCAAGCATTTAGCTCATTTAACTACTTTCACTATTCCTCCTATTATTGAAAACCAACCACTTTCTATTCAAAGTGAGTGCTATAATAAATCTCGGTACCGCCTGCTTCCTCTCCTGTCGGGAGTAATTGATTATAATGGCACAGCAAGATTCAAAGATGCAGTGCATGCAGCCTTTTCTGTAATGTCTGTAGTTTAACATCAGAGAGGGTTGAGGTGCAACATCCATCAGCCCAAAGGCGGAGTCAAGCACAGGATATTTATGTCTCTGAGGCATTTTTTTTACTTTTTTACACATATGGAGGAGTCAAAAGGGCCCAAAGGAGAACTGGTCTCAGCCAATGCATACTAGCCTAGGTAAGGAAGTGTATCTCAGGAAAGGAGCGGGCAGCCTTGACACAGATGCATAAGGTTCTTGTATTCTCTTGCAAAGAGTCTGTAGTTCAAATCTCAATCTTGTGTAATATGAAGAAAAACAATTCTCAGTGATACTTGCCAGAAATGCTCCAGGTTATCTTTTACTCCAGTGTGACCTAAATATCTTATTAAAAAGCATGTGTTTGTGTAATTATATAAAATTCCCAATAACTTGCTTAAAAAAACCCCACCAAAACCACAATGCTTTTATTCTCTATGCCTCTTCCCTTCCCATCAATAAATGTCTTTGCACATTTAGTTTCTCATTACAGTTTCCAGCAACCTAGTGGAAATAAATGTCATAAGATTGTTTTTCCATGCTAAGTTAATACGCTGGTTTTGCAAACTGGAGGATGCTTTCTCAGCAGGGAAATAATTATTCTGAAAACAATGAATTTTTCTTAACAACATCTAAATCTTCATAAGATATCCAGGGCTTCAAGCCAAACTATCCACAGCATGAGTTTATCTCTATTTCATCAGTGATTGTGTTGATAACTGTGCACTAACAATGATCCTCATTTTATTTATAGGTGTATAATTAGACATATCCAAGAGCTAGCACAATTAGTGGATTCAAATAAGCCTTTCCAGATAGCTGTGCAATACCCAGCACCAAGACATGACAGTTCTAATAAATTCTCCAGGTTATGGCATTTTCACTGATTACAGCGTGACACTGGCCACATATTTGGCTTTGCAGGCTTTTGGTAAAATGAAAAGCTGAACATTTTTGTTGAATTTGTAAATAAAGCTACACTAGTTTCCCCATTCAAGTTTTTTTTCTCAATATAACAAGTTTTGGTATCAGGATGACTTACCACACAATGAATAGAAAGAGGAACAGTTGTTACTGTTATAAACTGTCCTTGATTTAATCCCCCTCCCCTAGTCTAATGAAGTTTTAACCAACTGCAAACGCACTAGCAAGAACATGAAGCTATCCCTACATTGGTCCCACTTAGGGCACCTTGTTTTTTTGGGGATGTGCTGATCTTCAGCAACATGGTTCAAACCAAATTTGACCTACATTGGTGGTTCAGACTAGGTCACTGAAAACTTTGTAGTCTGGGATAACCAGCCACATTGCACAAGCGTGCACTGCTGGTGTGCAGGCTGCTCAGGCTGCATGTGAGCCGTGCATTGCTGTCAGGTAGCGCTCAGGGCACATGCACTAGTGGTCATGGCATTTTTCAGGTAGGAAAGGAACTTGGTGCTCTGTTGCCTGTCGTGCTCAAAGTTGTGAAGCTCAGCATTGATTGAGGACATGTCATCTGCATCTCTTTGACTCAAGGAGCTGTGCTGTATGCCAGGTGATGAAACAAGCCAGAAAAATCCTCTCTGACATTACAATTCTAGACAACATCCAACATGTCACAAGTAGGGGCTTTCAGTGATTTCTTCTCGATTTTTATAAATGCAAATAAATGAAGGAAGTCTGTAATGCAACAGTTGGCACTTAACTATATAAGAGCTCCTTTTGATCTCAGTTTTCATTCATTTAGCTTTAGGATCCTTCATGACCTCATTCATTTAGCTTTAGGATGCTTGAATACCATTAACTGAAATGAGGTAGGTTACATTAGGCAAAAAGATTTCAGCAGTTTTCAGCAAAAAATATGCTAAAATTAAATCAAATTGCTGGAATTGAAGTTCTCTCTTGAACTCTTCGAAACTTCCTCTTGATAGTCTTTGAAACTCTGGCTATGGTGTTTCAAATGATAGATATTTAGAGCCTTAAATTGATAGTATTTTATTGTTAATATTTTCATTTATTGTTCATTGTCATTTATTTATGTTATTGTTTAATGTGATTATTTAATGTGACTTTTAAGAGAAGTTATTGACTGTAATTTCAATAAATTCCCTGAATCCAGCTAGTTTATCACTGCCAAAACTATTTTTTGACCTCTGAGTTTGACTGCTGTAGTTGGTGGAATTTCCAAACAGAAGCAGGAATATTTCAAGTCCTAGATGATGATAATCCACTACTGTAAATACATTTTTCCATGTAAAATAGGTACTATCACAATTTGTTTGCTGAGACGGTGAAAGATGAGGGTACATCTTTGGAGACCCTTCTTTGCCAGAAGAAATTACTTAAATATTGGTAAAACTAATACTAATAAAAATTCTTGTTTTGTTGAGTACTTACTGTATTGAACACATCTCCTTTTATTTTATTTATCTACTTTTACGTTCTTACGTAATTTTAATCAGAATAATGCAGTTTTCCGTTGAAAAAATATTTTAGAATTATTTTTCATTGTTCTAAGATTTTACTTGCATTTTCTTATTCTACAAACTTCTGCCTTCTCCTTGACTCTCCACTCCTTTTCCAAAGAAAGCTCAGGGGACTGTAATTCTGTCTAAAACACACAGGATTTGCAAATCTCCTCTTATTTCATTCTGTATTTTGTGCTGAGACTTTCCTAAAAGTGGGCCCTTTGTTCTTTAAAAGGGTCTATAATCAATATTTTGATTGTCTCAATTGTACTGCCTAGTTTAGTAAGAAAACAAAATTGCTGAAAGTGAAGTAGATTGATTTTCAGGGGCCAAGGTTGCACGAAGTAATCTTATTTCATGTAAAAAATATGTCCCCGTATACCTTGGAAATAGAGAGCCTCCAGATAGGAAATGAAGCAGACAATTTAATTTAGTTTTATGTTATTTTAATTATGCCAAATTGATATAAAACATAAATGAATTTGAGTGTATTCTTCATTCTTCCACAGTTGCTAAACTCTGTGCTTCTCTGATGCAAGCAGTACATAGGCAGAAGAATACAAAAGCATCCAGCTTTTTTTTGCCCTTGTGAGCAAGCTGTTGCTTTTAACACAGAGTTTAGCCTCACAAACAGATCCTGGAAGTTTGGACTCCATGCTGAACATGGCACAGTGTATCTAGTCAGTTTTGCAAAATGCCTTGAATGCCAAGTGGCATGCACTTCTAACCAGTAGAAGGTAGAAAAGCTTTTAATATTGTGTACAATATACATCTGTGTGAAACCAGTCATTTGACAGATGTTCTGATGACAGACGTACTGATGACAATTATTTTATTTTAATTGGGTGTTATTAAGTATCTGACGCCCCTAAATGCTGTTGGTGTTCTGATGTGTGGCTCCAGCAAATAAGAAGTTTTCAAACCTGTGGGATCCTCATGCCTTACCCTGCAGTAACGTATTCAAAGGGAATCTGCCTTTTAGAGCTGGTCTGAGAAAATTTGTCTAATTTCATGCCATAATAGACTAGGTGAGTGCACATGTTCAAAGTACCAGATTTACACAGAGGAAGTTTAGATTAGATATAAGGAAGAAGTTCTTTACAGTGAGGGTGGTGAAGCACTGGAATGGGTTGCCCAGGGAGGTTGTGGATGCTCCATCCCTGGCGGTGTTCAAGGCCAGGTTGGACAGAGCCTTGAGCCACATGGTTTAGGGCAAGGTGTCCCTGCCCATGGCAGGGGGGTTGGAACTAGATGATCTTAAGGTCCTTTCCAACCCTTACGATTCTATGATTCTATGATTTTGGCATAGTAATAGTATTCTCTGTACAGAGAAGCGCTTTCTGAACTGCACTTGCTTGCTTTCTTGCTGTTCCTTAGCGCTAGCTAGAGATTAAGATACCTTCAGCTATGTTTCTGACAAAATTCAAGTTGCCCCTCTACTCTGCTCTCATGACACCCCACTTGGAGTATTGTGTGCAGTTCTGGTGTCTTCAACATAAGGACATGGAGCCATTGGAGCAAGTCCAGAGGAGGGCCATGAGGATGATCAGGGGACTGGAGCACCTCCCATATGATGACAGGCTGAGGAAGTTGGAGCTGTTCTGCCTGGAGAAGAGAAGGCTGCATGGAGACCTCATAGCAGCCTTCCAGTATCTGAAGGTGGCCTACAAGGATGCCGGAAAAGGCCTCTTCATCAGGGACCATAGTGATAGGACAGGGGTTAATGGGTTTAAACTTAAACAGCGGAAGTTCAGGTTGGATATAAGCAAGACATTCTTTACTGTGAGAATGGTGAGGCACAGGAACAGGTTGCCCAAAGAAGTGGTAAATGCTCCATGCCTGGCAGTGTTCAAGGCCAGGTTGGACAGAGCCTTGGGGGACATGGTCTAGTGTGAGGTGTCCCTGATGATCTTAAGGTCCTTTCCAACCCTAACCATTCTATGATTCAATGTTCCAGAACTGGAAGTAATTATCACCTATTTAAACTGATATCTCTGTGTCCATATTTTCCTAGAAATTCCTTTTTGGTTCTTATGTTCATGGTCTACAGCACAGTAACAAAACCACAGCACATACAACAGAACAACTAATCATAGCTTATAGCTAGAAAATGCACCAAAAAAAAAAAAAAAAAAAAAAGAGAATCCTGTAGGTACATGTTGTTGGAAGCATCATACCATAATTTACTGTTCAGAAAAGTTCCTCTTTCCTGCCATTATCCAAGATGTAGATTTTTCCCAATCTGCGTATCAGTGCAAAGTTTGGAAGCATTAATCATTCTGTATTGCTTAAAATGATTGCTAGACCTTGGTTGGGTTTTTTTTGTATTTTATATACTCCTTATTTTACAGCAGTGATGCCTCTAGAAGAACTGATGGCATATCCATGGGGTTGTGGTCATATAAATCACAAGAGTCAAGCAATGAAATGCTTTTTCTCTAAACAAAGCAGAAGCGTTGCATATAGAGTATTTTCTTCAAACATCTCTCAGGGGAAACTCTTCCAGGTTTTAAGACTTTACATCTGAGCAATATTGCATCCCGTCAAAGAGATCTGCTGTGCATTCTAACATATCAAGTCTTGGCCAGGATGTCACGCTTAGTCCTTTAAGCATCTGCAATGCAGTAGTCATTTTTCACAATTAAATACCTTTGCATCTGTCTTTTGGGGTCCTCACACCTAAAAATGAAGAGGCCTTATTACTTTTTATTCGAAGATAGTCAACAGTCTCCAAACCCTGCTTAATTAATAGATATCACTATAAATGAGATATGTCATCTGAATAATAGAAAATATTCTATAAAACTATGCAGATTAAGTTTGTCTGGGAAGGCAATACTTCTCTTCATTAATCCTTCAAAATGCTTTTCAAGTGTGATGACTGCCATATCAATCTCGCATGAAGATCTCTATGGGATGCTGCTAATCATCCCTGGATAATGAGATACACAGTTCACTGCTGTCTGTAAGGTACTGCTGACCAATCTGTGCTCGCTCTTCCAGTAGCCTTCTGTGGACAGCATAGGAGAAAAGGATGATCCATGTAAGAATTTAAAAACCTGACTTTTGAGGAAGAACAGATTTTGCCTCCCATTACTTTCTCTCAAAAAGAAATGAGAAGCGTAGCTGCACAAATAACACACCAATATTTCAGCATGCACCTATTTGAAATGTGTAATGAATTCCCTGGTTTTGTACTTATCTCTTTCATTTAAAAGGACATTTTCAGGAGCAAAAGACACGGTTTAAACCCAGAAACTGAATGGTAGGCATTTAATGCTTGAATTAATAGAAACGTATCTCAGTCTGGAGTGTTATAATCACACAGGCAAATCGTGTTCACATTTTATAACACACTGCAAACTTTCAGTGGATGCTTATGTGAAAGGAAATTTAAATTGTGTGTAGAACATCTAAATTTGTGTAACAATGTCCATTTTGTCTTTCTAGCATAGCTGCAGAATGATGACCATTTCTATTCAAAGACTAAGTGCATCAACCTTTTGCTTGCAGAATTTCACATTTTGGTTACTCAGAGCATTTACATGTTATAAAAGAAAGAGCCACTGCAGTGGCTGCTATGTATCACCCATTCAACCCCAGTCTGAAAGAAACCTGAAAAGTCTCGCTAACTAAAGCATTCTGGGAGTGGCTGTTGAACCAGTATTTCCCATTATGTTACCATTAAGATCACATTTGGTTTATGGGTTGTGATATGAGACTATATCACACTATATTATAAATGGATACTACAATCAGACTATATCATATTATTGGATATAATGCTTTCCAGAGATTTCAGGCTTCACCTAAGTGTGTGAAGTATATGACTCCATATCTATGTACGTGTAATTTAGCTATCCACTATGTCCAGTGTCTGCTGCTGACATGAAATATCAGTATCATCAGTTCTTAGCATTCCATTTATATAAATTTATGATTTCAAGGCTTTGTTTGCTTAATGAAAGCTGATATTCTCTTTCACAGGGCCAAAGATCAGTTCTTCTCTCAAGGGCTTCCACGAGTCCCACTCAGGAATAATTTCTCTGGTACCTACAATGTCACTCATTTCTTTTTTTCTCTGATTTGGCCACAAGTGAATGACTCAAGACTGCCTGTGCACAGTGCTGTGCTTTTCATCTTGAACAATGTGATTCTCTCAGGACATAGCTCAATCAGCAAGACCTGTTTACAGCCTTGAGTGTTTGAAATTTCACAATGAGAAGCAAAGTGCAAGACTTAAAGTCATATATTATGGCAACTGCACACAAACTAGCAGGTTATGCTGTTTCCAGGAATAAGAGGGGGCAATATGTCAAATTTGTACCAACAGCAGTGGATGATTATCTCAAAATTTATGGGGCTCTACTTTCTCTTACACTATGGAAAATTAGGATATGAAAACAAGCAGTAAGGCTTAACTTCTGAATATCAGCTGACACACAAAATAAAATTATAAGTTTCTTCTGAAGAGTATTGTAGGAACTGAGACATAACCCCCTTTTCATACCCAGAAAAGAGAAGCAAAGCTGCATCTTTCTTAACTGTCTCTAACCTCCACTTTCCACATTGCTTTAGGCTGTTGCATACATCTCTCTTTGCAAACGCACAGCTAAATCAGTGCAAAATGGAAATCTTAGGGCAAAAGCATCTACAAGTGTTTCAGATTAGGCATTACAGCCAAAACTTTTCTTCTGAAATCCTTGAAATGCCACATTTGTCATACCCCAGCATTTCCCACCAAAACTTGCTGCTGCCCCCTCAGACAAACCCTGGCACTTCCCACCTGAGACTTGACCACCCTCCCCCTGCATTAACTCAGGTTTTACTTCCCAAAACTGTTCATTCTATTTTGTGAGTCATATTAGCCCTTCTAACCACATCCGACACTGTTCCTTCGGAGGTACCTCAGTGTTTCCTGCTCACACATGAGCACTGATCTCTTCAGATATTAGCAAGTGAAATCAGAAATCAGTCCCACAACCCAGCACTTCATGCCCCAAAACCTCCTCCTTCCTCCTGAGGAAACTCAGATGAGAGGGTATCATGGAATTACTGAGTTTTGATTATGAGAGTATTTATTAAATTTGTCTGTGGCACCACAAAATGAAAAGCTGCTGAGGTACCTGCACTCCTGCACCTCAGAGGCATGTTAGAACATTGTCTATATAAAATACACTTGAGATATCTATTATGGTCAGTAAGATTAACTCTAAAACTTGTCTAGATCCTCTATAAAAACAGCCATAGCTCAACCTCCATAAAAACATTGCCAGCTCACCTACTGAGCAGTCATGACTGATCTGAGGTAGATCATACCCAGAGAATCATCATGAATTCTCAGAGAAGCACTGGAATAAGATGTTCCATTGGAGAAACTTTGTCTATAAATTACTCTGCAAGAAAACAACCTTGTAGATAGATAGAAAAAATCCTTATATTATGAAACAGCAAATGTCATGAAAGATTAAAAAAAATACATGTGGTTCAGTAGGTGCTTTTGACGCATGATATCAATGCATCTGATGGCAAAGAGATCAAGAAGCCTATTTACAGAGATTAAGATGCCAATTGCATTCTTTGAGGGTTCAGGGTGTAAAATACTAGAAATAGATACTACTGTTCTCTGTCTAAGCCATTTTCTGTGACAATGACAAGAGGAATATTGAAGTTACACAGACAGAAGCAAAATAGGAGCTCACTGTAAGCATTAAAAACTCCTGCAGATATCAGTGAGTCTAACATTTTACTCACCTGTTTATGTGGAAATTCCTAGTATGCATGCTTAGCCCAAGAATGAGCTTTCTGTTGAAAAACAAATCAGCCATTAGCACCACCAAATCCTCCCATGCCAGTGTAAAACATTTAGAAGGATTTGGATCTCCATTCCACAACTGATTCCAAAGACAACTCCGTCCTGGGCTGTAAGCAGACTAGGGATTGCCTAACTTCCTCATTACTTTGCCTTTTATTTTCAACTGAATATCAGTGACCGAATATGCAACTGGAGTATTCATTTTGATTTGTCACACACTGAGAAGACTTCTCAGCCATTTTTTGTTATCTCTCAAACAGAAACATCCAGGAAATAAAGTATCTAAAAAATCTGGAAAATACATCAATATATAAATACCACCCTTCAAAAGGAGATGAGCTGGTGCAAATTTATTTAGATTATATGTTAACTAAATGGAGACCAGAAAACTAAGCACTTTATCTGTGAAAACGTTTTAATTCAGAACACATAACTGTAATTGGTGGACTTGTCTTCTGAACATGCTTCAGATAGGACTGTAGTATCTGGAATTATTATCAGTTTGATGAAATGCCAAATTTATAGTTTTGAATTCACTAATATTACTGTAACCTATTGGATATATTCTTTATTTTGGATCCATGACTAATATCGCGATGTACTTTTTGCAGAGCAAAAATTAAAATTTGCCTAAAAAACCAACTAGCGATTTCTATTTTTGGTATTCTTTTAAGTAAGAAGCATCTACGAATATTTAGCTAAGTCATCACTGCATTACCTAAACAAACTCTTTTGCAATATGGTGTTTTGTTATATTATCCCTGATCCCAGCCACCTTGACGAAGGACACCAGCCCCCAAAGCCATGGTTTATTAAATGCATTTTACAAATACACAAATAAATACAAATCACAGAATAGTAGTTACTGTATTGTGTAACAACAGATGACAAAGAAGGACATGAGCGAAGATTACATGCATGTGGCAACAAAGCAAGAACTCAAAGAAAGAGAATGCTTTTTATTTGTTTTAGTAATTGCCTTCAGGCATTTTTTTATTTGATTTGAGGTACTGAAAGTAAGTGAATAGAAACAGATTTTTAAAAGATAAAAAAGAGATAAGCACTCAAGTAATGTAGTTGTGAAATTTCTGCTTTACCATCATATTCCAATTTACTCAGTCTTCTGCCTAGCTTTGATTTTTGAAATTTGACATTACCATGGCTATGTGTGCCACTAAAAAATAGTCTACTGTTTGATCATTACCTCCCTAAATACTCTAATATTGCTCTCCCCTGCTCTTGTATACCATCTTTTCCCAAATAGTTTATTAGGTAGCTTACAGTTAGTTTTTCCACAAATCAGGGCTTCATATGCCAATGTCATGTACATCACGATATCATAATCTAGCAAGTAATGTTCCTAGATTACCTTCTCATTCATAATTACTGATTCTCTTTCAACTTTTCCAGTAGCCAGATTTACTCTTGCTACCACGGGCATTGCCTTGTTCTAGTGTTCGATGTTCTACCAACACAAGTCTAGTGTTTTTCTCTATGGAAATAATTGCCCTTTCACTGTTTTATTTCTCTCAATCTTCTTAAGCCAGTGTTTTCACCAGCCTGTTTGTCACAAAGGCTGACTTGTGCCTTCCTCTTATTCCCAGTCAATCCAGTCAGTTCTCTCTGTCACTACAGTAACCAAATCTCTGATGACAGTGTGACCTCTGATCTGACATCATTCGTACTTACCATTTGTACTTTCCCACTCTTGCGTTGAACTCTTCAAAGTACAATGAGAGTCCTCCTGCATTGCCAGAGAGAAAAGCTATAAATATCAGTATGACTATTAAGTTAAGGCACTGCGTTTTGAGTTCTAGAGAATGGAAAGATAAGAAATCAAATCAGAAGCACCAGTCACCTCAATGAATAAGACGTAAGTTGAAAATACAAGGAAGTGAGTCTGAGGAAATGACTTCACTTATAAACTTGCCCTCTGAAGTTTCTCTTCTTTTTCATTTGCAGCTGAAACTCCTTCCTCTACTCCAACACTGAGCAAACAGCATGGTTACCTAAGAAGGCTAAAAGGCAGAGACACACAGCTGCCTTACCTATGTGCGTGGCCATGTGGCTATTTTGTGTATATGTGATTTCAGTTTCGTGGGAATAAGGAACTAAATAATTTACAATAACCAGGCATTCCTAGATGAATAGAAAACAAATTAGCATCTCTGGATTGTATTTCCTTTAAACATATTGAGTTACCTGAGTAAGCAAATCCAGTGAAGGAAATTACAGCCCCTCTCTTAGCAGAGAGGCCCATGATAATTTAAAGCTCTAGAGTGTCGCCTTTTGGCCACAAGATGAAGGATGCCTTTCCCACTGATGGAATTAAGCTCTAATTATTTACCAAGGAGTTTATCACAGGGTGTGAAATCAGATGTCATGTCTCTCAAATGTTTTGATAATATTTTATTTCTCTACTCCAAATTTGGGGTTTTTTTTATAGTGATGTCCTTTTGGAGCACCTTCTTCCTTCCTTCTTTTTCTTCTTCCCCAGAGAAAAGAAGGACAAAGCAAAGTGGTTTAGTTTCAATATCCAGCAAAACATGACCTTGGATAGGGGCACACCACATTGGCTTGCCATGAACACATTGCTTCTGAGCAGAAGAGACTGAACTTCTGGTGAAGTTTTGCTTCCTTTTCCACGCTGTCTCAGAATCATGTTTCTGGTGGAAGTATGCCAGCTTATATGGAGGGTTTCATCCATAAAATAAGGTAAATGTAGAAGGTAGTAGGTAGTACTTACATCCATAAGGAAGACAAAGTCCTAGAATATCTACATTCATAATAATAGCTTGACAGAAAATAGAATCTGAAGAAAAAAAGAGATGACCCAAAAGTATGAAACCTTCCAGCTGTAGACTTATTGCATACAATGGTAAATGAGGATAAATTGGTTCAATTGTAACTTTTGCTAGCATATGACCTTTTTTTTCTTGGCTTAATCAATAAAGCAACCAATACTTCTCCAGTTTTGTCTGAACACAAACTTGAACAGTAAAAACAATTTGTCTATTGCATATCTCCAAAATTCAGAAAGCACACTTCAGATAATGACTGACAAACGGAATTTTGAGATATTTTAATTAATCCAAGAAATCTTATTAAGGGACGTATGACAATTCCTGAAATAAACTGAAATCCAATCTGAATATACAGGATGATGTGCCTCTTAGCACATGTTTTCCTGTTTTGTTTTGTGGATTTTTTGTTTGTTTGTTTTTGGTTTTTTGTTTTTGGTTTTTTGGTTTTTTCTGAGAGGCATCCACTAATTATCATCATTAAAATACAACAATGCAGACACTATATTCCTTTTTTCAATAAAATTGCTTTGTGCTTTAGATTGACATATTGTGACTGAAATTAACCTTTTGGCTAGGAATAGTAAACCATTTCTGAAATGGATTAATTTATTTTTATTGTTGGCTAAGATGCCTGTATGTCTCTCAGGAAAATTCTGCACAGAAATGAGAGTAAATAAACCATGCAGCACATGTATTGTGTCTGTCTCTCAGGCAATGTCAAACCCATTGTGTATATGTTAATAAGTTGACTGATAAAGTCTCTGAGTGCGTACAGTAACTCAGAGCATCCCATCTCTATGGGACTTAGTGTACATAAGCAGATCTGGCAGAGTTCCTCTGCAGTAGCCATTGCTTCAGGAGTTCTGGATGTTGAGGTGCCTCAGGGAAATCAAGCACACAAGAGCTACTGTGCTCAGAAAACACAAAACATCTGTATTGGTCTAGGCCAAGACTCTTCTAGCTGAATATCTTGTCTCCAGCAATAGATGATGGTGCTTGTCTAAAGGAAAAACACAATTAACAAAGCTAGCGTAGGCGCTCATACCCTGCAGCAATCTGTGGCTCAGGAACTTTCTGAGGCAGTGACGTTATCTTTATGATTAATAAAAACTTCTGATATGCAAAACGTTCTGTGGAAAGCAGTTCCATAGCTCAGTTATATGTGTTGTGTGAAGGACCATCTTTCTCTTTTTTTTTCATTTTGACCTCTCTTACGAAGTTTTTAATGTTTTAATGTCATTATATTAATGCCTCTTGTTATTGTCAAGTGTTGTTTTATATTCATATCCCTCATAAATCTCTCTGACAGTACATCTGGACTGTCTTTTTGCAGACTGAAGAAGGCTATTTAGTACAGAATCTTCCCTACGCTTATTCCAGTCCTACTATATCCTCTCTGACATGAGGGTTTGCACATGGTATTCAAGATGCAGAAGCAGTCGATTTATTCTGCAGTATTATATTTTTCCAGTTTGTTCTCTGATTATTTTCTTTCTCTTTTTCCTTCTCCTTCTGTCTTTGTCTTTCTGTTTTCTTTTTCCTTTTTTGGATTCTTACCAAGTCTTCAGCTAATAGACCTATTTGTTATAATCCTAGGGTGTCTTTCAAGATTTGTAGTAAACATGTCAGAATCTATCACAGTAGCTGTAAAATTAGGGCTGGTTTGTCTCATATGTATGATTTTACAAATTCTGATTCTGAAATCTTCCTGCCTTTTTATCACCCAGCCACTCAGTCTTTCCATGTTTTTCTGCAATTCTTCACAGTCACCTATATCTTTACTATCCTCATTAATGCAACAGCCAGCAAATTTTGCCACCTGGTTATTTTTCTGATCACTTGTGACAATACGTGAACTAAGGTTTTCACATATTGTCCATCTAATGCTTCAGGCTGTGAAGTGTCACAGTCAGGTTAAGAAGTTCAATTCTTCTACATATTCAAAATTCACTTTTATAAATGGATCAGCAAAAAGACCAGAGATCAGAATTCAGAAGCTCTCCCAGAGTTTCAGGACACATGGCTCAGAATGAAAATAACAATAGTATGGGTTACCTTACAGCTTTTACTAGCTTAAATAAGGGGAGACTCCATATTAGCACTGTTGATCCCATTTGCACTGAACCTCTCCCTTTGTCTGGTCAAAAGTGAGGTAATTTATATTACAAATGACCACTCAGTGCTATAGGAGAGGTTTTGATCATTTCGTAAAGTCTTTCTTTCATACTTTCATACTTTCTTTCTGAGGCACTGTAGTAGCATTGCTTTTCAACTTACTGTACAGTTCATCATTTTCCATTTTGTGATGTGGAGATGTGGAGAATGGATGTTTTTCTAGTCCTTCTGGACCAAACATGAATCACATGATTGTCTGAGATTGCGGGAGACCAGATATGATGAGCCACGTCTCTTCCACATCTGTGTTCCTTGGTCCTCAAAGAGCCTTGTATCTACAACAACAAATTACTACCAAAAAAAAAAAAAAAAAAAAAAAAAGAAGAAAATATAGGATTAAGTTGAAAAAACAAGAAAGAAAAGGAAAGGAGCATGGCATGATAAAAGAACAGAGGGCATATAAAACTCCAAGTAATACTCCAAGTATAAAACTGCAAGTTAGTAGAGAAAGCAGAGGCAAAGAATTTTAGAAATTCCTGTGTAATATATTAATTCTAGTTTCTCTTTCCACTTTCTTTCGATCATTCTGGAACATAGGGTACAACTCACGTATGTAATAAGAAATGTGCTTGCTTTTTCTCTTTGTGATGACTATTATTTCAGAATAACCATTGACTAAGCAATCTCAACTGTGTTTGTTTCCATGTGCGTCTTACTGGTGATATTATGAGAAGAAGACTCTATCTACAAGATTTTCCATTTTGTCTGAAGACACGGAGCTCATAAGCACCGTAAATTCTCACAAGAATTAATGCCATATTTCATGAAATGGGTTTCCAAAAAGACTACTTTCTACAAACATAAGTTTAACTTGTGTCGTGGTTTGAGCCCAGCCGGTAACTCAGAACCATGCAGCCGCTCGCTCACTCCCCCCGTTCTTCCTCCCCCCGCTCCCGGAGGGATGGGGAAGAGAATCAGAAGAATGTAACTCCCACGGGTTGAGATAAGAGCAGTCCCGCAACTAAGGTATAATACAAACCACTACTGCTACCACCAATGATAATAATGATTAGTGAAACAACAAGGGGAGAGGATACAATTGCTCACCACCCGCCAACCGATACCCAGCCCGACCCGAGCAGTGATCTGGGCCTTCCGGGTAACTCCCCCCGGTTTATATACTGGGCATGACGTGCTGTGGTATGGAATACCCCTTTGGCTAGTTTGGGTCAGGTGTCCTGTCTCTGCTTCCTCCCGGCTTCCCCTCCTCCCTGGCAAAGCATGAGACTGAGAAAGTCCTTGGTCGGAGTAAACATTACTTAGCAACAACTAAAAACATCAGTGTTATCAGCGTTGTTCCCAGGCTGGAAGTTAAAAAACACAGCACTGCATCAGCTACTAAGAAGGAGAAAAATGACTGCTATAGCTGAACCCAGGACAGTATCCACCCCTTATTCCATACCATTCACGTCATGCTCAGATCCCACATCTCTCAACACACCATCACCCCTGTCCCATATATACACATATATATATACACCCACACCCACACACAGAGAAAGATATCATTCCCTAGTCCATGGACCAATCCCTGTAAAATTGCTGAACTCATCCAGTCCATGATGTCAGGCTCCATCTCTTGTAATAGTCTTTCAGGGCAGGAGGGACGGTATGTAGTGTTGGGTTGTTGCCTGCTGATGATACCGCCAAACTTGTCTGGTCACTGCTGAGCTCGTCTGGTTTCCTCAAAATTCATTCTTTGTTGAGGTGATGATCGGAGGGAAGTCAGGGTCAATTGCTGGCGACCTGAAGATATCTAGCTGGTGGGCTATAAAAGTGTTATAGAGCAGGCAACAGCGTACAATTGAGTTCATTGGCGGTTTTCCCCCAAAATCAAATCCCCTTGAGGTACACATCGGACTTCCCCATCTTCCCGCATTACCCACCAAGTATATCCAGGTCCCTGAGCAAAAGCAACCCCATGAGTGGGTTTGCCTTTACCTGAAGCAGGAATAACCCAGACTGTCTTCCCCAACAAATTCTTTATGTGCACCACAGGAACTTTATCCCCCTCTACAGTACGTAAAAGTTCTGATTGGGCTGGGCCAGCCCTGTTGGCAGATCCCCTACTGTTGACCAACCAGGTGGCTTTTGGTAAATGTGTATCCCAGTGTTTGAAAGTCCCACCACCCATTGCTCTCAGTGTAGTTTTTAACAGCCCATTGTACCGTTCGATTTTCCCAGAGGCTGGTGCATGGTAGGGGATGTGATATACCCACTCAATGCCATGCTCTTTGGCCCAAGTGTCTATGAGGTTGTTCCGGAAATGAGTCCCATTGTCTGACTCAATTCTCTCTGGGGTGCCGTGTCGCCACAAGACTTGTTTCTCAAGGCCCAGGATAGTGTTCCGGGCAGTGGCGTGGGACACAGCGTATGTTTCCAGCCAGCCGGTGGTTGCTTCCACCATGGTAAACACACAGAGCTTGCCTTGGCGGGTTGGTGGGAGTGTGATATAGTCAATCTGCCAGGCCTCCCCATACTTGTACTTCAGCCATCGTCCTCCATACCAGAGAGGCTTTAACCGCTTGGCTTGCTTAATTGCAGCACATGTTTCACATTCGTGAATAACCTGGGCAATAGTGTCCATCGTTAAGTCCACCCCTCGATCACGAGCCCATCTATATGTTGCATCTCTGCCTTGATGGCCTGAGGTGTCATGGGCCCACCGGGCTAAAAATAATTCACCCTTATGTTGCCAATCCAAGTCCATCTGAGCCACTTTAATCTTCGCAGCTTTATCCACTTGCTGGTTATCCTGGTGTTCCTCAGTGGCCCGACTCTTGGGTACATGAGCATCTACGTGGCGTACCTTCACCACCAGGTTCTGCACCCGAGCAGCGATATCTTGCCACAATGCAGCAGCCCAGATGGGTTTACTTCTGCGTTGCCAGTTGCTCTGCTTCCATTGCTGCAACCACCCCCACAGGGCATTTGCCGCCATCCATGAGTCAGTATAGAGATAAAGTACTGGCCATTTTTCTTGTTCAGCAATGTCCAAGGCCAGCTGGATGGCTTTCACCTCTGCAAACTGACTCGATTCACCCTCTCCTTCAGCAGTTTCTGCAACTTGTCGCAGGGGACTCCACACAGCTGCCTTCCATCTCCGATGCTTTCCCACAATACGGCAGGACCCATCAGTAAACAAGGCATATTGCTTTTCACTCTCTGACAGTTCATTATATGGTGGGGCCTCTTCAGCATGCGTCACCTCCTCTTCTGGTGACATCCCAAAATCTTTGCCCTGACTAAAAACATCAGTGTTATCAGCATTGTTCCCAGGCTGAAAGTTAAAAAACACAGCACTGCACCAGCTACTAAGAAGGAGAAAAATGACTGCTATAGCTGAACCCAGGACAACTTGCAAGGATTGCAATTCACTTGTAGTTTTCATGAGGGGCAGCGTGATGCAGATCTTGCCTATCAGTGAGGAATCAATAACAAGAGTTGAGCACTAAAACTATGTGCTTTCAATAGCCATTTTTGCTAGGCAGAAAAACTTCTGTTTCCTGAGATATTTTAATTTTTTTGTAATGTTTTGGTGTTGGATTTTTTTTTTTTTGTTTGCTTGGTTGTAGGTTGGTTTAGGTACAGATAATTATAATTCAGCCAAAGATTAAATGTACATTGATTCCCCCTGGTTAAGTTTGAATGCAATGAAAAGATCATCATGTTCCAGCCAAATAAAGGAAAAAAAATCAGCATATTTCGTGTGAAAAACTCCCCGAGTACCAAAAGAAATATGAAGGCCAAGTGAGTACACATAAAATTCTTAGAGTACATAGTGATTTCCCAAAAGCTGTTCAACGAGTCTAAGTTTGCAACTTTCTCACCTGCAGGTCAGCTGAACCTTCGTGTTATCTTAGGTTAGACTGCTTTCTTCGAAAGACTACTTTTTATGGTTTTCCACACAAAGCAGGCGCTTTTTTCAAAGGGACTTTTTAGAATTTTTCATAGTCCTTTCGTTATTCTGTTTCTTAACATTGGTCTCTTGAAAAAAAAAACAACCCAAAAAACCCCAACAAACAAACAACTAGTTCTTCCCCATGACTGGGAGGAGGTAAAACGTTCAGTGTGAGGAGCTTTATATTATCCCTTAACTCTGAAATACCTTAGCTCTTGGGTCTTGACATTTCATATCCCATTTATGCTGATGCCAGCATTTGTAGGGCTACACAGTGACAAGTGGGATATGGGACTGATCTGGCTAAAAACTAATCTCGGGGAGGATGGTGGTATTTTAATTTTCAGTAGATTTCCCTGCCCTGACTCAGTCATGCCTGCATGGACACCAGTTCTGGCACAAGGAACAGGACAGAAAATGAGAACTGGGGAAGGTGAAAGACGGTTATTTTGCTGGCAGTGCCAATTTATGCTGGCACTGTTATGTGATGAAACTATGATGTAAGAAAGACAATCTGACATGTCAAGTGTGCAGAAATCTACAGCAAAATGTTTGAATACAGGGAGAAAGATCTTTTAGATTCAATTATTACATAAGTGGATTAAAAATTACATTCTTTAATTTCTTCATGGATTTTATGTCTAATGCCTGTTGTATATTTACATTTTAATGAGTGCCTGTCTACCCAAAACATTACTGCAAGCACAGAAAGAATGCTAGGCTGTGCAGCCAAAATGAGACGGATAGGTTGAGAGTGTGTGTCAGGACGGAATGGAAGGTTTTCCAGGTTCTGGAGACAGTTGGTAAAGTGTTCTGATAGCCACAAACACTTCAGAGAAGATTGTGGGAGACATGTCTGATCAACAAGAATTTATGTTAAAGAGATAAACAACCAGTTTGCTAAAACTTTTGGCTTTTTATATAGAGGTCATTGTAGGGAAGCCACACTCAATTTTACAGAGCATACTAATCTCTCCAAATGTGACTCCCTACAAACTCAACACACTGATTTCAGCTATGCTGAGATTTGAAATTTATGAGCTATTTATACATACTGGAAAAAATCACATTATAGATGCAGCTTGGATGCACTCGGTTTGCCAACTAACCAAATTATGCTTATATTGATATAATTTAAAATATTGGACTGAAATAATAACTAGCAAAAGAATGTAACAGACTCTAATAAAAGAATTGATACATGAATTGTACAAACTCTTAGCATAACTGGAGGTGAATCAGTCCACCCATCAGTGAAGGGATTTGGATTCCTATTGCTGAAACTGGCCGTGGGCAGCTCAATCATCAGAAAATTACTGGCTATATTTGGAAGAATAAAGTAAGGCAAGAATATGGGACTATAACATAAGGTTGCGTATTCTTCCTTGCTTAAAAATACATTTTTTTAAAAAAGTCTTTTATCCATAGAAGTCATATTGTTTCTTTTCATCTAGATATAAACTGCCCAACCCTTTACGCAAGAAATAACTAAGGAATTTGTGTGATTTAACTCTGTACAATAATTTGGAGCTTTGAAATGAGTAAAACATTCTGTACTGTAGCTATTTTAATCTTGTTTCAGAACTAGATATCTCAGCTGTGCAAGCTACAATATTGATTCATCCAGGTGGAATGAAACATGACCAGCAATAGTGATACAGAAAATTCTGTTGATCTGATTTCCTCTCCCCCACACTGCTCCTGACCATGAATACCTTAGCCTCCAACAGTTCAACTGATGAGTGAAAGAAAAGGCTCTGAGACAGTAGTAGTTTCAAAACTGCTGCAAATTTAAGCCCATGGCTTCCCTTTAAAACCGGACTAAATATAAGGAACAAAATGAATGTATAATGGTATGGGGGAACCACAGTCCTCACCACCAAACACTATGGATAGCCCACCTATCGCATCAGCATCTGAGCATCCTTGATCAAATTCCTCAGTACAAATTGGCATACAGCCATATTAATATGGATGTGTCACCAAGGATTGTCTAACGCAAGAGAAGCACTGGTGATGATTGTAATTTTTTTCCTGACCTTGTTTAGTGAGGGATGTAATTATGTCAGTGTCTTTCTGTCCTATTTCTATTCAATGGGTGGCATGGACATGCAGCTTAAGGTTACTTCGCGTAACAGCAAAAAAATTGGCTTTCCGAAGCGATTTTTTTGAGTCTGCAAATTGAATAAACCATTCAAAGAAAGTTTTAAAGCTATTTGTTCAATTCTCTGGAGTAATTATTCTCCAGTGTTAGAGAGACAATTCAGATGTCAGCACTCGAACATTGCTGGTCATTTCAGAAGACATATTCAGCTCATGTACTTATCTATTTTTGTAGGTCAAAATGAAAGCACTTTGAGGGACTATAACAGAAATTTTCTTTCCTTCATCAATTTAAAAATTGAAGCATTGTGAGGAGTGATGTGAAGTACCATCCTTTTGATCTGGGTCACTTGAGGCAGGTCTATACTTGAAGCATGGCGAAGGAACATAGGGATACAATTTTTTTATATTACTATGCTGGCAAAAAGACCTATTGTCATTGCAGATTTATGGGTTTAAAATTATGTTTCCAGTGCCACTATTCCAGTACTCATCAAATCCATACATTCTCTCTTTTTTTTCTGTATTTACAGGAGAAGGGCTAGTGCAGACCTGAGCTGAAGAGTTGATCTGTATAACTACACCACATCATATGAAAGAGTAGTAAATGCTGTTCTGACCAGTTCTAATGAAAAAGCTAAATCAACACTAACAGAACTCCCACCACCTCTTGGGCCAAAATAGGGAAGTGCGCTATCAGAGGAAGAAATGATCTTCTGAAGACCTTCTCTGACCCCAACACAGGATATTAGACAAGAAGAAAAAAAGTTTTTTTGTTAATCCACTCAGTACTGCACCTCTGAATGTGTAAACAGATTTCCCAGAAGTTTTATCACCTTGTGGTATATGGAGACCACACTAAGAGCTGTGAGGAGCAATTTGTCACCACGGACTCTGCAGCCTCGGTTAGCAATGCTACCATTGGGTGAAAGCTAAATTGCACAGTAACGAGCAAGGGAAGACGCTATGGCAGTTGAAACCATCAGGACACTGTAACAACTCACTTTCAGATTGTACTTTTATACACCTTTAAAACAATATTCCAGGGTGCTTTTTTTCTTGCTTATTATTTCATATTAAAAATAATTCTTAACTAACACAAGGATCTTAAGGAATTTCTGAGTAGCTGATTATACTGATGAAACACTGAAATTGGTTGCACACAAAATACTGTGAAATTACCTAAATAAACCAACTTGAAATTTAAGAAAAAAATAATCTTGGAAGTGTATTTTTCAAACTTACTGTGTTCCTTCTATTAATTAAAGTGCACTGTTCTTTGACTACCTGTAATCTCTGATATCTCTGTGCATAGTCCCTAATATATGAAAGCATAAAATGTAAAAATGATAAATGTCATAATAGTATTTGTTTCCATATTTCAAATGTATCAGGAAACATGCCTTCCTTTCTTATTCATGCTTTTTCCTCTTAAGACATAAAAAGCAGCAAACTGAAATCTCCAAGTGATTTTCTACCTTCAAGTTCAGGAGAGGTATCAGGATTGAAACTATGGTTTTCAACAGATTCCTCTATTGCATCCAAAGAAATTCAATAAAACATTGTAATAATAGTTTGAATGGTGTCATTTTAGCTTTAAAAGTATGACGGAAACAATTACACACACCTGTCCTAGCAGGAATAGAAAAAATAAAATGTGGAAACAACACCTCCAGAGGGCTTCATCAAAGAAACTGCAGGCAGAAAACAAGCCTACAATCACTTTTAGCCCTGCCTTGACAGATGACGTCAGATTCCAGTGCCAGCAGTGACATTTCTTAACTGCTCAGACCTTGAAAACAAGTGTTAGAACTGCTGTGATTCAAGTGTTCATCTATGAAATTACTCTTCTAGAACATTGTTGTGCATGCGCTGCTACTTTGCAGATTACTTAAAAATGCCCTGGCCGAATGGAGGGTGATGTTTACTATGCATCACGCCTTTCACTACTCTGATTCTGAGAGAAGTGCTATCTTACGTGTTAAAGGCTAAACTGCAGTGTTCAGATGAAATAAAATATCTTCTTGTTTGAAAGATGCTGCCAGCTCTGCACAAACACAGAGGAAACTGTCAAAACACAATCTAGGTGCCAGAGTACAGCTACAGAACACTTACTAAAATCCTTTAAAAAGCAGGAAAGACATGATCCATGAGAGAGTCGAAGAATTTTACTTACATAAGTGAAAGGTAGAGACCTGAATATGCTTTCACATTTATGAAAGGTTTATATTTAGCAGGCAAAATTAATTTTCCTTTCCTCATCATTCAACTAATTCAGTCCTACATTATACCATAGTTGTTTTACCTGCTTTTAGGAAAGGATTTGGCCAATATAAGGGCTTTGTCTGCTTTGGAGAAATTATTCCCTCCCAATCACACTGCTCAACTCTCTCACACGAACTCACAGATCTTGCATTATGGTCCATTTCAGGCACACCTAAAGCTCCAGTTGAGAAAAACAAACAAATAAATTAAAACCCCCTCAAACTATTAGTAAATTCTCCTTGCTTAATTTTAAAATGAAACCTGGATTTGCAGGATCTGTTTTTGCAGGATTTAGTAGGATTCTGCCTCTACTTACTCTTTAATTGGATATATATCTGTCAATTCATTAGGGATTAAAACATACTTGCCAGTGAGATTCAATACAAATCATTGTCATGACTGTTCAGTATTAAATCTCTGTGTAATTGACATCTAATTGTTGTTGACATTTAATTGCATGAATTTCTAAAGAATCCTTTTGTTATACAACTTGCAGCACAGGGCAGTAATATTTGGTAATATTCACACACCCCACCTGCCCTCACTGCCGGATTCCAGTGTTGCCACTGAGAAGATGGTTCCTAACTGAGGTGTTCTGAGTAACGGTGCAGTGAGAGAGTTTACTTCTGCTGTTTATACTTACAGCATATACAGGCTCCTCACTTAAGACAGAGCAAAAAACACCAAATGTAAATAATGTGCCTATTCTGCTTGACTCACTTATATATAATTTTAGATAAATGTAAAAAAAAAAATAAAATACTGAAAATACTGATGTTATATACATAGAATCATAGAATACCAGGTTGGAAAGGATCTCAAGGATCATCTGGTCCAACCTTTCTAGCCAAAGCATGACCTAAATTAGATGTCCCAGCATACTGTCCATCCTGTCGCCCAACACAGTGTCCTGTGTTGGGGAATCCAGCAGTTCCCTGGGGAGATTATTCCAATGGCTGATTGTTCCCAGCATGAAAAATCTTCCTCTTGTGTCCAGCTGGAATCTTCCCAGGAGTAACATGTGCCCATTACCCCTTGTCTTTTCCATGTGACTCCTTGTAAAAAGGGAGTTTCCATGTGCTTTGTAGCCACCCTCTAAATACTGGAACGTGGTGACAAGACCTCCCCTGAACCTTCTTTTCTCAACGCTGAACAAATCCAGTTCTCTCAGCCTATTTGTATAAGTCTAGTTTTCCTACTAAATAAATTCTGCTGGTTGCATCTGCTGTGTTTTCTTGCAAATGAAGAGTGGAACTACCAGAGATAGACATCTCCTGTCAGATGCTCCCTTCAGCTTGTGTGGGGTACCTGTGAAGAACCCTTGTGATTGTTTTTTCAACACAGCCCAGACATTCTAGAGAAGAATTAAATGTTTTGGGTGCCCTTTGAGCTGTGGGCATGCAGTTGCCTCAGAGCTGGAGGGGAAGTTTATTACATGGAAAATGTATCATCACCTCCTCTGCTCCCACCAAATATTCAAGTCCCAGTCCTCTTTGTCACACTCAGCATTCTCACAATAACTTTTTCATGTATTTATTTATGGGGTTCCTCCTCAGACCTGTATAGCATGCTGCCACTCACCCTGTTGCCTGGGAGAGAAGGCAGCCTTAGCTCTTCATTTGGGAGCCAGTCCAAAGGACAGTGTGATGAAGCTCTGTGATGGTCAGGAACACACAGTGTTGGCACAGGAGCACAGGTGTCAGGCTGCAGTTTGGAGTATGGGTTAAAGGGGCTTATGTAGGCTCACGGCCACAGTGACCTCCTGATTTGCTTGTCTTTTGCACACCTCTTTTGTTTTCCCATGAATAAATTGTGTTCAAGAGAAGACTTCTGTTTTTTCTGCTAACTTACTGCCATGGGGAAGAGCTTTAAGTCCTCAAACACACAGAGACTAGGGGACGGTAGGGGAACTCATAGCATGGTAGCATGGTTGCAGTTCGAAGGGACCTTAAAGATCATGTAGTTCCAACCCCCTGCCGCGGGCAGGCACACCTTCCATGAGACCAGGTTGCTCAAAGCGCCATCCAACCTGGCCTTGAACAATTCCAGGAACGGGCATCCACAACTTCACTGGGCAACCTATGCCAGTGTCTCACCACTGTCACAGTAAAGAATTGCTTCCTAATGTCTAATCTAAATCTCCCCTCTGTCAATTTAAAGCCATTCTCCCTTGTCCTGTCAGTACACACCCTTGTAAAAAGTCCCTCTTCAGCTTTCTTGCAGGCCCCCTTCAGGTACTGGAAGGCTGCTCTAAGGTCTCCCCGGAGCCTTCTCTTCTCCAGGCTGAAAAATTCCAGCTCTCTCAGCCTGCCTCCACAGGAGAGCTGCTCCAGCCCTCTGATCATCTTCATGGCCCTCCTCTGGACTTGCTACGACAAGTCCATGTCCCTCTTGTGTTGGGGGCTCCAGAGCGGGGTGCAGTGCTGCAGGTGGGGCTCATGACATTGGTCTCATGGACATTTATGTTGTGGTGAATGGTTTGGTGATCCTAATGATGCCGCTGGGTTTTGTAAAGTTAGGTATTATTATAGGGTTACTATGGCAGGATTAGGTATTACTATAGCAATTTGATATTATACAGCTTTTCCTAACTTCTTTTTGTTGCTTTTTCTTTTTTGGCTTGTTTTAATTCCATGACTCTTCTGTGTTGTCTGCATTATTTAGAAAATACCAAAACTAATCCATCCATTAGGTCCTTAGCAGGAATAACCACAACCTCTTGCAAGCCTCATAAAAACAAAACTTCTCTGTTCAATTCTTCATCAAATTTGCCTAGCATTAAGGCTGAAGTAAACGGGACTTGAAAAATTATAATGAAACTCATTACTGTCACCCTCAGTACGTTTTTAATAGAATGGCTTATTTCAGCCAAGAGCCCAGACTAACCAGACACGAGACACGAAACGCGCACTCTCCACCTCCTTACACCCCTCTGCAGCTCAGCCCGGCCCCTTCCCCCCGCTCAGGACGTTGAGCCGCCCCGCTGCGTCACAGTCGGACACGCCCCCCGCATGCGCCCTGCCCTTCACCGGGCCTGGACGACCCCATATCCGCCGGGGCGGGGGTGCTCGGGGCAGCCGGAAGTAGCGTGCGGCCGGGGGCGGGCCCGCGTGCCGCGTGTGGCGGTATGGAGGCGCCGCTGGAGGTGGTGTCGCAGCTGGAGAGCCTGGCGTTTGAGCCTGACACCACCGAGCCGCCGCCGGACAGCGCGGGGGACGCGCCGAGCCCTCCGAGCCCCCAGGCGGGTGGTGGGGAAGACCGGGCCCCGCCGCCCCCAGCCGAGGGAGTGCGCTGCTCGCCGCCGCCTGCGAGCCGCAGCGGGCCTCCCGCCGCCGTCCCCTCGTCAGAGTCGGACAGGTGGGTTTAGGCCGGGGGCGAGGCGGGCGCGTCGTTCTCCGCGGGTTTCTCTTTCCTTTCTGAAGGGGCGGTGTGTGGGTGCCCGCGGTGGGCCCGGTACTGTGGCTTCGCGCTCCGCTTGCGAGCGGCGTGTCTGAGTTCGCCCCCTTGCCCCGCCCCAACGTTTCACCCCATGTGGCTTTCTCTTTCCCATTAAAGGTGGCATTTTCGCTTATATTTCACTTAGAGTTTTGTTCTTGAATTAATAAGCCTCCAAAACAGTGAGTGTAAGGGTATAAGACTAAATGTAAACATGAGTTTGGCGGTGGTGGTCCATAGAGTGTCATGGTTGGCTGGGCCAGCATGGCCAATTGAGTGTCTTGTTTGACGTGGTCCTCATAGGGTGCTCCTGCATTGCTTGTGACAAGACACCTGTAGTATTACTGCTAAAAAGAAAAGTAACTGTAAGATTCAAGGTAAAGAGTCTGAGAATCTTAACTTGTGTGCAGGTGTTGGCATCTCTGTAGAAAAGCTTGTTCTCAACCTTTATGTTTTTTATGAAAGTTTCCATCTTCTGCTTGCATCTGTACTTTTGCGTTCAGTATAGTTGGTTACACGTAACTATTGGGTTTGCGTGGCCATGCTTTGGTAGCAGGGCAGGCTACAGAGGCAACTTCTGTGAGAGCTGCTTGAAGCTTCCCCCATGCCCAATAAAGCCAATGCCAGCCAGCTCCAGGACAGACCCATTGCTGGTCAAGGCCAGGCACATCAATGACAGTGGTAGCACTTCTGGGGTAACATATTTAAGAAGGGGTAAAAGTTACTAGGCAGGAGCAACTGCAGCGTGAGAGAGGAGTGAGAATATGTGAGAGCAACAGCTCTACAGACACCAGGGTCATTGAAGAAGGAGAGGAGAAGGTGCTCCAGGTGCCAGAGCAGAGATTCCCCTGCAGCCTGTGGTGAAGGCCATGGTGAGGAAGGCTGTGCCCCCGCAGCCCACAGAGATCCATGGTGGAGCAGATATCCACCTGGAGCCCATGGAAGACCCCACGCCAGAGCAGGGGGATGCCCAAAGGAGGCTGTGGCCCTGTGGGCAACCTGCACTAGAGCAGGCTTCTGGCAGGACCTGCAACCCGTGGAGAGAGGAGCACATGCTGGAGGAGGTTTGCTGGCGGGACTTGTGACCCCGTGGGAGGTGACATGCTGGAGCAGTTTGTGAAGAACTGCAGCCCATGGTAAGGACTCATGTTGGAGAAATTTGTGGAGGACTTCCTCCCCTAGGAGGGACCCCACGTTGGAGCGGGGGAAAAGTGTGAGGAGTCCTCTGTCTGAGGAGAAAGGAGCAGCAGCGACAATGTGTGATGAACAGACCACAACCACCATTCCCTATTCCCTTGCGCTGCTGTCGGGTAGGAGGTAGAGAATTTGGAAGTGAAATTGAGCCTGGGAAGAAGGGAATGGCCTGGGGAAGGTATTTCTAGCATTTGGATTTATTTCTCACTATTGTACTCTAATTTGATTAGTAATTAAATTAATTTGCCAAGTTGAGTCTGTTTGTCCATGATGGTAATTAATGAGTGATCTCTCCGTGTCTATCTCGACCCATGAGCCTTTCATTATATTCTCTCCCCTGTCTAGCTAAGGAAGGAATGATAGGGAGGCTTTGGTGGGCACCTGGTATCCACCCAGGGTCAACCCACCACAATAACTTTGATTAGATGTGGCCTCTGTTTTGGTCTTGGAATCCTGCATGCTTTGCCAGTTTCAGTGAGTTTTGTGTTTTCTTTTTGGGCCATTGCAGCAAGATGGGTATGTGCTCCTACTGCGTAGTGGAGGCTGAAATGAAGTGTAAGGATCTCCTCTTAAAAAGAAGATACTGAGCTTCATTAACAATTCATCGGTTAAATCTTAACTGTGGAAATACTTTTTGCTCAGCTCAGAGTTTTCCTAGAACATTATGAAGTGGTAGAAGGCAAAATTCCTGACCTATGGCAGGGGCTTCACCTGTAGTCTTTTTTGCTATCAAAACCTCTTGTGCTGATGTTCAGATGAATATTAAAGTTGAAATTTTGATAGCTTTGACTTACTTTGCTGTCTACATTTATCTCAAACTTTTTTGTTTTTCCATTTTTTTTCCTCCCTTCACTGATTGATCTCTGGTAGTCTGACTGATTTTGTCTTTGTGCTGTGTTGATTTTGTTCCAAGAAGTCCATATTTGGCTTTTTCAACAGGCTTATTTGGAGAGGTGCTCTTATTTGTTGTCTTTCCCCTCAGCATTTGTTGGGGGAGGGGAGGAAATCAGCAGGTAGCTGAAGGCCATTCATTTACTTGTTAGGGAGACAGTGTAATACCAAAGAATCTAGAAGGAAGGATTTTATGTATTTTGTTTATCACTTTGGTTCTAAGTGCTGCTTTGTTAATGGCTGGATCAGGTAAGAAAAGAATGATGCAATTTTACAAAAGTTTCCTTGTGTCGTGGTTTAAGCCCAGCCGGTTACTCAGAACCATGCAGCCGCTCCCTCACCCTCCCCTCCTTCTTTCCCCCAGGGAAGGGGAGAGGATTGAAAGAATGTAAATCCCATGGGTTGAGATAAGAACAGTCCAGTAACTAAAGTATAATATAAAACTACTACTACCACTAATAATGATAAGGGAAATAACAAGGGGAGAGAGTATAAAACTAAAAAGGGGGAGGGGGGAAACCAGTAGTGTTGCACAATGCAATTGCTCGCCACCCACTGACTGCTACCCAGCCTGACCCAAGCAGCAATCTGGGCCTTCCAGGTGACTCCCCCCAGTTTATATATACTGGGCATGACATGCTGTGGTATAGAATATTTGGGTCAGGTGTCCTGTCTTTGCTCCCTCCTGGCTTTCTTGTGTCCCTCCTCACTGGCAGAGCATGAGAGACTGAAAAGTCCTTGATTAGAGTAAGCGCTATCCAGCAGCAACTAAAACATCAGTGTGTTATCAGAATTGTTCTCAGACTAAAGTCAAAACCACAGTACTGCACCAGCTATTAGGAAGGATCAAAATAAGTTACAGCTGAACCCAGGAGACCTTGTCTCAGTGTATTTTTGTGTAAGGTTTGTAATGTGTTTTTTCAGTCACCAAGATCAATTACTCCATGTGTTAGTTTCTTTCACCAACTCTTAAAGAAAAGTCTTGAAGACTTTGGCTAAAAAAACCCATGTTGACATGAATAAGGACTGAGTTCTTACTGTGCTTTTTACTTGAAATGTTAAGAATCTAAGATGATAAACATCTCTTATGCATGTGCCAGTGAGAAATACTAAATTACTAATCTGTGTGAATATGTACACGGGGAATTCAGGCAGGCTATGAGTTATGAAACTGGTCTCTCTTTATCTGCAAAAATTAGATTTTTTTTTTTTTTTTCCTAATTTTTTTTTTTAACCTTCACAGTGCTAGATGCATTGCTTGGAATAAATATTTTCTTGACTTTCACTTAGCTTTATAGTAATGTTGGGATTGTACAAGAAGAGTGACTAACCTGAAGAAGGTAATTTAATGTATTTGAAAATTTCTTTTTGTGCTCAGTTACATCATGTGATGTTCAGTGCTGGGAATTTAAGTGGTGCATAAAATTGGAAATTTTTGCAGTGTTTACCTAGGGTACGGTACTGAAATGATCATCCTGTGACTCTAATGTCTCGTTTCATTTGCAAACCAGTAAAATATAGGTCCCAAACTGTGACTGTTGCATATCTCTGATAGGGAAAGTTATGCTAGTGCTGGATTCTTGCATGGGATAGCCAGCAGGAGAAACTGGACTAAGTGAACTTGGAGGTGATTGCTCTCACACTACATGCGCCATTCGACAGTGAAACAGCAGGAACCCAAACAAGCCATTGCAATTGTTAGTATCAGCAGTTCAGAGCAAATGCTACTACTTGTTTGAGGGTTGTTTGCGTTTTTATGATCTTGTCCAGTGGCTGGTAGGTTAGGGAGAAATTATTGCTCTTCTGTATACAGATGTGTGTATATATACAAGAAAAACATATCTGGTAACCAGAGGTATTTGAGTAATGTATAATCTGGCAATTCTTTATCTGTAATGGAGAAGTCTATATTCAAACTCCTGTGTTTGTTTTATTCAGTGATACGGATTCGGATAGTTCATCAACTACATCCTCTTCTTCGTTTTCGCCTTCATCTGTGTCTGGTGAAGATGATCATCCAAATGAGAAGGATAACAGATCTTACTGTATTAAAACAAAAGATGAGTTGCCTATTGATGTAAGTACAATGTGTTATTCTCATAACACAACTTAAAATATTTCGGTTTATTTTTAAGACATTGCAATATCTACTAACTGAATTGACATTTTCATACTAGTTCAGGTATAGCACAGATAATAACTTAAAATGTCTTATTTTTCAGTATATTAAGACCACTGTGGTTCATTTTAGGTTCATATGTATATATAGGTGTTTTAGTACACGATTAGTTGTTTGCATATTGCAGGCTTTCATCATGCTTTCTTTATGTGAGAGACTTGAAGGTCTGATGTGTCTTACAGACATATTTCAAACATGTATAGCCTAGAGGTAAAAATTTCAATTGTTGTATTAAGCCTCCTAGAGGTTCAGGTTGCATTGCCTCTACTAAGTTAAGCAAAATTACTGAAGTGGTCATAGAAGTGGTTACTATTTATTTTATTCTGCAGTTTTTGTTACAGCACTATTTTATGTATTGCGGATCAGAACCTTAATTTGCATCAATATACAGTCTTTTTGGTTTTGGTTCTCATAAATAACATGCTCATTAAGTATTGCTGCTGTTATTCCTCATTATCTCAAAATTAAGAGGCTTAAAGGCATGAGCTTTAATAATAATCTGCTAACAGATGATTAGCTATGCATCATTTCTAATGGCTTACAAGTAAAAGGATAATATAACACTGTAATATCAATTTACATTAACACTATATGTTTATCTGTTATTCTGTAGATCTCTCCCCTTCATTAAAAATGCTTTCTGGAACGAGAAATGAGTCCAGTGAAGAGTACAGGAAATGATTAGAAAAGTAGAGAAAAAAAACCTCTGAAGAGCAGAATCATTTGCATACACATACCTTAGCTTCAGTGCTCTGTAAGGGTTTGTAATGAAATCCTAGGTGACTGTCTGGAAAGACTGAGGCAATCACTTGCATTAGTAGTAGCAACAACAGGAGATGGGAGTATGTCAATTCTTAAACTGTTGCTCTAGAAACACTTGGAGTAAAGAAAAGCTCTTCAGATATCCTTTATCCCTGATATTAAACAAAGATTGAGAAACACACAGAACGTGTTCTTGAAGGAGTAAAACATCAGAGCAATTCCTGCTTACATGGACTTTGTTTTGAAGTATGGTTAATATTAGAACTGTTATAAGTGCTTCTATGACAGCTTTTTTTTTTTTTTTCAGTACTGAACATTTCAACAAAAATCCTTGCTCAAATAGATGTACTTATCAGGTTTTATTTTCATTTTATCTCATTTATTTAAATAAAATTAATGTTAGTCTGAAAATGATCTATTGATCAGCTCTTTTGTCTGATTAGCTTACTAGCTTCAAGTCCAAATGTTTACAAAACATCTTTCTTTCAATTTCTGGCCTGATTAATTTCAGTAAAGCTATGGCTTTTTGGCAATGGTAGTTAATAAGAACCAAATTTCCAGCAACCACATTATTTACTGTATCTTGTACTAAGTTGTTCTACAGTAATAGAATTGGTCTGTGCAAAAATGTAGATTCTTAAGTAAATTTGAGGGAATGAAATTTGAAAATTAAAATATATCTGTTAAAAACAAAACATGATGATAAGTCTTTTACCCAAAAGTCCTCAATAACAGGTAACGTGCTAAAGCATGAGTCAAAGTTAAAAGATTAAGGTATGTAATTGGAATATGTACTTGGAGGGGTGGGGAAAGCTGCATGTATGAAGGAGAGTTAGTGGAACTATTTTAGAAACCTGCCTTGAAGTGTAGGATTGGCAGATATTGTATATAGTATGACAGATGTTACGGTGTACCAGCTAGAGATTTATGATCAAAATTTTAGCTTTCTCCATTCTGGTCTTTGGCCTTTGAATCGCGCTGGCACCCGTGACTCGGTTAAGTCTTAGCAGTGAAGTTGGTTTAATGTTGGAAGACTTGCTGTCCTGCAGAAATGTGGAGTTTCTGTCTGAATTTACATCTCGACTTTAATGCTATCTTACATGATCTAGGAAAGTCTTGGCCTCTGTTTGGTCTTTAAGTTGCTCTAGAAGCCTTTGACATGCACTTTTGTTAAGAGTGAAGATTATCAGGTGATGTTTTGATAAGGCAGGATAAGATTCTTCTATTGGAGAGGGATTTTATTTCTGGAGATGCCCTTTAAAAGTGTGGTTCAGTGCTAAGATTTGGACAGGACCTCCAAATTCAGAAGACACTGAATTCGAAGATAATTCTTACTCTAGATAATTCTTACTCTAGCTATTACCTTTGTATTCCATTTTGTATTCACAGCAGTATATATACAGAGAAATTTTAGTTTATGGGTAAGCCGGAGGTAGATGATGAGTTCAGTGTTAATCAGCCTTTGATAGCAGATTTTGATGCTAACATTTCAGAAAAAAGATTAATTTGATATTATTTGTATACCAGACTATTGTTTGTATATCTGAAGTTTGGGCATTTTTTTGTTTTGTTTTTTGCAAAAGTGTTCTCTATGATTATCCTCTTGTACCAAAATACAACTTTTAGCTAAAAGTAATTTTCTTTGTGTGGGTTCATATGATCTTTACATCATAAGGTCTGAGTCATGACATAAATGGACAGATACCATTTTGTCAAATCAGATGATACATCTGGTGTATATATACTATTTTATCTCTTCCTGTGTACACTTTCCTTCTGTCATGCATTGAATACGGTTACAAGTTGTCTGATTTTTTGATTGCTAATTATCTAACTATTGTGTTGTACATTAAACATTAATTAATCTTGAAAGTTCAAAAAAAATGAACAAAATGTCTATCAGTTGCTGGTTTTCTCCAGTTGAATAAAATTGGCTTCTATCTTTAGTTGCAATGGAATTATGTAAAGTAACATCTCAATAGAAAAGTGTCTTCAAAAGTGACATTCTCCCAAGATGAATTCATTTGGAATTATTCTGAAAGAGACAAATCAAACTAGATGTTTTTATTAAATCTTCAAAATGCTGGGAGGTTTTTCTGATTGTCAAATTTATGCAGTGAAAAAGTAATGAATGTCTTAGTGTGATGAGATTCTGAACATTGACTTAATATTTTCAGGACTTGCCTCCTGTTGAAGACTTAACAATAATTCTGCCTGATGATGTTGAACTGAAGCTCTTTGGGACAGTTTCCAGCATAATTGAGCAGCTAGGTAGGCAAGATACGTTTGCTCTGGTTTTAATTAAAATAATTTCTGTATATCTCTGCATGAATTGTGTACTTAACTGTTCCTGCAAAGAATGCTATCAGTACTGCGGCATTCTATTTTGAGGGGTAGCAGGTTGCTGAATGAGAACTCGGACTACCAAATGACATTTGTGTTGAATTCCCTTTTAGCTGGCTTACATCTTCTAAAGATTAAGATACTACAAATATTATGTATGTGCTTCTATGTGATTTTGATGTTCTATTTTTTTTTTTTCACAAGACGGCCTTTTTTCACCTATTATAATCTTTGTATTAATTCTGACAACAAGAAGATTGAACATTTGCAGTATTATAAGAAAACCTTGCAGTTGCACATGTATATTTGAAGGAGGTGTATAAGTGAATGGACAGATGCAGTACAATGCAGCCCCAAGTGCTTGCTGGTTAATATATGAGGACAGGAAAAAGACTTGTTTGTTTAGCAGTGCGGGTGGTTCTCTGTTTTTTTTTTTTGTTTTTTTTTTTTTTTTTTTTTAATTTATTTTTTATTCAGCCCAATGTTGGTACCTTGACCAAATGCAAGCTGCCAGTGTCAGCAGTCATAGGACAGCATGACTAACATGATTGAGATTGAGACATACAATGGATGTAAGCTTAGCTGCAGGTGATAGGCATTTAGGGATCTTTTCAGATCTACCTGAGACCTCAGTTTCTGATATAGGGAATCGAAGTTTTGCTGAAGCTGAAAAACATCCATAGTATGTTTGTATTTAAGCTTATTTCAAGTGTTCCATTTTGCTTTAACTGCTTTCAAAGTAACTGTCTAAAAAAACCTCACAAGATATCTGTTATTTTTCTGCTTTTACTATCTTGCTTTATGACTTGCTCTTTCTATGTGTTTTCCTTTCAGTTATTCTGGAAACAGGTATCTGAGTGGCCTCAGTTTCAGTAGATTTGTGACTGTGTTAGGGACTCTGCCAGTTTTGTGGTGTTTTTTTTTTTTTTTTGTTGGTTGGTCTTTTTTTTTTTTTTTTTTTTAATTTTTGAACTAAATTGATACCTGTGTATACCATGTTTGTATCTAGTATGAGGAGAGTTAAGGTCTCATTTGGAAACCACAAATATTGTTTTGGTACAACAATCGGCATTCTGAACACTTTCTGTCCTTTTGATATATTGGAAATCTATGCTGTTCTCTGTAGCAAGCTACCAAGTTCATCATTCTGCAGCATGTGATACCTGTAAGTTGGGTATTTCATACTATGAGGTGAATTTAAGGCTAGGACAGTATAGGTTCATGCTTGCTTCCCACTAGTTAAAACCAAGATGATAGTACGTTTCTGTGAACTTCTGCTTAATGTACCAGAATTTAACAGAACTTTTGCTGTGCTTTGCTTCAGGGTACTTAGAGAAGTGGGGGGAAAAAAAAAACCAAACCCAGAACAAATCACTGTGTGGGTTCTAGCCTAGACAATAAGCAGCTTTGGTGTATATGAGAAGCCTGCCCTGGGACTGAACTTTGTGCTCTGGAAGAGTAGAATCTGAGGATTTTAGGTGGGTTGAGGTAGGAGAAGTCAAATAGGCTGTAGGTGATAATGCTTCTCCTGAGTTTCATGTGACTGGCATGACATATTTTTCAGAAGATTTTGGTTTGGGGTGTTGTGGGGGTTCTTTTTGGTGGTTTTTTTTTTTGTTTTTTTGTTTAGTTTTTGGTTTTGGTGGTGGTTTTTTTTTTTTTGTTTGTTTTTGGTTTTTTTTGTTTGGTTGGTTGGGGTTTTTGTTGTTTTTTGGTTTTTCTTTTGTTGTTGTGTTCTGGTTTGGGCTTCTGTTGTTTTGTGAGTTGTTTTTTGAATTTTTTTATTTTTTTGCCGAGGTATACTTCTCATGAGGGTTAAGCAACACATTGGGTTCTTTCACTACATGTTTTGTCTTATAGGTAGGCACAAAATAAACTGATTTCCCTAATCTTTTGAAATTCAATGAGCTATTAATTAAGCCCGTGGCATTGTCACAGGCTGGCTTGGCATGTCAAGTTATTTGCAGACTTAAATAGTAGCAAAGCTTGGGTTCTAGCTTGACGAGATGTTTATTGTTTTAAGGCCTGTTATGTAAGTTTAGCAATGATAATCTTGTTAGTTTTTTTGGAGTCTGAGTGACACTAAGTGCTTGAGTGACTTTATTTGCTGAGGGAGAGGCATTGAGAATGCTTAATTGAGCATTCTCTTGTTTTTAGATGTAGAAAAGATTACCTTCAGAATTGGAATTTTTGAGTGCAATGCTGCTGGGCCACTATATTGACAGCTTTAAGCATAATTCTTGCTGAATTTAGAGGTCCAGTATTTCTGTAGGCTAAAGCAACAATGTGAGCTACTACCAAAGAAGAGTAAACTACTTTAAAGATTTCAGTGAAGAATAAGCTCTTTTTGTGTCTGAATCTGGAAAGCCTAGAAATGAAGTAGCCTGTATATCAAATCATGCATTTAATAGAGGAGGAACATGCTTGTGTCCTTTTAGGAACTCTATGAACTTTAGTAGACAAATGATGATGTGATTTAAGTTTTTCTGCAATTTACTACGTGCTGCTGTTGAAACAAACTTCTAATTGATTTTTTTTTTCCATTTTAGTAATAATTGAATCACTGAGAGGCCTACCTCCATTAAATGAGGAAAGCATAATATTTAAAGAAGATCGGCAAGCAGCAGGAAAGGTATGTGTAAAGCATAAAAATCTGTTAATATAAAATTAAAAGTATTTTTTAATGTTCCAACAAGTAGTGTTGAAGTCAACGAAGTTAAAGATGTTTCCTTGATATGTAGTTTTTCTTTGTGCTTTCGACTCTTGCTATAGTCATCTGGGGTTTTTTTAATCTCAAGAATTCCTAGCCTGGAATTCATTTCATCCTTACGGAATTACAATATGTGATGAGTTTCAGCTCATGAGAGTGCTTGTGGAGAAGGAAGTTGCTTTCAGCTATATGGTGGCTGTGCTCATTTATTGCCAGGAGTGAGAAAAGATTGGAGGAATTAGAGTTAAGTTTCAGGAAAAATGGGAAATATTTACATATCTAAGCTCTGCTGCTCCAGTTTAAGGCCAATGTTTGTTTTATGCAAGTATAATGAAGACGTTTGCTGAGAGGGGTGTTTCATTGAATTTTATATGTTTTCTGGGGAAGGAAAGCTGTCATCTAGAATGGTTACTACTGTAATATCTTTGAATGCTAGATGTGAGTGAAACAAAAACTTAGCCTGAAATTACAGATGTTCTGTACATCTCTGAATTCTCCATTCCCTACAGAATTGGGGAACAGACAGGGGAACTGACATAAAGGCATGTTGCAAAGGTGAACTTAGAGGAATAAATGATCAGGAGATTGTTCTCAGTGTGAGAGATTTGAAAGCATAATAGAGAAGAGAGATTTGACAAAAATGAAGATTACTACAGTAGAGGAAGCAGACAGTGAAAGCAGTGCAATTGGGTGGCTGAAAGCAACATCAGCATGTGAGAACTTTTCCACATTATAACTTAAACAACTGGGGAAATATTGTCAAACAAAATGTGATAATAAAACTAAAGCATGAAAGTAACTTTATGTGATGCTACATTTTGCAAATATATTATACTTCTTAAATACAAAACATCTTAAAGCCTCATGGTTATCTACAATGAAATTAGCTATCTACTCTTGATGGTTTATTTAAACATTTTACTTTTGTTTGTATTTCAGATATTTGAGATATTTGGTCCTGTTTTACATCCTTTTTATGTGTTAAGATTTAACAGCTTGGAGCATATCAAAGCAAAAGGTATTAATGTGCAAGATAGCATGTATTTTGCTCCCTCAGTAGAGGACTTCACCCAGTATATATTTGCAGAGAAGCTAAAACAGTGAGTATGACTTCTTTTCTAATATGGTTATAATGTATTTTGAATATAGTTAAAAATGCTGGATTAAAGTTTAGCCTTGAGTGAGAAACTGTAGGACTAAGCTTGACACTAAAACTTTCTTTTAAATACTCAACTATGTTGTAATAACAAGTTTGTACTGTTTTGCCTTTCATAACAGTTCAGGGTAGCTGTAAACTACAAGCTTTTAAAGTGTTAAAATTGCTAAAGTTTAGTAGCTTCTTACTCAATTCAATGTATTAAGTGTTCTTTCTTTTCATATTGCTGTTACCTAAAATATCATTGATATATCCTTCCCCCATGCTCTCACATACATACACATGCAACGGGTTTGCAGGCTGTGTTGTTCTTCAGATTCTTGTTTAGTTTCATAACTTAAATAAACTTGCTTGAATTCTGAACAAGTTTGTATTTATTTACTATTTCTCTTTCATGTTACAAGGCCAGAACTGAAATTTAATTATAAATGTACCATTGGAGTATAACAATTCTATGTGAAAATTACCTGCTGTAAATGAGGGATGGGGGAAAGAAGATCTAAATGGCAATGTAGTAAGATACTCGGGAACTTCCCAGCAGTGCCTGTGTCTCCCAGTCTGCCTGAGGAAGGTAGCGGTATGAATAGGACTTGTTGCTGTTTAAAAGGAAATGTATTCAAAGATACAGATTAAGAAATAAAGCATAATAAATGACTGCTAGACATTAGTGTTTTAACTATTAATGAATAATTGTCTGTAACAGCCATAGGTTAAAAAACTTCGGTCATACAAGTGACTTATTCTCTGTTTATTAGGATTAGTTCTCATCTGACTTGCAAGTTTTTTTTCTGACTATAGCAAATAATACTGGTGTTTGCATTAATTGCAACTCTGTCAGTATTCATACTGAATAAGTTTTTCTTTAGCTATGCCTGTGTGGCCAGGCCTGCAGGAGTTTTTTGGGTGGTTTTTTTTTTTGTTTTTTTTTTTTTTTCTGGGAGGGTGTTCCTTTCCCATTTCTGTGGAAGCAGAAGTCTTCCTTTCAGTCAAGACCAAAATAGGTCACTTTCTCACTATGCTGCTTGTTTGTTTTTTCTGTAGCATTTTGATGGCAGCTGGTCTTTGATTGGTGCCATTAAACTTTGTTGCTTAGCACAGTAACTGCACAGACTTTAATCATCTGCTTGCTACATCAATAACTGCCATACTCAGCATCTGGGACGCCAAACTCATATTTTAGTTCTTTTACATGCTTTGCAAGTAGTTTTGGGAGCTACTTGTTTTTTGGTAGTACTTCACTATCGTACGTGATACAGAATTAAACACTAGGTAAGATGTTTCATACTTGCATGACTTAATCAGCACAGCTCAACAGTGCATCAGGCATTGTTTCTTGCCCTGTATTAAAAATGAGCAGTATGAATACATGTGAAATCTGATGTAAACCATAATTTCTGAATAATGGGACTTAAGTTACATTTCACTGAAACAGTATTTTATTTCTGAGTTTTATCAGTAAAGTTTCTTAAGGTTTTGTGAGGCAATGGTACTATTTCTTGAAGCTGCCTTTTCACAAAGTAGGTGTCACTGAAAAAGAATAAAGAATTTTGATTTCTGACCTGTGCTGTAATGTCAATATAAAGAAACCAAAATGCCATGGATAGTAGAAAAATTAAGCTTTGGTCAGTGCTTCATTAGAAGGCTTTTGGACCTTAGCATATTGTAAATTTGGTGACCAGTGGTTTTTATTCTCTGCTTTTTATTAGTTTGGCTGTGTGCAGACCTTGTGATGGTACTTCGAAAAAGAAAGGAATCAGGATTAAGATCTGAAAGAAACCTTAACTTTGAAGCATTTTCTGAAATCTGGAATGCAATCTGCTTGCATTGTACAGAGTTGCAGTGCTATGAATAAGCCTATTATACTTTATAGCAAAATAAATGATAGTGTAGTGTAAAACTTGAATGCAAAATAATTTTTTGCTAAAAAATAGGTTTGTGTTGTATTGCCAGAAACACAAAGTAATTCTAAAGAAGCTCATGTGTTTTCATGATTCCTCCAAGCCACCTTTTGTTAGACTTCCAGATCTTACAGTATCTGAGATCAGAAATCAAAGAATTACTATTTTGTGCTTTGGAAAAGATTATGAAGTATCTCACAGCATGAACAGTGTTTTGTGTTTTGCTGAAATGGGGAAGGCTGCCTTGAAAGAGTGAGATAAGCTGCCTGAAGAACTTAGAAGGTTTAAATTTTTGCAGTCAGTAGTACTACATATTGCCTAATGACCACAGGTGTCAGAGTTTCTTGCATGCTCTGGTATTTGACAGGCATGTATTGCACCAAAATAACAAGATGAGAAGAAGAAACAAAGAATTTGGTTCAAAATAATAATAAAAAAAGGTGTTAAGGTGTTGCTTTCCATTTTTGCATAGGTAGAGGGTTTTTCTACAGCTGAGAAATTACTGGTACAGAGCCCTCATCTTCCTTTCCTCTCTGTAAAGTTTTCCTCTAATTGAACTTCAAAATGGCTTGCTTGCTAATATGATTTGCACATAATCACAAAGGTGGTGGTTTTTTTATGGTTTTCTAGTGATACGTGGAGATTGAGCTTCAGTTTTATGGTCTGGGGTTGAGTCACAAAGTACCTCCAGATGACTCGGCAGCATTCTCATGGGCAGCCTTGGACTAAGGACTTCTTCAGACTAGGCTACCTAAAGCTGATGGTTCTGTAGTTTGATGTAGCTATTGCTGCTTGATTGTTGCGGACTTAATGAATACATAAAACACCCCTTGGTTATTAGAGCATTGATTGACAACATTTCACACTGAACACGATGTCTTAAACTATACGGTTCCATTTTGCGAGTAAGAATTTCTAGTATTGCATTATTTTATATAGTCTGTCTGTGTAGATAAGGATTGTGTCTTAACATTTTGGACCAAAACATATTAAATTTGCAAGCAGTGCGGAAAAACCTTCCACAAACTTTTAACAGCATAATTTAAATTTGTTCCACAAATTCGTGCTAACAAAAAAAACCCCCTTGATTTTTAGCAAAGTTCTTAGTGGTGGGTGAAATAAACGAAACCACTTTGCATTAATTTTGGTGCTTGTCTGGCAAGGTAATTGGGTTTTTGCTTCCTTAAATGTCTTTTTACCTTTTTTCTTAATTTTCTATTTACAACAAAATAGAAGATGAAACCTATTTATCTAGCTAATACTGTCCTAATAGAATTGTAAGCCAAGCTTAGAGGCTTTTTGATTCTGAATTCATTTGCTATAGTTATACTTAAAGCCTGTGTCCTACTAGACTATTTCATTGTCCTTTTTAACTGAAGATGTGTTCTGAAACCAGAAGAATGAGAAAGCTTGTAACTGTAGTCAGCAGTTACCGTAAGAAAGTTGCAGTGAACGACCTCAATTCAGGTTCAAAGCAATTTGTATTCAAAAGGCTGTGTTGAGAGAATATTGATCAAAGCTTAATATTAGCTGTATGAAATGTTCAGTCTTCATTCAAAGTAGGAAGATTTTTCAAGTGACATGTAGTGAAGTCTTAAGTTGATACATACATTAGTACTCACTTCGAAATGACACTAAAATGTCTCTTAAAAACAGGCAGGTCCTGGTGTAGGCGATCTGATACCTTGAAGAAAGTGTTACCCTATTTGCTATAGTACAGTTCTTGAAAATTACTTCTAACCTGGAATATTGCTACATGACTCAAAGGCATGTTTCGTAGCCTCCTTACACCATCTTCATTCATCTTGATTGTCTAATTTGTGGTTGGTTTTTTTCTTTTTAGGGAAAAAGGTTCAGATGCATCTTGGAAGAATGACCAAGAGCCACCACCTGAGGTAACCTATAGGGTTTGGGGTTTTTTTTTTTTTTTTTTGTTTGTTCTTTTTGGTTACACAAGATATATGTAAGAAAATTTCTGTGCGGAGAAACTAATTAGAAGGTTATTTTTTTTATGCAGGCAAGAGTTGGCTGTACCTCTTCACTGAAAAGAAGGTCATGCTTTTCTTGGAGGTCTCACAATCAGTGTAGAGAGTACTACCTGTCTTTTTTTACTTGCTTTTTGCAGTTGGGAAAATGTATATCTTTATCTTCAGTTCCTCTGGTCCTTCAAGGACGTTTGGCAACTTGAATGTTCAACTTTGAAGCAGTGCTTTATCTTGCCTAATAGTTTTGCTTCTGCTAGTGAATTTTTGTCCTTGCTATTCTTTTGACTGCAACTTTGTCTTTTACCTTGCAGAAGCAACTGTTTTGTCTTTAAAGGCCTGCTAGTACTCTGCAGATAGTACTACTTGGGTGTTTAAGCTGTCTGCTCCATTAGATTAACTTGACAACTCCTCTTGCATTCTTTGAATGGCTTCTGAGTATGGTTTCCCTACTGTTTCCTATTATAAAACACTAGTTCGTGAGAGGAGAGCTTCTTCCATACAAAGGCGGTAATACAGGATCGTATAGAAGTGAAAGCTTCTGATGACCACTGAGATCATTTACTCTAGGATCTGTAAAGATTTCTTCAGTGACATCCAGGCTTCCTTGCCAGTACTCTTCAACTGCACTCTAGCTATGCTTTTCATAACTATTCTCTTCTTCAATAAAAATCACAAGGCTGGTAGTTGTATTGAGGTTTTTTCGTGAGATTTGTTTTCTGACTCAACACTTAAGCCACTTTTCCTTGCAATTTCTACTTTAAGCATATCTTATCCAGAACAGCTGAAGTTTCTAGAAGCCTTGTGTTTACCATTGTCTCCTAAAGCGGTATATCTGCATAGGGTTTTTTGGTGTTTGGGTTTTGTTTTGGTTTTTTGGGTTTTAGGGTTTTTTTTTTTTTTTTTTTTGTTAGTGTTCTAAACAAATTTTTAAGATAGACTAGACTATTTCAGTTGAAAGGTACCTACAGCAGTCATTTAGTGCAACTTTGCTATAGGGCTGAAGGAAGCTTAAAGTTGGTGATGTCAAGGATTGGTAAGCCTGACTGCTATTTGACACCTTTGTTTCTGTGTCTGTTCTGACTTTGTGATCCATCTGTGCCCTGTTTTGGAAAAAACACCACATTTAACAACTTGTGATCCTTAATTAGAATAATCTTTGGATAGTTCTAGCAGTTAGAGTTTACACTAAGATATCCAAACTGTGACAGCTGGTGAGCTGATACAAAGTAGCATTTACTGTGAAGGTAATAGCTGTTGACAAGGGTGCAGATTAAATTTTATGCTACTTGAAATTGTCTCTTACAGCCAGACTCTTTTTTTAATGCCCTCAGCTGGCAGCTGATTCTATAACTTTTCTGGCCAGCTCGCATGATAAACTGCATGCAATTGCTGGAGTCAGTTCTTTTTGTGATATTGTGAAGCTTTATTTTTTCGTAAATGTTAAATTAATCCATGCTAGGCCTTTTATTCTTCCCCTTTAAAGTATATGGCAAATGTTTCATTTCTGACAGGCTTGTAATTAGACCAGTTTAACTGGAGACTCAGTGATATGATGTCTCATGTCCTTGTCTTGGGGGTCACAGGATGTGATCTGTGTGCTAAAAGGCTACCAGGAACAGATAACTGCGATTTCTCTGTGAAGTGGCTTTTATAGAAAGTTACATAGAAATTAGCTAGCAATAGAAGGTACCTGTTGATTTTATTTCTGCTCTACTGGAGGATGGCATATTGTGAAGTCCTTAGAAAAAGCAGGAGTTAGTGAAACATTTTGCTTTGTGGCATGTATCATCTTGTATTCCTTGTGGCTTTTTTTCTTTTTTTGAGTAAAAATGTAATCCAGTTATGTAGAAGAGGAAATGTTTTCAGAATTAACTTTATGTGGCTTCTTTAGCACTGCTTTAGTGTAGTGGTTTTGAGATCCTTACTCTGTATATACTATAGAGATACATCGGTAAGCAGCAAAACCCTTCCTTTCAGAATTGGAAGGGGGAGGGTGACCCCTTTAAGTCATATGAACAAGCTATTTTTCAGGGAACTAATTAATGCTGACAGATTTATTTCCTGCTACTACTTTCTAAATGTAAGCTAGAATTCAAAAGGTAGCAAAACCTTGTGTAACAGTAACAAAATGTTGCAGTGACATCGAATCTATTGTGAATGACAACGTTTTCCAAAGCTGAAAATTCCCTTTGAATAACGTTGCTGTTTCAAGTTTAATGGGAACAGTGTTATTAAATATACTACAGAAAATTCCAATGTAGTGACAATCCTAGACTAGAGTGTTGGGTTTTTTTTAATGCAGTTTGACCATTCTAAGTATTGGTTACCAAATTATTTTTAACTGATTTTAAAAATTCATATTTTAATTCACGTACTCTGCAGTTTGGCCTTCAAAAGCTTTTTCTTGACAATAACTAGCCAGCTCCCTCAGATGTCCAGTTTTTTTCTTACTGACATATAGACAATCAAAAATTTGTGTTCGGTACTTGAATTTTGCAGGGTTTTTTTGAAAATTAGAAGAAATAACTGAGCATTGTATAACAGTGTTATGAGAAATTTGTGGAGCGTTAATACTTTTATTGTGTTGAGAAGCCAGCTGAATGCACTATGGCTCTTTGAATGCAAAGTAGGAAAGTGCAGCTTTAATAATCTTCTAAGCTGACTGCAGCATAGATTGTTTTCTAAATAATGATTTATTGCTAGAGCTGAAGTTCTCTGCAGTCTTTATATGGCTTTGTTTCACCACCCCTCTCATTCTTCCCTCTCCCCAATTTTTCTTTTTTAACCAGGCCTTGGATTTCAGTGATGATGAAAAAGAAAGAGAGGCAAAGCAGAAGAAGAAGCAGCCTCAAAGTCAAGGAAGGAAGAAACTCAAATCGGAAACAAATACATCAAGTGAGTGAACGCTATGGGAGAATTTTTATCTGTTAAACTGAGTTTGAAATACAGTGATACTTATCTTAGTGATTGAGGTTTCATACAGTTGGTCAGTATTTCTGTGTTTTTCAGAGCTATATTCATGAATTTGTGACTATATTCCTTTTTATGTTAAAGGAAAATGTTTCGGTTTGGTTTTGGTGTGCATATATATATATTTTTTTTTCTATTTATTTTTTTAATTAAACTGTGGAAGGGAAGTAGTATAGGAGCAGGACACTTGTCAGAGGAGGTTCAGAGCCTCTTACAGCAGTATCAGCTGACACAGTGAGGAGAACAGATGCCGTATTTTGGAATTTAGAGCTTGCTTATTGCAGGGGTTGTTAGGGCCCAAGTTCAGATTAATCCTTTGAGTGCAATGGAGATGACAGAGGAAGATGATAGGGGAAGACCATGTGCAATATTTGGAAACCTTTTTTTTTTTTCAGTCAGGAAGAAGACACAAGACACAAGTCTTATTTCTCTGAAAATGAAGCTCTTCCTTGCCCATGGCATAGAAATACTTCTTTAAAATAACTGTTACTTGTGTAGCCTACTGAAAACCTCTGTTTACCTAACACAATCATTAGATAAACAAGCCTACAGTAGTTTATTAAACTATGTATAGTTTTTCGTAATATATATAGTGGTCTTCACCTTCCTTTCTCCTGCTAGTGACAGATCTGCTCCAGGTGTATGCTTGCAGCTGTTTTGTTTGCAATAACCAGTTTTCCTATCTGTCTTCTCTTATATCTCTCTACTGACAAGATGTTTTCTGCTTTTTGGTTGCTGTTTTGGTTGAATAATTTAAATCCTATCCCTCTTTCTCTGTTCTCACTGGTCTGCTTCTGTTGCATGCTTTTCCTACCACACCCTTTAAATACTACCGACTCTCATACCCTCTTCCTCTTCTTCTAATGGTCGCATACCAGGTTGCTTCAACTGTCTGCAGCACAGTGCTTCCCCCCATTGAATTTCTTGGACTGGCTCCCGTGAGTTTCCTGCTCTTCCTTTGTAAAGCTGCTAGACATTATGCCCTGCTGAACCCCTTTTCTCATCATCTCTGAAGTCAGTTAACCCTTTTACTCTGTGTACTGTACATTCCTCCCTTGTGCCCTTTAAAGAAAGCTGCGATCTTTCTTGGGCTGGCTTTTGTGCTATGGTTTTGACTGTTTTCCTTTAAGGGAAAGATCTGAGTTGTGCCATACTTTTTCTGCATTGCTGATGGTTATTTTCTCTCCTGGTTTCTGCTTACCTAGCATATGGCATGTTTTCCACCGTATCCTCATTCTGCCAGCTTATTGTAGACCTGCCTTTGCCTAGGGCTTGCTGAGGCTGTTGCTGAGCTATGTTTCGTAACAGAACACAGAACTTTCTCAGTCTGTCAGAGGAGTATGGATTATGATTTGCTGTATTTTTCTGAAATAACGAGGTATAAATTGACATTGTATTCAATTTAGTTTGGCTGTGGAATTCAACAACAAGGATGTCTGGCAAATTGAGGCACAAACAGTCACAGCTGGAGTTTTGCTTGGTTGCATCTTCATAAAACTCTTGAGTATATTAAAATTGACTCATTGTTAGTCTTTCTGATAGAAGAAGAAAGGACAAAAATATTCACTCAAAGGACCCTTAAGTCCTAATCCACCATAAAAATGAGTAGAAATTCCAGTATCCAGCTAACTTTCCAGACTTAGCTTTTAAAGGTGCAGATATTTCTATGTAGTATAGTGCCAAGGTTTAGGTCCACACAGATTCTGAAAATTCATTGATTTTAAATGGTGTTATGTTCCTAAATATCTTTTTACTTCTAGCCCTAAAATCCTTTAGAGAACCTAGAATCATAGAACAGTTAGGGTTGGAAAGGACCTTAAGATCATCTAGTTCCAACCCCCCTGCCCTGGGCAGGGGTGCTTCACACTAGAGCATGTTGACCAAGGAACTGTCCAGCCTGGCCTTGAACACTGCCAGGGATGGAGCATTTTCCGCTTCTCTGGGTAATGTGTTCCAGTGCCTCACCACCCTCACAGTAAAGAGCTTCTTCCTTACATCTAACCTGAACTGCCCCTGTTTAAGTTTAAACCCATTAACCCTTGTCCTATTGCTACAGTCCCCGTTTTCAGTTTAAACTCTACAGCATTTTGAATATCTTAGCAGCTTTTTGAAATATTTTTAATACTTTGGTGCACTTAATTTTATAGCACTTATCCAACATTAGTACTCTTACAGTATTTATATAAAGTGGCAGTACATCTGTTATGAACCTTAAAATATATGCTTATAGTGACCTGTACAGGGAAAAATTCATGTTAGAAAGATGAATGCTGAAAGCTAATTGGCTAAAAGTACAGGCTACCTTTTTGTTGGTAGAGTAAGTTAATTTTATTAATTTTAGTTTGAATAATTTCTTGTGTCCTGTGTCTGTGCTGTAATACGAACTCAGGTTTGAAAGCTGTATACCACTTTAGTGCAGTGCAGTGTTGATTTATCTTCAGTTTTAAAATGTCTTGCTTTTAAACCAAAGCTTCCAAAATACTCAACAGTTTGCCTTCCAAAATACTCACAATTTGAGAGTTCCTGTGATTCATTAGCACAAATGAAAATGCCTGGAGGGGAAGAAAGTGAAATTTCTTTTTTAATGACTGAATTTGCAACCCTCAGGATCATCCTTTCTATAACACTAATAAATCAAGATGAGTTCCTAAACAATAGAGTTGCCATTATTATTTTGTTGTTTACGTATTATTTGCCAGTATTATTTAAGGTTACTATGCAAATTTCCTTGACTTTAACTTTAAAGATTTGTAAGGACTAAACTTAACCTTTACAAGGTAATATTAAAAATGTGTGTGTGTGGTTTTTTTGTTTTGTTTTTAAGGTGAGAATAAAGGACTTCATCAGCCAATGCAACAGCCTGCTTCAGGTTATTCAAGGGGGTATCGTGGCAGAGGATTCTCCAGGGATCCATTTCCTCCTCCATCAGACCATCCAGGATTTTTGAGACCACAAGTAAGACTGCCACAGTTTTACTCTTCAGACAACAGAGTACATCAGGAATCTCCAGTGTTTCCTCATAGAAAAGAAAATCCAATGATGCAACAGTATCCCTTTCCTCCTCCAGTTTTTGGTTCTGTTAACGATATGCATCAATTCCACCTTCCACCTTCAAATCTGAATATGATTTGGACAGGCCCGAATATGTACAACTCATCATACCCATTCTTACCGCCTCCACCGCCGCCACCTCCGCCTCCCTCTGATAGCCATCCTTCTCAGTTCAGGCCTTACTAAGTTTCCGTAAATGTGCATATGGAGCGTTGCAGTTTAAAGGGAGGAAGAACAGTCTGTGAAAACTATATTCCCTTATTTTGGAGATGCTTCGTTTTCCTGCAACAGTAGGACAAATACAAAGTTTGATGCTTTGTGAGACATCAATAGAAACCTTTTTTTTTTTTGTTTTTTATATATGTTTTCTGTTTCAAAAAAGAAAACTGTGATGAAAATTACTGAATATTAAATAATAGTTTATTTTTCTAAGATCTACTAGTTTGAGATGATAAATAAAAATTTTTGGAGACTGGTATGTAGTGGTGGAAATCTTATTTTGTAAAAAAATTAGGAGTTTATGTAGGTGAGGATATGTCACATAAATGGTACCATTTTAGAGTGGTTGTATGTTGTTATGCTGAACTATTTTTCTCAGTTTTTGCAAATTTTGAAATCTCCTTGCATGGAAACTGAAATCCTGATACCTAAATTTTAAGCTAGGTGTGCCACTATTTATATAAGGTATAAATTCCTATTATCCAACTTCTAATTTTTCATTAATTTTATATTAGCTAAAAGACTGAGGCTGGATAGTTTTGGTTTGTTTGGGGTTTTTTTTTTTTGTTGTTGTTTGTGGTTTTTCTTTTTTTTTATTTTTTGGGTTTTTTTTTTGTTTTGGTTTTTTTTTGTAGATAGATGGGGTAGCTATTCAGAATGTGGTCCAGCAGCTGAGTTCCTCTGTCAGATTTAGTGTCCTATAGTAGCTATAGAAGTTCAACTTATTGATTAGATGTTTTGCAATTAATTCAGCATGTAAAACTGGGCGGTATCGGGAAATTGAAACCATCATAACTTCTCTAGCTTCTTGTTCCTCCTAGTGCAAAAATGCCCATAGATACATAGAGTAAGTAGTCAGCCTTTCTAGAAAGAAGTTATCAGACCTGTTGGGGGAGAAGATCTGCCATATCAGAACTCCCTTGATTAAATTTTTATCCTGAATGCAGATAGTACTAGATTGCTATTTGATTGTCTTTGCAGTCAAAACTGTCTCTTGTGAAATTAGGAGGTTGTCAACCAAAGACAGCCTGCTACAACCTCCACCTGTCCAAAGGGTCAGACCTCCAACTGCATTTCTCTAGGATTTGTGGAAGTGGCTCTGATTAACTACAAGGGAAACCCTTACACTGCATGAAGATTTTTAAAAGGTGTGCAAGTGAGAAGGTTGTATAGAGCTCAGATTTTATGGCAAACAGGTGTTGTACACAAGAAGTTTCAGATTGCTACTGTTCAGTGGTTCGAGATGACTGGAGTAAAAATGGCGTGTCTTATCTTCCCTGTGGAGTAACTTCACCTGTGAATTCATTTATGTTCCTTCAGTTAACCCACTTAATTCACTACTTATGTCTGAATACTGACTGTTTTTAATAAAAAAGTGTGTTTGCTGTAGGAATACTATGTTAGAATGTTTATTAATTTTCTCTCCCTTTTTTTACTGAATTGTTAGGATTCAGGATTTACAAAATTACGGGAGGTTAGAACTTTACAATAGTTTGCTTTCAGTCAGTGAGAGATGCATACAGTTGAGAAGCCTGTAAACAGCCTCAAGAGTGTTTCTTATTTTATTATTCTTTCCTCTCAAAGGTGAGTAAAGTAACATCAACATCGGAAAAACTTTGAATCCAGGACAGAATCTTCAGACGTGACTCCTACCAGCCTGCTGTGCCAAAAGTAGCAGGGATTGCTAGGCTCTGGACTGTGATGGGTCAGATGCGAGTCTTCAATAAAGTAGTATTTTCTTGTAGGCCAGTATTTCTCTGTGACTCATATGATGTCTATTTTCAGATTCAGCCTGGAGAGCTGTAATATAAAGTCCTGTCAATTCTGTAACATTTTTAGTTATTCCCCCATGGAATTTAATGTTTCTTCATGGGCTGCTTTCCAGAGAAAGCTTAAGGCATGGAATGAGTGGAGAGAGAGAGAGTAGAGACTCCAGGAAAAGCAGAGGCTTAGGGAAGAGGTTGGCTAGAATTTCTCAAAAGGCTGAGGTTTATAAATAGAAGTAGGGATGCAGTAAACTATTGGACTGTATAAATGACTGTAACTATGGTAACATGGGAAAATGAAAATTGTAATCACATACTTGGTAACATTCCTCTTAAGTTTGTAAACAAATTGAAGTACCAGCATTGGTACTTTTGCTGGCTTTAAGCTCCAGTTTGGGTAAGAGTCAGCAGTGAGAAGGGGCTGAAGTTTTCCTGGAGGCAACAGCAAAAGTGCTAACAAGTTTCTTAAAGGAAAATTCTGACAAATGCTGTGGAGAGAAGGGGGGATCTCACACTGACACAAGTTGCTCAGAGGAATGGTAGAATCCACACTCTCAGAGGGATTCAGAAGCTGGCTTTGGACAAGGGCCTGTGTGGTGTAATATCCAATTTAGTCTTGCTTTGAATAGAGAGGTGGACCAGGCAGTCTGAAAGCCATTGCAACCTTAACTATTCTTGTCATTGCTGTCATTCTGCTGGAGTTCTGTCTTCCCACCAGAGATGTTTTGTCTCTAGATGCTAATAGGTATGAATATCCTAGCCTGAACTACTGGTGTTCAGGAAGCCTAGCTTTTCATTCATGCTATTGTGCTTTTTCATTATCCTACAGATTTTTATATATAAGATATCCATGCTGTGCTAAAAGTTGGGCTTGCTGTGGAGGATAATGACTGCTTCCATTTCACTGGATGAAAGAAGATTTAAGAATTGTTCCTTTATTAGTGGTTTGGGGACTAATGCTAATGAAATTCTCAGTTGCTGTCGTTTTCCTTTGGGCAGCAAAACATTTTGTATTGTAAAATTTATTTTGAGAATAATGTAAAAGTTTTTTTAAAACCCAACAAAACACAAACCGAAGAAAGCCCTGAGAATTATTTTTAACAAATGTTCTTTAAAGAAGGGATTTTTGGCTTTGTGGAGACCTTTTGAATCACTTTGGGCACTCATGCCAGGATGTATATTGGTGCTACGCAGAGGAGAACTAGAAATAAGCAGGGGGTTTGTAGGTTATATTTAGCTATTTCAGGTTCTGTTTTCTATTTCTTTGAAAGTTAAAGCTGCAGTCAGTTATTCTTGTATAGTGAACTTAGTGATGCGCATAGTCTGACTTAAAGGATTGCTGAATCTGCACAGAACAGTTAGTAATAGAATTTGCTATGGTGACGAGTGAAAATATGGAAAACATTGTCAGGAATGACAAGGGAATAAAATGTATTACGGTAGGCATAGCACCAGGCTTTTACAGACCAGCTTACCTTTCAGGGCAAATACATAATTTTGGAAGGCATGAGTAATGTTCTTTCTTTCTCAATCACTTGAAAATTTATTCAGCGTTATTGAATGTGGGATAGCCGTCGATTGCTGTAGATGAAATCTGTGGTAGCTATGGAAGAATATTGTTGTTGGTTTTCCTGTGAATCTGGTGCTCTTAGGTTTTTTAGGTAATGATTTGCAAAAACACTTTATTAGAATTTTCTGTATGACTTCTGAGGTCTAAAATAGATGGAAATTATACATAATGCCTGCCATTTATTAGCATGAAGCCAGTCACCTATAGACAAGAGGTGAGCAACTGTTACATGCTCTACCTTTGAACTTGGAAAACAAGATTTTCTCTCTGACACCTGAGTAGTGTGTGTACACATGTATAAAATAACTTGCTTCACCAAGTGCTGAAACTAATAGGGGAGTGATGATAGTTGTGAAGCATCTAAATTTGTTCATACTGAGTCTCAAAGGCTATTATTTGCATTATGTTCTAAACAGGAAAATTTCACTCTGCAGGTTTCCTACTGTGGAAAGTAGGAAACAGACTTAGTCATCAAGAATGAATCTCAGTCTAAGTTGTCATGGAGGTCTGGCTTGTGGAAGAAGTGATACAGGTAAGATTTTCTTTAAAGAGAATAAAAATGTCATTACTTATATTCATTTAATAACCTTTATTCAATTTTTAATATTAGGTGATCTTAAACCTGCTTTGTGAGGTTTGCATGCACGTGAGGTCTGAAAAAAGTATTTTCTTCAAGAAAGGACAAAGGCAAAGAGTACATTTTGTGAGTTTTCAGTTGAATCCTTTAGTTGAATGTTTGATCAAAAGCAGACTTTTCTACAGTATTCAGTTTACGAGTGAAAAGTATACCTAGACTGTGAAGACCTCTTTATACTGGATTTTCACACCCTTAATTCCACAATTCCTAGGTTGTCCTGTGTAACAGTATGCCCACTTATATCCAAACAGATTTTATTAAAGGTTCAAATAAGAGGCATTTTTGTGAGCATTTTTCTCAGAAATTCTGGTCAGCATGTAGATTCTTGGTTGCACTCTTCATCATGATGCATTTATTTCACAGATAGTTGTACATCTATTTATTGTACCTTGCAGTCCTCAGTCTCCACAGTTTTAATTTGCAACATAGTGATGTACTTGATCTTTAGTCTTGGTCAACACATACTTCGAGTTAGAGAGCATATGGATATGTTGCATTTTTCTCCTATGTGGTGGCACTCCACAGTGCTCGTCTCTTCCTCTGTTATATTAAAAAGTGGTGCAGTACCACTTGCATTGATATTCTGCATTTGGTGGCTGACTGTGTTTTCCCTTGCAGTGTATTCGTTCTATACCCATTGTGTTCTCTTCCTATAGACAGTATATATTTTTGCCCTCACTAAAGTTCTGACCCTGAAATTGCTAAGGCATTAAAGATTTCCATCCCTCCACCATCAGGTGAGGAAGCGGTGATACTGGATTTAGAGATTGAAACAATTACTGTACTGTAGAGGAAAATACAGCCTTGGGTAAGTTACATGAGTGTTGATGCTCTTTCGTCTGTGAGTAGAGAATCCTATTTGCTATTTGTTTTACTATTCCAATATAGTGAAAAAAGAAAGACTTAGTGACCTTAGCAGGAAAGGGATTGTCATCCCTCAAAATTGAGGTGTCTGTGTGTGACAGCACAGGACATTCAGGTCATTATATTGTCACCCTCAATCACTTAAGCAAATCAACTATTTCTTCAACTGGAGAAGCAGGGCCGGGGGGGCGAGGGAGGGGGATGAATAGCAGAAAGCTATGGCATTTATCAGGGTCTGGATTCCAAGGCAAAATATTTCCTATTCAGTTCAAACTCATTTTGGTGGCATATAATAACACATTGGAAGATGACTTTGTTATAACCAAGGATAGAGAAAGTGTCTTTTTAGAGAAGAGATGATTCTAGTTTGTCACAAGTTAGGTCAGTGTCTCTGGTGCCCTGTAACCAGTTCAGAGATTCCGTTTAAAAGGCAATTTCTGGCAGAATCAGTCTTGCTAGTACGGACAACTGGAAAACATTAAACATTGGATCCTGAGGGGAATTCAGTTTGTATTTGAGAGACAACTTGGGGTCAAATACTAGATTTCTCTTGTCCTAAATGAGTTAGAAACTTTTAAAGATCAATCTTTACACGGTTGTGTGGTGTAAGGGTAGCGTAGAAACAAGTGTAAAATGCTCTTACTTAGCCTTTTTCATTGTTATTTCCGCACATCATTTGGATAGTAAAGTGCAATTTTGAAAAATACTTTTGATTTGTTACGGAATACATATAATGAGAACTGTAGAGTGTCAATAAGAAAATATATTTTGTGTCACTTAGAGTAACTACAGACAAATAGGAAGACAAAGACCTTTTGCAGCAGTTTAATGTTATGTGATTGGGACACTGAAAATTACAATATTCTCATGGATTCTATGAATAAACAGAACAAAACCCAAACAATCTTTCTTCCAAGTTTTACGTTTAACTGTCTTTACAATTAAGTCTTTTAGACTCTGCTTTAGTTTGACTAGGCTAATTCATATTTCTGATTTTGGCATTCTTTGTCATTTACTTGTCATTTATTCTGTGGTGTTAAGAATCACAGAATCATAGAATGGTTAGGGCTGGAAAGGACTGTAAGATCATCTAGTTCCAACCCCCCTGCCCTGGGCAGGGACGCCTCACACTAGAGCATGTTGACCAAGGCTCTGTCCAACCTGGCCTTGAACACTGCCAGGGATGGAGCATTTACCACTTCTCTGGGCAACGTGTTCCAGTGCCTCACCACCCTCACAGTAAAGAACGTCTTCCTTACATCTAACCTGAACTGCCCCTGTTTAAGTTTAAACCCATTAACCCTTGTCCTATTGCTACAGTCCCTGATGAACTCTCTCCCGCATCCCTGTAGATCCCCTTCAGATACTGGAAGGTTGCTATGAGGTCTCCACACAGCCTTCTCTTCTACAGACTGAACAGCCCCAGTTTTCTTACCCTGTCTTCATACGGGTGAGGCAGAGGACTAGAAGGTAGAAATTGAAATACTGCTGATACCTTCTTGACACCTGCTATATCTCAGGCCTGAGAAAAGCAAATTAGCTCAGCATTTTTAAAGTATAAATGATTTAGATTTTTATCTTCTTGAAAGGTTAATGGGAAATGTGTCCAAATCCCATGACTCTTTTTTTCCCTGTCATCCTCTATAGAAATGTTAATCTAAAACTGCTTTGAGAAAGAAGATTGACCTAAAAATAATTTAAAATGCTAGACAATTCAATGTTTTCCTACTTATTTTTAGGGGTAAAATAATTTTATTTGCATTGCATACTGTGGCAAATGAGACTTCAACATATAGGATTTGTTGACATACAGAATATTGATTTGACTTTTCAGGGAATTAATTCCTTTCTGAAATTTACAGACTAAACTGATTTGCCTTTTTATCAAGATTCAGATATTGGATGTTTTGTTGATAACTCAATCTTTGCATAGATCCTGTATTGCCGCTGAATAGTACTGCTTTTAAAGATCTTACGAGGAGGACTCTGAGTCTTTAATCCAAAAGCTGTTTGAAGCCCAGCTTATTTCTTTATCTGTGGATGTGAAAGTGTATATCTGTAAAAATATTTTTAATCTTGACATTCCTGAATTTTGAATGTTTCACTGTCCAGTGATGATGATATTCTTTAAAGGTGATTTTTTTTAATCATTTGTGATTAAAACCAAGTAAATCTAAAGGTAAAAATATTGCAAATGCATTTAATAAGGCACAGAGGGATTTGAAAACAACTCTAGCCTGTTTTTGGAGGGAAAAGCCTAAACAAACTCTTTCAACAGGCATCTAAGGATTTTTGGGTGGAATATTTGGAGTTTTAAACTTTGGGAAAAGGCGATTTTGGAAACATCAGCATTGGATGTTTACTTGTAGAGATGCAGATGTCTCACTTTCAAACTGTTACCCAACTTTGCAGCCATACCAGAAAGAATTATTTATTTCTCTGTCAAATTTCTGGCCTATCCACACTTTTTTTTAATCTTGAACCTTTTTTTTCTTTAGAGCCCAAAACCTGCAAAAGTGACTGAGTTCCTACAAGCGGTCAATCACTAATCCAGTTAAATTGTGATGTTCCGCTGTGGCAGTCTCAGAATAGAGAACATAAGTGAGTAAACAAAGAAAAATCATGACTGACTCTGCACTAGCTTATAATGTAATAAAAGAGGAGACATAGAAAATCTTTGAAGCTATGTTTTATGTCTTGTTTAGACTAATTTTCAGAAGTAATCTTGGGAAACGAATCTTTTTTTCAAGGAAGTTTGTTTTTGTTTTTTGTTGTTTCATTTTTGGTTTTTTTTCTTTTTATAGGCTTGGTCTTAAGTATCATCTAATGTTTTATTTCCAGTAAATAGTTTTTGTATCAATATAAAGAAATATGAGCATGTATATATAACAAAATAATCTGTAATTAAATTATCATTAGTAATTATGTGAGTATATGTGTATAAGTGTTTTTTTAGGTATTCTGAACTAAATATAATTTAGCCTGCCACATGCTAAGCTTCAGCAGCAGACAGAAATTGCAAATTGATGAGTTAAAGCTACTTAACCAGTTGCTGCAAGGCTCCTTATTCAAAGCGACTGAGCATGTTAATACTCTTATTCCATTTCATTGTATCATGTAAAATGTAAATTTAAGTTATCCTTGAGACAAAGAAAGCACTTATTTTGGGGGAGAATCTGTTGGCATTTTCATCATTTTACCTATGGTTGCCGGGATGGCTGTGCCCTGTTTTCACTGTGCAAATGGCTGAATGGAGGGATCCACACTCCTCTCAAGTCACAGTCTGTGGTGGTTCACCGTTCCATTCCATGTGGTAAGTTAGCTGATCAGGGCTTTGCTGTCATGTAGCAGCTGTACCTGGCTGCCTTTAAATTATTTTTTAGTTTTGAGAATGTGGTTTCATGAGCAGTTCAGTGGATGTAAAAATGCACTGAAAAGGTGGCCATGTTCCCTCTGCTATGTTTCTTGTCTGTTTTTTCAGCGGGATTAGTTTTCTGACTCAGTTGAAGAGCAAACCTAATAGTAAGACAAAAGATCTTGAAGAGATCTGAATGATAATGTAGATTAACATGCTATCTTGAAAGACATGGACCTGTTGGAGCGGGTCCAGAGGAGCGCCATGAAGATGACCCAAGGGCTGGAGCACCATTCTCATGAAGACAGGCTGAGACAGTTGGGGTTATTCAGCCTTCCAGTACCTAAAAGAAGCTTGTAAGAGAGGTGGGGAGAGACTTTTTGGTAGGGCCTGTAGCAATAGGACAAGGGTCAATGGTTTTAAACTAAAAGGAGGTAGATTCAGGCTAAATACAAGACAGAAATTTTTTTACAATGAGTATGGTGAAATACTTGGAACAGTGTTGCCCAGAGAAGTTGCGGATGCCTCATTCCTGGAAACATTCAAGGTCATGTTGGATGGGGCTTTGAGCAACCCGGGCTAGTGGAAGGTGTCCCTGCACATGACAGGGGGGTTGGTCATAGATGATCTTAAAGGTCCCTTCCAACCCAAACCATTCTGTGTTTCTATGAAAGAGGATGATCTTCTATATGGTTTCAGAAGTTTTCAACATCCATTTGTCTTTATGATGAAACTACAATTTCATTGTAGTAATGTATTTTTTCAGATTATTAGCACTGTCAAACAGTCAGTGATTAAAATAATCTGGAGTTTTAACTTTACTACTCTGCTTTTAAAGTGATTAATTTAATTTCTCTATCATAACTTGTTTCCTATATTTAATTCTGTTGGCATGTATTATTACATTTCAAATTCCATTAAAGTTGTGATTATAAAAGAGGGTAGGGTTTTTATACTCAAGAGGCAATTTAATAACTTCCAGATGTAATTACAGTACCTCTTGATGATCAAGTAATTCTGATGATTAAAACCACCACTTGACAAGTATTTTCTTATTCTCACAACATCAGGCATAAGCAAAAGACAGCAAGTAGAACATTGCAAGTAGAAGAAATTTTATAAAATGTGAGTAGATACACGTAAAAATTTCAGCATGGAAAGAGAGCTATTTTTATTCGCAAACAAAGAAACATTTTTCTTGATGTTGTTCATTACTTAGGATGAAAATTTGCATCCCTTAATATTTAATAGAATTTTCTTTGGATGCAGCAGAAACAGGATCAAACTTGATTATTTTTTTCTTTAAAAAAGTCCTTCTTCCTTCACTCCTCTGGCGTGGAAATGATTTTCTAAAGCAATAGTATACGAGGTACAAACACAAAAGAGAGGTCTCTATTTGCATCCTATCAGAAGACCTAACAGAATTTGTATACAGGTTTTTTGAACAAGGCTTAAGGAAGCTGAGTATCTCAGAGATATCAGACACTCATACTGTTTTGAATATAATAAAGAAAAACAACCAACAAAACTTACCTGTGAGTAATCTTTATTTGGTAGTACCTCCTGAATTCTTATTTGTATGGGCTAATAAATAGTGCTACACTACAAATGTTTTGTGTGCAAATGTTTGATGTTGTGTACAGAAGCCAAGAAAATGGAAATGGGCTTTGAACAGAGCACGTAAGAGAGCTAGTTGGTCATGTTAGTCATCCGTAAGCACAGTAACCATCAGTCAACACTGAGGTTTTAAAGTTTGTGTTTATACTCACAAATTGTCCAGGTATATAATGGGATCTAGCTTTGAAGACTTACTCCTGAGCAATTTTAGTATGTCTCTAAACAGAAAGCACTGTGGTATGTTAGAGCATAATGACAGACAAATATCATTTATAGCCTTTAAGTATAGTGGCTACAGATCAATTCATCTCTCATGAGTGAAACTTGGAAGCATCATCATGTGATCATTATGAATAAATGCTTCAGAATACACTTGAGCTGAAAAATGGTGCATAGAAAATCAGTCACACGGTTTATTTTAAAAAAGATGCCCTTCCATTTTTTGAATATTACAAGGCCACAAGGCCTGTGTTGCTAGAAAACCATCTCATTTATGTTTGCCTCATCTCCTCCATTTGCTTTTAAGTAGCAGAATAATTAGGATGACATGCCTTTCAGTTCACAGGTAGAAGGAATAACCCATTGGAAAGGGAAAAACCTGCATAGTCCCACCAGACTAATGCAATGTGCTGAACAAAATACTTGTAACTGCAGTCCAGTTTAAAAATTGTAGCAACTCAGTGTGGACCACTGTTATCCCATAATGAAAATACTATCCAGTTGAGATAATATCTAAGCTGGGTTTTTGGTAGCTAGACAGGTCTTCGTACTAGGCAGGTATTTGCTTTTAGATTGGTAAGCTCAGTAGTCAATTTTATTACTTCGTACTTGTGTGGATAAACGAAAAGGTCAAGAGCACAGACCAGGACCATAGGGATGCGCAAGATCAGCTCTTGATGGCAAAATGTCTTAAGCTCCCTACGAGATCTCACCGTTGTTCTTATTTAGCAATATTGATGTCAATGCGGATTCCCTGGATAAAGAGTTGGACATGTAGTGTTAGAAAAACTTGTATCCTTAATTGTCTGTCAGAAGTCCAAATAAATTTGCCAATCTCCTTTCATTCCTGCCCTTCCTATATACTATTTTCTGCCTTCAAATTAGAGCATACCGCCAGTACTGGTATAATACTAGTACTGTCTGAGATAGGTAATTTAAAGTGCCAGGATTTAAGTATGTTGTGCTCATTTTGGAGTATGAACAAGGTGAAACAGGATGTTTTTAATGGGTCTTCTCAGTTAGTTGAATCATGGGTAGTTGTTAAAGTATGTTGAAGCTCTGGTGGTAGTTTTAAAGAGGGCAGGAGACTCCTTGCTGTCCCTCTCCGCCTTTTGCCAAATTTGTTCCTTCATTTTCCTGCTCTCACACTCTAGGTTATTGATTACTCGTAACAACCACAGGTATGTAGGAACAAATACATAAACAGAAACTGCTGAAAAATTGCAGTACTTTGCCAGTTTGGGAATATCAGAATACCATGCCAGTAAGTACTCGTGTGGTAGATCCAGCTGTTTTCAACACTGTACTTTGAAATAGCAGAGTGAAATTACTCTTTACAGACTATAATGAAGGAGCCCAGTTTTTCCAGTGCAGTGAGTCATCAGTAGAGATTTAGCCTTTAGTGCACATCCTCAGAAACTTATGCACAGGTGTAAGTCTGTAATCACGTGAGAATTTGAAAACATTCTTTAATATTTGCATAAATATATCTCCTCAGAAAAAGAAGTGGTTTAGTGGGAGAGAAAAGATCATGGAAGGAAATGGGGTGCTTATGCATGGCTCCTGAGATCAGACAAGATTGTACAAGGATGCGATTTGTGGCTTCAGAGGAGGGATATAAAGTCCCTAGTGTATGCAGTAGCCTTGGCCAGCAGAATTCAGTGTGTGCAGTCTTGCAGCTTCAAATGATTTATTCCTGGTAGCATTTCACCATTCATCTCTCATATATTTGAGATGTACTTTGCCTTTATATTTGAAAACGATGGCCTAGTTGTCACCCAAGAATGTTTAAAGGCCTGACTTCTGACTAGGAGATTTATGTTAGGTAGTACTTAGTCATGTTCACATGCGTATGTGTACACGCACACAACAAGGTGTGCAATAAGATTTGCAAGGATGCCAGAGTAAGGATTTAGATATCTGTTGATTTTATTTAGATTTTTTTTTTTTTTTTTAAGGTATAAAACCTTAAAGTGGAAATTAAAGCTGGAGATTACTGTTGTGCATCTGAAAATATCAGTCTGTCAAAATGGAAACATCCCTTGAACAAATATCAGTGGCAAAATTCCTGAGACAGTATTCTGAAAGGGAGCTTGAAAGCTTTGGAAACAATATTTGCTGCTCTGAATCCATTGTGTGGCCAGAGATGGGACAGGAGGTGGCAGACCCTAAGGCATCCGTATGACAAAAGTGTGCGGCTTCGTTGGAGGTCCCCTGGAAGTTTATGCAAAGATTTTTAATATTGATTATTTGGAAAATTCTGGTTAAGGGAATTGTTGGAATTTTTCTGAAGTGTTCTGCCTATTAGTTTGATGTGCTTTATGTGTGCTGGATTTGTGCTAGGTTTCCCCTATGTGTGGCTGCTATCCTCTTTCTTGCCTGCACTGGCACTCAGTTACATGGAAAGAAGAGCTCTTCCACAGGCTGCAGCAGCACCATCACTGAGGCCAGACTAATTTGGAGGTGGTATGCACTGTCTGCTTGTGTTGAGATTAAATTAAATTGTATGCTGTCCTGGTTTTGGCTGGGATAGAGTTAATTTTCTTCCCAGTAGCTGGTGCAGTGCTGTGTTTTGGCTTTAGTTTGAGAACAATGCTGGTAAGAAACCCAATGTTTTAGTTGTTGCTCAGTAGCACTTACCCTGATCAAGGACTTTTCAGTCTCTCATGCTCTGCCAGTGAGGAGAGGCACAAGAAGCTGAGAGGAAGCAGAGACAGGACACCTGACCCAAACTGGCCAAAGGGGTATTCCATACCATGGCATGTCATGTCCAGGGGGGAGTTACCCAGAAGGCCCAGATCACTGCTTGGTTTGGGCTGGGTATCGGTCAGCGGGTGGTGAGCGATTGTATTGTCCATCACTGGTGTTTATTGTTCTTTTTCCTTTCCTCTTTTAGTTTTATATTCCCGCCCCTTATTTCAACTATCGTTGGTGGTAGTAGTGGTAGTAGTAGTATCGTACTGTATGCCAGTTATTAAACTTCTTATCTCAACCTGCGGGTTTACATTCTTTTGATTTTCTTCCCTATCCTGCGTGGGGCAGGGAGGGAAAGAGGAGTGAGCCCGTGGCTGCGTTATGCTGAGTTACTGGCTGGGTTTAAGACCATTCTCAGGAGTGGATAATAGTTAACTTGGGTTAACTTTGTAACAAATGCCCATTTCTTCCTAGGTGGAAGATGTAGAATGTGTAAGTGTTAGATTACCTGAACAACAGATACCCAAACTCCTGGCTGGGGCTCCACCAGTTTGTGGTTGAAGGTCTCGTTTGGTGCTGCAGAGCAATGTGATGTTAGTTCTATTCTGAAAATTATTAACATATGAATTATTTTAATCCTGAAATAATTAAAGAGGAAGAACACTGATAAGAAAATGTATTAAACTGTAAGAGAAAAAGCAGATAATTACAAGTTGATGACTTAGTAAAGTTATCCCATTCTTGTCACTACACCTGGGCATGTCTTATGTGTATTCACAAGTAAATAATTGCTGTGTATTTCTGAACTTTGTATATCTTGCTTTGTGGAGTCTCTTGGCATTTGGTAGAAGTTGCTGAACAAGTGACCTAGAGAAGGAGAGTTACAATGCTAGCAGTTGAAGCAGGCTCTGTGAAAGTAGAGGTAATCTATGGGGAAAATGAGCAAAGACAAGATTTTGGACTGAATAGAATCAAGTTAAAAACTAGTTAAAAACAAACAGTGCCAAACAAAACCATACCAAAAAAACCCCAAACCAAAAAACAACCCCAAAAAACCCCAACAACTGCCAAACAAAATGCCCCAAAACCTAAGCAAAAAAAAAAAACAACCCACCTTGAGCAATCTTCTAGGATGAAATGGGGCCCATAGCTTCTTAAGTCTTCTTAAATACCAGTTTAAGCAGGCTAACTATTTTCTGCTGCTAGCTCTCTTATTCAGCTTCTGTAGTGCCTCAGTCTGAGTCATGCATAAGCGTATGAATGTTTGTGCTGGCGTAGCGTGAAGCGAGGAGTAAAGCAAGCAAGCATTAATGCATGTGGACTTAGAGCTGGAGAAGCCACAAAGAACCATGAGAGTCAGGTGTAGAGGTAAGAAGTAGTGAAAACAGACCAGATTTTTTTGTTTTGACATATGGCTCGCTGGAATGACAGCTTTGGGGATTTTGAAACACAGAAACTACATGTGGTTGTAGATACGACCTTCTGGGAAATAAGATTTCATGCATTGTTATTATTCCTCAGTGTGGAAGAAATATTATGTTGTTATTTTTATTATTATCTTGTTTAGAAATAAGATTATATAAGTAATATGCCTTACTCAATATGTAATTTTGCTTTCTACTGCAAAGGAGCTGGGTTTGCATAGTAGCTCTCTGCTTGAACTACAGGGAGTAATATAGAAGATGTACTAGGTGTACTGCAGAAAGTGTTTACTGCTGTGTATGGAAAAGAATGGGAACTATAACTTCAGATGATAGGAAAAAGAGACAAACTGGATTAAAGAAAAATACATTTTTCAAAATAGGTATTAATATGTAATGCTCCTATTGTATTCAGCAATTAAATACAAAAGCAAGTAGCTTTGAGGGAGAACCTAACCATCAGACTGAGAGGTGGATATTGATGTCTGGTAGAAAACAAAGAAAATAAACTACTTTTTCTAGCTATCTTAAATACATTTTGAGTTTTCATGCAATATTGAAGACTTAGACTTGTTATCTTCTTATCTTATGATAATGCTCAAAGAAGATGCAATATTTACTGTGTGTCAGCATCTGTTCCTAAAAAGCATTTCTGCTACTTCTTTATTTCTTACACTGTTACTTACTCTTTGGGAAGGCAAATGGTAAACCGTGCGTGCAGTCAACACTCCTCTGACATGACTACAAGACATACTGTTCTGGGTTCAGCAATGCAGTCATTTTTCTCCTTCTTAGTAGCTGGTGCAGTGCTGTGTTTTCGACTTTAGTCTGGGAACAGTGCTGATAACACACCGATGTTTTTAGTTGTTGCTAAGTAATGTTTTTTAAGTAATGTAAGCCAATCTGGGGTTTGTCAAGAATGGTCAGTACTCTGATAGTTTTGAAAAATATACTGTCTTTAGTCAAAGTTTATTTGAAAAAATGAGCGTATTTTAGATTTATTCACCTTTGTAAATGAAGTGAAAGTAAAGGAATAATATCTTGCTAAATCAGTTTGCAAATGGTATCATTTACAACAGTGAGACTCATAAATTGGTCTTTGTCAGGTGAAGCTAAACCAAAGTTGAGGAAAAACCCTCCACAATAAAACACTCCTGTCCACAGAATATATCTGTAGATGTAAAGCAAGCAAAAGATCGAAGCATAGCAGAATGAAAAGAAATAAAGGCCTAAAGTGAGAAGACTAGGGTATATCTGAAAAGCAGAGATTGTTGTAATGTGCTGTAGTTAACAAAAGAACAGTAAAAGGTAAGAAAAATGAATTTAGCACCTTGCGCAGGTGCAAAGAGATGCTAAAATAATTAAAAAAAAAAAAAAAAGAGAAGCTGGTGGACACTAAACAAGCCACTCCTGGCTAATAAGCAGAAGAGGAGCTGCACACCATGTAAGTATACGATGGAGCTGTACAGCTAGCAACTAAACATAATCCTGTGCATAATGATCTCAGCTACTTTCCAGAGATCAATGATGCCTTGAGAAGTTATTAGAGAAATAATTTTAAAGACTAACTGTAAATATTGTAGATTTTTATGGTTTAGGATACCTGTAAAATGGCTCTCATTGCAGTGATCAAGTCTTGGGACTTTGCCAGAGCAGGTGGATTTCTGATTAAATGGTTTAAAAAACAAACTTATGTTAATAAGAAGTTTAAACCATAAAGGGTTTGGAAAAAATATAGATATGCTTTTCCAAGAAAAGTTTTTAATCCTACTGAAGGAATTTCTCCCTTCCTCCCCTTAGCAGGCCCAATTCAATGATGTTAGCTTTTGTTCTCTCAGCTTCTTAATTCACGATTTCTGTGTCTTTTTTCTTTAATCTTGTTTGCCATGCTAATAACACCTTGCTATGCAAGCTCATCTATAAGTTTAACTGAATCTTTGTGCATATCATTTTTACTGTGCTACCTCCAATGGCCTAAATAGATGGTCATTGTGGTGTGTTTGGATGGGCTGTTGTAGAAAGATCAACAGATATTTGATGATGCTCTGTTGCTGGAAAAAATTTCTCTCTGTCTCTCCATCTATTCTGATGGATAATTTTAAGATATGAAGCCTTATTTCCTTGGTTTAGTGTTAGGTATTAGTGTAGAAGTCTGTAATACTATCACTAGGTACTAGCTTCACTTAAAAGTGAGTGAAATACTGCCTTTTTTACCCTGAAAACTATTTTATGCTGGCAAACTGGGTAACCGAATGCAATAACTCTTACTATCATGAATAAGAAATTGTAAGCATTGAGGTATGGGGAGGGCACGGGATGACTGCTTCACTGCTGTGAAAATGCAAGAGGGAGGAAATGAAATGAAGTACTTGTGAAGAGCTGGGTACAGACATCCATATACGTGAATTATTCCAGAACCTTATTCTCTATAGCCCAGGCCAAGAGAATCTCTAGTCATCTAATTTATGCCAGATATACAGCTGCTTTTCTGCTCCTTTGGACTGTAACTGCCTGGAAGCATGTTGTTCTTATTTTCCAAAATGAGTAGTTCAATTTTCCTTTCTCAGTGTCTTTACCATGTAGAAGACAAGATTTAGGCATGAGAAACAGTCCATAATGACTGCCATGTAGGCCATGAAGAAGATCTAGCAAAAGAGGGATCCACTACAAGATTAGTTTCTCATAGATGACTGAAGAAAATCTGTGGAATAATATTGTGTCTTTTTTCTTCAAGAGCTAATTGTGGCTTCACAAGGATGATAATGCAGGAATACAAGTCTGTCTAGTACCTGTTTGAGCTGAATTATACTGCAGCCTTGAATGGCCTCAAGATGTAGTTGTAGTGGCAGAGGGTCAATTAACTAAATGCTTTTTAAATATTTCTGCTCGCTTCTATGTGGTGCTATTGCCATGACTTTTATCGTGTTCCTGAAACTGCCTTCTTCCGTGCTTGGTCAGTAGCCTGTGTATTTGTTAAGATGCTATTGCTTGATTGCTTATATGAATTAACCTTGTTCTAAGAGTGCCTAGATTGTTTGTTCAGTGCTGGAAGCTGAAACTGTCAACTTTTGATGGCCTTTACCTGTTTTTATAGAGATCAGTTTATTATATGTTTGGAGATTGAGATGTTTCCAAATAGCTTTTATGGGCAAGCCTCAGTGTTTGGATTTGGTTGGTTGTGTTTGGGTTTTTTGGGGTTTTTTTGGGTTTTTTTTGGGGGGGTGGGTTTGTAAGGTTTTTGTTGTTGTTGGTTTTGGTTTTTTTAATTCTCTGCTTTTCTTTTGTAATTCAGAATGCATTACCTCATTTTGGAACATGCATTTTGGAATGTGCTGTCATCCTGTTTTACAGCAAAGAGGCTCATCTGTGGTGGTTAGATTTGTGAGTCTTTTCGTGGTTTCTATTTTATTAAGCAATTTCTCTTTTATATCACCCGGACTCCAAAATGGAAAGAAGATGGTGTTTATAACACTGCAAAAAAAACACAAAACCCCTCGTATTTTTCTAAAGATAGGAGAGAGACAGTACACTTGCCAGTTGTTGTTAAATGCAATGCAGTGGCAGCATTTGGGTACCTAGCAGCAGGTGACTTCCTGTGTGTTGCAAGCACAGCTTCAGTCTGAGGGAGAGGTTCACAGCCTAAAGGTGAGAAGTAAGTGGATTATTCAGGGTCACACAGCAGGTCAGAGGCAGAGCAAGAACCCAGGGCAAGGTGTGAGAAGCAGCCTGACACTTCTGGGAAGATACTGCTGAGCCTTTGAACAATTTATTTCCCTGGAGGCATGCTACTCTGTTCTTTGATTTTGAGTGAGCTTTCGCTTCAACAGGGCTTTAAGATTTAACCCATCGTATTTACAAAAGATGCTTTATGATGTAGTTCTGGAGTGCCTGTCACCGTGATATTTTGGTTCTCACGTAGTTGATTCACTGGGATTTGATCTTTGTTAGGAGTGGCAGCGACATTACTCATATTCTGCTCGTTCATAAGCTCTAAATTCACAAACGACACTTTCTTTAAGTGGTACCAGCAAGAGTTCCAGTTACCAACTTCCAAAGTATTTGTGAGTTTAATTATTCTGGCTGGTGCTGGTGGCTTTCTCACAATGACACCTGAGGCTTCAGCTCTGTTGGGAATCCCAGCACTTTCCAGGAAAGAGCTCTTCCTTCCATGATTTTTATCCTTGGGAGGGTAGCTGCAGAGAAAAAGCAGAGGTTTCTGCTCATGAACTGGAGAGGGTTTTGTGCAAGTTGGAGGAGGACAGTGCAAAACCAGATTGGTATGGTTCCTCTCTCTCCTCTGCCCCTCTAAGTTCAACTTTTGGTCTTCTTTTTTCCCCATTCTCTCTCAGGGAAACCAGGTCTAGAAAAGGGCAGGAAGGAGCTTTGTTTTAAACAGACAGATGAAGTTCCACCAGATGCCCTTCTCTCACTCTCAGCTCAGCAAAGGTATGCAAAATGGTGTTGCTGGGAATCTGTAGACTGAAAAAATATTGTTGTTAGAATAGGTGTAATGAAAGCAAGTGCAAGTGGTAGTCATAATGTTAAAGTTAAGGACTTCTGAACATAGCATCTCTGTGCATGTAACTGTATAATTGCATGTTGCAAGGTAGTATTAATGTCATTCAAAATTCAGCAATAAAATTCATTGTACAATGTTATTTTTAACGGGGTTTTTTTGGTAAGTATGGTCTCTAGACTCTTCATTTTCCTAACCACTTGGAAGAGCTTATAAATAAGACCAGACAAGAACTATTGCTGCAGTTCACTGTGTTTATAAATGGTGGTGTATTATAGCTAATTTGCTTTAAACCATCCTATTTGTAGATTGTATAAAATTTCTAAGTGTTATCAGTCAGCCTTCTGCTTTCTTTTAACTTTTGGGGGACAGTATAAGGAAATGGGCTTGGAAATTAACTTTAAAAATCAAGCTGTTTTCTCACAGGTTCTTTGAGTAAGACCTACTGTGCGATTTTTGTGTTTGTTTTTATTTTTGTCATTCTACTGAAATGCCAGTGTTTCAAGGAAATAATGAGTTGAAGCCTACCCTGAACTAAGACTATACTTCAGCAGTACAACACTGGAGAAATTAATCTCTCTTGGGGTCTTCTACGTAGCAGGTATTCAATGCTAACCTGCAAATCTAAGTAATCTTAAACAATCAATCAAAAAAAACTTTTTTAAGTTCTGTACTATTTTCAGTCATTCTGAATCTTTATTACATTTCTAAATTGATCAGTGACTGTAGGTGCTGTACTATCACTTTTAGCAGTAACATCAGCTTAGCAGGAGTACTCTCCCTGAAGAATTAAATGGATGGAATTTTAGAGATTACTTGTACCACTGTTCCCAAGCTACCTGACTTCTCTGCACTTGCTGACTGGAGCCTCGAGTGCCAGTATTTCCGCTCCTGTGGTTGCTGTGCAGGTGGTGATTTGGCACAGTTAGAGATTAGCATTTAAAAGATATAGCACAAAACCATAATATCAAGACATGATTGTGATTTTTTTATTTTTTTAAAAGCTCACTTAGGTTTTTACAAGCACTTTCTTGCGGGCAGAAAATGGAATTTTCTGGCTTTGCAGATGCGTTGTTCATTACCCGTTATTAATCTCTGGCAAATATGGCAGTGTTTTTTTTGAAGTGTACATTATTAAAATTTGCTCTTTTTTCATGAAGGAATGTATGTGATTTCTTAAATAGTCATTTGTTCTGATCAAAGCAGTTGAGATTGTCTTAATACAGTTTAGTCATTGTACCCGAACTCTACTCAATCTACTCAGTCTCATGGCAACTTTTACTACTTGTCTTGTAAACTATCTTCTTCATGGGAACTGGCATTTGTTTGGTATTTATTCAGCATGTAGAACAGTGGATCACAATTTACATGATATCGTGAATGGCACTAAATCCAAGTGAGTAGGAACAATAATTTTAATACACTATCTTATGTTGTGCCAAATGAAAAAAAGCTTAAGACACTTGATCTTTTATCTACAGCATAAGTCAAACTGCAATGGGTTCAGACACTCAGTTCTTGGACAAGAATTTGCTTCTGGAAGTTGTCTGCTAGATTCGGTTTTATGGTTCTTTTGTTTGCAGGTGAACTTGTTTGTAAAGGTTGCTCTGAATGTTTTCTTAACCCTGTCATTTCACAGGACAAAAAAGTAAATAGTGAAAAACAAACCTTTTTTTGATCCCCAAAGTTTCCTGTTTATTCCTGAAATGGAGAAGCCAAATGCTTGCAAGATTCACAAAAAGATTTCAATATTCTGTACACATTGCTTCAATATTCTAAACCTGCTGCTCATAAAACTCGCACTGGGTTATTTTGGACAGATTGAGATCTGGCAAGAGTGAACAGGATTTTGTGAGCAGTTAGAAATAGGTCATGAATCATGATATAAAATTTTTCCTACACATTTTACCTCTGATTCAGCTGCAGAGGGCAGTTAAACACTATTAAATAAATACTTAACAGTTAAGCTATTTATAATTTAAGAGCAAGTGGAGAAATCATATAGAAGATGAAATTCTTTCCATAAGGAAAGATGTGAGTGTTCTGGGTTCAGCTATAGCAGTTATTTTTCTCCTTCTTAGTAGCTGGTGCAGTACTGTGTTTTTGACTTTCAGCCTGGGAACAATGCTGATAACACCGATGTTTTTAGTTGTTGCTAAGTAATGTTTACTCTGACCAAGGACTTTCTCAGTCTCATGCTCTGCCAGGGAGGAGGGGAAGCCGGGAGGAAGCAGAGACAGGACACCTGACCCAAGCTAGCCAAAGGGGTATTCCATACCATGGCATGTCATGCCCAGTTTGTAAACGGGGAGGAGTTACCCGGAAGGCGGAGATCGCTGCTCGGGTCGGGCTGGGTATCGGTTGGCAGGTGGTGAGCAATGGTATCCTCTCCCCTTGTTACTTCCCTTATCATTATTATTATTGGTGGTAGCAGTAGTGGTTTTGTATTATACCTTAGTTACTGGACTGCTCTTATCTCAACCTGTGGGAGTTACATTCTTCCGATTCTCCTCCCCATCCCTCTGGGAGCGGGGGGAGGAAGAAAGGAGAGAGTGGGCAAGCAGCTGTGTGGTTCCGAGTTACCGTCTGGCCTCAAACCATGACAGTGAGTAATTTTGTTTTCATAGATTGTTTCACAGCCTTTCCTAAGGATCCATTTTGTGTTCTGAGGCAACTACAGACAAGCAGCAAGATTGAAGATGATTACTGTGAGAGGCTTAAATGCCAGCAAAACTTACTCTTTTTTTAAAGGAGTGGACCTGAGCTCCCTCAACATGAGGGCATTCCTGGGAGCATGGAAGGTTCAGAGCACATCTGAAATGCTTATACACCAACGCATGCAGTGTGAGAAAGAGACAGGATGAACTGGAAGCATTGGTCAGTTCCTGGAGCTGTGACATCAATTGCTGTTAGAGACGCTTGGTGGAATGAGTCCCACAATGGGAGTGCTGGGATGGAGGCCTATAGGCTGGGCAGGCGAGGTAGGTAAGTGGCACCGTAAGGGAGAGGTTTGATTATACAACATTTGCAGTTAATGATGATGTGGTTGATTGACTTGCTTATATGCTTACTGAAGTTGTTATGAAACTCGGCCCAAGCAAGTTCTTTCCTTTTGTAGCCCAGAGCCTTGAAACAGAACAAAAGTGATATGATTGCATGCAGGCCAGGTGTTTGCCATAGAAGGAGAATTATCTTCTGTAACAATCCAGGTTTTCAAAATCCACTGCAGTGCATATCAGCAGCTACACTGGCAGTGTAACCGGGAATGGTGCAGGATTATCATGTGTCTTTGTGCTTGGAAGATGTTTTAGTAGTAAAATAATGAGTTCCTGAGAGAGTGAGTCCATCCTGAGGTCTCTTTCCTTCTGTTCTCTTTAAGACTCTGCATGGTGCTCAGCTGGCACCTTGTTCTTTATAAGCCTTTTTTGAACCATAATCTGAACAGAAATCAGTTGCTTGCAAATATAAGGTTCTTTCAGGAAGAATCATCATTTCACACTTTAAAAAAATAATTTGCTAAAGCTTAATTCCTAGTGAAATAATTTCAGCAGCTGGAGATCCTGTGGTTAGGATCAGTGACAGACATAGCCATATCCTTAGTCCGTATCTTGACGAAAGTAAAACCATAGTAATTTTAAAAGGTGAACAGAAACTGAAGTGGTTCTGGTCCTCATGGTAGTAAAATGAGAAGCTTTTTAAAAAGGATACACTCTTTGGAGCCTCAGCACATACCTAAATTACAGGCCTGATCTAAAGCTATTTAAGACCAACATAAGTAGCCTTTTCTCTTTAAAGGCTTTGAATTGGCTTCTTAATCTCCTTGGTGTAATGTGAAATAACTCTATTAGAAACATCAAAACTGAGTCTGCAGCTTTCAGTCATTGACATCCTATAGCTGAGATCATACAAAAATTCATAAACTGAAGAAACACTGATTTAAATACCAAATTTTATTGTTATGTGTAGAAGAGCATATCCTTGCAAGTATATCCTTGACCTGAGATCCTAAGTAGCCTAAATCAGCAGTATTTTAGTATAAACTAGCTGTTTTAAATAAACTGAAAAGGAGTTTATTAGAGCAAACTAAGTGGTTTGTTGATAAATTTGACGTTAATGTTCTTAGTCATCCTAAGTCCCTAGGAACCTGACGTAACCTGTAACTTCTTGTCCAGGCTTCCCACATAAGGAATCTGTTGTGCATGGGAGAATTTGTTTTTCCACATTTTGTCCTGATACCATATTCAGATAAGGCAACAGCGAAACCTGGGCCTGTGAATTGAGAAGTGTTATCAGGTTCCCTCCTCAGCTGTGGCTGTTATAGTACAGTGCTCTGGTCTGACTGAATTTCTTAAGTGGTATAGTACTCTTCGTGCTCAGTAAAATATGGCAAAGAAGTTTCATATTCTGTATCTAGCTACTTAACAGGGTTTGCTCACCACAATCAATTAAAAATGTACATATTTTACTGCTTGTCCTGGGTTCAGCTATAGCACTCATTTTTCTCCTTCTTAGTAGCTGGTGCAGTGCTGTGTTTTTTAACTTTCAGCCTGGGAACGACGCTGATAACACTGATGTTTTTAGTTGTTGCTAAGTAATGTTTATTCCAACCAAGCACTTTCTCAGTCTCATGCTTTGCCAGGGAGGAGGGGAAGCCGGGAGGAAGCAGAGACAGGACACCTGACCCAAACTAGCCAAAGGGGTATTCCATACCACAGCACGTCATGCCCAGTATATAAACCGGGGGGAGTTACCCGGAAGGCCCAGATCACTGCTCGGGTCGGGCTGGGTATCGGTCGGCGGGTGGTGAGCAATTGTATCCTCTCCCCTTGTTATTTCACTAATCGTTATTATCATTGGTGGTAGCAGTAGTGGTTCTGTGTTATACCTTAGTTGCGGGACTGCTCTTATCTCAACCCGTGGGAGTTACATTCTTCCGATTCTCCTCCCCATCCCTCCGGGAGCGGGGAGAGGAAGGGGGGGAGTGAGTGAGCGGCTGTGTGGTTCTGAGTTACCGGCTGGGCTCAAACCACAACAGTTCTTTTTAGCGCCCAACGTGGGGCACGAAAGGTTGAGATAATGACAGATCTGACCAGAGTGTTTTTAATCATATTTGTGATAAGCATTCATTGTTACTACTCGTCACAATGGTGATTATTTGGCTCTCAGACTTGTTGCGCTTGATCTCAGAGTTTCAGCATGTTGTACCTTACTTACAGCCACTATTTGCTGTTTTAGCGTTTATCGGCTGGGGGGCCTGGGCTAAGGTTCTTGTTTCACTGTACTTCATGGTAATGACTTGTAATACAATAGACTCACTGATCATGAAACTGGTCTAGTTTGTGCTTCCAGCGTGGCCATCACCTCTATACATTGGGAGGTATATAATGAAATATTTTAGCAATTGCATATCTTTTTTTTTTCTCCTCGGGGGGTAAACTTACGAAGGAAGCATTCTCTTTCACCCCCCGTTCCCCCACCAGCCTATTTGCAACAGCAGTTGAGAGTTCTGAAGGTTTTAGATGGCCTTTGAGTACCCTTGAAACCTGCCTGCTGATTGTGCTGGGGATCAGCATGTTGGCAAACATACGGAGTGTGTTTTACCCACGGCCATCCCGTCGTTGGAACATCCTATTTCGTTTAATCTCAAAAGTTCAGCAGTATCAGGTTCGAATCTGGTCTAGGATTAGACGACGATATAGGAGGACCACCAAGAGATTTTCCCTGAGGCTGGACAGTTATGAGTGGCAGGGTGTGTGGGATAGTATGGGCAAGTATCTAGGCCAGTGGGCCCCTCCAGTGCTTTGGAACTTCACCACTGAACAAGTGCAACATCCGGAAAAACTAGTAAAACACTTAAACGAGGTGTGCTGTCGTCCTGGTTATACCAGAGAGGGACAAATCATGGCAACGTGCTGGGGCTTGGCCTATGCCTACAGAGCCCTGCTCAACACTATCCAGCACCTTCAAAGGGAAAAAAATGTCTCTGGATCTGATGGCAAAGCAACAGACAACGCAGCTATGCCAACTACAAGCACAGCAGCTACTCAGACCCTGACCACAACAGACAACACAGCTACTCCAAGTACAGCAGCTACATCAACCCCAGTGACAAGCACAACAGCTACTCAAACCCTGACCACAACAGACAACGCAACTACTCCAACTTCAAATACAGCAGTTACACCAACCCCAGTGACAAGCACAACAGCTACTCAAACCCCAACAGCAACAGACAATGTGGCTACTCCAAGCACCGCAGCCACACCAACCCCAGTGACAAGCACAGTAGCTACTCAAACCCCAACAGCAACAGACAATATAGCTACTCCAAGCACCGCAGCTACACCAACCTCAGTGACAAGCACAGTAGCTACTCAAACCCCGACAGCAACAGACAATGCAGCTGTTGGTGTTACTCAACTCCCAAGCACAACAGCTGCACCAACCCCAGCAATAGACATTGCAACCACTCCAATCCTAGTGGCAGGCACTGCAGCCACTCCAACCACAGTGACAAACACTGCAGCTAAACCAAATGGCCAGTTTGTGACAATGTCTGTTGCCCCTGTAAGTAAAAGCCGACAAAGAGCAACCCGCGAAGTGAAGAAAGATGAAGACCCAATGCCATTACTACACGGAACAGGATCTGAACAAGAGTTACTACTACGTGGGTCAGAGGAAGAGGAAGAAGAAGAAGAGGTCACTTCTCGACCCCGGACCTCAACCGACCTGCGGAATATGCGAAAAGATTTCACCCGTCTTCCAGGGGAGCACATTGTCACCTGGTTGCTCCGATGCTGGGACAATGGGGCCGACGGTCACGAACTAGAAGGTAGGGAAGCCAAGCAGCTGGGATCACTTGCTAAGGAAGGAGAAATTGACAAAGCGATTGCAAGAGAGAAGCGAGCCCTCAGTCTTTGGAGGCGGCTCCTGGCAGCTGTGAAGGAAAGGTTTCCCTACAAAGACGATATTACGAATCGCTCAGCCAACTGGACCACGATAGAGAAAGGCATCCAGTCCCTGAGGGAATCAGCCATTATAGAGATGATCTATCGCAGGCCAGATGCCAGGAACACATCCGTAGATCCAGATGAAGTCGAATGTACACGACCCATGTGGCGGAAACTTACACGGAGTGCGCCATCATCATATGCCCACACATTGGCATCAATGACCTGGAATGACGGAGTATCACCAACAGTGGATTGCCTGATTCATCAACTCCGAGAGTTCGAAGACAATCTCACCCCTTCCATCATTTCAGCTGTGGAAAAACTGTCCCAGGAGTTCAAACAATTGAGAGACATTTATCCGATCTATCCAGCTCCCCACGCGTACCAACCCGTGTCTCAGCTATTAACAGAAGGCGCCCTACTGCTCGAGAAAGAAAATATAGGAGGTACACGCCACGGGCCACCCTATGGTTTTACCTGCGGGATCACGGAGAAGACATGAGAAAGTGGGATGGAAAACCTACTTCAGCTCTGGAGCAACGGGTGCGTGAACTGAAGAGGAGAGCAATGGTCAAGGATGATCCTCCCAGGAAAGCTGCTGCTCCAGTCTCTGGCGAGCAGTTTCCCAGATGGAGCGAAAGAGCTGATTTTACTCCAGCTCCTGTGATAAGGAATACTAATCCCTTTCTACAAGACAGAAGTGGAGAATTTTGTGATCACTATTAGAGGGGCCCTGCCTCCAGCCAGGTGGAGGAGAGGGATAATCGGGTTTACTGGACTGTGTGGATCAGATGGCCTGGCACATCAGTCCCACAGAAGTATAAGGCTCTAGTAGATACCGGTGCACAGTGTACTCTGATGCCATCAAGGTATCAAGGGGTGAAACCCATTTCTATTTCTGGAGTGACAGGAGGATCCCAAGTGTTAACTATGCTGGAAGCTGAAATCAGCCTGACTGGGAGGAAGTGGCAAAAGCACCCCATTGTAACTGGTCCAGGGGCTCCATGCATCCTTGGCATAGACTATCTCAGGAGAGGGTGCTTCAAAGATCCAAAAGGGTATAGATGGGCTTTTGGTATCGCTGCCTTGGAGACAGAGGAAATTAAGCAGCTGTCCACCTTACCCGGTCTCTCAGAGGATCCTTCTGTTGTGGGGTTGCTGAAGGTCGAAGAACAACAAGTGCCAATTGCGACCACAACAGTGCACCGACGGCAATGTCGCACCAACCGAGACTCCTTGATTCCCATCCATAAGCTGATCCGTAGACTGGAGAGCCAAGGAGTGATCAGCAGGACCCGCTCACCCTTTAGTAGCCCCATATGGCCAGTGCAAAAGTCTAATGGAGAGTGGAGATTAACAGTAGACTATCGTGGCCTGAACGAAGTCACACCACCATTGAGTGCTGCCGTACCGGACATGTTAGAACTTCAATATGAACTGGAGTCAAAGGCAGCCAAGTGGTATGCCACAATTGACATTGCCAATACATTTTTCTCAATCCCTTTGGCAGCAGAACGCAGGCCACAGTTTGCTTTCACTTGGAGGGGCGTCCAGTACACTTGGAACCGACTGCCCCAGGGGTGGAAACACAGCCCTACCATCTGCCATGGATTGATCCAGACTGCACTGGAACAGGGGCAGGCTCCAGAACACCTGCAATACATTGATGACATCATCGTGTGGGGTGATACAGCGGAAGAAGTTTTTGAGAAAGGGAGGAAGATAATCCAAATCCTGCTGAAGGCCGGTTTTGCCATAAAACGGAATAAGGTCAAGGGACCTGCACAGGAATTCAATTTTTGGGAATAAAATGGCAAGATGGACGCCGCCAGATCCCCACAGACGTGATCAACAAGATAACAGCAATGTCTCCACCAACTAACAAGAAAGAAACAGAAGCTTTCTTAGGTGTTGTGAGGTTCTGGAGAATGCACATCCCAAATTACAGTCTGATTGTAAGCCCTCTCTACCACGTGACCCGGAAGAAGAATGATTTCAAATGGGGCCCTGAGCAACAACAAGCCTTTGAACAAATTGAACGAGAAATAGTTCATGCAGTAGCCCTTGGACCAGTCCGGGCCGGGCCAGATGTGAAAATTGTGCTCTATACCGCAGCTGGGGAGAATGGTCCTACCTGGAGCCTCTGGCAGAAAGCTCCAGGGGAGACTCGAGGTCGACCCCTTGGCTTTTGGAGTCGGGGATGTAAAGGATCTGAGGCCAGCTATACTCCCACTGAAAAAGAGATACTGGCAGCCTATGAAGGGGTTCGAGCTGCCTCAGAAGTGATTGGAACTGAAGCGCAGCTCCTCCTGGCACCCCGGTTGCCTGTGCTGGGCTGGATGTTCAAAGGCAGGGTCTCCTCTACACATCATGCAACTGATGCTACATGGAGTAAGTGGGCCGCACTAATTACACAACGAGCTCGAATAGGAAATCCCAGCTGTCCAGGAATTCTAGAAGTCATCATGGACTGGCCAGAGGGCAAAGATTTTGGGATGTCACCAGAAGAGGAGGTGACGCGTGCTGAAGAGGCCCCACCATATAATGAACTGTCAGAGAGTGAAAAGCAATATGCCTTGTTTACTGATGGGTCCTGCCGTATTGTGGGAAAGCATCGGAGATGGAAGGCAGCTGTGTGGAGTCCCCTGCAACAAGTTGCAGAAACTGCTGAAGGAGAGGGTGAATCGAGTCAGTTTGCAGAGGTGAAAGCCATCCAGCTGGCCTTGGACATTGCTGAACGAGAAAAATGGCCAGTACTTTATCTCTATACTGACTCATGGATGGTGGCAAATGCCCTGTGGGGGTGGTTGCAGCAACGGAAGCAGAGCAACTGGCAACGCAGAAGTAAACCCATCTGGGCTGCTGCATTGTGGCAAGATATCGCTGCTCCGGTGCAGAACCTGGTGGTGAAAGTACGCCACGTAGATGCTCATGTACTCAAGAGTTGGGCCACTGAGGAACACCAGGATAACCAGCAAGTGGATAAAGCTGCGAAGATTAAAGTGGCTCAGATGGACTTGGATTGGCAACATAAGGGTGAATTATTTTTAGCCCGGTGGGCCCATGACACCTCAGGCCATCAAGGCAGAGATGCAACATATAGATGGGCTCGTGATCGAGGGGTGGACTTAACGATGGACACTATTGCCCAGGTTATTCACGAATGTGAAACATGTGCTGCAGCTAAGCAAACCAAGCGGTTAAAGCCTCTCTGGTATGGAGGACGATGGCTGAAGTACAAGTATGGGGAGGCCTGGCAGATTGACTACATCACACTCCCACCAATCCGCCAAGGCAAGCTCTGTGTGTTTACCATGGTGGAAGCAACCACCGGCTGGCTGGAAACATACGCTGTGTCCCACGCCACTGCCCGGAACACTATCCTGGGCCTTGAGAAACAAGTCTTGTGGCGACACGGCACCCCAGAGAGAATTGAGTCAGACAATGGGACTCATTTCCGGAACAACCTCATAGACACTTGGGCCAAAGAGCATGGCATTGAGTGGGTATATCACATCCCCTACCATGCACCAGCCTCTGGGAAAATCGAACGGTACAATGGGCTGTTAAAAACTACACTGAGAGCAATGGGTGGTGGGACTTTCAAACACTGGGATACACATTTACCAAAAGCCACCTGGTTGGTCAACAGTAGGGGATCTGCCAACAGGGCTGGCCCAGCCCAATCAGAACTTTTACGTACTGTAGAGGGGGATAAAGTTCCTGTGGTGCACATAAAGAATTTGTTGGGGAAGACAGTCTGGGTTATTCCTGCTTCAGGTAAAGGCAAACCCACTCATGGGGTTGCTTTTGCTCAGGGACCTGGATATACTTGGTGGGTAATGCGGGAAGATGGGGAAGTCCGATGTGTACCTCAAGGGGATTTGATTTTGGGGGAAAACCGCCAATGAACTCAATTGTACGCTGTTGCCTGCTCTATAACACTTTTATAGCCCACCAGCTAGATATCTTCAGGTCGCCAGCAATTGACCCTGACTTCCCTCCGATCATCACCTCAACAAAGAATGAATTTTGAGGAAACCAGACGAGCTCAGCAGTGACCAGACAAGTTTGGCGGTATCATCAGCAGGCAACAACCCAACACTACATACCGTCCCTCCTGCCCTGAAAGACTATTACAAGAGATGGAGCCTGACATCATGGACTGGATGAGTTCAGCAGTTTTACAGGGATTGGTCCATGGACTAGGGAATGATATCTTTCTCTGTGTGTGGGTGTGGGTGTATATATATATGTGTATATATGGGACAGGGGTGATGGTGTGTTGAGAGATGTGGGATCTGAGCATGACATGAATGGTATGGAATAAGGGGTGGATACTGTCCTGGGTTCAGCTATAGCAGTCATTTTTCTCCTTCTTAGTATCTGGTGCAGTGCTGTGTTTTTTAACTTTCAGCCTGGGACAACGCTGATAACACTGATGTTTTTAGTTGTTGCTAAGTAATGTTTACTCCAACCAAGGACTTTCTCAGTCTCATGCTCTGCCAGGGAGGAGGGGAAGCCGGGAGGAAGCAGAGACAGGACACCTGACCCAAACTAGCCAAAGGGATATTCCATACCACAGCACATCATGCCCAGTATATAAACCGGGGGGAGTTACCCAGAAGGCCCAGATCACTGCTCGGGTCGGCCTGGGTATCGGTCGGCGGGTGGTGAGCAATTGTATCCTCTCCCCTTGTTATTTCACTAATCATTATTATCACTGGTGGTAGCAGTAGTGGTTTTGTGTTATACCTTAGTTGCGGGACTGCTCTTATCTCAACCCGTGGGAGTTACATTCTTCCGATTCTCCTCCCCATCCCTCAGGGAGCGGGGAGAGGAAGGGGGGGAGTGAGTGAGCGGCTGCATGGTTCTGAGTTACCGGCTGGGCTCAAACCAGAACACTGCTGCAGAAAATGGTAACATCAGGCAGTGCTCAGCTCAAGGGACATGGTCTGAAATAAAGAGTAGAAAAGAGGAGTTGCTATTTCTTCTTAGTGGTTTTGTCACTAAGTGTAGTGTTTAGCAGTTTTATCACTCTGACTGTCAGATAAGAGGCTAAAGCTGAACTCAGGAAGCAGTAAAGGGCTCTTCCATACTAAGTGTTTCCTCTTGTTCTGCTTTTACTGAATCTGTGAAGTGATGAACAGTTGCTAAGGCTTGGGAAGAACAAAGGTGCTGTTCAAGAACAAAAGCTTCTTTTTATTGACTGTTTCTTGGCATCAAGAAAAAACATGTGAAGATTACAGAGGAAAAACCTCAGTGATAAAAAGAGATCCTTCATCGGGTGTCTTTATATAACGTAACTTAGTTTTGCCTTACAATTGAGCTGTCATCTTAGTAATTTCCTTCCCCCCCCCCCTTTTTTTTTTTTTGTTCTCTATTCCCTTTCGAGCTACTGTTAAAATACCAGGCTGGGGAACTGGAATATTGTAGAATGACAGCACCTGATAGCTCTGATCAATACTTTGCTAGAGCCTCTATTCTTCTACTTTTAAAATGCTTCATGACCTATTTTGTTAGACTTATCCTTGTAGATCTGAGGTAGTCTTGGGAGACTGTTTGTACTATGCTTTTTCAGTACCATAAATGTCTGTTTATTAGAGTCTTGGATGACGACTGAAAATGAATGTTTATCATTGCATTCAACTGTGAATATACAACCATATCACAACTTGTATAGCTTAGAGCCTAAAGCAACACTTGACTTACTTTCTCATGACTTTCAAACTTTTTTACAGTTTACCATGAATAGGTGAAGGTGATTGCAGGATTCCAGCCAGTGTTATTCAGAAAGGTTCTCACGTTGCACTTCTAGTTTTAAAGGACGTATTTTACCTACTGGAAAAGAGGAGGCAAGTACTTACGTCCAATGCTCTTCCACCAGGGTGTGGCATAGGTTGCATATTAGTCTTCAAAGAAGTTTTGTTCCTGTGTAGATAATTTATGTTTCAAGAGCCTGAAGAACGAATCAGATATTTGAGTGAGTGCAGCAGCACTAGGAATCTGAAGTATGTTATGCATGCTAAATGTTTGGGGTTTTTTTACTGTACTGCATGACTAGCAAAAAATTTAGACACAGATTTTCTGCATTGCAGCACAGACCAAGCAGCATAACAAAGTTTTCTTACCATGGTAAGATAAACCAATTGGTTAGCCCATTTAACCTTAAAGGTTTAAATGAATGATAATGGTATAGATTGTTATTTTATTCTACTTTTAATAACAATTGGGTTATAAAGAAACATTTCCAGAAAACAAATAATAAATTAGACAATATAGATGCAAACTAAGGGGAATGGTCTAACAAGTTCAGAAATCTTTCAGGTAACTTGCAAGACTAGAAGATGCAAACCCATGATTTCATCTGACTTAACATGTAAGGGAAAAAGTGTTCTTTTTCATGTAATAATGTTCTGCCACTTAAATCTAAGCTTAGAGATGAGCACCTGTGAAAAATTAAAGGGGTTAAAATAGGCATGGTCAAATGCTTTCTTTACATGGTTAAAATAGCACCATAATGGAAGAGCACTGAATTTTCCCAGTGGACTTAAAATAGGCAGAAAGAAAAGTATCTACCCCTGAACTTTCCAATACAATTTGCAATTGTTATAATACGCCTGTGAACCTAAAAGGAAGTCTGGAAAGAAAGCAATAAGTATAGAAACTTTAGCGCTTTTTTGCTGAGGTGGATGCTCAGGAAAGCCAGGTAAACACAATTCTCTCCAGACATTTGGGGCTTAAAAGAGGTAGTAGAAAGTGTATCTAAGTCCGCATAGGTGAGTGGTAGTCTCAAGAAAGAAGCAACAGATTAAGCTGCTGCCACAGGAAGAAGAAACATCAGTGGGCCAGAACTTCTTCAGCCTATTAGCTAAAGGAGTAGCTCTGGCCGTGCTTGCTTTATGAGAACTTTGTCACTTGAAATCAGAAAGTACATGGATGTCTTAAACTTTTGCTAGACTGTTTGCAAGGGTGGCAAGTCTCTTTATTTTTTTTTAGTAAGTCATTACATGTGATGATATTCTGGTGATGTTTAATGAAAACTGCTCTCACAAAATGGAGGTACGATTAGAAGGAGATACGAGAACTGCTTGTCTCATTTCCCTTTAGTTCAGTTTGTGTTGGTATGAACACAGTTTTTCAGTTTTGTAAAAATTCCCCAGAAATGTTCCACTGCAACACAAACCTGGTAGTGTGGATGTGTAATTTTACTAGAAAGCCATGTTTTAAATTACAAAAATTTGCAGTCCAAAAACTTGGGAGGAGGAAGTTGAGGAGGAGAGTAGCTGACAACCTGCCGTGCTGATAAAGAAGTGTTCTGGATATTATTTTAAATACTTTTGAGAAAAAAAAATCTTCCTATTCTGTCTTGGGGCTGTAATGACATTATACAAAATCTTGAGGAGACCAAGCAAAGTGCTATGCATTGTTTTGACATCAGTCGTCTTCACAGGTTACTAGTTCTGAGCAGTGGGAACATCGTAGACAAGCAAGTCTGTAGCCTAGGTTTCTCTCTCCACAAGGCAGTTTGCATACAGCCCTCAAGCTACATGTAGCAAGTGATAAGAAGATCAAAGAGGTGAAAATAAACTGCTGAATTTCATTATGATATCGACTGGAACTTGTCACATCACAAAGTGCTGGGGAAAAGGATATCGGGCTGAGCTACTGTTAAACAACTTCAGCATTGTGGAGGTTGACTGGCTCTGGGCTCACCTATGATGGTCAGAATGATGAATTATTGTTGTTGAATATACTATGAAATAAAATCACAACCCAAATAATTTGAAGCCAGAGAAACAATTCTGTTGCCCAGTGCTGATATATAGTTTACTGAAATATCTACCATAACAGGTTTAGATACGGACAGGAAATGTCACATTTTCACAAACAATATCAGTAAAATCACTGAGTAATTTTGTTATAATATCTGCCGTATTTCGGTGTATTTACAGAAGTATTGTGTACCAGGATGGCAACAGCTGAAGGAAGATTTGGGCAAAATGACCAGATGTAAATTGTCAGTTTTCAAACATAAAATCTGGTATAGTGCAGATGATTAAACATAGAAAACTCATTATCAGAGGAAGAACAGCTATATATAAAATCCGTGTACTTCCAGAGCTAGCAAAATCTGAGCCAGGAATCAAATCCTGAATACAAGAAGAAAGAAATTAGGCTGAGAGCAGTTTTAAAATTAACCTTAACTAGAATCTGCTACTGAAACCTTTTGATTTAGCTATGATTTGACAAACTTCCATTTTTCTGTTAATCACCATGGGCCCTTCTGTTTACTCATATGGCCTGTTGAAGCCTGAGCAGAATGCAGCACCGGAGAAACCATACCCCTCGTCCAGTGATTTTCTGAGTGATTCTTACAAGACTGGTAGTGAGCTCTAATACTTGCTGTTACTATTATTCTTATCCTATTTTACGATTGCTATTCCTTATAATTAAGGTACTACTTTTGTCTCATGAGAGTGCAGAGATCAAGGGCAGGATCATGCCTCATATAAGCACAATTGTTTGAGTGGGGTAATGATAGCTGTTACAGAAATACATGTCCTGGCTCTCGCTGCCGAAAATGTATTTGGACTCTTCGTTCTTGGAGCAGGTACTGAAAGTGCAACCTGCGGCAGAAAAAAGCTATAATATATTAACAAACAATGATGCATCTAAATGGTTGTCACTTAAGCCCCAATTTAGCATTCAAACACAAAATTCATTTCAGCAGGTAGTAACTTAAATTGTATCACATTTCAAAATCTAATATAAATTAATGATGGCACAGATGGCATGCAAATGCTACAGGAAGAAAAATCCATTAAATAGATGTAAATATTCCAAGTTGATTAATCATTAGTTTTAAAAAAAAAATCTTCAAAATTGCAGAACTGATACTAACACACCAAATAGGAGTCCTATGTGGCTGGGAGGCAAGAAGGATTGGAAAAAACAATATAAATAAAAGTAATTTAAATTTAAAGTTCATATAGATTCATGAAGTGGTTTGGGAATTTAAATATTACTTGAGGACTAGAGCATGTGCTTTTTCATGATAATCAGAGAATGTAATAAGCTAATTAAGTTCTGGTGTCATGCTATGCTGAAAAAAGCAATCATCAGAAAACAAACTTTTTATAAGCTCTGGAGTAAGTAATTAAAAGCTACATTTGACATCTCACATGCCCCTTAAAACTAGAGACATAATATTGGATTCAAGAACTCCAAGATGAAATCTGTTGGAGAGAAATAGCTATGTATTTAAGAGACTTTCCTGTCAATGAAGAGAATTACTATATTTTTTTTTACCATCCCCTTTCCTAGTAATCATTCTCCAGATGCTGCTTATAAATGGAAATCTGCTTAGCTTTTCTCTATATTCCTAATCAGAACAGTGAGTGCTGCACCTTGCTCGTCCTATCATTTATGCATGCAATATTAGGGAAATTAGGCATATCATCATTCATAACAATGAACTTTGTTATTTCAACTCTTTTTATACACAGCTCTGTGCAGTCTGTGACCGAATTCTCTATTATTTTCTCCTTTGATAAATTTAAAAATTATTAATATTTCTTGTGAGATGTTTACTTGGGATTCATTTAGATTTTTTACTCATTCAAAAATCTTTGCTTTGGTGGACTTTATATGGTTGCATAAAAGATAAAGATTTATAATATTTTTTTGTGTGAGTTTTTTAGATTATTGCTACAGGGGTCTTGTATCAATTGCAAAGTTCCATATTTTTGTTTCTTTTCAGTTTAGTGCTAAGTTATTTAGCTTGGTAATAGTTGATTTGTTTTCATTATCTGAACTCAACTCCTTGGGTATTGTTAAGAATCCCAATCCAAATATACATCTAGTCTCTACTCACTGTACTCATGCCTTACATGCTTATATGAATCATTTATAAATCTCTTAGCACTTTTAATAACAACCTTTAACCCAGCTGCTGTTTTTCATTGCTACCCTGTGAACTGAAAGTTGTGGGGATATGCATGCTCATTACTGCTGATTAAAAGATACTGATAACCAAACTTCTCCAAAGACTTGAGAGAATAGTGTTACAGCTTTGTTTCAAGCTCTGATGAAACAATGGTCATATCTAAGCTTGTGAAGAATGTTAAAATAATATAAACCTTCAAAACATTGAAATGAAAGCTATGGATAGTAGTAATCCCCAGGTGCATTCTAAAACTGGTATCCCATGTTTGGTATTATTTGGTGTTGCAAAGTTTAGGAAAAACAGAAATTCAACAGCAGCTATATCTAATAAAGCCAGTTCATTATGTCAGGCTGCAATAGCTAGCTGTCTTCTGCCGCAGTCATTATAGAAATGGAAAACTCACAGAAAAGATTTTTCTTCCTCCACATTCTAAAAGTCTTTTGTGGAACAGTACAAATTTATCTTTCTTGTAGAGAGGGAAGTGGTGATTTTAATTTCTGTATCTATTGTAGTGCCAGCCTATTAAAAAACTAACAAACCCACTTAGTATCAATGAATTTTATATATACAAATCTCCCAGCATAACCTTTTTCTATGAGATTTTACTCAAAATAAATCTCTCTAGAATTTTCTCACTCTAGCTTTGATCATCACTTAAGATTAGAAATATACATTCTTCCTAGCAAAAGAAAAATCTTAAGATTGATTATACTGTGCTTTGAGTCTGACAGATTCTATTTGAGATATGCTATTCAAGTAATTTTCTTTATATTATACTTTTTTCTATGTAGTACATTCCATATTTATAAAAATCTTTAAGCCACCTCATTGAGGGTGTGAAATAGAAGCTTTCTTCATCTGTTGGCATAGTTGTCTTTGTAAGACAAGATTTTAAGACTTTTGTATATTCTTGCTTTTTAGGGTATTTCTTTGTGTGAGTTTTGTAAGGCAAAATGAAGTAAGCCTTTATCGTCCTACCCCTCATCTGCAGAGTGCAGTTCATTATATCTATGTAAGGTATCAACTGCACATTTGTAGGTGAGATTTTTACGCATTCTGGTATATTTAAAAAAACCCACCCTAATTGGCATACTGGTACTTAACTGACTTTTTATTTTGTCTTCTTGCTATCAGTAAAGTGTAAAAATTGTGATGCTAAGTATCTATAGCAGTCTTCGCGCACTGGGGTCAGTTTTAACCATACCATAGAATAGAATCATAGAATCATAGAATCGTAAGGGTTGGAAAGGACCTTAAGATCATCTAGTTCCAACCCCCCTGCCATGGGCAGGGACACCTTGCCCTAAACCATGTGGCTCAAGGCTCTGTCCAACCTGGCCTTGAACACCGCCAGGGATGGAGCATCCACAACCTCCCTGGGCAACCCATTCCAGTGCTTCACCACCCTCACTGTAAAGAACTTCTTATATCTAATCTAAACTTCCTCTGTTTAAGTTTGAACCCATTACCCCTTGTCCTACCACTATAGTCCCTAAGGAAGAGTCCCTCCCCAGCATCCTTGTAGACCCCCTTCAGATACTGGAAGGCTGCTCTGAGGTCTCCACGCAGCCTTCTCTTCTCCAGGCTGAACAGTTCCAATTTTCTCAGCCTGTCTTCATACGGGAGGTGCTCCAGCCCCCTGATCATCCTTGTGGCCCTCCTCTGGACTTGCTCCAACAGCTCCATGTCCTTTTTATGTTGAGGACACCAGAACTGTACGCAGTACTCCAAGTGAGGTCTCACAAGAGCAGAGTAGAGGGGCAGGATCACCTCCTTCGACCTGCTGGTCACGCTTCTTTTGATGCAGCCCAGGATACGATACGATACCATCAGTGTGTACTTGCGCTTCAGGAAATTTAGAAAATGAGTAGGCTTACAGAGCTGTAAAATACTCAGATCTGCTCAGTTTCGCTTTGCTTTGACCCTAGAATGCAGATTTTCTGCCAGAGTTCCCCGACTGCAAAGTTAAATTCCAATTAGAAGATATGCTCACATAGAAATGCAGTTAAGCAGATCTTTAAACTTAAATTAATAAGTGAAAGAATAGTGCTTTTTCAGTATTTCAAACATCTTACTGGCAACAAGTCTCAGTTTCTAGTACACAGGATGGTGTTTCTTGGTCTAGGTGTATTGATTTTTCTCAATTTTCAGGTATATTAATGTCCAACAGGTAACACTTCTTTGATACTTCAAAAGGAAGTTTGAAAGAACTGTCAGAAATTTATGTAGTATATGATCAGTAGATATAGACAGTTCTTCTCTGAATTACATGAGCTTGTAAATAACAAGTTAACCAAGCCTCCAGTGTTGTGCCAGCAACCTCATAGTACAAACCTAAAGCATAGCAGCTGTCACACACTCTAGCAGTCCTATCTTAGTTAACTCCTCTTATTGACGATTTTTTCCAGTTGTCACCTATTTTTAGAGACTTGGTTTTGCGAATATATTCCATAAGTAGTATTTTAGTAGTGCAGTGCCAAAACTGGAATGTGGCACAGCAGTATATGTTTATTTGACTGTAATTAAAAGGGAGGCTTTCCATAGTGGAGATACTGGTCTAAAAAAAGGCTAGAAGAAGGAGGTCAGGTCTCTACTGTTCTTATTTAAAAAGTAGCAAAAGATAGTCGATTGCTGGGTAAACAAAGATGTTTTTCATAAGAAGTAGGGAGGAAAGAAGGCATTTAAGCCACATTTCTCATAGGTACTTAAATATCTAGTTCTCACTAAAATTCTGTGAGTGTTAGGCACCAATATAAAATACCCAAGAGTGTATGGACAATATTCTTCAAATCAATGAGCTTCTTTTATATTCCTTCTTCCTAAAATCTTCTTTAGAAGGTAACCTTTTTCAATTGCATACTTCAGTCTGTAGCACCCAGAAGACTAATATTTTATCATACTTTGATATGCTTCTGAGCAAAAAACAAGTGAAAAAATTGTGCCCCAACTTCTTGTTTCAGCTAGAAAACTGTAACTTAATATAGGTTTTGCAGCTACAGAACAATATTCACCCACATTCAGTATTTTTATAGGAGGGTGATAACAGCTGGTACAGGTGAATACATGTAAATGAGGTAAATTATTTCCTTTGTCCTTTTTTTCCTTCCTTCATTATCTGATTTATTTTTCAAAAAAGTTTTGGTTTTTTTGTTTTTTGGTTTTTTTTTAAGGGGGGAAAAGAATGGATTGCAATAGTGCATCTTCTCAAAACAGAATGAAAAATTGCAGTCAAAGTCACATTGAGCTGCTGGAAATAAGTGATGCTGAAATCCATTTACTGCAGGTTTAAGGTGTGGTTTTATCTTGAACCTCCATTCTTTTCAGAATATTCTGGTAACAGAAGAATAATATTTCAACAGATTGAGAGCCTGTAATCAACAGGTCAGTAAGGCATCTGTAATAAAATTTTGTTTTGATGTAGAGCATTGTTTTATCAGTTTAGTGAGGAGAAAACTTACAGAAAGGTAAGTTTAGAGTTTCTTTACTTTACTTTACTTTACTATTACATATGTTGCCCTGACACTCAGGGTTTTGAAATTTTTAAAAGCTGAAAGAAACAGCAAATTTTTTTTATACTTAAATGGACTTCCTATAATAAACAAATTACCTATAATAAATTTCACTAATTCCACCTTGCTGTTCTTTTGAACAGTAAAAGATAGCATGTAATGCAGACAGCTAACTGTTGATGCTGCTTTCCTTGATTTTCACCATATTGTCCTGTTTCTGTATATTTCAGACTTGATTGCAGCAAAGAGTGGAATTACCAATCAGTAGAAGGTTGCTCTGGATTATCACCTTCCCATAGCAGCTTGCTGTAGTTGAATACAGGAATAAAAGAATCTGTAAGGTAGCTTTTTTTTTTTTTTATTTGCATCAGAAATGTGAACTGTATTTGGATGGGCTGCTCAGTTTCATAGCAGAATGAGCAGTGAATGTGAAAGTTCTTAGTACAAATGAAACGGAAATTATGGGGCCGTGGAACTTCCATTCATGAAAATAAATCACGTCAACAGATGTTTAATCACTCATCACATTACATTGCACAGGATAAAAATCGGAAGATATCAAAAGACCTTTCTTATATTTACTACTGCCTCAACAAACAGATAGTTTCTCTGCATATGCAGAAGGTTTCCTTGCATTTTGTGGCCAGTGGAAGAACAGAAAAAAGGAGGTAAGTGAAACAAACTTGATACTTATTACAGCTGCTGTGGGGTATCAAGAAGGGCATTTAGGAGGATCTTCTGAATTCTCAGCAATGTTTTGAGCCTGTTAATTCCCCCCTCTCACACACACATCCGTATTCACTATTTATACCCAGAATTCACTGTCTGATGTGACTGAATTTTTAATGAACCTTTTGCCAGTTGTCCATTCCTACTTGTTGTTAGGAAGACTTCTTGAAGCTGCTTGTAGTTAGAATATATTGATTCATTTAGCTTGACTCCTAACTGTGCTTATATATGAGAAATGAATGTTTCATCCTAAATTCTATGAGTCCATTTCTATGTAGTGTTGAGTTATAATACACATTTAATGATAAAATAACATTGGGTCTAGTTTATTTGCAATACCAAAGCAGTTATGGCAGTTATAATTCTTAGAAAAGAATCAATTTATTGTACTGTGTTTATTCTCTCTGTGCCTGAGAGAGTCACTAAAGTCAAGCCCACATAAAAGACCTCAGGCAGTCCCCATCATTTGGAAATTGTCATTATTTCTTTTAATGCTTTGCAATGAGTGATGAAACAATTGGAAATAACAAAAAAGTGGGAATTTGGATTGTCTAAAACCGTCTAACATCTCAAGACTTAGTATATAAAATTACCTCTTGAATTATTGCAGGCATTAAATGTGGTGCAAATGCATTTCATGTGTCTGTATTTCTCCTAAAGGAAAAGTTAGAAATAAAATGGGGATTGCTTTGTAACTTTAGGAACTTGAAGGATTAGGGAGAGGAGAATTTCTTGCAATATATATCAAGTATGAAGTTGAGGAGTAAATCTGACTCCACAAGAAGGAATTACATACATTATTTCTAAATAGCAGTAAAGAAGTGTTTTCGGAATGAAATGGTGATACTCCTCAAATGTTTATTTCTAATGGAAAGAGTATGCCTTTAGGAATCTATTTTCTTTTTGCCCTAATGTGACTGAATTACATCTTTGAGAGTTTGCTTCCTATTTGACTAATTTCTCAGGGTCTTCAATTGCTGAGTAGAATTACTACTGCGTGGTGTGAAGAAAAGGGCATGTGAAATTTTCAGACTGTTAATTTGCAAGTAAGATCATGAAAGAAATATATGTTTTCAGCACCATGCTCTCTAAAATATGACTCTCTTACTGTAGTTTTCAGGTGCAATTGAGCTTGTAAACCTCTCATTTACTCTATTGCATCCCAGTTTCTTCTACAAGATTTGCCAAAGTTTCTGCAGCATGGGTCAGAATTAATATGGGACTCTCATGTTACGCTGCTTCTCAGCAGGGAGTCATTATTTTGTTTAAAACTGTATGAAGCCAAGCAGAATGCAGTTCAGCTGAATCCTGAAATCAGAGGAATGCAGATAGTGTGCATACAGACGAACAAAAGCAAAACAATAGTAACAATAGTAAAAAAACCAGGCTAAACTTCTGTGGATGCTTTCTTGTACATAGCCCTCATTAACAAGTGATGTTTCTTCAAATATGCTAGTTAATTTTAGACAGTGGAAAAAAAGATTAATTTATTTTGTCTATTTTGTTAACTCTGAATATTATCACTAATATATGCATGCATCACAACAAAATGGGTTGCAACCAAAGTGGATTCAAGCATTTGCTTGCTATACATTGGCAAACTTCCTCTTCACCCTGAAGGTTAAAAAAGAAAAATCATGCAAAAGGAAAGCATTAAGATTTTGATCTTAGCATTCTGCTTCCTGTACCTTGCCACATTTCGTTGGTGTTGTTTCCTGAGGTAATACATTATATATGAATTAAGAAATGATTCAGGGTGACTCATGTCTTCATGTTACATTGAAATTATTGGGTTGTCCAGTTTTATCTAGTATTTTTACTGGGTAATAGATAATTTTGGTGGGTTTAGTATTATTTAATTACTTTTAATCATGATTTTCAGACTACTGTAATGGTCTCGTAATTCACGAGCAATGATTTCTGTTGATGGGAGAGTGCATTGGAGACTGGGTTCTAATTTTAGCAGCAGTCATAAAAATGATGTCATAATGTCATAAAATAAAGCACGTAAGTTTGAAGAATGTAAGTTTAATGGCTTTTTTTATGTTAGCATCTCAAAAAAATTACATTTGGTACTGAGCTTAGGAAATAGTACAGTTTCACTAATTTTTTTGGTTTCTGTTAATTTTTACTTGAGTAATTTATTTTTGCGGTCTAAAAACAGCTAGTAATAAAAGATTCTGTCTTTTTGGATGCCAATGCAACCCGTTGACAAAACTGAATGCTAATATTTACCCTGAAAACTTGGTTCCTGAAGAGCCACAGAACTGCAAAATACCGTGTGTACTCAGGTGTCATGTATTTTCTGTATTTAGAATATGATTTCCTGGATTTAAAAATAACTGCTGACAGATCTGTGGGGAAATTTGCTTTGGCAAGGCATTTAATACACAGCAGTCACCAATTTGCTTACTAATGTAGTTAATACATGTAAACATATTTTATGGTAAGGAAAAGAACCCTCTAGTTAAGAAACAACATGAGAATACCTGTGTTTTAACTGAGGCAGGCAGTTGTTTTGAAGTGTATATAACACGATTCTTCTGAATTCTTTTAAGTTCTTTTCCAACAATTCAGAAAAGATGAACAGTTACAAAATAAGGTTGGGTTGTATTTAAAACAAGATATCTTCCAGCTAGGATGACACAATGATTTTCTGTACATTCAAAGAAAGGGATTTTAAGTAAACTATAGGAAATTTTGTCCTTTTTTTTTTTTTTTTCCCTCTGCTGTTCTACTTTGTTTACCATTGCATGCTCTTTTAGATGGTCTGTATTCAGTAGGAGTTCATATTAAACTTTTGTGTTTGAGTATATGACTTGGAAGAAGCACCTTTTTTAAGATATTAGTGCAACTGTAAACACAGATATGTGGATCCATGGAAACATGAACAATTACCTGAATTCCCACCATGATGAATATCAAAGTGTGATCATATGCAGTACCGTGTGTATACTGTTTTTGTGTTTTAGTCAAGACAATATTTTAGGATGCTTTTCCTTGCTACCATCTGTATAATTGTCTGTACAATTTTGTCAGTTATTTTGTTAAGGTAGAATAATCTTAATTTTTCACTTAGCAGTGCTGTTCAGCAAAACTTTCAGAATGACAAATATTTAAATGACTTTATAACTTAATTATCTATTTTAATGCTAAGCTTATTTACCCCACATCTCAGGCTATTGAGTTCAATAAGTTTGTAAAATTTAGACAAACCTTGGAGAATTCTAAGGCTGCATATTATCTGTGAAAATGTGTGCTGTTTTAATTATTGCTTAATTAAATGATGGTTAATTAATAGGAGGAAATTATTAATGCATTCTCAGAGGACTGGAAAACTGCTTCAGCCAAATATTCTGAATTTATCCACTATAGGTAGTGTCACAGTAAAAAATCAGTGCTCCTAAATGTGTTTCTAGTAATTGGGAAAAAATCTCCTTTCAGCGTTGAAAAGCTGTAATTATAATTTTGTATTATTAATACAACATATGTATGTGACTTATAAGCTGATAACAAACTTTGTAAATCTCCCACCACTTGGATGCCTTACCCTGCGGCTTTACCAGAACCATGCCAAAAAAGGGTGGGGAGAATGCTTATTTTGGTAACAGAATACTGGTCGAGCTGAGACACGTGTGCTTTTTTTGTCCATATTTTCTTTTACTCCTACTTAAATTTAAGCTCAGGGTTGTGGAATCTCAGATGTTAACAGTCCAGCGACATCCTGGTAGCATTCACAAGACTCACAGTGTTGTGTTTGTCAATGAAACGCTGCCTTCCCTGAGGAGGAGGGCTTGGGAACTAAGCACTTTACTGGCATTTTGCTTTTGGCAGTTTCGTTTCTACTGTGAAAATCTTTTTGAGCTGTACACTTTACGAGACACTTGGCCATTGTGGAATCATTACGCAAAGTCTCTTGATATCCTTCCCTATGGTGCTGCCTGCTGACCTCCGCACATTTGCTGTCTATCTGTTCGTCCTCATGTGCGCCACAAGCAGTAAATTACCTTGCCAAGGAAGCAACAGAAACGTGCACCAAGCCTGATAATGTCTGGGACGCTGTAAGGAAGGACTTGGAAGATGGACTACAGGAGTTTCTACATTGTTATTTGACCCATCATTGCTGGGCTTCTGGGGAGTCTCCACTCAATCTGACCTACACACTATGGTAATTGATGGTAAATATGATCATATGACAACATACTGTGAGGTGCTGGGCTAAGTCTTTAAGTCATAGAAGATAATCTAATTCAAGATACGCCTCAAAACAGTGCCAAGACTTATTTACCTGTCTGTGCACATGGACAGTTTCTATGTTTGAAATTCAAATGTTATATCTGTGGACTATTTCAGTTTCAGATTTAAAAAAAATGTCTTGACATCAGCAAAAAGTTAATATGGCTTTCATTGAGATTGCTGATGTCTTTCTGTAAAATTCACGTGAAAGGAACCATTGGAAAGGTCTAAGAATGTGAAAATGAAGAAGTGCCAGCATCAGCCTTTAGATACCAATAATTATTTTCTATCTATCTTGATATTCCCCTTTTATTAGCTCCTATCCAAAAATTATTTTCTTATCTTCTTTAGGCTTTAGCTTCCTTATCCTGAATGCTTCTGTTGCTTGTTGCTGAAGCCTTTTGTAATATATGCTATATCTCTGAGATAAAAATAGTGGAAACTAATTTTTTATTTCAGTTGAAGGCATGGCATAGATTTGTATGATAAGATTCATATTTTCCTGTTCAAAACAGAGAGCTTAACAAAGTATCAATGGCACCAAGGAAAGGTTCCACTCAGTTTGCCTCAACTTGAAATGTTGCTCGATATTATCATAGCTGTGTTTTAAAAGGTATTTGACAGTTGTTTTACAGCAGGGTCATACCTTTAGCTGTTACAAATCCAACACACCAACTCTAAAAATGTACAGTGAGATTTAGTTCCTGCTACCTCTAAGACTGATTTTGCAGTGAGTTTTTTTGGGTTTTGGGGGTTTTTTGGGGTTTTTTTGGGTTTGGGTTTTTGTTTTGTTTTGGGTTTTTTTGTCTATGTGTTTTGTTTTTATGTGGGTTAATAGAGGCAACTGCATAGAAAATAAAGTTCAATATGCATGCAGAAGGTCTGATTTAGTACTGTTTATGGCAGTATTACAGCTATTTTAAGATGAGTTTCAATATGACAAGCCGAGGGAATAAGGGGAAAAAAAAACGTTTATATCATTAAAAACTCACAGCTGAAAAGGGTAATATTGTGAAAGACTGATGATTCAAAAATCATATGGACTTTTGAATGAAAAACAAAATCTGAAAAAGCCCTAGCTCTCAAATTAAGAAAGCTTTGTTTGATTGGAATTTGAAAGTAGTGAAAGCATAGTAAAGATCAGTGTTCACTTTCCATAACACTTAAATTTGCCTGCTTGAGCACTACCTATATCCTGCTGCTTATGTGTGCAACACAATTGTTTAAATTGAGTTTTTTTCCAGTTCATAAGTTAATTTAGATCACAGAAATGGGGTTCATTTATGTGAAAAATGTTCCGAGATTTCCATGCGATACTGGATAAAGCAGCATTATAAAGTTAGAATATGATTGCATATGAATTTTAAAATATTTAAACATATTTACCTGTAACATTCAATTTACATAATTTAGTAGAAGAAAAAATTACCACTTCTATTAGAATAAATAATGAGGCTTGTAGAAATAGGTATAGATGTTAGCACTTGGTTACCATTATTTCCCTAAGGCAGACTTCTCTGACGTGCACTGCATACCTCTTATCTGCATTGCAGTTTTCTATTACATATTCTATTCTTGTTCCATGTTTGGCATCCCCAGGGATTTGCAGCATTGATCACAGAAGACACTTTCACCCTAAATGTGATGAGGGTTCCTGTATTTTAAGTAAATAATAGTAGAAGAGAGTAAAATTGAACATTCATTAAATTCGCTAGGATAGCAGTCTACATAGACTGTCATACGTCTCTGTCACTATTCTTGCTGCAATGTTTTACTGAAGCCAGACCACATGCTCTTGAGATATACGTTTAGGTCAATGAAAATGTATTCCAAAACAGATATGACAAAAAGGCAAGGAAAGATCAAGTAAGTGTGCAAGAGCCTGGTTGATCCTGTTGGGTTTTGGGTTTTGTTTTGGGCTTTTTTTTTTTTTTTTTTTTTAATGTGTTTTTGAGCTGTGCTGATTGCTTTATTTTAATATCAAGTAGAATTTCAAGGAACTGGAAATGAAAGTTAGTGGGAAATAATGAACAAAAATTTGAACTGTTAAATGCTTCTACACTTTTATTCATGGAGAATAAATATAGTAATCAAAGCTAGTAGATTTTGCAACAACAAATTTTCATTGGAGCACTATAATGAATCTGCAGATGTGGAGGGTATTAATACTACAGTGGCCAACCAATTACTTTGGAACAATATTTCTTTGAGTGAATTGCTCTGATGAAGTCTTCACACTGAAAGAGTCCAGCTAAAGTGTTACTGGTGTGGCAGCAATTATGTATAATGAAATGTATTGGTTGGCTAGAAATTGAATGAGTTGAAGTAGTGGGTGCTGTTGTGTCCTCTAACAAGCATTATTTGGATGATTAGTTTATCAAAGAAATCTTAAAATTTTCATTCTGGCTAGATGTCTTCATCCTGTGTAAAGCTTTCATGTTTTCTGTGTTTGACTAAGCTTACCTGACTGAAAACAGAAGGCTTGGCATTTCCTTAACTATCACTCACAATCATTTGTTAGGTTGAATTGCAAGCAGCAAAAGAAAAAAATAGCAATAAAAGTGCACGCTGAATTTGTTGTAACACAGGACTATTTTCTTAACAACTGTACATCTTTCTGAAAGGAAGAGTTGTGTCGACAGCCACTGGGTATTAATCATGTCCTCAGCTCAACAATGTTCTCCAGTGGTGCTTTGAACATCATTGCTATTTAGCAGCAAACAGGGCAAAGTGTTCTTCAGGAACCAAACGTATCTAAATCAATCAAAAGGCTTATTATCTCTGTAACAGCATGTATGAATAAGAAGCACTGCTAATAACTGTGCTTATCCTATTGTGTGCGTTATCCCAACTTCACAATGTGTCACAGAGCAAGAAAACAAATCGATGTTTTTCGCTTGAAGCTAAAATGTTTCTAGGATGATTTAATAGCACCTCTCTGTTAATGTAGTTTTCTCTCTCAATATGTAATGTTCTATTGCAGTAGGCAGATATGAATTTAGCATACGTAAAACAGCTCTGGTTTAAAAGTGGACCGACTTTAAAATTATAGCTTAATTTCTGGATTGGTGTAGGCGATGAGCACTTTAGCTGAGCATATTTGTGGAGGTAACTTTGAAGGCTCTGGTGCCACATCTATATTCCTTTTAGTATCCAAGCTAGGATGGTTAAAGTAGCTAGGGGTAGTATGTAGCATAGACTTGTACCTTTGGAACATACTACAGATATTAACTTTGGGGTTTATTCTGTTCTCTGTGTCTAGTACAGTAGTTATAGAGACAACATAGAAATGCTATTTTTCTCTAAGTAAGACACAATGGAGAATTCAAAATATTAAAATAAAATGTGGGATTTTTTTTTTTTTCTAGCTACACAAAGTAATGACCTGTTAAGTGATAATCTAAAGTTTTTCTGCAGTATTATTTGTTCACTTAAGGGACAAAATTGCACTAATATTTTTCAGTGCTGTCATTTATCCTGCTAGGTATTAAAAAAGCTTACATGGCTACAAGTGATGAATGGAGAAAATAGAGAGATTGAAGAAACTTGCTTCTGTGTATCACGTATAGGAAGACATCTTTGAAAGTTAAAAAAAAAGGAATGCATCAGCTTTTTGTGCATTTAGAGCCATTAACAAGTGTATTACTCCCCAAGTGGTATCATCTCTAAAAATACCAAGAAGTAGTTCATTCATAACTGTTCTCTTTGGTCCACAGCTTGGAATACTTAGGAAGTGACTCATGTGGTGCCAAAGAAGAGAAAGACTTGACAAAAACCTCTTGAAATTTCAGTGAAAATAACCAGATGAGACTTGCAATTTAAAAAGTCTAAATAATACATACTTTGAACTTATTATGATAGAGCTTAAATTTTATGTTTACAATTAAAAAATCCATAACAAATATGGAAAGGTGCTGTTTACTATGTCATAACACGTTTAGTCTTAAACTTGATATCAGTTAAGGAAAAGGTGATCACTTTTCCTTAACTTTTGCAACAAATCTGTGGCAAACTTCAAAATATGATGATGACATTACTGCTTAGGGCACAACATCAAAAATCGTGATCTACTCTCCCACACTAATGCAGGTGGCTTATTAAGAAAATAAGTTATGGAGCAATAAAAGGTGAATCAAAAGTCACCAACTCACAGAATTGTTTTAAGCTTTTTTCTGTGACTCTATCATTTTGGGAAAATTAAACCCAGGCTATTTGCAGCTCAGTGATGGATAAAGCTTCTGTATTTGCATATAACATATTTTTCCAGAAAATGGACCTTGTTTTTCTAGTAGTAAACTTCACTGTGTATTTCAGATATGTTTGGTAGGAAAACAGGAATGGGGAAATTGATTTGCTCCCACCACACTCGAAGGCTACATTTCCCTCTCAAGCAGGAACAGATTCTAACCCCAGACTGGAGAGGGAAATTTTACAAGCACATGAAGTGACAGGACAAGGGAAATGGTTTTAAATTGAAAGAGGGTAGATTTAAGTTAGACATTAGGAAGAAATTCTTCACTATGAGAGTGATGAGGCACTGGAACAGGTTGCCCAGGGAAGTTGTGGCTGCCTCATCCCTGGCGATGTTCAAGGCCAAGTTGGATGGGGCTTTGAGCAACATGGTCTAGTGGAAGGTGTCCCTGTTTGTGGCAGGGGTGTTGGAACTAGAGATCTTTAAGGTCCCTTCCAACCCAAACCATTCTGTGATTCTATAAATGTAACATTTATGCAGTGCACCTGAATTGACTCCTAACCAAAACTTATTTTCAGAGGTTCATCTTCCTCCCAGTAAGTGAAGCTTTGCAGTGCCTATTCAAACAGAGGCAACAAAGTTATCTGCTAGCAATGTATTTTCAGACTGCAATTATACACATACCTAAATATCAATACTATTACAGAATTAAAAATTCAATAATGCAAGGATCCTTTTAAAATTGTTGTGATTAACTTTTAATTATGCAGAGGTAATTAAAGACATAACTCAGATGACACCTTTATTTACTTAAATAGAACATGCACTCACTATTGATAATTGCAGAACTCTGTAACTATAGTTACCATTAAATGAGACTGAGAGCAATCTGTCAAAGACAAATTTACTACAATCATGGCTGTAGTAATTCTGCCTTAAAAAAACAACACTGAATTTTGAAGTTATGCCATCTTAGAAGAAAGATACTTAGTCCTTAATGCTCTAGGTATTTAAAAGAATTGAGTGATTCTTGGGCTGAGTGTAAAAATTATTCTGATGGCCTGAATAAAAGGAAAAGTAATACTTTGTCTTATGCCTTACCAGTCTAAGCAAGTAATTACTGAGTGTTATACTTTAATTATACTTTAAAATAAGAGTGAAATTCAGGTCCAGTGTGATCCCATTGAAGTCACATAGCTATGCCTTGGCTTCAGAAGAAGTACAGACTGGGCAAGACTCGAAGTATAACTATGTTTAAAACGGCTTTTAGTAGTGCTGGCCAAAAATATGAGTTTCTGTCTCCTTAGAATTTGATAATTTTGCATTTTGATGTGAAAAAAAATTATACCTTTGTCCTTGAATGATCCGAACAGCACCTAGGTGTGTTATAAATGAACTGGATTGCTGTGCCCTGAGCTCGCAAATGTTTGACACTGTGTAATTTTACAGGCTTCAAGTATATTTTGTGACCAGGAGAAAATGTTGACAGTGAGTAGAACAAGGTGCCATCGGTATGAATAAGCAGTATTGTTGGTAATGAGTTGGTTGTACACCATCACAGAGGGACATGTGCCTTTCATCTCTTTCCGTTTTCATAGCACAGTTTCAAGTTTTCCTCCTTCCTTTCAAATGAAGACATCGTCCTCCTGCTTTCATCCTCACTGCTTTCCAGCCTCATGGCATATATACCAGCATATTAGTCCTGCTTAATTTTCTCCTCCTCTTCCCCCACAGATGGTCACCCGATGCCCTCCTGCCTCCACCTCACCAAAAGTGATGCTCACCATCTTGCTTTGCTCATACTTTATTCAGAAGCTTACAGTCTATTACCGGTGGCAGTTCTGCAGCAGACACTATGGAAAGAACAACCCAGGGAAGGACTAAAAGAGTTTATCTGACTCTCACAAGCAGTGGACTATGGAAAGAATCATCTGAAATTGTTTACAAATGGAATAGTGAGAAAAAACACAGCTTTAAGTCACTTTGGATGTGTTCAAAAAAGTTCAAAATCAGAATAAACCAGCTGTATCTGCAAAATAGCAGAAGTCTCTATTAATGACTTACAACGAATGTTTCAAGTTTTTGGCTCTGAAGCACAAATGATGCCAGGTACTTTTAACTGCAAAGCACTGAAGTATTTAAACTGATAACTTTTTCAAGCAGTAGTGTCTTGTTTATATATATTAATGAAAAAAGATTTATGCAAACACCACAAAATTGCATGATGTTCTTGGAAAAAGACATGTGACTATAAACACTGCTGTCAGGCTGCTCAAAATCCTATAAAACCCACTGAAGAAGGGAAATAATAATGAAAAATAGCAAAGTAGAGCTTGTGCAGATCTAGTTTATAGAAATTCTTAGTTTGCTTCTGCACAATTTGTAGATTCTAGAAAAAGAGGAACACAGAAGTAAGAAGAAAAAGAAAATGCAGAACAGAAAAAACGAATTTGAACATCTACATTTATTACAAATATAGCTATGCTGTACAAAATATGAGAGTCAGAGAAGTCAGATAGTTACTAATGCATTTTATAGGGTTTTTTTATGACCCAGAAGTGCTCTGAGGGCCATTAAATTAGTTGACTGATGCTTGGCCTCTTAATGAGAAGCAAAGTATATCAGCTGAGCTTCAGACATTTCACAAAACATAAAAAGGATAGAGAGCTAAGTACAAAGTATTAAAAAGAAAATAAAATTGAAGTGTGATGACTGTGTTAAAAATCAGACTATATACTAAAAATGTTGGGGAAAAAATAGAAAATAGTTTTATTTGCTATATCAGAAGTGAAAAAGGAAAGGAAGACTATAAAAAAAAATCAAATGATAAAAAATAATAGAATAACAAACCAAGTAAAAGGTACCTTGTTCCTTCATCCGGAAACTTCTTCAGCTTTCCAGATTATTTTTGATTTAAGATGCTGAAGCAGTGGGGTCTTTTTTTAAAGTACTTTTTGTTCTTCTCCAGCATGATCTGATGATGTTTCCTTGTCAGATTTCAGTTCTCATTATTTCGTTTTGCATTATGTATATTTCTGATTTCTGTGTGGTTTTTTTACATTTAGAAAATATTACATATATTTCTAGACATATTTCTGTTTTTCATGTATTTCTGTATCTGTTTACTAGATACATTATATTTCTGTATGTATGATTTCTATATACATAACCATGTATATTTTTCTACGTATTATTTCTATATTTCTATATATTAATGTATATAGTATATATGGAAATTAAATGCAAATGTGTATGTAGATATAATTCTCCTATGTATCTATATATGTTACATATACAGTTATTTCAGCTGTAATTTGCAGTTGTTTCCCTATCTGATTTACTCTAATCTGGCTCTCTTGTCCTTGTTTTTTTGACCTTTCCTGGTCTACTGCTTCCAACAAGTTACATGAAAACTGATACTTATCTACATTATTGTAGCTTTTTCCTTAGCCATGTAGATATTGTGATGCTATTGCAGATATCAAGAATGGTTGTTGATATAGGCAGATTAAAAAGCTTTTCATGTGCATTTGTACAACAGTGCCTCTCTCTATTCTTTGTAACTCTTTGCACAAGAGATGGGAAATATGTTTCATTCAAAACCTGCTCAGTAATCTCTTAGTCTAATTCTGGACAGTAGAGTGCCTAACTGCCTTAGGTCTTCTAAAAATATCCTTCTGTTTTTATACACATAAACATTTGAATTTTTTTGCTACCCTATAAACTTAGTAATCCCTAGGATGTCTTTGAAAACAATGAGGTTTTAAGGCTAGAATACAGTGTGAAGAAATGACAGATGAATGACAGATGAATAATTGATGGAGTAGCTATAGGCACTAGCCAATGGACTTGCTGCTGAAGGGCAGCATGAAGAAAACCAAGCACTCATGGCCTTTGCCACCTGCTTTGGAGAACGTGTACTGTGGTTATCAGTCAGCTCTTGACATGGACTAGTCCAAATAAAGTCACCCTACTAAATTTCTCCTGGTGACTTTAGAAGACCTGCTGCAAGTTTCTGTTCTTGAGTGGCAGAAATAAAAGAAAAAAGGACTTAGGGCATAAGGAGGAAGCAAACTGTATTGTTGGGCTTTTCTAGCTACTGCTTCTGTTGACCTTTGGGGGAAACCTTTAGCTCACTAAAAGTCTTAGCTCCTATGAGAGGAAGAGGATTGTGATTATTTTAGTTATAGAAACAATTCAAGCTGTTATGCACACAACTTGTTTTCAGTTTTGCTGTGTTATCCTTTAATAACAAGATCTGCAAAATCTCCACCTAGAGAAATGATTTTAAATTCAGATAGCGGCAATATTAAATCTGTTAAAAAGCCTTCCAGTGGTAAACCTTTGAACATGATAAACATTTTAAAGGATGCAAGGTTAATCCTTATCATATTATGGTTATTTTATTTACTTTAAAATAGACAGATTACAAACATAACTCTCCCTTACAAACCTGAACTGAAATAGAAAAGATTTAGTCTCAGGGTTACCCATTCTGCAAAGTGTTTTTGTCCTTGAATGAAGTATGTTCTTATGCCAGTTTTGCCCAAGTGGGTCTCTTTGATCTTTTTTCTTTTCACGGCAAAACTTCGTACTCAATATATTGAATTATTTGAAAAGCTAACGCTGTTGCTCACGTCAGATTTTGAGTCAGCTATTTTAGCCTGTGCATTAGCTGCTAACAAAAAGACACAGACACAATATTTGTAGTTCAGGTATACCACACATACATGAACGTATTTTGGGATACAACCTTACAGCTCTCGGTTGGAAACACTAGGTAGTGGATTTATAACAGGCATTCCTCTCATTTTGAGGGAAACTTACTGGTAAAGAACACTCCAATTATCTATTACATGTTCAGTACTATGCAAGCCTTACCTCTGAATTTTTATTTTATTGTTCCTGGAAAGCTGGAACACAAAAATACCCACAAAAAGAGCAATGATTTTTGATAATTTTTCTTTGGTTTAGAAAGTAGGCCAGAATCATAGGGACAGCATTCACCCATCTTCTTATTATTCCTATTTCTGTTTTCTTTATGTATTTTATATTAAAATGATACATTTTAGTAGTCATTTAGTAATAAGGCTAACATCTAACACCCAGGCTTTTTCTTATTGTTATTCTTTTTCCTTTATTATAGAGAGAAGGTACAATGATGTGTCTCATTTTGGCAGAGCTTTTTTATTTGCTGGTTTCCTTTGGCAGATGTTGTGATTTATGTATCTATGGTTGGAATTGTGTAGGAGGTGGCAATTCAAGGGAATGAGCCTTGCACTTGGAATATGGTTTGTACTGTTTTGTCTGTAATAAGGGAATTCATTCTATTGTCTTGGCCCTATTCTTGGGAAATCCTATTCTGCTTGAAAGAACTGCTTTTTCTGAGGGATGGAGATGTTAGTCAGGCTCATGAGATTTTTAGCATATTTACTTCTCTCACTCTGGATTATGTCAGGATTATGACAGAGTAAGCCTTCAATGATGCTTTCTGGTTTATACATAATTAGCATTCTGAAATGAAGAATAAAAAATGCCAATTGAACATTTTTTTTTATTCAATAAGACATCTTAACTTGAGAAATCACTAAGTTGAACTAATATGTGTGGAACATTTGGGAACAAATTCAACCGTTCCACTGTTTACATTGTAAATTCACTTGGAGTAAAGCATATATTCACCTTCCAAATGTCAAATGGGACAGAATGCTGCGGTCCGAGTTGTTGCACGGGTATGTATTTATTGCTGCTTGTGAAGTCCTTAGGTATTAGATAACCAGACCTAACAGAAGGCTGCAGCAGTTTGTGAATTGAGCTTTGCTCTTTTGATCTCTCCTGATTTAGCCTCCTCTTTGGATATTACTGCTCAAATGACCAGACTGATACAAGCAAGCTGAAGTGTGGTCTGGTGCTCCAGGTTTCATCTCTAATATGTTCTCATTTTATGATATGACACAATATTTCAGAGAAGGTGCTTCTGAAGAGCAGAAATTATGAACTTGCTATGAGAAGTGCCCACACAATTTCTAATTGTGGATGAGTATACTTGTAGTATGGTACAACACTCCTCCCAAGCACATAAAATTGGATGTTGTTGTAGAGAATTAAGTATGCACTGATGCATGGGGAAAAGCCTGAAGACTACACCTCACCAGATGAAATAGGACTATATGGAGCATTTAGGCATGAAAGAGAATCCCTATAAAAATACTATAGAAAACATATTTATTTTCTCTGATAACTGACAAGTAAGTTTCTGAACTTGAAGCTGAATTTCTCTAATGTATGCTGGTGACAAAAGTCTGGCCTCTGTGTAATGGTGTACTGAATTAAAGTACTATGGATATTGTTGTCCTGAAAAAATCTTGCTAGCAGAGGTCAAAGCTGGTAGAAAATACACTAAACATTTACCTGGAATTATGGATATCATGTTACCTTGATTCTGCTTAACTTGTTTGCTGATAAACGGTATTAAATTTTGACTCTGGAAGCATTCATTTCTTCAAACAAAATATCTTAAATTTTTGTCAGTTTGTTTATTTTCATGCCCACCAAGTTTTGATCTCTTCTGTCTCTATCTTTTATACGTTTTATTTCAAAAGCTAAGTTCATGATACCAGATCTATTTATAGATATGGCTGTGTGGTGCTTAGCTACCTACCGAGGTTAACCCATAACATATGGAAATAAGATTTACTGCTGCTGAAAGGTTTGTATTGCTCTGATAAGGGAAGACTTTTCTGTATCTTCAGAGTGTTAATAGGGCACGCTTCATTTATCATCTCAGCAATAGTTAGTCCTGGAGAGCAGGTGCTGGATTTTCTTGGCGATTAGCAGCTTTGTGTTTTCACCCTGGCTATTTTTGCCCTGCATTCTGCTAGTTAGAAAGAAGTGTGATTGTATAAAAGATTTAAGTAGAAGCTAATGTATCTTTAGTGGCTCTTTGACATTTGTCAGCTCTAAATGTTTTTCTTGAAAGCTGTTAACCAACTGTTTTCTGGGTCTGGTTTGATATTGGTAGGAGTCACCAACAAAATCCATTGAGATATCTTCGATTTCATATCTCCTACTAATTTGCTTTATGAAAACTTTGAAAATGTTCTGTGTTGTTTTTGCAGGGCTTGCAGTCTGTCCTCTCAAAGGTACTAAAGCTGAAATGGCCATTACAGGGATTTTATCCAAGTCATGATAGCTGAAAAGTGATGAGTGCTTTCTGTTTACATACATACTAAAACAGGATTGCTTAAAAAGGATCCTAAGTGCACTGTGGCTTTTACATGGTTGAAGACTTAATTCAGAACTCATTAAAATCAATAGAATTATCTGCTGATTTTGGTAATCTGTAGTAAACTTCATCAGCAAAAATAATAGTTCCAGAGTATTTGAGAGAATTAAAGTTAATATTTTTACATGGTAAATAATACAATTGAAAGAGATTACAAAGACACCTGAGAAAGTCTTTCAAAGAAAGAAGAAAAGAAGGATGAAATTCCAATATGCATAAATGCATGGCTTGGATGAGATACAGAAGTATAGCTTCATGCGACAGAAGCTGCGGAGGAAGAGATATTTGCACCAACAGTGACCAGATTGTATGCACATACTGCCTTAGAAAAACAGAAACCAAGGACTCCCTGAAAGACCCTTCTTAACAGGAACAAGCCTTTGCAGCCCAGCAGCTCTTGAGCTATCAGACCTTTCATTTCAGACACAATTATGATAAGCAGTGTTAATTTTACTAAATCTTGTCAACTTTTTGCCTTGAACTGTATTATTAGTTCAGAATCAGTGCCTGAATGATGCATAATTTCTTAAAAAAATCCCAAACTCAATATATTTTCTAAAAATTATCTATTTACCTAGGTAAGATGAACCCACAGTTAGTGTGCTTGGACTTGCTGAGACAATTTGTGAACATGGTCCCTATTTATTTCTGTTGAGATTTCAAAGTTAATTTTATTCTAATGTGGTTAGAGCTGACATAATTTTGAAGCCACAGGATCATGTTTTCTCTTTTGTGCAGTTTAAGATTTTAGTTCACAGTTCTTCTGCCAACTCCACTTAAACACTTATAAGTAATCTGCACCCATTTTGAGGGAAATGCCTCGCACCAAGTCCATGGAATGTGCGCAGAAGTGCAAAAAGTATCTCGTTGCTGGAACAACTTGGGCAATAACAGCTGCATACAGATGAGCAGGCAGCCTCAGAAAAAAAGAGGCTATGCAGGGACAAGTAGGTATTCAAAAGCATGCCGGTTTCTCTCAGATATACCAAGTACTGAAAGTGTATCACTGGTGCAAAGATTATGTTTATGTGTTGCTTCGAGCCATCACTGAGTTTCAGATTCAGGAGAGGTTGACTTGCACCTTATTAATTCAGTCAGATGTCAATGGGTTTAGTTGTTTCACTATTCATTAGGGCAGTGTAGAGACAAAGGTTTACACTTTGCTGTAATCTCTAGTCGTATTTTAAGTGATAATTTCTACTGACAGTGGAGGTTGTTCTTCTGTCAGCAGTTCTAAGAATCAGAAATGTCTGAGCTGTTGCACTGAAATATTGTTTTAGTTTGTGAAAGAAAAGGTGGTAAACAGAATGAAAAGTCATAGGTGGATTTTTTCATTTATTCTATCTGCAATAGATAGAAACAATTGAACATCTTTCAAGGGATGATTGCTCAGTAACTAGAATGTGACACCAGGATGTAAAACATATTTTGATTGCCTCTGCCTAAACTACATTGTTGGACAAATCAGCTTTTTTTCCCTTGTTTCCAAATTCTTTGTCTATATTAGACAGCTCCTGTGATCACCTCATTGCATGTAAACCTTGTGAGATACTCAGATATTGTATAATGAAGGGTATGTACTGTATATGCCAGATATATTTATACGTATAGACTCCTTAGAAACTCTCAGAAACGTCCAGGCATGTATATTATACATGGATAGATAGCAATACAGGCTTTTTTTTTTAACAGCGGAAAATACTTGTTCCTTTTCTTGATAAGGAGGTTACTAAAACTGAGAAATACTTCAAAATAATGTTTTGTATTGGCATCTGTGGTATTAGAAGGGTCTAGAAAGATGATAAAGTCTATTGTTTTGGAGCAAAGTCTCCTCTGATGTATTATAGAAGGGATCAGTTCATCAGTTACTGTCATATTTGTGTTGAGTGGAGGGATGCAAGCCAGGTTACTGAATATATACGAGCAAGATTTAGTGTCAGCTGTGTGTCACAGTTGGCTGCATGGAGCCTCAGGCAGCTGGCATTTAACTGCAGATATTCTGTGGGATAAATCTTTAGATACCAAAAGGGCAACTGTTTCTATTGTTCTTTGAAGTGGTTCCTTTAGATACGCTAAAACTGTACTGGAATACACTTTAATCATTTTAAATATCGATAGCAATTGAAATTACGTTGCTGTATAGTTGTTGAAGATATTTAGTGGTTTAAAGATTTTAGAAGAGTTTTATCAAATAAAACACTGTTGATTAGATCAAATACACAGGATATGTTTGGGTTCCTTTTGCAACAGTAAGCACTCAGAATAGATGTCACAGTTATTGGCGGTTCTTTGTTTTTAAAATTTTTTAATGTTCTTTGCTTTTTTGGTGGGTGCCTCTTTGTGGGGTATAATCAAGTCTCAAGCTGGATTTCTGAAGAAATCTTTTTCCTCGTTTATCCTGAAATCCTGAGTTCAAAGACAGTTGTGTCCTTTGGTTTTGGCACTGAAGTCTGCCTTCTACAGTCTCTGAGGAGCCTAGGGTACACCAGTGCACTGCAATCAGACTCCATAAATGAAGGACTTCTTGTAGTCCCCGGCTCTACCAGAAGGACTTGTTGCTGTCATGTTTCAAAACTTTGTGCTGCTGTACCTGAGCAGCACCTTCTATGTAGAAGCAGGATATAAGAGCTAAAGATAGTAATAGAATAAAAGTGATGACTAAAATTAACTAAGAATACTAAATGCATAAGTTAACAATAGAGAAGTAAAAAAAAAAAAAAAAAAACTTAGAAATAATGTTGTTTGATTATTCAGCACCATGTTCTACCAGAAACTGACTAATATAGAAGAACTTAGAATGCATGCTTAAAAGGAAAACAGAACAGATTCCTTGATTTCATTCGAAGGACTCTTGGGGAACTACATATACAGATTTTAATGAACTATAGTTACATTTTCCAGATGTTTTATTGAAATACATTCAGATGTAAAATAAATCAGTAGACTATGTAATGAAATCAAGCTCTATAAAGCAAAGAAGAAGAAAACCAATCTTTCCAACAGCATAGTTTCTAATGGTCTTTTCTTTTAAAATTATAAATCCACCAAATTTAAATATTTATGGCCCTAGTGTTTAAAAATAATCTCAAAGATTGCCTGTCAGCTTGCTGAACTCTATGATGAAGACAGTTGTTCTTTGGCTTTATGAACCTCTTGATTATTCGTCCTGGCGGGGTGATAGAACAAATTACAGCATACAAAAAAGCCAGCTATAGTTACAGTACAAATCTGGGGATCCAAAGGATGCTGGCTGTAGTTTGCAATAGTTTAAAAAAGGATAATGAAACTTTAGCTTCCTTTAGGTATAGAAAAAATCCAACCTGACAATAGTTGGCATTTATTGACCCTTTCTATTAGCCTTTTTCTAGAACAATTACTTTTCGCCACTTCTAGATTATACATGAGAATGCACATTCTTCTTTTTTTTTCACAGGATTTTTTACTATTGGTTTTAGAGTATTTGCTGTATTTTAGAGATCTGAATTATGTAATTTCACTACCTTTGTTTTATAACTAAGATTTCTGCACTGTTCTGGTACTTATTTGTTTTCCTCTGTCTGTTATCTCTTGTACTTTTCAAATTTGTTGTTCTTTCCATCTCTATTCTTCAGGCATTCAGCATTCACCTTGCTAGGTAAAGCTAAACATGGGGCACCTCTGGCATTTCCTAGCACATCCAGTTTAAGATGAAAAATAGGTCAGGCATATGGTAAGGTTCTGGGGTAGGACTTAAGATTTGTCCCCTTCCAAACTCACATTGAAAAGTTGCTTACAGTGTTATTTAAGATTGTGCTTGAATGCAAGGTCCACTCCCTTTGATTGAAAATCAAATCAATCTTAGCTACTGTTCTTTCTACTGTTTGAACAGTAAGAGTAAAATGTTAGAAATAGTGAGACACATCTGGGTCCCTTCTCTCATTTATGCTAGTAATGCTACTGCAGGTCAAGCAATAGGCTGAATAGCTTGTATTCTTTCACAATATGTGATCCATTTATAAGTAGATAGGTTGCTCTTCTGCAGTATTTTAGCATCTTCATAAATGTAATGATTACAGTTGTAGATTAAGAACGTGGATGGGGCAGCTGTCTCAGTTGTGCATAATTACATTTTTATGCATACTATTAGTATAAATATGAACAACCGCTCATCTTGGGGACAAAGGAACAGAATGCATGAAATGTGATGTATCAGGCTCAAGGCTGCAGAGCTGCACTCCATTAGCAACCTGGCATTACTTCTTTTAACTGCAGTTCTTACTATAACTGCATTGGTTACCTTTGCCTTTGTTTGCATAGTTTAACCCCGTTCTTAAACAGATCCAGTTAGTATTTTGTGGATGGTTTTGAGTTTTTAACCCTATTGATGTTTGTCTTCAACGTATGCTAGCACATTTAGAATATATCTTTGTAGTTTTCTCTTCTTAAAGTCAACGACTTACCCATTAGAGAGGTTCCCATATAGTCCAAGTTTTGTACCACAGAAAAATTTTCTCCTGTTTGACCTTTTCTTATTATTTGAATTCAGAGATCATGTACAAAAGTAATGTTTGTACAGATTTAATATCTCAAAAATGTCTTCTTTAATCTTTTCATTGCTTACTATTCCAGGATTTTATCCCTAGTCCTCCCTTAGACTTGAAATAATCAAAGAATAACAAATTTTACCTAAAGGAATTATAAGTGTCTTGACTTAAATTCAGTAGCTTCACATTTAAAATATAGGGAAAGTGGTAGTTAGATAAGGTCTCTGCATCGCTACATCACACTGTTCCTTGAGTCGTTCAATTAAAAACTAAATGCTCCACTGTAATAACCATTTACAGCCATTTCAGCAGGTTTGGGGTTTTTTTTAATAGCTCTTACCAAATTAACATTTATTTGGTGGTAGCTACGTGAGGAAAATAAGAGTGAAAAAAAGAACCTTGGCATTGAACTGGATATTTCACAACATTATTGGTCTGTAAGGTTGGACACATGAAAATATAGGACTAAATTTTAAAATTTATTTAGCAGTGAGGTACTCTAGTACCACGTGTACTGTAAAACTACACCCTGCGGTGTGCCACACAGAAATGCAATGGCTTGAATTAAGTGACATTTATTCATCCCACCACAGTCAGGCACCTGAGCTAAGAACGTGGCTCTTGGGATTCCTCAGCTCAATTTTTCTGTGTTACAAGGGTGGTAAGAAACATCTGAAAACAATTTTGCTGGATTGTCTTTGCAGTTTCCTTTGAGTTTAAATTTTCTTTCTTTTTTTCTTTTTTTAGGTAGTAAATAATTTTTTCCATTTGGGCATTTTAAAAGGAATTTAATAGTATCCTATTTTTGGGGTAAATTCTTGGGAAGAAGGCAAAGACAAGCAGTTGTCCTTTCTTGCTGGAATATCTTTCTAACCTTATACAAGGACTGAAGCTTTATTTCCAGTACTAACTACAGTTTTCATAAGAATGGTTCTCTGTGTCTCTGTGTTGGATTTTTCTTTTTCTTGCTTGTTTGTTTTTTATTGTTCTCCCCCCCCCCGCCTTTTTTTTTTCCCCTGGGTCTTTTTTTGTGTTGTGTTGTGTTGTTTTGTTTTTTTTTGTAATCTGTCAAGTCATTCTCAACAGGTACATGCTGAAACTCCAGATCTGAAACTTTGTTTATATAACTTTTTGTTAGGAGAAGCCTATCTTTATTTTCTTTAAAAATCTTGAATACTGGTTTACAAAAGCTCAGAGTTTTATTTATGAACATTAGAGAAGCATGCAGAATAAAAATGCAAGCTGTCTTTCACTTGAAATAATTTCTTTTAAATTTTGTTTAGAAATTGAGGCATTCTAGACATCAGATAATAAATGGAAAATTGTTTTCCTGCTTCACTTTTGAAGTTATGTCCTTTACAATCACAAAAATCTTAATGTTTATTACAGAATTGAAAATCAGAAGTGATAAGCATTTGATAGTAAACAGATACCTGTTGATCTTACCATTAAATTATTTTATTGGTTTCAAATTTTCTCATGCGTTGAAGAAATAAAGATGAGCAACCTGGGATCAAACATACAGCATGATTTTTATCAAGATCATAGCAAATGCGGGAAGGCATCAACCCTAGAAAAAGATTTTTTTACCTCAATGAGTAGTGAAAAGTACATTTACTGGATATAAATTTAAATGTCTTGTGGATCCAACCAATTATTTTTCTAATATAGATGTTTTCAGAAGAGTATGGATGTGCATAATATATTGATTTTCTGGGCTTTCCAGAACTGATAAATACTCTCCTATCATATTGTACATACTTCTTCCATTGCCTTATTAGAAAGGCTTATTTGCTTTAGATGGTGGACTATATTTTGCAATGGCTAGTTCTTCTCCAGGTGAATGTGCTAAATGCAGAAACAGTCATTCACATTTGTGATTATTTATCACTACTGAACCGGAGGTTTTTATTCCTTAGAGTCATAACTTTAAAGTGATGTGAAGGACATATTTGATTAAACTAATAATACACGATTTATTGTACTTTTATCAGCCCAGAAGGTCTCCTGAAAATCAGGTATGTCTGCTGTCTGTTCTATGTTTTCTTTAACTATAATTTATCATCCATATGATGAGAAATCTTATAATTTTTAATATCAAACCGATATAATTACTTAGTTCTTAGTAGGTGACAAGTAATATCTGGTCAGTTATGTATTGATAGCAAAGTTGATTAACCATACAAAAATATAGGTCTTCATAATGATAATACACCAATATATCTTATGTGACTGTTGTTATAAATATCCTGACATAAATTAACAGAGCAAATATTTGATTACTAGGTTTTCATGGTTGCTAGATTTCCATAATAGCTTTGAATATATCAACAGCATATGTAGCAAACAGCTTTACAACCAAAGGAATAAATTTGTGTTTTCTAGAAAGATTATAACCTTGATCAAGAAATACTTGTTTGATGATTTAATACTCTTTTTTGGGTTTTATTAATTTAATACTTTTTACTTGATCAAGAAAAACTATTAGTGCACAGAAAAAGGCACCACAACAGCAATCCTGTACACTCATTTCTTTTTCATATTCACTGAATAAGAAAAATATTTAAGGCTAAACCACATGCAGTATCTATATAGTCTCTTTTACAGCCAGAGCTGTGAATACTCTGAACTTGTATGTGCTCTAAATGAAGGAGATGCAATTCGAGCTTTTTGGATTTTAAGTCTGTGCCATGAACAAGTGTATCTCATCTCTTGCATTGGCATTGGAAAGATTTTATTTGGTTGAAACACTGGAATCACAGCTACATTGTATTTGTCTGATTACAAAATAGTAATTTTCATAAGCCGAACTCTAAGGAATATCTTCTTGCTTGTTTCAGAATTTACTCAGATATCTAAAAAGAAATTATTTTAATAATAATGTGTAACTATTTGTTAAAATATCTAGCACTTAAAAATTCTTTTTTTATTTCTTGATGCATTTCTAAGGCTATAGTTTAAAAATTTAATAACCCAACAGCACATTCTAAATGAACAATTTTTAATATGTTAACATGAAAGACTTTGGACTAGAATCAGATTAGTCACTTCAAAAACTTCATGTTAACTTATGAACAGGTAATTTAAATTTACATAAATATAAATTATATATGTATGTGCATACCTATATTTATAATTAAAAGTCATAACTTACAACTTTCTGCCATTGAAAAGAAAGAACTGCCATGGCTGGTAAGTATTCAGGCTATAAATGAACATTTCAAATTACTTATAAAACAATAAATCTCAGTCTCAAGTAAGTGCTGGTACACTTGTTCTCATATAGGTCTCCAAAATAAATTAAAAGTTCTCAGATCATTAAGTCCTTTCATGAATATAATTAATTCCTAATGTATCAAGAAAGAATTTTTGAACTGATATATGTGGGAAAGCTGACTTCACCCTCCACTTCTAACAACTTTCCACTATCTTGTCTAAGTTAGCAGTGGAGGAGCTGACCCAGGAAAGACCAGTCACCTTGGTGTCTGGGGCTGCTACGTATATTTCCTTTCCAGGCACTCGGCATCCTCTCTCTCGGGCTATGAAATGCTGTGGCAGTTTTTCAAAAGCTGAAGTTCAAGATGGTGCAAAAGTATGTGCTGGAGTTATCAAGGAAGATAGTGATTAGCAGATTTCCATTAGACATGATGTTGTCAGGTTAAGCATGTGCAGACTTTTGTCTCAGTAGAGCTTCCTTGGCACAATCATTTGGCTCACAAACTTGAGCTCTGGAACTAGCTAAGGAGCACAGATAGATAAAGAAGCTGCCTGAGGCAAGTCTGAGAGGCTCAGGAAGTTGTGAGTGCATTGGAAATAGGGTTGGTGGCACTTAAACTGACGCTGGTGCCTTGCAATGGACTCAAGTCTCACTTTCTGTGCAAGAGAGACGATCAGGGAATGTACTGTCTGATCATTTACCATAATTTCTTATGTTAAAGATGTACCTAATGGAAAATCTTTCTCACCAACATTTCTCACTTATACTTGCTCGTTTAGACTCACCAGAAAGAATATTCTGCATGCTCAAAACGCTGCACTGCTTGGTGTGGTGGGGCTAATACTGCAGGCATTATTCATATGGAGGAAATCAGCTGCAAAACATGTTGTTTGCTGCCAAGCAGAGATGGAGAAAGGCATTAAAATACACAAGTGGCACTAAGAATGGGAAGATAAACTATTGAAATGTGCAGCCTGCGCTTGTTTTGTGACAGCTGTATCTCTATATCTCTGCTGAAGGACCCAAGGGTGCTCCCAGCTTCAGCAACATCCCAGCTTTTTGTTAGACACACGGTCTGCTCTCAGATGTCTGAGAGTTTAGGAATAGCTACATATCTCAACTAATCAAGTATGAATTTGTTAACACTTTGCTGTGATTAAACCCAAAATATCTGTATAGCTGAACTTTTCCTTATAAAATATATAAATAGACACAGACATATCCCAGGGAGTACTAGTAAAATTATTTATTGCTTGTTTGCACAGGGAAGTTATTGAAAGTATTCACAGATATCATAAATAACCAACAAATACATGTAAGATGTAAATAAAAGAAGTCAGAATATGCTCTTACTTTTACCCTGGCTTGGCTATTCTGAACCTGGAAGGTAAACAAAAGCCAGATTTTTACTTCTGAGTCATCAGAAGGAGCTTACACAAATACAAAAGCCTTCTAAGTGATAGAAACACATTGGCAAAAATATGCAGTAATTGTTTCAGTGATGCCAAATATTTAAGCCCTGTCCAAAAGCAAGCATGCCTTGTGTGCTGAAAAAATGTCATAGTTTGATATTGTCCTGGGTTCAGCTGTAGCAGTCATTTTTTCACCTTCTTAAGTAGCTGGTGCAGTACTGTGTTTTTTAGTTTAGTCTGGGAACAACGCTGATAACACCGATGTTTTTAGTTGTTGCTAAGTAATGATGTTTACTCTGACCAAGAACTTTTCAGTCTCATGCTCTGCCAGTGAGGAGGGGCATGGGAAGCCGGGAGGAAGCAGGGACAGGACACCTCACCCAAACTGGCCCAAGGAAGGGGTATTCCATACCACAGCACATCATGCCCAATAAATAATCCGGGGGGAGTTACTCAGAAAGGCTAGATAGCTGCTTGGGTCAGGCTGGGTATCAGTCGGCGGGTGGTGAGCAATTTTATTCTCTCCCCTTGTTATTTCCCTTATCGTTATTATTATTGGTGGTAGCAGTAGTGGTTTTGTATTATACCTTAGTTGCGGGACTGCTCTTCTCTCAACCCGTGGGAGTTACATTCTTTCCATTCTCCTCCCCATCCCTCTGGGGAATGAGCGAGCGGCTGCATGATTCTGAGTTACCGGCTGGGCTTAAACCATGACAGATACTCTGCTGGGTTCAGTGAAATGACCATTTCATATACTACTGGATAAATAACTTTTTTTTTTTTTTTTTTAATATTCTACTATGATAATGAGTGATTATGTAGCTTGAATTTTCTGGTTACAAATTTATGTGTAAATTGTATAGAAAACTAATCCATGGTGCTTAAACCAGAGCAGCTTCTTGGAATTCAACTCAGTAGGGTCAATAGGTCACGTTAGATATGTAATGATGCAGGTCATACAGTGCATAAATGACAGAAAAAACCTCACCCATGTTTTAGTCTTACAGGTCTGTCATAACAGCTGTTTCTTTTTTAATTTTAGCTTTCCCATGCTTTCTCCTGACTTTCTACTTTATTTGTTTCTTGGTTTGCTAAAGTACTATGTGTCTGATTGATTACAGCTGAAAAGCTTTAGGTTTTAAATTATTAAAGTATGAAGTGACTATGGTAGAAAATTAGCATTATAATTTTTCTTGTAGAGATTTGAAATTCACTTTGAAATTGAAGTAGCACTTCTGTAGGCATGATTTTGTCATGTGATAAACATTCACACATATACATGTATCTATTCTGTAAATTGGTCACAGTATTTTTATCTGCATAATCCTATCCCATACAATCAAATGTATTTGCTGGATCTTAATATAAATCACAAAATAACCTCTCTCATTGCAGAATGTTATTCTGCAGCATGAGCAGTATCTAAATGGTGGTTTGATTTATATTTCTTCCCATCACTTAACCTCTTAGAAAGAAAAAATACAAAACTTAAATGCTAAAAAAATGTAACTTGCAGCTAAATGGCCACTTTAAAAGCTTTTTTTCCCCTATTAAAAATGTACAAAGCTTGTAATTCATTGTGTAACTGAAGGTCAGTGTGAGTAAATGATGGTTGCACTCTAGAAGTTATTGTGCTATACAGTGGCACAATAAAAAGGCAAGCATCAATCTGTGTTTTGGCTTTTTAAGGTACATTTGTGTTAATGGGAAGCTCATGCTCAAGCTGGAATTAGAGCAAAAGGCAAAGAACGTAGATAGAAGTGTGTGCTGGGGAGGGGGTGATCCTGCATTTTGATAAGCAGTTTCTAAAATAATTATTCCAGCTGCTTGTAAAATTGAATACCCACTTCATGTGTCAGGGAGCAGCAGGCACAGACTGCTTTGCTGGTATTGGAGAGTGACAGCAAGGCAGGCTGTCTTGATTGAAATCTATATATTTTTCAAAGTGTTCTTCATTGTAGTAATGTATGAGAGCATGATTTGACTGCAGGTGATTCTGAAGATTATATGAGAGAGTTGTATTTAAGATCTTTTCTTGTGAAATTTGTTTTTTCCATTTTAGCCTTTTATTTTTGGTAGTGGCAAATCCCTGCTACCGATACAGACAAGTTCCAGCAAAACTTGTCACTGCAGAAGTCACATGCACCTGAAAATAGCATTTCTGTTTGGGCACGTCACCTTTTACTTAAAAATGACATCCGATCCACCATAAAGCATTCAAGTTAGACACGTGATCTGCATGAGTGGGGTTTTTTTAGCAGGGGGAGTCTAATTTTTCTCAGCCTTTGGGAGAATTAGAGAACTTCATGATTGCAGTCTGAAAATTCCTGCTCATTATCTATAATTTTATTAGCTCATGATATTGCAAAGAACATGATATTTTTCCTACTGCAACTTTAAATACATTTGCTCAAAGGGATAAGGATATTTTAATATTATCCTTTATTTCACGTATCAAGATGGCTTGATGGATAGTCTGGTGGCTGAACACAAATCCTTTAAGTAGCTATGTATGCAAATGAAGTAATTAATAAGAGATTAAACATGCATATTTATCTTTGGATAGCTCTAGTGGACTAAAGGAAAAGGAGATGGCTAAATATCCCGTTGTTAAAATGAAACTGTTCCCTTTCAGTGCTTGACTTCTTTTTTTTTTTTTTTTTTCTTCAATTTTTGTTTTTAATAGGGTGGTAGTGGTTTGGGTTTTTTTCCCCAGTTTGGTGGAGTGAGTCAGGAGATACAACCTTTTTTGTTTACCAAAACAGGGGATTTTTAGCTAGAATTTTTTTAGATGTTTATTATGATATTTTGGACATTTTTTTACTGCAATATTGCTGATGTTGATTATGATTTATTATAGTGCAGTCTATTGTACTAATTTTGAATGAAATCTGGTTTATACGCAACCAAGAGGCAGTCTTCTCAGGGTGGTCGCATGCCAATTACATAATGGAGCACACCGAACAGTTAGGAAAAGTACTGAAAAATCTTTGCTTGGTTATCTGGGATATTTCTAGAGACTGGATTAGAAACTGACTTCTGTCCATCAGCCTACTCTATATACATCACATACTGATATCTCCACTTGTGTGTAAAAAGGAGGCTGTAGTAGCTGTAGGTGGTTGTTATGGTGTTTGTCAGCAGTCTTAAGGCCATGCAGAGATAGACTTTTGAGTCTATCTCTGCATGAGTCTATCTCTTTTTGTTTTGTTTAAACAAAACAAAAACCAGAAACAACAACAAAAAACCATGACAAAACAAAACAACCTATGCCCAAGCATTAAAAAGATAGTGTTCTTTTTAAATTCTTCAGGTAATAGATCATACACAAATCACTTTGCTTTAGAAAAGTCTGAGGAATGCTTTTTATGAGAAATCCCTAAGGAAAAAAAGCCTTTTTGTTTCAAACTGGAAAATAGTGCTTACAAAATTCTCTACGGCTAAGCACAGCAAATTCAGCTGTAAAACTGGATTTCTTTGTATTTTCTCTTATTGGTAATATGGTTCTCATATAAGATCTCAGCTCTAGCATTCCTCCAGGCTGCAACATCTTCACCAGTATAATACTGGTGTAATATAGGCATAAAAGAAAGACTACTGCTCGCTAAATTCATAATTTTGCTGCCACAGCACCAGGATGTTTTTAGGGACCAGACTGTTCAAAATAACTATCCTAGCTATACCACTAGGTCTATTTTCCTGTATTAAAAACATTTTGCCTTCTGGTAATGCTCTTATGCTGTGTAAACTTTTAAATTTCTGTGTCTTGGTTTCAGCTGGGATAGAGTTTATTTTCTTCCTAGTAGCTGGTGCAGTGCTGTGTTTTGTATTTATACTGAGAATAATGCTGATAACACACCAATGATCTAGTCGTTGCTCAGTAGCACTTGCCCTGATCAAGGACTTTTCAGTCTCGCATGCTCTGCCATTGAGGAGGGGCACAAGAAGCTGGGAGGAAGCAGAGACAGGATGCCTGACTCAAATAGCCAAAGGGGTATTCCATACCACAGCACGTCATACCCAGTGTATAAATGGGGGGAGTTACCTGGAAGGGGCCGATCACTGCTCGGGTCAGGCTGGGTATCGGTTGGCAGATGGTGAGCAATTGTATTGTGCAGCACTTGTGTTTATTGTTTGTTTTGGGTTTTTTTTTTCATTCCCCTTTTAGTTTTATATCTCTCTTCTTGTTATTTCCCTTATCATTAGTAGTAATATTATACTGTACTTTAGTTATTAAACTGTTTTCTTGTCTCAACCAGAGTGTTTTATATTCTCCTCCCCATCCCACCTGAGGAAGGGGAAGGGAGAGTGAGCAAGCAGCTGCATGGTACTTAGTTGCCAGCTGGGCTTAAACCGCAACATTCTGTAAGTGGCTTTCTTATTTTTTCTTCCTTTTTTTTAATTCCTCTTCATTTTTTTTTTTTTTCCCAGTGGCTCTCTAGAGTTATAGTATCCGTTGAATCACAAAATGGTTTGGGTTGGAAAAGACCTTTTAAAGGTCATCTAGTCCACCCCCCTGCAGTGAACAGGGACATCTTCAACCAGATCAGGTTGCTCAGAGCCCTGTCCAATCTGACCTTGAGTGTTTCCAGGGATGGAGTATGTACCACATCTCTGAGCAACCTGTTCCAGTGTTTCACCACACTTATTGTAAAAAATTTCTTGCTTATATCTTGTCTAAATCTACACTTCTTAGTTTACAACCATTACCCCTTGTTCTATTGCTACCGGCCTTGCTAAAATATTTGTTGCGTCTTATAAGCCATCTTTAAATACTGAAAGGCTGAAATCAAGTCTCTCTAGAGCCTTCTTTTCTGCAGGCTGAACAGCCCTAATTGTGTCAGCCTGTCTTCCCAGCAGAGGTGCTCCAGCCCTCTGATCATCTTTGTGGCCCTCCTCTTGACTCGGTCCAACAGATCCATGTCTTTCCTTACCATTCCTACCTTTTACATGGCTCACTTTTCGAGTCTTCAAAATGAAACTCCCTTCCTACCACACACACACCAAGAGCTGTCAATTAGGGACAAAGTAACATCACAAGCAGATCAGAGGTCCCCTAGGGCCTTTGTACCACTTGTCCTCAAGTTAAGTCATTGCTCCTTGGGCAGATGCTCTTCAACAAACTTTTGGCAGCAATGGTATTGCAACAGCTAATGGCTTGTTCTGTAGATGTAATCTGTTCAGCTGCACAGCTTGCCTAGAAGACATAAGGAGTAAAAGGCTTCATAAGTTATTCTTCAAGCTGATGACTGGAGCACATAAAACACATTCATATTGCACATCTTTATCTGATTGTTGTGAGATAAATAACACCATTAATGATTGGCAAGCTAGAAGGCTCATTTACCAGTTAAATATGGTGTTTGAATGACCTCTACCATCGGTCCAGAAGAATGTAGAAGTCTTCTGCATAAACATAATTACTTCTGTTAGCAGGAGTAAGCATTAGCACCTGGTAGGTCTGCATGTCATGTACTAGATATCCTAAGAAATTTTAGGTGTTTTTATTCTGCATTTTTTATTCCAGGAAAAAAATAAACATTAAAGAGTAACAAGCAGCTTACTCAGGATAAGTGACTAGTATTTATTATTCTGTATTAGATTAAAAAAAAGGCCTTTTATTTTTTGTATTTCAGAAAATGATGAAAGACTGTAACATTAGATAAAGATTTTCAAGGCATGGGATTCCCAAAGAACCTTACTTTGCCAACATATGTACATTGAAATAGATGTACTTTTGGTGTAAAGTGTCCTCTGCCAACAGAAACTGCAGCAGAGAAGCTGAATACAACAAAACAGGAAATGAAGATTATCCATCCAACTAGAGCTACAAAGCGAGGCAATTATCCAAGTAGATTTTGGTCGAGGCCACTGGGCATAGTAAGTCTACAGATTTGAAAGAATAATGACCAGTGGTACAGAAAATTAAATTTTGTGGCCCAAATAACTGCATTGAAATATAATTTTCATTAAAGTACGGATTTGAACTTAGTGTTTCCTTGGAGATCTTATAGCCATCATATCTAAGGTCAAAACACCTTAGCACATGGAAAATAATTTGTCTTATTGCTGCAACAGGATGTAAACATTTTGCCAATTATGTGTTCCTGGAAAGGATGAAAAGATAGTAATTAAACAGAAAAAGAAGCTCTTGATTGCTTCTCAAAGCACTAAGAGGAGAAAACACCTCTTGAAAACATTTAAAGGCTAAGTGTTAATGTGTTAAGGGACCACTCATTTTTAATTAGGTTATAACACATGGGATGCTGTGTATCAGACATCACTGATTCGTAAATGCTAATAATTAGAGTTTGTATTTACAGAGCACATAGTAAGAAAGGGACAGCTTAGTTTGCAGTAGAGTCTTTTTTTTGTTTGCTCAACTAATGGTTTCATCCAAATTTGATGTTTTCCATTCACTAAGCCATATAAAAAAACCCCCTCTATTCCAAATACAACAGCTGGGTTTCAGGATTAAATTTCCACATTCACAAACTGCTTCTGCATTTTCGGAGGACATGTGATATGCAATTGCTAAATAGAATAATCTTTAGAATTTTTTTTTACGACATTAACCCCGACGATTATTGTTTGAAAATGTCTGCATAAGATATTAATGCAATGTTTGTATAATATACAAATCAGAATGTCTTTGACACACAATTAACCGCACAGACATATTATGTAGCATATCTATTAATCCATTGTGAGATTATACCTGCAAACTCTTATATAAATAGATTTATTTTGCTGGAGCAATTTGTATAGGGAATCAATATAGTTCCTTATTCTAAGCTACTGCCTGGGAACAAATAATTTCTGAGAAAGGCTTGCTGCAGGGATGATATATAGGAATCATTCAGCATGCCAATGAGAAAAGGGTGATGAAAGCAAAGTGCATTTCTGCAATTGAAGAACAGTGGAACACAGGTCAGTTATAAGAAAATTAAACAGGTTTTGCATTCAGGTAGGTAGGGTATGTGCTACATCATTGGCTTAATCAAAACCAGCCAAGTAGCAAGGCCAATGCACTTAGGCAATTAGCCTCAAAGATGAGGTGCACCATGTGTGTGTTGGTATGGTAAATAATTCCCCTGCCCTTTATTCTGATGTAAATCAGAGCAGCTGGTTAGTGAATTTGAAATTTTTTAAAATGTAATACAAGAAGAGAATCTGACTTTAATATTTGTCTCCTCTCTAATGGTAAAAAAACTTGAAACGATGAAAGCAAAATTTTAGGCTCCAACTACATCCTCATCCTCTCTGTACAGCATGTGCATCATCGTGATCTGAACTTCAGAACAATTCCCTTCCTTTAAGGAAGGCGGGCAGCATCATTTCCTTTCGAAAAACTTCTGCCCACCCTGACTTCTGTGTGATAATATTTTCCTGCTTTATGCAAGAGTGGAGCCTGCAAGTCCATAATTAAAACAATTATTTCAGAGGTTGTCTTCTCTTTCAGGTGTTGATTACTTTGTATAAAGTGGCATTTATGAATTGGTGTTCTCTATCCAAAACTCCTTATTTTGGAAATAAGATCATAAGAAATAAAATAAGAATTTTATACACTTCTTGAGACCAAATTTATATACTCCTTCTGTAAATAAAAATAGGTTGATATTTTTTAATCAAAACTCCAATCTTAATAATGCCAGACAGATCTGAACCCTTTCAAAATGAGACCTAAACTGTATGGAAAAGATGTTTTATTCAAATGCTGCACATAGGACTAAACTGTAATTCCTTATAAATCCTAGTGATCAGATATATCAGTGGGAGAGGAGTAATATCCATAGTTGCAGCTTAAACATTTAGAAATTTAAGTCTCCACATACAAATTATTAGTAAATTAACCATATGTAATAACTTCGCTTGAAAACCCAACCTGCAGGAGGTTCTTAATAGCTTTTCATATGACTTTTTATCTTACACACAAGAATAATCCTGCTTTAACTGGCACCTTTAAAGTTAATGAATACCCTGAAATTTTCTCTCCAGAGGTCAAGAACATTCATGCTTTGTGAGAAATGTCCTGTGGTTCTTGGTACCAAAATCTTCTGAAAGACCTAATGATATGTGTATCAGATAATGACAATGATTTCTCATTCAATGGAAACGAAAAATCTATACAGAGTTATTTCTTCAGGCAATCTTGGAATTTAAACATTATCTGAATGACTTGTGCATGATCATTGATGATTGATTTAAAATTGGATTTTTATACCTCTTTTATGTTCCTACTGGATAATTACTGTCTTCATCTCTCCTTACAATTTAATTTGATCTCATATCTTAGTAGGTACATACGTCGTCCAAATGTAGCCACTGAAATTGTATCTGGATAATTTCCAGATTACAAGTCCCCAAATTTGTGTAAATTTAAAATATATGATACCATTAATCAACATATATTTATGAGATACCAATGAACATATTCATTTCAAGTAAGGAGAGTGAAAACCAGGTTAGCCAAAAAACTCCTTTTTCTTGCTCTGTAAAGTATCTTTGGCCTAACAATAGTCATCTAGGAGCAATGAAGTGCAAGATTTTTTTTTTCTGCAATGAAAAGTCATTACATTTATTGCAATAGATTTCCATTTACCAAATCAAAAATATATTCTGATCAGTAGTTTTTAAAAGTAAACTAGCAATAAAGACGCAATCTCAGGGTTGTATAATTTGGGTCATCATAATTCAGATGAGGTATACTTTACAATCTGACATTTGTAGAGGAACTCCCAACATAGTTCACAGTTACGTAGTAACAGTGAAAGTTTATGCAGCTGCATTTTTTCATTAGACATGAGATATAACATCTCTCCCTTAGTTTTGCTTAGTGGCTGTCTCAAATGTCCAAGGATCTCAAAAATGACATTTTTCTGAAAAGTCAATGATATAGAACAGTAACCAAATGCTTTATACTGGCTGGTGTAAAGATCAACCTTAATAAAAGGAAGCTAAAATGTACACTGCGCTATGTCTAGAATTTTCACTGATACTTAAAGGAAATGCACAACAATCAAAGTAAGGCTTTTTTTCCTCTTCTCATAGGAGAAAATAAATTTCTGTTGATGTCTTCTTGAAGCAACTGTACAGCTACCATCCTTCTGTCCATCTGTCTTGCAGACTGAAAGTGCCAGGGTACGTATTCTGCTTCCTTTGTTTTATTTAATGTTCCCCGCAAGTACAAAAAACATTTACTAACCAGATCTGGTAGATGCAAACACCAAAACCATTATAATCAATCCAGAAAATGTTCAAAGACAGAAAAAAGCCAAAATGCTAATTGTAAGAGCAAAAGTACCTATCAGGAACATCTTGGTTGTATAGAGCAGAGGAAGAAGACTTACCTACCTGAGCAGCATGTTCACAGTATTGCTCCTGATGCTGCCAGCTCTACAGCTCACAATAGCTGCTTTAGATCATCAGATTCCTTTGTACTTGATGCCACCTCATGCTGTGTTACAGCAGGCTCGCACTGGATCTTCACAGTCCAAAATGAGCAAAATCAATCTCAGTTCCCAAATAGCCAGAATTACAAGAGCAGAAAGCAATTAAATTCTGCCTCTGTGACGTGGCTGGAGTCTCAAGAGGACACTGGGGATAGAAATAAGACATACGTTTGCAATGTGACAGTATACTTGTGTGTTGTTGACCCAGATCCTCCTGGCAACAGTTCATCTAAAGTTAAACTTACCTCCTTGTGCATCCAAACTAGAGCAGGAGGTGGCGAGGGGGAAGCAGGTGTCTGCTGAGCGGCAAATAAGTGATGTATCTCTGTGGGACTGCAACGGCAATTTCCACCAGCCAGCTCTCTTGGTTCAGGACAAGCTACCTGTGGCATGTTTCCCTTTTTTTTCTTTTTCCTCTTGCAGTGATAGAAGATTAAAAATGTGCGAATTTTGCCTTGGACATATGCTTTTGTATTAATGTTGTAGACCCTGGGAGCTCCAGGACCTCTGCTGCTGAACAGCCCTGGCAGCCATGGCTCTGGCTGGTTCAGCTCCTTGGGGCTTTATTAAAAACTTGTCACAAATGACCTGTCCTTGTCCAGCTGCGGGAAATCTCCTGGGAGTTTCACAGATTTAGGGACAAGAAGTAGATCAGGATAACAGTTAATTCCATCTCGGTCTGAGGAAACTAAGCTGCAATAATTTAGCTATTGCTTTGCATTTCTAGTTTCTATTCCTTTTTACACGGAAATTTGAGATCCTAGATTTCATCCTTAACCTGTACATAAAAGGCAATTTTTAATATTAGAAAAACTCAGTATTGACCCACATTCCTCTCCCCTTTTCTCTCGATTGCCAACAGCTAGTATCTGATTAAAATGGTTCAGAAACATCTTCAGAAACAAATTAACCTCCTCAGCCAAACATATCTGTCTCTCACAGATGTGATTAAAAAAAGAGGAATACTTCTGTATTTCCTGCTACCCATGACATATTATCAATGCAATGTTTTTCTCAGTTTTCAGGGTGAAGTAAAAAAGTGAAGCATTAAAGAGCAGGATATCTGTTCTTAAAGCAATAAGTGCTTTTCCTTGTATTTCCTTCAGCTCACACTTTAGTCTTTCCCAAAAAGTTTTGATAACTTCAATTCAAACCAGTTACTTCCATCTTTGATCAGGAGAGGGAAATAGCTGGTAGGTGTCTTTCTGCCTCTGCTATGTCTTATCAGCAGCTCTCACACAGCTGCTGAACACAATTTGACTGCTTTTTGGATATTCTGCTATATGCTTTTTGGATAGTCTGCTTTATGGGAGACACTGTTATTTTGAAATGTTTTCCATGCTTAGAACAGGTAGCTCTGAACCCTTTAATTCACTTTTTCTTTCTTCTTTGATGTTGTTTTAAAGCGGATGTGCTCCTCAGGTTCATAGTAGCTGCTTCACAAAAATAACAGTTTTTACCAATTTCACTTACCAGCTCTCAGTATACTTGCAAGGACTGCCAAGGCTTCCCTGGGGATATGAACCTTCAACCTTTGAATTTCACATGGCTAGCTGCCTTGACTACTTAGACTGTCAAAGGAGAGGTGTTCAAAAGCTACAGAAGTCAAGAGCTAGTCATTTAAAGAAAATGATTTGGAGAGTGCAATTTATCACTGTCTGCTTTTATATTTGAATTCTGTGAAAGACAACATGCAGTGTAAGTACAAAGTTATACAAATGACTTCTCTTGACAATGGTATTGTGGGCTGAGTAACAGTAGAGGGACTTAGCAGAGAAAGAAAAGCATATTATTGTTATAATTACTTGAATCTCAGCAATGAGTGACTCAGCCCTGCTTTACATTCTTTCATAGAGTATCCCAAAGTATAGATGGTAGGAGGTTGATTTTATCTGTGTCTAACCTCAATTTTCCGATGTTCTGGTGTATGTAAGAGAATAATCTGCATATATTCCATGGAACTGTAAAGGAGGGAAACATTCCAGAATGTAATGTGATTAAAAGAAAACTATTTACTTTTAAATGTTACAGGAGAATTTAAAAAATTAATCTGACTATTCGTTTTCATTCTAGTAGAAAAAAATTTAAAGGATTAAAATTAAATATTTGTCTATATCTGGCTTTACATACAGCAGATGCATATGTACAATGCACATTATACTGGGATGTATATAATTAAATTGGTACTGTATATTGTATATATTAGGTGCTGGGCAAGCATGGAGATCTCAAAGAGAAATTGCTGCCTAAAAGGAAACACAATAAAGTTGTTGAGTTCAGATATGTAAGCTGTCTGTAGGTTTCCAATGAATTGTTTTTCAGCATCTTTTCAAGACTGGTACTGCCTTTTAATCATTTTAAAAGGAAGTTTAGCAAATGAGTTTCAAGGTGAAAAAAGGTGTGAAATGGCACATAGAAACTGTCAGGTTTTTTTCCCAAGTGCTCTTCCACTGATGCATTTTTAATACAACTTTCAGAGTGGGTAAATACATTATTTCAATGTGTTGTTAACCTCAAGAAATTGAAAAACAATAAGGCAAATTATACATTCAGGACAAGCTAATTGCATGACTTATGACATTTTTCATCATCACATCAGGTTTAGATTGAGTTGTCAATGACAACATCTAGCCTAGAAAAGTAATTCTTTTTGTTCTTTTTCTCCTCTGCTGAAAGGTGTTAACTCAGTGAAATTATATGGATGTTCTGTGAAAAGGTCTTAAAATTGAAAAATGGAACCAAAAAGTACTGCTGGGTGCTCAGTTCAGTGTTTATACTCCTTTATTTTTACCATTTTTTCCGAAGGAACAGACCACATACCTGTCAGGGCTTGCTGAATGAAAAATAACTTAGCTGTTCCCACTCTAGCAGTGATTTATTTCTTTGTGAGTTAATATACATATTTTTAATTTATGAATGTGCATTTTTGCAAGGAATATGCAAAGGATTACATCTGAGTTTTTGTTTTCTATCCATTGCTGGTGGGATTTTTTTTTTTTTTTTTTGTCTAATTAAATTATTTTTTCTTGGTTTTGTTTCCCATTTTATAAGATATGTTTCCTTATGAGAGGTTTAACAGGAGCTGAAGTTTGGGTTTCAATAAATCTAATACTAGAATAAGAAACAAAACATTTTCTTGTTAGAAATGTGGGTAAAATTTTTTTTACATTTATGTTTTGTAATTTATACAAGAATAGTTAGAAAAGCTTTCAGCTGTTGTTTATAAAAGAGGAGCTGCCAGAATAATCACTCCTTAAGACTCCTTAAGGAAAAGAAACCTTCATAAATATAATTAGAAATTAAAAGCTACATAGTAATAGTTGTCTAGATCATCGCCATCCGGACATGGTTTTCTTGAGCAGCAGCTTCATTCAGCACATTTGCTTCACTGAATGGTAAGGTTTGTTTCTTACTGATGAACTGCACTCCTAGTCATTGTAGTCTGGTTCTGAAGCAGTTAATTGATACAAAGGATGGAAAGGTTAGGAGGTGGCCACTGACATGGTCTAGCATCTTTCATCTGCTCCAAATATTATTCAAGAGCTAAGACAATAGCACTAGCACTTGCTGTTGAACTGAAATAATGTGTAAGTTAAAAGGAATTATTCTAACTGAAGAGTAGGAGGGCAAATTTAACTATTTTTCCAAGGAAGGCCACTTAAGCCCCAACTTTCTGTGTGCATGCATATATCACATTTGAATACATGCACACAATTATTTTCATGATAATTTGCAAATGGGAAGATGAGTCTAAATGCACAGCTTCATATAGATATGGATGCAGCACAAAAATGCACCTAAGAATTGGGAATTAAGTATTGAACTTTTTTTTTTTTTTTTCATTTCATATCCCTAGTTTCTGCTCCGGTATATTTTTTTGATATCTCTTTTGGATGATTAACTATCTCCAAGTGACAGTTGATACCTATGTTACAAGAAAGGGTAAGTGCAGCTGTAGGAGAGTGTATTTATTTATGATTGTATGTATGCTGGTTTTGACAGCCCTTTCAAAACTGTTTGCGGGAAGTTCTTGACAGAACTTCCTTCCTTCAAGCATCCTTGCCTGGGGCACTTCCAAGCATCCTCAGATTCATTCAAAACATTATCATCATTTCTCCAGTCTGGCCTGAAACTTATCAGAGAAATGTGTGTCAAAAGATGCTCCCACCATAATCTCTCCTTTGTACTCTGTATAGAATAGAAGGCTATAAATCAGTTTTGTTCATTAAATATAGTCTGCAGACTGTTTTTCTGCCCTAGTTGTCTACCAGCCATAGTGGAAATATCAGCAGAGACACAAATTATTATTGTTAAATCTTTTGGCAGTAAAATATTACTCATAATGCTCATTTATTGTAATTGGTATTACTAACCATATTGATTCCCAGCATGCTTAAAGACAACAGTTACAGTCAATATTGTGTGACATGCCATACAAAATGACATTGCAGGGACTCTGCACAGCACTAAAACCACACTGCTGTTAAACAAGCCCACAGTTGTTTATGACACAAATGACACTGTGGCTCATCTTTCTTAGCAGCAGGATTAGCAATAGTGTTTATGTGCAATTTTTCTGGAGAAGCTCTTGATGTTTGTCATAAATACTTCTCCTGTACCTTCACTTCCACTGTTGCAAGAGTGTTGGAAATTTTGCTAATTTTCTCTGGTTAGCTGTGTGAGTTATACAAGGTTTACCAGCACACTTTTTTCCTCTCTTTTTCCTTCACTTTCATGTCAGAGCTTGAAAGTTTCAGTAAATATTTTAAAAACATATATGAAAATGTATATATTATCTGATTTTAATCTAACTGGCTTGTGAAAGTATAGCAAGATTGAGCAAAAGTTAACCATATGACATCCAGATGAAAACCATGCAGAACGTTAGGAGGAGTTGCCTGTCTATGGACATATTTCTTTAATTATTCACTCATTTTCCCTTCATACCCTATGTACTTAAAATAGAAACGGGGTAACAATCTCTCTCATCTCATAAGTTACAAAATAAATAGCTGAAATGGCTTATATAAAGCCATTCTGTTTAATTTGATTTTTTTTTTTGTTTGCATTTGTTCCAGAAAGCGAATGTTTTCTGACTGTACATACACATGAAGAGCTGATTAGAAAAAGTTGCTGCATTGACTTTGTTCTTCAAGTTGTTTCTTATTTTTTCCTAATTGTAGTTCCCATGGACTAGAGAAAAATTCCAGAAGAATTTGTTTTATTTCCTTCCAGGTTAGTTCAGTTTTCCACTGTTATTCTGAAAGGTCACACACACAAACTTTGAAACTCTATAGACACTGTAAAAAAACTGCTGAACTGAGCAAAGTCCTTTTTCAGAGGAGAGCTAGAAGACAGTGTACTCCTGATGAGCTCTAATGGCACACGAATACTAAATTTCATTTCTTCATTTTCTTTGAAAGGTGTGGTTCCTACACAAAAGGCATTGCTATAGATGTACCACCTCTCCTTTCAGCAGTACAGAGAAGATCCTCATTTGAACTAGATGATCTTAAGGTCCTTTCCAGACCTAACCATTCTATGATTACTTATGTGAAGGACAGTGAGACAAGATGCTTTAGATGGTTGCTTAGTAACTCATTAGAGAACCAGGCTCCTTGACAATAACAACCTGGTCCTCAGCCTGTTTCATTTACTCTGAATGGATTTACATACGTTTACTCCAGTTCAGATATGCATGCACCTAATAGGAAATAGGTGATTTTTAAATATTAATAACTATTACTGAAGATTATTAAATGCCTTTACTGAGCATTGACTTCTACTCATTGATATACCTGATCTTATTCTGTGATAACATGTATTCAAAAGTGATAATGAATTTTATTATTGTATGTATCATAAAACTAAAGAACTGCTCAATTGTGGTAACCTGAAGGCAATAATTGATCCTTGTCATGCAAAAACATTTTGTTAAAATTATACCTTATATGAGTACCAGCAAGCAGACCCACAATAGAAGTCAGACAATAATGAGAAAAAAAGTTATAGCTTATTCCTATTTACAAGTTATCATTATTTTTCCTCTGGGAGCTAAATATATTCTATATATACGATTGCAGAACCTGTAAACTACAGACTCGGAGTTGTATTTCATCGTCAGGTTACTCAATTTGTAATACAGTTTTGGGGTTTTTTTGATGTATTTTATTTTATAGATAGGGTCAAATAGTAAATGTAGCAATTGATTTTTAGATAGCTTCAAGTCCATCTGCCTTTAACTACGTCTGGAAATTTGCTCTCAATTCCTGCTCTGAAAAAAAACAGAGAGTCAGATGCAGTGTTTCCAGGACTTGAAATTATATTAATATGAAACAGTTACTAACAGAGTCTGAAGTATATTCCAGCTTGATAATATGCGTTTCTTAGGAAGATAATCATGTTCCATTTTGTCTAGAATGGAAAATAAAATATCATAGAAGCAGTTGTTATATATATCAAACCTATTCCTCTGAACCTCTTGTTCATCGTTATATATGTTTTCCTGATCTGTAATTGAAAATTTGTAATAATAGTGGGGTGTGGGGTGTAGTACAAATGGAGTTAATACATTTCTTAGCGTTATAGATCCTAACTGTGACAAGGCAACAGACTCTCACAAATGTATTGTCATTACATGCAGTAATGACAGCAAAATATTCAGAGACATCTGGTGTAAAGAATTATTTTCTCTAACCTTTGAGATAATGGTAAATCTTTATAGTCATTAGTATAAGAAACTGAAACAAAGCAGCAATTGCCAGCTAAGATTAAGATATTCAGTTTTCTATCTTCTGAGTTATTTTCTCTTTGCTGTCATCTATCTACCCTTTCTTCTACTGGGGAAATTTTATTATGAAAAATGCTTAATAAATTTAGATATTCATTTATATGTATTTTATTCTTGCATGGTTGTTTCCCCGATCATTTTGTATGGGAAGTAGAGCTGGCTTTTCATGAAAATGTTGAAAGCATTTTCCAGTATCTAGTGACATTTTGGATATTCATAGATGCCAAGCTAAAGCCAAACTCCCAGGTTGAGCCTCCACTTTGATTTATAATATTACATCTTATCAGAATTTATCATTCTGATTTGATTAAAAGTCTTGAAGCTAATTTTTGTTTCAGGATTAGCAAAGAGTCTTGACTGTTAGTCCTGAAGTATCTTCTAGGACATGCTCTATTTCTGAATACTCATGCTGCTTTCAATTCCAAGCATGATGGCAATGATGAAGTCAGTATGTCTATTTTGCCTGTGACTTGCAGCTCCTATGAATTAAATATGAATGATATCTTAATAGAAAACTGAAAATAAGTCATATTGTTATGTTTTTGTTTTCGGCATGTTACAGATAATTTCATGGAGGTCAAGCATTTTTTTCTTGGTCAAAATGAATTTCTCTTGATTCAAAAGTACAGATTACATTGACAGAAATATTTGTGTCAGGCAAAACATTTTGTGAATTCACATCAGCGTGGCAATACAGTTTTGGCTGAAAAGAGATTAAATCCTGTCCTCGCAGCCAATTTATATTTTAAAAATTTTTAAGTCAAAATTCCTTAATGCTTCTGTTTGAGTGCTTTGTTCTGAAATGTAATTTAAAATAAAGATTTTCCCCAAATGGAAAATTAACAGATTTTTAATTTTTAGGTCAAATCAGTCATTTTGTGATGACCTAGAAAGTTTACCAAAATGTCACTTTAGTGATCTTAATTTTTAACACTATACTTCTAAAGGACTCAAATAATCTTTTGAATTCTTTTCAATTTTTTTATCCCCCCCCCCCCCCCCCCCCCCCGAAACTGCCTAAATCCAGAACCATGTTATTTCTCCAGTTCTGGTTTTGACTGATGATTTTTTTCCTCACTGAGTCTCTTTGTCATCAAGTTTATATTTGGTCTATATTTTGTCCGTTTTGCAGTTTTTTATCTGGAAATCTACGTAGTAGGTCTAGACTGAGTCATTTCTGCAAACTACAGAGGCACATTATCACCTGAAATGCATCTAATTCAGCTGATAATCTTGTGTATGAGAGACTGGTTTGAAGGTCAGTTTTAAAAAAAACCTTAGACTAAGATATACTGAACAGTTAAACTTTTAAATCTGTGATAATTGTCCTAGTAGTTTATGGAGAATAATAGAATCTCTGGCTTAAGGCAGGGAAAATGAGGTCCTCCATGAGAAAGCTAAAGTCGGATGAGATACAATGATGCTTATTAAAGGACAATACATGCTAAAAATTGTCTGTATCTTGGAATAGCTAAACAATCATTGTGTTTCATTATTGTGTTATTTTTGGATATAGAACAAAGTTAACTTTGTAAGAAAAATTATTTTCAGCTCCTAAACTGCTATTAGTTCTTTCTTTCCTTTCAAAATTTACTTGCAATTAGTGTTCCAGGCAATATGCAAGAGGGTTGCAATATTTCTTATCTGTCTTTGTCACAGAAGCATCTCTTAGCATAGGCTATTGAACACTTCCTGGATATTTTTTCTAGGGTCACTACTGTGAGCCACCTTTGAAGGGAACTATATATTTAAATACGGCTCCTGATTTTCATAACATTTCTGATCTGAATCTGTGAGCATCGTTTGTGCTTCTGGGATTCAGTACATCTTAGCAACACCTTCTGTCAGAAATTCTGTCTAGGAAAACTTCAGCCATTTGCCTAGGAATTCCTGAAGTCTTTAATGAGCTATGATTGAGCTGCTGGACACCAGGAAATCTTGGACAAATACCCAATATGTGCAGATAAGTTTTAGATACAGAAAACCAGATTGGTGCATCTAAGATCTGCTCTGTATACATTAGGCAATTGATGTGTGTGTGTGTGTGGTAACAGGCATAAAGAACATCAGATTTATTGCGTAGGAGCAGTGAGTCATTGGACTCACTCTGCACAGCTATGAATCAGAAAGCAAATAAGCATGCACATTTTCACGCATGCAGTAAAAGAAACAAAATTCTAGGGGTAATTATGAATATTCAAGATTTATCATCTTTTCATGTCTTTTATAGTAACCTTTTATTTCATTATAAACAAAGTGCAGAGGTACATAAGATGGTACACAGATTTGTTGAGGTGTGGGGTTTTTTTCCCTGTAAGAGTAGATGGTACCTCCTTTTGAAAAGGTGCAGAAATGCAGCTAACAAACCACATGCACAGAAGTCATGGGATCAAAATCACCAGGTAGTTCTGCAACTTATGCCATTGGCTATCAACTTGAGGTGATATGAAGTAGCTTGTTCTTTCTTGGAAAATACTGCAAGATTGCTAGTTTCTTACTTTTATGTTATGTTGTGCATCTCATTCGACTGCACTAGTGTTCCCTGTACCCACTAACTGCTCAGAGACATCTGATGTTTTTCTGGTTCTTCCAGTGTCCTGACTGTTAAGTACCCTGTAATGGGGACCACTGCAATGACCTCTTAAGCATGTAGTCCCCAGACACCATGTATCATGTTTTAGTGAAAACAGGAAAAAAGAGAAATGCTAGGGAATAGAAAGCCTTGGATCTACATAAACAATAAACTGCAAAGTGGAACAAGACTGTCAAAGGGAAAATAATTTGCTACTGGGGAAGTATAGCACTCTAGGAAAAAGAGCGGTGCTGTGGAAGAAGACTGTCTGAATCAAAGGGTTTTTTTGAAGCTTTGTGTTTCAGCATAGCCATTAGTCAGTCTCATGTAAAGCTTAAAGCATAGGCTTATGAAATAGGCTGTCCAGTTTATGAAATAGTTCTTAGTCAGTTTTGTCTACCTGAGATATTCCTGGAGTATATTAAAAAATCAAATCTACTTTTATTGTATACAATGGTTGTGTTTTCAGCATATGTATGTGGGTGTAACTTTTTGAAGTAGGTTTCCACAATGAAAGCTTTGGAACAACAGTAACTGCAGATAGCCAGCTATGTTTCCTTAAACAAAATTCTGCTGTCATTAGAGTGTTTATAGAAACTGAAAGGCTGTGGATGCAGCTTAGGCAGATATTTGATTACATTTTAAGGAGATAATTATGCAATGTCCAGCAAGCTTCTGTGCAATCTATAATAATTATAATACTTGTACAAAAATACAAATTACACTCCAACATATGTATCCCATGGCAAATTGCTCTCTTTTGCATTTTTAAACTACTTGGAAGAATAATGATCTCCTAAGGTATTATAGCTTGTGTTGTTTTCATACTGAACTTCACACTGGTAAAACAACTTCATGGGATTAATCTGCTCTATACTGAACTACAACAGTGTTGGGACAACTCCTCCACAGCTACACTAGCTGAATTAAATGCTATCAGTTTGATGGCAATATCTCATTTATCTCTTTTGTTTCGGTTAGTCTGTGACAGAAATCTGATGATTCAAGAGAGTTCAATTTGCTGAGACCATAATCTATCAGTGTACTAAGTGCCAATATGCCATATTCTTGTTTTCCTGTGGCTATGTTAATCAAGACTGTGGATCTGTCTACAATATGATTTAGGAGAAACATATTTACACATTAAACTTGGTAAATTACAGTATTTACAGAATCACCTAATCTCATCCAAGCTCACTTTCAAATGGCCTGGAATGCTAAGGAGTGAATCATGCAAACAGTTTTCAGAGATATTTAATTGATCTGAGCATATTTCACATGAGAAGAAGGCACTGAAGGCATGGAGCATGCAAAGTTTTCACATGGCAGAGAATAAACACCTCTTTTCAGTGAACATCTTACCCCTGCGAATCATGGAAGACTTTCACTAGCTGCTAGAAATTAGTTATTCTTGCACCAAATTGCATGTCCCCTCCTAGGAAATGTTACAACGCATACTAATAGAATATGTACATCCATGAGTTTCCTTAGTTATCCCTGGAAAAATATGATTTTCCTCTTTCATTACATTAAAATAATTTCTGATTCTAGATGGCCTGAATAATTTAGATCCTTGTTCTCAACTCTGGATTAGATTGGTTTTGCAAAGTAAAAAGTAAGCTGGGGCACAATTGGCTGTGTACAGTTAGTGAGTTAATGTGATCGTGTAGTTCTTAAACCTTGCCATGCAACTCAGAAATGGAACTGGCTGCCAGCTTCCTAAGGTTCAGTGTAGCAAATGCAACAATCTGATAGCTGCAGTCTCTGGTCTTTCTCTACTTCATTGATACGCTGACAGAAACTGTTATATTTTTGTCCTTCACTGCAGGGCTTCTCTTAAGTATATTACTCGATTACACAAGTTTGCTATAACTAACTCAAACAGTAACTTCACATTGGCCAGACTAATAATATTCTGAGGACAAGAACACAGTGAGAAGAGACAGTAGATCACCATATTTAAGGGGATGGTTTGTCTGATGAAATGTAGATGCCTGCACTCGAGCCAGATATCTATTTTTCCATTACAGTTAGCAGAGAAAAACAGGGAAGAGTAGGACATAACTCTACTTCTCCTACAGGGCCAAAACTGTGCAGATAAATCATACTCTATAAATGCCAGTTTCTCTGTTGACCATAAGAGAAGGCTTGGGGAATAGTTTGGAAGTAGACGCACAAATAGTCTTCTCGGTTTTTAAAATAGATCTTTTGGCAGAATACATCTTCTGAGTTAGACGTGGATGGACAAACACAGCTGATCAAACTAATAATTTGAAGCTCAATAAGCTAGCACTTTTGATGGACTTTGTTTCACTGGAAGATTCCTGACTAGCTGTAAACAAAACTGCTAACATTTCGCTGTAGAGGGAGCCATTCCAAAGGTGAGCTTTCCTGGTAGTTCCATTCAAACTGGGAGAGGTTTCCTATTTTTCCCGTAAGGGCTCATACGTCTCCTAAGTGATGCTCTTTGTCCTCTTAAATAGTGTTGGCCACGTATCAAGATGCAAGACACCATTAATGTCTCAGCCTTCTGTGGATAATGTAATATTTTCTGCTACATTAATAATTCAGCTAATTTGTCAGAATGTATAATTCACTTGCACTAACCCCAGAGGCTGGATTCCTCCACAGAGTTCCAATTGGTTTTGCAGTTGGTGAAAACAGAAAGAGAGGGAGAGATTTTATGTTTGTACTGTTGAAATGAATTAGAGATCAGGGCAGAATATTTTGCAAATATTGCTGAAAGACATAATTTGGTTCTGTGTTGGGTAATCTGATTCCATCCTGTAACCTCTCAAACCTTGCAAAAAACTTCTATTTTTTTGTCTCTTCAGAAGAATATATCTTCTGAAATATATTTAGCATAAGCTAAACAGTGAAATATTTTGATAAAAAATATTTGGCTTGCTTTCTTGAGCAAAAATGAGCATAAGGAAGGGTAAAGAACTTCTTCCTTATATCTAATCTAAACTTCCCCTGTTTAAGTTTGAACCCATTACCCCTTGTCCTACCACTACAGTCCCTAATGAAGAGTCCCTCCCCAGCATCCGTATAGGCCCCCTTCAGATATTGGAAGGCTGCTATGAGGTCTCCACACAGCCTTCTCTTCTCCAGGCTGAACAGCCCCAACTTTCTCAGCCTGTCTTCATACAGGAGGTGCTCCAGCCCTCTTATAGTCCTCGTGGCCCTCCTTTGGGCTTGCTCCAGCAGCTCCATGTCCATATAGGACACAGATCTGTGTTGTTGCATCAGACTGACCATAACAGGTACTTTGAGGGAGCAAATTTTGTACCTACTGTAGACTTGGATATGATCATAACTTGCCTGAACTACTTCCTATTTACCTGTGTCATACTTTATCATCAACTGTTATGAAACTTGTATTTCCTTATTCCACAAACAGCAGAATAGGGTTTTTTTAAATAAAGGAAAAAACGAAAAAAGGAAAAACATAACACCCTTCCCCCCCCCTCTTCCCCCTCCCCGCCCCCCGCCAACGTCCTTTTATATGTTCCTTCTGTGCAAAAGTGTAGCTTTTGAGATACATAATTTTGCAGGGTTTCTCCAGCAGCAGAATGTAATAAGGTGAATAAACACAGTTTCTGCCCGCTTCACATACTGGTTGCCTTAGTAACTACAGCATAGTGTGACTGAAGTGTGCGAATACCCTTGAAACAGAGTTAGAAGGAAGCAAATGGGCAGTGATTATCATTATCAATTAGACCAGAAGATTGTGAGACACTGAAAATAATACTTTCAATTGCTTCAAAATTCATTTTGCAAGTGGAACACAAATTTCAATGTGCTCATTTGATATATGTCATTGTATTTGCAGCTTTTTTTGTCAGTTTATATGATGAGTAAAGGTGTGGCTTTCCTGTCTTTTACCAGAAGATGAATATGATAGCTTCACTTTATTTTCACTAATTTTTTCATTACCAGCCAGTAGCTGCTGGTATGAACAAAAGGTGTTAATATGATTAAAAATTAACTAACCCATGAAAAACAAAGGAATTCATTTATAAGCTAGTTACATTTCTTAAGTCTGAAAACAAAGACAAGAAAGGCAATACCAAAATGTCTTTACAACAAAAAGAGGAGCAAAAGGAATATATGATACCCAGAACTTTGAAAATTTTTTTTAAAAAAGCTCTCTGGAAATAAATGCAGAAAACTTTTGTAAATAATCATCTTACTGACTTATAGAATGTACGTTTATTATCATAATTTGACTTACTCTAAATTTATTCCAAAGTAAATGAGAGTGACAAGATTTCTACTGTTTTAAATTTTAAGAGAGGAGTTGTCTTTATTTCTTAAGAGGATAACTTGCAGTCAAAGCTCAAAATATTCTATGAGATCTGAAGAAAATTGACCACTACAATAAAAATTACTAGAAAGAAACAGAACTCATATAGCACAAATGTTCTTATATCCATGACAGCTTATAACTCTCCCCAAATGTAAAAACCCCACATTTACCTTAAAGGGGAATCACATATATAGGAGAAGTTAGAGGACCACAATCCTTTTATTGGATCTGACTCCTTTGTATGAAAAGTCTCTAAGCTTTGTGACTTGACAGTGTTGGGTATCATAAACACTTTGCAGTCAGGCTTCACGTTCAAACAAGCATGGTATTAGACTTAATAACAGTAATGGATGGCCTCCACACAGCAGATGTAGAAAGCTACATTTCTCTAACAAAACTTGAGATCCCGGGAGTTTCTGACATGATCACTACATTGAGAGGGGTACGGGATCATTTCTCTTTTTTTCTCTTGCAGAGTTTTGTATGAGTGTATGTTATCTCCATTCTTCTGTCAAATTCCTGCTGTCTAAAATGCTCTGATTACAGTTTATTTTCACTGCTGTGGTGCCAATACACCTGTTTGTAACACTCCTTCCTATGGTCTCTAGGAAACTGAAAGGGTTGAGGGACTGGAGCAAAAACAAAAAGAGGGGAAGATGAGGGCACACACAGCTTCTGAGGGGCTACATTTACCCCTGGAAGAAATGGCTGTTGGAGGAGAAGAGGATAACAAAATGCAATTACGAGGAAGAGCATGGTGGTAAACTATAGAGAGACATTGCAAACTTCTGTCCTTTTATATGTTCCTGTTAGCGCCTATAAGTTTCCTTTGCACTTCAAGAATTATGACTTTCTGTGAAAGGGTCACTTTATCTTATCATAGGCCCAAATGGGAAATGGAGTTTGGGGAATTTAATAAAGTCCACACATTCTTTGAGGACACGGGAGAATTTTCTTACCACCTCAAAAGCTTTTCAACAGTGAATGCTGCTAAAGACAAGTCACAGAGCCAGGAGGTTGAGGTGGGTACTCACAGAAATGTGGTATCCTCAGTAAAACTGTCCAAGGTTGATTTTTATTTTAAAGACAGACATAAAAAAAGTATGTGAAATCATGTCATATTGTTTCTCTTGTCCATGGGCTGGGAAGCTGGAAGTAGGGTGAGAAACTCTTCTATTTTCCTGTTTTTTCCACTCACACATCTCAGTCCAGCTGAGTACAATAACTTACAAGTAGCCAAAATCTCTCAGGCACCACTACTACCTCACTAGCTTTGAGGCCCAGAGAAATGTGCAAGGATTCCTGGCTTCTAGAGAGGTCAGCTGGTCTCATTGCATTTTTAATGGTGTTGGTTTTGACCTGGCATTTACCAGTTAGCTCATTGCTCAGTTAACAAGCTGAGCAGAATAAAACATGGCATTGTGGGTAGGATGTGCAGAATTTATATGACTAAGTTACGAATGTGAACTATCATAGACTCTTATGCAGATTAGACACCTTAGATGGCTGCATTTCAGTCCTGGATATGTCCAGGATAGTTAGCTTAGGCAGCGAATACATGATGAGTAAGATGAGTGACTTACATAAGATGAATCACTTCATAAGGTTTCACTGCCTCACTTGATTAAAGAAGTATCTATCACTATTACAACAGTGGTGAACACTATAACAAATCCTAAAATAGAAAATCTGATATTGTTAACACATTTAGAATAACAGGCACAGTTTCAAATTACGTATGATCCCATATGTGTGACAAAGCACGTAAGGAAAAGGACTGCACATAGTAAATGAATTGGGGAACACTGGAAATTAAGTATATTGTGGCAATTTTAGTGACAAGCTTTTTAAGGATTAAAATTTGGCTTACCTTTTAGTCTGTTTCCTTTGGTTTAAGGTTTCCCTAGTGTTTAAAAATTAATTTAATAAAACCAGTCTGCTTTAGCACTGCCAATTTTTTTTAATTTGCAGTTAACATGACATGAGCTCCCAGAGAGCTTTTTAGCAAAATACCTGAAAACGTGTATCAAAAAGAGAAAGAAATCCTTCAAAGAACTTGCTAGTATTCAAGTGCCACTACCTGAAACTTAATAGCAGTCTTTTTTTTTTCTTTTTTTAATTAATTTAATTGAAAGACCTGGCATTTCCTTGCTGAGTGGAGATCAAGGTGAAAGTGAACTTCCCTGTAGCGTGCTACTTCATTTTGTATGGTTACCAAAACACACTGTTATCTTTAATGTCATTGTAATTTCAGAGGACATCTATCTGGTTATTTTCTCAGTCCTTTCTGTTTCTGGGCTCTGACATTTAATTACATTAGTGACTATCAGTACGTTCCGGGGAATCGAAGGATTCTGGTGAGGAAATAATGGAACCAACAAGAATGAGTCTCTCCCTTACTTTGTTACAATGGTTAAATTAGGAAAAGAAAAAAAATGGTTAAAGGGTGTTCAGGTTATTTATTAGGTTATATGCTTACTGACCCCGTCAGGGACCCGATGATCAAGAGACCATCTCCGAGATACATCGTAGCAGGAGAGGTGGCAGGTACTACCATGGCGGGCATCCCCGCAGAGGCAACGTGGACTTCAGTGGTAGTGAGATCTGGCTCCCCGCCTCTCACGCGTCCTGGGCTTTTATTAGTTAAAAAGTGCTGACTTGTCTTGGCTCAGTGGGCCAGCTTGTGCCAAGAGGAGTGGCCTAGTGGCCTATTTGGCACCAGTTTGAGTCCGCGTTCTAGAGGGCAGAGAGTCTCTTAGGGGTCAGCAACTTCCGGTCACTTCCTCCCCTTCCCTCTTCTTCATCGCTATCTTCAGCCCAGTCCAGTATCTTCGTCACCTCTAAGTGTCCTTGACTGCCTTTTATGGGCAGCAGTTGGCTATGGCAACTGGTTACAACATCCCTTCTAATGAAAATGGTGAATTCAGCACATCTCGTTTCTTCTTCTTAGTTACAAAGTTACACTTAGAAGGTAGAAAGGCTGGGGATGTACAGGTACAAGGCAAAAAAGACTCAGGATGGGCTATCATGGACCATTAACTATTGTGTCTCCGGACACACAGTATTACCTTAATTTTAAGGGCTTGTGACAGCTGGCAGTTCAATCACAGGTGCTTGAGATACTCGTCTTCTTCAATTATCGACATCATGTGCAAATGAAGCATTGGTCCTCCCTCTGCAGCGCTTGGCATCTTTGGGCTCACCGAGCACTCACTGCTCAGTTGCCTTTGATTGAAACCCAAATGTGTTTAAGAAGAGTAAAGATAGTCTCATCTGTCATGGAAAGAAGAATTCCATTGGTTGATAATTTCTTCATATTTCTGTGTTGATATTAATGAGATTCTATTAGTGATAATGAATCTCTAAGTCAATAGCTTTCATACCAAAGGCAGAAATGTATTTTTAATGGGACTGGTGAAGCTGGGTGGTTATTATGGGTTAAAAAGTCTAAAAGGAGAAAAATATATTAGAGAACATTTAGCTGTTCCACAGTAAAATCATACATATTTTCATTCATATGCATTTCAGAAGAAGCAAAAAGATCTCTGTTAAATTAGTACTCATCAAAACCCAGGAAATAAAAATTGTGAAGGACAGGTTAAAAGCAAGTAACATCCATTGTCAAAACCCATCTGAAATGTCTATTAGATACTCGTGATTTCAGGATTCATAGTTGGCTGTGAGGCATTGAGTATGTACTTTGTAAGTAAAGAAATTCACACCCAACTTCAAAGCTGTGTTGTTCAGGTTTTCAGTCCAGAAAATCCAGACATCTTTCCACTGTGCAGAAATTAACATTCCAACTTCATCAATAACAAATCACGTGCATTGATGACTGGTGGTAAGTGATCCCTTCTGAATGTAGTATAACTTTCACACCCATATCTAAACCACAGAAAATGCCTTTGAAGATACTTTGTAGAGTAGACATATTGTTTCTTTTTTATGTTGTTCATGTTTATATTACAAACAAGACTTAGGCTAGACGTATACAGTTGCATACGTCTGTTGGTTTTGTGCTAACCAGTCATGTGCAAATTCAGAGACTCCTGAACCAGTATATTCAAGTTTGTACAGAGCTAAAACTTATTTACAAATGCAAAGTATTTCTAAGCTGTCATCTTATAAGTTTATGAATACAAATTTCTTCAAATTGCAAAAATAGAAAATGTGATTAAATCTAATTCTTCAGTTACGAATCCTAGACTCTCCAGACCTTGACAAAACAGAGTTGGAAGAAAACATCCTCCTTCAACAAAGAACAATACCTCAGAACTAATACTGATGATATCAGCAGTCTGTCTTTGGAAGGGACAGGTAATAAGTCAAAGCTAGTCTCATATTGCATGTGACTTCTGAACCTGCTCTTAAGTTTGGGCCAACAGTGGAAATTTGTAACAACAAAACCCCAAACCCCACAGAATAAGCTTACCTTGGGTATCTTCAAGCTGTCTTTGCAGGTTCTGGTTTTTGAAATATTTTGCTTAGTCAGGCTATTTTTACTTATGTAAGTTTCATGGGGCAGCTTTATGTCATAATCTTTTTATGAGGTACAGGCAAATGGTACAAAATATCTTCTCAGAAAAAAAAAAAAGTCTTTGTCAGCCTGCTTCAGGGAAAAGTCAGGGAAAGGTTGTTGCAGATGAAAAACTCATAGACAGATACATTAAAGTTGCTAAATGCCTTGTAACACTTGGCTGTGCTGAATCCACAAGGATGCTGGTGGCTCTAGCCAGCTCTAACTGTGCATTTGTAATAGCTCAGTTCCTGGCATTATCATTTTGTGTATAGGCAGATCTGCATAAGCAGAACAGAATTCTAAAAAGCTTCTAAAAATGTAGGAAGTCATGAAAGTGGGGGAAATTAGTGTGTAAACAAATGTATAAAAAGCTACTGAGAAGAGGAAAGGAAGAATTAGTTCTCTCTGTGTGTAGTATATTATGCTAAAGGCAGCAGGAATGGTCAGAACTAATATGATCAAAGAAATGGTAAGACATTCCAGCAAATGTGTTCAATCCTTGTCATCTGTAGTCTGTAAAACAGGTTAAGTAGACATTTTGTCTATGCTTTTGAAGGGTTGCTACGAATAGCTCCTGCCTTTTGGAGGGCTGATTGACTAGTTGATCTCTTGTGCTCGTTTTCAGACTCATGACTTTGTGATTCATAAAGTACAATAACAACATACTGATGACTGAAACTTCGCAGTGATTAGTATAAAAAAAAGGTAAAAATAAAAAAAAATAAAAAGGCTGCTATAAAACCCCTTTTAGTTACTATACCTTAACTAAGAAATCACAAGTACTTCAGAAAATCATCTAAGCACATTAAGTAAAGTACAGGAGTAGTTCAACTGATATTAATAAATTCTTATAATCCTGCAAACATGTATTTTGGTTATATGATACCAATATTTTCATACATAGAAAAAGGAAGAAAAAGCTATTTATTGTAATGAGTAAATTAGCACCTTGACATACCTTTCTCCCTATTTTCAATATGTATCTTTTATTTTGTCTGTGTTTCATAAGACTCTGCAAATGGGACAAAAATAAGTTTATTATTTTTTGGCAGTTTATTATTTACAAGGGATCAGAAAAAATGAAAATCTTTGAAAATTTCCCTAGATTGCATAATACATATTTAAGTCTTTTTTCTGTAGGGAAAGAGGCTGCTGTTTGACTAATGAAATATCAACTTCAGAAGAGAATGCCTAAGTTTGGCAGCCTGATAGAGGAAGTATCTTAAAAATCAACTTGCATTAAGCATTTCTGAGGCCTTAAGTCATCAGCAAAATTAAAAGAACATTCTCAAAAAAAAAAAAAAAATTTAATGAAAAAGAAATCAAAACAATGAAAAGAAAAAAAAAAAAATCCTAAAATATCTTTGCAATTTTCAAGTCTTGTTAATTACAACGCATCCTCTGCAGGTGGCTTTTTGATCTTTATCCCTTTTCACTTTTTATTTATCTTGTGAAAGTATATACTTGGAAGACTTCTTTTTTGATTCTGTCTTAAAAATATTCAAAGTTTTAAAAAGATCCCTTCTAGTTTTCCTTAATGTGAAACAAAATTGCAACACAATATAAATTCTACAACTCAAACTTATCTATAGTATGCAACCATCAGAACAGATTTCTTTAAAAGGAAGAGTTAGAAATAGTAATATTCTAATAGAAAAAGATACTTTAATGAAAATATTAAGCACCTACCTTCTGTCTTAAGAACAGGTACAATTCTCCTCACTTTACTCATGTGACAAATGAAGAAGCTACCTCTCCCATGAACACTTTCTTATTCTCTGGTTTTTTCTTACTGTGATGGTCTGATAAATTTGTAACTTCAGTTATCATTGCCATAAGATTATTTAAAATGTACTTACATTATTTTCCAGATTCTGGGGGACCTCTTTGTTGGAGAAATTCCAGAAGATATAGCACCTATTTGATGAAATTGATAGTTGCTAACTTAACAGGTATGATTAAAAAAGACTGGCAATTTGATTCTTTGTTTGTAGTAGGAACCCTGTTTTACCAGCAACTATTTTAAAAGAACCCTATAGCAATATGTATGCCTATACTTCCATGTCCCTGTATTTTCTTTTCTAACAAGTAAGACTCAACATTTATGAATATTATGGTCTGTGGATGTGTCTCATTGGTGATTTGGACCTTAGCCTGTGCACTTGCTACCCTCAGCCGTAGAGCTCCTAAATGTATAATCCAAATTTGAACTAATTTTGCCAAAACAGTTTCATTTTTGCACATGCAAAAGCCTTACATGTAACAGGTGGTATTCTGACTTAAAACCTCTAAGTTAAAGACTACCTGTGTAGTCAAGAAAGAAAGGTGTTCTCCTAAACTAAATTAGATGCCTAAAATTATGTGATGATAATGTGGACTGTGCTCTAACATTGGAAATTACTTGTAGTATTCCTTTTGCAACACAGTTTTTGTTGGCAAAAAGTATACTCTGGAAAGATACAGTTTGCAATCAAAAATTGATGCTGAATGATGTTTAATGCAGCTCATTGGCTCATTCTGCTGATTGCCTGGCTCTTGAAGTATCTGCATTTAGCTATTATGTTGCTAAATTTGCAGATTTTTTTTTTTTTAACTTATCCACACTATGAATATTTTTTTCTCAGGACAGTATAGAATGTTTTTCAAGTTCTTTCCCATGGTTCAGCGTCATGGAAAAAAGGACTAATGAAGTCTTTGGATCTGTAAAAAAATATTGAGAAGAAAGAGAAGTTGTGGGTCTTTGAATATGACATTGAGATACTGCTAATGAAATCCATATTTTTAAAAGAATATTGAAAAAATGGAGCTGATGAAGAAAAGAGCTATTGACATTGCTAAGATTAGAAAGTGTCTTGCTGTGAGGAGCTGAGCTCAATCTGTTTACTTTATCTGAAATAAAATTGAGATGTCTCTTGATTACAACATATGAGTATATAGTGGTTAATAAAGAGCACTTAAATCCAGCAGGGAAAGACGTAATTAATGTCTGGTAGCTGAGCCACAGACATTTGCATTAGGAATTTGGGACAGCTTTTTAACAATTATGATAATTAAGCGATGGCATAAATTATTATAGGATTGCTAAATTTAGCATCTTTAAAGTTCTCAGCGTGGCTGGAAGGACTCACAACATAGGGCATTCTGCACTTGTTCCAGCTGAAAATCTGATGGTTGGAGGAGAAGGGTGCCACCGTCTCCCTCATTCTTCTTGCAAAAAACGCTGTGCCAAAGCAAATTGGATTGCTTTCTCAAAATTTTCCCTTAATTAAACGCCAATTACTGCAGTTGAACACAGGGATACATGACTGAGATCTAATGACCTGTGATATGGAGTCTAGCAAAATAAATTGGTCTGGTTTTCTTTTGATTTGCAAATCCACAGACTTCATGCAAAGTACTGAAATCTGGAGTTGCAATGTAACTGTACTGACTGCAGACTTGTTTTTCCTCCTCATTTTGTGAGGGTTGCCTACTTTAAACAGTTTTAGTTGATTACAAGGATGCTGAAGAGGGACTTTTCATCAGGGACTGTAGCGATAAGACAAGGGGTAATGGAGCTAAACTTAAAGAGGGGAAGTTCAGGCCAGATATAAGGAAGAAGTTCTTTACTGTGAGGGTGGTGAGGCACTGGAACAGGTTGCCCAAAGAAGTGGTAAATGCTCCATCCCTGGCAGGGTTCAAGGCCAGGTTGGACGGTCAGTTAGGCGACATGGTCTAGTGTGACGCGTCCCTGCCCATGGCAGGATGGTTGGAACTACATGATCTTAAGGTCCTTTCCAACCCTAACCATCCCATGATTCTATTATTATATTCATAATCAGCATGTTTCTGGGTTTGGGGTTCAACCATTTTTTCCCCCCATGTCTTGCATTTTTGATTGGAGAGGTTGTTGTGTTTTTTGGAGTACAATAAGAAAACCATAATAAGTTTTTCTAATCTTGTTTATATTAGTTTTATAAAATAAAACTATTTTTTTTATTTTTATTTTATAAAATATTTTTAAAAATATTTTTAAAATATTTTTTTATTTTTAAATAAAAACTATTTTTATTTTATAAAATAAAACTATTTATAAAATAAAACTATACTTACTATTACAGATGTTTTAATTCAGGTGAAGAAAAGTGAGAAATAGTTGTCATGGCAGAGCAATTACCAGAGTTCCAGAAGGCATGAAATTTGCACTCACTTGTTCTGGGTGCAGGTTTTAAAGAAATGAAATAGGAGAGATAACGATGAGCAAATATCACACAAAAGCAGTTTTATTTATCTAAGATGTGTCAGATCCAAGTGTCTCATGCTCATGTTTAGTTATATGCTATGTTAAAGTCAGTGTGTTCTTCCAAAACAAAATCAATCAAACATGTCAGTTCCTAATCCCTATCAATTAGTGGGTTTTCCATTCATTCATTCATAGAGATAATACATCTTGAATTATTAGCTACGATACCAAACCTGTATTACAATTACCTATTATAAAAAGAAAAAAGAGAAAAAAACTTTACTATTCAGTGAAACTATTATTGGAAGTCTAATTAGGATTGCAGACTCTTGGAGCAAGGCGTTGCCTGAATAGACTATCTCTGTAAGTTTTACATTTGAATTAAAGGTGGAAAACTAGGAATCATACACGCGAAATGTTAGCATTTTATATCTACAATGTCACTCAAAGACATTTTATAAGAAAAGAGGATGAAATTAGTGTTGTACTCCAAACATGACTTTATGTTTTTATAACTATCATTAAAACAGTAATTTGAATTATGATAGCTCTGTATTGTAATTCCTTGCTACCTGACTTCATGGAAAACAAATGCATATTCCCACCATCCTCATTAGTGAGTGTGTATAAAGATGCCATTTATGTTAAAAATCAGGATGTTTAGAAAAAAAAAATTTCATTTCATAGTGAATGGAAAAGACAGTTTAGAAACTTTAAATAACATTTTAGAAATTTTGAATAACATTTTAAAATTATACTTTTGAAAAGTTTTGTTTCAGTGAGGATCAAATGCTATGATTTACGGCACATCGTGCCATTAGACATAGAAAGTATTTTGATGTTTTTATGTATGTTAATAAATACACTTGAAATAGGAAGTCTAAATGAACTAAGTCAAATCAATTAAATAAAGCATTTTGACCTGCTAATATAAAATGTTTTGCCGATCTAATGTTGAAACATACAGAAAAGTTAAACTGTTCTCTTTCAATCAGTTTACCTTAAATAGAGACATTATTAATATAAATTTATATAAAATCTAGGTGTCATCTCATATTTGACACTAAAACGTAAGCAATGTAGCTTAACATCCGACAGAAAACAATTCTGTTAGACACCCTGTAAAGGTGTGTAAAAGCCACCCTGTATTGTTTTGGGAAACAGATTCTCATTTCTTTTCTACAGCCCTTTAGAACATAAAATAGGATAAAATGAGCCATTTTGATAGGTGCTTAATTGCCTTTGCATACACTTTTTTCTGTATGAATTTGTGGTGCTTTCTACTAACGATTCTGTGTCAATAAATCATGCCAAATGTGTCTCTGTTCAGAAAGGCAGTTCTGCATATGCTAAAGTCTTACTGAAATGCTAAGCGCATACCAAAACCGTAAGCAAAGAAACGCCCAATGAATGAAAAATAAAACCTGGACAGGAAGATTTATTCAAGGAGTTGTACTTTCAGCATGATTAATCACCTTAAGTGTTTTTAACTTCAGTCAGTGGATTGACAAATAAACAGTAACTGTAATTTAGAAAAAGTACCTGTTTTAAGAAGTGTTCTGCAGTTCTCCAAATAATAATCTCATATTTGATCATTGCTATATTTCTCATATCATTCATTGAATTCTCTGTTTGTCAAACTGTCTCTTGAATAATTCTTAGTGCTACAAATGAGCAGAATTGAATAGATCTGGCAAAGGACAATTTATGATCTCTTTTCATAATGATACACTGGAGCATAATTTTTTCTTTGTTTTGAATATAAAACATACCTACTATTAACAACTTTGGTTTTTCAAGATCTTTCATGTAGAATAGACTCGATATTAGTTTTAAAGTATGTATGCATTAAACAGGTTTTTTTCTAGATGCGTACTGAGATTGACCTATGTCTTAGTGAATGGATTAGAAAAAAAACATATTTTTTATTACCGGCTAAAATTTCATGTAATTTAGATGGCAGTGATGAGTAGAAGATAGAACTGTGTCAATTTTCAAATGCTCTGGTTAGATTTTTGAAAAGGAATAGTGACAGTTTGCATTTTTTTACAGTGAATTTTTAATGGTTATTAAGACAGGTTTGGTTTTTTTCTTTGCTTCTTTGCAAGGATAAGCCATCAACTGGTATCAGTCTCATAGAGTATAAAGTTCTTTTCCTACAGATATTGAATGTACTGCATTTAATTTTTTTTTAGAATCATCAGGTATGATTTTTTAATATGTCATGAAGCATGATGACATAATCAATAACCTATTCTGCTTTTAAGGATAATTCCTGAAGTGATTTAGTTAGTGTTCTATTTAATCTCAAGCCATACCACAGAAAAAAAGATAGGAAGAAGAAAACAAGAAATGAAGAACTGGGATTATAGCCACCTACTGGGAGATTTTCTATAAAGTCCATGAAATAATGCTTTAGGACAATCACAGTCAGCATTTCAAATATAATCATCACGAACATTCAATTTCTTCAAGATCTGGATTCAGAAGATAAAATCTCAATCTCTTTGAAGTTAGTTGCAAAATTCTCATTAACTGTCATTAAAATATTCTCATTAGTAAGGTCAGAATTTAGGAGTCAATGCTCAAAGGAGTTACTGCTGAACATTGCCATTATTAACAAGTACGACATTTGTAATGATCCTTCTCTTCCATGTGAGAATATTTTTTCCATTTATATGAGCTTGTTTGTCTGCTTTGTGTAGTTTGACTCCAATCTCTTGAGCACAGAAATTAGTTTAAGAATTTTTTGTACAACCTCTTAGCAAAAGGGCTTGCGATTTCAATTTGAGCATCTGGGTGCTATCAGAATGCAGTGGTTTAATAATAATGGCATGCTAAACAGCTAGGAGGAAAATTGCATACAGAAAGGCAACTAACTGGAATATGATAATATAGGCTACCACCTACGTTGGCTTTTCATGGTAATGGCTGTTGAAAGAGACTGAGCACCGTTTATAAACATTTTAAAGACGGAACAGTGGCAGGTGTTATACAGAATTCAAGAGCTATTGTTTAAATTTAAGCAATATTGACAAAAAGTCTGATTTCACCCTAGGAAGCCAGTTAATTATAGCTGAGTCTTTATTCAAAAGCTGAGATGACATAGCTGACAGAATTACAGATAGATGAAATCGAGCTAGTCATTGACATCAGTGATATAAAGAACCCTGCTGCTTCCTACCTCATATGAAGGAATAACTACAAATTGCTGGCATGGTTGATGATACACAGTGGTTAAGGACACATATAGTAACTTCACTATGGAAAAATAAAAAACATTCAGATGTAATTTATATGTATTTGATATAGACGGTGGTGCTGTCCTGAATGGAAACTGGTAAATGGAACAAAAATTGCATGGTTACATACGTAATTTTCTGCAAGGTAGACCTGAAGTACTAAAGGGAGGAGGACTTATTTATTGCATTTTGATAAATTTTAAAGTTGTTCTTCTGTTTTAATGCATTAGAAGTGCAGATTTGGTCTGCCTTGGATAACTCTGTACACAGTGGAAAACTATGAAAAATGAAATCTACCAGGAGGTAAAAACTAAATATGAGGGCAAATATAATTGATTTGGGTAATTTGAAAGATGGAAGGGCAAAAGAATTCTAGTTCTGATAGAAGTTATTTTATCTAAGTGCCTGTTCCTTTACATCAAGAATATTTTGATGTAGAAAATACAGAATAAATCTAAAGTCTTCCAGCAGGAAATCTTGTATCTCAAGTGTAAAATCTTATAACAGGAAGACAGATAGGAAAGGATATGTAAAGGAACGTACTAGATATTACAAGTAAGGGGTATATGCAGGTACATTCAAAATTTGTAAACTAGCTAAACCTGACAAAATAATTACAAACAAAAATCTTAGCAAGGCTTATAGAGTTCCCAATCCTCAATACAAAATGGATTGCTAAACTCCAAGAACTCCTGTGGCCTATATTCCCAGAACACAACTACTACTTTAGTTTTGTGCCAGAACAATCCATTGATTGAAAAAGAAAACCCAAAAATATTCCCTGCGGTGCAGCCTTATTACCCCACTTTTGAGACATGCAGGTTTACTTTCTTGAGCTTTGAACCCATATCTCCTATTTATAAGAAAGAACCACACTACTGAGTTAAATTATGCTCTGGTGAAGGGGCGGGTATTTCTCTATTCTTCATGAAGAAGTTTCTTCCTTTACCGACTAAGTCCAAGAATTATCAAGAAAAAAAATGCATTTAATAATTGGGACATTCACCTGGGTAAGGGGATTTAGAGTTTCATGTTTCATGTTTCTATTCTGGTGAATATTTAATGTATTAATTTAATTACTCGAGGTACTGGATAATTGGAAGACGAATGTGGTGTTTATATGACTGTCTCCAGAGAATTCAGAGGATTCTGTCCTTAAATGAAAAGTGGTCTTTTGTACACCTCAGATAGGGGTCTCAAGACATCTTATAGGACTTTCTAACAGTTACTTTAGCAAGACATCACCATACAGATGTGGGTTTGGGAAGCTTTTGGTGCTAGCTCTGTAACTCGGGTGTTGGCTCAGGCTGTCCCACTCTACCTAGCAGATTTATGCCCAGTCAGTTCCCAGGCTATTATACCAGCAGCAGCGAGAGCCTGGTAAGTTCAAGTTGCACTCACTTGCATCTTCTTCTCCTTGGGCTACGCATGGTTGGCAGAGCCACATAACCTATGTCCTGTCACAGAAACTCCTAGTGAAAAAAGGGTGGGGAGATGAGCAGACCATTCACTTTGCAAACTTCTTTTCTTGACTTTCCACAGCACTCTGCAGGCTCCCTCTGCTGTTTGCATAAGTACAGGTTTGAACAGATGTCAAAGCTTCTGGTGCATTTTACACATTACCATCAAGATAGATAAGCTCTGCTGCCATCCAGACAAATTACACCCTGGGCCAACATGTACTTCATCAAATGCTTGGTAGTCACTGCTTGGGATGTTTTTCGTTATCTGATCCTCAATGAGAGATCAATAAAAATCTGTTAGCAAAACCTAGAGCTTAAAAGAAGTCAAAGATCTGAATCACTATTTATTTATTTTTCTTTTTGTAAACTCTGGTCCAGCATAAAATCTTGGTTACCAGATAGGTCCTATGCTTTACCAATTAATTTTACTTAGGATTGTCTCTCTGTAGAGATGTTAGTGTGTGGCCAGACTGTGCTACTAATTACTTCATATATTACCTCACATCCGATGGGATCATAAAGCAATATTTATGAATGTAGGCAGGAAATTACTAGTAGGACAGTATCTGAAAATGTCTCAGAGTGTTTGGGAGGTTTCAAATTCTGGTAACTTCAACCACATAAAGGAGAATGCTGTCATGTGGAGCAGTACCTCAGAGCTGAGACAATAAGTTATATCTGAGATATGAGAAATATTCAACCTTACTAGTATCAAGGAAGTATCCAAACAGACTTTATTATAGTGGGCAAGATCGACCCTAACTACAGTAAACTAATGGAAAGTGGTGGAAAATGTAATAAAAATGAGATAGTATTTATTCTCTATCAGAATGTCTGTGAACGGTCCTGAAAATATAAAACTTCAGTGATGCATTAAAATCAGAGGAAAACGTGTTCCTGACAGTAAAACTGCAGGTAGCAGATTTGACGGTGATACAAAAGTGTAACCAGCCTGGAAGAGCTGCAATCATAACCTCCTTCCATAGTTTGGTTTCTTCATTGTTATTAAATGAGCTTTTATTTACTTATGCTGCTGGAAGCCCATATTCACTGCACTGTCTGCATGTATCTTTTACGTGTACCCTTCATACAATACAATCTTAGTTTAATTCCATCTAATGGTTTTAAGACATCTTTCACTATTGCTTCATTTTACAGCACTTATCTGCTAGCGCAGTGTTTCGCTATTTGTTCTTGCAGTTTTCAGTCACTGACGTCTTACACTTATTTTGTTGGTGCGTCAGGAAAGAAGAATGCTGTGAAATGACATATAGCAGATGTTCTTAGAAAATAACATAATGGTTCAGCTACCTCAGAAAAGACTTGTTTTTTCCACGATACATGTTGGTCTGTCTTTTTGGTGTCCTAATGCATATGCAGTAGGCTTAAGTCATGTGGTCACCACACACAGTTCTGGGTATGTCATATTTCTGGGAGCTGGTGTGTCTCATATTTACACAATAAATAGAATTCGCTTTGCTAAACTCTGAAAATTGCAATGACAAATACTCATGATATCTCATTTATTTAATCTTTTAATAGAAAATAATTCAAGTGGAATTTCCTGAGCTACCAGTCTTGAGAGCAGAAAACAAATTACCCTAATGTCCATTACTTTAAAAATAAAGAGGGATGTCTATTGTATTGGTTAATATATATTCCTGTTATATGAACCTGGAAGAAAAGGTGCAGGAAATTGTTTTCTCTATAGAGATTTTCACAAAGACTTTCATAAAAAGAAACATTTTCATTAATTAATAACCATTAGTGGTATCAGCTGTTTCCATGTTTAAGATGGTCATTCCTTGGCGGAAACAGTTACTTCACATAAAATTAACTAATTTCCAAGGAACCTAGATTACAAATTCACATATTCAGGTGGATTTTCAGGGAATTGTGAGTAGTTCCACATCACACCTAAACGAACAGTTCTTTGTTTAGTTCAATGATCTGATGATCCATTCTCTATTTTAAAGGACAATACTTACCGTCTTTTCTTTCCGAAACAAGATAGAAGGTGGCTGTGAAGCAACACAGAGCATATAGTTAGTCATTTAACTGAAGCTCATTTTAAGTGGAAGCACAATGGTAAGCCCATTTATTTTGGCAACATCTGAAGAAAGGCCTTTCTGACCTCTGTAGAAATCCCTGTCCTGGTTCAGCAGACCTTAAATATGGTTTAAACCATCAACACTAGAGTTTTCATGGGACTTACCCACAGTGCGTTAGGTGTTGCTGAAGAGTGTGTAGAACGAACAATTTTGACACCTGTGGTAGAACTCACGAAAAAAAAAGTGTTCTCTGATTGCCTATAGTAAAGTTTGCAAACTTAGGTGATACATCATGACAGCTGCTTGAAAACTGAAGAACCTGGCTGGAGCAAAGCAAAAAATAAAAATGAATAGCTTATGTTCATGTTATCACCACCATTCAAGAATGTTTGGTTTGGGGATTTTTTTAGCACATGATTTTTCAGTCTTTTGTGTTATGTCCTCTGTATAGATCAGGACTGTGAGAGTAACGTCATAAAATTCCATTAACAAACTATTTTCCAACTTACTGGGTTTGGCTGTGATGGGGTTAAATTTCTTCATAGCAGTTTGTAAGGTGCTGTTCTTTGGCTATGTGGCTGAAATAGTGATGATAACTAACCACTGTTTGGTTGTTGTTGAACAGTGCTTGCACAGGTTAAGGCTTTTTCTTTTTTTCACTTTGCCTCCTAGCCCCCCCAGTAAGTAGACTGGGGGTGAACAAGAATGTGAGGGGGGAAAATTGTAAGGACAGCTGGCCCAAATTGAGCAAAGGGATATTCCATGTCACATAGCATCATGCTCAGCAATAAAAACTAGGGTAGAGGAAAAAAAAGGTGAGATTTTTTGCTACCAAGGTGGGTATTGTTCAGAGAATGGCTGGGCATTGGTATGCCAGCATGAGTGATTTCCTTTGGTTTGCTTTTATTATTTTATAATTTAATTATTTTGTTATTGCTTTTATTTCCTCTCTTTCCTTCACCTATTAAACTGTCTATAACTTGACCCATGAGTTTTCTCACGTTGATTTATCTTTGCAGGACAAAAGTATAATAGATTCTCTTTCAGAAGAAGAAATAGAAAATTCGGTTTGGAAAAAAAAGTATGCTTTCCTATATGCCTACATAACTTCAGGTCATGGAACTATCCAAGTGGGAAAAATGCGTTGTCTGATAAATTTTTAAGCATTGCAAATACATTGCACTAAAAATACACAAAGAAAAATCTCCAGTCAAACGGTTTGAGGTATGATAATGTATTATCATTTGAAACTAATGAGAAAACCATTATCTCTCATACCTAAAAAGGAAGGAAAAGTCTTGTACACTGCTCATACAGTAACTAATATAGCAATTTGTGCTTCCAGGAAGTCATAATTTGTTCAAAAGTTTACAGTCATGTGATTCATCTGCCAAAAGCATTACAAAAGTAAGTGTTTTAGCAGTTTCTGGAATATGTCATTACAAAACAGTTGTCCTTCCATCTGCAATTAGAAAGATTTCTGAGGAAATGCTTTTCTCAATTAAGAAAATATTAGTTTTATTTTCTTCACAGACGATAAAAGGGAGAAGACAAAAGGTGCTTTGACTCTTTTATGAAAAGGTGGAAGCAATTCACTCAATAGTTTAGAAAGATAAATATAGAATATGTAAGGGCTACTGGAAAAAATCAATAATGTGAATGTATATGTGTGAGGAAATTCATATGGTCTGTTGTGCTTTCTTCAAATCTTATTCTCTCTGTTCCTTATGCAAATACCCTTGTTACATGTTAAATTAAATACTGGAGAAATAGGAATACATTTTTTTGTACAAAACACTTGGATTGATTCCAGAAAATAACACAATACTGGCTTGGTTAAAATTGAACTTCCATCAGAATTAATTTCCTTCTACTGGTGCTCATGCAAATGTGCAGTCTTTAAAAGTATTGATAATACAAGCTTCCAGATCTGTATCCAAGGGAATGCAAGTGTCAGAAGAAAGGAAGTTGAAAAGGGGATTTGGTAAAAGGAGCGGTTCGCACTTTTGGCTTAACCTGACTGTGAATAAAACTTGGTAATTACTTTATTTATTTATAACTCTTTTTTTCTTTTGTTAAAAGCACATGATTGTTCTTATAGATTATGAAACCTAGAATACTCTTGCTATTTTAATCAGTGTGGTGTCTAGTGGAATTAAAAACTTGTTGTGTTTCACTTCATATTTTGGTTCAAACTTACAATAAAAAATAAATAAATCTAGACCTGGAGAGGAGAAATTTTGGGATATAACAATAATGCTCTGCTTCTGGGGGTAAAGATTTGGGATAAGATTCCTGTTCTCATTATGAGGGTTGACAGACTTTCACAAATTCTGTTGGAAATCAAATTTTTATTAAATAAATAACATCCCCCCAAATTTTGATCCAGTTATCTTTCAATTTTAATTCTTGGAAATGTTTCACTTCTTACCAGGTTTTGAATGATCCCTATTGCAGTGGCCTAGGATAATTTAATGATTTCTACTGAGCTCTTGCTTCAATGGTGTTGATGATTGAAGCAATTTTTGTTTCAAATCATGAATAATCATATCACATAAAAAAGTATTTAATTAGTGGCTGAACAATAGCTTTCCTAGTTAAGACATATGCAAAATTTCTTCAGTTAAATCAAGTATTTTTGCACTGGAAGCTTATTAAAATGGAATGAATATTTTATCATTTTAATTTTTTTCATTTACTTCTCATCTGCTCTTTGATATTCTCAGAGATCTCTGTCTTTCACTTTCACAAGAAACTGCTCTGATTGAATTCTTAAAACTTTCTTTTTTAATTAGCATTTTGCATTCTACATGCAAGAAAGAAGTAAGAGTCCCAAGATGAATGCTGACAACTGCATGACATGTAGTTCTTGATTTGAAGTTGTGTTCATGTGCTTAGAATCAGCTTGGAGCCAAAGTAGTGAATTATTATTCTTGGCTGTCACATGAAAACAAAGAACGTCATAGTTTATAAAAACAAAAAAATCTTCTTAATGTCCACAGCCAAGTTAACTGTTAGTAAGCTTTTGCAATGAAGTGGAATCCTGAGATATTTAAAAGCTTTTTAACAACATTATTAACAACTGAATATTTATTCAATAGGTGACTAATGCAGGCAAATGTGATCCTTCTGCTCTGAATTTCTTATTCTTTCAGGATGTTGGTTTTCAACCAGTAACTGGACAATGTATGTATCTCTAAAATGCAATTTCAGAAATCAGTGTAATGCTCTGCAAGTTGGAATGATTCTGACCTTTCACAATTTGGAGTAAAAATAGATTTTGTGAAACAAAAAAACAAACAAACAAAAAAACCCCAACCAGAAATAGGTCATAGTATTTAGACATTCCTTCAAGATGATGGGGAGGGGAAGAGGGTAGGGCTGATCTCTCTGCTGCTAGTGATAGGATATGAGGGAATGACTTAAATGTATCAGGAGAAGTTCAGACTTGATGTTAGGAAAAAGTTCTTCGCTGGGAGGACGGTCAAGCATTGGAACAAGCTACTAAGGAAGTGGTTATGGCACCAAGTCAGTGTTAAGAAGCATTTAGAAAATGCTATGCTTTAACTTGTCTTTTGTGAGCTCTGGAGTTGGACTCAATGATCCTCATAGGTTTCTTCCAACTCAAGCTGTTCTATGATTCTATTCTGTATTTCAGATCTATTCGTAAGCAGCCATTATTACACATCATTTAAAGATTCTTACTGCTTTCAGCATAATTTCTTCATTGAAACTTTCCCATGTTATTAAGAAAATAATTTTGGATCATAAAATAATTCACAAAATAATGAACATTATTCATAAAAAATCATATGTAGGTAGAATAAAAAGGACTGTGGGAAGCTTCTTCCCAGGTAGCAACCAAAAGATGAAGAGATCTTTTAACCTCTTCTACTTTAAATTTGCTGTGTTAAAATTTGTCACTTCATTGTCTATGCACATCCTATGGTATTTGCTAACCAAAGCGACTTAAATACATCTTAGATTCTGTGTTCTTGTATCTTCTCCCCAAGGGAGAAATGCGTACAGCTGAACGTTTTTCTTGTGGGGTTTTTTGTGTGTTTTGAGGGGGAGTGTGTGTGTGTTAGTTTTCGGTTGTTTTTTTTAACCCTAACATTCACAATGATTTCTGTTAATAATAAAGAGAAAACGTCAAAGAAACATGCTTCACACCTGGAATAGACAAAGTAAGGTTTCATAATATTTTTTTCTAAGAGAGTATGTCCTGCAGTACCAGATGAGTCCTCTATATACCTGTATTTCCACGATACATATTTTATAACCTAACAAGCCTTGCTGCCTTTGATTATGAGTTTGTTAGGAAGAAGGGATGGGAAACGCAGTTCACAGTGTATTTTCAGAACAAAAGGCAAGAATAAGGGGAAATTCAATTTTCAAGGTTTGTTTCTGTGGAAATTTAAGAAGTCTTTAAGACATTATGTTATATCAGTTATTATATCAGCTTGCTATGGTGTCAGATGTGCTCTCTCTTTTTTTCTCTTTATTGAAGTCCAGACTTAAAGATCTTCATTATGAAAACACTTAGCTGAATGATATCTATTTGAATGGACATGGAAAGGACTCAGTTCCCAATTACCTTTCTCCTGTTGCTGACTTTCAATAGAAAGGCTTTTTTTATGATGTTAGAGAAAGTAATGATGCAAGAAGCACAAAAAAGTTCAGACCTGCATGGTATAAAAAACTTTCAAAAGGTATGTTGGAAAAAGATAACCAACAAGACTTCAATACATATGCAGAAGTAAGTATCTTAAATGTTTGAAGAACTTTAAATTGTTCATTTTCCTAGAAACGTGTCCTTCAGAGTAAAAAAATGTTGTAGTAAATGTCATTTATGATAAGTATGTATTTCAAGTTCAGATGAGAAACACATGAATATGTATTAAAATTCTTTATTAGTAGAGTAATAGTGTTGATAATGGTAATATAGTTCTACTGCTTAAGATTTATTATTACATTTGGTCAGTGTCCATAATCAACTTTAAGATGCTTAGTGTTACTTTCATACTGTTACATCCAGAAAATGTTATAGTACATGCATGTAGCTTTCATGAGGTATTTTATTAACTGAACTATTCAGACTGTTTGGAAAAACATGAAGTAAATTTGCTGGGTTGAATGGAGAAAACAGCAGTTTACAGAAATTCTACATACACATTTTAAAGTGTTTTGCTTTAAAAATTTGTATTGTGTTTATTCTTCTGTATCTTGGAAAATGTATATAGGTCTTACTGTTTTATGTGGTTTTTTAATTGTTTTTCTATCTATTTATTGTAAGTTAAAGTAACACACATAGCAAACCTAAGGAGAAAAAGTTAAAAAGAAAAGTATATATTTTACAAGTTAGGAAAATAATATAACTGAATCTAATATATCAGTTCGTATAGAAAACATTGGTTTTTAGTGTGTATGAAATAACTAGTTTTAGGAAAGAGCCTGATATTTGTGAAAGAATGAGTTTTCTTTTAAGTTTATTCAGAAGTTAGGAGTGATTTCCCTGTAGAAAGTAATAAATTTTACCAGTATTCTAATTTCCATGTTTTAAGATCTTTAGGAATAACAACAAATTTAACAAAAATTTTACTTCAGTTACTTTTAAATTTGTGTTTCCTATTCAAAGATAAGAAACTTTTTAGTTCCTTACATAACTATGTTACTTCTGAGATGTGTGATTACAACTTTGAAAAAAGATGGGGCTTTTTTTTGGTAAATGCAACACATTTTCTCCTCAATAATAGTAAAATCAATCAGAGTAATAACTGCAATAAAGTATATATTTATGAAAATATTATTTTAATTGGGAAAGTCTTTATCTAATAAAATTGAATCAGGTTTTTTGTCCAGATTCAAAATAGTAAAAGTTACTTTTCCAGTTATTGATTAAAATATATGGGATATGAATTTTTAAATAACTAGTTAGATTAAGAATTTACTTCAGTGGAGTGAGTAGAAAAGTCTATGTTGAAGCAGAAATACTTTAAAATGACGTTCAGATGAGACTTTCTTTGAGCCTTGATGGAACTGAGATGTTAAGAGAGGGAAAGAACCAAACAAACAGCTAAAGTATCAGCTTGAAACTACTCCTACTAGTATTTCCTACCATGTAAAAACGCAATGAATGTGATGCTAAATGTGCAGTCATTAGCTACGTGTGCAGGAGATGAAGTGGCAACTACCAATGTATGAGGGCATGTTCAGACTTCAGAGGAAGTTTGATTGATCTTAGGTGTCATATAAAGCTAATCTCTCAAGCAAAGGAAGCTGAGGTGTGACCTCATGGCTCTCTACAGCTTCGTGAGAGGAGGACATGGAGAGGTAGGTGCTGATCTCAAACACTGGAACAGGCTTTCTCTAGAGGTGGTCAATGCCCAATGCCTGTCAGTGTTTAAGAGCCATTTGGACAACGCCCTTAACAACATGCTTTAACTTGGTCAGTCCTGAATTCGTCAGGTTGGACTAGATGATTATTGAACGTCCCTTCCAACTGAAATAGTCAATTCTAGTTTTATTCTAAAACCTTCCTCCCTTTTGACAAAATTCCACTTGCCAATGAAATGATTTTTTATTCAAAAAATTTTGATAATGCCTATTACTACTCTCCTTTTTTTTTGTTTCATTTTTTAAGAAAGAATGAACCTGAAATTCAAGACATGATTGGTAAAAAATGAAATAGCTGTCTATAAAAGTAATGCAAAGAGGTTCTTTAGAAGGACATTTTTCCCTAGTATAGTGACTTAGAGTATATCAGGAAAGTTTCATTTCTCATACATATTTATAAGTATATATTTTGCGGAGTGGTCTTTTCCCACTGATTTAGGGCCAATTCTTCAATAGTTCTTTTGCTTTGCAATAGGGATCTTGATGCTTAGTAGTTCTTATATTTGAGGTGCCATGTAAGTAGTCCTTTTTCTTGACTCACTTCTAATCCCATCAAATTTAGTATCAGTCATGCTTCTAATGCTTGTACAAAAAGAATCAGAACTTCAGGTGCTTTCTGGACTTAAATATCCATGGGCTGACTTCAGGCAGTAGAAATTTATATTAAGAATCTGTGAAACTGGATTTTAAAACTAGAAATTATATTTTTCCAGCATACTTGTATTCAGTACTCATGGCTATTTCTGTAACACAACCCTTATGAAATGAAGCCCTCCATTTGCCAGGAAAGAGTTATTCACAGAGAAATCAGCAAACAAACAACTTTATTTTCAATGGGAACAGAATGGAACCTTTAATTTTGAAGGTGAATGTGATTGATTCCTTTGTTCTAAACAATTAAACAAAAGTAGTTAATAAAAAAATATTTTTACCAATATAAAAATTATTAATATTTTATGTGTCCTTTCCCAAGCATAAATCTGTATTTGTGCTGTCAAGATGTATTGAAGATAGATTCATTGAGGATAAAATGGAACATTAGTTCTGCTTGGCTGTATTGTGCAGCTTATAGGACAGTGCTGGTTTGTACAGACGGTGGTCAAGGCAAAAAAAGTGGAAAGGCAAATTTAAATTCTTAATTTTACAGTCTTGATTGATTGTTTTGAAATCCTTAGTGTGAGGTTTATTAATCTGTGCCAGCAAACATGTTTTTTCCAAAAGCCCTGGAGGGAAATGGTGGGTTTTGGTTGGAATGCCAAGGTAAAGAGGATCATTTCTCTTTATTTCATTTCTTTCCCTAATAACAGATTAGGAGCAGCTGCAAGCATCTCTGTCATCTCTAGAGCCTTAATACAGTTGCTTGTTTCAGTTAGTGCGGCTAAAGTAATATCTAATGCATAGTATCTTTTGTGGGAAGTAATATTTATATCACAAATGTTTGGTAAATGTGCCAATTAAAATTCATGAACACTGAACCACCTGTTTTTATGTTAATTCATGTACATGGTACATGGTACATCTCTGAAATTATATTACTAATGACCATTATCCATTAAGTTGCAGAGTTAACTTTTTCGTATTTAGGACTTTGACTGATGGTATCGTTGAATACCAGACTTTTTTCATTAATAGATTGTCTGAGGACTGAATGGATCTGTGTACAATAAACACAATTTTTAAGAAGATAACTGATTCCCTGAATCTCTGAATGAAAGTGAAGAAGTTTGAATTTCAGTGTTTAACATAGGTAAGTTAGAGCATGAACGAATCCACAGAGGGCTTCACTGACTTTAGAAATGTCTACTTTTAATTACCAGTTTCACCAATAAACGTCTCTGTCAGACAGTACAAATGGCTTTCTCAATTAAAGGGCAGTCAGTGGAGATAGATCATATCATATCATATCGTATCATATCATATCAATCAATCAATCTCCACTTATATCCATATCATAGTGCAGATTACCCATCTCCAAGACGAGATGGCCATGGAAGACAATTTAACAGTGAGAGCACCAATGACATTCTGTCTTCTGATGAAGTTATAACTCTGGAAGGTATTGATAAAAAATAGTATAGATATGAATAGAAAATAACTGGAAACAACAGAAATATGGATGCATCTGTTTCTTTTTTTGCCATAATAAGGGAAACAGATGGTATTTTCATTGTTTTCTTGAGGTATTTGTTAGCTGAAAGTATATTTATGTTGTCTGAAAGCTCTTGTAACCCAATTTTCTTAGAGTATGTTTTTGTGTCTCACATTTGATCTCTAACACTAGACACTGGCCTTTATTGAGTGACTTCTCCCCATCGGTCCTTTCACCCTGAAACCTTTTGGAAGTCCTGTTGACAATCTTTACCTCTGCCTTCCGAACTTTTATAAAACCAGGATATTGGATAAAGTATATTTTCACTGTACTTGTCTCAAAGCAATTAGTCTCCATCAGCTGTTCAAAACTGGATTCTTTAGCCTTTCAATGATGCACATATGTATTCTCTGCCAAAAATGCAAAGGAGTGAAAAGAGACTTGATAATCTGGGCACTGAAGCTTTAATGAGACAAATTCTGTGTAATCATGCAAATCACCATTTGGCTGGCTTTTCTGGACAAAGCAGCTCATTCTCTACCTGCTAAATGGTAAGCCTGCATGGTACAAAAAGAGAGAATTCTTCCTGCTTTGCGTCATCACAGTTCAGTGGTAATACTGCATCACTGGTGTTTGAATTTTGCTACACTGATACTCAGTGGGGTTTTTTTTATGTAAGCTTTCTGTTCCAACAGAGATTCAAAGACAGCCTAATACTAAAATAAGACTATAAAATTACTGACTCTGATGTATCTCAGAATAGCAATTAGAATTGTTCTTGTTTAACAGCCAAATGATAGTGGAAACTGAATCCTTTAGGATTCTAATGTTTTCGCATGTGAGGAGTATGCTAAACCATGTTGTGCATTGAATTTGCATTATAATCTATACCATAAGGTTGCTGAAATTTTCTGGGCTTTATACAGTAACTTCCAAGTCATATCTGCAAGTTTTCATTTTAGTCAATGCTTCCACAACAAGACATGTAAGTAATGTTATTCTGGTATGATCTATGGCTTGATACTAGTTATGCTGCTTTCACTATTGTGTTTTGGTTTTTTAATTAATCAAAGATCTTGTTTATTAGAAATTACTAATAACTTTGGAGAGCTATTCTTACCTAATCCAAAACAACATTTTCTTAAATGCCTACAATCTGACTTCAGTAACACCTCACTCACTGTCCTAATTAAAGAAGATTCTTGAATGCTATGGGTATACTAAGAACATATTCACAATAACCATATTAAAATATAGCAAGGTATTTTTCCTTTTGCATTCAAATAACCATACAGCTGCCCTTACTTTCAGAATACAGCAGACCGTGATTAAAAACCTGAAGCTTATTTACATTTCAAACATTTCACTCCAAATTTATCTTACCACTTCCAATGCAGCTGCATACTTAGCAATGTGTTCTTGGAAGGTCCTTGCCATTTCCCCCTGGGGGTGGTGGTGCCTGCTGGAATGCCACCGTGCTTCCTTCTGTCTCTCCTCTCTCTAGCCTGCTATGTAGACTAACAATTTGTAAAAGAGGCAACAAGCTGTGAAAGGCATTTACTGTCATAGTGCTGCTTCAGTTCTGTCTTATGTGCTGGATATAATGGAACTACTGTCCAGGAAAATAGAGGGGTTTAGCCTGTTCTTACTTCAGAAGAGTGAGTGTGAGTGTTAGTTTGGCCAGGCTGCTAGGGAGCCTCTAAGGCAGCCTAAGTTTGTACTGCAGCAAAAAGAAGCACTTATTAGCTTAGTCCCACTTCTGTGCCACTGCTTTTCTTTTGTTGGCACAAGCTTTTGTGCAACTTTGTGCTGAAATGAGTTAGGGAAACAGTCCAGGTTAAAGTTACCATAAGGAACAAACAGAAATGGTTACTTTGAAATCCAACTGATAGGTCAGACCTGATAATATTTAGAAACCCTGTGATCAGAGTCTTTCCAAAGAAGAATTATTCAGACTCACCCATCATATATATATTTTCAAGACAAGACCTTGTTAGGATGCCAGGTCTTGTCTGAGAGATTGTTCAGATCTTAAGTAGTGTTCCTGAAATGAATGATAAGGATTCAGTTGAAGTTAAATCTGATATTTCAGGTTATATTCTGCACTAGATTTAAAGAGTATATTTTAGGGCATCCACAAACACTGAACCACCTGTTTTTATGTTAATTAATGTACATTGTACATCTCTGAAATCAGATGCACAAAACAGAAAGAACCTTTTAGCATTTAAAGGGAAAAAGGGTAAAAGGCCTTGGAGGACTTCTCAGGTAATTGTATGGAGCATTTCACAGTAGAGTTCCACCTTTTTATTCCCTGCAAACCAAAAATGAGATTTAACAGATGTGATTCCTTCTTTGTTGTCTTTTCAACATTGAAATCTATGCCAGACATTTGGCTACAGCCAATATATTTCTTTTAATATAATACAATTTTTGTATTAATTTTATATCTAATTTTACAAGACAGTACGCCCTGTACTGTTAAGACATGTTTTAATCTAAAGTCAATCAATATTCTATATTGCATCAACCTTCTATAGACAATCTATATAAAGATACATAGATTATATAGAGTATACCTGAAACTGTGAATAGTTTATACATATTGTGCACCAAATAAAGAATAATTCACCAAATTGCTTAAAATGCCACCTTTTACTGCACACTTTGTTTTGTACATGTCACTGTAGGGTGGATTCTCCTTGATTTATAGTAATTAAAAATATGGAATGAGAATAAAGCACCCTTTTGGATCTTTCCAAAGCTGCTTAGTCCCCAATTTTATCAACTTTATGATTTTTCAACAGAATTACATACCAAAGATAAGGTTGTACATACATTTTCATTACTAAGCAGTTAACTGCTCATACTGTAGGAAAAATCATTGAATGTTTGTGCTATCTAAAAGAAATAAAGTACACAGAATGTTACTCTATAATTTAACTTACATTTGATTCTTTTTGGAATTTATTTATGAGCACTTTTCACAGAAATAGGCAATGCAATACCATGTTTAAAACATAAGTAAATCAATAAATCATCCATTATACCTTGCATACCCATAACACAAGCCCTTTACAGAAAAGAAACCCACATGTTAAATTAATGACAACAGCATTCATATAACCGTAATCGGTAGAATAAGTGAAATAACCTGGAACATGAAAAAAATCAAGGATTAAAGACAAGCTAGAACATTTTAAATGCTTACTATTTCTTCTTTATCTACATATTTTTCATGTAATAGTATGTTATTCCAAATTTCTTCCCCAGTTGCATCCAAGGAGTTTCCCTAAGGGCAGTACATATACGTAATATCTAAGTAGACAGTCAGTGCACAAAATGCAAGTAGTGCAAAAAGAGCAGAATTTGGAGACTGTGGAAGGGATGGCTTCCAAATCCACAGAGAAATGAACCAAATGGGTCGTTATATTTAGTTTATTTAGTTATATTATAATTTTTCATTTTGAATGGAGTTTCAGTTTCTTAAATTTATAATTTATGTTACAATGGTATTTTTATGAAACAGAAGGTTTAATACTTAATATGCACTTAACCATGTATGTTATGACTAGAAAGTGCATACAATGGTGAAGCAGTGAGATGTGGGCAGAATATGGAGGTACATAAAGAGATTTTAGTATACTTCTTTTAGAAATGGTTTGCAACTTCATGATCCCATTCAGGTTGCCTGCTCTGCACCATCACACAGAAGATGTGAGATGGCCACCCTAAGAACTGTTTTGATTTACAAAGTGCTATACCTAGTTTATAAGTATTTACACCTCACCTCATCTGTGTTATGTCCAGTTAGGTATAAGCTGTAATGGCCTATTTCAAAACATCAGATCTATGGCTGCTGAATGCATATGTGGTGCAAGCAAACTCTGATCATGTATTTGGCTGAATTACTCCTTTTGTCATCTGCAGGCTTTTTCATTGATTAAGAGTGGTCTTCACGTTTACAAGACATTCTGCTGGTTTTTTTTAACTCATGTAGGTGGTGGCAGGAATAGGGCACAAAAAGTCTTGATCACAAATGTTCTCTCAAGTGCAGAAAATATGCAAACATATGTGTAGCTATCTTGTCGTTTATGTTCAGCTTGTGATTGGTCACTTGAGATTAGAAGAAAATTTACTGGCAAAACCACTGTGACCTGATGGAATTTTAAGGGTACAGAAGAGCTTTTTGACACTGAAACCCTTCAGAAAGCATAGCGTCAGGCCCTTCTGAAAAGTAAAGTTGTGTTCTGTACTTTACATGACTTTTCCAAGACAACTTTATAGCTATTTACCTGATAAACTTAAACATACTATTTTGCTGTACTTGATTACAATTTGGTGTGTGTTTTTTTGTTTGTTGATTGGTTGGTTTGTTTAGAGTTTTTTTGCTTGCTTTTTCTGGCATTCCAAAACAATTCAATACTGGCTTAGTGCATTTTCTACAGGTTCAAGACTCATTCTTCTTGAGTATAGTAGTGAGGTCCATCCACGTGCAAGAGGTTTCTGGGAAAATTCAGTTCCTTTATTTTTTTGGCTTCCCATATTTTATTTTCTTTTTCTTCCCCTCAAGCAAGTTACAAAATATGAAACGGGGCAGATTAGTTTCAGAGTTAAATAAGGCAAATTAATAATTTGTGATTTAGCTAGTTGCATTTTTATGTATTTAAAACTCACAAGTTTGCACTGCTGAAAGGGAAGGTCTGGTGAACCATCTCGGCCAAAACAAAGCTCTAAACGTTCGTTCCTTAAATAAACATTTTATCTTATTTTACATATAAATTTTTCAAATATTTTGTAACCATAATAATTAGTACATCAAGAGCCCAATTCTTACTGGCTTTACAGACTAATATTCTATATTTACATAAATCCTGCATCAAGTGTGTTACCATGGTTACATAATTATAATTTAACCTTGCAAGTGGCTTATCAAAATATCAGGTACTAAAAGAGTGCTGTGACTGAGTCTACATATCCCAACCAAGCAAGCATCATAATCTTTGTTTTCTAATTAACTAGAAGTTCTTCTGTATAAAAATAGTATTCCCTAATCAAGACACTTGTGTCAATCAAAATTCTCCATCCTGAAATTTCTCTTTTGTTTTTCTGAAAACCTGAATATATTAACAGAACCTATTGGCGTGATTTTGTGGTTTCCTGGATCAGTATTACTGTATTGAAATTTCCTTGCAGAAAACATTTTCCTTTTGGAGGTGGTCTAATTCACCCGCTAGAATGTCTGTATTTTAGTGAAACAGAACTTCAAATGGCTTTTATTAGTTTATTGATCATCTGAGAATGAAGATAGTAGAAAGAACTGCTATTTTTCATGAGTGAAATTACTGATGTTGATCAGTTGGTGATGTTGGGACGGATTATATATCATTAAATTGTCTTTTTGAAATGAAAGATAATGACATTCAAGATAATCTCAGGATTTGTTAGCAAATTCTCTCTTCATGATTTTTTTTTTTAAACTGATAAACAGAAGACTGCAAGAGGAAAAAGGCAAAGAACAATCTAACAGAACTTTCCTTGCAAGAGATGCAAAGAGCTGTCACCATTTGGAAAACTGATTAAGTGGTGATCTTTGAGTTTTTGTTAATTTTTCTGTATAATCACATGAGGACTATTTTTCAAAAATCCTTGGAATAATAAGTTCTGCGAAAAGTTTTATTACGGTTTGTTTTTTCTCCATTTCTATGGCTTTCTACAAATAACAGTTACATATTCTGTTAAAGGGAAAACTAAAGCATATCCTTTGTAGATGTACAGGTACTATGATGATGGATGAGCAACTGAGAATTTTTGTTTGTAAGATAGTATAATGTTGTAAGTAATATATCTGGATGCTCAAGAATACTAGGTCTGTCATTTAACGTTTCATTTAGTTCTATTATTCAATTTTTTAATTTTACTTTGAATATAAAAATTTTCTTAGACAGAAATTAATCGAAGTATGCAGAAAAACTTTAAAACTGTTCCTCATGGATAGTAGGAATATACCTGTTTTTCATTAAAATGATTAATTGATATTTGTGTTTTGGACATTAATATGTCACATATTGTCATTTCAGTGAGACAATTTCTCTAGTATTTTCTGCTGAGAGATGTGGCTGGAGTAGGGCATTCCACTCATTTCATTTGCATAGAAAAGATCAATTTCTGTTGGGATGTTCAGCCTGGAATGATGCCTCCCTGGTGCACCTTCCCTGTCTATATGGAATATGACCTGTTCCTCTTAGCTTTCAGTGCATGTTGCAGGCTCCGTCTGTCTCATTTGAGTTTTCAAAATTAAGGCCATCAAGACATAAACTAAGAGGTAGTGCTAGTAGGTGAGATGAATTGTTAATATTTTGTAGCTACTGATGTGACTTGACCGAAAGTTTTGTGATTTTTCAATTTTTAAACTGGTAACATGCTCAGACTGTAAAAATTACTGGGAGTTTTTTCACATCAGTAATTAATTGCTGAAAGCTTAACATGTCATAGTATGAATGTGATTTTGAAAATGTTCACCTTCAATTCATTGTCAAACAACCATGTGACTAATTTAAATTTAACAACCTGTGCTATGGACACCTGTTGTTTCACAACATCATCTCACAAGCTGGCACAGAAGTTCTGGAAAGTTGTGTTATGTCAACTTAACCTTTCTTATGTGAGTTATTTCAGCATCATCATTTACCTGCTGGCATCTCAAATAAAAATGGGAAGGTCCCACATGTCCTGTCAACAACAACACATCAGAGGAAAAGCCCTGTAGCTACCTAATTGTTTTTCCAGACCATCTGGTTCCTAGTCTTTTTAGGAAGAGAAAGTTCATCATAGAACTTTACATGGGAAGAGCCATAACATTGGAGACAGTAAAAATGTACTTCAGTAGGTAGTGGTGGTCTACAACACTTCCTTACAGAAAAATTTGCATTAGCTTAGTTAGTCCTGCCTCTCCAGAGTGGTGGTGCTTGCTATTTGCAGTTTCTCACAGTAGAAAGTTCATTTTTGATTTTTCATTAAACCTTACACAGACATGATAAAGAAAAGCATCTCCAATCCCTAGTTGTGCATTTCACTTGTTACTGCACTTAGAATTTCTGGTAGAAAACGTTTTGGTTCTTATTTGGTTGTTCTTGTTTGGTTGTGGTATTTTGGGATTTTTTTAAACACCACCAATTCAAGTATGGCAGTTGGATGCAGATTGTGATAAATTCCAGACTGCAGCACTTGATACACATAGGCCTAGATTCTGCAAAACTCTTCTGGGAAGCAGTGAAGGGGAATACAAAAGGAAGATGACTGCAGCTGCCTCATGCTGTGACCTCCTCTCCATAAGGTTTGTAAGCTGTATCTTGCTCCATAATGGCCTGCTACTTCTCCTGAGCTGGGTCAAGGTAGTGGGAGAAAGCTACATATATTGAAGAGAAAGGTGAGGGGAAAAGAACAGAACCTCCACCTGATGCAACTGGCAGCTTGGTAAACTTTTTATTATTTCAGAGCTGGTGAATTTTTTAATACAACTCAAAGTGTAGCTGACTTGGCTAAGGTTGACAGAATTAGGGGTCAATAACTCACTCCAGAAAAGTACTATAGATGTATTGTGCTGTCTTGCATTCCCTAGTTAACTATGCAGAGATAAAAAATGAGATAAATGTGGTTCTGAATGCATATGCACTCAGTACCTATGCAATGCTATTGTTGAATTTGAGCATTATGGATTCAATTCTACATAATTATTATTCAACTTTTTTTAACATTCAGAATCTCATTTGCCATTAAAATTATAAATGCTCGTTTAATATTATGCTTGGGTTTTCCCTGGGACCTTTTTCATTTTGAAACAACATTTTTACTTCTCTCTTGGCAGCCTGAAGAGTCTCACAGGGAGACAGTCATGTGGAAGTTTTTAATTTTCTTGGTCTTTTTTTTCTTCTTTTCTCTCACCTGTTTCACACACTTTGGAAAAGGTAGCAGGTCTCGGTATGTTAATAAAACATTTTTATCCTTATTCTCCTGCTCCTAACTTGTTTAAATTGCGAAGTCTAGAAATATTTACAAATTGTGTTGTATACCTCCCTTGGTACAACAGGAAAAGCATGAAAAGAATCTGCTAGGCTGAAACAAAATTTTGTGACATTAAGACACTTAACAAAACAAAAATGTAACATATGATGCCTGGATTATTTCCCTGTTGATCACTCTCAGCCAATGAAATAGTAATTAGTCATGTAATTCGTAAAGAATAACAAAAACTCTATGCAAACTCTGAGGAAATCTGCAGATTCTAAATTATTTACCTAAAATTGAGAGACTTGCGACTACAACATAACATTTCAACTAATGTATCGCTTGTAGTCTGCTGCATATATTGGTATTTGAAAGCCATGTTGTAAGTAAACCAAGGAAGATCTTAGTTTAAAAAAACCCGCAACATATTGTCAGTAAATCAAACAAGATTTGCCTCAAGGAAGTATGGTAAGGATAATGTTTTTCTTCATATTGTTTGGTAAAGTCTGACTCATTGGATCAGGGAATTCTGAATCGTGATGCTATATAGCATCCTACCTTCTGAAGTATTTATGTAAGTATGAACTTGCCTTCAATTTTAAAAACAAGCGTTGCCATACCTCTGTGCATTTTAAGTCTCTGTTGAACTAAGCGATATGAAAGAATAACACGAAGTGTCCATCCTGCTTCTACATGTTGATTCTTCTCACTCTGTCCATTACAGCCCAGTGTTCTACATCAGCTTTCTAAAACAAAGAATGCCTCATCTTTTATGTTTGCCACATCAGAAATTCAGTATTAGTGGTAAGGTCATCTTAAAGTAATTTTACATTCATGCTTTGCTCCCTCAATCCCAAACGCAAGACTGAACAGAAAACCTCATGGCTTCTACCATGTAATAAGAAATATTCATTCCAAACCACCTCTCAGCATCTTGCAGTACACAGTTTCTCATGAAACTGCACTACTTTGGTTGTCGATCCCCCAGTGGAGAGTAAGACTGGCAAAGAGAACGTTAATAAAATCAGATTTAGCAATGTTAATCCATAACAGGAGACCAAAGAATGCTTTCAAATTATTTGAGTATCCATGAATTTCTAATAATAACTGATATTTTTCTGAGCCCACAGAATAATTGTTACACAGAATAAAACTACCTAACTTATTCTCAGTTCATACTTGGTTTCAAAGTAACAAAGCATCATAACACCCCAAATCTTGCATGTGGAAAAAGACTGGGCAAAGTTCAGTAATAGGAGAAGCAAATTACTCCAGGATAACACCCCAAAAGAAACAAGACATGACATAACTAAGGAATGACCACCAATTTACATATAAATTGTATTTGAACTCCCAGGAAGACATAATCCAATAGGGAATTTACTGGTAGGTATTTTATGGTATTTATCATCGTGTAGCATCTAAACTTCAAAGCATTGACTACAACTGTAATTACAAGAGATGAAATTTTATATTTGTAGATATAACAAATTACGAATGTATGCTTTCATTGTGAAAATGTTTACAATTATTCATGTATATTTGGCTCCTCTCTCTCCTGCTGCTTATGTGTGCACCAGCGTGGGAGCAGTGTAATTATGGAATTGCTAAGTCTTAGTTAGCATCACTATATTTCTTAAGCAATCAACACTTTATAAAGCAGAGTAATTCAACAAAGAAAACTAAAACTCTGTATGAGAACTGTCAGTGGAGATTTTGCCTCAAACAGTTGACACATGGTTAGATACCTGTGTTAGCATATCTCTGCTTGTTTGTTGTTTTTTGTTTTATTTTGGTTTTTTTTAATGAAAACTATTCATATTTTTTGTCCTATTCTGAACAAATGCAGATGTATAGTGTTTTCTTTCTCACAGCTTGGTGCTATAGACTTTCATTTTAATAGCAGATTTAGAGTGGGTTGTTTCTAGTGCCTAGTCATCACCAACATTTTTGCTAGTTTCTGAATCGTCGTTTGAGACATCTGCTTGCACTGTCAACCTGACAACTGTCTTTAAAATCATGCATCTTGACATGTAATTAACTAGCTTGGAGAAAGATGGTTGACCCAAAGCTGTACAGGGTCAGGAAAAAAGCTCATTGCTTGGCACGTATTTGTATGACCTAACTAACCTAACAGAGCCGGAGGAATTAATCATGCTTTCAGTCATTTCTCCTGCCACTGTCTCTCTCCTTTCACTGTTGAATGTTTTCAGTTTTCCTACACAAGGTATCCAATATGTTTCTGCTGAAGATGACTGCAGGTTTGTCTGCTTTTTACTGGCAGTATGTAATTGCCCACCGGGAATGAAGGCTAAGAGGACCAACTTTCATAAGGTGGAAAAAAACGGTGTTAACAACAGATCTGAAGAAGTGCAGGTAGTAAGCATTGTGGATGGCATGCTTAGAAGGCAATAAAAACCCTAAAAAATGTAGGACACTTCAAATTGTACTAGGCATCTGAATTGGGGCATTATTGACTGAAAACTGTAAATAATATAAATTTAATTTAATTCAAATATTAATACATTTTGAAAAGCACAGATATTCTGAAGTATTTCATCCAATTCTTGATTTAAGAATTTCTCTAAGTAGGTCATATGTACCCTATCCTGGATCAATAATTATTAGAAAGTGTTTTCAGATTTTCTTAAATGCCGTTCCTTGGAACCAGAGTAAACACTTTCGACCATTCTACGGAATACCATTCTTCTATACTTAAGCATGGACCCCCTTTCCTTGTAAAGGATAAGGGTTTTAAAAAACTTAATTATTCTAAATATTTGTCATTTCTGCAAATTTTCACTGCTTCTGTAATATTTGAAAGAGACCTGCATATTATGAATTAAGCTAAGCTCGCTTTTCAAATACAAGCTGTCTTTTAATTTTTGTTATTTAAATGTATGTTACCTTTGGTTCTGCTGGAAATTATTTTGTCCTTACACACTATAATCATGAGGTTTGCATGCATGACTGCACATAAAACACTTTATCTAGATCACTGTGGTAGGATTATTACAATGACTTAATATGTCAAAGTTTTGATTGTGTGTTTTGCAAATAAGACTGTTCGTAGACGTACTTTTTGTCAGAAATATGCTTTGTCCTTTCCACAGGCCAGGGTGGGACTCAGCAAAGGAGAACCACTGAGAGGGTTCCCTAAACAAATAAACAGCATCAAGCTCAGGATACTCTTTGAGCTGAAAACAGTTATTTAATAGTAGATTACTTGAGAAATCCTTCACATAAGCTTCTTGCAACTTGACATCTTTTCATAGCCCAGCTAGAAAAAGGATGCTGAATTAAATGGTCCTTGGTCTGAACTAATACCACCATTCTTACATTCTGTTAAGTTTTAGATTACCATGACTTTTTCATGAGGAGACTACAGCTGGGGTAGGGCTTACTTTTTCTCTCAGAAGGAAACCAACTTGATGATTTCACAAACAGGATTAAAAATAAATGCATAAAAATTGGTCTGCTTGTAATTATTAATACTTCCAGCCTACTTCAGTGGGCTAATAGTTAATGGGAAACAATAATATTCTGGTCTTCTTTTTAATAATGTATTGGTTGGAAGAAACATAAAATCTTCTTTATTAATTTTTTTAAATGTGTTCTACTATTCTAGATAAAAAATATGTCCAAGATTTTCTTTTTCTCTTATGTAAGAATGAAGACTTACTGAAGAGTTCTTCAGTGACTTTATTCAAGTTGCATAGGATGTTCATTCGTCTAACCAAGTAAAAAAAAGACTGTAGTTTTCCATATTACTGTAAGCAATATTTTTATTTAGGTAGTATATTTGTTCATCTGGACATTTTCAAGCATATTATGTTAGGTTATAAGCTGCTTTTCCTAACATAAAAAATCTTTAGCAATAAAGATCAGAAACGAAACAAAAAAAGAATAAATTCATAGAAAGAAATATATTCACAGGCCAATATTTGTACAGGTAGTATAGCCCTACCCAAAAAATTATAAACAAAATACTTGGACCTTAAAAAATTGTAAACAGAATGTGCTTATTATGAACATTTTTTCTTATAGCTTCAGAGAGCTGTAAAGATCACGATTCAGTGCACATTAAACCAGCTAATGACATACCATTATTTTTTAGCTATTTTAGCAAGTAACTTAGATGTTGCTTTATGCAACATACTAAGCCACATTTTGATTCTTTTAGGTTGCCATTACATAGATAACATAAAAAACCCAAGACGGAATATTTATCTTTAGGATATTTCTTGGGAAACAACTTTAATTGAGAGAAAAGTATGACTCATTGTGAAAAGCAGATGAAGAATGCTATAGAAAACCTCAAAATTTTAAGTGTCTAAGTTAATATGTTTGTATTTTTTTGTCAACACAATCTTAAATTTAAGATGTAATCTTTTATTACAATTCATAAAATCACTTTCATGAATATCCTTCTGTGTTCTGTGTCAAAGAATGACAGAATGGCTTGGATTGGAAGGGACCTTAAAGATCATCTAGTTCCAATTCCTTCTTACTGGAAGGGACTCCTTCCAGTAGACCAAAACACCACCCAACCTGGACTTTAACACTTCTTTTAGTGATCTGGGTATGTTTGAAGCATAATAGTACTTTGGGAATATTAATAACTCCCACTTCTGTTTAGACTATTAAAACTAGGTGTCAGATTAGGGCTGGCAGTTTGGTATTTGCCAGAAGATGACAAATTATAAGCAAGTTTTTGGAGGGCTGCCATCCTGGACAAAGATAAAATTAAATCATCAAGTCCTTTTGCAGATCTTGTCCTAAAGTTCAAAACCTGGCCTCTTAAACGTCTGTATTTATACAGGTTCAGTATAAATTAACTTTAAAATGTAATGTGAAAACCGTGCTTTTCAACTCTCTGGGTCACATTTAGTAGTATAAAGATGACATCAATACTAAGTTAAAAAAACAACATGATTTACAGTCTGCATGAAATTTGAAATTTTAAATTTGGCTTTGGTCTAAAATTGATTGAAAATTATTTTTAAAAAATACAATTCACTGTCTTTGAGAAAGGCCCACCAGGAATTTAGATGTAAATTGTCAAAACTTGTCACTGAACATAATGAAGTTCATAACATTCAGTGTCATATGCTGGTGTAAACCAATTTGCTACAAACTTTGTAATCTGTCATGACTATTGTTTTTGGTTTTACTTAACAGAATTTATATATTTAAATAATATAGTACACATACATAAAATTTATTGTTTAAAATGGTTATCTTAGAGCACAGGAATTTCATTTAAACTGTAGGAAACTGCAAATGTAGGTACAGTCCTAATAGCTTTCTCCGCTGTTTTGCTAAAATACTCCAACATAGCCTAGAACAGAAGTGTAGACTTTTTCAGCATGCTCAGCACCTGAATTCTGTGTTTTTAATGGCAAAAGTCTGGGCAGTCCTTATCCACTCTCACAATCATGAAGTGATGTTTCAGCACTGATGGACATCTTTTCAGGCATTCATGCTTATCAGGTTCCTTACAAAAGCTGCTGCCTCCCATGCACCCAAACATCCATGTGCCTCCTCTGAGGCAGTGAATTGCAGCGTGTGGTTACACATATCTCTGGTTCTCTCTCTCTCTTCTCCTTTTCCTGCCAGTGTTACTCTTTGTGTCTATCTTTGAATTCAGACAATAGAATCACACTTTTACAACTCTGTGATGTCTACATACTTTGAAAAAGTGCAAACCACAATACAGAAACTACATGCTCAGGAGTTACTGTGGTATGTAAGCAACGAGAAACTATTCTTTAGCTCAGTCTAAATATATAAAAACAGTAGTGTGTTATTCATATTAATTCCAGCTAACAAACACAAGAATTATTTTTATCAACTATTATTTTAACTCACAAAACTATGATAGCAAACACCATAGTGTTGATGCAACTTCATCAACTAAAATATTTCTACCCCAAGTATATCCTTTTCTGTTTAAAAACTGGGTATATACTATATCTCTAAAAAATATAAAAATAGTTCTCTACTTTGCTTGTACAGATGTTTTGGCAAACTAGTTTACAAAACTTTTCTAGTGTAAACTGAAACTTAAATCTTCATAGAAGCCTAACTGCAAACTACTTTTCTGAAGTACTTCACCCACTTAGAGGACAAAGTTGCATTGCACATTTCCTGCAAAGGAAGAATTATAGTACTTACCAAAACATTACGCTCATGTAATTCTTACAAACCCAAACATTGTACAAAGAAAACAAAGGTCTAAACTTGGTTTACCATGATCTCCTGTGCAGAAAATCAATTTTATAACAGATTCATTTAAAAAAGTAAAATACAGTGTCTTAAACTCCAAGGGCAAGAGCACTTTACAGATGTGATAATGTTCCTATATGTGTGTATATATATAGATCTGTAGTTACATAATTGTTGATGTCCCTTGCTGAGCCACAGTAACTTAATCTTCATAGTGCTCTGGATCCTACTTTACACCACTCGCACTGTCTGTGCTAGACCAGTTGTAGAATTTATGTGAAACATTTTTGCAGATTATACAAATTTAGAGAGCCACTATATTATCACATATTCTACTTCGATTATTGCACAAAGAGCACTGGGTGTTCCTGTTTTCATAGACCTTCTCTGTGTGAGGAAATAAAGTATGCTGAATCTGTTCTTCTGCAACCTTCACCTGCAGTGCCGTCAAGTCTACCAACCTGGAGGGAAAATGGAAAAGTGGCTGGAGAAATAAACTTGGAATTGATAAAGGCATTTGGTGATTATTTCTGTTAGTACAGGAGTTCTCATAAGTTACTAGAGAAACCAATTGAATCCTAAACTCTGAGAAAAAAAAGTAACAGGATTTATTACTTCAATCTCCCAATTTAATTAGGTGAAAGAAATGTCCATGGTTGAAACCAGTTACTTGCATTTTGTAATTTGTTCTTTGCTTTTTACTTCGGGCCATATACAAAAATAATATAGAATCAATTGCTGTATTTTGAATCTACAGTGAGCAATATATGCAAGAATTTAATGGGAAAAAATGAAGTAAAACTTGTTTGTTTATCTTGTCTTGAGCATGACAGCTCAGCTTCAAATGAAAGTACAGTTGCTGGACTGTTACATTATACATAAGACAGCTTTCTAGCAGTAGTTCCTGCATTGAATCTTTTTAAAATTTAGTTTAATATTAGCTTATAAGTATGAACTGTTTTCTGAGCAGCACTTCATGACAAAATAAAGCACACTCTTTAATTGTTTTCATTAAATTTTGTGTTCTTGTTTTAAGGAGCCAGTCTGACTTCTTGCATAGCAAGAGAACTTACTATGATACGAGAGTGTCATCTAGTGAACGATTTGGGAGAAGGACACAAAACCAACTGCCTCAATAGTATTGTGGGAAAATCACTGTTGGAGGGAAAATTCAAGAAAACTGGGGTTTAACAGAAGTTGTAGTATTATAGAAACATTTTTAGGGTAAAATACAGTTGCCACTGCATGCACAAAATCTACTCCACCATGGCAACATAACCTGCTCTCCTAGAGGAGCAATGGAGAGTGGAGCAGAATGGAAACACCACGGCCAGGCTTTGTTGTACCCCCTGCAGGATTGGGAACTTACTGCTAAGCTGCATAGCAGCTGTCAGATGAAAAATAGAAGATATCCATTGTTGAGCCAACAGCTGAGGGGAAATCCCTTTCCTTAGGTGAACCTTGCTCATTATAATCTCACTATAAGACTAATGCACACATCCATCCCAAAGTTACCCATCTCCAAGGTACAACCACCCTGCACCGAGCATGCACTTTATATTTTTTATCAGCTATATCTTTAAACAAGAAGCAAGAGAATTTTACGCCAATAAATAATAAAAAAAATGTATGACTGGAGGCACTCAAGCTACATCTGAGAGTAAAGAAAAGTATAAAGGTGAATGAAAGAGGGGAGGAGATAGGGAAGATTCCATCATAACTTCTGGGATCAGTTGACAGGCTGAACCTGTCTTCTCCCCCATAGGGACACCTGTTGGGTAAGAACTTTATCTTGTGCACACTAAGTAACTAACTCCTGCTAGTTGTTATTAGTGGTTATAGCCTGGTTGTGTATCACTTCAAGCTTGTTTTTGCAGACAATCCTATCACTGGCAATCACAAACCTTAATTTGTTAGGATTTTATATTAATAAAGAGTGTTATTCTGTAAACTGTTAGTATTAGTCCTTCCTGGGCACTAGCAGTTGCCAGCAGCAGGTAACACATTCAAACAAAGTGGAAAGACCTGCTGAGGGGTCCCCCATATGCCGTTGGCATGTTTCCCTGAACAAGTCAGTCGAATCGCCCTCTGATCCAGCAGGACTGTTCAGTGAAGTGTCCCTATAATGGGATGTTAACAGACTGGTCAGGCACAAGGATCTCAGCTTTCCTGGGATGTTGATAGACAGATCAAACACTAGGGGTCGAGAAAATCTCCCCCGCCCCCCCGCCCCTTTCACGTGACAAGTATCCAGATTTTGAGTCATACTAAAAGTATAGCTGCTTAGACAGCAGAAATACTCAAAGCATTTTGAAACTTTTCTTCTGTTCAAAACACTACACACTAAAGAAGAATTATTTGAAAATTGTACTATTAAAAGGAAATGAATAAATTGTCATTTACTGCTTCAAGACATGGTACATATCCTTCCTTAATATCATCAGTTTTTGTGTACTAAAGCCATAGTCCAAAATTCCAAAACTCAAAGACTAAATGTAAAGTCAAATTAGAAAGTTAATTAGATTCATTTTTCTAACACAAGCTTAATATTTTTTCTGAATTGTTAAAAACATTTATTTACTTTACCTTAGGAAACAATAAATGTTTTCTCCAGAAGGGTCTGAATATAATATTACCTGTGGAGAGCACTTAGCATTAAAGGGTCTTTTATGCCTTTAAAAAAGTTAGCTAAACTCTGCAGTAGTGTATTTTAATATTATGCTACTTTGTTGTGCCTGCAGCAGAATAAAAGGTTCAATGTGAATCTGAACATAAACTCTATTCTTATTATAGAGTTGTCTTGTTCTTTGGTATTCAACAAATCAGTGATGTATCAGGAGAGATAATCAGAAAATACTTATAGAGTTATAGCTACAAATTGCAATTCTTGCTGAACAGACCATTTTGTTGGAATTTTACTGCATGTGAAGGAAAAAAATCTAAATTAGGCAGTTATTGTTGATAATTTTTATCCCACAGATAGCTAAAGACTGTGGGGAAAGATTGGGGAAAATATATTTAGTAGCATGCCTTTATTTTTAATTACACCAAAATTATTCATTTTAGGGTTTTGGTATTACATGTGCACTATAAAAAGAACACTTACTGAAATTTATTAGACTTCTAGTATGAAAAATTAGATAAAATTTAATTGTAATGAAATTAAAATTTTGTCTGAGACAAAGTGATAGCAAATTCTATTATTAACCAGACCATGAGAATGGTTCATCCACTTAATTTCAGCTGTTCCTTTATGTTCTTCCTATTTGTAATCATTCCCTGGCTCTTTCTCTAGATTCCTTTCAGTTATAGATTCCTCTTTTAATCTGAGTCATACTTTTTTCCAGTTTTGCCTGTCTTGTCTATTTGTTATAAGCTACCCTCTTATTTTCTAATAACTTTCCTTTCAGCCGCTTAGTCATCACTTTTTTTAATTAATGTTGTAGGGGAAAAGAGGGGAGAAATGAAATAGCTGTGGAATTCCAATAGCTGTGGAAATAAAAGCAACAAAATAGCGGTTAAATAAGAGAAATAGTACTCAGTGATTCAGTCATTGCTGACTTTTCAATGTAGGTTTATTGATAACAGTTACAGGTTCAACACTGTTTTTTCTGATCATCTGAAGCATGGAAATGCTATACTTTGAAAGTCTGGAAACTTGAGAATATGATCAACAGAAAACTACCCTATTCTGGTAATCAGTATAAAATAGAATTAACCACTCAGTGTAATATTACCACAGATTTGTGGCTGTCCACAGAATACAGGTCTGTGATAACTGCTTTAAAAAGTTTCAGGACTATCTTTTCATCAATATAACTAAACACTTTTTCTTGGATGAATATTCTTTTCCTTAGCTACAGATTCATTGTGAACTTAGAATATTGATCATGTTTTGTAAAATCTTTCAGCTTGTCTGAAAGAACAGTTTGTGTGTGCTGATTCTTTCCTTTAAGAGTATTGTCCATTTTCTCTACTTACTAGCCAAGCTATGAACAGTATTTTGTTATCATGATAAAAAAATCCATGCTCTGCTCTCTATGTAATATGTGGCTCTAAATCTCTTAACAAGTTGAAGTTATAAATAGCCTTTAATAATGCAAGCATTTACAATTCTTCTCTTCTTTCATGCTTTATTCATGAAGGAACATTTTTTCAGATTATGATCATTGAGGATCTTCTCTCCTGAGTGAAGGCCATTCTTGGACAATGCTGATAACAGCTTCTTTTCCATTCTTCAGATGATTTTTCCTCCATTTTCTTCTTGTGATGGCTTCTATGCATAATCATCTCCTTCTTCAGGGAATGTGTCTCTCTTCCAATGTAGTAGAAAAACCCTATGCAGTCATAAAATCAAGTTTGCCTGGAATAAAAGAGAAAGATTTTAAATTGTGCTATTATACTCATGCACAAAACACTGTAATCTAGCTCTAAACCAAAATAATTTTTGAGTGCATTGCCAGAGGCAGTGTAGCCAGATCTATCACGCTACACTGCCAATATGGCAGAATTCATTCCTCCTCCCAAACAAAAGCCCATATAGACTCTTTGAGTTCTGAATGTGCATATTTCTCGTTCTGTGCCATAAACAAACTTGGGATTTTTTAGGTATATTACTGTTAAATTAAATCCACGCAATGTTCTTGCCATCTGCTTGATAGATTGCCATCTCTTTTAGTACAATAGCAATCTATTTACCAGTTTGTTTCTTCCGGTACGAAGTTTCCAACTATATCTTCTGTTCTACTGCTGGCAGCATGCTCAGATTTACATTTCCTGCCCTTCAACAATCTTTAGAAAATGAAGTGTTCTCTGGTACTAGACTGAGATAGCCCTAGTTCAACACCCATGGAAAAAAATTAGGAAGGAAGTACTGCTTCAGATGCAGTGTGTTCCTAGATGTCCTGCAACACCAGGGACCACAAGGCCACCATGTGGTGGGTGGCCCCCAGTAAGAAACAGATGAGGAGGAACACCTCCATGACTGTAACACAAGGACATTGACAAAACAATGAAAAGATCACAAAAAAAAAAAAAAAAAGAAATCCCGACAAACCCACAACCAGTTTGGAATAATTCTGATGGGCTTCTTCGTGTTAGTATTAAATCATTAGCTGCCTGGCTCAGTCCGCTACATTATGTCCTGGCTTCTTTCATCTGGTCATCAGTTGGCCTTCTAGCCCTTCCTTAGGACAAATAACTGCCAGCCTTTAACACCTAGGAGTCAGCTTTTCGTCCAACAGCCATTCTGAGCCCTCCTACTAACACAACTGACAGTATTTATGCCAGCATCTCCACAGGCAGTTACACATATTACTCCCATATAAGGGAAATTTCCCAGAACTATCTAGGCTGCAGGTGTAGTGTGCTAGTGATTCAGATGCATCTCATTTAAGCCTCATGGAAAGGAGGGAAGCTAAGGGTTTTCTGGAAAGATTTGAAGAGAAGGCTAAAAGCAGGAACTCCCTGCTCAGATAGTAAAGGGGAAGTAGCAGGATGATTTTCATTAATAGGCCAGTGGCTGTGCTTCCTCAACTGTACCTAATAGAAAGATCATGCTTATGTGATCAGGTCATCATTAACAGCACCCTTCAGGTAAGTGCCAGCTGTCCCAAAATAAGAGGACATGATTATTCATGGGGTTTGTTGTTTTTCCGAGAGATTCAACTGATGTTTAGAAAGAGGTCTGAGGGTGTCCCTGTTATAAATGCTTACAATCTAGCAGGACTGCACAACTGAAGGCAAAATGTATCTGTAAACTTAAGTCTTCCAGGGTGAAGAAGGAACATAGGACAACTTCAGCTGGGCCACAGAGGACATCTTCAGAAGGACAGATGTATTGAGTAATGCTGTGCTTAGGAGAAACAGCTTGCCTTGCTGGAGGGCAATTCACCAAGTGTATAAGCAGATGGATGAAGGCAGTGTTAAACAGGTGTCGTGGTTTGAGCCCAGCCGGTAACTCAGAACCACACAGCCGCTCGCTCACTCCCCCCCCCCCTTCTTCCTCCCCCCGCTCCCGGAGGGATGGGGAGGAGAATGGGAAGAATGCAACTCCCACGGGTTGAGATAAGAGCAGTCCCGCAACTAAGGTATAACACAAAACCACTACTGCTACCACCAATGATAATAACGATTAGTGAAATAACAAGGGGAGAGGATACAATTGCTCACCACCCGCCGACCGATACCCAGCCCGACCCGAGCAGTGATCTGGGCCTTCCGGGTAACTCCCCCCGGTTTATATACTGGGCATGACGTGCTGTGGTATGGAATACCCCTTTGGCTAGTTTGGGTCAGGTGTCCTGTCTCTGCTTCCTCCCGGCTTCCCCTCCTCCCTGGCAAAGCATGAGACTGAGAAAGTCCTTGGTTGGAATAAACATTACTTAGCAACAACTAAAAACATCGGTGTTATCAGCGTTGTTCCCAGGCTGAAAGTTAAAAAACACAGCACTGCACCAGCTACTAAGAAGGAGAAAAATGACTGCTATAGCTGAACCCAGGACAGTATCCACCCCTTATTCCATACCATTCACGTCATGCTCAGATCCCACATCTCTCAGCACACCATCACCCCTGTCCCATATATACACATATATATACACCCACACCCACACACAGAGAAAGATATCGTTCCCTAGTCCATGGACCAATCCCTGTAAAATTGCTGAACTCATCCAGTCCATGATGTCAGGTTCCATCTCTTGTAATAGTCTTTCAGGGCAGGAGGGACGGTATGTAGTGTTGGGTTGTTGCCTGCTGATGATACCGCCAAACTTGTCTGGTCACTGCTGAGCTCGTCTGGTTTCCTCAAAATTCATTCTTTGTTGAGGTGATGATCGGAGGGAAGTCAGGGTCAATGGCTGGTGACCTGAAGATATCTAGCTGGTGGGCTATAAAAGTGTTATAGAGCAGGCAACAGCGTACAATTGAGTTCATTGGCTGTTTTCCCCCAAAATCAAATCCCCTTGAGGTACACATCGGACTTCCCCATCTTCCCGCATTACCCACCAAGTATATCCAGGTCCCTGAGCAAAAGCAACCCCACGAGTGGGTTTGCCTTTACCTGAAGCAGGAATAACCCAGACTGTCTTCCCCAACAAATTCTTTATGTGCACCACAGGAACTTTATCCCCCTCTACAGTACGTAAAAGTTCTGATTGGGCTGGGCCAGCCCTGTTGGCAGATCCCCTACTGTTGACCAACCAGGTGGCTTTTGGTAAATGTGTATCCCAGTGTTTGAAAGTCCCACCACCCATTGCTCTCAGTGTAGTTTTTAACAGCCCATTGTACCGTTCGATTTTCCCAGAGGCTGGTGCATGGTAGGGGATGTGGTATACCCACTCAATGCCATGCTCTTTGGCCCAAGTGTCTATGAGGTTGTTCCGGAAATGAGTCCCATTGTCTGACTCAATTCTCTCTGGGGTGCCGTGTCGCCACAAGACTTGTTTCTCAAGGCCCAGGATAGTGTTCCGGGCAGTGGCATGGGACACAGCGTATGTTTCCAGCCAGCCGGTGGTTGCTTCCACCATGGTAAGCACATAGCGCTTGCCCTGGCGGGTTGGTGGGAGTGTGATATAGTCAATCTGCCAGGCCTCCCCATATTTGTACTTCAGCCATCGTCCTCCATACCAGAGAGGCTTTAACCGCTTGGCTTGCTTAATTGCAGCACATGTTTCACATTCGTGAATAACCTGGGCAATAGTGTCCATCGTTAAGTCCACCCCTCGATCACGAGCCCATCTATATGTTGCATCTCTGCCTTGATGGCCTGAGGTGTCATGGGCCCACCGGGCTAAAAATAATTCACCCTTATGTTGCCAATCCAAGTCCATCTGAGCCACTTTAATCTTCGCAGCTTTATCCACTTGCTGGTTATTCTGGTGTTCCTCAGTGGCCCGACTCTTGGGTACATGAGCATCTACGTGGCGTACCTTCACCACCAGGTTCTGCACCCGAGCAGCGATATCTTGCCACAATGCAGCAGCCCAGATGGGTTTACTTCTGCGTTGCCAGTTGCTCTGCTTCCATTGCTGCAACCACCCCCACAGGGCATTTGCCACCATCCATGAGTCAGTATAGAGATAAAGTACTGGCCATTTTTCTCGTTCAGCAATGTCCAAGGCCAGCTGGATGGCTTTCACCTCTGCAAATTGACTCGATTCACCCTCTCCCTCAGCAGTTTCTGCAACTTGTCGCAGGGGACTCCACACAGCTGCCTTCCATCTCCGATGCTTTCCCACAATACGGCAGGACCCATCAGTAAACAAGGCATATTGCTTTTCACTCTCTGACAGTTCATTATACGGTGGGGCCTCTTCAGCACGCGTCACCTCCTCTTCTGGTGACATCCCAAAATCTTTGCCCTCTGGCCAGTCCATGATGACTTCTAGAATTCCTGGACGACTGGGATTTCCTATTCGAGCTCGTTGTGTAATTAGTGCGGCCCACTTACTCCATGTAGCATCAGTTGCATGATGTGTAGAGGAGACCCTGCCTTTGAACATCCAGCCCAGCACAGGCAACCGGGGTGCCAGGAGGAGCTGCGCTTCAGTTCCGATCACTTCTGAGGCAGCTCGAACCCCTTCATAGGCCGCCAGTATCTCTTTTTCAGTGGGAGTGTAGCTGGCCTCGGATCCTTTATATCCCCGACTCCAAAAGCCAAGGGGTCGACCTCGAGTCTCCCCTGGAGCTTTCTGCCAGAGGCCCCAGGTAGGACCATTCTCCCCAGCTGCGGTATAGAGCACATTTTTCACATCTGGCCCGGCCCGGACTGGTCCAAGGGCTACTGCATGAACTATTTCTCATTTAATTTGTTCAAAGGCTTGTTGTTGCTCAGGGCCCCATTTGAAATCATTCTTCTTCCGGGTCACGTGGTAGAGAGGGCTTACAATCAGACTGTAATTTGGGATGTGCATTCTCCAGAACCCCACAACGCCTAAGAAAGCTTGTGTTTCTTTCTTGTTAGTTGGTGGAGACATTGCTGTTATCTTGTTGATCACGTCTGTGGGGATCTGGCGGCGTCCATCTTGCCATTTTATTCCCAAAAATTGAATCTCCTGTGCAGGTCCCTTGACCTTATTCCGTTTTATGGCAAAACCGGCCTTCAGCAGGATTTGGATTATTTTCCTCCCTTTCTCAAAAACTTCTTCCGCTGTATCACCCCACACGATGATGTCATCAATGTATTGCAGGTGTTCTGGAGCTTGCCCCTGTTCCAGTGCAGTCTGGATCAATCCATGGCAGATGGTAGGGCTGTGTTTCCACCCCTGGGGCAGTCGGTTCCAAGTGTACTGGACGCCCCTCCAAGTGAAAGCAAACTGTGGCCTGCATTCTGCTGCCAAAGGGATTGAGAAAAATGCATTGGCAATGTCAATTGTGGCATACCACTTGGCTGCCTTTGACTCCAGTTCATACTGAAGTTCTAACATGTCCGGTACGGCAGCACTCAATGGTGGTGTGACTTCGTTCAGGCCACGATAGTCTACTGTTAATCTCCACTCTCCATTAGACTTTTGCACTGGCCATATGGGGCTATTAAAGGGTGAGCGGGTCCTGCTGATCACTCCTTGGCTCTCCAGTCTGCGGATCAGCTTATGGATGGGAATCAAGGAGTCTCGGTTGGTGCGATATTGCCGCCGGTGCACTGTTGTGGTCGCAATTGGCACTTGTTGTTCTTCGACCTTCAGCAACCCCACAACAGAAGGATCCTCTGAGAGACCGGGTAAGGTGGACAGCTGCTTAATTTCCTCTGTCTCCAAGGCAGCGATACCAAAAGCCCATCTATACCCTTTTGGGTCTTTGAAATACCCTCTCCTGAGATAGTCTATGCCAAGGATGCATGGAGCCCCTGGACCAGTTACAATGGGGTGCTTTTGCCACTTCCTCCCAGTCAGGCTGATTTCAGCTTCCAGCATAGTTAACGCTTGGGATCCTCCTGTCACTCCAGAAATAGAAATGGGTTTCACCCCTTGATACCTTGATGGCATCAGAGTACACTGTGCACCGGTATCTACTGGAGCCTTATACTTCTGTGGGACTGATGTGCCAGGCCATCTGATCCACACAGTCCAGTAAACCCGATTATCCCTCTCCTCCACCTGGCTGGAGGCAGGGCCCCCCTAATAGTGATCACAAAATTCTCCACTTCTGTCTTGTAGAAAGGGATTAGTATTCCTTATCACAGGAGCTGGAGTAAAATCAGCTCTTTCGCTCCATCTGGGAAACTGCTCGCCAGAGACTGGAGCAGCAGCTTTCCTGGGAGGATCATCCTTGACCATTGTTCTCCTCTTCAGTTCACGCACCCGTTGCTCCAGAGCTGAAGTAGGTTTTCCATCCCACTTTCTCATGTCTTCTCCATGATCCCGCAGGTAAAACCATAGGGTGGCCCGTGGCGTGTACCTCCTATATTTTCTTTCTCGAGCAGTAGGGCGCCTTCTGTTGATAGCTGAGACATGGGTTGGTACGCGTGGAGAGCTGGATAGATCGGATAAATCGTCTCTCAATTGTTTGAACTCCTGGGACAGTTTTTCCACAGCTGAAATGATGGAAGGGGTGAGATTGTCTTCGAACTCTCGGAGTTGACGAATCAGGAAATCCACTGTTGGTGATACTCCGTCATTCCAGGTCATTGATGCCAATGTGTGGGCATATGATGATGGCGCACTCCGTGTAAGTTTCCGCCACATGGGTCGTGTACATTTGACTTCATCTGGGTCTACGGATGTGTTCCTGGAATCCGGCCTACGATAGATCATCTCTATAATGGCTGATTCCCTCAGGGACTGGATGCCTTTCTCTATCGTGGTCCAGTTGGCTGAGCGATTCGTAATATCGTCTTTGTAGGGAAACCTTTCCTTCACAGCTGCCAGGAGCCGCCTCCAAAGACTGAGGGCTCGCTTCTCTCTTGCAATCGCTTTGTCAATTCCTCCTTCCTTAGCAAGTGATCCCAGCTGCTTGGCTTCCCTACCTTCTAGTTCATGACCGTCGGCCCCATTGTCCCAGCACCGGAGCAACCAGGTGACAATGTGCTCCCCTGGAAGACGGGTGAAATCTTTTCGCATATTCCGTAGTTCGGTTGAGGTCCGGGGTCGAGAAGTGACCTCTTCTTCTTCTTCCTCTTCCTCTGACCCACGTAGTAGTAACTCTTGTTCAGGTGCTGTTGCATATAGTAATGGCACTGGGTCTTCATCTTTCTTCGCTTCACGGGTTGCTCTTTGTGCCTTTCGTTTGCTTTTGCTTACAGGGGCAACAGACATTGTCACAAACTGGACATTTGGTTTAGCTGCAGTGTTTGTCACTGTGGTTGGAGTGGCTGCAGTGTCTGCCACTAGGATTGGAGTGGTTGCAATGTCTATTGCTGGGGTTGGTGCAGCTGTTGTGCTTGGGAGTTGAGTAACACCAACAGCTGCATTATCTGTTGCTGTCGGGGTTTGAGTAGCTACTGTGCTTGTCACTGGGGTTGGTGTAGCTGCAGTGCTTGGAGTAGCCATATTGTCTGTTGCTGTCGGGGTTTGAATAGCTACTGTGCATGTCACTGGGGTTGGTGTAGCTGTGGTGCTTGGAGTAGCTATATTGTCTGTTGCTGTTGGGGTTTGAGTAGCTGTTGTGCTTGTCACTGGGGTTGGTGTAACTGCAGTGCTTGGAGTAGCCATATTGTCTGTTGCTGTCGGGGTTTGAGTAGCTACTGTGCTTGTCACTGGGGTTGGTGTAGCTGCAGTGCTTGGAGTAGCCCCATTGTCTGTTGCTGTCAGGGTTTGAGTAGCTGTTGTGCTTGTCACTGGGGTTGGTGTAACTGCTGTATTTGAAGTTGGAGTAGTTGCGTTGTCTGTTGTGGTCAGGGTTTGAGTAGCTGTTGTGCTTGTCACTGGGGTTGATGTAGCTGCTGTACTTGGAGTAGCTGTGTTGACTGTTGTGGTCAGGGTCTGAGTAGCTGCTGTGCTTGTAGTTGGCATAGCTGCGTTGTCTGTTGCTTTGCCATCAGATCCAGAGACATATTTTTCCCTTTGAAGGTGCTGGATAGTGTTGAGCAGGGCTCTGTAGGCATAGGCCAAGCCCCAGCACGTTGCCAAAATTTGTCCCTCTCTGGTATAACCAGGACGACAGCACACCTCGTTTAAGTGTTTTACTAGTTTTTCCGGATGTTGCACTTGTTCAGTGGTGAAGTTCCAAAGCACTGGAGGGGCCCACTGGCCTAGGTACTTGCCCATACTATCCCACACACCCTGCCACTCATAACTGTCCAGCCTCAGGGAAAATCTCCTGGTGGTCCTCCTATATCGTCGTCTAACCCTAGACCAGATTCGAACCTGATACTGCTGAATTTTTGACATTAAACGAAATAGGATGTTCCTACGACGGGATGGCCGTGGGTAAAACACACTCCGTATGTTTGCCAACATGCTGATCCCCAGCACAATCAGCAGGCAGGTTTCAAGGGTACGCAAAGGCCATCTAAAACCTTCAGAACTCTCAATTGCTGTTGCAAATAGGCTGGTGGGGGAACGGGGGGTGAAAGAGAATGCTTCCTTCGTAAGTTTACCCCCCGAGGAGAAAAAAAAAGATATGCAATTGCTAAAATATTTCATTATATACCTCCCAATGTATAGTGGTGATGGCCACGCTGGAAGCACAAACCAGACCAGTTTCATGATCAATGAGTCTATTGTATTACAAGTCATTACCATGAAGTACAGTGAAACAAGAACCTTAGCCCAGGCCCCCCAGCCGATAAACGCTAAAACAGCAAATAGTGGCTGTAAGTAAGGTACAACATGCTGAAACTCTGAGATCAAGCGCAACACGTCTGAGAGCCAAATAATCACCATTGTGACGAGTAGTAACAATGAATGCTTATCACAAATATGATTAAACACACTCTGGTCAGATCTGTCGTTATCTCAACCTTTCGTGCCCCACGTTGGGCGCCAAAAAGAACTGTCGTGGTTTGAGCCCAGCCGGTAACTCAGAACCACACAGCCGCTCGCTCACTCCCCCCCTCCCCTTCTTCCTCCCCCCGCTCCCGGAGGGATGGGGAGGAGAATGGGAAGAATGCAACTCCCACGGGTTGAGATAAGAGCAGTCCCGCAACTAAGGTATAACACAAAACCACTACTGCTACCACCAATGATAATAACGATTAGTGAAATAACAAGGGGAGAGGATACAATTGCTCACCACCCGCCGACCGATACCCAGCCCGACCCGAGCAGTGATCTGGGCCTTCCGGGTAACTCCCCCCGGTTTATATACTGGGCATGACGTGCTGTGGTATGGAATACCCCTTTGGCTAGTTTGGGTCAGGTGTCCTGTCTCTGCTTCCTCCCGGCTTCCCCTCCTCCCTGGCAAAGCATGAGACTGAGAAAGTCCTTGGTTGGAATAAACATTACTTAGCAACAACTAAAAACATCGGTGTTATCAGCGTTGTTCCCAGGCTGAAAGTTAAAAAACACAGCACTGCACCAGCTACTAAGCAGGAGAAAAATGACTGCTATAGCTGAACCCAGGACAACAGGTAAGTTCACTCCTCCTCCCTCTGCTGTTGTGAGAGACCTGCCAGGGTGTGAAGGAGGCATCTTGCAGGTGGCTCCAATGACCAGAGTTGTATCTATCCCAGGGTAACTGGGAATCCTAGGCAGACAATCCCACCTCTCAGCCATGCAGATTCCTCTAGCACCTTCAACAACAGCCCTTGGGAGGCTCAAGAGTTGGGAGCATCTGCTCAGGAAGAAGAGGGGGTAAACATTAAGGGCATGTCCTAAAGATTTTTTTTCTTTCACTTTGAAGGTCCTTAAGCAGTAGGTGGGAAGTTGTACAAATCTCAATTTATATATAAAGTTTACGACTGCATTTGTAGTAGCTATTAAATACTAATGTTATTACAAATACTTTGCAATGTAAAGCCAAATACTCCATTTACTTTTCAAGGCTGAAGAAGGATGTTCTAGAGCATTTTCTCCCAGTTCCTGGGAGTTTTGTTTTGCCTGACTTTAGCCAAGGATTTAGATTCTTCTCCTGTTATACAGCCGGATAACACAATGAAAGATACAGAGTATCTTTAGACCATGACTTAGCAAAGTACCAAAATGAGCAAAAATTTCAGATGTTAACCTTGCAACTTCTTACACAAAAGTCAGAAGTATTGTGATTAGAAAATCCAGGTTGTTTTTGCTTTATTTTAAATCCCTTTGAAATTTCTCATTTTCTCCTGTGATATGCACAAAACCTTTTTTAAATGAAAAATTAAAATACCTATATTTACGCAATGTACTATGGAGTTTTTTTTGTGGAGGAACGTGATGCTGTTGCACTAAATAGTACCACAGAATTGCAATTAAGAGGTGGGAATGAACTGCAGTTCAAGCACAGCAATATTATCAGAATTAAGCTTCATATGGGGGACTACCTAAGATACTTTTAAGTTTAAGGTACTGTAAACCTCATGCTTTTCCCTTATGTATGCCTGAATCATATGTAAACATGTATTGTTTTCAGTTTTAGCTGGACTGATACACTTTCTTGGGAGATTTAGCGATTAATACAGAGAGTTGTATTAAAAACATGCCCCAAGTCTGGAAGCATTCAAGGCCAGGTTGGACGGGGCTTTGAGCAACCTGGTCTAGCAGAAGGTGTCCCTGCCCATGGCAGGTGGGTTGGCACTAGGTGATCTTTAAGGTCCTTTCCAACCCAAACTGTTCTATGAAAACCAAAAATATGGTTCAGGGTTCCTTTCCCTTTTTTCTCCCCTGCCCCCTTCCTCTGTAGAGCAATTTCCCAATCAAAGTACTGTGAGCAGCATTAGTGAAACTGTTTCCATTCTTGGTATAGATCTGCAGTTGCAGAGCAAGTTTATGTACTACGATGAATGTGTTTTCAGCTTATTTCTGCAGTTGAGTTTTCAATACTGCCGTTATCTTTACATGATGCTATACTGCAATGTGATATTTAAGGTTGGGGTTTTTTTATATAATGTTTTGAGCATAATGTTGGACTAGACGTCTCCTGTGGCTCTTCCAACTTCAATTATTCTGTGATCTGATGAGTGTTGCCTCTGAGGAAGAATTTTTCACACTTGGTGAAATGTACTTTTCATTCTTCACAACATATTGAAAACCTGTGGAAAGCTTAAAAAAAAAATTCTTGATTTCTAATAAAGAAAACTATATTTAGTAAAACACTCAACACATCTCAGTTCTAGTCAGAGAACCTATTTTTCAAGCTTCGTTTTTTCACCAAATTGCATAAAAATATTTTGGCTGCTTTTATTTTTAATGCATAAAGGAGGCTAGGTAAATTCAGTATTATTTTTGTTGTGAGGAGTAAATATATAAATGACCTTCAGCCTACAGGTTCTAAATTTGTCTTTAGACAATTTACTAGTCTAATACAGGAGGATCTACACTTAAAATGTGGTTATTTACCAGATCATGCCAATTAAAATGCTTTATATAGATGTCGGAACTGAACATACTGTTTTTTTCCAAGTATCTAGAAATCTGTGAGGGTTCTATGTAATTCAGATTACACTGGAATATGCATTACTGCATCTGAAAGTGGTCTCAGTATGCTCAGTATGTCTTTATTTTTTTCTCCTGTTAACTTATTTTCTTATTGTTTTTTGTAGTGTCTGAGAACGGTTTACTAAGCTGTACTTAGTGCTAAAAAAAAAGCCTTGAAGTTGGAGTATTTTTTCAGAATGTAATATTTTAAATAGGTAGCCTGGATGAATGGTAACACTGATCTCAGAAGAAATTCTTCAATCAATCGTTCTCAGGCTGACTTAAGCAAAAAATAAAAAGAACATTGTTTAAATTGTAGAATAATTTCAGTTGGATGAACTGTCCAGAGGTCATCTGGTCCAAAGCCAACTTTAAATTTAACTTTTTTTGCTAAAGAAAGTTCAGCCTGAGATTTATTATTGAATCTAAGTAACAGACTATCCCATCAGTTCAAAATAATATCTTTCCAAAATGTAAGATAAATGACTAGTTATCAAGTATGTATTGATTTGTGCATGCTGAGAATGATGACTTATGCATTATATTTTTTTTTTTCAAGATGCAGACAGACTTTAACTCAATAGCAATTGTGCAAGCAAATTACTTCTTACGGATTGTGGTAAAGACTGACAGCTAATTTGCAAACATAATGGGATCACGCCTAACTTGTATGTTTTAAGTACTTCTCTTTAGCACTTCCAAGAACCTGTAGATTTTTTTTCTTTTTTTTCCTGTTGCTAACTTTAGAAGCTCTAAATTTTAATGTATTCCAGTTCTCCAAATACTCATTTTCCTTCCGTTGGAAATAACATTGAATGAGACTGAATTATGTTACCTTTCTACTAGAAAATGATAGAGCTTTGATTAAGCTGATCCTTTACTTTTTTTCTTTTTTTCACAACACCTATAAAAAACAGATAGAGGCTTTTTTAGTTGTAATAAAAAGCCATGTATTTTCCTCAATGTTATCTTGGTCATATAAATAAACCATGTAATATAGATCAGTCACAACAGTAAAGTTAACAAAGGCGTCCACTCTGATAATGTAAATTCTCTTTTGTAACAGAATAAAATCAGTCCCTGAGGATGTTTTCTTTTTCTAATGTGTTGGGAGGGGAAAGGTAGGTTGTCCTGGTGGTGTTCCATTCCTATTAGTTGTGATAAACCTTAGGAACACCTCAATGTAGAAGCTATCTTTCTTTTTCAGGAACCAGCTAAAACTTGACCATTTGTCTTATTACTAAACTTGGAATTAACGTGTTAGAAACTTCTAAAAGATAGTTAAATTTCTTAGGCATGAGTGTAGCAGGTGTATATCATTGAAATGAACTGTGAGATACAGGCAATAGATGTTTTTCAATGGAAAAAGGAAGGAAATGGGAGAAACAGCACTGGAAGGAAAAGGATATACATGAGCTAGCCATAGCCAGAAATTTTAAATTTTAATTGATTAAATTAAAATTTAATTGATAAAATCTATCTCTGTTTTTAGATTGCAAAACTGAAGTTGACTTCCAACTGTATCAGTAGTCCTAATACTGGTCTTTTTGACATTGTGATTGCAACTTTAATGCACTTCATGAAAAGTTACTTTATGTATATTTCTGGTTTTATTTAGGTGTCTAAAAATCTATAACATGCTTGAGAGTTTTGGGGTTTTTTTAATTGGAAGAAAAAAAAGTATTGGTCCTTAAAATCAAAGTAATAGTAATATTGTATTTGCTAAGCCAAACTGATATCATCATCATCATCATCAACAAAATTTGAGATGAGATATTGCAGCAAAAAAATAGGTTTAAAGGAAGAAACCACTTTGAAAATACAGGCTGCCCTTACACTTTTTCCTAAAAAAAGATTAAATGTCCCCTTCTTCTCCAATTAAAGAAAGCAACAAACCCAGAAAATTTTCGTGACTAAGAAAACTGATCTTCCAAAGTGCTTACTGCCAACTGAATGTTCTCATCTCACAGTGAGAGTCTGTCCACCTCTAGATGCTAGCTCACCTTAATAACTTCAGTAGCTAACACATGCCTCCGTGTTTTGCTGAATTATTAGGTTATATAGAGTGTTATTTGCATAACTGCACTCATAGAAGGTTTAGAAAAACAGTAATTAAATGTAGACATGTCCTGTGGATTTTACATTAGGTAGTGCCACTTTCTATAACATAGCTGTAAACATGAAATACTAAGTAAATATCTCTGAGGAACAGCTCTTTGGCTGGTCACAATGGGTTTGAAACATAAGAGAATCACTACAGACTATCAAGACATTAGTCTGTGGTATCTGCAGGTACTTTGATGTGATTTGGTTAACGTTAGTTTATCTTGAAGCAGCTCACCTTTCACTGAGAGCATCTGAGGAAGAGTCACAGCAGCCTCAGAGGTGACAGAAAAACCCTTTTCCTAGGGACCTGGTACAGAGTTTGTCTTCACAAATACAATAAAAATGGCTGGATAACTAGCTAACCTGGGGAAAGGACCATATTTTGGAAGAACACAGTGATTAAGGGAGGCTTGTGTACAAATAATTTTGTATTACACTTCTGAGTCTGCTTTAAAAGTTTTTGCCAGAGCTGTGTGTGCTGTTGAACACCGCTTTAGCCATGCTTTTTAGTGGTAATAATGTGCTGTCGTTATCAAAGAGGTGGTGTTCTGGGCTGCTTAGTTGCTGCATTTGTGCATCTTCTTTCTGTTGGCTTAACCAACTTAATTCCCACTCCTGAGGAAGTGCCCAGTTTTGCATCACACTTGTCAACTCTTTAGCTAAAATCTGCCTTCCTTACTCCTGGCTTATGATCATGTTCTTGTTTTTCATTTGCCTAAAACATAGCAACCACAGTTAGATGTAATTGCTGGCTTCACAGGTTTGGTGGGTTTTTTTTTTTTTGTTTGTTTTTTGGGGTTTTTTTGATGGATGGTTTGGCTCCTATATCCATTTCTTCTAATAGCATCCTGAAGGTGCTATTAGAAAGAGCATGCAGACAGCCCATCCTAGGTCTGACAGAAATCTGTCAGGTCTGCTTTGCATGGGCAGCAAGACCAAAGAAATATTTCTAGTGTGACCTGTGCTTGGCTCTATTCTCCTGGGCCCCTCTAGTTCCTCACTTGTCTTGTTTTGAAGTGTCCTGGCCTCTAACTTCTGCATCCTAAAGTCCACATAACACACAAGATGTCTTCAACCTATAAGAAAAAATAATTTTTTTTTTTTGAGTTGTGGACTCAGTGGTACAGTACTTCAGATGACGATGATGGAGCTTTTCATAAGGTAATGCAGTGGTTCTTCAATGCTTGATTTATCGAGCAGTGGAATGATTCTCACTAACAATTTTTACAGGTTCTCAGCACCTGCATAAGGTAAGGGAAGAACAGAGATTGTTCACTAACACATTAGTTGTTTGCAGCTATTCTTCTTCTTGCGTTTCAATTTTTTTTTTTTTTAAAGTTTGGACTAATAATTATGTGCAATAACAACTTTAACTGGGGTTGAAAGTATTCTGTTTAAGTTGTGAAAGTAGCACAGTTTTCAATCTTTTCTTCCGCAGTAAAATAACAAGATATTATAAAATATTCTGGGCTAAGAATGCTGTAATTGAATTGTACTGCCAAACTGATTCTTTATTTAAAAAGGAACCCTGTTGTAAAAAAAAGATTAATGTTATTGATCTGCAGTAGCTTTGGCAGTATGCTTTGGGCTCATAGGTTTATAAGGCTTTCTTTTTGTGAGGGTGAATATTTAAAGATTTATATATTTATTTGTAAATATGCATGATTTTTTGATATTTCCAGTTCTTGCTTAACAGGGACTTCATAAACTTACAGTAGTTTATTCTGGAATTTTTCTCATAGCTTAGGTAAACTTATAGATACATTTAATTACACAGGAATCAGAAAAGCTCTGAACTTGAACCCGTAAGAGCTCCACTGGTTTTTACTTTTCTCAATAGGACTTGCAGAAAGTGGGACAAATCTAAATTTGAATTTTGAAAATTTGAATAAATTCATTGTGTCCAAGTCTAGTTCAAATTATTTTGTTTGCCACATAATGTTTTTATTATAGCAGTTCACAAATTATTTTGTTAGCAACTTATTTCTCTAGATAAAAAAACTCTTAAATTTTATACACAAACATTTACTTATATATGTTTATTCTTCTAATGTGTCTACGTATGTGTCATAGGGGAAAGGTCAAGAATGTATAAGGATTTTTGTCTTTCAAAGTAACACTGGTTTTGTTCCCTGTTTACTGCAAATTTCTGAAACGGTTTGCAGAACCATCCACCCCACCCTCCAAGAAACCCCCCACAAACCAACCCAGGGAAAATACAAATGCTCCTGAAAACAGTAAAAACTGTTGTTTAAGCACCTCTCAGCAGAACAGTGCTTTACCTTTGGCGGATGGAGAGAACAGGGACAGGAAGGAGATCCCCAGGGAAATGGAAGACAAGTTATTGGGAGTTGCTACCTCTTAAGAATTCAAAGTTGAAAAATATTTAAACAAGGCCTTTAACTAAGGTTCAGATTTCAGGCAAAAGCAGGGATTTTTTTTTTATTGGCATACGAAATGCATGAAATGTCTTCTTTTTGACCTGCAATGAGTAAAATGCTTATAGCAGTACAATCCCTGTACAGAGATGAAGGAGAGTACAGGACTTGCAGAGGTGCAGACTGAAAATTGCAACAAATATTGATTAGTAGAAACACTGGTTACCCTAATTTTTTGCTTTGCTTTTATGCTTTGATATTTATCAGACTTTTGATTAGTTCATGACCCTTTTCAAGTGTTGTTCAGAGATAAATCTCTCGTGCAGATTTCACGTGGGGAGTAGTAGTAGCTGTAAGTTCTGCTGTCCCTGATGAATACCATACTGCTTGTTATGAACAAAAACACTGAGCCACAGAGATAAGAGAATCCAAGTAGAGTAGAAGAAGTGACAAGCTTGTGGGTTTTCTGTCAATTAGTGTCGTTGGGTTTCTGTTACTTTTGGGGTGGCTTATACAGCTGAACAATCAACCAGTTCTAGGGGAGAAAGGAGTAAAGGATTGGACAAGTCTTCCTAATCAAAAAAGGAAAACAAAGTAATACAAAGAATCATCTTTCTTCATGCACAGTGATGTCTTCTTATGGGGAAGCACCCTTTTGGATTGGTCACCTTGCTGGCAAGGATGGGCAGCCTTTGTGTTTTTGATAGGAATGTTGCTCCTCCGTCCCTGGTGCACTTCTAAAAACTCCAAAGGGTCTTTTGCCATGTGCCTCAGCTTCCAGAGCCCCTCCCTTGGCAAAAATGTGGCAGAAGCACTCAGTGGTAGCTGTTTTGCTGCTTCATCTCTTTTATTCTGAGAGTTTCTGATTTGGGTAGGTCTTTTACAGCTGTGATACCTGCTAAAAATATTTGTTTGCTACATGCAGAAAATAGTGATTGCTTTTTTCTCAGAATAAAAACAGTATCTTGAGCTTGTTCAGAAAAGAATAATTAGCTTAGAAACAGGACATCCAGCTACCAAAATATATAAGCTTTTAAGGCTACCTATAGCATTTCCTTTTCCTCCATAGAGTTCAGGTGAAAACAAAGATGACAAACCAAATTATCTACAGAATATACTTTTGAAAGTTTCAATATTTTTAAATTCCTCAGACAGAGGAGGGGATGGCAGTACTGTAATCTTTATGTTTTCTCACACTTTAGTCCAGCCTGAAGACATAGAAGTTACCAGTGGGTTAATGCTTTCTAAAAACCACAGGCTAAAATGATAATAGTTGGGAAGAAATTCCACTTTGTGAAGTGAAAAATGTCATCCAATATTTTGTGTTATTAAAATCAGTGTGTAATTCAGTCTTGTTCCTTTTAGCTCTCTTTATGAAAAGAAGAAAAAAATCTTTTAGGCCTAATTTGTTTCCATGATCCACATCTGTGCACTTGGAGTACATTCTTCCTCATAATAGCAGCTGATGAGACAACTGATGTTTACTCTAAACAGGGCTGCAAATTTAAAAAAAATTTAGATGATTTCTTTCCCCTTAACTGCTTCCTTGAGTGTGTGAGTTTAGGATAAGTACTTCTTTGCCTAAAGCAATAGCTACTCGACATTAAAAAAGTGTGAAAGTTATATTTATAATCAAGAAGCGAAGAGTGTGGGAATGTGTGGTTTATGGCCCAGGCCCTTGAAATTTATTGAAGGGCTTGTTACAGATTGAAAAGCGTATCTTCCCTTGCCTCCTCAATCTTTCCGGTACAACCTTGCTTTCCAGCTTTTCATTTGCCTCTATCCTATTGCAATATATGAAGAATACCTTTCAAATGTACATTGCTGACCTTTAGGGAAGGCAGTATCTGTTTTTTTTCTTTTTTTGTTTGTTTGCCGTAAAGACCCTGCCACCACCTCACCCAAAAGTCCTACTCTGTGGAGTTCCCCTTTTTCTGTCTTTAATGGAATATAGCTGGGAGCAAAAGCATAGAAAAAACATTTTTCAATAATTATGGCCTGGCCATTCATGTAATAGGTGGCTGGTATTTCTTGGGATCGTTCTCAGATTTTCACTGTTTTCACTGGACAGCCACAGATCTTCACCTATGCATCCTATTTTGTTAAGACTCTTGAAACATCCATACTCGTTTTGGTTGTACTGTAAATATAAGGGATTTTTTTTTCCCTTGTCATTGGTATGGAAACATGTTTTTATTGTTTCCTTTCTGACTTCTCAGGAAAATATAGTAGTTTGCTATACTTCTTAGTGCCAGGTGAGAAATGAATCTGCTGTTCTCCTTGAATCTGTTTGAGATTTGTATTAATTCAGAATTTCATCTGTTTATTTATAATAATGTAGAGAAGGATTCCCAGCACTGCTGCTGAAGGTGGAAGGAACACCTGCACCATATTTCCCACCCTGGTTGATTATGCCGTAAGGCAGGGTAGGAGCTACAACTTTGTCACATCCCAGTGTCATTTTCATGCATAAATCCAGGGACAGCTAGGATGGCCTGGTGATGTGCCAAGTAGCAAGGGAATCCAAAGACAGACTGACTTTTGAGTATAGAAGTCACTTGAGGAAGAAAAAACAGGAATTAAAAGTTAGCACAGCGCTAGACAAAGGGACTCTGCCAGCTGAGAATTGCCTAACCCATATGAACAGAACATGGACAGTTCTGCTTGATTTTGTGAAAAATCTGTTTGTGACTATGTAATCATACAGTATTCACTGACTATATGATGGAAATTCTCAAATGATTGAGGGGTTTGTATTCTAAAACTATTAAAAGTGTAATGAGAAAAGTCACAGTAATTCCTGTCAGCTAGGGTATACTCTGATTTATAAAGTTTCAGTGTGCTCACATAAGCTGAGCAGGTTCATTTTCCATCATTCACTGCTGAACCTCTTGGGAACAATTCATGTTGCTCAGTGTTCTTCCGAAGATCATTTTGTTGGAGGATTGACCTTTTGCTTAATCTTCTGTGGTTTGTTTTGGTGCTTTCCGTTGTGTAGGTACTTTTTTGCACCTGCTAAGCCTTTGTTGCCACTACTCTTTCATGTAGTCCTGGTGTGAATCTTGAAGTTATAATGGCTTTGGGGCAGAGGTGAATGCTGTCCCTATGAAGGTTCATTCAACTGAAGATCATATTATATTCAAGCTAAGGACATTTTACTTTCCTTTTTTAAACACTTTGATCTTTAATTTTTGCAGCTAGGAGTGAATAGAAGCTGGTGATTTTACTATTAATATTTGAAAATACTTTTTTAATATACATTTAAAGCAAACTATTTTTAATAAATTGACAAAATAGAGCTTGAACTGATTCACTGAATGTATGGCATCCATTTTTTATGTAAAATAACTTCTAAAACTACCCATCTTATCCTAGAAAAACTACTTGGTTAAATAGTGAAATTAAATGTAGCTGCTACTACTAATAGATTTTTTTTTTTTTTTTCTTTTTTATTATCCTTCCTCCCTCTCCGCCCCGCCCCCCCCCCCCAGTGAGGTTATAATTTGACTATTCAAGCATTCAGGGAGAAACTGAGCAGAAACATAGTGACAATTTAATTTTTGAAAGCTGCCATGCCTTTCCATGCAGCAAAATTGAACACTATTTTAGTTAGGGAGCTTTAGGAAGCTTAAATGTGACAGATATGCAAATTCAGTAAATCAACAAAAGCTTTCTTAGCTGGGATTTCATGTCTAGGTGGGTTGCCTTCAGCCATATTTAAAAAATAGTATGCTTGTTTACTTTCATTTTTCTTTTTCTTCCATTCTTATTTAATTTTACATTGCAGCCTCTATAGCATACTAGCTTCAGCAAAAAGACAGTAAGACAGATTTTGTTTTCGGTGACTTTTCATTTGGCATTTTCATTTAGTATAACTCACCAGGAGGTTCATTTTTCTTCCACAAAATTACATGAAAAAGTTAGACAATTCAGCCATTGAAACAGTGACTTTAAAACCTCAAAACGTTTCAAATATTTTTCTTAACAAAAGAAACAAGTGGATTATATGACTTTTTTACTGAATCCTACCGTTACTTATCAGTAGAATAGCACTATATTCAACAGTGAATATTGTAAAGAAATTCAACGTTTTTAATGTAAGATTCTTTCTTTTCTTTTTGTCTCTAGCACTTACAGGCAACTTCTTTGTAAGGTACATTTAATTTTGCTCTAAGATGCCAGAAAGTTGTTGGTAAAAGCTGTGGAAGGACTATTCAGAGAACAGAGGGACAAATTAAATTTTAACCATCCAAATGTTATGTAATTAGAACTAATTGACATTTCAACAGCATTCATGTGGAAGTATAGCTCTGATTTCTTGTGAATATACTAACTAAATAACACACAATACCATCGTGTTCACAGAAAGATCATTATTCCTATTGACTGCTCTCAACAAAAAAAAAGCAAGAATATTGTTGATATTTTGCAAATCTAAAAAAGTAGAATTGTATTCTCTTTGTTCTAATATTTGTTTGCTTAGTTTTGCTAGCTGAACGGGAGCTCATATTTTCTGTTCTTTATATCCCCAACAGGAAAGAAGATTCAGGTGTTTGGGTAATTTAACGAAGGTGGAATTAACAGAGACCTGAATGCTACCAAACCTTCTGACCCAATTCTACTCTTGCTTCCTAACCTTTTTCTCCCTTCCCCTGCTTCCCACTATTTCTGACCAAAAGCAATTCAGCTACAGAAGTAAGATGCCCACAGTTATAACGCTGCTTATCCACCTCCCCAGTCATTTCACATTGTAACTTTGTCATGGCACTTACTTTGCAGCTGTAGCTAAGCCAATCCTTGCTGCTTCTACAAAGGTATGTGTAAAATGCCAATCCTTTTGCTTGCCCAGGGAAGTCTATAGGACAATTTGATTCTAAAATACATTCTCTGCATCCTAGAAGAAAGAAGCATGGCAAAGATATTTGCACAAACTCATTTGTGATTCCTTGGTTAGAAGTACTTATTCAATAATAGGCTGACAAAGGCTCTCAAGCAGTTATGTTTGGTGAAAAAGAGATAATGTGCTGGGAAAGAGGATGTAATTATTCTATACTCCTGCTTGCTGCTGAATGTGAATGCACCCTTCTTTGCAGAGTCTCTGCTCTAAATAACATTTAATGTACAGCATAGAATTTGTTTAGGCAGACATGATCTGGGCATATATACCTGGAGCTGTAACCCTCCAAAGACAGATATAGGTTTTATTTGGATGCTGCAGAAAAACATAGTAACAGTTTGCCACTACAGACAATTTCAAACACTCCATTCTTTATGGACTTTGCCTCCAAATAAGCAAGATATTAATAATTACCTTGATTGTCCTGCCTTTTCTTCCACTGCTACCTCATCTTGCTAGCAAGTATTAGACTATATGTGCTTTAAGACTTGATGGTTAGCAGCTACTGCTTCGCAGCATATGTGCTTTGAGGATAAGAACTCTAAAAGCTTTCCTAATTGTCCAAGTTTAAGAGGAAAAAAAATTCTTTCATTTCAGCTATTATCAAAACTCCTCTATGCTGAAAGCATCAGTGAAAGATGGTTTGACGTATTTTTCCTTACAGGAAGCTAAGCCAATCCTCTCTTGCAGGGAGAATATAAGTATAGAATGTTTGCCTTCTCATGCTTACAGATATGTGCCATGTCTGCTGGCTTTCCACTAGAATATGAATCATTTCCCACCTGGAAGTCATTAATATTACTGTGTTATGGTGTTATGGAAGTCCAGTGCAAAAGCAGGTTTTACTGCTAGCACTGCCATCTGCTGATGTGGCTAAATGGCTTCTTGGCTCATACATCTGTACGATGACATATCAGCAATAATCATAAAAAATAACTCATCAACACTCTCATTTCTATTACAAATGCAGTAGAGCATGGGATATCGTTGTTGAATTTTCATACGTTGTCTTTCGTTTTCATTTATGTATTTGTGAGGGGGCTTGTGGTGTGTGTATGAGATTTCAAGCTGTATCTTCATGAATAAAGGATCAATCTGGAACATGGAACTGGTGAACTTCATCAGCTGTTTATAGATAGAATATTATAACTCGTATTTTTCTTTTAAACGTGCCACTCTTTTAAGTGTGTGTAGGTATAAACTCTCCTAGCAGACTTCTTTTCATTTAAAAACTATGTATATATGGAGCCAAGCACATTACGCTTAAATTAAAATTTAAGTAACATGGACCATTGCCAACAATTCCCTTTGATTCCCATCTATTTTCAAATACTGTATTGTTTCATTTTTGTCATAGTATGACTTATTATGTTTAGCGTTTACATTTTACCTGGAACTTTACTGGTCAGGATTTTAAAGAACTGCTTTTTTACCTAGACGTGAAAAGGAAGTTTCATCTAAAAAATCAGCATATGGTGAGGCCATTATCTACTTTTCAAATGGAGCACAAAATTAAAGTTTCCTCTGATAAAGAGGATGACAAACAGGAACTGTGTAGAGAGCTATTGATTGAATCAAACAGCTTGTGTTGCCAGCACAGGAGGGTGCTTTACTAACAACAGAACTGTTGGGCTAACAGCAACCTAATTCGGAAAAGAAACTGCCATGTTTTTTAGTGGATAATTTTTGATTCAGTTCATAGCACACCATCACCCACCATGTTGATCAATACATCTCAATTAGCTGAGAAGCATAATAACAGCACACACTAATTCAGTAATCTTTGAAGCTTTCATGTAATGGCCAGCTACATTGATTGACTTACAGAGGGGTAGAATATTTTACTATGACTTGATGCACATAACTTCTTTGTTTCTGTTAAGGAACATTAAGTAGCTTAGATTCATGGCAGGCATCACCCTGTTATCAGACCAAGTGACTGACAACATCATCTAATCGCTTTCATCCTGATCCTGTGATATTGGGAATGAAAAGTGTGGAAAAGCAGAAATTTTTAAGACATATGGGCATGCAATTAAAATAACAATTTGTTGCAAAATTCAGTAAGAATATGCCTGCTTTGCAGTGCTTGCAAGCAGCTGCAACCAAAATAATCAAAAGTTGTTGTGTCAGATAATTTCATGCTAATATGGTGTCCTGCTGCCTTTTCTAAACAGAGTAGGAAATGGCACAGTAAAGCATCCTTGTGTAATATATGCAGAGTTTTTAGGACCCTTCACAGTATTTGTCTAAAATATGCTGAATAATTCATGGTAAGCTAATTAGTTAATTAGTGTTCCGTTCCAGTGGAACTTGAGCTATCTCTGAATTTGGTTTTCTGTCTCTTTGCTGTCATGTTACATTCTGGAAAACAGTGAAAACAGAAGTCCTATCTCTTGCATCTAAATTCTTTCTCTACAGCATTTTTCTCAGTTTACAAAAAATATTTTGTCCATTATCTGTTCTAATTTTGGAAGTGTCTGTAACAACGATTCTGCATGCGAAATGCAGTGAAATGTATCTGACAGTGTAGGATTCAGAGAGTTGGGAGCGGTAGCTAAGGGTAAAAGCTACCGCTACAGCAGGAAGCAGAGCTCAGTGGCTCCCTATTTTTAGGGCCAGGGATAAAGCTTAGCACATGACCACCATATTGCATTTCTATCATCTAAAGCAGTGAAAGATTACTGCATAAAGAAGGGCATAATCATTTTGCATGTTCAGGTTTGAGGTCCATGATTCAGCATCTGTTGAACTCCCACCCTTGTCATGCCCACTTTCGTACTGTCAGACAGGTTTCAGCTGGAGGGTGGCAACCCCAAGCTGACAGAACAAAAAGAAATTCTTTTGGGGTCTCTCTTCAGCTGCCTTATTGCATTGCAAAAATAAACAGGGTTGTTTGTTGTTACCAAAAGGTTATCCATAATCCAGAAATTATTAGTACCACTTTAGGTTAACATCTAAAGCTAAGGTCTTGAACCATGCCTCCCAAATACCTGGGAAGTCGTCATGTAGACATGCACAGATTCTCTACAAAGTTACTGAGCTGTGATTTCTCTGAGTGCTCCTCTACTTGGGCAAAGTGGAATGGCCTGTCTTAAACCACTAGTGAGTGAAGGCTACCCATGGTGTTGAAGGAGTAGCAACTGCTTGCTCACCTGACCACCACACCTGAAATACAGTGCGAAAACCAGTGATGGGTACTAAGGCTCAACTGCTTCTGTATGCTGTGTTGGACACACAAGGCAATGATAGGAGATATCTCTTCAGAGTGGATAGCAGAGCAAGGGGTGAGAATTTTATCGGTTTCCCAAACCACCTAAGTCTCAAACTAAGAATGGTTCTAGGAAGCTGCAGAAATTAGGAATATCACATAAATTACAATGTATATGTTGTGCAGGATTCACACTCCTTTTCTGGGCCTGCCTGTTGCCCACCATTACTTGCCTCAGCACAGGAAGAGGCAAGGATTTGCGTGAAGAGATTTGCTCCCAACTGATGGTTATTCTGGAAGTTCTTGTAAGGAACTATGAGTGTGTGACTATTATTGCCTTTAACAGGTATGACTAATAACAGGAAAATATGGTATCAGATGAACTACTTCTTTCCCTGATAGTCAATATGTCTTTTTACATGGCTGTGTCATTGGTCAAAAAAAAAAAAAGAAAAAAAAAAGTAACTATGGAAACACAGAAACGTCATCCAATATCTTCTTCAATCATGTTTATTTTTAACACTATTGAATCTAGTGAATGGTGCTTCACAGGTTGAAAAAGATTTTTCTGAATGTCCTGCCTTATTGTGTACAAGGTGCAAATGGGGTTTGACATAAACTTTCAGACAGATTTGATTTAAAATACTTCTTGCTAGGGATATGTAAGGAACAGAAGATATTCCTATCGCATGAAATTTTTCCCAACCTTTGTCAAAGTGCAGTCTCTCAAATTTTGTGAACTGAATGGGAGACAGCTCAGTTCCTGACACCAGGAAATGAGGAAAAGATAGTCATAGACCTCGGTAAAAGAAACACTAGTTTAGATGTTTTGAGTGCTTGAGTACATGGTATTGCACTTTTATATAGACAATCACAATTTTTGAAAGAGCCAATAACTGACATTTGTAAGAACTGCTTCATTTCCATACCTTAAGAATTATAGTTGCAAGCTTAGATTACTATGTTTTAAAAAGTCAATATTAGAAATCAATCTTGTATGTCTTTGACAGCTGCTTTATCTAAAATCAAAAAACATTCTATGAGGAAAAGTGACCATCTTTTTCTCAGGCTATGTAAGTTCATGCTGTTGGTGAAAAGCAGAGGTGTTATTGAAATGCCATCGTTTTTAAGTTGATATTAGCAGGACACATAAGTAGTGATCAATGCCATCAATAACAGTGAAGACATAATTTATTAAAGGGCAAACATTTTCTAGCTCTATCACAGTAATGAGCTGAAATTTTCCTCCCTTTCCCTCCCCTCCTCTCCTTTTTTCCCTACCCTACCAAATTTTCAAAATAGCAGTAAATTTCATTTCACTGGTAACCTACATGTAATTTGAATCTAGTAGAATTTTGTAAGCCAAACTTGACAGAATGGGGACATCTATTTAAAGGAAAAAGGACACATACACACCACTTAGGTATTTTTCCCCTCTAAAAACCTTGCACCATTGCAATTTTACATCAAAACAGCTGATATTTTACATATGCATATGCCCTGAATATGATATTTTTGTCAAAATCATCTTGTCAAAATCCTTCATTGCAGAATAATTTTCTTCACAGTAGCTAGTATGGGGCTATGTTTTGGATTTGTGCTGAAGACAATGTTGATAATTAAGGGATGTTTTCATTATTGTTGAGCAGTGCTTACACAGAGTCAAAGCCTTTTCTGCTCCTTGCACTGCCCTGCCAGGACTTAACCTTTAGTTAAGTTCTCTCATGCAAAGAAAGTTAAAGATTTTTGAGATTCACCTTTCTTTGCCTTTCATACCATCTTGGGACAAGTCAATATTTCTTAAGTTTTTTTAGAAGCATCTTTAGTCCTGATGGTTACTAGCCACTGTGATATCTTTTTAAAATGATTGAAAAAATGACTTTAAATCAACTTGCAGAGTCATGTCAAAGGCTTCACAGAGCCTTTCAAGCCTCCGACAAGTGGCTTTAATACAAAATTACTGATATTCTTTAAATGGTTTCTCTCAGTGTTTCCATCTGTAGCTGCTCCATTTGTGTGAACCAACAATATGGTCATGTCATCCGCATGATCATGCTAATCATTACTACAACTGGTATTTTTTTGTGATGATTCTTTTCTTAAACCATTTATTATTTAATAAATAGAAGGTCTATTCTACTAATAATGCTTGAGGAATTATCTTTGAAGAATTACTGCTGGCCATGTGATTATAACCGTCACCTAAGATGTGATGAAACTTACATTCCCATGTGGAACTGTTTAAGAATTTCCTTCCCTGATCTTGACCAGAATGTTCTTCCTGAGGAAAAACACCTGTTTCTAGGGAGAATTTCAGTAGAGAAATTACATTTTGGCAGGGTTTTTCTCCTACTCAGTCAGTATTTTCCAAGGTAAATGGTGTCAGCAGGAAATGTCTGATAGATTCTTGTCTCCAGGTAAATAGAATTTGTTTTTTCTTGTAATGATATGAATACTTATATTTCCTTTTGGATGTGTCTATTATTTAAATTCAGACTTTAATATCTTTTCTCCTAATTCCACTTTGAAATAGGTAAAAAAACCCCTTACCTCTGTATATTGAGAAAGAATGATATACAAAGAAATAATTTTTCTCAGGAATGGCTGAAATTAGATTTCTCAACGAGTTCGTGCAGCTAGCTTCAGCTTTGTAGGGAAACAAAAATAAAATAAAGTAAAATCTAATTATGTTGAACAGGACAATATGTGTGTGTCCCCTTTAACTACCACTGAGAATAACTTAATTTACAGATGAATGAGGAACAGAATGAAGATGAGGAACAGGATGTCTTCGTTTGGTTATACTAGTATATCAGACTGATATGTTAATGTAACATATGTTTATTGTGGTAGATTTTACTGAAGTACTATGAATTTCATTGTGTAATTGCCAATGCAGAGAAGTGGAAGAGAAATAATAATTAATGTGCTGCCTTCTAGCAAATTTTTTCTTTCTCTTTTGTAAAGAGGATAAACAGAAGTATAGTAGCTTCCCGAGTAGAATTTATAACAGTTTGAGGTCAACTGCATATAACTTTGCTGGCACTTTTGTTTTGTAGAAGAATAATGTTGCAGACCATGCTTGTCCAAGTCACAGTACGCCACACACCCCATTGGAACTTTGATTTTCTTGTGTAGGTTTCCACAAATTTATTATAGCTACCGTCATTATTTCCGACTAACATACACTAGCTGCTTTGTAGTTTTCTGAGAAATGTTGAGTGATCTGTAGAGGAGATGCTGAAAACGTTAAAAAAACCCCCACCAAACACCAATCTAAACCTGACAGACCTATCTGTGTGCACAGGGTCCTGCATTCTTCTGAACATGGTCTTTGACCGCACATAACTGAACACATGCAGTTTTTTGGTTTTTGGGGTATTTTTTATGGTGAGTGAACCCAGCCTTGAAGGAGGCTCTGAAGTCCTGCAGATACCTCAGGTGCAAATATCAAAAGTCCTGCAACGTATCAGGTGCGAATAGCAAAACTCCTAACAGTTAAAGCCTGTTTCCAGAGGTGGTGGTGGACATTAAATGGGATTAGAGGTGAATCTTTACCTGAGGAAGTTCTAGGTTTTTCTCAAAGACTGTTTACTGGATGGGACTAAGGATAGATTGGTTTTGTGTCCCTGCTTCAATATTACATATTGGTAGGTAATGTTGAAACTTTAATCAAAAATGTGTTTACCATGAATTGTTTTTTTTGTTAAAAATGGAAAAAAATCCTATTAGAATAGGCTAAAATCTAAGCCTAATAAAAGAGGTTAACTATGTGCCCAAAGAGATACCTGAAAGAAGGTGCCAGCCCTGACTCTGTATGGGGCATTAATTCTAGAAGATACATTTTTTTTATTATTTTAGGAAATGAAAAATATAATCAGATGCTCTAACCCTAATTCTAAGAGGAAACTTGTGGTCTGAGCAAAATTATTGTGGCATAAAAGTAGGAGGCCAAGCTGAGTTGGTAATCACCCACATGTGTTTGTCTTTTGATTGCAAGCCTTATAGTACAGGAGTTTAGTTTTCTTTCTAGCAATTATTCTCTACTGGTCCATAGCACCAACATGGTGAAGGTACAAGAACTACTTCAAAAATTAAATAGGTTTGGTAAAATACTTTGAGAAGCTTTCATAGAAAGTGCACTAGAAGAAGTGAAAAATGGTAACATTACTGAAACTGTTCATTTTAGCTGTTTGATATCAATTGGTAGTGTTTTGGAGATATACCTTAAAAATATTTCTCCTTGAGTGTCTGTTGATCCTGGCCTTTGTGTTACACCATTCTGAAAATATCATTGTATATTACAATTCAGAATACCTTGGTAAGATAATGAGATCTTAACTATGTCTAATTATGCTTTTCTCATTCTTAATTTCTCTCCTGCAATTCAACTTATTTTTATCAGAACCCCAGCAAAAGATATCAGCTTCAAAAATTGGATAATTTAATTTTTATTTCTGACATCCAACTACTTATCTTATTGAGCTTTATCAAGCACATTTTAAATCAACATATTTACTTATCATAGTGATCACTAACAATCAAGCTGAATAGTCTTAAGATCCTCCAAGCAGCTGAGAGATTAATCTCAGCCTTCCACGAGGAGAGCTTGAATTAAATTTTTGAAGGACTTTTCCCTCATGTAATGAGCTAGAGTAAAATGCCTGTCTTACTCCATAAGGACATCTGACCAGAAAGCAAAGCCCATAGAGGCTTAAACTTCTGGGAATCAGTCCTTTAAGCAGCTGGCTCCCATGTTTCTGGTGATGGATTTTGGCTGGGTTCGGGCAACACTTTCCTGTATTTCACAGCCATAAGGTCAGTACAATCTCATCCTAGACAGACATTTGCTGCTGCAGATTCCTGCATCTAGGAGTAGGGGTAGGGAAGGTCTTTCCTCTGCCTTCATCTTTTCCCCTGGTAATATAATGTATCTTAATGAACTTTGGGGGGAAAAAAAGAAAAAACAAACCAGTCTGCTTGGCTTGATAAAAATGCTTCTATCAATGCTTCATTCTGCTTCTCATGTTCTTGTATTTCTGGGAAGACATGTCACTGAATATACTTGCGGGAGGAGAAAGTATGCCTTTTGCATAGTGAATGACGTCTAAATATACATCTTTTGATCACTATTTCTAAATGTGGACCCATCCGTTTTTCTAACCAGTTATGAAATCAGACCTGGAAACCTTTGGTAGGTTGAGGTGACAATGGTAGAAGAAAGACACTGTACCTTAATCTTATGCCTGAAAAAGCATTTGCCTGCTTAAAAATGAAACTAGGAAAACTTTAAATATAAGAAAATACAATCCTTTTTAATTACATAGCTTGTACAGTAAATTAAATACATCTACTATTGCTACAAATATCTGATTAGTACCCTTAGAGATAATACTGAAAGTGAGGCTTTAGACCAATCCATGTTATGCTCAGGGGGAGGAAAAAAGCATATGAGGAATGTAATATGCAAAAATGGAGTTAAATTGGAGGCTATAAATAAGGAAACAGTTATTTCTTTTGTCTGGGGACTATATGACTAGAGGGATTGCGTGACACATTAATGGTCATTCCCTACATGTATTTTGTTCTTAGATAAATAACAGTGACAAAGAAGAAAATTAGCTTGGAAAAATGAGATTTTTGTGGTAAAAAGAGCAATATCTTATATAGAACAAGGATATTGAAAAAGAAGGAAGAGAATAACGTCTTGGTTGTGTGATCTGTGCCTGCTCGGGTTCATTAGAGGTTTCAGTGGCAATCCAGGATTTAAAATTATTTTAGTTTCTTGTATCCTGAAAACCCAAATACTTTTTTGGTTTGAGGAAACCTGTATAAAAACTAAATATCTGGTTATTTTTAAGTATAAAGTAACATTTGATAACGTATCCATTTTCAGAACATTATTGGAACTTGCAGGATAGCTTAAAGTAATCTGAAAGGCAGGGTGATTTTTATGTCTTTTTTTATTACCTATACCATGTGGTGGGATGAAAACACATATCAAAATCTATTCTGATAGGTGGACTTCATCTTTGAGTTTTATTCCTACTCAAGTATCTTTTCGGCTTTTTTTTTTTGTTTGTTTGTTTGTTGTTTGGTTTGGTTTTAATTTTGGTTTTTGGATTGTTTTGTTTTGTTTTTTCCTCTCATTATAGAGGACACACACTACTTAAAGGAAAGTAGCATAAGTCTAAGACCTTCAATAAAACTTGGCAACATTGAACTTCTCCCCACCCCGTCACCTGCCGCCCACCTTTTAACTTCTGAACTTACTGAAAATGACCATTATTAAGCTGCAAATGCTACAGAAAACTTTTCTGTAGCATGGGGACTGAACAGTGGTATATACATGCTTTGAAGTGTTGTGCGTTATAATTGAAGTCAGAGCAATTTTATATTTTTTTTTTTTTGTCTGAGTGTCAGGTATTTTTGGAGCAAATTATCTTGTCAGTTACTACTGAAAAATATAATGTTGAGATGACTGACAGTGTATTCAAGTTTAGACTGAATTTCAGAAACATGTTAAGTAAACTGAATTGGGAAAACAAATTAAGAGGAAAATAATAAGTTGAAACTCTTCATTTTGAACTTCCATCTTGGAAAGTCTGGTCCAGATCTGCCAGTCTCGGATGTCCTCTGTAATGTGTTGGTTTTTAGTGCTGTAATCGTGCCACACTAGCTCAGTGCTTGTCTACATATGTCTTGAGAAAGCTGGGCATAAATTCTCTTTCTGACCCATTTAGAGCTACAAGATTTCCTTAGAAGTTTTCAGACAGACAACAGTCACTTTATAAACCTTTTGTGACAGCTTTTGGTTCTGGGTTTTTTTTAAGTGGAGAAGAAACAGAGCTGTGTAACCACAGCTGTGATAACCTGTGAAATCATGCCAGTGTAACCACAGAATGGGAGAGTTTGACAGTAGATTGTATGAGGTTTGGAAAACGACAGCTTTATATAATGTTAATTCATAGTACAAAGGAGGGATTTGACTTCTTTTTATAATTTAAACATGCTTTCTGATGAAGTAGTAGAATGGTTGTTTAGGGATTTTTTATATTTTTATTTTCATTATTCTCTCCCTGAAGATTTCAAAGCAGTTTTTCAAAGTTTGGTTTACATCTGAGAACTGTACAATCCAACTTTGTGGGGTTTGATCTGGATTTTTTCGTGTTTTTTGTAGAGAGAGAGTTAATGTTGGAAATGGCTTTAGGAAAAAAAAAAAATAAGACCCGCCCTCCTAATTCTGTTCCTGTATGTTAGATGAGTCTATGAAGTGTGATGGTTCAGTGTTCTGCAGTGTTGAGATGAACAATATTATGAAGTTAGATAATACTTCTCTGACATTTATTGCAGAAGTATCAGGATACCATTATCTTTCTCTGCTGAACCATATGCCGATTTCTTTTTTTATGTGTTGCTGGATTTAAAGTTGGGTGAAGGAGACCAATATATTTGCTCCCCCTCTCCCTATCTGTACAGCATTTGCAAATTTATATTACTTGGTATATTATTTTTAAACCAGTTATGTGTTCTCTTTTTCTTTTCCAACTTGTGTGGCTGCATAATAGGATGTATTCTTCAGTAGGCCAGGTGTTCTAGTAGTGATTTTTGATTTTGTGGTTTAAACTGGCAGGCAGCTAGCCACCACACAGCCGTTTGCTCACTTCCCCTGCCAGTGGGATAGGGGAGAGAATCAGGAAAATTCATGGATCGAGATAAAGACAGTTTAATAGGACAGAAGAGGAAAGGATAATAATAATAATAAGGATTAAAGAATTAGAATATACAAAACCAGTGATGCACAATGCAATTGCTCACTATATTTTGAAGTAATTTTAAAGCACATGCAAGTTTGTTAAGCCTTGCTTTAATCTTTTACATTTTGATTGACATGTGTCGTGTTCCACAGCCTCTGTGATTCTGGGAGACGTGTTGTTCAGCCCTGGCTGTCCTGTAAGCTTCAGCATATGCTACTTAAGCAGAATGCTCAGCAAGTTTTAACAGGTTTCTCAGTTTCATTAAGATGGTCAGATGGTGTGCAACATTGTCACACTGTATTTTCTAACATGTACTGAGGAGGAAAGATAGCTGACCAGATTTCTTGTTGCTGTTGTAATGGCATATAAGGTCACTACCAGCTCAGCAGCAAGCCTTGGTCCTGAATCTTATCCTTGATTAATAACTCCCATAGTTAATAGGGTTTCTGAAGATATATTCTCTCTCCTAGTAAGGAAGACAGCTGATACTACTTTTTATAGTTTATTCACTGGGAGATCTTTACAGTTTCCAGTTTTCAATGAATTCTTTAATAATGATAACAAATCACAAAACTGTATTAAAATGAACTGGCTTGCAAGGTTTTATTTTAATGCCTAGTTTTGTTATGATGCCATCTTGGGGTAAGACCTGTCTGTGCACTAGTCTTCCTGCTCCATGGTCTACATCCTACTGAGGGTTGGAAGGAAACCTGTGTGCAACAGGAGCTAGGAGACACCTTGGTTACCTTCTGCTGAAAAGCATCTTGTCTTCAGCGTGAATGGAGCCACAGACTATACTGGCTGTGGTCTTAGGCATGTCTTTATTTCCATTCTTCTTAACAAAGAGAACAACAAAACAGACAAAAAAATCTCTCTGACAGAAGTCAGTTTTCTGACATGGCTCTGGGACCTCTTTAAATCAGCAGGAGAAGTTGACAGAGTTGCATGTCTTTGTAAAAAAGCAGTTTTCCACAGAACTAAGTGTGAAATTGTGCTGCTCTGAGCACAGTATGGATTGATAAAGATAGAAACTTCAAGCAGTTAGTAGACAAACTTTCAGCCAGTGCTCAATGTAAAACATATTTCTGGATTTATCTGTATTAAGTTAATAAGGAAACAGTCAGATCTGAGCCCATGACTATTTCTTCTGTTCTTCTGGATGCAGTTCTTCACTGCTTTTTTCCCCTCTTTGTCTTCAGACACACACACACATCCTTGAGATGTGGAAGGGCAGGCAGTAAAAGCAGACAACAATGGCAGCCCCTCCTTCACCTCTGTAAGTCTTGCATATCCCTTCATTTTGGATGATAAGGAGTGCCTGCATGTACAGATAATCCTGTGGTGTCAGGGAGGCAGAAAGAAGCCAAATGTTTTGCTCTGTCTACCTTGACAGACATGTGGTTACAGGCATGTTAAGTATTAATAGTACCGCATGTGGCAAGTGGAAAATAAGAGACGTAAAGAACAGATGATTCAGTATAAAGGTATCTGAAAGGAAAATTTCAATCAAAAAGTTGTTCTCCCTTCCCTGCCCTAATGCCTCTCTGATATCTATGTAGCTTTATTGTCATCCACATATTTAGTTAGCGATAATGAGTTAAATAACCTTCACAAGGCTGGCCAAGGTTTCTATAATGGAGCTAGGTGTGGACAAGCAGCTGATATCCTAACTTGTGGCTTCACAATTTCACAGCTATAAATTCCTTCTCAAATTTATATGATTCTGCTGAATTTTGAAGCTAATATCAGCAGTTAAGGCCACTTCCCATTCCTACTTGATTCTCAAGCCTTTACAAACAAAACCTTATTGCTCCCTCAGGTTCCAGTAGGGTATAAAAGGAGCCCCCATGAGCAGCCATTTGGAGTTGATCCTTCTTAGAGCAGTGGGCTTGCAGCTGGGGACTCTCCTTTTGGCTCAGGACATCATCTAAGCGAGCTCCTCAAGGTTCAGAGCCCTTGCTTTTATGTGAGTGTGCAGTTTGGATCATTGGCCATAAAGTTTAAGAATCAGCAGTGTAGTGAGGAATCCATGTGATATCCCAAATCTGTAGTTGATGTTGCTGGAGTTTGATGAATAAATTTAACTTAACCTCAATTAATTGGTTCCATGACAGACAGGTGTTGGTTTTGGTTTTTTTTTCTGGGTTTTTTGGTTGGTTTTGTTTTCCGAAATAGTGTGACATTTAACATGCAAACAGAAGGTTTTCCTAGAAACTGAGTATCGATAAATGGAAAAAAAGATCCCATAAACACAATCTCTATCCCTTTTAGTGCTCTTGCTATAAAAGATCTTATTTCCTTGGAAACATATATTTCACAGATGGAAGTGTTTCCTGGGTTTTGACAAGAGTTCTGAAGGGGAAGCTGGTTGATTTTTTGCTTGAGGTTTTTTAGGTTTGGTTTTTTTTTTCCTTTGATCCAAGGTGAGGTGCGAAGGAAAGCTGGCATTTCCCTCCTTGTTAGGCTTCTATTTTTAGAAGTAATGCATATGTACCCAGTTAGTTAATTGCTAATGAACGTGTAAGATTAAGGCTGTGTTCCAGCATGAGATGCTGAAATCTTTTTTTAAAAATTAGATGAGGAGATACATACATACCCTTCCCAGCCTCAGATTGCTCTGATCCTTGGAGTATGAAGTCAGAGGCTTGAATGGGGGGCTGTTCTACTGTTTGTTACTCCTTTCTTACCTTATTGAGAATAAAACCTCTCTGTATTTACTCACTGTTCCACCCTTAAGGCTGGTATAATATTAGAGACTTTACAACAGATTTTTGTTCCCGTTTTTTCTCTGGAAATCAGAGAGAGACCTTGATAACAGTTTTCTGTTTCAAAGTGGTCTTGAAATGAGGTTATCTTGTCTTCCTTTCTAAAAGAGGAAAAGCCCTTCTTTAGCTTTAAAATTAAATTTGTTCCTTCAATCTTAGGATGTTCTACCTCTTAAATACCTAATTTACTTGCAGAAGTACAAAGTCTATAGCAGTGTTTTCTAGGAATCTCTTTTCAGTTGTATAGTAGTCACGGGCTGCTCAAATATTGGTAAATGGGTGAAGCAATACATCATAACTCTTACACAAATAGTCTAAATTAGATCAATAGAAGGTCACTAACAACAAATTAGACCTGCTCATTTTATCTGAACATCACCTAAACCAGTTGTGATTATGTATGCAATCTTAAACGGTTTTGTAATGGTATGGAGACTGTGCATTATCTGCCAGCCTGATATAGGTGTACTGTAGTTGTTTTTGTAGTTGTAAAGTTTGTATCTAGACCATTTAAGACAAGCAACATGTTTCATATGAAATCAGAAATACTCACACTGTTTCTAAAGAAAAAGTTTCCAAAGTATGATTTTTCTTTTTTTTTTTTTTTTTTTTTTTTTTAACCTTCAGCACGAGAATATAATTACTTTTCTCATGCCCAATGCATACCTGGCTGGGAAGAAAGCATAAAAAGTAAGAGCCTCAAAAATTAAAACGGCTTAACCAAAAAAACCTGCAATACCATGAACATGTTTCCAGGATTCTTAGTTCTGTGACTTGACCACTAGACTTGCTTTTTTTGGGGGGTTGATAGTATCTTTTTGTGGCAGTTCTCTCCCAAAAAGGTCCACAATGCTAAAGTGGCCCATTACATAGCTTACACAGAAATTCTGGACCTCTGTTGACATGAAATGCCATGTAATTTTTTGCAGCTGTGGTGATTTAAATTTTCTTTCTCAATCCTATCTTTTTAGAATAGGAATAAGTAATGTATTTCCCATATATGTGTCTTGCACCTAATATATAACTTAAAACTTTTTCAGAAGTAGCCACAAAATGTGTGCATTGGTTCATGAGAAGTTTGGACATCAATAAAAAATGAACATCAAATTAAACAAGGACTTATTTTTATTTTTATTTTTTTAGGGTATTTTACACTATCCGCTTTTGGATTTTTTCTTTTTTTTTCATTTTTTTGCTTGAAGTAGAAAGATGGGGGGTTTTGAATAGCTTGGACACTTTCATTTTGAATAGTTGCGGAACAAATGAGTCTCACCTGAACTTGGAGGGTTTGTAAAGTGTTCTACCATCAGAGTCACCTTTCAGCGCTAAATGCTGTTGAAAGAAAAAAACAAATCAAAACATATATAGCTGTTAGTGACAGCAGTGAATTTAACATGGTGGGGTTTATGTGTGCATGCATGTGGGTTTTTATTTCCTCTTGTTCCTTAACTCAGTAAGACAAAGTCATAATAGTATGAAAACCTCAAATATCTCAGCATTCTAATAATTTTTAAGGAAAAATAACAAATTACTAAATACTTAGTAAAGAGTAAAGAATGTTTTATTTCCTGTGAACTGTTGAATGTAAAAGTCAAACTCAACTGAAGCAACCCAAGAAAATCGCAACATGTTATAAAAAGCTATCTGGATTTATTGAGCACATCAAATGAAATTTGTTTTGTTGGACTTGAGTAGGTTATTACATACGCATTCAAAATTCATAAGTAGTCACCAAAGACAAAGTATTAAAATTTACTGTTCCTAGGGTGATATAGATCTATATTAAGCCAGTTGCATTCTGATAATTAAATTTAATGGGTTGCAGAATTGCCTCCAAAACAAACAAGATCAAATTCAGTTGCATTAAATCTTAAATGTAAACTGACAAAGGAGTATAGCAATAAGCAATCATTCTCTGATGTGAAAAAAAAAATTAAAACAAACAAGCAAGCCAAAACAAATCCCCCTATTCCCCCCCCAAAAAAAACCAAAACAACAAAAACCAACCAAACATGAAGGGCTAAGTCCATAAACTGCTTGTTTGTGATGTCGTGCCTATGTGTAGATAATCTCAAAATGTCTTCTCAGTCTCCAGAGATTCCTTAAATCCCACAGATTTGGCTAAAAGTGACAATAACCCCTATGTCCTGCTATGGTGGAGGCTGACTCCAAATAAATTCATGCACCCAGCATTACCACAGAATCATGGAATGGGTTGGGTTGGAAGGGACCTTAAAGATCATGTAGTTCCAACCCCCTGCCATGGGCAGTGACACCTTCTACTAGACCAGGTTGCTCAAAGCCCCGTTCAACCTGGCCTTGAACACTGCCAGGAATGGGGTAGCCACAACTTCCCTGGCCAACATGTTCCAGTGTCTCACCACCCTCACAGTAAAGAACTTCTTCCTGATATCTAATCTAAATCTACGCTCTTCCAGTTTAAAGCCATTCGCCCTTGTCGTTTCACTACCTGCCCTTGCCAAAATTCTCTCTCCAGATTTCTTGTAGGCCTCCTATAGGTACTGCAAGGCTGCTATAAGGTCTCCATGCAACCTTCTCTTCTCCAGGCTGTACAAGCCAAACTCTCTCAGACTGTCTCTGTAAGAGAGGTGCTCCAGCCCTCTGATCATCTTCGTGGCCCTTCTCTGGACTTGCTCCAACAGGTCCACACCCCTCTTGTGTTGGGGTCCCCAGAACTGAAAGCACTACTCCAGGTAGGGTCTCAGGAGAGCAAAGTAGAGGGAGAGAATCACTTCCCTTGACCTACTGGCCATGGTCCTTTTGATGCAGCCCAGCATATGGTTGGCTTTCTGGGCTGCAAGCACATGCTGCTGGCTCATATTGAACTTTTTGTCAACCAACACCCCCATGTCCTCCTCCTCAGGGCTGCTCTCATAACCATTCCTGTCTTCAGGGGAACCTATTTCTGTAGGCAGATATCTAGATATAAACCCAAGGTGAATCTTGCAAAAGCAGCAGCATTCATTTCCTGAAAGTTTCCTTGAAACAAATGTTCTTGGGTCAAACAGATCAGGTCTACATTCCTCCTTCTGCTCAGCTGAGTCTAATACTAGAGTGATTGTGATGTGCATCTGCAGCAGTCTATTGAAAATGTTGTAATTACATCCATGTTTTCTTGCCTAGTTGCAAAGAGGAATTTCCTGTACTTGTCATGAGTATCCAAAATAATACTGTAAACCTTTCTTTTTCCTTTTTTTTTCTTCACTAATTCTGCAAACTCTGAAGCAAAAGCTAGAGTTTTGAATTCTTTTTCTCACACTTTTTAACAATCAGTTAAAATCAGTTGAATCTGAGCCTATAAGATTTCATGGTTTGGCAGATAACTATTCAGCATTGAACAAGCCTGAAATACTAACATGAGGTTGAGAATTCAATTTTGGCCCAGGGCCCATGGACATGTTCCATTTATTTTGTAAATGTTCCTTAGCCTGATCCTTCTCCACCAAGAATAAATGTTATCCATGCTAGAAATTCAGAATTATGTTTCTGCAGCAGAATTTTTATTTCAACTTTGAATTGAAGTGTAAATAGGAAACATGATTTTCAAAAGTAAGATAAAATACCAATCCAGCTCAAGTTTTGCAATGAATAAAAGACTCTTAGTGAATGATGGTGAAGTCTGAGGAAACTAAAGTTCAAATGTTATAGTAGTATATAAGTAATTTTGCCAGATCATATGAATAGGAACACCTGTGAGAAAACACAATTGTAAGGGTATATATGCATTTTATTTATTTATACAGAAAAATTACACAAGCCTAAGCTAATCCTGCTCCAAAAGGAGGCTTGCTTTTCCTATTTTTCTGACTCTCCACCTGCTTCTTTAACATAGCCATCAGTCTTTTCAACTAAGGTGTGCAGTATGCCACATAGGGTTGATTGTAAGAAATACACTAACCTGTTTTCTACAGAGCTCCCAGCCTGTCAGGCCATAGTAACTATTGGTCATTGCTCTGAAACTGAATCAGTGTTGTGTAATAGTTATTAGTGTAATGGGTAATCTCTGTAGCAATAGTTCTGGTCACAGTCGAGATCCAGTTGTTTAACTGTCTTTTCCCCCCTGAACAATTTTGTATTCAGAGAGACATGGGGAAGAGAAGTGATCCCAAAATGGTACACAAGAAATTTGAAGATCTGTCCTTTTTTAGGAGGATTTTTAACATCTTCAGATGCAGCAAGTGTGTGTTGATTATAGATCTATGTTGCCAACAGATTAGTTTTATACAAACAAGGCTATATTTTCACATGCTTAGAACTGACATGTTTTGCTGAAAATTACTGAGTGTCAACTTCACTTGCTTAAGGCATTTGGTGATCTTTCTGTAATAAACGCAGAAACACTGTGTTTAGTAGATGGTGACTGCAGAAACTGTGGTTGTATATTGTATAGCTTGTCTGGATGGGGTGAATTTAAACAATGTCATTGCATAGTAGAGTGCCTGGGTTTGGTTTTTATGTTGTTGTTTGTTTGCTTGTTTGGTTTTCCTTCTGCATGTATATATACATATATATTTCAACAAGTATATCTTCAAATACGCTACCTATACTGAGCTAGAACTGCATTGCTGTTACACTGGGTTACTCTGGGTGTCTGAGGACAAACTGTGTGTGGGACAAGAGGATTTTTTCCAATCAGTGCAAAAATCAGGATTACATGGAGGAGAGAGAAGATAAATTAAAAGTCTGAGAACTCTGAGAGAATTTGCCATTGAGATGATCCTCTCCTAATCATCATCTCACTTCAGGGAATGAGCTTATGTGCTGCTCCCCACTCAGTGAGGGCGAGGTGCCTGGCAGCTCACTGGCTGCAGTCTGGTTAACAGTGGTTGTAAATCCATAAAAGTATGGAATATCCCTTTGGCTAGTTGGGTCAGGTGTCCTGGCTCTGCTTCCTCCTGGCTTCTTCTGTCCCTCTTCACTGGCAGAGCATGAGAGACTGAAAAGTCCCTGATCAGGGTAAGTGCTACTTAGCAACAACTAAAACGTCGGTGTGTTATCAGCATTGTTCTCAGACTAAAGCCAAAACACAGCACTGAACCAGCTACTAGGATGAAAATTAACTCTATCCCAGCCCAAACCAGGACAATCTACAACTCAATATATAAGTCAACATGTGAAATAACACTTTCAGTTATTGTCCCTGCAATTAGTATGAAGAGGATAAGTTTGGGTACTAGCTTTTCCTGTATTGCTTCCAGAAAGTGTGGAGAATGTGTTTGATGATAGATTTTTTGTTCTTGTTTTACTTCATTTTATCAAGACAATATGTTCTACTATCTTGTTCCTCCTAGGTCTAAACTGGCCAAAGAATGGAGTGCTAAATTTAAAAGCAAAGAATCTTATAAGAAAACCAATTGGAAAGCTATATCTACACCATTTATTTGCCTTCATCTGGATAATAACTACAACAAGGAAACAAAAATAAGCTTATCTCAAAGATGTCAAAAAAAAAAAGTCTCTTATTAGCAACAGATATTATTAAAAGTATAGTGTTCATGTCCAGACCTTCATCAAACGACATGAAGAAAAGAAAAAGCTTTCTCAGCAACAAAACCAGGTAAAGTACTTATTAATATAAATCCCTAAATAATTTGTTGAATATTTTAGTGGAGGAAAAGCAGTGTAATTTTTTTAAGCTAAATTATTCATGCTTTGATAACTTTAAAAAAACCCCAAAACTTAAAAAAGAAACATCTAATAAGAAACTTGCTTAATAAAGTGGGAAAATTGGTAATAAACCCTCAAACAAACAGAAAATTAAATATTCCACTTGATCCAAGACTTTTTTTAAGGTTCAGCCAGCACAATGAAAAATCTATTATTCAAGCAGCTCAGCTATGCAGTAGGCTCTAGTACAAAAATACACTACATCAGAACTGTGACAAATTGAGACAGAAACATTGAATTGATAAAGCAGGTCCATACCAGAGGAATGTACTTTGAAATTTATATCAATACTAGAAATTTTGTGGAATTTCTTGTATATGAACTGGTTTATAAATCAACCCCATACACTCAAAATTATGAGTTGTGGGAGTTTTTGTTGGTTTTGGGCTGTTGTTTTTTTTATTATTATTATTCTGTATGTATGAAAGCTGAACTCTTTTTCTGTTTGGTTTTTTTTGTTTGTGGGTTTTTTTTGGGTTTTTTTTTTGCAATAGCTTTACATACAGAAATTATAAAACATGTAATTTTTCATTGCAGGTGCACAGCATTATTTTAAGCAAGGCTTGTGAAAAGCTGCTCATGCCATGGAAGCCCAGCAGTATTTCTACTTCTGCAGCTTTTTTTTTTTTTTTCTTTCTTTCAATCACTATCAACAGAAATCAAATCCTTTGCATTCTTGTGTGGCTTAAAGGGGAAAATACAGGTATGCAAATCATCCCAAAGTATTTAATAGCTGTCAGATATTGAGAAAGCACAGGCTTAATTCCTGTCTTTTTCTGACAAAAGAGGAGTGCCTTTTCATTGGGTTATATCTTCAGTTTGTCTCTTTCCTTGTAAAGTGTGCTGGGTTTTGGGGGTTTTTTTGTTTGTTTGTTCATTTGTTTGTGGGTTTTTGTTGTTGTTACTTTGGGGTTTTTGTTTGCTTTGTTTGGTGTGGGTTTTGTATTTGTTTGTGTGTTTGCTTTGGTGTGTTGTTTGGGATTTTTTTTTTGCCAAAATTGATTTGTACCTGATGAAAGTTGAAGTTTTAAGAAGTCCACTTTTCTAATTATAAATAATTTTGAAAAAAATCCTCTAACCAGCCTCTGCTAAGGAATAGCTTTAAAAGTCAATTTAATATTCAGTGCATGATTTTTTTTTAGTGTACTTTGCTGCAGAGCAATAAATAGAGAAGCACTATAAATTAATACTATTTATAGATGGTATACTGACACTTTTCCTACTAATGACAGGAATATTAAAATTCCTGTAAGTTTTTAAATGATTAGTTTCTAGCAGTTCAATGACAAAAAAGGAACAAAACAAGGGAGTATTAATATCTATTATCTGCAACAACAGAGCATGATAGAAATGTACAAAAGCCAAGTTTTCACTTCAAAAGAATGACTCAACATGCTAATTGTTTGACGAAATACCAGGAGATATCTGTTTCTGTATGGACTCTAAATGAGTAGGTCACTAAGCCCAAGAAGTGAAATCCTGAGTGGAACTGGCAGCTTTGATGTGAGTCACAGTAAGTCACAAATGAAGTCAAACAGTGGTTTGAGTTCATTTAGTACTTCAAAAGCTGTTTATGAAGAAGTGAGTAGATAAGTTATTGCAGATTTGAGAGTAAACCTAAAAGTGTTGACTACCTACATTAGGATAAAGGTCAGGGTAATAGGATAGTTAAATTATTATAGCTAAATAATGAGACATGAACAAAATTGCTGTCTATGCCAAGGGAGGATGGGGAGAAAGACGACAAAGAAATACTGGTGCATTGGGTTTTTTGTGTGTGGTATTTCTTTTTCTTTTATTATAAATCAGTGTGAATGCTGAGTTTCTAAGGCCTGGGAGCAAATATTGTGACTCTAAATATGAAGTATTATGATAACATCTGTTATCACTGATGCCTTAGCAAAGAATAATTTGTTCTTTGTGTTACTACAGCCATTATGTATATTCCATTAATGATATTGAAAGTACACAGGGAGGCATAGACTTAAAAGTGGCTTTGGCTTTCTATGGCAGTCCAGTAGTCTGCTATAAAACAGGTTCTTTCCAGCTTCCCCAGCTCTAACACCAGTTGAGCAGATAGCAGCAGGCAGAAAATATGTGCTTTTACAAATCAGAGCCTGGTGGTTGTTGAGGATATAAATGGCCTGGTGTTTTGAAGAACTGACAGTTTGTGTTCTATGTATTACCTAAGAAAACCTAAGGGAATAGAAAGTGAAGGGGAAATAGTGCTAATGGGAAAGAAAAAAAAAATCTTGAAATCTTGGACTCTTTCTAGATTTAACAGGTACTGTGAACTGTATTATGTGGAAACTAGGCTTGTGGTTGGTGTGGAGCTGCTGAATGACATGCTTAGTGAGAAAGGATGCTGGTAACTGCAAAAGCCCATAGATCTCCCACAATGTATTCCATTACCATTTTGTTTTCACTTCCAATTCTCTGTAGCAACTTATTGGGGGTGGGGGGAAGTCACTTTATGTTTTATCCAAGCCATTCTTCAATGTTCCTATTATGATAAAACAGAACATTTTCACTAGTGTTTTCTTTTTAGACCGTGAAAGAAGTGAAGAAAATAGCAAGTTCTTTTCAGGATTTTCTGATAGACTACTTCCGTGTCCATCTTTTTACTTTTTCACAAGTTCTTGGGAGATATATTTCTCAGAATATGTTTTCTAATGTGTGGCAGAAATGAACTGATACACAGAATTTTATTGGAAAAACTGTGGCAATTTGTGCTCCGGGAAAACATTTCAGCACTTACTGATAGCACCAAATACAAAGAAACCAAACCATTTTCGGGAAAAATAGGCAATTGACATAAAAGACAACTTTGCTCTTCGTAAAGTGAAACCAGGAGTACATTGACTTGTGTCTAAAGCTGAGTTAGTTTGTGTGCGTAGTTTGTGTATCAAAACCCATTAAACATCAGTGTTACGCTGTTGAAAGTTTGAAGCAGAGTGCATGCAGTTCGTTTGGGGGAAACAAAAGGCATTTTTATTTGACAGAATGAGAATATGACATTGTGGAAAATATATATGCAGCCTGATTTGGCAGATGGTGAGGACTGCAAAGCAGCCATTGGTATTAATATCAAATTAAAAGGACCTAATGTTTATAGGGTTTTCTCTATATGAATAGATGGTATATATAAATTGAGTTAAATAGCATTTGACTTATGCAGATGCTCTCTTGTTTGCTTCGATGAAGCCACTGTAAATGATTTGACTCTGTTTTGGGGAGATATGCAGGTACATGTTTAAAAGCCTGCCTTTTGTCTCTGAAATGATTTGCTTTGTCAGTGCATGTTGCTGTTGTGCGCTTGTGTTCGTAAGGGAGTAAGATTGTTGGGCTATGTAAATAATGCTGCATTGAGGCACTTTCTACTGTCCATTTTAAGCATGGTGGAGGGGTGTATCTGGGAATGAAATTGAATTATTTTTTTTTTAGTTAAAAGGACAAAAAGAACATTTTATTTCTTATTTTAAGAAGGTTATCCAGAATTTTAAATGTTGGATGCTTGCACTTAAGCTTGTAAGCTAATGCTTAAATATATGTGGCTTCGTTTTTTTAACATTTTCAGCACTAAAACCAACTCATTTTCTGGATAGTTATACATGGGGATTGGGCTCAGCACTGAGGAGGATTGGTATTATGATTAACACCTAGCTGCATGGTAAAAACTAGACATCACAAGATCCTTCAGAAACTAGTTATAAAATTTATCTAAGTAAGGCTAGGCCAGCTCAAACTGTAATGTCTGTTGGTCATATACTGAATAAGACAATAGGAATTATTTTGTAAAATTTGCATATTATGCATAATCACCTTCATCTCTGGGGTCGTATTATTCAGGAATATCCGCAAAAATGATTGGATGTTGATGAGAGTATTCTTTAATTTGTACTCTCAAAACCAGCAGTTTAAATTTGTGGTTTCAATTTGTAGTTTTGCAAACTATAAGATAAGTTATAAACACCAGGAAGAGGGATGTGTTTATTCTGGAATTTCTATTTTGGTATATTCCAATCTGAAAAAAAAAAAATAAAATAAAAAAAAGTAAGTTATTCTACACAAACATTGATATGGGACTCTCTGGGGAGAGTTGCAAGAGCAAAACATATGGATGAGTCCATATGTTCCTAAGATGTTACAACACTTTCAAATTTGTTGAATTTCTGGAATTTTTGGATCTACTTCTGGCCAAGCCCAATGAGTGGAATTAGGATATCTTATTTTTAGAGAGAAGTGACCTAATGTAACCACCTTTGTTTATGTCAGAGACCTCAAAATCTAGTACTTCATTCAAATTTAAGTATTTTGTGAAAGGCAACTGAATAGAATAAACTTGAAGAGCAGCTAGCTTCTCATTTCCAACAACTGTATGATAGGAATATAGCTGCTAAAAATATTGTGTTTCATGGTAACTGTGTGTTTGGAGGGAGAGGCAAAATGGATGATATTTAGCTGGGGTTTCTTAACTAGTTTTCCCAACATGACCTGCATAATTTCTTTAAGGATACATACTCCTGCCCTTTGAAAATTTTGTAAAATATACCGGAAAGTTAAACACTTGGTAAAAAATCAATTTACTGCTCCAGTAAGTGTTCCAGTTACTGAATTTCACACGTGAAATGAGATGTATTAACCAGTTACCTTAAAAAAACGCTCGTTAGTTTTACCAAATTAAGTAAAATTGACTAGATGAATGCAACATTCAAATTGATGCCATATTTATCTTTCTTTATAAAAGCCACCCATGAGGAAAAAAGAGATCCTTTTGATTAAGTAGGGGTTTGGGTCTAGAATTTTAATCCATAATTATGGATAACTCCTTAATGGCCTTATTCTGTCCTTCAGTTTATCTTGTCTGAGGCTGTGCTCTGAGGGAGAACTTTCTTATCCTGGTTTATGCACTCTGAATTTTACAGCAAAAGCTTCCTTGCAAAAGGTCCAGAAAAAAACATCAATTTCTGAAATATATTTACATCTAAGTGTTTCAGAAAAATTTTGGCACCCTTTTAAATAAACTGAGGAATGTGTCACTCACCTAGAATTATAAGTGTCACTGGAAGAATTTGAAATCTCTCTATGTAACAATTCCTTGGTTTGACAAAGAGTAAATCTCTTTCCCAACTTTCAGTGTGAAGCATTATTCGTGGTGAAATGTCTTCCTGTCAAGAGAGCTGTTGAGAGGCAGTAGTGCAATATTCATAATTCATTTAATGAGTGAGGTGGTTTCAGTCCCTTACAAACCTCAAGAGATTAATAGAATTCAGCTACATAAAGGACAACCAACTTGATAAGTTTATGTTCCCCATTGCTTATTTCAATCAACTCTTTCCATTTAAAATATATGCCACAATTTAGAGCAAGACTCATTAAAAAAAAAAAAAAAAAGTTCTAAGTAAATAATTCAGCTAATACCAGTGAAATATTTTTCAATAATGTATTACTCGAAAACCTTTCAGCCACCTGTACCATGAATAATAAATATTGAACAGTTGCAGTGAAAAGGTTCCTAACACACTGGAGCTAAAAATTGTTCAAATTGCTGTAGAAAGAACCATAGTAAAAGTTTTTATTCCCTTATGGTTTTTTGAAGTGCAAAATTTGGCCACATCAGCAAGAAATAACTAAATGGTAAATAAGTTAACATTGAATCTCTGTACATTTTATATCCATATTACATGAATAAAGGGTTTTCATCTTCTTTCATGCTTTCATGAGCACTGAGAAATGCTGAACTACTTCTCATTATATGACTATATTAAACATGGTTGTCTAAGGTTCATAATTTTTTCCAGACTTTCCAGAAGGAGGAAAACAGAGATAGTCATACATTTCCTCAATTTGTAGAAATGCTTATCAGATAGTTCATGTACCTTTTATCTTGATTATTTCACTGTGCAAGATATCTGTGAAGCATCTCACCTGGCCCACTGTGGAAAATGGGAATGAAAAAGAATAGTAAGAACCCCGGCCCTTTGTATCTTCAATGCGTCTTTGAAGCTGGTTTTTTTTTCTCTCTCATATATACATTACATAACATTCTTTACCTGGTACTAAGTAGAGATTAAATGTTGGAGAAGAGTTACCTGAAAGACACATGCTGCAGAATGTACAACAGTAGGACAGTTTTCATTTAGAAGCTCAGATTTTTTTGCCTGCTTGATCAGGAGCTTCTCTTTGCCAACTAATAATAGCTATCTACTTGATACTAGGTATCTGTGAAATCACTTGCAAAACTGAAGATGGTAAAGAAAATAACAGCTCATTATCCAAAATTCTTACTGCAAGTCTGTATATATACTTGACGTATCTGCAGAAGTTTCTGACAGAAGCTTCATGTATTACTGTCATTTAGGACATAACAGCCTAAGATGGGTTTTCTGTTTAAGCATATATTCAGCTTCCCAACCTTACACTGTATGGATATACTCCTCTATATTAGTAATACAATCTATGGCAGATTATATATCCTTATTATCCTTATCTATATAACTTCATAATTTTCACCCAATTCTTTTAACTGTCTTTAACAAATAGTCATGAGTAATCACCTCAGAAAAGGATCCACATTTGTACTGCTAGCTTGATGAGACACAGCATTAGAAATTGTAGTTTAATGCGAAATCATAGACCATAAAAGAAACAGAAAAATCTATGAGCATAGGCTTTTGGAGTAGTTAGCAGGCTTGGAGCGCTATTAGGCTTCTATACAGGTACTAGAAATGTATCTGTATAAATCAGGAAATCCTGTCGATTTTTTGCTCCTGTGTTACCTTTATGTTAATGAGTCAATGTTACGACACACATTTATGTGAAAAAAGTGTTTTGACTGAAGTTACTGAGGGCAACAGCAAAAATACTGTTTCATTTGAACAGAATAAGAAAATATTCTGCCCTGTCCAGTCAGACAGGATATTATTTGATGTAGACAGAATAGCATGCTTAAAAAAAGTTACCTAAGATAACAGAGTTGACAAATCTTATAAACTCATGTGATATTTTAAATATTCCTGAATCTTTACATTTGGTTAGTCCGACGGGGAGTATTTGCCATCTGGTGGCTAAATGTGCAGTGCAATTTGAAGATGAAGGATTAGATGTTCGGATGCCAATGATTACCTTCATTGTCTGTAAGCAAACGCTATTAACTGGGGACAAAAAAATTCTCATTTGGAGCAGGACTGCAAAGTTCATGTAATTTTGGTTAGCTCATATCAGTAGCAGACAGACATAACCTTAATGAGTGCAATTCTGAATACACTTGGAAATACTGGAAATACTGAAACATGATATTTAGCTCATACATCTGCTGAAATGGAGTATGATTACTTTCCCTGCCCCCCTATGGGGGGGATGTGAAAGGGAAGTCCACCAAAATGCAGCAATAATGCTCAATTTGGTCAGTCCTAACCACCAATAAATAGTTTTTCATACAGGTGATCTTGGCCTACTGAACAGTGATGATGGCATCTTAGCTAGCCTACCAAACACAGTGAATTACTAAAACCAAAGATTTGCCAAGCAAAGAAGGACTGCAGATGAATGTCTGGTTGAATTCACACCCAGACAAAACTTTAAGTATTTTTCTCGCCTGCTTAATATGCGATTAACACCAAGTTAGACATCCTTGTATTTGCATGTGTATGCAATTAGGCTGCAGGGGATCCTGTGGCGTATGAAAGGCACGGTCTCAGAGCATCTTCATACAGCAAATCACTTTATTGCCTATTGCTCTAGCTTTTATACCATTCTAGCAAACCTATCTTTAGCCTGTTGCTCTAACTCTTATGCCAAACTATTTTATCACATCATGTTTAGTTCCTGGTTTACAGTTTTGTTTTTTTCAACATTGGTCGTTTCACAAACAATCCCAGAATAACCAGTTCCTTATCTTTCTGTTCTCCTGCTCCTGGCCAGCTGGGTTGCTCTGCTTAATCACACAGTGTACTTTGCCGCTTCTTTAACTCTTTCTTCTCCAGCCAAGCAGTTACTTCTCTTTGGCAATAATTAAATAGTTTCCATCCTCTCCCACAGGATCCATCAAAATTGTTAAGCTTTTCTGTTTTTTTCCTTCTTCCCTGTGGCCTTTAGTTGTTACTTTCCAATCTTCTTTCCTTTTATCCTTTACTGCTATCTTGTGGTGAACGGTAGAAACATCATTTAGTGCCTTTTCTTTTTCCTCCCCTTTACTTACTGTTAATAAAAATGCTCAAAGAATGCTTTAAAGCAAAGAATGGCAAGTGATTTAGTTGTATGTACTACGCCTCACTTTGTATTTACATATTTCTCTGCTTTTAAATTACAGGTGGAATACCAACACCACAGAGATGTTTCAGTCCAAAAACTGCTCTGACTTTCTTGGTGTGGAAAATACAGTTCTGAAAACTGCCTGGTTTCTGGTACAATATTTAGAGGAACAAGAACCTCCAGGTACTAGCATGGTAAATTATTAAGCATGTATCCTTCAGAGTACTGCTTATTTACATAATTCATGTCTCTAACTTGTAACAAATGAAATAATTGCACAGCAATTGCTGTGTAAGTGATTTCCCCCCCTTCTGCACCAACAGGTTTATGATCTGTCCTTTGAATTCTAATGTAGAGTGTGACATGGGCATCTTCCTTAAAATTAGAAACATCCGTAGGTAAACCCCAAAGGCAAGGGGTATGAATGAGTGAGTAGGAGAGAGAGATAGAAACCTAAACTGTAACAAAGTCCAGGATAGGTACAAGAAATGAAATTGCTAGAAATAGTGATTTATCAATTGCCTTTAATTGTATTTAATATGGTTACAGCATCTGACATAAACTTTACTGTTGAAAAGAGAAATTTTCAGAATCAGTTTTTTCATACCATATACATATTTTTTTTAAAAGATCGGATTTGCAGAATATAATTCAGAAGTAGACAACAAAGGCAGAGTTCTCTTTCTTTTTGTTTGCTACCACCTTTCGTAGTAAATTAAACGCTAAAACTTTTCAGATTTCCACCATTTCTACCCATCCCACCCCCCAGTGTCTACCATTGACTTTCAATTATTTTCTCTTTGGTGTACATAGCATGTATTTAGCTTTTCAGCTTTAGTAACCATCAAAAACAATATAATGTTTATGCCTCTTCTCTTTACTTGCCATTTATTTTATACGTAATTCAAATTTCTGTTTTCTATTTTCTGAATCTCCTCTGCTTTCTGCTTAGTTTTTGAAGTAGAGATCTTGTTAAATGAACTTACTACATCAAAGATGATTGCTTTAAGTCATATGACTTCCTCCTCTGTTTATTACACTGGATTGGTTTTTCTCAGATTAAAATGCTGTTTCTAGTGTGCACGCTGAGAATTTTCTTGTGCTTCCAAAGTCCATTTTTGTCTTAACCTTGACTGAAACAAAACATGTCTATAAAGTAAGTATAGTACCACTGGTTACTTTCATCTTCATATTTGTACCTTTTGTACTTCTATCAGTTCTGTAGTCTGGTTTGTAGGGAAGGCTTTTGCTATAAAACTTAGGAAACCAAAACCAGTAGTCTAAATGTGTCCCATCAGCTTTTTTTCTCCCTTCACCTCCCATTATGCTCAGTCCAGGCAAGTTTTATTGACGCTAAATGATGACTAGTAGATTTCATGGGAAGCTTCATGCTTCTGGTAGATACTTTCAGGTTCTAAATTTACAATAAAAATTCAGAAATTGAAATTCTAATTATTTCTCTTTCTACACGAGTTAAAATTGTCCACAAAAAAAATACACACATTTTCATTAGCTCCAGTGATGCTACTGCTTAAATACTTGAAAAGAGGTATCAAAGTCTTTGGCCAAAAAAGTCCTTTAACGAAAGAAGTTAAAAAAACCTTACTCACATGTAGACACAAGCCAACTCTGAATTTAGTTGTTATTACAAGATTATTTTTGTGTAAAACTAAGTCTTTTAGCATGAAGATTAATGTACACAACACATCAAAACCTCATGTAGTTCTAATAATGTACTGAATAAATAGAATGCTGCTTTGTTCAGCAATGACTGACACTTAAATTTGCTGATTTTTAAGCTGGTGCATGGTTACAGTATTCACTGATAGCATTGATAGGTCACAAACTTTCAGGTCAGTTCTTCTTTCTGTGTGTAAATTTAGTATATTAAAGTTGTTAATTTGTCTCCTGAATGTACGCAGGTCAAACACAAATATACATATAATAGTGACCTCCCTTGCTTCTTTCAGTAAACCCAGTGTGTTATATATCAATTCTACTGTCCCTTTCATAAAACGTCACTTGGTTTTCTTAAAGCAGTGGGGACATTTATTAACTGCTGTCAGTAAGAGGCCTCTGCTAAAGTCTGCTGGGTCCCAAAACTTTACCTGCCAGTTCTAAGAATTCAGGTGACAGATATTGCTTTTATCCGTACTGTACTGACTTTGGTAAGCTTTTTAGCCTGCTTAATGCAGAAAAAAAGGTGGCTCTGCATGTGCAACCAGCCTTATGTTGTTATTGAAATGAATTAGATAATCCAGAGCGTATGTGATTACTCTTGCATTCCCCATCACCCACCACAAAATGTTGGTCAAAGTGCCTGAGATCTTCTATGTCCACCAAAGGAAGGATACCAGCACTCCCTCAGGTGGGCTGGATCAGGGGTCTAGGCACAGAGAAATTATCTGGAGACTTGCTGCTAACTCTCAGGAAGCCCGAGCAAGTCACTGTAGCCTTTTTCTTATTCCAGTTTGGAACAAGATCTATAGGGACATCCATTCCTCGTAGCACTCTCCCATCCCTGTCTACCTGAGGACAAAAAGTGCATTCAGAATGCCAAAATGCCCTATAAAAAGAGATGTCAGCAGAAGGAATGATGAATTATTGGGGGGGGAAGGGGGGCAGGCAGATGGAGGAGATGTACTGGACATAGCACACTTTAAATCAGTCTTGGAAATGGTTTAGACTGTAAAGGCCAATGTTATCATGTACTCAGATGAAAAAAGTCATGCAAACAATAAAAACAAACTGTTGGAAATTGAATGAGAGAACTCTGAAAGCCAGTGTATAGAAAGTAGCTGTTAAAGAAATGACACATCTGAATTTTTTTCTTGTGTGCTCATGCATTTGTCAAGTTTATAGAAGAATAAACTGTCCAACGACTGAGAAAAACCTGGTAAAGTTATAACCCCCCCCCCAAGATATAAAACAGATAGGAGGAGATGTATGAATATAAACAAAAAGATGCATAAAAGGCTTTTTATATAAATAAAAAGTTTTCAAATAAAAATATGAATCTTTTTAATAATAATGAGAAGTTGTTTTCAGGTAAGATATAAAAGAGTTAAATTAACACTAGAGTAGTTCAGCCAGTAAAAATCTTCTTGTATGCAGTGCCCAATAAACCCTGAATCCAAGCATGGGTCACACTGTAGTGTCTGCAAAAGATTTCCTTCATAGCTGTGGCAAGAAAGGTTATTCCAAATAGTGAATTTGTCATAAGGTTACATCATCCACACAACAAGCCTTCTCATTAACTGCAGTAAAATGCATCTACTCTACAAAGAAATGTGGTTGCCTTTTTGATTTTTGTTTTCCCCAGAGTTAGTTTTCTGAAACTCTCCCATAAAACTATTTCTAAGCTGTTTGATACTCTCTTCTTTGATGAACCGTAACGTTATTAGTTATACCCAGTGGGACATGCCATTTTCTATACAAGCAGTTCATATAATTGGCATTCCTGGGGGAGTTCGGCATCTGAGTGAACAGTACCACCTGCAACAGAACATACTCAAGGGTAGGTGTCCCATAAGGGAGGATTCTCCAAGGAGTATCTGGTGATCATCACCTAGATGGTAGAAACAATTGTCTCTAAGTTTGTTGAACAGACATGAAATCCTGTTTAACTAACCACCACAAATGATTTGTTAACTAGAGTACCAGGGACTTACTTTTTTTACCCTTATTCTGCTAGGATACTGGTAATGATGTATTTCCTCCTTGTACTTCCAAGAACATTGAAGAAGTTTTGTGTGTGTATAAAAGCAAAATGCCTCCCTTCTAACAATTAGCTGAACCAGTGTTACAGACTTATAAAGCTTTGGTCTGGATATTTTTGTCTCTGTTTTTACTGCCATTTAAGTTTATCTGAATAACTTACCTAAGTAGCATTGCAGAGAGATATTTTCATGTGTACCTGCTTGGTTATGGTATCTTATAGCAAAAATGCTATAACTCAAAGGGAGATGAGATTTATATCAGAGCATGATTGTAAAGATCTTAAAGAAACCTCCCATATGATATGAAGCACAGAATAACATCTTTGGAAGCAAAACCAGAAACATAGTATGTATTCAAAATAAAAAAGGAAGTAGGTCATATTTATTTGTATCAATGGTTACGATGGTAGGTGATTGATCCTTAGTGATTTAGAAGAGTAAAAGGGTGCACTTTTGGGGAAGGGGGGGAATAGGAGCAGAAGAGAACATGTGGCCAGAGATATAGCTAAGGAAGTGGTATAGGTTAAGATGCTGGGATAGGAGCAGCAGGTACAGGCCCTTCAGGAGAGACAGGCAGGGGAGATGAGGAGGGGGTGTTGACCTCTGTCAGTGACCACCTGGAGTGCACATAGCTCTGCCTGGGGATGGAAGAGAATCCAAGCAAGAGCTTATGGGTCAGAATTACAGCGAGGGCAGGAACAAGTGACATTATAGTGGGGGTCTGCTACAGCTGCCTAACTAGTAAGGCCAAGCAGATGAGGCCCTCAATAGACAGATAAGAACAGCTACACGTTAACAAGCCCTGGTCCTCATGGGGGACCTCAATCACCCTGATATCTGTCAGAGAGACAGGGCAAAAGCAGTCAGGAGCTTCCAGGAATGCATTGGTAATAACTTCCTTCTAAAAGTGAACTAAATGGAACTACATGATCTTTAAGGTCCCTTCCAATCCAACCCAATTCATGCTTCTATGAATAAAAAAAGATATGTAATATATGAAAAGAGAAGCCTTGGCAAAACGTAGAATAATGTAAATTTCTTCATGCGAACCTTAACTTCAGTTTGGGAAGCACTGATACAGTGCAGATCTGCACTGCAGGCATGCTGGGCTACCTGCAGGAAATATAGGCTGCGGTTTCGTGGCCTGTGACGTGTAGAAGATGGGACTGGATGATCGTGGTGGTCCATCTGGTTTTAAGTCTGTTAATGAACTGCCAAACTCAACTACTTAACAATGCCACATGTAACTCTCCTCTCTTCTCTAAGTAAAAGGAAATTTTTAGTTTTCAAAAGAGAAATAAGGAAGTGCCAAAAAAAAAAAACGCACAAGGTGAGGGTGTTTGTTACCCATCTCGCATAGTGAAAAAGTAATGTACCATGAAAACAACACAAGCTCAATTTATTGGCAACAAGGGAAACCAACTATAAATTATAAAAGAGAAAACTGTGCCTTCAGTTTCAAACACTAATAATTCCTATTTGATACCTTGTAGTCTGAACTGCCTCATAAATGATCTGATTTGGTAGAAGATTTATTTAAAATTAACCTTATCATCAATTTACCTCATGAGACTCTGTGTCTAGTCAGAAAGGGAAATTCACTGCAATTTTCCAAAGCTGTCTGGAGGTGTGCAAGAGAGAAGCCTGTTTCTAAAGCAACCTATCTTACAGATCTGCAAATAGAAAAGCATCTCTGCTTTTGAAAGTGTTTTTCTATCATCTTCTCAGAAAGGGGTAACAGATCAAAACATTGTACTGAAGATGTCTACACAAACATGACAGTTAACATGTGGACTGAAATAACATGTCAAAATTGCATTTAACCAGTGAGAGAGAGGCAAGACCTAACACTTGGTATACCTTTTTCCCCTATTAGCTTGTTCCTGATGAGCAATGTGTTAGAAACAGAGAACAAGAATTATAAAATTCTTTCAAACATGGCAAACTGCTTGTTCTCTCACACATCACTACCTTTAACACCAGCCGATGTCTCGAACTTAATCTTAGGTATCCAGCGAGGTTACTTGTCTCAGGCTTCTCTAAATACCTTTCAAAATAGTATTGCTGCTTTCTCTTCTCCCACTTTTTACCCTTTGCTTTCCAAACCCTTCCGATTCCAAACCATGCCTTCAGTTGCTGTGCTGCTTCTGAAGAAGAGCCATGCAAGTTGCGTTGTGGAAAAATTCATTCACAGAGATAATATAACTTAGATGGACTTCAGAGAAAGTGAACAGCAGGCTAAACTGGTTTTATCCAACAATATACACACAGGGTAGATGGAGGAAATGTGACTGAAAATGTACCTCATCCCAGACTAGTAGCTTCTAAAAAAAACCAAGATGAGCCTGAAATCATTATGTACTGCCACCTCTTAACAGTCTGCAGAAATTCATTTTAAAAATGCTTATGTCTCTCATAAGCATCCCTGTATGTTATACTGCTGATATAAATGTAATGTTGAAAAAAGATGGTGTTCATTACAATGACACACTATGATGCTGGCCAAATGGCATCTATTGTTGGTCTATAATAGTCAATTGCAATGTCTAGTTATAATCACCTTTTTCCTAATCATGGGTTGTTATTGGTTTGCTTTATATCAATACTTTTGGCAATTCACAAGGATCTTTCTTAGTGCAATATATCCTGCCACCATTGTTTTTTAGTCCATTACCTGTTTTGTTATGTTCTTTGAAGAATATGTTAGTCTTCAGTAAACAGGCTTTTGAAGGTAAGGCTGTTGTGCATTGTTGGTTTTTGGTTTGATCTGAGTACAAATAAGTATATGTATTTTTGTGTGCTTTTGCATATTTCCTGGCTTTCCAGAAGAAAAACAAAAAACTCACCTCCTATAGCTTTGCCAGATGACACTTTTTCATGGATCATAGTATTGTAATTGCTGAATGACTGTGTGTAGTAATTTACAGTCTCCTTCTTGTTCACAGTGGGCTGAACTGCAGATGTCAAAAGCCTTGAGGCTTGTTGCTTGTAACAGAGTAGTGACTTTACCTATCTCTTTCCCCTGAATATCAAGTCCTTCCAAGAAAATGGAGAAAGGGCAATTTCTTTCAGTTCCTAGCCATGACCTTTCCCTGTCTGAAAAGTTTATGTATTTTTTGTAATTGACTTTTTGCTGTTCTAATATAGTATATTCAGGATTATAGCCAGAGGTGCTGTTTTTCCACTGGCTTTTCTGGTTGGGGTACTGCACATATCAGTAGTACAGGCTGACTATATTTCTGGCTCTTAAAACACAGACTGGCCTATGGTTGTAAACTGCAACATCTATATGCTGGGGAAGGGGGGTTCTATAATAAAACTTGCAGTCCTGTTGGGATAATTTTTTAGAGTCTAGAGCATTTGTGGCTATTCTGTGCATTCCAAGTTAGTAATGATAGAATATCATGGTTTGTAAAGTACACAGAATGCTGTGCACTGATGTAAGAAAGGGTTTAATAGTTTGGTGAGGGCAGCAGTAATCTCTGTTGCATAGTACCTGCTGGAGACATAAACTCTGGGCAAAATCTTTTGCGTATACCAAAAAACCCAGAGGAAAAGGAGAAGGCAGAGTTTGGAAAAAATAGCAAAAATGGCAAACTGAAAAAAATATTTTATGGGGTAAGATGTTAAAATTGCTCCAAAAAAAAAAAAAAAAAAAAAAAAAAAAAAAAGAAGTAGACGCTTTCTGGCAAGAGGGAAAATTGATTTCGGTTTTCTCAGAGCAATAAAGAAGATTCTTCTCTTTGAATCAGTAAAACATCAAAATAGTAAGAAATGTCATGAATGAACTGAAGAAAATAATATATGGGACTAACAGGAAGCAGAAGTTTTAGAGAACTGTGGTAGATTGGATGGATTTTGGATTTTATGTTCTTTATTCCAAAGGCACATGTGTGTGATAGTCATGACAACTCCTGTGTTCTTAAATAATAAAGACTAACTTTCTTGAACTATTAAAGAAAATTAGCAGTTAATAGTCAAGTCAATCTATCAGTTTTTATATTAATTTAAAAAGTAGTAGTATATCAGAATGACAAATACTAGTATCCTCATTGTATGAATAATAACTGTTTTGTGAAGTCCAGTGACTTTACTATTACACAATAAGTTTGAGAAATAGCATTTACTAGAGTTGTGTGTTTGTTTAATAGAGCTTGATATTACCATAGATCACCATATAATAAAAGCTTTCTATACCAATAGATTGTAAACAGGAAAAGTAAGAAGGGGAAAAAAAGGGGGAAAAGGATGGGTGGGAAAGGTGGTATACACAACATTGGAACAATATTATTGAAGAATTTCTTAATCGGTTACAAAGGTATTTAACCTTGAGAGCTGTTTAAAAAGTGTTACACAGCATCCTCTATGAGACTGTAAGGCTGACAAACTGGAAAAAAATGACAATACAATAATAACTGTGTGCAATTCATTCATTTATTGTGCAAAATATTGCAGGTAGGCCTCTGTCTAGCTCCCAAAGTTCTGTGAAAGTCCATAAGAAAGGAGCAGCAAACTACCAGGAAGGATGCAGTTTAACCTTTTACAAATATTATGAAGCTATCATTTACATAAATGACTATAAGATTCGACATTACAATTCTAGCCAAATATTTAACTGATGCGCTTAAATGAGTGTAATGCGAGTAGAAAACATCTGAATGTATTGCTCGTATAATAAACAAGATACTGCATTGAAGAATGCGCTACCTAAACTCCTTCAAACTGCCACTAGATGGTGACACTAACCTTGAAACAGGGTGAGCTTGATGATCTGTGTAGCTTTCTCCTGCTATTGAAGCGCAGTGCTGAAAGCTGCATTTCAGACTGGTATATATAGTCTGGAAGCAATAATATCCACCAGCTGTGTAAAACTGGAAAAAAGTGTAACCATTTTTTAACTAATTTTTTTTTTTTAATTTTAACTAATTTTTAGAGCCATTTCTGAGTAAAGATCATTCAGCCATCCTACCTTACTGTCTTACTTCTTCAAAATGCATTGCGTTGTGTACATTAGTGAGGATGTAAATGTCATGGTGCTACAATTTTATAGTTCAGTATAAAAAAGGACAATACTAGGCATAGTTTGGAGCACTTCAAGAAGCTGCAAAGCAGTTTTGGAAACAAGAATTTATGGAAATGGTCTGTTTAAGTATGTGTATTTACGTATTTCCTACCATGTCAGCAGCACTGTGCAATAGATTATGGTTTGCAGGTTAGAACTGGAGGTTTTGGCATTGAGAAGGGTATGTAATTTCGTGAAAAGGCATTTTATGTATAATATGAGCTACAGTTTTGAAATTCTATTCAGTAAAATATTTTACCAGACATTAAAGTGCACACATACATGTTTTGCTCAATAAGGGCTATCAATAAGGACTATTTAAGAGTTTTGACTTCCAAGAATAAAATTATCAACAATTATGCTACTGATTTCAGTGATCTCAACAAAACAACAACAAATTCCATTAATTTTGCAGTGGGTAGAATATCACCTCTGAAGCTTAAATCACTCCTTGGTTCCAAAGCAATACATGAAAACTTAATTTGGTGTCTTCCAGTAGACATCCAAACTGATCTGTCCTCTTTCTCTTCCTTTTGTTCACTTCCCTCCCTTCAGACTTTTAAGGCTGCAAATAAATATTTCCAATTTCTAATAAAATCTGTGTAATTTAAGTATCTGCAACTAATGAGCATTTTATGTTAGTGCTGTTTCCTAGCCTTTTAGATGTCCTCTACTGGTTGTTCTTGGTAATGCTGCATATACAGCTGCACTCATCATGGAAAAGTCTTCCAAGACCTGGAGAATTATGCTGTGAGGCTTGAGGTCCACTCTTAGATTTAACAGAGGGTATCCAATTCCCTCCGTGATTCCCTCCCAATACTCCAGATTGGGTATCCGCAATCCCCATGAGGTACCTGATCTCTGAAGCCCCCCATTTACGTTAGTGTTGCCTCTGTTCCTTTTTAGCCTAACTTATCTATGCATAAGTATTAACGTGTAACTCTCTTAACAGATGTCATTGAGTCTTCCATTTCTTACTTTCCTTAGCTGAAGGAAAATTTATCAATGTCCTTCAACCTAGCAGCCCGTTATGTTCCAAATTTAAGATGTGGTGAATTCAAGGTTAAAATCTTGTCAAAATCACTGACATGACATAACTCATCTTGGTTTGCAAATTGATATCTGTAGAGATTTAAAACTCTGAGTGCCAGCTAATTAATATCTATCTGATAAAGAGGACTAGATGTCTATGACTTTCTAGAATAGCTACCTTTTACTACGAATAAAAACATATTTTTTTTTCTTGCTATATATTGAAAGCTTACTTCCCCATTATACATTGAAAGCTTAATTCCCTTAGGGTAAAGTTTCCCATAGCTTTATGTTTCTTAGGATTATTATCATGATCATTATCCCTGAACAAATCTGCTTGTAATCAGATGAGGATCAATGTTTAATTCTGCCTTATGAAATAGACTGATATATGTGGGAATGTGTCAGTGTGATGAACATTAGTGTTTTAGTTTGGAACTGAAGTCTGCTTTTCAAGTGAATAGCCCAATTACCTGTGCTTGCTGTGCTTTTGTTGATATTGTGGAGAAGTTTCTAAGTGCTTGAACTGGATTCCTTTCAGACAAAACTAAATTACAGATGCCCTCCAGGAATATGCTTAATGCACATCAGCCATCAGTTGGCATTTGGTCACTTGAGCTAGAGTGGAGCTAGTTGAAATAAACTACAAAATTCATAAACTGTGGGCAGTAAGTTCTCAACCTAATTATTCATATTTGCCAATATTCTCTTCTTCTATGCTAACTGCTAAATACATATGGGCTTGTACTACTAAGTTCGAAAGATTTTTTGCCTATTTATGAAGTTTGATTTCTTTTAGTAACACCAAATCCCTTAAAATTGCTGGACAGAGCAATAGGAGCTCTGGGGGCAGAAATAAAATCTCAATGGCTAAATAAAAAACACTCTTATTGCCCAATAAACCACATATTTAAATGTATAGCTGGGGATTGTGAAGGTTAGGTGCTATACCTACAAAGTGACTTCTTCAAATTATGAATGCTATTAAAGAAGACCAGATGTCCCACTGAGCTGATTTTGCTCCCAGCATTTTTCCCGAAGGTACTACAAGAAGTAATTATTCTGGCTTCAACATAATGAAGTCAGCTTGGAAGAGGACAAGCTTTCAATAAACATGCCAAAAATTGCCTCTTTTTGAATGCTGTTTCTTAGAGTTGGCTGAGGAAGTATTATTGTTGTTTATTGCTTTATAAGAAAGCCATTCCAGCTACCTAGTTTGTCAAGATTATTGACCCACAAGAAAACAGTACTTGTTTTAGAAACAAAACTATAGTCCAAGCTTTAGACAATTTGATCTGAACACTGTTCACAATTAATGACACTGAAAATTATTTATGCCAATAAATATATTGATATGCCCATATCTCATTTTTCAAGCCTGGCTCTGCACACGTGGTGGGAGTTCTCAAGTCATTATTTCTCAGTGCGAAGCAAGGAATGAGCCAGACTGTGGTCACCAGATACCTTCTTATTTTTAATATAATATTTCTATAATATTTTTAGCTAATTTTAAAAAACATCATAAACTTAACCGCCTTATAATTACTTCCTTGAAAGGCATCTGCATTGAAAAATTTGAAATACCAAGTATACATATTTGGTATCCACCTTCTATGTTTATTTCTGCAGTGTTCCATCATGATCATGCAGCATGTGTTTACATAAATGGAAGTAATTTTCATGCACAAGATTTCATTTCTACTCTTCACTTTCTGTCAAATCTTGTCTTTACTCAGAACTTAATTTTTTCTTAGTCAGTCAGCACAAGATTTGCAAGCTAGCACTCCCTCATTTATTTAACCTACATATCTGCAAAGCAGGGTGTTTCCTACAGAGAAGCCTACAGAAATTCTAGAAACAACAGTGTGGATCATCAGATGATGAAAGAAGAGATAGAATAGACTCTATTTTGCCCTAAAATGTGTCTCAGTATGTTCCTATTGATGCAGAAAGACGATTGCCATTCCTTTTATACAATGCTGAAAAAGTTGGTTATATGGCCATGAATGGTGCTGTTGATGGATGTTTTACACTGTATGCACTTCCCTTGCTAGACAGAAAAATGTTTTACTGGAACCATAAAGCCAGAGAACTGAAGTTATTTGTTTTAATAAGAGAAGAATGTCCTAACTTTGTGATCATAGAAGCCATTAATAATCAAGGACAGGCTTCTTTTACTTATAACCAGCAAAACACCCAACAACAAACCCAAAAATTTTCCTGTTAACTTATCATACTTTACAGAGTTTGTTTCTCCCTTTGCATCTGCTATTTATTATTTAAGAGATATAAGAATAGAGGGGAGAGACATTTTCAGAATAGATTAAAGGAAAAGAGAGACTCAGTGCTGTGGAAAGGAATTGGCATCCTATTACCATACAGCGAGAATTACAGAGAGAAATTATTCAGAATGGTGCTGAATAAGTGAGAAGTAATGCTATCTGTATATATTATATTTGAGGTATTGTCTGCTCCAGTTGCTTAGTTAAAAATAAATAAATCAACGTCCTCTGGTTAGCACCTGTAATTTTCTTTAGCCAATGAGACTTATATTGTTAGGCTTTCCTCCAAAATAATGAGAAATACCCAAGTTCTTGAAAATGCAAGATTATAACATAAATGTAACACAAACATTATTACGAGTCGAATTCCAACACAGGGACAAAAGCTGGGGACGGAAGGTCCATGAACTTCACTAAGTGAAACAACACTACATGCATGTAAAATACAGCCTTCGTCGTTGCCAGTGCCACGCAAGTGTGCACCCTTTGTGCATTTCAGAAATTTATATAAGATTAAGATTCATTGAGTATAAGTTCCCTCACGTCATCCTTTTTGCATAGCTGGGGGCATAGATACAGCTACAAAATGTGGCCAAGCTGGAATTTTGGTTATGACAATACAATTGTCCTCCGCAATTGATTATTTTGTTAAGTAGGAGGTAGTGGGATCACATGTTATTAGGAATGGAGCATCAATAGTAATTTGCCATGCAGTTGCATCAAGGGTAGACTGCAAAGCCGTGCTGACTGGAGATGTGTCATCTCCTGAATGTGATTGATTGTGCCTGACCTGTAGTAGGTGTAAGTATGTTACAGGTCCAAACTTTTGTAGTATGTGCAAGCATGAAACAGGCCTTGTGAGATCTCGCTCAGTCTCATAAGGTAGTTTGCAGGTGACTTCTTTTACTTGCTTTCCCAAAGAATCCTGGTTCCATAAAATAGGCTGTTCTTTGAATAATTTCTCTCATTTTAAGAGGCAGGAAGGTGATGCTATTTTTGTGAAAAGGTAAAGCTAAAAATTCCTTCTCATCATTGCTGAGCAGAATGAAAGGCGGTGAAAGCAGGAGTGCATAACATAGCTTTTAAAGATGGGACAGGAGATAACAAGGAGGGATTACAGAGAACCAAAGGTGAGGTAAGTGGAGGCAAAACGGTTCATCTGCCAAAGAATCACAGAATCATTTAGGTTGGAAAAGATCTTTAAGATCATCAAGTCCAATTATTAACCTAGCACTGCCAAATCCATCACTAAACCATATCCCTAAGCACCACATCTACACTTCTTTAAAATACCTCCAGGGATGATGACTTAACCATTTCCCTAGGCAGCCACTTCCAATGCTTGACAGCACTTTCAGTGGAAAATTTTTCCTAATCCCCTGGCACGACTTGAGACCATTTCCTCTTTCCTTATTAGTTCTTAGTTGAGAGAGGAGACTGACACCCACCTCACTTAAATCTCCTTTCAGGTAGTTGTTGAGAGTGATAATGTCTCCCCTGACACTCCTTTCCTCCAGGCTAAATAACCCCAGTTCCCTCAGCCACTCCTCGTAAGACTTGTTCTCCATCCCCTTCACCAACTTCCTTTGCTCTTCTTTGGACGTGCTCCAGCACCTCGATATCTCTCTTCCAATGCGGGGCTCAAACTGAATAGAGTATTCAAGCTGTGGCCTTCTGTGCCAAGTACAGGGGGATGATCATTGATAAAAATATTAAACAGAAGTGGCCCCAGTACTGAGCCCTGGGGAACACCACTTGTAACCAGCCGCCGACTGGTTTTAATCTTAGTGCATTCGTTCTCTGAGATACTAGGGTGACATTAAAGCTTCCTGCACAAAGGAAGTCTAATTCCTAAAACCCTGTGTGGCAATCAATTGAACAAGTGTCATTACACTGAGCTAATGTTTGTCCAAACATGCATGTGAGAGAGAGCTCTTATTGCACCTGACTGGCCTAAAGACAGTACACTTGTACTGAATTCATAGGAAACAGTTTAGGTTTTTAATACTGATAGGAAAATGGCTGTCCAATTTGACTTTGGGGCACAGTTATTGCAGCCCAGTGCCTGTTTTGTGTGTTATTGACTTTTTTTTTATCAAACAGCTTTTGGATTAAGCTTTAGTATAATGGCTTTTTGAGAGGGAGCATCACACCCAAGTTGTATTCCCTGGTACTTGTATCTTTCCTTCTCTGCTCTTTTTTATTTGTTTGTTTTTCAGCTTCCTGATGATTATTTTTCTGTACTCTTGTTGCTTCTTCAAATTTTATTTTCGTTTCCTAAACAAATCAAGAACTTTTTAAGCTATAGTATATGAATGCATTGTAATTAAGGGAGAAGAAACATCTTCATGTCCTTGAGGAGAGACGACAATGGACTCTACACAATTCAATGTGAATCAAGCAGAAGCCGTTTTATTGTTCTTTGCTATCCCTTTATATACAAAGTTTTCTATCCCTACATGCGGTCATGCGCTGGTCATGCACCTTTTGATTGGTAAAAGCCCTCTTGCACGAGGCAATCACATGGGCTTGGTAAGTGTCCTTATTGGTTCATCTAGTTCCTGGTGTTCCTCCCATGTATCTGACCACAGATGTTTTCTTCCTCTTATCTTTTTCTTGGTATGCGGCTACGTGTTTAGAAGAGGCTCTCTGATGGCTGGTTCACATCCTCTTATCTTCTTCTTGGTATGTGGCTGCGTGCTTAGAAGAGGCTCTCATATGGCTGGTTCATCATATGTCCGTTGTCCTCTAAATACGACCCCACAATTCCCCCTTTTTCTTTGAACCAGCCAAACTTTCTTCAAGGAATTAGTAATCATGTTAGATACTCCCTTTAAGACACAGGGAATGATTAACAATCACAATTATACTTAAAATTACAATGCCTTGTTTACAAAGATCTAAAAGCCATCCTGTTATGCCCCAACCCTCTAACCACTTATCTAAACCTGAATTGACCACCATTAGTTTGTTCATGTTGTCTTTTATCTCCTTGAGACTTTCATGAATTGACTCCGAATGGTCAGACAAATTCATACAACGCATCCCTTCAAAATCCTCACACCCGTGACCCTGGGCTAAAAGCAAAAATCAATTGCAGCTCTATTTTGCAAAACAGCGTGTCTTGTGCTATCTACATCAAGCATTTGCGTAAGTACTTCTGATGTTAAATTTATCTGCTTTGCGGCCCAACACCCACACTCACCACCACAGATGTGCGCTTTCTTAGCTTCTAAAAACAGGTGTTTTACCCACTCTGCCCGTAGACTGTCAAGATGTGAGCTGTGTATTGTCTCGTGTCCGGTTATCAATAGCACACATATCGCTTCATGACAATCTCGCAACTTTCTTTCAAAACACTTTCTACACCCCGCGCGTGCCCTAGAACTTCGACAATACCATCTGATCCCACAATACTAGCAAACACACAAACTCCAAGGCCCCCAAGTTCCACAGTTATGGCATGGAGTCCTTAGGTGCTGGGGTGTTTTTGGGTGGGTCATGCAACTTTTCTTGCCATGGCTTTACCCACTTGGCTGGTATCCATCTGGTTCCTGTATCTGTAACAACATGTGCATATCCTCTTCCCCATGTGATTAACTTAACTCGTCCTTCCCAGGCCCCTGTTATCCCGTTTTTAATCATTACCTTGCATTGTCTGCTCTTAACTTCTTCCAACCCTCCTTGTAGTCCAGCCCCGAGTTTTACCATTGGTGGCACCAAGCTATCTTGCGGCAATCGTAAGAAATTTAACACATATAGGACTTTGTTTAATCTATCTGTTGGTGATATAGCACTTTCTCCCCCTTTTTGTTTTTGAAGCAAACACTTCAATGTCTGATTCATATGTTCGACCATAGCCTGACCGGTAGGTGAATGGGGCGTACCCATCACATGAGTAATGCCCCAGAGCTGGAAAAGCGCTTGCGTGGAATGAGCTACATAGCCAAGGCCGTTGTCAGTTTTGATTTCTTGTGGCACGCCAAGGACCGCTATAGCCGAACGCATGTGACGCTGCACATGTTTGCTAGGTTCGCCAGTCTGAGCTGTAGCCCAAACTGCAAGAGAAAAACAATCGAAGCAGGCATGCACATATTTTTGTTTACCAAATTCTGGGACATGCGTAACATCCATTTGCCAAATTTCTAAAGGTCCAGTACCACGAGGATTGACTCCTTTACTGTTTTAGGAATTGCATTTTCCAATCAAAATTTTATCCAATTTTGATATCTTTTCAGAGCGGCATAATCCTCAGGCTCATCATAATCCCAGTCTGGTGCTATGGTGGGAATATGGTCTTCCATTCTGCCTGCTAATGCTCCTGCAGTATTCTGAGCACTCACATGAATGCAGGCAGTTTTTAACACCAGCTGTTTTTCTTTTTGAGTTAAAGCATCCAGCATTATATCTATATCACCCCAGTCAGGATCTTGGCTTTTAAAAATCAACTCTGACCTTTTTGCCACTCCTATTGGATCATCTAGATAGTCCTTCACAGCTAACTTCCAAGCATCTAAATTTCCCGTTGAAAAATTCACTTTCATTCTCGTCCGACCCTCTGGTCCCATTGCCTGTCTCAAAGGTGCCTGAGTTACCTGTCCTGTTTTACTACGAATGCGTGCAGCAATTGGGGTAACACTTTCAGATCCTCCTGCTCAGTTGTCAGCAACAGCAACCCTCTCCTCTTTGTCAGTATCAGAAGGATTCGGGGCGGGGGATGCTCCTCTCGGAGGTCTCAGTAATACATAATCTTCTACCCTATCTTCCTCCTTTTTCCTTAATTTTAAACACATTTCTCCAATATCACAACCCGAACAACACCTCCCCAACTTAGGTTTCTGTTGCTTCTTTTCTTTTCTTTTTTGTCCCTTTCCAAAGCTAAAATTAAGGGATCTGGCAGAGCTCTCTTAATTCCACATTCCTTCTGCCACTCCTGATGGTTTCTTAACATGAAAAACGTATCTGCATACATTACTTTGCTCTGTTGATATCCCATTATTAATTTTAAACACACACACACAAGGGATCCCACAAACACGCTCCACACAACTACAATACCTAAAACACAAACAAAATCCAACTAGACAAACACACCAGCTTAATTAGTTCGGTAACACTGCTGACATAAATGAGTGATTTCTCCTTGTCCTTCTACTTATCAGTTAACTTTGCTACATCACCTCCTGAACATCTGCTTAGTTTCAGATACTCCTTAGCTGCAGTCCTGTTTTGGTTACAATAAATTTTGTATGAAGGTCATAAGGTCCTAAAACCATGTCAGCTACAACAATTTATCTTCTACAAGGACCCTTATTATGTTCTTTGGGTTGAGATTTTTTTCTTTTTTTTTTTTTTTTTAGGTTATGCCTCCACCATTTCCACAATACTAGAATTTTTTGGTAAAGCCATTAGAATGCGCTTGCATGCCACGTTAGCATTTTGCATGGCTAACGACATTAGTAATGTCTTCTTTATGATTTCCCAACAAAAGCCCTCCCAATGATTAGGTCGCCGCTGCCCCCCCGGTGTCTTTCCGCCCAAAATTACCGGGAATGCCGCAGGAAGGAACTCTCCTTCCACTAACGCATTCTGAATAATCCCTCTCCATCGTCATGGTGGGTCCCCATCAGTTTTAGCAGTTTCGCCTCTCGCCTCCCCCCACTCCTGGAGCTTCCCAAGTGCGCTATCGCGCCCTCCTCCTCCCCGCTGTGTTCTTCTTGAGCGATCTTATCTCTTTCCAAGTCCTCCAGCTTTCAAAGTAGTTTCTGCGCCCAGTCTGGTTCCCTGTGGGGCTTGAGCGTGGATGATTTTCGCGGAGACATTGGTGGGGGAGGCATGGACGGAGGGAGAGGTGGAAAAAGCAATGGCTGGCTCTTGGAGGGAGACAGGTTGGGTGGGACGGGAGGCAGCTCTCCCCTGGGTGGCTTTTCTATGCAAGGGTCAGGAGGCAGCGGTACAGGCCAGGATTCATCCACTTCCATCCCCTCATCTTTCCAGGGATCCACCTTGTTCTCTATCGGAGGTGCCGACTGGGCAGTGGGGAAGGGACAGGGAGCTGATCGGAAACTCTGATCTTAGACAATGGGGGCTGTAAAGCCATAAAAGCTCTGGCAGCGGCTGATCGCTCCGCCCTCATTGCCTGAAGGGTTGTTAGAATCAGCTTCCAAGCTGTTGCTAGTCCCTTAGCTTCTTTATTGCTGTCGCTTACGGTATCCCATAACCGTTCCCCAACGTTTTTCCCAAGTTTCGACCTTAAAAGCAGCCTGCGGATCCGGGGGGAACCCGTTTTCTTGGCACTATATCAATAACTTTCGGAGCACAAGCTCATCGTGTTTAATTCCTCTCTTGGAGAGTATATGTAGGAGCAGTTTCACAATCGCGCTTTCTTCCTTTGTTACACTCTGCCCCATTCTTTATTACCAGCTGCTCACCTCGAAGGGTGTCCCATTGCAACGTACATTCTTCTTCTTCACGGACCGTCCTCCGATCCATCCCGACTCCAGTCCTGCTGGCTCGGCTCTCCAGCCGGTCCTCTCCTTCAGGGTTGCTCCCGGTACTATCGTATGACGATCACGTCAGGGTCACCAACTGAGGAGAGACGACAACGGACTCTACACAATTCAATGTGAATCAAGCAGAAGCCGTTTTATTGTTCTTTGCTATCCCTTTATATACAAAGTTTTCTATCCCTACATGCGGTCATGCGCTGGTCATGCACCTTTTGATTGGTAAAAGCCCTCTTGCACGAGGCAATCACATGGGCTTGGTAAGTGTCCTTATTGGTTCATCTAGTTCCTGGTGTTCCTCCCATGTATCCGACCACAGATGTTTTCTACCTCTTATCTTCTTCTTCATATGAGGCTACGTGTTTAAAAGAGGCTCTCTGATGGCTGGTTCACATCCTCTTATCTTCTTCTTGGTATGCGGCTGCGTGCTTAGAAGAGGCTCTCATATGACTGGTTCATCATATGTCCGTTGTCCTCTAAATACGACCCCACATGTCCTGGTGTCTTCGAAAACCAATTATTGCAGATCTGTAGTTTTTCTCAAGTATAATCTCTTGGTTACTATTTCTGGAGACAAATAGATCACAGTTAATAGAAAAGCTTAAAATAGCTACAAAAGGTGTAAAATAGGACTTTAAAACAAATGGCTATGCTTCTTTATGGTTTTAAATTTATATAGTTATTTACACTTCTGCAAAGTCGTTGAAATAATCCCTGATGACAAAATCACTATTTTGTAATTTTGGAGTATGTTATTTGCCTGAATTTTATAAGGGCAAAGAAAGAAACACAGAAAATCAGTTTTTCTCCACACTTGCAGACACATGTGGTCACTGAACATATTTTAGAGTAAAGCCAATTTTTTAATTTTAATTTTTATTTAGATTTTTTTTTTTTTTAAACTAAGAAATTCCATTCCTTTACACCCCCTGTTGTTCTTTATGATAGCTCCCTTCATTGTTTACGGTTATGGTCTTACTTGCTTAATCAGTCTTGACTGGGCTTGGTTGTGGTAGCTGTGATTACTGAGGAACTAAATGCACATTAAGAGGTAAAGCCATTCAAAGCCAAGTCCTAACTGTCATAAGTTGGGATCATAACTGCAATTGAATTCCAGCTCTACATTTTCTTTTTCTGTTTATGCTTAAACAGGGACAGTACCATTCCTTTTTCTTTTACTGTTTTGACGTAGTGTCACTGAAAGATTAGAATCATAGAAATCATTAGTAGTGTCACACAGAAAATCTTGAATATTATAAATGTTGGGGTTTTTTTTACCATGGAAAATATGTTTCACAACCCTTAGATTTTCCTTATGGTTAGCTGTTGGAATTCACACTATGTATTACACAAATCTTGTTTGGGCAGTTGTTACTCGGGAAAAGTCATATGAATCACCATTTATATATTCTATAAAAGGAAAGAAACAGTGTGTCTCGCTAGACACTGACTTTCTTCTCCATCTGCAGAACCCACTTGAAAAATATTACAACGTAAATGTGGTTACTGTCTAAAAGCCTTTTAAAAGCTATATAAAACTACTTGAGGTAGAGCTAATAGTCTTGTGTTCACCAGCAGTGAGAACAGAATGTGAAGTCAACAGCAATATAGTAAAAACGGGGAAAAAAAATCAAGAACTTTACTAGATTAATTTTTCATACTGTGTCAATCACATTGTATTACCTAAAGGATTTTTTTGAATATTATGGTTAATATACAAGTATATAAGAAAGTAAAATATCATCTCATATGTTGTATAATTATAAGCATAATCCTAATATAGAAATATAATGATACTGTCCTGAATAACCACAAGCTATAGAGGAACATTCTTCTGCTTCTGTAAGTCTCTCTGTTTCCAACTGGGGATTGCTGACTGTAAGTAAAATTTCAAAGTGTAGCTATTTGAAAAATAGCCTGCTATTATTTTTCAGCTGAAGAGATTATTTTGTAGCAGGTTGGGGTATGGTTACTATAGTAGGATTGCATCCTGCTTTTAATTTTTTTTTTGTTCTTTTGTCCAAAAAAGAACCTTATGAAAGTTGCTGAGAGATTCAGATGAGGGAAGTGCTTCTGTATGTGTAAATAAAGGACAGAACTGAGATGCATTCTGTGAGTACAATTGGGATTTGGATTATTAGATATCCACTTGGAATTTGAACCTTTTGTGCTTTTTCTGCCTCAGAGTGATGTATGGGGAAATGAAGTTTCAGTGGCATTCCTGAGCCAAATGAGAGTTATTAATATGACCACAATTCTGTGCATATGCTACTTGAACATGAAAGCAGAGGCAACCGGCCTAGCCATACGTCTAAAAAGTGTAATGAACTTATTATAGCTCGAGTTAAGCTTTGACTTACACATGTAAGAAGAAATTTGTATAGATGGAAAAAACACTCTTCTGTATTTATTCCTCTCTGACGTAATTTTAAAATGCCACTTAAAGTAGAATGTATCCTTGGACTATTTAATCTGTAAGTATACAATTGCAGATAGCCAACAAATCTTGAGCTGTTCTAGTGTTATAAAAAACTATTTGGGTATGTCCTAATAGGATAGATCCAATGAATACATTTGTCACATTTAAATTAGATAATTTATTACAGAAGAAATTAGTAAAACTTTATTTATTATGTTGACTATTTAAAGAAAGTTTGTTCTTATTCCGTTGAGACTTCCACAATTCAGTAGCCTAAACTAAAAATGAAAATTGGAGGGAAGAAAAAGAAGGAATAAAATTATTTTGGCAGATGGGGTAGGAAACGAGCATGAAACAGCTGGAGTGTACTTAGAATATGACAGTGTTTTTCTGTATTTCTTTTTTGTTGCTGCTTCGGGAGTATAAGAGAAAGCTAGCTTCGAAGTAAGTATCTACGTGAATTACAGATGTGGCTCTTGCTGGGACACATTTTTATATCTGCGCCACACACATCTTTAGTTTAAGATGCTTGTCATTCTGGTGTGCAGCCTTTAAGATTTGTTTATTCTGTTCTCCAATGTGGTGTCAAGTAAACTTAGCTTCACTGTCTGCATTTCTGCATCTGCTATGTCTTTGCACGTTGAATGTATTCTCCTTCATATGTTTGACTGCCTCACTGGTGTCAAAATGGTTCTGGTTAAGCAGAAGGAAATTTCTTATAATAGGCCTCCATAGGCCCCTTTCCAAAGGTTTCTAACTGCTTTTCTGGGTTTTTCTTTCCTACCTAGTTCCAGTGATACATTTTCTTCCCCTCTCCTGAGTTTTTTTTTTTTTGTTTTTTTTGTTTTTTTTTTGTTTTTTTTTGTTTTTTGTTTGTTTTTTTTTTTTTAAATACTGGTTAGGAATAGGTTCTTATAGGACTGAGAGCACCCTATTTTTTTAATTTTTTCACCAGTCAGTAAGTACCTTCTTCAGGTAATGCATCTTCCAGAACCAAGAGGATTTAAATGATTAGAAGTGTTAGACAGCTTGGCTTACCCTGGCTACTGATCTTCCTGAGATTTCTTGGATTTGCCTGAAAAACCTACAGTTGAAACAGGTATCAAAATTGACTTTCCACATTTTTTTTCCAAATCACTAATGACTTGCTCCAGGTAGCTCTATAGAAGTATTGACCAGTTCTTTGTTTTGTTTTGTTGTTGTTTCTGGTTTTTGTTTGTTTTGTTTGGGGTTTTCTATTTTGGGTTTGGTTTTTATTTAATGCTCATTACACTAGTATATTTCAAAAAAACTCAACCCCAAAACAGTCATTCTATTAGCGTTTTACCAACAAATGCAATAATTTTCTATAGGAGAAAAATGAAGTACAGAATGGAATTGAGTTGCTTACTTTCTGTCACTGAAGGCCACTTTGAACTTAATTTTCTTCTGGTAAGATTGATTTTTTTCCAGAAGGAGTGTTCTCTGTGTCATGATGGTACACATGTAGAATAAACCCCAGCAAACTCTGATTTCAACTTTATAGAAAATAATTACATCATCCTTGTAATCAGGCTCAAGTTTCTGAAGACTTTTGAATCCCTTATTGTGCTGATTATTTTTGCCCACTCATACAGATTATGGACATATTCTTCTAATACATTCTCAAAAAATCCCAGTTTTGCATGGGCTCATGGATAATCCTGCAGTAACTTTATGTAGACAGAATGGTATGGTTTTATTTCTATGTGTTGTAATGCCTCAACTAAAGTTACATGTTTGCAGTTAAGGATATTTCACGTTTTCAGGACACTGAACTCGTGTGTTGTGAGAGTGTCTTCAATTGTACGCATCGGTTTTTAGACTAGGTTTTGAGCTAGTGTAATATTTTTTGTAATTCAACTTACTACTGCTTGCAAGAATCTTGATAACCTTCAATTACAGATTACTAGAGGCAAAGATATCTCTTAGTGTTTTGTTGTTGGATTGGGGTTTTTTTTGTCTGTCACTTGCCTCACAGGAACAGTAATAGGAGTAAAAATTGCTCCTTGTTGAAGCAGTTTTCCTGTTCTGACAGATTAGTCCTAAGGTATGCAGTTCCTTTAAATAAAAGAAAGTAAAGGATGCTGCTACCATACCAGATCAAGGCAAGTCAGACACTGAGGTTATGAGGAACAGACCAAGGAAGCAATCTTTGTTTTGAGCCCAGCTGTTCCTCAAAATTAAGCTTGAGTGACACTACACTAAGAGGCACAGATTCTGTTGGGTTAAGAGGGAGTTGGTGATGCTTATTAAAGGAGTTAATCAGGAAATTGAGTACAGAGAAGAATTATTTTCTCATAGTAGCAATTATTTTCACCAGTCTAACTAGAAATAGTGTTTCTGGTTGAAAAGATCTGTGATCATAAATAAGGTCATTAAATGTCAGTATGCAATATACGTGAATTATAGTTCTATGTTCTTAAATGGAACACAGAATGCTGCATTAATTCAGTCATAACTATGTCTGGTTTTAACCACATACTGCCTTAGAGTATATGTAGTAAGAAATTTTCTGTTGTAGGAACTCTTCTAAAGAATGCAATGATAACGTAAGTGCTGATAGATAAATATACTTAAGAATTTTCAAATTAATTCTTATATCAAATTTTCCTGTGGCTTTTTCCCAGACACTTTTGTTCATGGTAGAAGATCCTGTTGGAATCTAGCTGTAGTAGCAAAACAACTAGCCTCAGATGCACTTTGATGGTGACCATGTTTAGTTCATGAGCTTTTTTCAAAAAGCAATAGGATGCCATGTTAGTACTCCCTTAATTTAAATGCATGTTTTATTCCAAAGAATGATCAAATGTTAATTTGTTTTGTCAGCTACAGATAGAGGATCAGAAATATTTATATGCAGGGAATTCAGAGATGGTGCTCAGAATTATTATCTATTGCACAGATCCAAGTGTTTAATAATGCTTTTGATAATTGTATGCAACCACATTTATATTGTAACACTAAGCAACTTCTTGTATAAGTCTCTCATCTAATTCCAAGTATGCTTCTCCAGACAGAAATTCTTGAGGGTCTAAAATTTTAAAGTTATCACTAAAACTTATAGTTTTAGAAGTTGGACATTCTAATCTTAATATTATGTATATTATTAAATTGAGATTTAGAGTCTATGGTTTGTTCAGTAGACATGTTTATATGTCTTGCTTATTTTACTGTGACAAAGCAGTACATAAAAAGGGTTTTCTGAAGAGTAGTCTGTATAGGAGAGTTTTAAATTCACCTATGCTGCCCATGTAGGAATGATTAAGAGATTACTCTTGAAGAGGTATTTGCCTGGCAAAATAGTAGCCCTTCACTGGTTCACTTGTTTACTTCTTATATTAGACACTCCCTTAATAAATACCTGGAAGGTCAGTGAGAAGCATGAGGATTTTCCTCTGGTTCTGTATATACGAAGATCAGCTATCAGCAATTTTTTCTTACATCTTCTCTGACCATTTGTTCTGCTTAAAGCACTTGGTTGCTGAGGATGGAAAAATGTTTTTGTTCTAAGAATTAGTTTGTGATTATTAGTGACAGTACCTGAAAAATACAGGCCATTCAGCTAAGGAACAGCAGGACAGGTTATTAGGTGTTTGTATGGGAAGAATTTCTATCCACTGGTATCAAGCAAGAGTTGAAGCATTTTTTATCTCTCTCTTTCAATCCAATGATAAACAGGTTAACATAAGCATTCACAAGAGCAAAGCTGAAGCATTCACTTAAATAATTGTCATCTTTGCTGCTGGCTGTTGCTTATTAATGAGTCCTGTGCCTCTACTGCAATCTGAGATCCTCCCCTATTTGTGGACACAACAGCAGTGGTGTCTAGAGAGTTTATTATGGTTATCTGGAAGAAAGAAAAATGACCTATCCATTAGAGTTTATGTTGAGTTAAGCGCTAGCAAGAGGTTGGAACAATGAAGAGAAATAGGCTCCTATCATAGAATCATAGAATCATAGAATCGTAAGGGTTGGAAAGGACCTTAAGATCATCTAGTTCCAACCCCCCTGCCATGGGCAGGGACACCTTGCCCTAAACCACGTGGTCCAAGGCTCTGTCCAACCTGGCCTTGAACACTGCCAGGGATGGAGCATCCACAACCTTCCTGGGCAACCCATTCCAGTGCTTCACCACCCTCACTGTAAAGAACTTCTTCCTTATATCTAATCTAAACTTCCCCTGTTTAAGTTTGAACCCATTACCCCTTGTCCTACCACTACAGTCCCTAACGAAGTATCCTTCCACCGCATCCTTATAGACCCCCTTCAGATACTGGAAGGCTGCTATGAGATCTCCACGCGGCCTTCTCTTCTCCAGGCTGAACAGCCCCAACTCTCTCAGCCTGTCTTCATACGGGAGGTGCTCCAGCCCTCTTATCATCCTCATTGCCCTCCTCTGGACTCGCTCCAACAGCTCCATGTCCTTTTTATGTTGAGGACACCAGAACTGTACACAGTACTCCAAGTGAGGTCTCACAAGAGCAGAGTAGAGGGGCAGGATCACCTCCTTTGACCTGCTGGTCACGCTTCCTTTGATGCAGCCCAGGATACAGTTGGCTTTCTGGGCTGCAAGCGCACACTGCCGGCTCATGTTAAGCTTCTCATCAACCAACACCCCCAAGTCCTTCTCTGCAGGGCTGCTCTGAATCTCTTCTCTTCCCAACCTGTAGCAGTGCCTGGGATTGCCCCGACCCAGGTGTAGGACCTTACACTTGGCTTGGTTAAACTTCATAAGGTTGGCATCGGCCCACCTCACAAGTGTGTCAAGGTCCCTCTGGATGGCATCCCTTCCCTCCAGCATATCAACTGAACCACACAGCTTGGTGTCATCGGCAAACTTTCTGAGGGCGCACTCAATCCCACTGTCCATGTCGCTGACAAAGATGTTGAACAGGACCAGTCCCAACACCGATCCCTGAGGGACACCACTCGTTACAGGTTTCCAACTGGACATCGAGCCATTTACCACAACTCTTTGCGTGCGGCCATCGAGCCAGTTTTTTATCGACCGAGTGGTCCATCTATCAAATTGATGTCTCTCCAATTTAGAGACAAGGATGTCATGCGGGACGGTGTCGAACGCTTTGCACAAGTCCAGGTAGATGACATCAACTGCTCTGCCGCTGTCCATCAGTTCCGTGGCTCCATCATAGAAGGCCACCAAATTGGTCAGGCAGGATTTCCCCTTAGTGAAGCCATGTTGGCTGTCACCAACCACCTCGTTGTTTTTCATGTGCCTTTGCATGTTTTCCAGGAGAAACTGTTCCAAGATTTTGCCAGGCACAGAGGTGAAGCTGACTGGTCTGTAGTTCCCTGGGTCTTCCATCTTCCCCTTCTTGAAAATGGGGGTTATATTACCCTTCTTCCAGTCATCGAGAACTTCACCTGACTGCCACGATTTTTCAAATATGATGGATAGTGGTTTGATAACTTCATCCGCCAGCTCCTTCAGGACCCGTGGATGGATTTCATCAGGTCCCATGGACTTGTGCACGTTCAGGTTCTTAAGATGGTCTCGAACCTGATCGTCTCCTACAGCGGGCCTAAGGTCTTCATTTTCCCAGTCCCTGCATTTGCTTTCCAAGACTTTCGTGATGTGGTCAGAGCATTTGCTGGTGAAGATGGAGGCAAAGAAGTCATTAAGAACCTCAGCCTTCTCCAAATTCATGGTAGCCAGTTCTCCTGATAGCTTCCAGAGAGGGCCCACATTGTCCCTAGTCTGTCTTTTATTTGCTACGTATCTATAGAATCCTTTCCTGTTATCTTTTACATACCATCAAGCAAACTTAGCTGCACTCATATTTCCACAATAGGAGTTTCCACTGATGATCTCAACAGAAGGGTTGTTGTTGGGGTTGAGTTACCATAGGTGGTTGTTTTCTTTCACAGCTACAATCCCCTGTCTTCATTTCCCTACTTCCCAAGCTTTGAAGCTGTAAAATGAAGGTTGTATTAGGTAGAGCAAGACAATAACAAAAGAGTAAGGGAAATCATGTTGAAATCATGCCATACAGCAAAGCCTCTTCAACCTCAGATACTTTTTTCTTATTCACCTCCATCATAGCTTTGTGCAACATGGCGGATATAGTTTCCATTTCCACAGGTGCTTTGACATTGTATCTCTGAACATTGTAGACTAGTCGTTCTGCAAATTTTGTCAAGATCCAGTATATGACTCCTTTTCCAAGATGTGGTTATAGTTCAAATATTTACCTGACTCAATGAAAGGTAGGAAAGAAAGTGATCAGTGTCAAAGAAAGTTGTCCCATTTCTATTGCTGTATGAAAGGAAGACAACTTTCTTCTCCAGGACTATCTAAACTTTTGGCTGACAGACAATCAGTCGGGTGGTTATTATTTTATTAGCCACCAGAAAACAACAGAAAGAACCCTCAGCCATCCACAGAAACAACCATAAATGATATAGAAACCGATAAAGGAGTATTTTCGCAAATGATAGACTGCCATTTTTGCATGTGGTACACTTAGTTCTCATTTCTATGTCAAGTGGTAAGACACTTTAGTCTGGCTTACATAGTATCTGGAGTGATGTATCAAATCCAGGGACCATTGCATTAGATCCCATAAATCTTTAGCAATCACTTATCAGGCTGTAGAATGGAAGCATTTCTTTTGCATGCTGCTTTTCTTCAGCTGTAGTATAGAACTTCTTCAAAGCTTAAGATATCCCATGCACACCAGACCCAACTTCTGAAAGTTCTGTTCAAAAATTAACCAAATTCATGTGACTTTTCTGCTGAATGCCTTTAGCAATTTGTGAGAAGTAAGCAGTTGGTTTTATTTTCATTCAAAATTAATTTCAGCCTAAAGACCAAGGAGTGAGTAGTCATAAAGACAGGAAATTTATTTCTAGATGAGGACTGACATGTATCTTCAGAGTAAGTCAGGGAGCTTGACTCTCATTTATTATCCTGTATTTGCTCTTTTGGGATCTGGGATTGTAGCTTCTATCACTAGTAGTATGTAAGTACTCAATCTGCTTCTTGAAACTGGAAGGTGAAGAATACAGTAGAAGAATTACTTTCTTTTAATTTAAACTACAGCTGAATAATTCAATCTTGAAATAAATGGAGTGTGTTATTCATTAGTGTTCTCAGCCTTAAACATTTCTTTAACTATAAATACATTTTAAAGATTTAAGAGAAAAATGCTTCTGAGTTGGAGAAACAATATATCTATGAAAGTTTCTACTGTCTTTATATAAAAACCATATTTCAAGTAGTTGAATTACACATGTGACACTAGTGAGTTAATTTTGTAACTTTAGTTATTTGTTAGTGACTTGAATTTTATCTACAGTCTTGAAACTGTAAGTGTAAAAATTTGGACTGAATTGCATATTAAATGTGCTTGCTAACTGCCACATAATGACACTAGTCTTTCTTGCATGAAGACAGATTTTAAAGAGAAAAAATGCCCAGAATAAGCATGCCAGAATGAGCAACAGATAAGATGTTCAGTGACAATATTTTGATAGAAATATACCATAGAAAGATATTTATCCAAGTTAAAGATGAGGCATAATGTCTTGCTTTGATCAGTGACCAGGATAGATAGTGGACGGCCTGGCTTCTGAACAAGAAACAAAAAAAATCTAGTCTGAATAAGAAATGGTGTCTTCATGCTGCACACCCATATTACACAGGGTTTAACATTCTTGAGAGAATTACCAGTTGTAAAATTTCAGTTATGGTTTTAACTTAATGAAACCTAGAAGTTAGGTGATGTTAATCTTCTATGTTTTCTGCTTTGAGAAGGTGATCTTTAGGTCATGACAAACCTGCACAGGAGTTGGGAATGTAACTTTCCAAGTCTGATAACCTATCCAGCAACTCTGAAAAGAAAATTCAGTTTTATATGCTTCACTGCTCTAAAACGATTGTAGTTGTCAACTGGTAAAATAATATGCAATGAACTTAAATCTCATCTGTAAACAAATGGAAACATATATCATTCAATCAAAGCTTTAATTTTGAATAAAAACCAGTTTATTGTTAACAATTGCAGAACAAAGTTAATAACTGTTTAATTAACTCAAGTGAACACCAACGCTGAAGCTGCTCAAAACCTGAAAGACTTTACAAAACAGTAACTGAAAAAGAAAAGCTGCTTTACCAGCTCTTTATAGCACTGACATGGCCCTTCAAGGCTATTTGGATTGAGGAGGCACATACTTAGTCTTTATTCTTAATCTAGGTAAGATAATAGATATGAGATCAAAATCTCTTGCATTTGGGGAATAAAAAAGAGGAATTAGAGACGTGTGCATGTCTATGGACATATGATATAATTGGAATCATGGAAACATGGAGGGATGGCTTCTATGACTGGAGTGTTGGAATGGAAGGTTATAAGCTCTTTAGGAGAGACGGGCCAGGCAGATGGGAAGGGGGTGTAGCTATTTATGTCAATTTCAGCAAAACGTTAAAAGTTACGAAACCGAATTTTGAAGTTTCGGACACTTTCTATTGTATTTGAATGAGCTGATGTCCCCAAAGAGGGTTTTTGTTTGTTCGTTTTAACTAATGCAAATAGAACATTTAACATGGACTAAGTTCCTTGTTGAAATACTAACAGAGAGTAGCAAAACTGGAAAGTCAATTTGAATCAGTTGAGCTTGAATTGCAGAATTTAGGCTGATACTAATTTCAGAAGTAATTTTTTAAAAAAACTTAGTACATGCTGAACGATACGCTAATGTTTTTATAAAGTTAAGTAAGTAATTTGTCTTGGCAATTGTGCGTAGTAGAAAGAAGGTAAGTTGTGTTAAATTATTTTCTTATACGGTATAAAAATCCTCATTATAGTAATTTATTAATTATTATATTTGAGGAAATTAGACAATATATTTTCTTGGTGTAGTTACTTGAAGGACAGAAATAAACAGTTCTACAAGAGACAGCAAAATAATTGCATGCTGAATTTATTAATATTGAATAGAAAGAGCTGCAACATCAACAGTTGTGAAAGCTGTTGTGGCCAGCCTTACCTTTGTTGTAACTCCCACACACAGCTTTGAAAATGTATCTATCAACAGCTGTCGGCTTAAATGTTAGCTGTAGAGTGAATTCTAACTTCTTCGACTTTCTGTAAAAGGAGTCAGTCACTGTGTGGCTTATTAACATAATTAGTTGTCATAAAGATGCAAGCCTAAAGATGTACTTGCTAATTAGCCATCTGAAATCTGATGTTTCTTCCTCTACCCTTACTTCCCCCATTAATCATTCTAATTTTTTTTTTTTTTTTTTTTTTTTTTTTTTTTTTTGAGAGAGAAGTGAGGATTGCATCATTACTTCTAAAAATCTTTGGCTCCAATCATCTCCTTTCATCCTGGGATGAAAGATGACCTGGGGAATTCAGATAAAGCAAAAAAAAATTTCAGGTAAAATTCGTATTTCACATTACAGAAAAGTTATTCTTGTGTGTATTGTTCTTTGTGGAGCCTGTGGAAGGTGGCATTTTTCGTGCTTTTAAATGTATCCTTTCATGCTGTCGGGAAGACATATTAAAATGTCAATAGAAGATTTGAAGATAAGTACTTGTTTCCCCTCTATGCATTACAGAAGGCTTTCTCATGGTCAGTTGAGTATAATGTCATCTTTGTCATCTTGTGGTAAAATCTGTAAATAAATTTGCTTATACTGTTACCAGGTTTGCACTGTATAAAGGAAACATATCCAGTTAAGTGCTGAACTCCCAGTAAAATTGATAAGAATCACATAGTTTAGGTGCCTACAAAAATTCGCTGGTACTTAAGTGAATCCCAATGACACATCTACCTTCTGGCTTTTAAGAAACACTTCTGTATTTCTGCATGGGGTAGGGAAAGTGTTCAATGTTCGGGATAACCAGCTTGAACAAGGATGTTCCTTTTTAGCAGAGCACTTTTATTGCTGCTATCATTTTCTTTCAGTCTTTCCTGCCATTACTTCTAAAACTTGTTTACATACTGACATATTTTGTAGTGTAAACTCTGGCATCAAAACTTATATACATGGTACAACACTTCTTGAGATGAGCTTAGCATTGTGGAATTCAAAACAAAGGTTTTGACTGATAGAGCAATCTGGAGTTCAAGATGTTTGTTTCACCTAGCTCTAGACATGGGGGAAGGAAAAACTGTGGCTCAATAATGCATATTTTTAGTTATCTGCTCCAAATAAGAGGAATTAGAGCCCAGGAATGGTAAAAGAGGCTTCTGTTTGAGTGAGATGGTTTGCAAGGACAATCCCAAACTCCTGCTTCTTTGCCATGAAGCTGACAACTGAAAATGAGAGATAGCCGCAGCTCTGGGTAATTTACAATCTAACCTAAAGTGCATATATTTAGAATTTTTGCTTATATTAACTCCACTGCTTATTTTAAAATTGGTAATCACCATCTTTTTCCTCACAATTTCATGAAGAACTCATCTGGGAAACAGTAGACTTGGGTTTTGTACCATTTTTAGTGGAACGTTTAATGCCACATCTCCTAGGAAAGTACCCTAGTCACCTATTTAAAAGCCAAAGTAGGCTCTGCTAGCCTCTGCAACTGTGTAAATTTCATCAAACAGAAGCAAACAGAAAGGAATAGAGTGGTAGGAAGGTCTTGCTCCTTGTTCTTTCTCCCAGAATTGTTTTTGCATTTTACAGTTTAGGATCAAATATATTGAATTGTCCTCTGATTGTGAGCTAGGAGTCCTCAGTTTCAAGTGAGTGGACTTTATGTCTTCTCTGTTTCACTCTCTGTTCTTTCGGTTACGTGACTATCTCTCTCCAAGAGAAAGCTTGAAGCTAGCCCTGTCTGATTTGGCATATAAACTGCCGATTAGGGCTCTTTTGCATGTTAAAAATTGGGACTCCTTGGAGGATTTGGTCACTGCGCTTGTGTTCTATATGCTAAATAATTTGATAAGTTTTCTTGACTGTTCAGACTACAGATGATCTGATTGTGCAAAGAAACAGAAATTAAACAGCCAGAACACTGTAGAGTTGAATAAGGAACCGACTTGCAAATTAAAGCATCCCCAGATTGGGAGGCAAATGCTGAGCAGGGGTTTGTGGATTCAGTTTGGGGATTATCTAAGATAATATTGAAGAGCCTAAATCCATACTCGGATTTCAGTATTGATGAACACTGGCACAATGCCAGTGAAGTTTGGCACCAGCCTTTCAGTTACTACCACCAAGATTTAAGAGCAAAAAGTTTTATTATATTTTTTGTGTAATACTTAAATACTTAAAAATGCAGCTACTGCAGGGGGGCTTTCAACAGTTTAACAGCTTGCAGCTTATTAACAATAAGCTAGCAGCAAGTTGGTGAAGAAAAAAACCCACCAAAATAAAACAAAGTGTTCAAATAGCAGACAACTATAACTGCAGACTTTTGTAAGAGGGAAGAAAGATTCCTGCTTACTGTGTCAAATTGTAACACTGGCACCTACATTTCTTCCAGCATGAAGCTGATCAATGTTTTGCAGAGCATGATCATGTTGGAAGTGAAACCCAAAAGTATTACAGTCAGCATTAGCATTTCTCTAAAATTATTTTCTTCTGTGACTAAGGATCAGGAGAATAATGTCAGACTGAATATGTTGTATGTCTGTTTTCATTCCCTAGAGAGTTAAAAAGTCAAACAGAAAGAGCCCCACAGCAATGCAATACAAGCATTTGAACTGATACATCACTTCAACTCTTTGTCTTATTGCTACTGTAAATGCTATTTTCACAGTTGTTTAAAGGAGAAATGGTTAACACGATGTACAATTTAGATTTGAGAAATACATTAATTTAAAACCAAAACCAATGCAGACACCTCTAAGCCATAGCATTTATGGCATACAACCTAAATAACTTACAATGTTGTCATTGCCTATTCATAGTAAAAGATAGACAGAATGAAGCTCTAATGCTAGAAGAAATTATGAACTTTGTTGAGGTGAGGCATATTCACCTAACAAAAATGAAAATGAGATTTGAATGATATTATAGGAAATCAAGAAAGCTCTGCAAGATAATATCCTTGTGAGTTTAGTCAAAAGTGCATAGGAAACACAGTATCATCCACAGTAACTATGGCAATTGAACTACATGTGTTCATGCTAAAATCAGAGCAAAATTTTACAAAGTAGTTTTTGAGGTCACAAAAAATCTGTCAAGAACCCCCAACTGGCAGCCTTCCTCCCCAAACTGAGGTGGGTTCAGATTTTTGTTGCTATTAGAAAATTCAGTAGTCATCAGAACATGGAATATGAACATAGCAGAAAGTTCCAATTAACATTTACAGAGAAGTACATGTATAAAGTATAGTACATGTTTTATATAAGGGTCAAGTACTGAACTGATTACTTTTATTTATGCAACATTGCAGCATGCGTTAGTGAACAAAGTGAACACTGCTGCTCCTGCGTCCAAATTATTATATGAGCAGAAAAGCGGAGTATTAAAATTGTTGACATACCTGATACGTCAGTCTAGGAGCTAAGCCTGGAAGAGAACCCTCTATTCTACATCACATTTGTTTCTCTGTGTGCTCACGACAGGTCAGTTTTCAGCATGCTGCCTGATTTGTTTTGCTACTTTCAAAGTAGTGTATGCTTTCAGATCCATTAAGAGAATAGTTGGCTCCTATCTTACTAATTTATTTGAAACAGTTATTAGGAATGAATGCGTATGAGTACATTTTAATTTTAAGATAACATCTTCTCAAATTTAGCTGGAAAGTTATTATCTGAATTTGAAATGGTATAACATGGAGTTAGGTAATTTCAAGATTATAACTGCTCCCAGCCATTTTTAATGGAGTTATAAGATTAGAAAATCTTATCACAAGTCTTCTATGACAAGAATGCAATGAGATTTGCTTAAAAATCCTATAGTGTTTTTAAAAATAAAAAATAAAATTGTTTTTCATTTATTCTGTAACTTTGTTCTTGCCATATACATCTGAGCAATTAATATATGCTCAGAGACAATTCCAATGTTTATTCTATAATCATGAGAGAGAAGAATTTAGACTAAAATAAAAAAAAAAAAGAAAGAAAAAAAAGTGAATTTGTTAAGATGTTAAGAAAAACACAGAAGACACCAAGGGATGTAGCATTTCTGTTTCCCTATTTGTTAAATTTTATGTAAGTAGTTATGTTTGAGTTTATTCCTCTGCAGTTAATAAGAATATTTCAATTGTAGTCTTTCAATAGAAATTCTACTGTACTTTGGTTTAGGCTCTGAGGGCTCTCCCTATAAAAGCATTTTGTTACCTAAAGATGTAGAGGAGCCACTGATGCAGGTGGTTTTGAAAACCCTAGCACGCTGATACACTTTTAAAACTGTGTACTTATTTGCTGCGTGAAAACTTTATGTCACTGAAGGTGTTTTGCATTGAGTTGCCATGATTATCGTCTCTAGAAGGTCTGTGGAGAATAGAAGACAGCAAATCATCTTAACTATGTAGGTCTCCCAAAGAAACATAATTAAAAATGTAATTTGCCCCTTTGCATGGAACGAGTTTTAACATGAATGCTTCAGTAAGCAGATCTACCTATATAATTAAAGAAACACTCACATCTATTTAAAACTCACAGAAGGAGAAATATAAGGCCAGTTTAGTGTTTCATCCTACTATCATTTTCATTGCCAATTAGACACAGGTGTACACTACATAAATAAGAAAAAACAAGTGTGATGGATGTGATTATTATTCATCTCAAACATCCTTTTTCTTTTTTCCTTCCTGTTCTAATTAGGTAGTTTTCAGCTGTTCAACATTTGCTACTGAGATACGCCATTGGAGAATCACATCCCAAACAAAACCCAACCATTCTGAATGCAGTGTTCTCGTAAAATAGAATTAGAAATGTTATGGTAGACAATTAAACAGAGTTAAATAGACAAAAAATTCAGTACTGCAACAAAAGTAGTGAAGAGAAAAATGTGTTTAAACTTAATAATGTAAAAGTAGAATGAAAGCCATATATGCAGTGGGAGGAGAATGTAAGGTCTCTTGCAAAAAATAAGTGACTTTATGTAAATGAAGATTACTCATGTATAATTCTAGAATGGTAAAAAATGCTACCTGTCATGAACACAGAAGCAGCTGCATCTTTCCCTAAATTAACTGTAGTTGAATCTAACATACTTAAAAATGGGCTGTACTCTTAAAGCAGTCAAACAGGAAAATTGGTAGTGAAGTACAGCTTTACAAATTTAGGCTTGTCTGGTTTGCAGTTTGACGTGATTCCGCATGGAATCACAGAAAAATATTGCACCCACTCTAGAGTGGGTCTTGAACCCCAAAATCATGGGCAGTTGACGTGGGCTAAAGAAATGCATTTACCTACAGAGCCAGCAACTGATTGTTAGCCTGATTAGGTAACAGAGAAGGTGGTTACAGGGACCTCTTGAGGTGTACGATGTGGCAGAATTTTTCCTCCTCACTCTCAGGTGCAGCTGTATTTTTATATGTATGTATTTTCTAACACAGTCTGTTTACTTGCTCTTTCTTCATTAATCTGCAAATTCCATGCTTGCTCTGAGTGTTACAATGTGTGGGATGTTTCATCTACTGTAGATACCTCTCTTTGCTCTCCCTCTGAAGCTGACACAGATTTGTGTTTGTGTTCCCACGGTTTCTGTGATCATCTTGTGCTTGCCATTAGTAGATACACAAATAAACATATATATATGTATATATATATAATGCTTTCAGAACTACTTGTTATTCATGTCTACTAGGTATGGCAGCAACACTTGTACATAACCAAAGTTGTTTTGCAACACAAATAATGAATTGCTTTTGTTATTTTGTTTGTTTAAAAAGTCTAGGAAAGGCATCATACATGGGAAGCCAATGTATGGCAATTTTATTTGGCTGCTGTTGAACTTCTAGTTTCCTTTCTGTATTTAAATATATGAAGCAGTTTGAAGCATTTTTTGGTGGCTCACAGGGAGAAACATTAATAACTAACATTATGAGATTCTCTGCCACTTTCCAACTACAGTACTGCCAGCCTGCTGCTGTATGCTGGCACCTGAGATGTGTCTGCGTGGGATTGGCAGGTTGGGTGGCAGGAGACCATCCACCAGCAGCTGATGGACTGTACAAGCACCCAGTGCTCTTCTGGATTGAATGGATGCAGCTGCACAGGCTGCCCATGGCCAGAGAGTTAACACAGGTGCTGGAGTATTCCCTGCTGATCTCAAAATCAACAAATTAGTGTTAGAGGCACCTGCTGCTGCTACTCCCTGTCACCTTCACCCAATCAAGAAAGCAAGATTCTTTTCCCAGAGGACAATACTCATTGCTTTTCATCCCTGATGTCTTTCCAAAGGATCAACAAGATTTTAAAAGTGTTTTTCCTTGAATTTCTTACAGCTGTACAGCTTGTGAGTACAAAGCAGGACGTTGATGTTTTGTTGAGTGCTGCTAAATATATAGACACTAGCAACTGTAAGTGCTGAGGATTGATTGATTTATTTATTAATGAGTAAAATCCTCTCAGGGTTCACAGTTCAGGAAACTAATACAAATGTTGAAATACCTCTCTGTTTTCTGTAATTAGACAAAAAGGTCTAAAGACTTAAAGCTCTATTGCTAAGGAAGACATGTAGGGAAATTTAAAGTATGCAATCTGAGCATTCGAAAAAATGTAAATCAAAACTTCAAAGTTATTGCTGCTGTTGGAAGAAGTTCACGATTCTGGAATAACTTGTGATAAAGTACTTGTGGCTTTTTAATGTTGTTTTCATTGCTAATCATTAAATATTGTTTTGAGATTTGCTAGTTAAGTTCTTTATTCTTTTTCTTATTAAGTGTAGAAAAATATTAAAACTTCATGTTTTTTTAAGTGCTAGGTTTTAAAAGTTTGCCTGCTTGTAATATCTGGTAAGAGCTGCCTCTTTCTTTATAGACTTGGTCGTATAAACTGTAACTGTTTGTTTAGTATTTTTTTGTTCTTAAGAGATTTTTCACTAAGAAAAGAGGATAATCTGTCAATTCAAATGCTATAACTATAACTTTTGACAAAATTAATTCTTGACCAAGCTTCAGGGAAAAAACTCGCTAGAGAAGACTTAAGAAGACAAACTTTGTTTAATTTCCCAGGTTTCTCCTATTTACAGTTGCACAGGGGTGGCTGACCCTATAACTTCTCAATATTGTTTAGAGGAATTATTCAGATGTGAATGCTATTGTTTCTGTTATGTGTCTGAAATTCCAAATGTTTATCAGATGACAGCAAGAAACTGAAACAATTTAGGATAAGGCTTTCAGCTGTTACTGTGCCTACACTTAATGCATATATGCTCAAATCAGATAGAAGTGAGTGTGAGACCCTTCCTCTTCATCATGGCTTATGGGTTCATGTGTTCTCCAACTTAAGGTTTTATTGTGGCCTAATGGTAATATTTTTTTCTGTCTTTCCTTGAATGAAAAATGATGTTTATCTATCTTCTCAGCTTCTATTTAATACTCTCTTAAGCATTGTATTGGCTCTTAGCCAAGCTTGAGGATTAAAAAAACATTCAACAAATGTTTGCTTAAAAAATATTTACCTCAGACTAGGTGATCACAGATATCAAGCTGTTCTAACATCCTTGGAAGTCACAAACAAAAGCTGCCTTAAGCAGCCATACATTTAATAAATGTTTCCAAAATGCCACGTTCTTGGCAACAGTATTTTATTTATGCACAGCTCATTCTCTATAATGACAGTTATTTTGGCTCTGAAACAAAGCAGATTGTGGAAAAGCAGTGACAAAAATTTAGAAGTGCTGGCATTTAGAGAAAATCATGACTAGTGACTTTTATTTGAATTAATTTTGGGTTTTTATTGTTTTGTTTTATTTTAAATTGCTTTCCATATCTTTAGTGATAGCAGGAGTAAGCAGTCAGAACCCAAAAACTGTGGTGATGGGAAGGGCAAACATGATCAGTTGTGGTGTTTCTAAAGTAGAAAATAAAGGATTGAACTGTATTGACATCATTAATAGGGGATAAGCTTAAGAGATTCTTAGGCTCCCATCATCCTACCACTCCCTCCAAACCTAGAAATATGAAATGAGATTTCGTAGTAGCTCAGATTCAGTTTACTATCTTGTGTAAAAACTATTGCTTTTATTTATTTTCATTGAGCCATAACACAGTTTGCAAAGAGCGGTAGAAATGGAGTTCAGCATCCCTGCTTGCAGAGACTCTAACATGAATAATAGATAATTGTAACTGAGATGATAAACTGCATCATACTTTGGCATGTTTTAGGATAAAATGAACAATCAGAACTTATGCTTCCACTGAGTTGCTGGAAGAGAACTTTTAGTGCAGGAGGTAGATAGCTTAAATAAAACATCAGTAAAATAATTAAATCTTGCTAAAAATGTTGGGGAAAAGAATCCATAATTGTATTTCCCTGTTCTTGCAAATAAAATTTATATTGGTTAACTTAATGCATGGAGAGTTTGAAAAAAGAATGAAGGTTGCTTGACCTTGTTTCAGGAGACTGAAAGGATCAGCTTGGATGTGTAAACTGGAGGCAGTTTGTAAGACTTGCTAAGGTGCTGCTTCACACATACAAAGATGTGTTAGCATTCTGTGTTGCAGCCTGCGCATATACGTATATGTGCCTTTTGTGTGTGTGCCTACCGGGAAGAGGTGCTTAGTCTTGCTACTGGTTGGGCATGGACCTGTGTTGGACTACCAGATCTGGCCCTATTCATCTAATAAAGAGGTTGTTTTGTGATACATCTGATTGACAGCTTTTTTAAATTATGTATCTATCCATTTATTTATTTGGCTAAAGCAATGCCTAGGTGGTGGTTGTACTGGAGCTAAAATGAAGTTTCTGCCATGCCTTTTTATGTTTTGTGTTTGAGGAACAAAGAGTATTTTCAAAAGAGAGTGACCATATGGAGTCTGACCAAAATTGTCCTTGAACCAGGTATCTTGTCTTGGACAGTGGCAACAGCCTTTTGTCTAGGGAAGCATGTAAGTTCTGAATGTGGCTTGGGTGCTTTAATAAAATGCTCTTTAACTTCCAGCACCTTGAGGTAAATGGAAAAGATAAGAAAAGATAAGGTCTTGACACTAAGCCAAAGTAGGCCTTTTTAAAGACTGTAAGGTGGAAAGCAGCTGTGTATTAATATGTGATTTCAGTTTAACCATGGCTTAGCACAAGATATGTGTTTCGGTAAACACTGGAATTTAAATACCAGTTCCGTTTTATGCAAACGAAAGTACTTCAGAATTTTTTCTATTTTGTCTCAATGATACTGAGATACCTGGGTATTTTGGTTTATTTAAACATTTGGCCTTCAGCAGGCAGAAAAAAGGTAGGTATTCACCATCTCAAAAGATTGTAATCACACAATTGTGTGAGGAAAATATGAGCAAGGTTCCCCCTTCCTCCAGTAGGTTTCCTTGTGGTTTTGTTCATGTCTCATTTGCTTGTCTCCAATAACTGTCAAGCCTCACATTACAGTAATGGGAGGGGAGGGGCAAGAGGAAGGAAGGGGGAGTGGTTTTTAGTTTGGTGATTTTTAGCTGCAATTCTGGGTGTATACAAGAGAACTTCTTAAGGAGAAGCACTTCTTCAGGGGTGTAGTAAGAACAGTACTTCTGTGGGGCTTAACAGAGCTTACTGTGGGGGTCACAAGCTATAACACTGTTTCCCTAAGTGTTTCAGAGGTTAGATGTATTTAAGGCAAAGAACGGATAAATCCTGCTAACGCTGCAACATGCGTATCACAGAAAAAAAGCCTGCTAATCCTATTTGAACTACTACCATGTTTTTCTGTTTACTTCCATCACCTTTAGGAAGCTGGTCACTGCATCAAATAGAAATTATTTGAAAGATGAAGTATAGTCACTGTTTTCACTTTGCTTAGTTTATTTGTGACAATGAAGGCAAACAGCTTATACCTTTCTTATTCTTTTCATAATTCATGTCTTTTTGATCAGTTATGGGACAATTTAATTTTCCATTATTAATTATCCTACTTTTTAATGGTTCTTTCTAGGCCATCTGTATCCCCTGCTGTTAGTATCTTTTAAGATATTGTATCTTTCTGTTTTCTTCTGAGAGTCTAAATTATTTTTCCACATCTGACCAGTTTGCTATCAAAAAGTGTAAAACTTGTTTGTTATGTTGTTTTCACGAATATTTTTTTTTTTTAAGTTCAGAATTTCTTAAGCCCTGGAAATAATATAGGTGTGCTTTTTCTTATACATATTAAGATACATCAACCTTTTATAATTTTTATGAATTCTTATGAATGTCTATTCATTAACTGGAAAGAACAAGTTCATTAGTGTAATAATATGATAAATGCTGTTGAACTTTTCTGCAGAATTCCTAGCAATTTCATTAAATATGAATAATTTAGTGGTCTTTAATTAAACTTTCATGCACTGTTCATGAGCAGGTTAGTTTTAATTCTAATATGTAACTCTAATTAACACAATATATTGTAAGATATATTGCCATAGGGAGGCCTAATTTTTAAATACAGACTCTTTCCAGTTTAAATGTCAAAATACCATAGAATTTTAGACTAGCAAAAGCAAGCGTCTGTGTCATCTGTTAAATAGTGTCTCATTCTTTATTATGAATATATTTCAGAAATATCTTCAAGTTACTATTTCTTCTCTCATTGTTTTGGGGCGATAAACCCCTTTTTAACTTTCTAATGAACAGTTGAATCTAAAAAAGAGTTCCTATCACGCTATATTATTTTTTACAACATTCTTGTAAGGAGATACATGAATCAGCTATGAATTTTCTCTATTTATGTAAGGCACTTGTCTCTGCTAATACCTAGCTCAAGCGAAAAGTTATCTTTATCTTGAAGACTAAAATTGATTCCGGTATGTTCTTATTACATGACAATTCTAAGGGGTAATTCTTTTTGGAAACTCAATTTAAGTAAAGGAAGAAGCAGCTGTCATATTTCTAGATATGTACTAAATTTTCTAAAAGAGGGTTTGAAACTGATGATGCTTTCACAAGGTTCATTAGCTAAGCTGCCTTATTTATTTATAATTTTTAAAACAAGGGCAAATAAGTCACAAGACTTGAACCGTCTATTTCTACACCTCTTACTTCTGATGGTGTAGTTGAGGTGAATGGCTGAGAAGAATCTCAGTGCCAGAGCTTTAAAACAGATTCACAAGGGGAATAAATTTCTGAACTGAATATAAAATGTTGCCCTCTTCATGCTGTCCTATTTTAGGAGGTCATGGATACAGGATAATGACATGTATTTGGTTTTGCATTTGTGTCTTAGCTAGTAGATTTGTTTCTAGGCTGAAATTCTTATTCTAAACCCAAAGGGGGAAAAATAAATAATGTTAGCTTGTTTTTTGTATATCACTTTAATTATTTTGCACTTTCCTTTTTTTTCTTGTGTCACTCAAAAAAAGTTTGTGCATGTTCAGTGGCACACTTAAAAATGGCACTTTATGCCTTATGAAGATGACTGCCAGTGCAGGTTGGCTGGGGAATATGACATGAAAAGTAAGCATCTGCATTTAATTTTTTTGCTTCTATTCACATCACATTATTTCAACTGAATTGGGGGCTGATTTGCTGAGTAGGTTATTGAATGACTCCTCAGTTATACCCTCACTTGCCCCATTATGTATTGCAGCCAGAATTGTGGAATCACCTCACACACTGAGATTTGCCTGACCTCTGTCAGCCTAACCGTCTATGAAATTTTAGTAATTGACCTGAGCACTGTGGATGTACTGACATACAATGTTCACAGAACAAGCTGTATATGTATTCTTATAAGAATTTCAGTTAATGATTTAAACTTCATTTTTAATGCTTCTTTTTAGATATATATACACACATATATGTAAATGTGCATATATACATACATACTTATATTTTTACATATATATGTATATATATTAAATATACACCTATATACTTAGAGGTATATAGAGATATGTATATAATTTTCCCCCCTCTGTTATTTTGTAACCTTTTGGAGTTCTGGAAAACTTTAAAATTGCAGAAAGAGATGTAACGATGTATAGTCTGGAAAAGGATTCAAATGTTTAGTGAAATAAAGTCTAAAGATCTGGCAAAAGGTTGTATTTATACACTTGCTGTGTAAAACTGTTCACATGGTCACTTTTAATAGAGATAAGAAAGTGATATTTAAATTCCATATTTTCCTTAGTCTAAGAATTGCAGTTATTACCTTGGCAATAAAATCTTCATTTAAAACCACATATGCCTGGTCACCACGGTGTCTGGAAGAAGTAAATCTAGATATATGTGGTTTTAGTTCAAAGGACATGAAAACTCTGTCCTGTGCTCTGTTTGCTCATGCACTTTTGGCTACCCTCTAACACCATTATAGCACTGAGTAATATTTCAGTGACGTAAGCATGCATATGCTGTCATGCTGCTGATGTCTTTGGGTTCCTCACCCCAGAACAGGACTTTAATGTCCCCTTAAAATGGGGAGGGGAGTGTGTGTGTAGAGCTCCAAAGCATTATGTTAATAGCTGCAGTAAAAGTATGCAATAAAAGTGTAAAGTTTCATCTTTTATGAAACAGTGAAGTGTCATTACAGGGGAGTATCAATACTTAAACTAGCACTGTTACTAGTTTGGGAAAAAAAAATCTCAACATTTTGAGAAGTCATTCTGTTTGCAGCACTGAAAACTGTTAGATGTATTGGTAAAAGTGAAAGGAACATGGTAGGGATATAGATGACAACAGTTTTAAGAGGTCTTGATATGTGCTCATGAAACTATAACAAGCTTACCACCTCCGTAGATTTTCCTCTCCTTTGCTCCATGTTGGGTTTGAACCTCTGCTAAAAATTTCCAGGAAGCATAATCATACTTCTTACCACGTTTAATCATCTCTTGCTCCCCACTTTAATTTGTAAATTAATTTTAAATTTGTAAAGTAGTGCTAGAAAGCCCATGGAACAGGAGACAAGGGAAAGCAGATGCCAAATACAACAAACAATATAGAATTGAAGACTTTGAGAGAGGGAAACCACCAACCCTTCTGCTTCTACCAAAATCTATATTTGACTAATACACTTTTCTATTTAATTGATAACATTTTGTGCCTGTCAGAACATTCGCAATATATTGTTAAACCTACCTGGTAAAACAACCGTTGATTGTGTTTGAAGGTCTGAGTGTATATTATAAATATTACTAGAATAAGAAACTCATACGCAAGAAGCTGTAAACTGTAATTACAAATTTGCTATACAGTAGCCCTTCTTATGTATTCCACATTCATCTCTGAGTCATCTGGAAGTTGCACAAGTCAATGCACAGGCATCATTTTGTGTTAAAGAACTGGTTTGTCTCTATTGGAAGTGTGGGTGCCTTATTCAGTGCATTCTCAAACAGGGACTGGTAGGCTGACGAATAGGTGAGTGGAGAAGCAGATTGTTTCTGGGACCGCTGTATCAGGGTAGACCATTGAGCACACTTGCCTGTATTTGTGCTTGTCTGAGGGAAGCGCATCCCTTTCAAGGCAATACTGGGCAATACTCATTATTTCCAGGACCAATTGAAGTCCTATAAGCACATGAGTGAAAGGGAATTTTGGGTGCAATCTTGCCTGCCTATTCATTTCCCTACTACTATGAACTAGCAGTCTGGCTTATGTTGATAATTAATAATATCTACTAGAAAAAATATTGTCTATAGTGTTGTTATTTTTGAAGTCTGAAATTTTTCTAAGGACATAGTAAACTTAATAGCTAAGAGGCTTTTATTAGTTGGGGTTTTTTTGTGTGTGTGTTTGGTTGGGTTTTTTTGCTTCTAGCAGAAATTGAATCAGTCTTTTATTTTTCCTATTTGGTGGGGGGTTTTCAAATTCATATATATGTGAAACTCAACCTGATTTGGCAGACAGTGGGAGCTAACCACTGATTTCTAGTACAGTTATAAATTTGTTGGCTCTATTTATCTTGGAGGGGCTAAGATAAAATTTTTCATTATTTTGTATAAGGCCTTTGCTTAAATATTGCTATTTTTGAACTTAAAATGCAGAAAACTCTGAGATTAATTTTGCAATCCTGATTATAAATGAAATATTACTGGAAATTATTAAGGTAAACTTTGATATGAAGTCACTGAAGTATGTACATTTGCACATTTCTCTTTGATATTTCAAAAGAATATATGGCTATTTGGCATTCACATCTGACACTGGTTTTCAAAGGCCTGTGACTAATACCTGGCTCTAATTTTACTCATAAATGTGCTGTGTATCCCCTCAGATGCTCAAGATTTACAGTCAGAAAGAGTTATAAATTTCATTCCAAGCTTTAGAGAGTGTAGCTGGATGAATCTTGTGATACAGAATGAGTTTTCCTACAGCAACGGATATCTTAATACCAGTTTCAATGGAATTACTATATCAGTTGGGCAAAACTAGGTGATCAGAGGTTACTGACCTGTGTTTCTGGTCATATGTCAATTTAATTAATTTTCTCTTTTCAGTCTTTTAATGAAGTATATTTATTACTTTAACCAGATATAAGGAAAAAAAACCAACAAAACGAAACCTGATTGGTATGGTTGCTGATGCTAGGTTGTTAATACTGCATTTCAGCAAATAGATGAAAATTAAATAATGGGTTAAGGAGTATCCAAAGTAGCTTTCAAAAGAGGCAGATAAAATTTAATCGTTTATTCTGGTGTCTGTAATTATTATTAGATATGGGGTTTTAAAATGATAGTACAAACTAGATGCTTCAAGAGTGTGAAAATGATTTATGCTTCTAGACAGAATAATCAGACTCTCAGTAAAGCAAGCCACAGGACACAATTATTACAAATAGAGACCTTATTTGGATGCTTTTGAGAAGAAGGCAGATGAATGATACACAAGAGATAGCAATTTTAACAGCAATTTAAAGGTAAAAAGTTTTCCTTTAACAAAAAAAATATAGATGTGGTTTTGCTGAAAAATGTGCGGTTTTATTTACTGGAAGATTACAGAATTTGATTCTAATTTACAAGAAGAATGCTAGGACTGAAATGTAAATTGTTCTCAAGGGTAATGCAAAAGATACTGAGCACTCTGAATAGCGTTCCTTTTTATTTTAGGCATGTTATGTTCTTTTTGCAAGTGAGTCGCACTGCCTATGGTGAAAGAATTCTTCCTATAGAAGAGAGTATCATAAATACTCTAATATCTTTTGGTTCCTTAACAGATATTAAGACAATGACAGAATTACCTATAAAGTACAAACATAATAGGAAATTATCCTTTCTTTTACATATTTTTTTTTTCTCATGTTTGAGAGAATGTGGTGATGTTGTCAAAGTCCACTTGTGGCAACAGGGCAATGAGTGGGCAATTTTCAATATAATTACTTATTATATCCAAAAAGGAAGTATTGAGCAACTAACACTAGAGGAGAAAAATCAGTTGGAGTATGGAGGAACAGGAGGGAGTGCTGTCACTGTCTAACCTTCCCATAAACCTAACATTATAATCTTGGCAGCTAAGAAAGAAGAGACATCCAAAAAATGGAACTAATGCCCATTTAAGAAATTCAAATACTGCTGACTTTCAGAAGTGTTTTATGGAGCCTCATATTCGACATAAAATAGTTATAGTCTCAGCAATAACAGCAAATAACCTTTTTCTCTCTCTCAAACCTAGTCTGAGTTTTCATTACAGAAAGCCTCTCTTGAGAAGGATTTTTTCTCAAACTACTATTTCATGGAACTTGTGTAAAAAGTCTGCTTAGACAAAGTATTATTATTAGTAGTAGCATAAAGACTTTGACTGAAAAGCAATTTCCTGATAAGTTCTTATATAAACATCCTGTAAATTATGAGCTAATGTAGATTTTTTTTTTACATAGTTGGACTGATGCTTAACTTTTAGTTACTCTGCTCTAAAGCAAGCTTTACATCATTAAGCAGATGTTACATTGTGAAGAGAGGTTGTGGAATTGCCATGCCTGTAGATACTTGAAGGAAAAAAAAATTAAAAAGGAGGGGCGGGTGTGGACACATCTATGTACAAGTTAGGATCTACCTGGCAGAGGTTGGGGTGGGAAACAAAGATCTCTAACAAGCAATGGCTCTGCATCTAAGATCATAGTGCTTTGTGTGATTTATGAGATTGATGTTATAGGTTGTTATTAGATTCTGTTATGCAGCTGGTTGCAAATTCTGACTCGTCTCTTTGTCATGCTGTTGCATCTACCCCCTTCCTCTTGGATGCTGCTTAGCTTGCTGGGATCTGCCAGGTCCTCAACCTCTTTTTAGGGGGTCCCTGGGCCATGTCCTGTGATGCTTGCTATCTTAAGGAGTAGGGATCTTATACATTATCTTATCTAATACATTGAGAGAAGCTGGGGAAAACAGAGGGGAGCTATAATTTTCCTCAGTATTTCAGAGCTGTAGCCTTCAGATTTTCTGTTTATAAATGCAGAGGCCTCAAAATCTGTGGCTATTAATAGTAGTACATCCATTCAGGAGAAATATACGAAGCATGAGCTTCTGCAGAATTTTCTACAGTAAGCCTCGATTGAGTAAAGCAGATTTTTCTGTGTTCATTTCCATTAACCAGAATAGCCTAAAATTTTCAGTGTTATACAACTTCTTGTTCATTATCTTTTTTCTAAGACATTTCTCTTGCTCTTCTTGAACAGTAAAAACCCTTAGTCCTTAGTTGAGAAAGCAAAAATAAGACAAAAATATTCTTCGGCTATGTCTTATTTATTTATTGTGTGTCCTATTTATTGCAGTTTTTCAACTGAGCCTTGTCATTAATTTAGGTTAAGCATTTGAATGTGTTTATATCTTGCTTGATGGGGCAAATGTGTGACCTTTAATATTTTGAGGGTGAAAGAGCTGATAAATAAAGCAATAAAGCCAAATGCTGTAAGTATGCAATTACAAGGGTGTGGGAGTTTGCACTGATCTTTGACTGGTATGCAAAACTGTCTATTAATATTTCAAAAATTATTTTTGTGGTGCAGTTTTAGATAAATGTCAATATTTAGTTCAGCTTAATATTGTTTTTAATGAATGCAACAGAAGCAGTGTGATTAGATTGTGTAGAAATATGTCATCAGCAAATAAGGAAGCTTTATTTAAATCCCTGATTTTTGCATAAAATAATTCTAAATACAAACTAAATAGGTACTGTAGTTTACTGGAGCTAGTTGTTTTTGGGATTTTGGAAATATGTGTGTATATGCGTGATTGTTTTTTGCCAGGTCAAATTATCGTTATATACATGATAGTGTAAAAGTGCCATCAAGCATTAAAATGCAAGTTAAGCCACACAATAAAAAATGCTTACTGTATTTTATTAGTAGATACCTTGGTTTTAACACTAAAGATTTCTTGTCCAGTTACTGTTGTAGTTAATATGACCTCATTCAAAGCATGTTAGGGCTAAGAGAAATTACTTTTTTATCGTGATATTTTTTGTACCTAGGGTAATATTTGGTTTGCAGCTGTTTGGTTTGTCTTCATGCAATTTTGTGTGGTGAAGCCTCTTGGGTCAACTCTGTGTATCAGCTTCACTAGGAATTGTTCTGTACAGAATAATTTATCATCTTAGAAATAGTCTGCACAGAGCTGTAGCTAGGCTCTTCCTGCTGCCCGATTCATCTGCTTGTCTCAGATAGCATCCTAGACTCAGCCCAAATATTAGCATCTTTCAATACCTGTAAAATCAAACCCACTAACTAGACAAGTTGAACATGTCTAAGTTATAGATCTGAAATTACTGCTGTTTGAGACCATTTCTGTGCTGTCTGAGCTTATGCTAGTGCCTTCATTAAATGCTGGTAGCTAGGAGCTTTTCACCTGTCAGATTAGATACATGAAAGCATGTACTTGAGAATTTTTGAACCTCGTGGGATTGAAGCACTGTTTTAAGCCAAAGAGTGCACCAAGTGCTTTGCTGTATTTGAGCCTTAATACATCATGAATTTTACAAGAATAGGCTCATGTTTCTGTATATGAGATTAAATATGCAGGTGCCATTCTCTATATGCATAGTGCAAATTTTAGCAAATGCTTCTCAAGCAGTCACTGAACTTCAGAATTTTGTAACTAAGAGCACAAAAGTCACTTGCCATCTTGATTTGACATTATGAGAAGCATCCATCTTCCTGTATTAGTTTCTTAGTATCTTCATATGTTTGATACAGAAACAGTAATGACATAAATACGGTATTTTTAGGGTAAGGATTTGCAAGATGTGAAATTAGAGTTTAGAAAAAAATACCTAATCAAAATAACACAAATTTTCTAATCTCAGAATCTCTGAGATGCAATTGTACACTGTACCTGCTGTGACCACAATCTCCTCAAATCCCTCAATCTCCTTCCCAATCGCACACGCACACTATTACAAAATTAGCATTCAAGAATAAATTTCAGTCTTCTGACACTTCAAAAAGTTCTCTATAGGGGCAAAAGTCTTCCCTCCATCCAAACTCAACTGTTCTGGAAACTTTAAGGAAGAAATACTTTAATGAGCTCCGTGCACACTAAAATACTCTTTATCAAATTCTCTCTTCAGATGCTGTGAAAGTCTCCCAGAAATGTGTAACATGATAGCTCTTTGCAATCATGCAAAGCATGTTTGATTAAAAGCATAAGTTTCTGCATATTGAAGATGAAATTAAATCTTCCGAAACTCTGGGTATATTTAAATTGTGCTGTTAAATTTTACAGACAAAATCTGTAGTACTTCCTCTTGGATGTATATGTATCTTATGCTAATAAGTGAAGAGCCAAACTCAATTAAAAAGGAATGAACTGGAGTGAGAGAAGTTGAGCTGAGATATTCAAGATGGGCAACTGACTGTGACTCTTACTTTGTGTAGTGTAGATTATGAAAATGCCTTGTGTAGAATCACTAAAACACACAGTCATTGACAGCAACAATCAAAGGCAATCAGAAAAAAAAAAAAATCTTGTGTGCATATTATATGGAAAGAACATCTTTCTAGGTGTTCTGTTTGTTTTCTTTGTTACTACTTAATGAACAATCCCATGAGGTGCTCATCAAATACTGTCAGGAGGGGGTGTGTGGGGGAAGTATTTGGAGGTTTTGATTAAAAAAATCAGTTTACCTACAGAGTATATTTCTGTTTTCAGACAATTTTTATTGGTATAACTGGCTGCGAATTTAAAAGTCTGATTTCCAGAGCAAGTAATATTCTTGGGAGTTTAATGAGTTTACATGAAAGGAAAAAAAAAAGAAAGGCTAATTTTCTTATATTAAATTTGCCTGCTAAAGTATTATGAAACAAAAAAAACCAACAGTCAAAACTGGAGAGTAGGTGGTAATGTCCACCTAGAACTGAAGTGCTAAAATATGCATATCAAAATATACAGGGTTGTTTTGTTGTCTTTTTTTAAGCAGAATAGGAAGACTGCTTACTGACTCTATTATTTTTATGACTATCTAGATTAAATTGTAATTAAAAAGTGTTCTAGGCATAATTCAGCTGTTGTCCGTGATCTTGTTATTGTCATGATACTTGACAAAACTAAAGCAAATGTCATTGCTCAATATCTTGTTATAGGCAAAACAGAAACACACCTTTTAAGGAAAGTCAAAAACTGCTATATTCTTAATTGAAAACAGACTAATCTAAGAATTAGTTTTAGCAGTTCAGATTTAATTATTACAGAAAGATAATAATAAATAGAATACTAGTTCAAAACCCCCTCACAATAGAGTTAATACTACAGGTACTATAATAAATAATAATTCAGTTAAATGCACACCTTCTAGTAGTTCTTAATCTTTCATTGCTGCGAGAGGTAGTAAGGTGGAGGAAGGGAGGAAAATATGGCAAGTTGTCAGCATCCTTTTGCCAGAAGAAGTCTGATCATGATGTTTTCTTCCTCTTTGCCCTAGAACATATAAAACTTGCGCTATTTTTATTTTTGCTAGGACACCTTTGCGCCTTGTTCTTTCCTCAATATTCTGAAAACGTGTTCTGTGATGCATTTTACATGTGTTAGGTTCTTGTTTCTTTGTTCTGTTACCTGCAAAATCATTTTTGTCCAAAGCTGGATTATTGATTCTTCAGCTGACTGTTAATTAGTAATTTCAAACCCAAGGGGTTCCACCACAAGCCTGTGCTCCATCCCAGGTACTCCCCTGTGCTCCATCTGGCACTGTCATTTCTAGAGGCCTCTGCTATCATGCCAGGTCTGTATTCCTCTTATACTGCATTATTCTACTGAAGCTATAAATACTCCACTCTACCCAGAACAACTACTTTCTGCTACCTTATATATATAAACTATGTACGCACCATGCATGTAAACCAAGTTAAGCGTACCTATGTGTTAACAAATTCCTGTTTTAACTAAACCAAGTAAAAAGAAAGCTCAAGGCAGGTCAAGACAAGTTCAAAGCAAGCCAACCTGAGAAGTCTTAGTCCTGAGGCCTTACAAACTCACTAAGAAGCTTGTGACCTACTACTAGTGATAGCAATACTGTATTTATAGGACCATGGGGCTACACATATAGTTTGTTGTTTCTTTGCTTCTGAAGGGACAAATCTGAACAATTCTGCTACTATGAAAATGTGTATTTTGATTAGGTATTTACACCTTGTTTTAACTGCATGAAGGAAGAATGCATTATTTGTAGTCAGTGCAAATATTGACACCAACTGAAATACAGACATTTCTAATCAGAAGATAACTAGGCTTCTGGTTATTAAATGCTACTATTCTGATGTTGCTTTTCAATGGCAGAAATAGATGACTTCGACAGGCTTGAGAGGTGGACCTGTGCAAATATTGAGAAGTTCAACAAGGCCAAGTGCAAGGTTCTGCATCTGGGTCAGGGCAATCCAAAGCACAAATACAGGCTGGGCAGAGAATGGATTGAGAGCATCCATTCTCTTGGATGGAGGACTTGGGGGTCCTGGTTAATGAGAAGTTCAACATGACCTGGTGCTGTGCACTTGCAGCCCAGAAAGCCAACCGTATGCTGGGCTGCATCAAAAGGACAGTGGCCAGCGGGCCAAGGGATGTGATTTTCCCCCTTTATTTTGCTCTCATGAGACCCCAGCTAAAGTACTGCGTACAGTTCTGGGACCTCCAATACAAGAAGGACGTGGATCTGCCTGACATAGATGTGCTTAAGTGAGTCCAGAGAAGGGCCACGAAGATGATCAGAGGGTTGGAGTATCTCTCCTATGAAGACAGGCTTAAAAAATTGGGCTTGTTCAACCTGGAGGAGAGAAGGCTCTGGGGAGACCTTAGAGCAGCTTCCAGTACCTAAGGGAGACCTACAAGAAATCTGGTGAAGGAATTTTTATGAGGGCAGGTAATGACAGGACAAGGTGGAATGGCTTTAAACTGAAAGAAGGTAGATTTAGATTAGATATTGGGAAGAAGTTCTTCACTGTGAAGGTGCTGAGGCACTGGAACAGCTTGCCCAGAGAAACTGTGGCTGCCCCATCCCTGGAAGTGTTCAAGGCCAGGTTGGACAGGGATTTTAGCAATCAGGTCTAGTGAAAGGCATCCCTGCCCATGGCAGGAGGGTTGGAACTAGATGATCTTTAAGGTCCTTTCCAACCTAAACCATTCCATGATTCTGTGAAGTAAAAACAAATTAAAAGAAAACAATAGCTGACTGACTTAGTCACAGAATATAGTTCAGCACTGCAGATTTTCTCTTCTCCCTCTCGTGTGGCTTAAAATATGGATTTTCTCCATCCTATAAGGTATGATGCTTCTTACATCAGTGTTTTTCAGCACATAGCTGAAATGTTTATTAATTTAAGGTTTTCTTCACATGAAACAAAAATCATATTAAACATTGTGTTTCATTGTTTTCAAAGCAATGTACAAGGTTCGTAAAAGTGAATCTTATTTGGTTTTACTGAATTGATCTAAAAACTGGCACAGAACGATAGGAAATATGAACATGGGTATAAAAGAAGGCAGTTGCTTTCAGACTACTGAAAGACATTTAATTATTCCTTTTGTAGGGTGATTAAATAACATTTTAAAGTAGTGAGTGGTTGGAAGGCTTTCTCAGCCTAAATGTACCTATATCTTCAGTGTTACTCCTGGGATTGTTGGGTTATGGGTTTTTTGGCATGAATTTATAACCAAGTGTATATCTTTTTAGTTTGTGTCCTTATGCCAGTATTATCTTCACTTTTACATTGAAAGTGATTTTTATTTGCTTTGTTTTTTTCACATAATGCTTTTTTATAAACATGAGTTATTTTCCCTGTTGGTCTGTTTCTTTGACTAAGGTAAACAAGCCAATATCTCTCCTTTAACCCTATAGCCTGTCTATTCCCCAGCCTAGGATTCATTTATTTGCTTCAATTGTAGTCTGAATTCATATTCCTTGAAAACAAGTGATTATGCAGTCTTCATGTGAGTCTGTGTGTGCTGTTGCCTGGGGGTTTGTGTGAGAACTAAACCTAATTCCACACAGGAGCTGTAGTTTCCCTCTTTCTTCCCAAAGCTTATGATACAAGAATATCATGTGCTGGTTCTTTTTCAGGCCTTTGTCTATCTTTCTTATAGTTACATTTACTTTCCATATACATAACTACCCAAATTCCTCTCACCCATTTCTACAAAGTGCCCTACAAAAGTTGTTGCCTGCAATTTTTTGTATGACACCAAAGTATTTATTTTTCCACTTGCTTTTAATCTTCTACTAGTATTGCTCTTTAGATTGGCCCTGAGACATCCAGAGAATTAAAGCAAAGCTCTGCAGTCTTCTTCCTGATTCACAAAACAGAGGCTAAACTCAAATGAGTGGCTTTATTTTTAAAATAGACAATTGCAGTTTTTTTACATTAAAATCAATGTGATTTGGTAAGAGAAGACTATGACTAAAAAAGTCTTGTAGACCATTTCCTAATGAACAGTTCCTCACTTCTGGGCTTGGTTTCAGTCAGCTCTGTGGCTTTCTGACTTCCAGTCCTGTCTGCACAGTTTGAGCTGTAGGACTGTGCTCTTTCTATCCTGGAGGAGCGGTCTCTATCAGTCAGTACTTTAAACTATTTCTTGGACTCTGCTTAAGCTTCAGATTCCTAGGTTCTTGCTGCTGCATCTGCTGATCCCACCTTGGACTCTTACTCCCCATGGGAAAAGCAGTCTCCCTAGAAATTTCCATTGGAAAAGTCCGTGTTTTCTAAACAAAGGCTTTCAAACTAACACAACAAATATAGTGAGAAGAAACATAAAACAGGCACTAAAACTGTCCTTTAAAACACTTAAAAAAATTAATTTCAACAAGATATGACAGTAATAGAACAGTGACGTGTCTAAGTGCAACACCAAATAATCTTGGCGGCTGTAGGGTTGTTTCCATTCAGAGTGCTTAAGATTTTGCTAAAATAAATATTAACACAAATCAAAGTTTTGACTGCCAAGAAAAAGATAAAGGCAAATTCTAACAATTATTTGCAACACATGGAAATTCCATTTAACTCAAATAATATCTCTGATTTAGGTAGAGTCTTAAATTACAGGGAAGCCTATTTTTATATATCTAGTTGTGGAAGACAATGTTTGGGATTTATTTTTGGTTGTAAGGCTACAGACACATGAAAAGTGAAAAATGGGTGTGACACTGAGATTTTTTTTAATAACACATTAGGTATGTTAACTCAAGAAACTTTGCAGTTTCAATTGGCTCAAATATTAATACTGTAAAGTTCATTTTCCTTGGAGGAAAAAAAAAGTATAGCTTGATTGATTGATTAGATAAATATAATACTTGAAAACATTTTGTAAGTAAGTATTTGATCAATTGAAAGGAACAAGAAACCACTGGTATTTTGCACAGCTATTTTTCTCTTAATCTAACAACGTAAATATTTCATTTGTTTGTGATTATATTTTTATTTGTCCTTTATTTTCATTGCTGTGCTTCACAATCTGGCTTTATTAACATCTTCCTTACACTAATTTTGATTTTATGTAAAACATGAGTCTTGTCAATATAGTAAAAAAACTATAGCTGTTGAATTTTCAAGTGATAATAAAGGAAACTTAAGAGATCTGAAGTTGGAAACTGAGCACTTTAAGAAATTATGCATAACTTGCTGAGCAATCAAACTGCTGTGAGAATGACAAGATGGGAAATTTATCACTGACTAAAGTTAAATGAAAAATAAAAGTAATGTGGCCTTGCATCTAAGTTTCTTTCAAGGAAAACTTGTAGATCTCCCCATTCTCTGAACAGAACTAAGTCATCCATCACTTCTGAAAGCAAAACAAAATTGATGTGGTTTGCTATATTTGATTAGAAGCCATCAGGCATGTGCACAAATAAGCAGGCAGTGAGCTAAGGAATAACAGATTTACCAAGTGAAAATTAGTACAATCTATTTTGAAACAAACTACCTTGCAATAGAAATGCCTCTGAGGTAATATTAAAGAACAATAACATAATTCAAATTATGTTTTCTATGCTAGTCTAATATGAAGTCAATCTTTTAAAAATGGGTTTCCTATGAATAACTGTCATTAATTATTTTTCTGAGGTAGTTTTCTGTCTTTTTCTTGAAATTATTTATTTCTTGATGGCAGACATACTGTGAAATATTTCAACTAAAATGTTATGGCATACATCTTTGCAATAGATAATCTTCATACATAGAGTGGAGAATAAACACACATTTACTGTGGAGTAGAATACATATGCATATACATATACGTGTACATATACATCTATATATACACCCACAACAAATCTGGGTACCTATGTACAGAAGTAGATAATGCAAATGAAGGTATCTATAGCAAAAGACACACTTTCTATTATAATCTTTTTGTATATCTAAGCCTATAGAAGAATTACTTCTATTTCTCATTATAAAGTAGAGTTGTACTTTAAGTTCATAAGGATCAGCTTCCTTTTGTTGTAATGATTCAGGTGGAAGTGGAAAACTCTTCAGCTAAAGTCAAGTGAAGGACTATAGTTGAACTGACCAGTGCAGTACTGACTCATGACATTGTTGGGTTTTTATGGTTTGTCATTTAACAGGGGTTTTCTAGTAATTTTTAAATGTCTTCAGTCCCCTCACTGAGTGTGGGATTAGTTTTGGTTGTTTCACTTTTTAATAATATATTCTTAGGGTATAGAATGGCATGAGTATGTGAAGGTGTTAAAAGGAGAAAGGATGCTGAGATGAAACTGGAGAGCTATCCTGGATTGTCACATGAAAGGGGCAGATTTTCTCGACCCCTAGTGTTTGATCTGCTGGATGACAGGAATCTAAGTAGGCATTGGCTTTAATAAACTGCCTTATCAGTTGTGTCACGCCTCTCCTTGAAGAAACTAGTTTGTTCGATTAAGAAGAAGAAAAATATGATGACAAGGAACAAGAAGTGTGGAAGGTAAAGCAAAGTGCTCAAGTATTTATTAAAGGGGATTAGGTGGTAACGAAATGTCCATAATAAGTTATGGATATTTATGTGCATCATAGCCAAAGCTTCTGTACGTAGCTGTATGGAAAGTCAGTCAACACTTGAGAAATCCCTTGGTGGTACAGAACTGGTGCAGAAGCAGCTTCTAGGTTAGTCTGTTTTACGTTTGTGTAATCTCAGAGACAGCTCCACTTGCTCCCTATTGACTTCCAGCTGACAGCAAAGAAAAGTCAGAGGATTACAAAGTCCTCTAGCACAATATGGGCACAGTAGACAGATTTAAAAGAGCACAAGTACTTCTGTGGGGTGGTTTTCATAATTATACTGTGTATTGCATAACTATTTAATTTCAGGAAAATATTTGCATTTCTGATGTACTTACAAGTTAAACACTATCATTTCAAGTAAGTACATATTCTCATGTGATCTCTACCCTTGAGAGCTAAAAAGGGTCAAAAGAAAATTTATTTGACTGGGATTTCTAGAACTGTCAGCAAACTCTAACTTTTACAAGTGTTGAAATTAGAACCAAGAATACAATCTGTTGTAATATTTGTCACCAAATAGAAAGGTAAAGTTATATTTTTTTAAAGGGGTGATTATTATGATCTGAAAAACAGAAATAAATTTTTGTTTCAATCATCAAGAAAGAAATGATAAAAAATGAATATTGGAATATTGTGACATACGACTGAGGTTTATAGTTTGTACCTTGTATTAATGTCGATACAGACCTGTGTATGTAGAAGTGTGTGTGCAGTGTGTGTGTGTATGCGTACCATGCATATATACACAAGAAAATATAGTAAGGGCTGCTATTTGCGCAAAAAAGCTTTTTGATCTTGATGCTGCTTTCATGTAGGAATTTGTTTTTCTGGAAACTTGTCTCCCTTTGATTATTCCTAGCCATGTTTTTGGCAGTAATCTTTAATTCAGCAACAGTAATGAATCAAGAGTATGCTTAGGAACCTTTAACAACAGCTTTTGAGGTTCCTAGAAAGGCTTTGAATTCCTTAACAATGATGATTTTTTGTTTTTAACATGAAACAAATGTTATTATTTGCATTATGCAAACACTTAATCCTTATTGCCTGCAAAAAGTTCAAAATTAGAACTGCTCTGAATCATGGCAACCTGGTTTTTATTTTGGGTTTGTCTGTCTTAATTGAATGCTAAGATTCTTGCAGGACTCCAAAGCTCAAGTACCAATAAAAAAGTTTAAGCGTTGTAAAATCTATGCTAAAACTGATAGATGTGGTTGGCTATGCTACCCAGCTAGCCTTTTCTTTCTCTGTTTTATTTTGTGATATTCTGTATTCAGTAGAATATAGTAATCTCTTACATTGCAGTAAAACAGTACTAAATGTACAGGAATAGCTGAGTGACAATGAGGCCTTTGTCACTGTGTTGTGGATGTGTTTGTGTGTATGTGAGATGGCAAGCCAAGGGCTGTGGATGTTTTTCTGTCACAGAGAAGACTTTCAGCTGTGATGCCAAGAGTGCTATTAAAGCTGGTATTGCTAGTAATTAGATGCAATCATCACATTTACACTGCAGTCTTGGATGTGAAAGTAACTGCTATAGCCATTGATGATCTAGATATACATGTGTAAAATTAGCTAACTCATTTAACTAGATTTGCCTCAATTTAATCAGTGACTTGTTGGTACAAAAAGTATCCTAAGCATTTGTTACCAATCAATGAGAAATAAGCGGAGGTTATGACACTAAATAAACATTATTTTTACAGTTTGATATATTGTAAGAGATTAGTGTAGTAGTTCCCAATTTCTGGAGAAAAAACTTGAGAAACAAAGTGTTTATAGCCCAGTTTTAAAGACTATTCAGAATACGTGAGTGTGGCTGATGAACATTGGCATAGACCAGGACAACATATCTGTAGTCAGTTTTGTTTTGTTATTTTTTTCCCCTCCAGTTTAAATCTGTTGCATTTTAATCCTCTATCAGTTTCCATGTGTCACTTAAGTAGCTACTATGTATAACTCAGCCCCTTTAGCAGTTTCATTTGTTAAATAAACATAGTTTATTAATTTTATTTAATAAACATTTATGAGTATTACTGAAACTGGATTCCTTTGCCAAGTTTCTGCTTATGTCCTTTTACACTGTAGAAGCTATACTGGTATTTTCTCTTTGTGACATATAATCACCTATATATTCATCTTTCTCTTTAGGTAGGGCCTCAATTTATTATTTAACCTCCCCAGTTTAAATGTGGCTTTTTTGTTTTCTAATTTTCTCTCAGTAAGATTTTGTCCTTTTTTAATATCTTTTTTTTTTTTTTTAATTTAAAGTGTCTCTGCTTCAACAACAGTCCAAAGTTCAGGAGAAAAAAAAAAAAAAAAAATTTAAAGGAGAAATAAAAACTTAAATGGTAAAAAATTTGAAACTGGTATATCTCTTCCTATCTATAATAGACTGCTGTAATTTTGAGAGGAAGATACTGTGGGAGAAAGCTTGTGAGTGATTGCAGAAGATCAGTGGAAAGCACAGCTGGGTGAGGAGGCTCTTCTGCAGGGCGTCATGTGCCAAAGCTGCATCCTCCAAACCCATAGAGAATATTGTGGATCATGTGGTTGTCATCAAGTTAAAACCTCAGTTAAACTGTACTGTATTTCAAGTTTACAGTGTCTAAGTTTTTACTGTGTAGCAGGGGACTGATGGCAGTAACCCAATGCTTACTTTTTCTTTTTCCAGACCCTAGATAATGTATAAGACCAAATGAAAGAAGTAGTACGCATTTTCAGTTATTCAAATAGCACAGTTCTCATATTTATTAGAAATTGCCTGAAGGCTGAAATCTCTAGCCTAATTATAGTTTTTATAGTAGAGATCATTTATGAGTACAAATAGGAAGCAAATAAAAGTAAAAAAAAGATAGGTCCTTAGAGATCTAAAAGTCATGATGGAAAGAGAAAGCACGATGCTCCAAAGTGGTAAATTTTAATCTGATGAATAGCAAAGTATTGAAGAGTCTGTTTCAGCATTCTGTAGCAGCTGTGTTCTTTTGTAGTCAACAGTCTTCACTGAAATGAAATGAAGGAGCAATCTCACTCAGCATATATAAGATTCAAGGTACATCAAGTACATATTTCAGAAGAATAACAGAAAAAAAAAGATATACAGAAAACTGTCAGGATAAGCCTTTTTGGTACAAATATATAGAATCTCAATTTACCCTACTTCTTTACGGATGCAGGATTAGAAAATGAAAAAAGGGATAATTTTCCATTTAAAAAACCCCCTCAGAATAACATCTTTTGAATTAGAATGCCCTTATTTCACAAGAAGGACAAGTCAAGCCTCAGAATAGATGAAATCCTGCCCTCTTGATTTTTTTTTTTTCCCTCTGAATCTGAAAGAATTATAATTTCATAAAGACTCCATAATAGATTGCACAATAATCTTGCTCAGATGCGAGGATTTTAGATAAAAATCCTCCCTGATGCTACCAGAGCTTTTCCTGTACAGATGGGAACCACTGAATCATCTGGCCGTTATAGTCTCTTGTACGGGATTTAATGAGATTGAAGAGAGCTAAAAAAATATGGGATACAAATAAGAGATACACAATTATTTTGCTGTAAAAAACTTAGGAGAGGTTGACAGAGGCACTCAAAAGAGTTACTGGTAAGCATTCACATAAACCAAGAAATGACTGATAAAGATGAAAGATGACAGTAAAAATGTATTTGTACAATGCCTGCAATTGTATAATTTAAATGTCCACTGTATAATTCTACATCTAATAGTCTATTGGATTAAAACACAATTAAGCATTTATGTAAGGGAAATAGTAAAAAACAAACAAACAAAACCTACAAGTGTCAAAGTGCAATTGTGGATTCTCCCAGGTTTGAATTTGGAAAAAGTATTTTTTTGTATTCTTGTTGATTTAATGATTTGTCTAGTGTGAGGCATCAAATACTCTGAGCAGGATCAGGAAAATGGATGGCATTAATGAAGCTGTTAGACTGCAAACCTGGTCTTGTATAATACTCTTCGTCTTATCTGATGAAAGTTTGCATGTGTTAACTCTAAAATTAATTTGCTTAACATCATTTAAACATTAACAAATTTAGAGCAAGTTATATAATCTACAGATTGAGGGTGTTCTCATACAAAATTAAATTGTTCCGTTTCTTTCTCAAATTAGTTCCCCAGGTAGCTGCACCAGAAACCAGAAAGATACAAAAAGTATCACTCTTAAATCAATTTGACACTAGGGAAAGTTCATATTTCATAAAGAAGAACTGATAATCAAAGACTCAGGCTGCCTATAGCTGGAAGCTAGGTTTCCACCATGGAGTTATGATATCACAGGCAAATTTGGGGTTGGAAAGAAACTGTTTTCTCACATGAGTAAGATGGATAAGTTCAGTAAATTGCCTTATCATATCTGTAAGTATTACAATAGTTAGTCTACTTATTTAACTAGTTTTAGTAACTTCCTTAATGCTCTGGTTCTTTGAGGGTAGTCTGCTGCTGCCTTTCTAAAGCCTTTGCTTTTTTGGTGTTGTTACCACAGGGACTAATGAAGAAAGAAAGAGAGTGTTTTCTTTTAATATGATCTCTGGATAATACACTAACAAAGTAACAAACAGAACTTAGGCTATCATAACAATACCTCACCTAGCTTAACTAAAAAACAAAAGACTGACAAACAAAACAAAAATGCACAACTTTGAATATTTAAAACTATGATGTAGCGATAAAATGTAATTCTTCCAGTTTTTATGGCAGGATACTGGAATTTATACATCACAGAATGTATTTCTTTCTGCTTCTAAAATGGGTTTCAAACAATAATATTCATATTTATACCTCTGGTTCTTTTGATAATCACTAGACATGCTTAAGCATCTGCGTTAATCCACTAATGCTTCATAAATATCAGCTATGGCTGAAGAATATGAACGCGATAGGGTATAGAAATGTTATCACACACATTTCTGTAAGACAGTGTTTGAGAGTTTCTACAAGTGCTTTGTTCTCAACTCATATTCAAACTGCCTTAAAATTTTCTGGATGTCTCTTTATAAGCAATGCAATTGACGAAGTAGGGCATTTTAGCCAAAATCATGGTCAGTGTAGGTTAGTATGAGTGCTGCCTTGTGTTTCTCTCCTACAGTTTTTGACACTGACTGTAGAGCAGATCTTTGTGATGCTGACAATTTTCATACCTCCTTTTATGTTTTGACAAAAACACCACATAAAAGAAATGAACTGAGAACAGTTTAAAGTACGTAACAAGAACTTAATTTGGGGCTAATCAGATTCTTGGGTTTTAGTAGTTTTGGTAACATTCTCTTGAGCTGAATTCTTGTTGGATAAGTAAATTGATATTTGGACATGGTTTCTGCAGACTGGTTTACTGAACATAAGGGAAATCCTCTAATTGCTTTCAAGAAATAAGGAATTCTACCTCAAATACTTCATATGCTGATGTTTAACTAAAAATGTTCAACATCTTCTGGAATAGGTGTTTCAAGGAGCATTCATGTAAACTTCCTTAGAAGAAAAGGTGAACAAAATTTCAGTTACTTGGATGCCAGCTAAATTATGGGATTGCAGCTAGTGTAGTTGCGTGAGAGCAATGATGCCAGGATAGCAGCTTTAAAACACCTGGAGAAATGCAAGGTACTCATTACTTGACAAAACTCATAAAAACATTGAAATAGCGCCCTTATAAAAGGGCTGAAGAGCTTGAAAGTTTAAAAGGTGAAAACAATACAGGTAAAATTTTGAGGTTTATATTGAATTTGGAAAAAAATGCAGTAGAATAAACATTATACAACTAAGGTAACTATCAACAATTGCTTTTCAGTATCCTGAAAATGTGTTACTTTCAATATTTGAGTTTATTAAAAATTCAATTATTTAATGATTATTACAAGACATCATCAAAGTCAATACTGTTTTTTATAGCACTGTTTGTTTTAACATACCTGGGAGATAAATAGATTTAAAACTTCTTTAATTCTTCAGTTAGCCACAGACCACAAAATCAGTAGAACTAATCATCTGTAAGGAAAGAGTACATGATTAGATGATTCATTTTTAAGTATATGTCAAGTTCTAAAAAGGAAACAACTTCAGTTTTTCATCTTAGTTGGGATGAAGGATGAAATTTGAAATGCCCACATCTCTTAGGAGAGTACTTTCTCTTCTAAAAAATCTGATGTGAATTGCTCAGTGAGTCTTACAGCTCTCCATAAGATGCTTTTATGCGTGCTGTTCACATTCTGAGTCATGTAAATTTGCAAGGAAAGGAGGAACACAACACAGAGTGAATGCTTGATGTTCTACGGATTGCTCCACATGTTAAATTTTTTTTTTTCCAATAGCACAGATTACATTTCTACATTTACTCTGCAGAGCACTGGCTATGATAGCTATATTATAGTGCACCGAATAGTTTCTCCTGTTCCATGTTTGATGAAAAAGGCACAAAAGATAATGGAAAACTCAGTTTTGAAACAAAAAGAACAGCTGCTAATGCCAGCATGAAATTTTGAGCTGTATGAAGCAAGGCAAAATAGATAAGGTGTGCCAAAATACAACAGAACATTCATATTGAGAGTTTTCTAATTATTTTACATGTATCTAATCAAAACAAACACTGCTGGAAGAGCTCAAGCAGAAAAGGGATGACTATTCTTCAAGTCTTGATGCTTAAAATTATGTATCTAAATCTTCAGTTCGACTTTAAGGGAGTCCGGAAGCTAATAATGCTAAAATACATATCAAAATGTGAAGAGTTGGATGCTTGTATATCAAAATAATTGTCTCCTTGTTTTAGAGTCCATTGAAGGAAAAACATAGGAATAGTCTCAGTCATATGCTAAATAAAAAACATTGTCCTACACTTAAAACCACTAGCATTGTCCTTTCCGGGAGATTTGGAAAACTGTCAGATATATAAAATAATGACTACTCATAAAAGGAGAAGTGTTTGGTTGACACAGAAATATCTATAAATTATTCATACTTGAGTTCCAAAACAGAGAACAGTTTCAAAAACTGCAAGATGGAAAAATCAATTGCAGCTTGGATCAGTAGGAATTTTATTCAATTCCTTCAAAGACAACACATGGAAAGAATCACTATAAGAATACCTTATGATAGTTTTCCTAATACAACACAAAAATTTGCCCATCCAAAACAGGCTGTATGAATAGACCTGTACATGATATATTTTCTGCAGACTGGTTATTAGTATGTTAAGAACTTTTGGATACATATATGTATAATGAATGAGGGCAAGTTCCATGTTGACCTTATTTTGGTTTTAATTACAGCCATTTAATTGTTTCAGATGGGTAATAAGTGAAGGATTTGAAAGCAAGCCTTGAAAACTAAGATAGAATTTTAAGCAAGTTGGCCGTACATTCAGGGGAGGTTTTCTGAACAGTTATTGCTTATAGGTTTGAAATGGCATTTCTACATCTTAATATGAACAGTTAGTCTTCGATGGAAGTGAACTTGGCAAATACATAGAAATAAGATCCATGCATCTAAATATGTCTAAATAACCTAAATTATTTTGCTATTTTGCTTATATGACAATACACTTTTTCATCCTTTTCCAGCTAAGATTTAATTTTGCAACCATCGTACTGTTTCATGTGCAGTCATGCACCATTTCATACATAGTCAAATACATACACTGGACTAGTTGCATACTTTGTTAAATGGACCCACAGGCAACAAATGAATGCACTTGCTATAATACTGCTTTTAATGTTTGAAAATAGATACACTATTTTCAATTTTGTGAACTCTTTGTTTAACTTTTTCTTAAGTTGCTGTTAGAATGCTTTAGTATATTCACAGTGCAATGATCTTGGCTTTGCTTTTGCGTATTTTGTTTTAAAGTGAGGCTACTCCATTGACTGTGATTGCACCACCAAATTTAGAAAAGAGTGACAGCATAACCTCCACAAAAGCCCTTATTACAGATTAATACTGTGTTTTACTTTAAAACTCTATTTAAAAAAAATATTTAAACTAAATAAAGCTGCACTACCAATAGGTTGTATATTACCTTAGTCTGCTTTGCTACTGCATCTTTACTGACACGTCTACCTGACCTACTGTTAAACTAGCTACTGAGATATCTCCATGCTGCATGGATGGGGTTAGCAGCCACAGCTGGGATAGATAAGAACTTCACACTTATTAATTTTGTTTTACATCCACAGAGACTTAGACTAAAATATAGTCCTGTCTGAACAGCAGTTTTAAGTAAGAGAATGTAATTTTGCTTTGCTTTTATGGCTCGTCTAAGCAGTTCTACTAATAGGCCTTAGTATTGCTTGACACCTATCACAGGTTTGAGTGTAATATGATTTTATTTTGAAGGGCTTTGGGTAATTATCCTCTATCCAGTCATATTGTTGCCAATTCCACTGTAAGCTCCATTATGTCTGGTAAAGCCTGTAAGTAATGCATAGTACTGGAATGCATTTGAACAAATATTGTCCTGCTGATTTCCTTGCCTCCCTTTCCTCCCCCCTCTTATTTTTTGAGCACTACCTAATAGAGCTAAGCAAATATATCACATGAATAATTCATTAATTTTGCCATTCCTGTATTTGCCAAATCACTGGTTCTCAAGCTTGAATATTCATTATTCAAACTTATGTGGGAATTTATGAGGTGAATAAATCTTCATCTGCGGGCAATTTTTAATAGGTGATTATGAAGATTACCAATTTACATTGGGTTTCTTCTGTAATAGGAGGTTTAGACATTCTAGTGTGACTTGCAAATTGTTCTTTTCAAAGAGATGCTGAACTAAGTTTCCTTAGTCCTGCAATTCAGAGTAAAAATTTTTGTTTAGTTTCCCATCCGATGGATGGAACCATTAATGATTCATCCCTCAAACTTTCTCCTCTACATCTTCCCTTTTGAGCTAACTACTTTCCAGGGAAAAACAAAAAAAAAAAAAAGGCAGGTGAAACACGAAGTGGCCTTTCTGCATTCCTCTACCATATGCAGAGTTTTCTTATCCATTCTCCCTCTCTAGCTCTTCCAGTTTTTCCTGGAGTTTAATTCTGTTCTCTTTTTCTCATTCTCACCAGCTTTTTTCTATTCCTTGACTTGTTCTTTTTTCTCTGTCACTTCATATTCTCTCTACTTCCTGTACTCAGCTGCCCAGAGAACATTTTTGTCTGTGGTCCTGTCTTGCCATTTAGCCTGGTGTTTCTCTCAGGAAATACCACTTCCTGTAAACATAACTCAGCGTCCTATGTTTCTGTACTTCAAACCCTTGTCTTCTGCCGCTTTTTAATACTGTCAATTCAATATTGGTTGTAAGTCAATTCAATCAAGTCAATCCACACCTCTGACTAAACCGCAACTTTAGATTTTCCTCAATCACCCCTCAAGACTGTGAAAGACACCATTACACTGTGAGTAAAGTACTTCATACAGGAAATGTGTCACCAGTGGCAAACAAAAAAAAAAAGAATTTTGCGAATGGGACAGCATGATTGAGGTGGAGTAAGCAGAGTGTTTCAGGGTTTATCCTCCTGATTGCTGCCTTGAAACTTGTCTTCTGCCTCTTTGTTGTTTAGTAAGTCTCTAAGAACAACCTCCTAGGTGATTAGCAATTACATGTGCCTGGAGAAAATAATTTTTGCAAGTAGACATTGTCTCACCTATATCTATTCACTGAATAGAGACCTGCTGCAGAAAACCAGCTGGAGTCTGTGTGAACAGAGATTGTGTTAGAATATATACGCTCACAGAAAAGTGCAAATCGAGTAATGCATATTTCACCTGCATTTCAAACCTTGTGATTTACTTAACAAAGTAACAGTCTTTTCTTAAAGCTTTCTAATGTAATTTTATATTAATATCACTCAATATCTTAAGCATCTATACTTGCAAGTAGTGCAATGTTTTCTCATAATATGTGCTATGAACTGTGTGAAGCTATGAATTCTGAAAATTCAGACTTCCTGACTGAAAACAAGTAAATTATTTAGGAGAGATGCAAATCACAGGATCATAGAATGGTTTGGGTTGGAAGAGATCTTAAAGATCATCTAGTTTCAACCCCCTGCCATGGGCAGGGACACCTTCCACTAGACCAGGTTGCTCAAAGCCCCATTCAGCCTGGCCTTGACCACTGCCAGAGTGGGACATCCACACCTGTGGGCATCCTGTTCCACCACTCTCACAGTGGTAGAGAGAACAGTGTAAAAGTGTGTATCTAGAAATGTAGAAGTGTGGCATGTATTTTGATCCTGTTCCAAAATGTTGACAGTATAACTGTATTCTATGCATCTTTGTACTTTTTTAGTGAAAGAATACAATGCATATATATTCTGTAGCACACATTGAACAAATGAGCACAGTAGGCATATTTTACAGTGAATATAAATAGTTTTATTGACTCAATAGTATTGGATTATATCAAGCAAGCATTACTATTTATTTTAAGAGGAGTGCATGCTGTGATTTTTCTGAACTCTCTTTGAAGTTCAGTGGTGTGTCTTTTTCTATTGTACTAAAATATTAGAACATCACTACTGATGACTTGTAATCACTGCTTTTAAATTTACATGTTGATTGATAAGGCAGGATTATCATATGATTAAGAATGAATAAGAAATGGGAAACTTCTATTCCCAGGAATGCCCCAGATTTCTTTTGTGACTGCTTAAACAGCTTATCCTCTCGGTATTCTTTTTCCCATTTAAGCAAAAAGAGGGCATCAGTGTTTTCTTTCCTTGTGGAAGTATACAGGAATAATGTCTCCCGTATTTGTCAGTACTAGTAAAGTAATCAGATGTGTGTTATGGATAAATACATAAATTTCATTTTCTAGTGGATTTCAACTACTGATTTGCTTTTAGAATCAAAAGAAGATTTTATTTTTTCTGGCATTTTTCTTCCAAATTTCATTATATTCATATGCAACTGGGTAATCCTTTTTAAGCAAACACCTACACATTTAGGAAGAATGAAGAACAAGAACCTACAGGTCTGTTTCTGACTCCAAGAAAAATTACATGAAGGGTAACACATACTGCAAAAAAAAAAAGAGATCTTTTAACTGAATATTTAACAAGCTGCAGTGCCCTCTCTTTTTTAGCTTTTTGAGTAAAACATTTGGAGAAAATCTGATATTTTTGACAAATCCCAACTTTTCAATTAGCGTCCTGGTGAACATAGATTTTTACAGTTAATCTAATAAAATGTCATATGTAATTAAAAGTCTGTCATGTTAAATTCGCTAAGTTTTGGAGGAGAATTAGCTGAATCCTGAAATGGGTTCACAGAGATGTACAAGAACTGGAGTTTCAAGTAATCCTTTTGCATCTCTCATGTTATTTAAGAAATATATGGCCTATTAACACTTCACACCATATTATTGGCAGGAATAAGGTGGTTTCTTGTGAATGTCAGAGTTTATACAGTGACCGATGAAAAAGGAAGGAAAATTAAGTAAGTTGGATGCAGAATATAAGACTACAGCTTTAATTCTGTCCCAGGAACTAAATTATAGGTAAGAAGTATGGAGATATCCTTTTTTGCCTTAGGGCTTGCCAACATGAAACTGCACACTAGCCGTTTTATATATCATCTTATTCCTCTGTACAGCATCAGTGGCAAGATAGTTAAAAATTAGTTGCAAAGGGAAAAAGAGAGATTGGGATGCAAGGGATGAAATTGCCATATTCCTTGAACTTCTTAGATTTTCTTTTTTGGTTGTTGTTCTGTTTTTAACTTTATGATTCACTCGGATTGTCATAATGTTGTCTGGAAAGACAAAGAAGGATTCTGGCTAAGTATAACTGTGGACTGATACGTGAGACAATGACATTGCCCCCCAGCTGAAAAGTTAGATGCATTCTTTACCATATCTAGTTGTTGTAATATCAGTATGAATGTTTGATAAAATTATCTCCTAAGATGGAAAATCCCTAAGTGGAAAATTCCGCAATATCAGTCACAAAGACAATAAGCCAGAAAGTTTACCCCATTTAATATTCCTTGTGCTCTTCCGGGGCATGCTGATTGCTATCAAGGAGAGATGGGTAAGACGTGCCTTATGAAACTTACTATATTCTCCTCTTGTTCTCTAGAACTGTAGGAAATGTCTCTTACCCTGTACAGATACTGGAGTTACAGACTTGCTTGTTTCAAAATCAGTAAGTGCATTTTTTGAAGGACAAGTTACTTTATGTTCTCAGTACAACTTGGAATGGAATCAGATACATGATGATATATACAGCTAGGAGTGAATTTGGCTTCACATCAGTTCCAGACATGCAATCACTATTTAGATTGGCTTGTTCCCTAACAAAACCCACTTGAAAACAAGTGATCGTTCTTTGTATCCATGACACAGAATTAGAACAAAAGCAGGAACTCTCAAATTGTAGGAGAAATGATTCTTTGCTGCTGTAATGATCAGGCAGTTCATGGATGCTTACAGACTGCATGGGGCATTTGATAATATCTGATGTTTGAATGCTGCCACAGAAGCCTGTGTGAGTTTTAAAAATTTCTATTTTTTCATTCCTATAATAATGTGTAACATTATTTTTCATTCCTATAATAATGTGTAACATAAACAAAAGGATGATATTTTAGGTTGCCTGTACTAAAAAATATTTTCATATCTTGTTGAGGCAACTTACCCATTGATGCTGAAGGGGATTTTTATTGGTTGCGGAAAGGTTACTGAACCTGCCACACAGTGGATATTAACAGTTTGCTAGTGTGCCTCAGCCTCAGGTTAGGTGTGGTGTTGTGGGTTTGGTGGTGGTGGTGATTTTTAACAAGGTGTCAAACAGAGCTACCTAGAGATTGTAGGTGAGTGTTACAGGTCACTGTCTCTTGGAAAGCACAAAAATATATAAGGGAAGATAGAAGCACTGACAGAACTTCTGCTTAAAAATAAATCCAGCCTAATGAGACTAATGAAGGTTCCTCCTACTTTATCAATAAAGTTCCAAAAGCTATACTTTCTGTAATATAAGTTAAACAATTATTTTCTGTTCTATCACAAACTAGCTAAGACTCCTACCTACACAGCATTTGTCTGCAGAAATCTGTGTGGGACTTAGAGAATATTCGATGCTAGCGGACAGAAATAAATCATGGCAAATGTGTAAAGATATCATGATTACTATCATAGAGTTTCATAGGTAATAATTAAAATTTCAAAGTATCTAAATAGGTTAAGGCTAAACTTAAAGGCTAAACAAGCCTAATTCAAAAATTTTGCCACTGTTGTTAATACCTAATCCTTGTGAATTATATTTCTCACTATGGTATTAGTACACTTTTTCATTATTTTTCATTAATTTTTCGTTTTCTAGATAAACACAGCCTGATATGTTCATCGTAATATGCATTTAAATATTAGATTGAATGAGCTGCCAAATTATGAAATGTAGTCTTAGCTCTTTCACTTCCATCAGTGAATACTTTCAGCTCTGATGTTTTCTGATTTGATTGTTTAGTTTTTCTAGTCAATTGAACGAGGACTGCCCAGAAAAGGGGGGGGGGAGGGGGGGGAGAGGGGAAGTCAGAATGAATGTTCTTTAAATCTGTTACCAAAAAAGAGAACTTGTTCCTTCCTTGTTACTCTTTCTACAAGCTCCTTTTTTTAGAGTGCAATACTAAGATTCCCCGATAGATGCCCTAAGAGATCTCTTATAAACATGACTTCTAAGTACTGAAATTAAGTATTTTCAGCTTTCTGTTTGTGTGTGGGTTTGTTGTTTAGCGGTTTTTTGGTTTTTGGTTTTTTTGTTTGGTTTTTTTTTTAGTTTTGTTTGGTGGGGTTTTTTTGGGATTTTTTTTGGTTTTGTTTTTGGTTTTTGGTTTTTTTTTAATAAATCTGTGTTACCTGCCATTGAGTGCTATTACGTTTTAGGATTTCAGTGATGATGAATAATGAAATTATTTGATCCCAAATGGTTGAAAAAGGCTGGACAATAAGAAATTAAATATTTATCCTCATTGCTCAAGTATTTTTCAATAGTAAATTTTAATGTGGATATTAATTCTATAGTGCATTATCTCCTTCCTATTTAATCAGTTGTTACTTTATATTCACAACATGAGAATGGGGGCAATGACATCTTGTCAGAATCATTATCATTGCAAAGTATCTACACACTGAAATGAACCTATAACATTTATTTGATTAGAAATACTAAAGAAATCTACAGATCTACCCTCAGAGTCTAATCTCTCTCCCCTCTCCCCCCTGCTGCGAGTTTACATCTGTTGTTTTGTGGTATACATTTGAATTATTTTGATGAATTTCAAACACAGATTTCTTGTATGTGTGAACACTATTGTATATTCCTTTGATTTTAAGGAACGAAGTCCCTTTGTGAGAACTGGCTTTGAGGAGATACGGGGTAAACCTTAAGGGTAAGCCTTAACCTTATTATCCTTTTGTCATTTGAGAGATCTCCTCTGCCAGATGGTTGGCACAACCTTTCTCCAAGCCACAAGTAAGCTAATTTTCTTCTACACCATTTGCCAGTGTCTGCCATTCTGGTGTTTATGATGCCCTGCTGTTATAAAAGCACCAGTCCAGGTCTCAGGACACTCTACTGTGCTTTTCGATCAGGACAGAGCTTATAGTGGATGCGCTATCATATTTCACTAGAACACTGATAGACATTGAGTGAATTAGACCAGTGGAAGATGAGGGAAAAATGTATGTGTCTGAACTTCATGCTGTGAGACACACATATTTGGAGAATTATTCACGCCATCTCACATCAGAGCAGGCTGAGAGTTCTTTTGCTGTCATTGACTTCAAGCTAATCAATGATCTTCACCAGTAACAGCTGCACTAAAGAGGCAGGTGTCTTCCTACAACAACAACAACAAAAAACAATAATTTGTTAAAAAGAGGTGGTACTGTGGTCTGTATATTTTGAAATAAGATTTCTTTATTGCTTGAATCTATCAGTTCCTAAAACTATTTTTGGTATTAAGCTACAAATAGAAGTGTGTTTAAAGTATTGCAAAAGAAAAAAAGTAAAGACTTTTTTTTTAGTCTTGTTTACTATTTTGTAACTGCCAGGTTAGCTGGGACAACAAAGTAATTGATTTTTGGTAGTATCAGATTTTAATATCCCGAACTCTTTGGTAACTTGATAATGTGATTCATGGGAACACTTTTCTCATTTTGAATGTTTAAAGATTTATTACAAAAAAAATAAATTGTTGTTGTTGAATTTACAGGTGGTGAGTGGTACCAAGACATACAGAAGTCACTGGCTAATCTGAAGAGTAAGTAACAGTGCAAGTTTATGAAATTTCTTGGGTTTTTTTCCTTACTGATTGTTCTTACAAAACCCTAAGCATATAAAAATCAAAACCAAAACCAAAGATATTTTAAATAGCTTTAGAAGTGTCAGCAGTGGAAAAGCCAAACAAAATAAAATAACTATTTCTGAAATATTATGCTTACTCTCTAATTCTGCATTCATTCTGCATGCAGTGCTGTTTGTAAGGTAAGTAACCCTTTCTCCAGAATTATTTGCGGTAGAAAAGCAGATCCAAGTTAGTCAAAGAAAGTGACTATTATTCTATATTCAGTGAGTTATGGATAGGCTGTGAAGTATGAAAGCAAATGTTTCGGACAAATACTGAACAACCAAACAACTTTTATCATGTGTTATTTGCACTGACTTCCCCTTAATATATTCAGACTTTGATCTTCTTTTTGTCTTACATGAGGTTTCCTGCTGTATTGGATCCTATATTAAAAAAGTCCTCATAAATACAAAATAGAGAATCTTTATTATTAATACCTATATTCTTAACAAGCATAAAACAGCTTTGAAGTTTCTCTGTCTTTCTCACCTTCACTAGAAAACATTAGTACTTACTGCACAGCTTCTCCTCTGCCCAGTATAAAAACAGCAAATGCTTCAAATACAGTAATTCAGGTAGAAAAATGAAAACCAAACACAACTGACTGCAAAGCACACGAGACTCTATACCAAACTCTGAAAATTGTGTGGCATACTATGTGGGATCATAAGCTACTCAAATTAAGGTTATGGAAACCAGAAACATACTACTGAGCATCAGCAGTCTCTCTGGACTAGCAATGAATTCTTAAACACAGAATAAATTCTTTATTAAAGTTGTATGCATTGGTCTGCATTACATCACATAAAGTAATATTGCGGGGCAATTCTTTGTGGATAAAAATGTTTCAGCTGCAAACAGTGGTGATGTAATGTATGGGTCACAAAAGAATGAAAAAAGAATTAGTTCATTCATGTTTTTTGGGGGGTCAAATAATAGAGCAGACAATACACAAAAAGGAGCTCAGAAACAATATCCATTAAGCAGAAGACAGAAAGCTCTCAGAAGAAGAATAAGCAAAATTTATTTCTAACTACTGCTTATCATAGCTGATAGTGAGCTAAATTAGATGAAAAAATAGAAAATGTGTGCGCTACAAATACATCAGAGTAATTTTAATTAAATACGAGCATTGTAAAGTGGATGTCCCAGTGAGTGTCCAAAGAAGAAAAATGAGCATCATCAGATGCATTCAAAAATGTGAGAATGCCAAGACACCTTAATGTATTACACCATTATATCATTATTCACACTTGAATTTAAGAGTGCAAGTCCTCACAAAATTTAGAGATTTAAAGAATTTTTTTGAGAGTCTTCCATGTGGTATTTTGTGTGTGTGGGGGGTTTGTCTTCCAATTTGCAGAGCCAACCAGTAAGCTATAGTGCGTCAGACCTAGCATAATTTGGCAGACCTCCTGACTTCTTCATTAATAGGGTTATATATTTATTGTAATACTGTAATTGTTGATAATTTGTTTCATGTTTGTTCATAAAGGCAGAGAAGAATGGATGAGCAGGATCCCTGTTCACCCTCACAAGATTTCAGTTTCCACTTAGCTTGTAACAAGTAATTTTTGGGTTTATCTTTGTCCCAGGAATTTCTAGTGCAGCTATGTTACTAGGAAGCAAAGTTGACTCAATATCAGTTTTGTACCCCAAAATTTGTCATTAAGTAGTGTAATTCTATTCTGTCTATGCTTTGCAAAAAACCTGAGAGGGCTTAAGAGAAAAAAGAGGGAAGAAATAGAGTAATAGTGGTTCAGAAATGTTATCTGGATGCCAGCCAAGCTTTATGATAACTGGCAATTATAAAGGGTTGGATCAATGGAAGTCTAGGTGATCTGGCTTTATATTCTACGCTTTGTGTGTAAAAGTTAATCATGTTGTTATTGCAGTACCATAACCTAATTAGCAAGAACTCCCTCACAAAATTGTGATAAGCTAATACAGTCCGATCTATCCTGTTTTATTATTTCCTCTGTTAACTAGTTCAGTTCTTTAACTATGGGATTTACCTAGTTTTGCTTCTCACTACAGGTTTGTGCCACATGTAGACACAAGTATAGTACAGGTCTTCCAGCATGCCAGTCAAAACAGATGACCTCCACCTGGCTTTACCCTAGTCATGGGTGAATTAAAGAGAGTTTAATAGTTTAATCTGTAGCACGTTTTCCCAAAAGGCCTGAAGCAGGTAACATAATGCCATGATTAATAGATACTTAATTTTCATAATGATTTCACATTGAAGGTTAAGTAGGTACTTTTTAAAAGTGGTGGAATGGTGGATAGTAAATTACTTTAAAAGTAATAAATCAGATAACTAAACTTGTTATCTCACTGTAAAGCAGATTCAACCATTGTTTCTTTGCTTCACTTCACGTAAAAGTATTTCTAACTTTTTAGGCCGTTAGCTTCCAGCTGGGTGCTTTGTTTTGTTTTGTTTCTGTTCATGTAAAGGTACATGTTTTCCTTCTTTATAAACAGAGGATGTAATTAACAGTCTTATCTGAGGGGGATTTTTTCGTGTGTTTTTTGTAACTAAAGATGATTCATAGTAACATGTCAATGTTTTTGGCATGGGTGAGGAGTGAGGAGCTCTACCTGCATATTGAAGACATAGAAACTTGGTACAGATGGTAGGGATTATAGATACAGGTTGTGCAAAAAGCCTTCAGCATACTCAAGCTTTCATATAGCCGGTCGATATATTAAAGTTTATAAATATTGCATAACATCCACCCTGCGTTAACCATGGAACCACACCAACCGTTTGCGCTCCGCTTGGGAACTACTCGCTCTTTCACAGCAGTTGCCGCTCTTCCCGCCGACACTGCGATGTTCCCCGAGCACTCCGGGTTTTGTGTTGACCAGGCGACGTAGAGGCAGCCGGGGGGCAGGGAACCGGGGCGATGTCCCCAACAAGGAGGGTCTGAAGCGGGGAAACGCTGAACTCCGCTAGGTCAACAGCCCTCCGGTGAGAGGGGGGAGGGTGAAGTACGAGGTGTTGGTTTCCACCGCCCCATTAAAAGAGATGAGATACTAATGACTTTGAAGAAGGGGTTGGGGAGGAGTTGAAGGCAAGTTTTGGCACACCGCGGGCGACGCCGGCAGCTGTGGGGGAGCGGGGCGGGCCGGGGGCGGGCCGGAGGCGGGCCGGAGGCGGGGCAGCCCGAGCCGGGCCGAGCGGAGCCGAGCCGTGCGGCGGCGCGGGCGGCGGAGGCGGCATTCGGGCTCGGCGGTGAGCGGCGGTGAGCGGGGACGGTGCTGTCCGCGGCGCTGCGGGTGCTGAAGGGCGGGCGCCCCGCGCCGCCTCCCCGCGGCGCCCCGGGGCCAGGGGGTTCCCACCGCGACCGGTCTCGGCGGGCAGCGGCGCCGGGAACTGCTGCTTCGAGTTTTCTTCGGACTGGCTGCGCCCCCTCCGGCTCCGCTCTTGGGTTTGTGAAACGGAGAAGCGTAGCTCATTCCACGATCCTTCCACGGGGAGCCGGCGGGGTTTGTATTTCTTCCTTGCGGACTTTAGTGACTCTTGGGTAAGGTAAGCGGGAATATATATTTTTTTTCTTTTTTTCCTTTTTTTTTTTTTTTTTTTAATCTGATATCTTCATATAAGTGGTGGTGGGGTGGCGAACGGATGGAGGAGCTGGTAATTAAAGGCAGTGCAAAGTTGGGAGCTAGTTAGCCTTTAGGTCAGCGGAGGGGCGATGCTTGGAAAGGAGGTGTGCAGTTTTCGGCGAAAAGGGCTCTGTAAACAAAAGACGAATCACGAATGAGAGGTTAGAGGCTTGTTTTTCTTCAAAACTTGCTGTCGGGATGATGTTTAGATGTTTGAAAATATTTTATTTCAGAAATATTGTGTATTATAAAAAGATATCAAAGGACATTGTAGAAGCTGCTTTGCATAAACACCGGCTTTGGGGGACACGAAAAGCTCTAGCCGATTCTGTCTGGGGGAAGGAGGGATATGTAAGGTCATTCTGGGAAGTAGACAGCAAAGTAGGAATTAAGGGGGATTTAAAAACAGCCTCATGTTGCTCTGTGTTCTTGTGCGTGCACATATGCATGTGTGACAGAAGGACAGTGATACCTTGTTACTCGATGAACAATTTAATGCTGTAACACTGTGAACTTGTGAAACAACACCTTTGTGAAAGGGATCATCGCCACTTCTACCTCCAAGGTCAATGTGGTGTCCATGTGCCCGTGAAAGTTGAGGATTGTTTCCTTTGATATTGACTGCTAAATGTCAGGCCTTCCTCCAGGCTACAGCTAGGTGTAACTGTGAATCCCTGGTTTAATAGTACCACATTATGTTGCGTTACAGGACTGCTGTTGTAGGTAATTGAATGAAACTGGGAAGTGTGGGCAGATAAAATGTCTTGCTATTTCAGCGGTGTTTAACCTTTCGCAAGCTTGGTAGGGCGGTCTGCTTCACAGAGGTGTTTTCTACTGCTCCTGTGAGTTAAGAGTTCTGCACACGCAGAGCTGAGTGCTACGCAGGGATTTCTGCACACGCAGAGCCGAGTGCCACACAAGGATTTCTACACACACAGGGCAGAGCACCATGCAGGGATTTCTGCACACACAGAGCACCACACAGGGATTTTCACCGCATGGAGATTAAGTCTGATTCCCGAAGGAATGGTCTGCTGCTGCTTGTAGCCCATGCTACTGAGATGGCTGAACACAACAGACAGGTGAATGAAGTCCCCACCCTGTATTTTTTAGCATTATGTATCACTTCATCCTCTTGTGGCTGTGATGAATTTTCTTTGGAACTGAGATCTAAACCAAAATTGTTTCCTTATAGAGTTGTCCTGCACAGGTGCTAGCATGTCTAAACTGTGAGTGTGAGGTACCTTGCTGATGAGATGACGCTGGTGAAATGAGGCTTGCTTCATATTATATGGTATTATTTTTTACTCCTGCATCACTTATTTAATGTTAAGGTGGGTTGTTTGTGCTGAATATTTTTATCAGTTAGAATATAAAAGTAACTATTGGCAGCAGCACAGAACTATGGAGGAGTAGTTCTTAAGTTGAGGAGAAAGTAGTTTAAATTGCCAAGGCTTTCATTAAGTTTAGGTGGAATTAGGAAATACACATCTTTTACTGTTCCCTCCTCTCTCTGTGCCCTCCACCCCCACCCCGTTACAGCCGTTGCTGTAAAGCAGCTGTTGCCTTCCTTTCTCAAATGGTAGAGAAAGAAAGTTTATTACCCAGCACTTGCACTGGGTGCAAACCTTCATTAATAGTCTAGCCATCAGCTATGACAGCTCTTATCAGCTGTCTTCGACATGAATATTAATTTGCTTTGAAGTGTTTTGATATAATTTTAAATAATTATACTTTTTAAAGTATGAAGGTTCTGGATGCTTGCTTTCTAAAGTTGACATTACAAAAATATTTGGGAAAAGTTCATTTTGAAGCATGTGGTGCAAACAGAAAAAAATCCAAATCAAACCCCAAACCGAAAAAAAACCCCAAACAACCCCAACACATTAATTATATGGCCAAACTTTTGGTGTTTAAGTGTAAACGTACAGGGCCTGATTTGCAACTCCTTGTTCACTTGAGTAGTCTTTATTCATACACAGAGTCCTGTTAACTGCAAAGGGACTATATCCATCATTATATGAGTAAAAGTCATTGATCTTGCTGAGATCAGTCATTTTACCAGCATCAGTCAGATGATAAACTTTGATACCAAGACATTAATTCTTCACTTTTAAATTTATGTCTTATATCTGATTGTATTTTCTATGCAATGTTTTGCCTTCATTCGTATTGGGCTGCTTTATTTGAATCACATTTAAAAAATGGAGATTTGAAATGATATATAGACTCTCAAGGAAGCAAAATGGCACTGCTATTTTTCAATAAAATGATGTTCTAAATATATATATACATATATATGTGTGTGTATATATATACACACACACATTGAGTGTGATTCATAGTCATTTTGGTCATTTGTTGTAATTAGAAATAATCTTTTTTTTTTTTTTCTTTCAGTAGTAATCTTTCAAGCATATTTGTATACTTCTAGGGATGTGATTTTTTTATAGTGCACAATTCCAAGACCTTTAACACCACCATTCAAAAGTTGAAGAAAACTGAATGTTAATGACTTGACCTAACAGCTGACTGCAGAACTAATGCAAACTTGGGGAGGAGTCTTTCCATAAAAAGGGTATTCAGGGAAACCCCCTATTTAAAGTGCTGCTTTATAGACCCTGCTTACACTGACCAACACACAAAGACATGCATGTGAGGGCATACATTTACAATTATTGAAGACATCAACATACATACAACCTGTCAAACATCCTAAGCTTACATTTGATAGTGCATCACTTGGCTATTTATTGAGCTATCTTTGACAGTATATAGGACTCAATAAAATTCAAATGCTATGGTTGCTCAGATCTAGGTGTGTTCTAGATCTATCTAATCATGCTGGTTTGTCACGCTGTTATTTTTGTGTGTGAATTTATCCAATGATCCTCAGTATTTGTTTTAAAATCCACAGATATTAAACCTTAGAAAAAAGAACTTTTACAATCACATAATGAAGTCTCTAGTAAATAGCAAACTTCCACACCCCCTCCCCCTGTCCGTCCATCCCCTTGGGATAGCTGCACACAGTTCTAAACAGGTTTTTTTATATAACATTTTAGAAAATGAATGTAAATTTTATGTCACCCTTCTCATACTCTTAAGAGACGATAAAATAATAATGAAAGCAAGCCTCTGCTTGGTTTTGTTAGTTTCAATCCTAAATAAAAAGGTGGAGGTCCAATGCCAATAGTTCTGCTTTTTAACAATTCTGAACTTGGCTTAGAAATTTTAAAGGGAAGAGGTAAAACGAAACTTAGATAGCCAATTCTGAATATTTTTCTCCAGACTGGCAAATATTATGAGATAATTCAGGACATTAAATATCACAGGAGTGAATCATGGACTCAAGGGGGAATAATGAAACAAATGCCACCTTCAACTTTGATCTTTGGTTTTTCTAAGCAAAAGCAGGGAAATAGTTAATTATTCAGTGTAGCTTGGCCTATTGTTCTACTTAATTTTAAAGCAAAGTAAATAGATTAGCAAGTTTATTTGCAAATCTCTTTAATCCTGCTTTATAGTTCAAGCTTTTTTCTTTTCTCTTTTCTTCTTTTTTTTTTTTTTTTTTTTTTTTAGTCTTAAGGAATAGCTGTCAACAAACGAAAAGGCTGAAAAGTTTTTTGCATAAGATATTATCCATATTTAATACAGCATGCTTTTCCATGCCTCTTGGTAGACAGAAAAGACAAAGAACACTCTTTTATATTATTAGAAGAACAATAAGTTAAAACTTTGTAGTAAAGAGATATTGAGAAAGCTGTGGGTTGAATAAGAGTTGTGGTTGACCAGCACCTTTGAAAACAGTGCTATATGAAACTCCCTCTAATACCAATATTAAAGATTACTAGTGCCCAGGGACTGTAATCAAGAACAATCAAACCCAGAGGCTAACTCTCTTTTCTGCTATTTTACAATTATTTTTTTTTTGGTTAATTGAGCAACCTACAGTTACAAAGTCTTGTCTCCTAGTAGGCAGGTTGTGTTCCTTTCCAGTACTTACATTTATGAACAGATGCGTCTTCATTCGATGGACCAGTGCAGATAAAGAAATTTTTGCACAGTTAGCATGGCAGAAGAACTGCAAAAGTTCTTCCAATTTTCATTTCCTCTTAGTCATTGATACCTCTGGTGGCATGGGCTGAGTGTATTGGCCAAGAGGTGTAATGTAATAAGTTTAAATGAGCCAGACTGTTGTGGTCTAGCCAGGCATGATTTCTTACGAAATGGATATGGCAATGACTTGAAAATACGTATTTGTTATTTGTTTGATAACAATGTTTATGCAGGTATTTACCCTTACTACCCTAGAAATGATCATAGTAAGTCTATTCAATTAATCACTCTTTTTCCATACACTAAGTGAACTTAGTGGCAAATTATTTGCCTGCATTGCTGAGTTGTGCAAATCTTAAGAAAATTGGAACTTCTAAAGAGTTAAATGAGGGGAGAGTTGGCACTGATTGCTTGAAGAAGGTTGAAGTTCACGGTTTATTTGCATTTGAATTAATTGAGATTGGTGTCCAGCAGTGCTTTTCAGCACAGGCTTCAGAAAGACTTTTTTGTATGATAAAGTACTTGAAAATGTTAGTTGGAAGATGAATGATATTTAAAATACTTCTTTCTTTTCCTGACAGAGTGAGCTTTTTTCTCATTTTCCTAAGTAATGCTTATTGTAATTCTGAAATATTTTTATCACTGAATGGGTGTTCTTGTGTTAAAAGCCACTATAATTTTTAAATCAGCATATTAAAAACTTTCTGAAATCATTTTTGGTTTCTTCATAAAGAAGTTCTTAATACCTACAAAAAGGAATAAAATAATCTTAAAACAGCTCATAGCATTAATCAGATAAAATGTTATTCCTTACTAAAAATGCTCTTTTGTTAAATGATAGGAACTTCTAGATTATTACTTTTCATACTTTTGCTTCCATAAAAACCCAAATATTTTAGATGTTTTCTGCATTGCAGCTCTGAACTGTATGTATTTTCATTATTATAAGAGAACTGTCATCCTAAATAATATGTAAATCATTATACTTTAAATCACTTTTCAAGAAAATAGTGAGTAATGAAACAAAAACAGGTAGAAAATTTTATTCTTTCATGACAGGCACTGGAAATAAACTTCTTTTTCAAATAGCTTGCAGATTATGAGATGCTTTGAAGTTGAACATTTCAAGTTGTGTATTTTTTTTATATTTTCTTTCATAAACTTTATTTAAAACAGCACTATAATAATGTATATTACATATGGGTTTTGTTAAACTTCATCAACCATAATTACTATGAAAGAAAGAAAAAAAGCACTTTCACAGCACTGTGGCAGATCAATGGAAATCTTAATTCATATGGAAGAGCAGTCAGAAAAAACCCTGTCTTTTGTTTGTGTAGGAACTGAATACATTACTACCAATGTAATGATTATATACATAATCCTTTTGCATGAAGGCTGTATTTGGTGACAGTTAATGACCTGTTAGTGAAAACAAGAAACAGGAGCAACAAAAGTATTGGATACATGAAAATGCCATGATATCCAAGAAAATTTCTTTAGGAAAAAAGTTAAATAAACTGCAGGAAAGTGGGCAAAATAACTATGAAAGTTATTCATTATCCAGTCTGAACCTCCCCATTTCAGACATACCCATTGTCTTTTTGCTGAACTTGCTTTAGTTTATCAGTAGTTTTCTTGCACTAGGGGGCTCAAAACAAGACACAGCACTCTAGGTGTGGTCTGACTCAAGATGTTGATGACCAGCATTCAAAAAAAAGTTGCAATATGTATCTACATATAGAAACAAAATACTTATACATAATTGAAGAAGAGAAGTAAATTAGATTAGGAAAAATCTTCTCCATAAGTTACCTCAAAAGGATTTCTTTTTTTCCAGGAAAGCATAGCAATATAGCCTCTAGTCAAGACCAGCATAAAAATGCCTATGTTGGCTATCATTCCTAGGACATATTTGTTCCCTGTATGAACTCTAGATGAGAATGCACCAAATACAACTATATATAATTTTAAAGATTGGTTTCTCTACATGGAAAAGTTATAAAATCTAAGTTTTCTTTTAAGAAACTATCCTTGGCACCATAAGATTCATTTTTTTAATGCAAGATTCAAACATATTTTGTATATAAACAGAAAAGACTAGTACTTGCTTTCTAAGAACACTCTAGTGTAAAGGAAAGCTAAATGCACAAGTGAATCACCAGCTTACAAATAACCATCTTTTAGATTTGCAGCAGCCCAACTTTCTATTAATACAGCAGAAAATAAGCTATTGTACTGAAGTAAAAAAAAGATGTGCCATGTTAATTTAAAGATGCTTTCTACATTGGCGTTTTGCTCTCATGAGAAGGAGAATTATTTTGGCACATCACCATTTCTAACAGTGTCTCCTTTTTACCTTCTAAGAGTCTGGTTTGAGTCTTAATTCAACAAAAAGCAGAAGGCTTTGTAAGACATAAAGTTTGTACAATACCTTGGTGACTATTCACTTTTTATGAAAGGTAAAAGGAAAACTAGGGAAAATGTAAGCCTGAATGTAGGGACCCTGGTGACAGAGGACACAGAGAAGGCAGAGATACTAAATATCTTCTTCACTTCAGTCTTCAATGCCAAGGCCAGCACTCAGGAATGCCTCACCTAAGAGACCAGGGAGAAGGTCTGGAGAAAGGAAGTCTTTCCCTTTGTTGAGGAGGATTAGGTCATGAGACAATTTAGAAATCGTGAGAAAATGAGATAATTTAGGCAAACTTGACATCCAGATACATGGCCCTGATGCACCCACAAGTGCTGAGCGAGCTGGCAGACATCGTTGCTAGGCCACTCTTGATCATCTTTGAAAGGTGATGGCAATCAGGACAGGTGCCTGAGGACTAGAAGAAAACAAATGTCATCGCAGGCTTCAAAAATGGCAAGAAGGAGGACCTTGAGAACTACAAGGCCAGTCAGCCTCACCTCAATCCCTAGAAAGGTGATAGAATGGCTCTTCCTGAAGGCTATCTCTAAGCATGGGGAAGGCCAGAATGTGATCAGGTGTAGTCAGCATGGATTCAAGAATTTGAAATCAGGCTTAACCAACCTGATTGTCTTCTACAATGGGATACTGCCTGGGTAGATGAGGGATGGTCCCACAGGGAGGTTGATCTAGATGACCCCCAGTGGTCCCTTGCAACCTCAACCATTCTGTGATTTGGTTGTTAAATCTGTAGAATGAAAACTAAGACCAAGTACCTTCAGTAAAGGCAGATTTCCTCGGTGTTGTCCAGGTATTTTTCAAGTCTGAGAGGTGACTGCTCACAAGATGGTCAGAAAAACAGTGCCATTTCCAAATGTATGCTCAGTTAGCCCTACAGTATTCACAGGAGTGCAAAACCTGTTATTAAAATGTAACATTTTAACACTGAGTCTTTCTTTTTCACTTTGCTTAAAGATAGAAACGAGTTCAGCTCATCATCTGTTTTAGCAGTGGAAAGGCCACAGAGAAGGAAGAGAGGCTCTTCCTGACAGTATTTTTGGCTTGTCCTTGTAAAATGGAATTAAGCCACATGGGCCCTCCCTCTCCTTACAGCAGCCAAGGTTAGCCATAACCTCATCCTCAGTGAGAAATCGATGTTTTTAATCTTGAGTGCTCATTTTCAAATTGAAATACAGTTCATCACATTGCTGTTCTTCCATATTATCAAGTCCTCTGACAGACATAATTCTAATTTAAAATGAACCACAAGACACACAGCACCAGGTTATGATAGTTTGAAGACTGATCATATTTTGCATTTATTTCCTATGCCTTTTAAGGTGAATGAATCTCAGCTAGTGTAATACAAAGTTAAAGTAGTGATTTTAAATTTGTTGGTCCTCTAACATACATGTTATGCTTCTGTCTTCCATTATACTACTTTTATATTCTTATGTAATTCAGAAACCCAGCAATAATTAGTAGTGGTAGTATTTCCACATGAATATTATATTTCTATTTTAGATTTTATGATTCTTGCCCCAGGCTGTTTTTAATAAACAGTAATAGTCTGTAAAAAATGTTCTACACATTGATGCATGTGCTGATTTAGTTCTTTCCTTGGGACACTGAAAGAAAAACATAATTAACATCACTCCTGAGATTTAACTTTTGTATTATGCTAATTATTCCTTGAACTGGAAACAGTTTTTCAAGTGAATTTAAACTGTGTTGCTTAGCTATAATTACATTTTAGCCTACTGTCTAATAATAGGCTGATTCCCTTCTTTTATGCTTAAAGAATTATTGTCACAAAAATATTTGAACTGTGTACATTTGTACGTTCTTGTTGCAGTAACTGGGGTGGAGGGAAGTTAGCTGTACCTTGGGGGTTTCATTTGAAGCATTAGTAGAGTGCTTCAGTCATCAGATACTAAAATTTGTGTCCCCTATAGACCAAAAATCTAATATTTTAATATATTTCATGTCCTTTATATCTTTTCAGAATGATAGTCACATTCATCTAGTGCTTTAGGTTCTCAGTAATTTCTTCTGTGCATAAATAAACTTTTAAAAAATGGCTTCCATGCTTGTCTTTGTAGAAATATGTGATACATACATAAAAAGTTATTAAAGCTATACTGAATATTTGATTTATATTCCCAAAGCCTCAGAAATCAATATAAAAAATAGCGCCCCCACTGTTATCATAATTTCTGAGTTAAACCAGCTTTCATACTAATAAAGAGATATAAATGAAAGTTTGTTATATATTTTGCTGACTATAATGGCAGTGTTTTTATGAAATTGTGCTACATCTGACTTCTCCATGAACTGTGTGAAGTCATATGGCTAATAACGTTGGGTTTACCATTGTCTGCTTTCCTTGTGAGAGACAAAAGGTCCAAATTCAGTGAGTTAGTCTTGCATTTTTTATAAACTGGGTATTTGTTCCTGGAGTTATGTGTAAATGCTGGAAGTAAACTTAAAGATCTGTTCATGATGCTCTTAATGCTTAAAATGTAAGCAGAGAGTCTTGTACCTTTGTTGTTCTTTCTAATAAAGAAAGTGAACAGTAGATTGTATGCATACATAGAAATTCTGAATTCTAGAAATTTGCCTTATTGAAGTATTAAATTGGGGCTCTTCCAAAAAAGAGTTACAACGTCACATATAAGATATTGCGAAAAGGATGCAATGGCAGATTGATTTATATCCATTAATATTCCTGTAAGACCCAGTTCGGTGCCTTTATTGCTGTCACTCTTGTCAGTGAACATTTAGGGACAAGTAGCTTCTCAGCATACTGTTTGTTCTGCATATAGACTAGCTTTGTAAGCCAATAATCGCTATGAAGTTTTCATTATTTTTGACTAGTGTCACAGTCCTCCAATAATTGCTTCAGAATTATTGGTGTGAGATAGATGTAATGCATAACTAACTTTCTTCCATTTCTGGTATTTATGTCCAGCAGTAATTATGCACTTCAGTTTTCCTGTGTAATCTTTGTAAAATATTTAGGCAGAGGGCAGAAGCCTTTCACATATTTTACTAGAAAAACTGTTCCTGTTTGCTGGATATCATAGCATCTGCTAAGAGTAAAAACATTGATGAAATAATCCTAAACCAGAAAAAACATTACTCATGACTCACCAAAAGAAAGTGAAATAATGAGGTAGCTATTTTCTTTAAAGACACAAAGAAGGGAAGTCCACAATAGCTAAACGTGTGACATTGTGGCTACTTTTCTTTCTCCCAACTGTTAGTGGGGAAAAAAAAAAAACCCACAAAAAACCCCAAACTTTTCTGTGCTCCCAGTCTGACTGAAAACTCGTATGGTTACATTTACATTAATATTATCATAGCAGGTTTGCATCAGTGAAAAGATGAGGATAAATGAGACACCATATGTGCAGCTCCACACTTAATTACTATGAGAACACTTCTGTAATGAAGATCATGGCACTGTTTTGAAATTTTCTTGCTTCTCTTTGTCCTTGCATGCATGTTATTTCTGGCCATCTGCAGGAAATATCATGAAATTATAGTCAGTGGACAATTCTAACGACAGAAGAATATTAATGGTAAAAATTTGTATTACTGATGAAGGCTCCTAAATTACTGGATGCTTACCAAGGGTTGTTATGACCCACAATTTCAATCTAACTTTTTTTTTTCCCCTGTTATATAATGCAATTAAACAACAAATCCCCAAACCCTAGAATGCTGCTTTAGAATGGATACAACATCAAGCAAAGTTAATGTCACATAGTGAACACAAAACTTTGCACGTCATCTATCTTTGCACATGAAAATCTATTACTTCTGTCTAGATTATTCAGTGTTCCAACAGCAGAAAAGCCTACTGTGTTGCTGTGGGATTCAGGGGCAAGTTTATGGTCACAACAGTATAAAAGAGACACACATGTACTAAGCTTGCTTAAACAGCACTTCAGTTATATTTTAAGTATGCTGATTTAAAGTTTATTGTCCTTACTTTGATGTTATAGGGGAAGTAAAACCATGAATCACAGAATAAGCTATGTATTTTCACATTGTAGCTAACTAGATAAGTCCTTACTGGACTCTGATATCTATCAGAAAAAGAAAAGGTAAAAGTATTAAACTATATTAATCCATCATTTTGCAGTCAGTCACTAAATGGAATTGGTGAAATGATTTAAAAACATTCTTCGTCTTGCTGAAGTGAATATGCTTTTCCTGTGCTGTGTAAAGATCTTGAGAAAATAAGTGTCATGCACAGACCCTACAAATAGTACAATTACTTAAGTGTTTTGCTTAAAACCAGTTTAGACATTCTTCAGTTTGTCCAAACCTAAAAATGAAAATAAAGCTGCATTAAAATGCTAAGAAATATCAATCAACATATACTGGAATTGAGATTAGAAAATATTAGCAAAGCTTTCATAAAAATAAAAATTAAAAACTTTCTGTGATTATAAAACTTACAAAGAGAAAGTACTATACCCTAAAACAAGAAGTGAGTTTTTAGAAGAGTATTAGTTGATCTGTTTTGAGGCCACTGCTATCCCTCTCATCCTGTTATACCCATTGGTCATTCTTTCATTTCCTTCTATTGACCATATACTGACCAGTATTTCTGGCCAGAAATTAACCGTTTCCTCCACTGCCCTCCATCTCAACTAGTTATCAGTTGGAATACCATGGCCTAAGATCAACTTAAGCTCTCATAGAACAAGCCAGCCTTATTCAAACTTACATAAAACTGATTTGGAGTAGAGTGTTACTGTGGACATATAGCAGGCTCTAACAGTAACTGTCCAAGATAAAAGTTGAACAGAGTAGCACAGACCTATGATTTCAGTCACTGAGCTGCAGGTAACTACTTCCCTAACCCCCCAAGGCATAGTTTTGAGCTTTTCTGTTAAGGCTTCTGCTGGGATACTTTGTCCTTGTGGTATAAATTCAAGTGGGTGATGAAAGTCTTATGGGAATGTTATTCTAGGGGGATATTGCTGTAAACCAAACAGTCTTATAGCTACATTTATCTTCCCAGGCATGTGTCTGATATCTTATATCGTATATCTGACATATTATGGTTAAAAAAAAAAAAAAAAAAAGGCTGAAAAGCTTGCTTAGCTTTCTACAAAATGATTCTTCTGGAGTAGTTTTTAAATATCCCCTTTCTAGATTTGCACCTCCCTTGGGCTTTTAGAGTAGCCAAAACTGGGGCAAAATATGACCTGGAAAAAGGTATTTTTTGTGGGTGATGTTCAAAGAATTCAAATAACTTTGGAAATAACGATGATTTTGGATTCTTTTAATGACACTACTCTCATTTTTCCAATGTATATTGTGTATTATCATATTGTGCACTCAGAACTCTGGGGAACTCAGAGGCTGTAGTACTATTACAGGCCATGCTGTACCTAGCAGCACCACTGGGTTGTCAGTTGCACCTGTCTTTAAGCGTGGGAGGCTGCCTGAAACAGCCAACAATTGGGACAGAGCAGCAATGGCTTTGTTTTTGTTTTGTTTCCAATCATTCCACTGAGAAATTGTGGCCACCAGCTGCAGTGCCAGCACTGAGTGATGGCAATCCTTTATTAAGCAAGAAATTAGGGAATATGAGCAGTATACTCTGCTACAAGTGATATTCCCTCTCCTTCCTTAGCATCATCCCCTTTCCCCTCATCTCCTACAGTGAACCTGATTCTTTAGTATGCCTTTATCCTTCTTTGGCACTCTCCTCCCTGCTGGAACTTTCTATTGCTTCAGGAGTAACTCAGTCTCAGGTCTTATTTTTGGAGAAGGCAAAGAGAGAAGGCTTGACCTGCGTTTGTAATCAGGTGTGATTTGTGATAATCTGTGCATCGTATTGCTCTGAAGGACAGAAATTGTTATTCCCTCTCTTCATTAACATACAGGTTTTGCACATTTATGCAATTGTATGGTTAAGATGTTGAAGATGAGAAAGAAAGGTGGATTTTTCACTCTATCAGTTGGCATGGTAATCCTGCTTTTCCACCATGGGCCAAAATGAGAGATTCTGAGAATACTAGAATGATTATTTGAAACTTATTAATATGAAAATGATTAATTACGAAAACAACAGAGGCTTTCTTTTATCTGAATAGCCTCCATTGATGCTCTTTTCTCTGCTTAGTAGTCACATAAGAGCTGCAAGACTATAAATGTAATAGTTTGCATTACATGTTGCTGAACAAGACAAAACCCTTTTTTCTGCATTTATAATTTGCAAAATAACTTTCAAAACCCTCTTTTTCTGTTTTGATTAGCCATTGGGGGTTTGCAGAAAATCTCACCTGGATAACAAGAGGTATTTAAAATTGCTGAAGGGTAGGCATTCCCAGACCTTCAAAATACAGACAGAGGCAAGAGGAGCTTTCAATTCTAATTGTGTAGAGATGCTTACCTGAGTCAGCACTGAGGATACAGTCACGCAGACAATAATTGATTCATCAATAAAGGGCCTGTGTGTAGCTGCAGTACTTGAACATTTGCCACCAATTATCTGATCGGCATCTGTGGCTGAGCAGTAGGAATGTGATGTTTGGACACATATCCTGGCTCCTTGTCATAGAGTGTTGTGCTTCATAAAGATGTCCTAGACAATCCCACTGTCTATGTGGTTGGTTCAGAATTAGGAACACTGTCAGGGTGGGATGAAAAATGGAGGACAAACTTACATCTCAGGAAGGTGGGGTGATTACTTTGGAGGTTGTAGTTTCAGAATGATAACTTTATGTGAGAAAAGAGATGAGATGCTCTTGCCTGTACAGACAGTTCATACCAGATGTGTTATGGAGTGTCTGGTGACGATCATACCTAAGCCATCTGAGCTTTTCGTTTCCTGTCAAAATGTAATTTTTTTCTGTTAAGAGGCTCTTTTTAGTGTTTCCTGCCACCATAGATGGCCAGAACATTAGTTCCAGTAAATTTTACATTATGTTTTCCCTGTATTTCTATTGTATAAATAAAACCAAAGATGTTTACCAAAAATTTTTTATAATATATTATACAGTGGTGGTGGAGGAGAGTCCAAAACTCCTTTCTTTTGTATAGTGACCACTTCATCACCACATACTGGCTACTACTTACATTATTTTGTATTATCCCCCTTCCATTCTTAGAAGTGACAATTTTTTTTAACTAATGAATAATAGAAAAATCTTATTTTACAATCCATTTTAGCTGCAAGCTCATCAGGACAGTGTAGGTTTTCTGGTTTACTGTAAGCTTACCAGTATGCATTCAGAAGGCTTTTGTCTAGTAAATATATTGGAGCAGTATAAAACCATAAGCAGTAAAACTTTGTAAAATAGTATAAGGCAGTTAAAACGTAGGGGGAAATGAAGTTTCTGATCCTAATGATTGGGATTGTGAGTATACAATCAAAGAAATGCATTGTTTTATTAAAAGTATCTGTTCAAATTTAAAGAAGGCTGCAGTTGTTCAACGAAAAATGAATATGATTTCTAATGATGCAGTAAATTTACTATAAATAGTAGCATGTAAAAGACTAAGTCAGCTGTCACAGTCAAAAAAGTTTTTTTCCGTCAGACGTGTTTTTGTCAGGGGTGTTTTTGTTCTATAAAATCTCAGAACTGTATGTGTTTGCTTCATATGCTGGACTATTCATTTCATTTTACATAAGGAAAGAAGACCCTTCTTTTATTCACTTGGACTTTAATGTCCAAGTGAAGCAGGAAGTTTAGCAGACATCAGAGTTTCAATTCAAATCGGGGCCAAAGACATATCTTCAAACTTGCTCTCATAGCATTCCTAAAGATTGCAGCTAAGTTGACAGGTTTTGGACACTTCCCCAATTGATGGATCTAAGAAAGCTACTGAAGACAACACATGGTGCTAGCAACCCAAGCCAGCTTTATGACTGACAGAACAAGCACAATTTTCTGTATTTCTTTCTGACTATGCTGGATTTAGGCTCATGAAGAAAGGTGACCTTTGTGGCAGTAAAAAAGAGAGACAAGTCACTGCAAAGCAGGAAAGAAGTGAAAAATTCCACAGGAGTTAAATTGAAAAAGAGAAAACACCTAACTATTTTTGCTCTTCAAGCACAGAACACTTTCCTCTATTTTATTATTTCTGTGTATCTGTATGATTAGACACAGACTTTTTTAAAAGACTTTCACAAGCAACTTTGGATTTCATTCACTTTGGCTAATGGAGTTATTTTAGAGTTTTGTTTCCATCCTTGTGAACCTCTACTGTTATTAAGTCCTATAAATAAGGTAAAATTCTTGACCAACATACTAAATGTTGATTTTAGAATTGTTTTCATGTTATCAATTAGGTCAGGATTTCATCTGTAGTTGACTTAATTATATTAATGCGGACACTGGAGGAGAGCACCAAAGGGCAAATGTATTTGTGGTTCAATCCTGATAAGGGCAGACTGCCCTCAGCTACGAAAAAGTCCTTGTTTGTTTAAATAGCTGCAACATTCATCAGTCCTTTTGTTTACCAATTGAACTGTGGTTCGATCCAATGATATCAAAATTTGTGCGCACCTTTGTTCTCTGCAGTCTGATGATTTGATATTTCCTCTTAGTGTTTGTACTGTTGTGTACACTTTCAATTACAGTACGGTGTATCCATGTCCTGCTAAGTGTTCCTCTGTGTTTAAGGAAGCAGGGAGCTCATGGTTCCTTGCATGTCAGACTTTCCTTTATCCCATTTCTTTCTGATATGCTCTCCAGCTATCTTCCCATGCTATGAAGGTTGCTGAAACACTACTTCCCCTGCCCCAAAACTACCCTTTCTTTATACATGTTGCTTTTTTAGCACCTGGTTTCCTTCTTTGGTCCTTTATAATTTTTTTGTTACTTCAAACCCTAGCAGAGGTAAAACCCCCAAACCTATCTATTCTAATCTTTGCTATTTTCACGGTGGTCTTGAGCCACAGTCTCTCAGTGGGTTGACTTTAAACCAGCTGTTTAAAGTGGGTTTAAACAAGCTTAAAAACTCCTTTCACTGGGTAACAAAGATGGGACCCATCTCTGTTGGCTACAGCACCTCAATAGATCAAGTTTCATAGATGTAAAGGGGCCAAATGACAACATTAACCAGAATACTTACTCAATAGAACGAAATTCTGTAAATTATCATGGTAGTTTGAGTAATGGTGGGCTTATCATGGTTTAGCGTTCATTCAAGGAGTTCAATAACACCAAGGCTTCAATGTTTTTATTGGCAACTAATGTTTTACCAAACCCTCAAATTTCCTTGAATAACAAAAGGGAGACGTATGGGCAGTGGATTAGCATATCATAGCAAATATGGAGGCATTTTAGTTTTTTAATTTAGCAGCTTACCTTTTCTAAAAAAAGAATTGTCTTGAGTGGCCATTTTGCCTTCTCTAGGATGACATACTTGCTCAAAAATACACTTAATGATTTACTATGGAAGCATCAACAGCTGTTGTTTCTTCTTATATTTAATCGGTGTTTGCAGTATTTTATTTAAGAAGACTAAACGAAAAACTTGAAAAGCAAAATATTTACCTTTTGTAACATGCACAGAGCACACAGTTACATAATGGTATGTTAGGTGTTGATTTAAGAATTTTGTAAAATTTTATCAGTACCAAAATATTTGCCTGCTTCTAAGAAGGCAGATTTTATATTTCTGATTTAATAACATAAATGAGTTGAATTCCCATGGGTTCGGATATTGTCATGATGATAAACATTAATCCTCTAGGATATTGAAGAACCAGCTGTAACAAGCTTTCTTAATGAGGGAAGAAAGAAACTGCCTTGCTGACAGTATAACTTCCACAAACTAAAACTTGTATATATTAATGATGGTAAAAACACCAGTATCCTGAGGTTGGTACTGAATTATTAGGAGAAAGTAGGATCAGCACACACAACTCAGTTCTATTAAAAAAAACCCGAAGCTCTTCTGAGATACGTGCAATATAGTTCCCTCATTTTGTTCTGCTTTCTGTAATACTAAAGAAATTGTTAGATTGAAGTTTTGAGATTGCAGCTGTGAGTTCACGTGAAGAACATGATAAGAAAGGATTAAAATTACCACTTCTCATTCCATTACAATTCATTGAAACCTGTGTCGCTGACAGTAAGACACCTGGTGTCATCCTTTAAATAAATAAACAAAATGGTAAGATTCAATCAGAGCATGAAGTTACCAGCAAAGATTTCACCTAATAAGCATCCCTGCTGCATCTACGTTCCAGGTGTCATGGCCTATCAGAAATGCCACACACACACCCCCACCCTGCCCTGTACACTTAATCCACTTGTGTCCAGGCTCATGAGAGCTACCTGAAGGGCACGGAAAGCTTGGTCCTTGTGCTGGCTGCTCATGATAGAGGTGTCCTCAGGGATACATCTGAGAGCCACTTGACGTGCGTAATGTCCACATAAAGACCAAGTGTGGTAGTACAGGATAAGAAGCACGAGGATCTGTACTCCACCTTCTGCTTGTGAGGCTTGGTAGTCTTGCAGTTCAAATCAGGAATGGAGAGAGGGAAAGATGGACAGGAGTCAGTGGAAGGCTGGATTCATCTGGCATGGTGAGTGGTTTTCGTCAGTTTAAAAAACTGTTTTTCTCTGCTTGTGTGTTCCAGCCCATGAGCTGTCAGCAGCATTGCTGGCTGTTCCAAAATGACTGTGCCAGCCTCTTTCAGTGGGTGAAGAATGAAGAGCATGTGCATGTGTAGTCAGTGGCTGTAGCCGCATAAAGTAGCTGTTAAGAGACAGAACAGATTGGTACACAGATTATGAGCTGCAGGCTGCCATGGCAGTGCTGTGTTTTGCTGTTGCAAGCCCCAAGCTTGCTGTACATAGTGAAGGTGACCTAACATCTCTGATTCAGATTGTGGCTGCTGCTTCTGGAGGAGACCTGGAGGTTGACAGCATGAGGTGTGCTGTGTGTGAAAGCTGAAAGCAGGTCCCAGGGGTGAGAGCTGCTGTCATGACACTGTGATCTGCTTTCTGCATAGCATTTTAACAAACTTTGCTAGATATGAAGTATGGCTGCATTCATAGACATAACCTGATACTGTGATTACCTTGTAAGAGCCCCATTTCAGGTGTGATAACACAGCCAGCTTGGAGATATCTGTTTTGAGGTTTTTGAGGACTCAGACTGCATGTGAAGATGTGGGGGCACTGGGGTGTGGTACAGTAGACTAATGGGAGAAAACATACTTTTGGCTAAAATTTTTGCTCCTTATTCAAAGTTGTGTAATATAATTATCTCTATTTACACCAAAAAATACCTTATTTGCAAATGCCTTTCTGCCATGAAACCGTAGTGGTGGATAAAAGCATTTAAGGAAAGGGCAGCAGTGTATTCTTTCCTGGCAGGTATTTGCATCCATCAGTATGTACAATGAAGTCCTCAAAGTCACAGGCAATGGAGCGTGGTTTATATTTATTACTGTAGCTGTATTATAAACCTATTACTGACACTGAATATGGAGACAGAACTTATGCTTTTTATGTGATCCACACAAAACAGACAATTAATTTTTGTTTTTTCAGATTAATTGTATGTAAAAGACAAAGACTGACATGTCCTGAGGGCATACAGTACTACTCCCTAATATTTTGCAAATGACCTTTTAAATAATTTCTGGTTAATATCTGATGTGTCTCCTCTCTTAAAGGTAGGAGGAACACAGTGATCTAACTAGTATATAAGATTTCATTTATTGTACTTTGTAGGTGCATTAAATTGATTAAATCAGTTTATTGGTGTGGACTGCTTGTATTTTCAAATGGATTATGTCTCTCAATGCCAGATATCATGGCTAGTCACCATTTAATAACACTAAACAAGGGCATAAGAGGTGAGGAATTTTGGAAAAAATTTATTTGAAAATGGAAAATTTCTTATTTTTAAATGCAAATACAGTTTAAAATAGGGCATTCTCATATTTAGGTTTAAATTTTCACTCCTCATATAAACTCTGGCTAAGCTAGCTTTCATTAATTATGTATCTATATATTATCACATCTGGAATTGGCTGTGTATAATATGATATTTTTTCAGTCTTCTCTGTGAAGAATGTAGCATGGGGAGAGGTAAAATAGTGCTTAGTAACACGTATATATAACTCTCATAATAGCAACATTTCTCCTAGTCCAACAATTCCAAAGGAAGAGTGAGGAGGAGAACAAAATTTGCATTACTAATGAACTGCTAACCCAATTTAGAAAGCATAATAAACTTTGAGAGGAAGCACTCACCATGGTATTGTAGAATATATTAATCATGATTAGATACTTATAAGGAAGGTGTCAGAACTGGGTTTTAGTTTGTTTTCCACAAAATATTGAACTTGCAAGGGTGTGAAAAGCATTAGCAGGAGCAAAAAAGGAGATAGAGGTTTGCATTGCATTTTCTCAAGGATTGGAAGAAATTGTCTCTAACTCGGGGTGATTAGCTCATCCACAGAGATAACTAGCAATTCTGTGAACTTTTTGTCTAGTTTTATTTGGGGGGGGGGGGGAACCAACCCTGAAAAATATTTTAATTGGTAAAATTTTTTACACATCCTTTAGTGGAAATAAAAATTGATAGCCAATATTTTCCTTCATCATCAAAACTTGTTCTAGATGCAGCTTAGGAGCTGAATAAATGAACCAATTATTTTCAAAGCAATTATTCCTTTTTAACTGAATGCATTTTTTTCATTAGTTTCAAGATAAAGCAGGCAATATGTATCACACAGATATACCAGAAATATTTGTAATTTGTGTTTATGCATATTGAAGTATAAATACAATTCCTGATATGTGTCAGTCTAACATACCTTTGCTTACAGAAGAATGTAGATTGAATTTACTAGTGATAGCTAAAATTCAAAGAAGTTGCATGTTCAGTTTATGTAAGATTGTCTGCCTCAGAGTTTGGATGTGTGTTTGAATCCCATCTCTGCTGTTAATAATATTTGAGTGTTTGAGTGCAATAGAAATTTTGGAGATTATTGAGCATCAACCAACAGATGTGTAAACACAAAGAGTTTAATGCTGTAACATCAGTAGCTTAAATAAAGATGCAATATATAATTTTATGGAATTTTGTCCTTTTTATTAATAAGTAAATTAGTGATTTAACTATAACTGAGCATCTTGCAGCATAAACCACTTCTCAGACAGTCCAAAACTTTCAAGGCTAGATTAGCTCCAGTTGTTCTGTTGAGCAGACTAAATTGTTTGATTGCATTCTACCAAATTTATTCAATAACTACATTTTAAATCAAGAGTATATACTAAGCAGAATTTTACCAAGCAGAATTTTCTTTAATGAAATAAAATATCTTATACTTGTGCTTCATACGTTCTGGTAGAAAACTGTGATTAAATCTTTCTTCTTTGCAATTATGGTTTGAACAAAGTATTTTTCCCCCATCTCAGTAGAAAGGGTCAGCTTGAAGAATATATATAACCTCATAAGACAACTAAATCATAACCAAATCATGTTTCTGTATGAATTGCTGCAAACTGAATACATGAGTAAATATTGTTATTAAGAGGTTTTCAATATAATGATTTTGGAAATTTTATGAAAAGAAGATGATAGACCAGTAACACAAGCTACAAATTATATGGGGCAAAACAGATTACTTGCAGGACATTAGTCTCAATTACCTTACCTAAATGAGACAAGTTAGATGCTCTAAGGTATTATGTCTGTCAGGTTCAAAGGTACAGCTCTCCCAGCGGTGTTCCTCACCCAAGAGTTTTAAGGAAGAAACTTGTCCCAGAGTAAAAGAATCCTCTTATGGATAGTAATTAATAAAAAAATTTCAGAAGCGACTGAAATGGAGAGAATTCAATAGTGAGAAAACTGCAGTATGCATCAGATTCATGAATGCTGTAAAGATTTCATAGGATATCATTATGAATAGTCTGCCATTTTCTACCAATCTTGATTGAGTAACACCTGGCATCTTCTGGTCTTCTGAAATTATTTAAGTTATTTCCAAGGCCTTGCAGAAATATCTAGTTCCACCCCATATCTTCACCGCTCTAATGTTTAAAAGATCTTTTTTCTGTTTCTTTATTTCACTTTTCAGCTACTTCTCCAGAGGCTGTCATTAAATAGCTATTAATCGAATTGTATCTTCAAAAAAACCTTGCTCTGGTTCTTTATTTGCAGTAAACACTGGTGTGATACCGTAAAGAAAGGCTAATACTGTTTAATACTTACTTGTTATTAAATTGGTGGCCAATGGTAGAAGCTTGAAGGACAAGTAAAGAGACAGGGAGAGAATGGACAAATAAGCATATTCTCCCAAGTCCATTTACTGCCAGACCTAGAAACTGCAATTAACTATTATGTCTAATACCCACTGATGGGCTTTAGCTCCTTAAGTTTGTTTACTTTCTTTTTAAATTCATGTATATTTTAATTTCCATCATATTATGTGGATGTGAAAAGCATTGCTTCTTTATATTCATATAACCATGTTTGGAAGTCGGATGAGTTTATTTAATTTACTTCGTTTACTCTCTCTTCAAACAGTGACCAGTCTGTACCTCAGGGTTTTCCTGTTTCTTTCTCTTTACATTCCCCATTCTATAATATTTTTAAAGGAATTTAAGCAGAGACTAATACAGTATTCAAGACAGTGATGCACCAAACAGATAAAAAACCTTCCATACTCTAATTACTTACGTATAAAGAGTAGCTGTAAATTAAATGCTTGCATTTATAGGACATAAGATATGGGAGTTATTGTTAGTAGTGGTCTGAGAATTTCATTTCAGTGTTTAGTGGCAGACACAACATATATATATATACACTAAAAGGTGTGCTGGAATACTTTTTATTTCTCCATATTTTTAACTTACAAGTTATGAATGTATATAAAAAGAGCTGTCTTGTAATATGTGGAGCTTTTATTTACTAAAGTATGGTGCATGAAAAAAAACATCACTGGAAAAAATGGTAAAGGTCAGGAATGTATCTGCCTGACAAGCTGATTTCAGAACTTTCACAGCACAAGTAAATTCACTACACTGCTTTCTGGGTGATGCCTCAGTGATGTGACAAACCCAAGAAGAAAAATATGTGTTCAGCAGCATTTCAGTGAAATTGTCAAATGTAATTGAATAACACTTGCTTATTTTTTGGAATATTGCTTTGAAAACTGGTCTCTCCACTGCCTTCTCTGGCTATGCAGCTGTGTAATTCAGATCCTAAGTGTCATTCTGTGGCAAGTCTCCTTAGAGACAGAAAGTGAAATTTATGCCTTATTCATCTTTAAGGCACACACGCCATAAGTCCTGCCCATTCCAAAGTTCTCAAAAAAAATATATGTATATACTGCCTGGGAGATTAAAGTAGAACATCTTTTTCCACTTTTCCAAGCAGTGATAGCAGAAAAAATACAAAAGACTAAGTTGCTTGTACTCAGGAGCTCTATATTTGTTGAACTCTAATATGTCAAAACATTTACTAAAACCTGTGTTAATAATGCTTAAAATCTTTGATTTTCAGCATTTTCCTATGAAACATATCCTTTACATTCTGAAAAGGCAAATACTAACTGCAGACACCCTACATACTTTGGGGATTTTAGGTGGCATCTGTTCAAAAAGCTGACTTCTTTAATTTACATTTTAAGTGTTCATCCAAGTAACAGGCAATGAAGTCAGAAACTGAGCATGTAGTAATTTTATCTTCCTGTGGACAAGTACGAAAGAGAAGCCTTTCAAGGTCAAACAATTTTCAAAACTATAAGACTCTATTCTTTTACACCACATGAGGCTAATATATACGCTGTTTAGATGGGAGGATGGTGGAATGTGGCTGCCCTTACAGTCTTCTGTGAAATGGCTGTTCTCCAACATAATTTTCATTGTATGGAAACATATTCCACAAGTGCACAAAGGGGACAAAGGTTCAACTGTGCATAGCTAGTTTTAACATGCATAACTGCTAATCTAATCTGATTCGACCTTGAAAGTCAACAATAAACTATTTTCAAAACTTTTTTTTCAGCAAACATGAACAAAGGGGTGTTTTCTTTGAGATGAGAAGTCAAGATTCTGATTTTTCTTATTCATTCCTCCCCTCGCCCCCGCAATGTACTTATTCCAGTAACAGCGATACTGAGAACTGACACACAGGCAGTGAAGGAAAATGCTATGCCACAACGTACTTGAATTCTCAGAGTTCTGAATTAATCTTTTCTGGTGTTTCAAATCAGTGAGCTAGATTTGTAATAATCCCATAGCAAAGGTCCACTGGAACATCTGATTAGCAATTCTCTGGCAGAAGTATGAGAGAAACCGAAGAATACTTCTAGCATCACTTTAATATCTAGTTACTGGACAGGTGTAAAAGAAAAAGCCTTAAGTTATTTATGTAAAATATCTCTCTGTAAAAGAGCTTGTTATCTTTGTTTCAAGTCATTCACTGCTTAATATATTCTGTGAAAGATCTCCTAGGAGAGATACCTCTACTGTGTTTATTTGAAAAGCTGGAATACTGAAAAAAGGTGCTTGAAGTAGGAACTGTTAGAATAAGCAACAATAAATGAGAAGAAATCTTAAATTTTGTTAATAAAGAGACTCAGAATGAGGGTGGTTTTGGTGGAACAAAAGATAGGTGATGTTGAAGTAGTATGGTATTTTAATCTCAAGCTTGAGTTTGAGTTAAGAGTATGACAGCCAGGCAGGCAAAAAGTCAGGTAAAAGTAATCTGAAATGAGAATGAAATAGACAGCAACCATCAAATGATTTTACCAAGTTTGGTAGACTAGTCCCCAAAGAAGGGTAGCAGACTTATGCAGGATCCTGTTATTGAGACTGTGAACAGAGGGAAGGCTAGAGTCCATTTAATACCTTTGATATCCCCACAGGAATTAATTCTATGGAGGTCCTTGTCTTTGGATGACTGTGAGGACTATTTACAGCTATACGAAGAATGATAGGAATGAAACACACAGTTTGTATAACAGCATTCCCAGAATGACTGTAAATGATACAGGATAACAAGTGATCGCCAATTTGTTCACATTTTATGCTCGGCTGATTTCCTGTGAAAAAGGAAATGTTAGACAAGACTTAACATTCTGTACACACTCTGGGCTCTTAGGGCACACTACAGTGTTTTGCACTTATTCATGATATCGTTATTCCTATCAGATATTTCTACATTAGCATGGTAAGTGCATTAGAAATAAGGTAGAAAGGGAAAAAATAAACACTCCTGCATAAGTCAGCCTGCAAAGATGTTGTTCATCTCTCTCTAATACTACAGTACTGCATAATATGGACTAAACAGAATGACTTGCACATGTCTCAAAGTGATGAGGATCAGTTTGCCATGTTGTCTGTTTAGCATGATAGTTTCAACACAGATGCTGAATATCAATAATAAATATTAAATATTTCTAATATGTACTGACATTACTTGTGAAATGCACATTTGTAAGTCCATTAAGAACCATATAAGGAAACTCTCATGATGCATGTATATAAAAATCTGAGAGTATAATTGTTACAGGCCTTCCATAGCTCTGATATTTATGCAGTTATAACGTCTTTGTCCAGTTAAGAGAAGCTCTGACACAAATTCTCTGCTTTTTTCAGCATGTCCTGTAAGGATTTTCTCATAAATTTCAGAATATAAGTTTGTCAAGGCCTTTAACATTAGAAACAGTTGGGCATTCTTCCAGATTGTTGTGTAACTCCCTTCATAATATCAGTATCTATAATCCTAATTTTAGTCTTAATGGGTCACACATTAACCTGTCATGGTAGCTGGATAATGTAGGACTAGCTCATCAAACCAGTCCAGTTTTGTCTGCAAAAATAAAATTTTTTGTTCATTCGAATAGAAAGTAATTTTTTGATAATCTGGTTTGAAATACATCAGAACATTGTAATCAGCACAAGCTAGGTTCTTATGATGACTGCAGGATGACAAACTTATGGGCAGAATGCAGATGAATTGGATGATATCCATAACTGTGCATAATTGTATGCATATCATATTGTATGCAATCTACCAGATACATTTCAACAGTAAATACCAATATCTACCTTTAAAATACAAAGTCTGAAACTGTTAATTTGACATTCTAGTTTAATATGAAATTTGCAAAGAGGTATAGCCTATTTATATAGCCTTCTGATAACTTCTTCTTCTATGAAATAAAAAGTTGCATCAACTATTAAGACTGGCTTTGTCCTTCCCCTTCCTCATTTATATAATGTTTTAAATTTATGAAGGTGAAATATACGTAAGTAGTCTGCAATATTAAGGTTTGCATAAGAATAAAAGCTGGATGTAAATTTCTTTCAGTTTTCAGTGCATCATAATGAAGTTTCATTGGTTTGTTTGAAATCTGTAGTTTTCATGTTCTTGCACAAATTTCAACAAGGTGCCATTGTTTATGCAGATGAGAATAGTTGTTGAACCCCTTCTCTACATGCAGGAAAAGGCAGTATGTTGCAGTGTTATAAAACATCTGTTAAGAAACATTGCAAAGTCTCCTCTGGGGTAACAATATTTTTCTTCCTAATAATAAAATAGCATTAGACAAGTATGAAGCAATGCATATGTAGAAAACTGTACCAACAATAGCGTATGAAACAACTATTTCTGAAGTCTTACAACATTCACTAAATGTCATTAGTACTAATACAAAAGTATTTATGGAAATATCCTACGACCTAATAGTTCTTAAAGATGTCAGTTTCAATTTTGGACTTGTTTCTAATACGTAATAGAATGCTGGTGCGTTTACCATGGTAGTGCTTTGCCAGTTCAGGTCATCTACAACATGAGTTGTAGGATTCTGAAACAGAACCAAAAATCAATACCAATCTAAGCAAAGTTTTTCAAATAATCTCCCCTGAATTTTGCGCTGGATTGCAGTGAATTCTGAGGCAAGATGTGGGGAGTTTACTTAGTAGATTGGAAATATTCTTATATTGCTGGCATATGCAATAAAGCTTATAGATTATACATGATTTCAATAATGCAATTTAAAAATTGTTCCAGAATATTGGCAGAAAATACAGTGCTTTGCTTACATTTAAGATTTTAGTGCTGGTAAGATAAAGATGATAATAGATGTATGCTAGGTGTTTTACACTTTTAGGTTGTGAACAGTGCATCACACGAGACTGTATTTAAAAGAAAATGTTGATGAACATGTGATTGATAATCATCTCTTTTCCTTCATTTGTGAAAAACAGCGTTGAATTTTTCACCACTGCTTTTCTATTATGTCTTATCCTTTCTGAGGTTTTTCCTGGTTGTTTTGTCAGCAAACCTCTCATATGAGTGTTGAATAGTGATAACAAAACTTTCAGTTCAGCACAACCTAATTGATATTCTGGTTCCAAATACTAGTACCTTTGTTTTCTTTTTGCTATTGTGCCAGATGGATTACCCTATTTCTGTGATATTTATTCATGTCCATACATGGCATATCAGTATTGTAAACTTTTATGGCATGACTTGTGCCAAAGCAATATTGCAGTCTGTCACTGAACTTTAACATTTTATTTTGACAGGAGCAGACCTGTAAAGATGTTTATGCGGTGGTCAACTGTTTTACTTCTTGGATGCATTTTTCTGGGAGCAGATGGGTGGCCAGCCAAGGAAGGATACAACTTTCGGCCTTATCAGCCCCTAGTAAGGTTACGCCACAAGGTACAGATTATTCTCGAGCCCTTCTGGCTTTTCCATGATGGAGGGATAAGTTATGCAGCAGCCTTGTTTGTGTTTATTGGAGTAATATTCAGAATCCACTTTTTCAGTAACAACACCTGCAAAAATAGAGACTTGATTTGGCAAGTAAAGGGGTGCTGGTTTGATTTGGAAAGTCCAGAAATCTTTCAAAGATAGTGAGCTAAACTCTGTGCTAGTTTCACAAACAGGGATTATGTATATGAACAGAAACTTGGAGAGCCAGGAGAGGCTGATTCTTAAAGCAACTGTCAGCATCTGCTTGAGGCAGTGATTTGTCCCAGTACTTGCTGGATTTCAGACCAAGCAGCAGCCAGAACTGCCTGTCAAAGAAACATAGTGTTGAAGTTAACTGATCAACAGAAACTTGTCTGCATGAGATAGATGTTCACAGCGCTCACTGAATTTAGGAGTTTTGAACAGTGGCATAACACAGATGTTTCCTGAGACACTGGGTTTCCCAGCTTCAAGATCTATATGCCATTCAAATTTTGTCCACTTGCTACACTTTTGTCATGAATCCAGGACTCCCAAAACAGTTGTCAGCTAACAAATCCTCGTGCCCTTCTGGTTGCTAGGAGGGAAACTGCTGTGGTGGTTCTATAAAACAAAGAAAAGGGCTGTAATATCTCCATGGGCTGTCTGAAGCTAGCTGATCAACTTAGTTTCTTCTTCATGGTAGTCATGGGAGCAATACCTGAGGGGTCATACCTAAGGCTCACATCAGGACAACAAAGATGATAGCACTTCTTTTCCCCTTCTTCTGAATCTGCATGCTTCAACTAGAAACTCTAAATGTTAGTTTCTATTAATGTTTCAAGATCTGGTTAGTTTAGTTTCTCAATAGTTTTATAAAATATGAAAGCCATTTCTTCTTGGTCCTCAATTTGAAAAAATGATCCAATGTCATGTGATTCTATCTCAGCATACAAGGAGGAGGAACTGACAGCTGAGTTCTCAAACAAGTAAAATATTTGCCTATTAGCTGATTATTATATACTATTTAGGTTAAATATAGAAAGTTTCTAACAAATAGAAAATAAAATATTAAAATTTAAATTTCATTACAAAATTGTTCATCTGCTAGGGAATGCTGTTCAAGCAGAATAAAGACTGCATCAGACCCCAGACAAAGAAATACGTAACTATATAAGCACATAAGTGTTTACAGCAAATATTTTGCAAAATCAGAAACTTTGTCTCATCAGTTCACTTCCATTTGCCAGCTTAAACAAAATACAACAAAATAGGACAAGTAAAATATTTTGAAATCTAGAACGAATGAGATAGACTAGTAATGAAACCATGGAATGAACCGTGTGAGAGAGAAATCACATGTACAAAAAAACCCAGAACAATACCATGAAGAATGTGAGAAGAATCAAGCGCCGGACATGAGGTATAGCAAACATCATTTCTGAGATTTAGATGGTCTCTCAGATTAATGGTTGTATGTGCAACTAATAGTGTGTTGTTGTTCCTTAATAACACTTCTAATCCTCTGATAACGCTCATATAATACCTAGAATAGGCCGTCCTAAACATTATAATATTGGCGGGATCACACATGCACTTGTGCCTTCATCCACATACGTATATATATATATACACACACATGAAAGGTAGACTTTGTCTTTATTTTTCATTCCTTGTATATTTTTGAAAAACATACAAAAATATGTATACATACAGAACAGAAGCAAATGGAACATCCTGTAAATAGATTTTGCATTTTGAAAAAAGATAAAGCTTAAAGAGAAAGAAAATGAATGTTATAAAAAATATTAAAAAAACCCCAAAAACAAAAAAGAAAAAGAATAATGAGACATAATATAAAACTTTATTCTGAAGAAAACCAAGGAAAATATGTTGGGTTTTTTTTCCTGGGCAATATCTCTAAATGAAAAAACGTGGTTTAGAGTATAGTTCAGCTTTTGGTATTGTGGATATGTATTAGTACAAAAAACCCTAAGAATGTAGAACTTTTCTGAAGACAATTTTTAAAACAACTTCTGGCACAGATATACTTATTCAAAACATATAAATAATATATTAAGGAAGACTTCCTGCTTCTAACACTTGATATATCAAGTGTTTATATTAAGTTATGAGAGTAGAATACTTATTACAAACGGAAGATGATAATGAATACCAGCAGAGTTACATTTTCTTTGATCAAGCAATATGTGTGCAAGTTTATAAGAGCAAAGATTTGAAATAAAAAAGATAAAAAAAGTTCCAAACCACCACCTTCCCCCCATAACTCCTCTTCCTCTAATATAAAAGAATTTATTCTACTTAGATGGTAGTCGAACCAGAGGAACTCCAAATGTCAGACTGCTAAGAAAACCAATTCTGTTGATACTTACGTATTACTTTGAAAAAAATAATTGTGTTCATGATAGCAACAGACATTCATAGAAAAAAGGGTTTGCTTTTTTAAGAGGTATTATGAACAAATTCAGCTCCTCATGCACAGAAATTACAAATAGGCCTTTAGTCTGAATGCATGATAATCTGAATGCGTGACAAAAGCATGTGTAAGGAAATAACTTTATAATTAGGCAAAAACTTTACATGTAAGAAAACTTTTCTTTTTTTTTTTATTTTTTTTCATTGTGAAGATGACCAAGCACTGGAGCAGATTGCACAGAGATGACCATGCTTGAGCAGGGAGGTTAGGCGAGGTGACCTCCAGAGGTGTCTTCCACCATTCTGTGATTCATTATAATACATAATAAATAATGACCTATAATAAAATAGAATTTATTTATATGTACTTTTATGATTTATATATTCAGATTAATAGTTATGGTGTTTTACTGAAAGGTTTAAAGAGATTTAAAAAGAAATTAGAATTTTTTTAAAAAATCATTTCTGAAAGTTTTTAATAAAGTTTTTACAAAATCTTTTATTTACAAAATGTTTTTAGAAAATCTTGACATTCAGATTTAAAAAATCTGAATGTCAAGATAGCACAAAAGAGACAATATTCCTCAGCCTACTGTTTTAATGGGTTGATAGTAAAACGCATGATGAATTAAATTGAGAATTTCTTCATAGCATCATAGAATAGTTAGGGTTGGAAAGGACCTTAAGGTCATTTAGTTCCAACCGCCCTGCTGTGGGCAGGGACACCTTCTTCCACCAGACCGTGTTGCCCAAGGCTCTGTCCAGCCTGGCCTGGAACACCGCCGGGAATGGAGCATTCAAACTTCCTTGGGCAACCATTCCAGTGCCTCACCATCCTCACTGTAAAGAACTTCTTCCTTATATCTAATCTGAACTTACCCTGTATAAGTTTGAACCCATTACCCCTTGCCCTACCACTACAGTCCCTAATGAAGAGTCCCTCCCCAGCATCCTTATAGGCCCCCTTCAGACACTGGAAGGCTGCTATGAGGTCTCCACACAGCCTTCTCTTCTCCAGGCTGAACAGCCCCAACTCTCTCAGCCTGTCTTCATATGGGCGCTGCTCCAGCCCCCTCGTAGCCCTCCTCTGGACTTGCTCCAACAGCTCCATGTCCTTTTTATGTTGAGGACACCAGAACTGTACACAATACTCCAACTGGGGTGTCACAAGAGCAGAGTAGAGGGGCAGGATCACCTCCTTCAACCTGCTGGTCACACTTCTTTTGATGCAGCCCAGGATGTGGTTGGTTTCTGGGCTGCGAGCACACACTGAAGCTGGCTCTTGTTAAGCTTCTCATCAACCAACACTCCCAAGTCCTTCTCTGCAGGGCTGCTCTGAATCTCTTCTCTGCCCAGCCTGTAGCAGTGCCTGGGATTGCCCTGACCCAGGTGTAGGACCCTGCACTTGGGTGGGTTAAACTTCATAAGGTTGGCATTGACCCACCTCACAAGCGTGTCAAGGTCCCTCTGGATGGCATCCCTTCCCTCCAGCGTATCAACCGAACCACCCAGCTTGGTGTCATTGGCAAACTTGCCGAGGGTACACTCAATCCGTCTATGTCGCTGACAAAGATTTTGAACAAGACAGGTCCCAACACCGATCCCTGAGGGACACCACTCGTTACTGTTTTCCAACTGGACATTGAGCCGTTGACCACAACTCTTTGCATACGGCCATCCAGCCAGTTCTTTATCCACTGACTGGTCCATCTTTCAAATTGGTCTCCAATTTAGAGACAAGGATGTCGTGCAGGACAGTGTCGGAGGCTTTGCACAAGTTCAGGTAGATGACATCAACTGCTCTGCCCCTGTCCATCAGCTCCGTAGCCCCATCATGTTTTAATAACAAATATTTGTAGCATTGATTTGATTGCTAGGTTGTCCAAAGTGTTTTCAAATCATTTGACTTAGGAAAATATCTATATTATCTTTATCATGTCCATTAGCATTCCTTTTGAATGTTGCATTCAAAAAGGACTATGAACATATATTTTTTCAGTAACACAATATTCAGATACATCATTATCCTGCTCCACAGATGGCATTGTCTGTTCATGGTTTCCATAGATTTTTGGGTCCTTTTAGATTGCTTATAATGGATTAAATAGAAGGACTGATACTTTAACAATTTTATGGTGATATCTCATGATACTTTCAATAGAACAGAATGTATAGCTAATTTAATTCTTATGCCACAGTTGTATGGAACTTGTATCCTTCTTCAGTGGTGGAAATTCTTACTATTGATAAAAATTTTCAGTGCTGCAGTGTGTTGAGATTCTGCATCCAGGTTTTCTTTAGAAGATAATTGTGCTGCCTTTAAGAAACCATCATTTTCACTGGCAATTGAAACCACTGTTGTTCAGTCTCCAATATTACCTTTTTTTTGTTTCGTTTTGTTTTCTCAAAACTGCAGAAAATCATAATAAAATATGCTTTAAGTATATAGATAGCTAACTTCTGAGTCTGGGCTGCAGTGTTTCCTTGGCTAACGTCAGAACAATCTGGCAGTATGTGAAGTTGCCATGTGTTCGCACTAACCAAAAGTTAGATCTAGTGCTACGGACAATTCCAATTTCCCAAGTTTGCTCTTTTTATTCTTTAAATATGCAGCAATATCTTACTGTGTAGAAATGTATTTTTTGGTGTTTAACTTGATCTGTAGGAAATAACAAACTATTCTTCAATAGACTTTGTAATTTATCACATGCTGTATTAATATAAAGGTTTTCTAATTTTATTTTACATTAGTTGGAACTGCTTTAGTATTACAGTGGAATTTTTAATATCCAGCGCCTAAGATGAGCTGCTGACTTCCAAGTACTAGGTTAATTTTTTTTTTAAACTTTCTAACATAAAATCTGCAGTAATTTATAAAATATAAGTCTAAGAACTTGCAGCAGTTCATGCCTAAATTATAATTATGGCCCAAACTATAATTATAATAATTTTCATTATCATGGCCATTATAATGGCAATGAAGATCAAATGTTCGATTGCATAATTTATATAAGAAATAGTCAAAACCAGGAAGAGATAAGTTGACTTGAACTAGAATGGAGAAAAAATATTACAAAGCACTTCTGAAAATTTATTTTCAGTCCCCTTCCTTTGTTAAACTGCCACAGTTGACACTGACATGATTATGTCTGAATAGCATGTGAATTTCTTGTTAAACCAGTTAATCCTTGGTTCTTCATTTGTCAAAACACTGAAAAAGTTTGTAAGGGACTTTCCATTTGGGAGTCTTCTTGCATTGCTGCTGACGTATTGTAAGCAATTTTTTAGTACCTAGGTTCCCACCTGAAATCATTAGGAAGAATTTGTAGCATCTTAATCAATACTTTTCTTGTAATTTGCATGGCTCTGGCAGAGAGCAATGTTTATGCAATGTCTTCAGTGAAGAAATGTATGCTCTGAGATTTCCAGGTATAAACAAGCAGGCAGCAGCCAACAGAATGCTGACTGTTGGCTTCTGATTCTCTGTCAGAGATAAATGGAATATTAATAAGCCTGTACATTCATATGTTATTCCAGAGCATGCCAACTCTGCGTATCTAACACATGAACGCACAACCCTCCTCTACAAGCCAGGTAATTCACGTGGTTTAGGGGAAATAATATCAGCACAGTGCCTTATTGTGAATTATGGGTAGGGAGTTGTTTGGTTTTAGTCTCTCGGGACAATCCGTGAAAATTGCTAACCGAGGTGTAATCACCTGAGCAGCTTTTATTTAGTCCTAATTCTGATCTTGAGGATTTAAGACCATTGCATTCATTATAGTCAGGGTTGTAATGCGCACCTAAGAGCGAGCGTGGAGTGGGCAGGGGATGAAGAGCAACGTGTAAAGCTGAGAGAGAAAATTGAGGAAATTTGGAATTTGGCCTGGGCCTGGTTCTCAGCCTCACCTTGGGCTTGGGCCTGGGCCTGAACAGGAGCTTCCATCAGGAGCAAGCTTTTTTGTCCAGCTGAGTATGTGTACAGAGGGTACAGCAAAGGGGACATGCTTTGTTTTTAACAGCTTTCATGGACATCTTGTAACAACTGATTTTGCCTTATTGATTCAAACTGTTTCCAGCCTTGTCCTTGTTTTCTTGTGTTTTACCAAAGGGCTAATGGGATCTGAGCCAGATGTGCAATGCTCACTCTTGTCTGACTTATTTCTCCAGACTAAAATAGTTCTTTTAACTTCCTGTGAAAAACCTGCCATTCTCCCTTTTCCCTTCTCCCTCCCTTATTACTATTGCTGTTTGCTGTTAAATTAGGCAGTTCAGTTCTCATTAATTTAGGCCTCAGGATTAGGTCCAGTTTAGAGGTGTTTAGACAATGATGATTTCGTATGAATGAAACAAAGCAAGAGAACAGACAGAGTGGCATAAGCATGCACTTCCAGTTTATTAAAGACAAATTTGAATGTATAAGCACAAAACATGGAATACATGTTCTGCATTTAGGTTTCAGCCTAAAGGTTATAAAATCTTCTCCCTCAGTTAACAGCACATTCCATGTTATAATGAAACACCTGTAAAATACAGACAGGCTGAGTGTTCAAGGATTTTATTTTCATTTAAGGTATCATAGCCAAAAAAGAAATGCGCACACAGTAGTACTTCAGGATTCAAAAGAAGCCTGAGCTTTCCTTGTGTAGTCTGGTCTCCAAACAACCTAAGGTTTATAGTTCACAGTGTTTATCTGGCAAGCCTGTTTGCCTGCAGGATCTGAGAAGTCATAAAAATTGATCCTCTAAAGTCCTCTGTTCTAGAGAGAGAGGGTAGAAAAATCCATTGCAGTAATATGCAGCAGTGAGTTCTGAGGACTAAGAACAGAGCTTTTCCTGAGGATGTCACTGCTGCTCTCAGCTCTAAGGTAACAAGTTTTTTTCTCTTCCTTCTGAGGCTCCCTGAGCACAGTAACTATGTCCTATGCAGATTCCAGGATTTCATTTAAGTAACAAAGCTCACTTTCTTCCCCCCTCCTCCCTCCTTAATCATTTGTCTAACCGTAAAGAAGTCTTAGGAAACTTATTTTAAATTTTATTTTGCTTTTCTCAGGGAGAGGGAGTACATTCTGCATTCTAAACTGCTTTTTCCCGTGGGCAATAGCATTCAAAAGGCATGGCTAATTTTTTGAAAGTCCCATTACAATAATTGTATATTAATAAGCTGATACCAATTGAACATGTTATTTTTGCTCTCAGTACATGCTCAAAGCATTTTTTTAAGAAGTCTTAGGAAGCTGCCTGTAAAATCTGTAAAATTTCTTCTACAGTCCTCCTTCCAACTAGTCATTCTAGTCATTCATTGGGGAGTCTGGGGCAGGAGGATGTCAAAGTCTGGAATTAAGGCAGGTGTGAAGTTCTTTCAAGCTGCCTGCTGATGCTTCCACTGCTAACTTATTAGCAACACATAGCTGTAAACTTTTAGTCAGATCTTTGGGGCTAGTGAAGAAGAAAAGGTTCATCTTTACTACTGCACTGAACCTTTTGCTGTGCCTATCTTTGTGTTCCTGTTACTGAAAATCATCACTGTGGAAAAGCTTAATTTCACCCAGTTATTTTAAGAGGTGACAAGATCCACGTGTGTTATCTACCTTTTGATTAACGTTGCCTTTTTAATTTCATCTGTCAGCTTGGCAATGAAGAGTAATACATAAAGTGGTGGTTGATGGAGGTAGTGTAATTATCTTCTATAGTACTCAGCTTGGCCTTCTCACATTGCTTTGTAGGAAGAATATTTCCAGTTAGCCTCTGAATAGATAAGACAATGGTTTTGTGGCTTTCTGGTGTTTGGGAGTTAATGCAAACACGATCTATATCAGCTATGACTTCAGATTCTTGGTTAGTATTTTTTTCTTCTTTCCGTTTTCTATTACAATGGCAAATCATAGTCTCAAATTGCAATCAAAATCAAAGCAAAACAAAGCCAAAAGAAAGGTTATTTGTTTTATATATTACTTGGGATGCTTTTCTTTTGCTCAGATTTGTGCAGTTTTGATTTCTAAGATAATGAAAGAGGCCAGATATTTGAAGTGTGTGTTGCTACATTAAGTTTATGGGATCTGGCTGTTTTCCCATGCCCTCCTTGCTGTCTCTTACCCTTCAGATCCTCAAAACTACTCTGTATGTAATTCAATCTCTTTTATTTTTTTTTTCTATCAGCCAAATGTTTTATTTTATTCTTTTCCATCACTTCTTTTTCTCAATTGCTTTTTCCAAGGATATAATACCTATTTTCATTACCTAGAAGATGGTGACTTTTATTATCTTTATTTGACCTTTATTATCTTGGTTTGTTAAAACGAAGGTAATATCCTGTAGCACAGACATATGCTTATAATGTGAAAAATAATATGCAAAAATAAATATCCAAACATGATTAAATAATAAACATAATGTATAGTAGCCTTTCGTTTTGAGAGTTTTGTAGCTGGAAAGCTCTTTGAGTTTATCTCCATTGTTTATAAAGCAAAATATCAGTAAAAAAGCCTCTTAGACTTCTCTCTTTTTAACTTGTGGACCTTTGTTACTGAAGTAGTCTACGCTTACCTTAAAATGCCTCCAGTTCTGGATAAGGTGACTGCATAAATTGCAGTAGTTGTCATGACATCTTATTTTTATTCCTCCTCTTTTTTTAACTGCTTATAGGATCATACAAGTAGTCCAGATCAGGGCATTCTGATGTTTCTGATAACTGATTCCACGGTAAATCTTACAAGACAAGAACACTACATCCATCAGCATGCTCAAATCCCTTCAACTGAGAGCTAAGCAAATGTGATGTCTTTCAGTTTCGGATTTTTTTTCCCATAAATAAATAAAGCCAAACAGCAGCAACAAAAAACCCAACCCACCCAAACAGAGCAACCTGCAAAAAAAGCAACTCCAAACCACTGGGCTTATTTGTCTTTCAAATAATAGTGCTAAACATCAAGCTGCCTATTGAAAACATTAAAGGTTTTGGTAGCTCTGTGCAGGCCTGATACACAAAATAAATGGAGAGCCTAATGTCAGCTTAATTAAAAGATGTCTTAATTATGTCTATTTTGGTATTTATGCATTGGTACGACTATGCTTAAATGCTTTTAAGAACATGGAAGATTAATGCATAAAACATAAAAATCAAAACACAGATCTCTCAAACTTTAATTAAAAAAAAAAAAAAAAAGCATTACTATTTGACCTTGTTAAAAACAATCCAAGAGATGCGCAAGAGATTATTGTTTCGCTTGGCATGTCTTTTTAGCTCTTTGTCAGTTTTAAGTTTTCATTTAATGTAGTTTAACTAGGCTACCTTTATACTGTTCATATAAATGAATATGTGAGGTATCAACAATGCAATGTATGAACAGTACATTTATATAAAATAACAGCAATAATTTCTTTAGCTCTGTGTGATATTAATAACATCTGCTTAATGTTCATTCTTCATTCTGTCAAATAACTTTATGCAATTGAATTCGTTTACTCAATATGTTGTAACAAAATATTAATTTGAAATAGGAAAAATCTAACCAGCTTATTCCTTCTATGTCCTATTGTCCCATGAAAACAAACTAAACAAAAATTATCAGTCATTTGTTTAATATATAGCCTGTAACTCTGGATATGTAATCTGGAATAAACAGCCTATCATTCAGCTGTAATTTCTAAGGAGAAGTAAGGTCTATCACTTTTCTGAGGCATCAGCACAATCTTCCATTCTGTAGAGTGGCTCATGGCAATGCTATTAATTTCTATTACGCTTACCTGAGGATTACAAGTAATACAGAATTAAAATTACATTACCTAAATACAATTTATTCAGTTTTCTTGGTATATCTAACATTAGTTGATGTTACATCATTTGATGTAACAATTCTGCTGGATAAAAAAGACGTTACAATTAATAGTAACTAAACTATTACAATGAACTGATTCTAAAAATTGTGAAAGACCCATCCCATTGCAATTGATAGTTTGTGGTTTGTTTGTGGTGGTGGGTTTTTTGGTTTTGGTTTGTGTCCCTCCCCCCCCCCCCTTTTTTTTTTTTCCCCTCTATTTTTTTGGCTTGGGTTTTTTTAAGATCTGAGAAACTTTTGCATTAGCAAGTCTGAGTTTCCATATACAGGTCTCCCATTTCTGTAATTCCTTCATTCCTTCTGTAACTGGGGCATAAGTAAAGCATGTCTTTCAAACAAATTACTGAGTCTTCAATACTTTCTTTACCCCAATATTTTTAAATAATTTCCTTTGATGGTTTACTATTAACAATTTGTAAATAACAGAGTTCATCATTTGGACACAAATGTCTTCTCCTTCCCATGACTGCTTCCTAATATCTACTCTATCATTAGATAGAATGTAATGAAAGTCTTTGGTTTGGTATAAGGAAATGTTTGCAAGACATTATTAATAGTTTATTATTAAAAGCAAACCCTATTTTGGTTGTGCCTACTAGTATCAGTTCAAGGCAGGGAAGAAAAAGAGATATCTTTATATAAAGAGGGAACTATACTATATATCTGTATGTGTATATATATATATATTTTTTTTTTTAACCTACTTGCTTCCAACATGAGCTCCAAGAGAAAATAATTAAAAGCTTTACAATACATTGCCTACTTCACAGTAGGGAAACTGTAATCAATTGTTGGCATATCTGCAGTTTATATAGCTTTACTTCATGATTCATTTTGAAAAGTTAGTTGAAATTCAGCAATCAAATACTGAGCTAATCTTGAATTTTCTAAGATTCAATGGAAAAAAGTATCTTAGTTTTACTTTCCAGTTTCCTGAATGTCACATAGTAGGTAATATGGTATAACCTTTCATCAAATCTCTGGTTAAAATGAACGTATTCCTCAAACATATAGTTGAGTATTCTACAGAAGGGCAACCGATTAATATTACTATGACGAACTTCTCTCTTTCCTTTGTAACACTACCTTATCTGCCATTGTAAGATGAATGGTAGAAACAAAATATCATTCCTAGAAATTTCTCAGCATATTGGTTTTAATCAATATGGTCGATGTACTACAAGTTCACCCATAATTATGTCCCAACACTGACTAAATATTACTTGTATTCCTGGATTGTAAGAAGGTGATTGAGGATGATGCTGTCATGACTATACTCTCTAATTGTCATTCTTCCTGCAGATTTTCTTTTACCTAGACAAAAATTTGCAAAGAGGAAAGATAAGATCTGAATGAGCCTCAGACAGGCTGAATTATAAAATGCAATGCATATTACGTGGTTTTTAGAAAATTACAGTTAAAAACTACCTCTGAAATTTTTTAAAAAAGGGGGTGGGTAGGTAAATTACTCCCATCAATGTCAGTGGAAATTGTGCAGCTAAGATTCATCTATATTGGGTTTTTTGGGGGGAGAAAAAACCCCATTATATTGTCAGGAAATAAAATACTTTTCAGTAATTGTGAGGGTATCTGGATTTTGAGGAGCTCTCATGAGGGAGAAGATAATAGAATACCTATTAAATACTGTCCTTTAGAATTTCCAGTGATCATTTAGTAAGCTAAAATATTGCCTCTTGGAGATTTCTCTCCCCCTTCTTTGTCAAAATAAATATATACACTGAATATGATTAGTTTATGTGCTAGAGGAGATGAATATACTTATCTACAGCACCTTATCTCCACTGTCCTGTGTTTTCTCATTCTTTCTTGGTAGGCTGGAAGAAAGTATGTCTATACATGGGAAAGTAATTCTACCCTGAGTGACCGTTTCAAGTTTAATGCAAAATATGCACAAATAGCAGTAATCTACTACTCTATAACTATCATTTATGTAGAATTCATAGCTCCTTCAATTTAGCTAATGAGAATTGTAGCCTGAATTTAACTACATAAATTCGCTTATACAGTCTTCTGTGTATAAGATATTTTGGTCTTAGTGGTACATATTCCAATGCAAAAGTATATTCTTCTTCCACTGTTTAAGCCATGGATTAAGTGTTTTAGTGATTAAAGCACAGTAAAATCAGCAACAGTGCACAGCCATATAACACTGGTAGAACTTTCTTCTGTCATGTACTATGAAACATGTATTTGGTCAGTCATCAACAAAGAAAGTATGAAGTCATATTAAATAAGTTATGTTGTATTTCTGTAAGAGTGAGCTGCCTAAGAAATTTACCCAGAGTAAGCTTCTTTGCATGTTCTGCTGTTTTTTTTTTTTTTTTAAATTATTACTACTTTTTCCCATTTTGCTCATAACTGTGGCCAGTTGTTTTAGGACAATTGCCCTAATGAAAGCAGTGTATATATAAAAGGGTAACAGCCCATGAAAGAACTGATCCTTAAAACCAGCATGAAGATTTTCTTATGTTTTCCATTTTAAAAAGACAAAATTTGGAAAACAGGCCCTCCTCTACTTCAGTAAAATGGAAGAAAGACTATATTTGGCCTTTGCTTACTGTTTTCTTGGACCTGTAGAATCCTTAAGATTCTTGAATTCAAAGATAAGATAAAAATCAAAACTATTTCTCGGCTTCTTTTCAACTGCAATAGTAATCAGGTTGTATAGCCCTAACTCTAAGGTGCTTATTTCCCTTAGGAGCTGCCTGCAGCCTGATGCATGCAAGTCTTTTTACACTAGGCAGCAGTTTAGGAAATGTGTCTATGTGAATCATGAACAACTCTGACAGAAGAATTGTTGCTTTTAAAATGCATTAATCTTTCTGCCTATTTTGGAAAAGGTTTATTTCACTGAATGTAACACATGGTGTATACATTTGGTGTCTGCAATGTTACTGTGACATTAGCATGAACCTACTTCAGTTGGTACTGTAGAACATTAAGAGGTAGACTGTAACTTTAGCCCAGAGCAATTGCTTCACCTTGAAGATGAAGGTTTTTCCTCTGCTCTGCTTTACATGGTCTAAAGATTCCTTTAAGACTAGTATGTGCCCTATCAACACATCTGGGTGATAATGCCTAAATAGAAAACCTGTGGATTAGCCTTTGTGTAGGACTTCCATAGCTGGTAAGTGGACAGAAGAAAGTGTGTGTTTTGTTGAAGCCTGGTCTAGAGATAGTTTTTCTTAAAAGTATATAGGTATAGACAAGATGATGTGGAACTTCTACATATTGTTATTTCTTCTCTGCTTCTGCTTCACTTTGAGGGGTTGTAATTTGCTGCACACAAAGAGGAACAACTACTTTATACTCCCCTTCCTGGGTCTGCAGTGATTGTTCTCCATATTCCTCGGGGTTCTAAATCAGCAAAACAAGAACCAAATCAGCAGATTTCACAGTTCCCCCCACCTCTGTGGGGTTGGTGTTTTTTGTTGTTTTTGTTTTTTGGTTTTCGTTTTTTTTTTTTTTTTTTTTTTTTTTTTTTTTTTTGTTTTTTTTTGGTTTTTTTTTTTTTTTTTTAATTTCCATTTTTTAATGAAACAAATCTTTCACTCTTGTATCTAGGCCTCCCAAATACTGTTGGGTCCATTTCCATAAGGGTTCATGAATTCAAGATTTCATCAAACTTTCTCCAGAGGCCTGTAAGGCTTATTTTAAGACTATAATATCTAGTAAAACCTAATCCTGGGAATGTCATTGCTTCTGAAAACTTCAACAGCTGTGTATTTTACTTTATTTCTCCCTAGCTACTTTGCTCCAGATCTTGTTTCCTTCACACAATCTTACATTCATGTGATGAGTTAATTGATACAAGAACAACTTGTGGTATATTATTTTTCCAGAATTTGCTGCCATAAATGGTGTCTGTCTCTAACAAGACTGGGCTGTGTATGCAGAATACCAGCACAGGAATCCTGCTGCAAGCACTAAATTACAAAGCTCTCTCTACTAAATAGTGTTCTGAAAAGAGTAACAGGAAAATGAATCAATTTTTGCTCATTCCTTCTTCCTTACTGTAGTAAGCAAGTCCCTGTTTACTGCTCCTAACAGAATAGCTTTACAAAAGTAAACATTGTTGCTTTTGCTTTGCAGGCATTTTTAGTTTAAACCGCTATTGTACTGCAGCTGCTGAGAGTCTGATGAAGTCTGATTCTGTGAAACTTTTTTGAAGCACAAATGTTCAGCATAATGTCAGTGATCAAACTGGTTCTGGGAATAGTTTAGCAAATTGTTTTGTGCTGTATGTGCACTTGATCTCAGCTGTGACCACACTACTGTTTCATTCATGAATAAGAAGCTTCTCTACATGTAGAATTCAGATTTCTTGTAATTAAAGTTGTTGTACTAATATAAGCTAATATGCATTGTTCAGCTACCATAGCTTGTATGTGCTTTAACAGCTCGGTAGAAAGAATTGTCTTGGTACTTCTCTCAATGAAAAATTATCTTTAATAACAATTATTCCTTTAATTATATTTTAAGTTACTAGGTAGTAACAAAGTACCCCCACGACAGAATGAACATTAAAGATAATGAACACAAACCTAATTTTCTGCATTTTAACTACACTTTGATATGACTGATGAAAAATTTTCTTTATAAAATGTTAATCACGCAAATAAGTTTGCACTCCCTCTTCCAGCAGAGTTTCTGTAATTAGAGGTTTATGTTTATTAAATTATTTTAATTTTTGTCACATATCAAGGACAATCTACCATATGTTTTAGACTAATTAGCACTTTGTTTGTTTTAAGAATTCCATTAATTCTTTCTAAATACAGCCAGCATGGAAAAGAAGACTTTGCCTGAATTTTACAAGAAAGAAACAAGGTTCTTTACCACTAGCCCACTCTGGCAGACACATATGCAGATCCTCAGCAGATGCTTGAGGCAGAGACATGAGTGAGGTTCTAGATGCAATACAAGTATGCAGTTTGTCTTCTCAAAACAGAATTAAGTGGAAGTCAGTACGCTTCTGTGTGCCATCCATGGTTTATAAATACCAACTCTTCTTTCAGAAAGAGAAAACCAAAGAAAGTGCACATATTTAAATGGGGCTAAAAAACTAGCTTTACTGTTTCTAAATTGCCTAGTGGATTTTCTTAGTCCTAGAGTATTATATACCTTTACAGAGCAGCTCTAGTCTTTTCTATAAATAGCTGTGTACCTTCTTTGGGATCACTGTACATTAAGAGTCCCTTTGGCCATTCTTCTCTACTTCCCTTTTGCTAAAGTGAAGCCCTTTTTCTAGATAAAATTTGATACTATACCAACATTATTTACTAAATATATCATTTTTGAACAATGGTAATGTCAAAATATTAGGATGTTTTAAGAGATATTGATACTATTTCTGTGTTAAGACAAAGAGAAAATAGCACTAGAAAAGGAGCTTTTACACCTTGCAAAGGCATTTCTGTTCATATTTAAATCAGTTTCTTTACTGAGCCTAATTTGATATATGTTGCGAATAGTTTATAACTTATGATTTACCAGAATAGCAATTTGTGTGGTTAGCCATCCATGATCTTTTTTAGTTCACAAACACAGCAGAAAATTTGACATTTTCTCCACTTTTATCCACTATGCTTTGAAAAGTTTACATTCAATTCAGTCTGTTGGACACACAAGAAAGGTTTCTTTACAGTTCTAATATGTTCTGCATGGATACATTTTATCAGGCTGACAAAATGCGATGCAACACAAGACCATGCAAAGCCATGCAACTGCTCTGATTAATTTGGTTGGAAACTGTTAAATTCAAAACTATCTGTTATATTGAAGCTAATAAAAAAAAATCTTGGAATGCAAGATGATTTGTTCTGCTTAGAGATGACTCATACCAATGGAGAACAATATATATTATGGTTCATTTAACCATTCCAGCATTATTTAGATAGTAAATATATATAATTTCTTTGACTGTTAACAAGTGAGGTGAAAATATCTTTTTTATGTAACATAATGCAATATAGAAGAAAAGCAACAGAAATGTGTGTAAAAGCAGGCCTATTAACTCCTCCACACCATAGTGTTTATATAGAATTAGCATGTTTTACCTGATACAGTGATGTTTGCATGTGTTCATGCTTTCTAATAGCATATGGGTAGAAATTGTTTATGTTCAGGACGAATAGCATCAAAGCCATTAGCATGCTGCACAAACGCAATAGGAAATATCTGTCATGATGAGCAATTGTTTGTTTACTTCTCGCATGTTCCATAACTCTGAGAGGTTTGTTGGTTGGTTTGTTTGTTTCCCATCTGGGTCAACGGTTCCTATTTCCTTGAGGATGTGACCTTAATTTTTTGAAGTTACAGGTGCTTGTAACATTTACTCACTAACATAAGTCATTGCATCATAGTTGTTTTCTACATAAATTAATTCACAGACTTTATCTTTTAATAATGAGGAAAATCTGAAGGTATATTTAATGCACCTTCAGTATAATTTTTTTTCTGTATTTTTTTCAGTGTTTTCAGTTGAAAAGTCTAATATTATAGTAAGCTTTCCCTAGGCAGAAGGTTAATTTCACAGTTCAGAGATGCTACACCCAGTCTAATCACTGGTTAATCTTGAAATAACTTGAAGCTTACAGACTTCTCTTTCTACCTGGATGCACTTTGCTGCTACCAAGGGTCTTGCTGGCCCAAGGCATATCACACTGAGGCTGGTCTATGATCTGCTAGTTTTTTCTTAGCAGATTGAATGGCAGCTTAAAATTAAAATTTGAGTCTTTTGAGAAAACTAAGTCATGAAAAGCTGTTAAAAAACCTTCAGCTGATATTAAAGAAAATAAAGATATTAGAAAAAATAAAGTCTTTAAAAAAATGAAATATATTTTCTGCTGATGCCTTCTTTTCTTGAAATTTTTTCTTCTCTTTTTTTTTTCGGGGTGGGGGTGTCACTGAAATCTTAATGTATTCCATTAAATGAAAAATCCTGGTTTTTTTTATTGTATTTTAAAATTTCATCGGAGTCACTTTTTCTCCTCTCCTAACTTTGCCAAGCTTCTTGCACTGTTATCTGTAAAAAGTCTTCCTCATTCTTAGAAGATATAAAATTAAAATAAAAACAAATTCTCCTTTGCGAAGACATGAAGAAAGTACTAGATGGATCTGTTAAACCAAATACTGACTGTAGTTTAAGAAGAAATTGCAAAGGAGTTAAGCAATACTAAAATTATTGCTTTAGTTCTAGCACAGCATGAAAATCAGAATGGCATGAAATCAGAGCTTTAAAGTTACTTATAAATTCAGCCTGTCATGTCATATCATATCCTGTATTTCAGGAAATACAATTCATTGTATTTAGGAAATATTAAGCATGTACATGAAAATGCTTTACAGTCTAGTATGCCATATTTTGTTGCAAATAAAGACAAAAGACCTCTCCCTCTTCCTTCCCTCTTCCTTCCCTCTTCCTTCCCTCTTCCTTCCCTCTTCCTTTCTCAAATTGCACGACTACCCATATTATTTTACCAAATGATAAAAGTTGAAACAATATGTTTTAGTAGCTTGAAGATTAGATGGACTCATTGTGTAAGTTAATGGCTGCTAAACATTTCTATGTCCTGGTGAATTATAAAAGCCTTTTATATTATTGATTATAGCTTTATTCTTTTTTGTCAGTTTCCAATCTCCTTGGTGAAGTTTAAACAGCTATGTGAATGCAGAGAATTAGTTTCAGGTGATGTTTTTCTACATTACTCATTAAGATAGGTAATTAGCCTTAGTTTGAAATTATTTGCTTGGTAACTGTGAAAAATGCTATCAAAAGAACTAGATGATCTTAAGCTCCTTTCCAACCCTAACTATTCTATTCTATGATTCTATGAAAAGGTACACTATTAAAAGACATATGTACTGGTGTAGGCATTAACTTTTTTCCGTAGATCTTTATGTACAACCTGGACATATTCAAGACTTAATGAACCTGACATGAGCATCATAATGGCAAGTCCTTGGCATATATAGATAGAATAAAAAAGTGCATTTAGTACAGAAGTGTAATCAGTATACTCTTTGTTATCAATAAGTTATATAATGTAAAAATATCCCTTATAAATTGCAACAAAAGCCAAAAAAATAGAAGTTATCCGATTGCATCTTTTTGTTCAAATTAAAAAAAAAAAATAAAGTTGTCCTGTAATAGAAAAAGAAATTTACAAGTGGTTTGCATTTACCCTATCCCAATGACATTTTTGCTGGCATAACCTTTTAAAGCAGCAAATATTTGAAGAATTGCAGTACCCAGAAAAAACAACATCTCTTGTAAAATTGACGTTTCAAATTTTGGGGACAGATTACTGCCTTGAGTAAATTCTCATAGTTTTTTTTTTTTTTCGTGTTATTGAAGACAACAAGCTCAGTGTATACTTAACATTGAATATTAGGTTATGCAGCAAATTGCTTACTGTATTCATTTTCATATAGGTGATATGAAGGTGGTTAGTGAATACACACAGTTGCGTACAAATGTGTTACTAAGGAAAATGTATCGAGGTAGTTTCAAACTTCCCTGTTACATGGACTTCACCATTTCTGAAGGAATAACTTTTAATTCAAAACATAAAATGAACCTAAAAATACCAATAGGAGAACATGCTGTGGTAGCAGTTATTGCTCGAGTGGTAAATAATCCTTCAGTGTTTGCCAAGCAAACAACAGGATGTGTGTCAGACAGTGAAGTCAAAATGAACAAACAGAAGATCTGTCAACTTTAGTTGTAGTTTCAGAGTATTTAAAGTGAGTCCTTTGGTAAATGAACTAAATAAACTTGCTGCTTTTTTTACCTTTTTTTTTTTTTTTTCCTAAGGGAATCTTGGAGCTGGAAATGGTTGTGTGCTTATTAAAAAAAAAAAAGATTCAGAAGCTTTATCAGCTGATGTTTTCTAAACATGGAAGTTCATATCCATTTTTGTGTGGTGTTGCCTCAATAGAAGTAATCTTTTCCTGTTATTTCCTAATGTATTTTTATGTTATTTTTAAACACGTTTTTACAGAAAAATAATATAGTAGTAATTTAAAGAAAAGAAAAAGGTTGAGCAGCAACTAGGTAACACTGCTATGGGAAAAGATTGGTGGATTAGAGTGAACAACTAAGGGGATTATAGAGAAAAATCTGTTGACCGTGAATCAGCTATGTAATTCCATCTTTTTGGAAGCAAAAGGCTATTTTGAAATATGTTAATATATGTTATATGTTGCTGATGCAGTTTTAGAGCTGATATGTTTAAAAAAATCCTTAGTTCTAGACAACTCTGAATTCAAATATCAGAATACTTTAGGCAACACATACTAAAAAATTCTTAAAAATAGAAAGAGAAGACTGAGAGATAACTGAAGCAAGAGAAAATGACTTTGTTTTGCTTAAAAGTTGAAATGTTTTCTACGTTCACTGAGATGCAAGCCAGTCAGAAAAAATAAGTAAAAAGATATTATTTATAGTTTAAGGGATTTTGGCAAAGTTTCATTCAGAATGGAACTGAGGACAGTTAAGTACTGCTTCAGGTCTTACAAGGTTCTAGAACACCCTCTTCATATAATGGAATAATTTAGGCTGTCAGCAGCCTTTATAGTTACCTAGCTAAACCAGTTACTTAAACCAGATGTAACTTCAAAATTGGGTTGGAAGGGACCTTAAGATCATCTAGTTCCAACCCAGGTCGTACAGGGTCTTGTTCAGTTGAATTATGAGCATCTCCCAAGATAGAGATAAAGTGACAGAGACTGCACAGGTTCTTTAGACAATGTGTTCCAATGCTTAATCACTGCCATTGTGAAAAACATGAAAAATACTGGGCGAGTTTAAAAACAGGTTATATAGGAATCTTTCTGCAGTAGGCAAGGTACAACTAATTTTATCTTGGAGCAGGAAGGAGGGTGAACTAGACTGTCTCTTTTGAATCTGTATGTCTATGATTTTTGTGGTAACTAATTCTTTGAATAATATATTTTTCTACTTTTAATTGCAGCAGGAAAAGAATCAGGAAAGCTCAAGAAATAAAGGTAAGTGTTAATTATTTTCAAAATGTGGAGATTCTTGTTATTACCACAAATCATCCATTGTTGGTAAAATATTATCCAGATGGATTGTTTGCTGAGTATTTTGGTATTTGAAATTACAAAACTGTATCCAGGAAAGTGGGATGAAATGTAGAAAGTAAATGAATAAGCTACTATTTTTGGAACTCTGCTTGAGATGAACAAGGCTGACTGCTGTACTCTGGATGGAATGGGCTGCACGGCTTTTCACCAAGTTTGCGTCCTCAGCTATGGATGCTTATTATACTTCAATGAAACATCAGTACTGTCACTTTAGCTTATACCTCTCCATTTAGTAAATCTGCGACTGGATTCGATTCCAATTTATGCACAAACTGATCACATCCTTAGTAGGCTGCCTTGCAAAACTAGTGTCAGCTGTGTGTTTTGCATACAATTTTTTTATACTTTCACTGCACCTTACTCTGTGCCAGTAGCTAAACACAACGTGAAATAGAATATCCAGGTTAAAAACCCAGCCTTGTTTCAAGAAAATTAGAAGAGTTCAGCAAACCAAATTGCAGATTTCATGCTTAATCATATCACCTGAGTTAGCTGTTCTTAATTCAGTTATTTATGTATCACAATGCTCATTAATCTCAATTTCCTTGCTTTCCCTCCCACTAAGACTAGACATGGGCATCAGAAGACAAGCTAAATCTGATGGTTTTTTGGAGTTGCGTCAGGACAATTACATTATTCATGATGATATGATGATTTACATCATTGAAGGGTCTATGGTCCTTCATTTGAAGAGTGTGCATGGTAAAATAAAAAAACCCCTTTCAGTTTCAACCACCACATTCATTAGGTGTTAGTTTAGTTAACTAACCACAGAAACAATTTTCAAAAGCTTACAAAATATTGCCCACAACTACAAGCAAAGGAAAGCATTCAACTCTACTTGAAGGGAAATATCCATTACCTCCAAACAGGCAGTAATATTGGTGCCCAGCTGCACAGAATTTGTTGTGAATATATCTGTAACATCTTTTGAGAAAATTTTCAATCTGCTAAACTTCCTTCATGCTGTGCATGTGTCTGCCTATACTGACAATTCAACTTGGAAGATTGCAGTGGTCTGGAAGACTCCGAATTCATGGAGTAAGCTTTGGGATATATATGCAGGTATTCTTATTTGTTTAATGCTTTTGGGGGATTGTTTTGTGGCTGGGTTTGGTGTTTTTTTGGCCTTCTCTTTTCATATTCTTTAAATTTCTTATTTGTTTTCATATGTTCTTTTTCCATGTTATCGAAAAGTTTCAGAAAGATATTTTTATTTCACTTGTAACTTAAGGCATATAAGATCTTGAAGGTGTTTCTTCTAAAATATTGGTTGGTTTGGATGAAACAAAGTTAAATTAATGTTTCATCATAAATGTTCTGCATCGTCAATGAGCAGCTACCCTTCATGTACAGTATCTAAACATGTTGTGCTCTGCACGTATTCTTGGGAGATAGGTAAATGCGGTTTATCCCCAGCTGGCAACTAAGCTCCACTCAGCCACTCACTCTCTCACCTCCAGTGGGATGTGGGAGAGAACTGGAACGGTAGAAGTGTGAGTTGACATAAAGACAGTTTAATAGGTAAAGAAAAAGCCACACATGCGAGCAAAGCAAACCAAGGGATTCATTCACCACTTCCCATCGACAGGCAGGTGTTCAGCCATCTCCAGGAAAGCAGGGATCCAACATGTGTAATAGTTTCTTGGGAAGACAAATGCCATAACTCTGAATGTCCCTCCCTTCCTTCTTCTTCCCCTAGCTTTATATACAGAGCATGATGCCCTATATTATGGAATATCCCTTTGGTCATTTGGGGTCAGCTGTCCTGGCTATGTCCACTCCCAGCCTCTTTTATACCCCCAGCCTCCTCAGTCGTGGGATGGGGTGAGAATCACAAGAGGCCTTGACTCTGTGAGCGCTGCTCAGCAATAATGAAAACATCCTTGTATTGTCAACTGTTTCCAGAACAAATTGAACGCATAGCCCCATACTACCTAGTATGAGCAAAATTAACCCTTCCCCAGCCCAAACCAGCACATTAAATTATCTCCAGGGTCTTAGGACAGGGTTCTAACAATATTCCTTACTCTTTCTGCATATGGCAGATACCATATAAGGTAAATGGACAAAAACATTTTCTGTGCTTCCTTAAATGTTCTGAAACTCTCAGAACCAATGTTTTAGTCTTCATTCAGAGAATAACTACAGCTCATGTTAAAGATCCCTACCAAATAAAACTGGAATCTCTGATGTGCCTCATAACTTCCACTGGTATCAGTATTTCAGTATCTGATTTTTATCAAGAATTTCTTTAAGACTGTTTTTATGAGGAGGGTATTGCAACAGAATTATAGTAAAATGCCTTTTGACTTCAGCAGGATGAAGACATTAGTAACAAGCACCATTCAATATCTTTTACAATATTATAAAAACCTTGTATTTTTAAATTTTTCTTAATTTATTGCTATAAATCTGATTGCTATTCATGTTTTAGCAGTGATGTTATTGTTTTGTTGTGTTTGTGTTTTTTCTCCTGACATTTATCTGACCCACTTGTTTTTCCCATCTGTTACTTCTACTGTCAGCCACTAAGTCAGTCACACCAAAATAGAAGCCAATTCTCAGACATGCCCTGTTCTGACACTAATCCCATCTCTCTCTGATCTGTGATATTCTTTTTCATGTTTTATTTAATGGATAATAGATCTTTGTGTACACTCCTTGAGAAAAAAAACAACACTGCTTTTGTATTATTTTTGTAAAATAATACATTAACATTTTACAATCTTTGTATATGCTGGCAAACTTCCTTATATTTCTGAGACTTCTTCATGCATGAAAATGATTATCACCAGAGCAAAATGTAAAAGAAATCAGTTTCATAAAACATGTCTTTAATATGAAAGAAGTAACAAGGCAAAGAATTGCCAATTAAAACCTTGCTAAATTTTCTTGCTGATTTGGAGTCACAATTTGACCTCCTTTATGTCTCTTTTCCAGTGTTACCTCCCTCAGACAAATGAACATTTTATTCCAAACCTATGATGGACGATAAAATAGACACTTTTGCAGTAAATTGGAGATATGTTTGCCAATATCAAATTGTGTCGTATTTAAGCAATGTGCAGAATTTTCTTCCCGGCTTACTCTTAACTTTGGAGACTTTCAGGTGCTTTTAAAAGCTTACATTATAAACTTTAAAGTGGAAATTGTTTCTGACAACATTATTCTGGAAAACTTTTCTTTCTGAAGAACCAGAAGGCTGACTAGTGACACATATTGATGATTTGCCAAACTTCAAAGCCATCTCACTTCCTTTGCTCAGAAAAAGCATGGGCACACTGGAAATAATGAGTCACAAAATACTTCAGTTAACTGGTAATATTTCAGATGATCAATTCCTAAACTCAGTCACAGTTATTTTGAATTATGGTACTATAATTTTCTTTTTTAAGAACCAAAAATCAATCTCAGTATAGAAAAGCAGTATGTAATATATATTTCTAAAAAACAACAGTAGCAAAACCAGAGAAAGTATACCAGAACAGAAAAGGTAGAAACCAGTTTTGAGTTTAGGCAGTCATTTTGCTGATATGGAACAAAGAGATGATACTGTATACAACTTGTGTGATTTTGGCTATTTGTTTTAGCAAATTAAATAACAGTTACTGAAAGATACAAAAATTGCTCCAAATAAGATTTGGAAAACATACATTTTTCATAGTATTTGCAAAATGGCCTGCAAATTATTTTAATGACATTAACTTGAACACTTTAAGTACACTTTAGAGACTGACTATATAGTATACTGTTCAAATTTTTGCTGCCTACTGATCTGAGCTTTCAATGTCATTACCAGTCAAAACTAGAGTTTAGAGAATACTGACAGTATTTTAATTACAACCCGAGTTCCTAATAGTATTCAGTCCTCCTTATTTCATGCTTACCTTAATAATCTGAATGTGAAATCACTGTTGACTCACAGATCTGTTTCAAAAATATAATTATCTATTCTTATGAACATATTGCCAGACTTTTCTGATATGATTAACAAACATCTGTTCCTTTTATGATCTTTAGCTACTAAAATAAAGAGGATACCATATGGATATCTCTTACATATCTTACTTACCTTGTATTCTTTAAAAAGTTAGCATACTTGCACAACACTTTTGGCCTTGTCTGGGATTCCAGATTGATGCTGGTGTCTTCTTCTATACAATGATAAATGTAAGACAAGAAGGAGTGAAAAAAGCTACAGATTGTTCAAAACTGAAAGAATTTAAGGGACAAAACCAGTAAGGCCTTAATTAAAGCAATAACTTCTAAAAGTGACAACTTAGCTTGAGTTACTCTCAAATGCCAGCGGGTGAGCAAGCTGCTACGTCTATCCTGCAATGTGGCTCGCTGTTATTACTTTTTATAATGGACAAAGCTACATATGTTCTGATACAGTATAGATGGCATCAGCATCTTATGTCATGTTAAACCAATTAACTATTGCAAAAAATGCACTCCATTACTTTCTGTAATGTATCCAGTGACTTATGTCTGCTTGATCAAATTATTCTAAATCTGTATTTCAACAGACTTGTATTATGTGAGTATGGTTAGAACGTGAACTGCAATACTCCTGGACTGAATTGATTAATATTTTAGTTTGTTACACTGTAGTATTCCATCTCTGCTGGAGCAGTACGTATCAGAAAAAAATGTAGTATTTTGAAGAATATTGGTAACAGCAGGCAGGTTCTTAAATGTTTGTCAGAAAGTCTTGTTTTCATTGAAATGCCACTGCTAAATAATCTGACCTACAGTGTTCTTTGTTCTTAAGCTTTTTTCTTTGTTGTTATGTTCCAACTAGCTTGAGTGGATAACCTCATAAGAGGTGGTATGAGAATTGTTGGAATTAAGTGTGCCAAATACTAGCCCCTTCATGCTATTCCATTCTCCTCCAAAGCCTAGTCAACTGAAACTCAAAACTCTTCTGTCACTTAAGAATTGCCATATGAAATGCAGTTTTGTCTTTCACCTAAACAGTTCTCCATCCCTTTTCATTTACATGTTCTTACAAGAGACCCATTATTAACAGGATGTGGGGGTTTGTTTATATATTATTAACTTGGAACTTGGAATGGCTTTAGCATAATCCACATTTGTGAAAATGCTTTTTTTTTTTTCTTTTCCCTTGGTTCTAAATAATTTCAGAGTCAGATTATGAAACACGTTGAAATGAAGCAAAACTCTTTATGTGTGAAAACAATTTTAATGGAACAGTTAAGCTTACAATCTTCTTTTTGAACAGACCTGAAGCCCATTGTGAGGAAGTCAAGTGTGTGGGTCAGAGGGTCAGATGTCACTTCTAGGTAAAATATTTGATAACAGTGCAATTAACCCAGTCTTTGAAAGGATACAGTAAGAGCAAGGTCTGTGCTATACTATACAGCTTTGTGAAAAGACTTTCTTATTTATTGCAAACAAAGCTATGTGTCTTGTGTTTCTCACGTTGTGAATATTCATTTGATTACACTAAGAGATCTAAGAATCCAAAATGGGTCATTCCCTGTGAAGCTTAGAGCTGTCATTAGTTTTGGTGCATTTAGGTACAGTGGTTTAAAATGTTACCCACCTTTTCTGCATACCCTACTCCTTTGTAGAACCTTGCCATTCTCATAATGAGGAGCAAAATATCCTTTGTATCAGCAGCACAGGTATCTTAGTTCAGTTTAGCATACAATAGCCAGTGGGAGCTGGTCATTTCACAGTACTTGTGATGTAGAAAGCAATTGTTATGACTTAAAATAATCAAATCAGAATGAGTAACTTGTGCTTTGTGATGCAGACTGTTGAAGTAAGATAATCTTCACATCCTAACACCTTGAAGTTTTCCTTTTAGAATAGATTTTCAAAAAGAATAGTGTATGTTAGAAACTATTTCAGTGCTGTTACACTAGAAATTTACATTTTATTTGTAAATAAATATACAATGTAATAGTAAAGAATCAGTGTTAGAATTTTTGGGAAATCAACTTTTGTTATTTGTTTTCATTATTTTTTCTTTTTACCCTTGCTTTATCAAGAAGATCTCAGTATTCTCTCAATCTCAATCAAAAATAGTCTGCTCTGATACCTTGTTACTGAACAAAAAGGAGGCTATCATAATTATATCACTGAAAAAAGATACACATCGAGATCCTTTTAAAAATCCACAGAGATCTTTACAGGATCTACAAGCATGATTTTCTTGTAGATATGAACTTAATATAGACAGTAGTTCAATTAGACTATTCATAAAGGAGTATTTAAAGGAAAAGAGTAGTTCTGAAAGAGAAAGTGAAGTCCAGGAAGAGTATGTAACGTTCAGAAGCAACAGATTACATGTACTGGTATTTCAGAAATTAATTCTGTTTAACTTACATTGTTTTAAAATAAATACCTGTAAATGGATGTCTTTTGAATTCAGGTGCTTTTTTATTGTACATTTATAACACAAAAGTTTAATAGCTATAAACATAACTTTGAGATAGGTTTTCTGTGTTGCTTATAAGTTGTGAAACATTTATTTTAAGAATGCTTACACAGAAAAAAAGTATTTGTGTTTCACTGGAGAAATTTCCTTACTTATAACATCTAAAACAGAATTATTTTTTGCATTCACTGTGAATTCTTTAAAATGCTATTGATTATATATTGGGAACATATTTTCTACTATCAGATATCTCTTGAAAGCAATTTAAAGGACAATCAGATCCTATGTAGCCTTGAAAGCTGAGTCTGTTGAACATGATTTCCACCCTCACTCCTAATTATTGTAGCACTGTCTATCACTCATATGCCAGCTGAAGCAATCAGAGTGTTCATTTTTGCCTTACTATTTGAATAGCAGGGCTTAATGCATTTTGTTATCCACTAAGGTCATGTTCTAGTTTACAAGCACACTCTTTTGCCAGTGCTTCAGACACTAGAACACAATTAAGAGTGTCAGATCCTGTTAACGTTTACGTCATAACTGGAAGCAGGTATTAAAGTGAAGTGCAAATTAAAGGCTGCTAAAAGGGCTGCCCCTAACAATTATGGTGGGGCAGTATTAAATTTCTCATTTGTTTCCAAAGGTCAGATTAATAAAGCTGCATGGCACATTATCATAAAGGGTGGACCCAGCTGTCTGCTTTGATTATGCTTAAAAGTCTAGTGTTTCTAAGGAGACTTTGCAAGGAATGAATGCATCTATTTTAACTAGCAGTTTAAATGAGGGTAATTATTAAAACCTTTTCTGAAGAGATCCAAAGCAGACGTTGCTGTCGATCAAATGTCTTTCTGCTTTTCAATTTACAAATATAAAATATAGGTGTCTTTTATAAATTCCTTTCAGTTTTTAATCCTTAAATTTTAAATACCTTCCCAAGTACCTGAAAAGCTAATTCCTTAGGTGAACCAGCTGTAAACTAAGCTGCATCAAATACTAATACTAGACCTATCTGTATCTATTCCAACATGATGTAATGAAACTTTCTGGTTTGCTTTTTCCCCTCTTTCTCTTTTTCTTGATTCAGAAGGATTTTCAAGAATTGTATTCAAAGAAATTGTGTGGTTTTTTGTTTGGTTTTTTTTTTTCCCTCAGAAAATGAACAGCAACAGTTTCCTGCTATGGTGTCTACATGGCTATATGAAAAAAATATTTTCTACCATTATTTCTACTGTGAAGAACATAGGGATCTTTAGGAAAAATGTTAATTGTATGGTATCTAGTACAGATATCTATCTACCTATCTAACATCATACTAATAATCTAGTACCCTGATACATGAATAATCCAAATCCTATGGGTGTTACACAAATGAACATAACTTAATATCACAGGTATATTCCCCATTTGGTACTTAAAAGACCACTAGTGTTTTAAATTTTTTGGAAGATATAATCCAGGTTTGTTGATAGATAGAGAGCAACCCCTTTCTCCCCAGAACTTACACTGGAACTGATCCCCATTTATGCACAACTTCTTCAGAAAATAATTTCAGCATAAAGGGACACTACTGGGCTTTAAATGAGGAAAATTTTGTCTTCTGAAGCTACTTTTTGGACCATATAGATGTTGGAGAGTCATAGATATTCCACAGATTAGAACTACAAGCAGTTTAACTATTTAAATTAAAGATTTTAATTCAGGTAAAAGAATGGATAGACAGTTTGTAACTTAAAATTTAATTCTGTAGAGCCAAATGTAACTTTCTATGCTTTCTTCATAGTAATACAAATTCTGAGCATTTTTGCAAATAGCTTTTTAAAGTTTTATTAAAATGTGAAAATGAATTAGAAACTGTAAAAAAAAAAAAGGTGGGTGTTTTTTGTTTTTTTGTAAGTCCACTTAAATTAACAAAACTCAGAGTATCCTGTGAGTTAAAAGAAAACTACTGTTTTGGCAAAAAGTTGCCAGTAGTTACTAAGATACAGATCTGCATATGTTGCTGAAGAAATTGAATGATTTTTCAGGTTTAAACTGAAAATGAGACTACTTATGATGGTACAAATTTCAGGGAACCAGAATAATGTTTTGGGTGGGGGTTTTTGTTTTGTTTGTTTGTTTGTTTGTTTGTTTTTTGTCCCCCCCCCCTCGCATAATCAAGGTTATAATTTGGAAACAACAAAGGAAAAAGAAAAGTTAATCAACTGTATGATGACTTGAGTAACCAACATGTCATAAAGAAACAGTTGTGTTTGTAGCATATCAAGGAAGGTTTTCCTTGCAGGGATAGAGCAATAATAAAAAGTGTTACATATGACACTACTTGAACCTCATCTGACATACTGTATCTATGTCTGAATGTTCGTATTTCAGATTGAATTTAATGTTGAAGAAGTACAGAGAAGTGCTACAGTGATCAGACAGTATTTTATAAATGAAAAATCAAGATTTTATCTTGTTTTGCCTAGCAGAATGGAAGACCTGGGAGTGTTTTGGTAAAAATGCTTGAAAAGAATATGGAAATCCTGAGATAAAAAGTCAGCTACGTTATCATTTTAAACAAAAGGCAGTTCTCCTTGTATGCAGCAAGACATATCTCATGTGCAGATTATTCCTCTTTGCATGAATTAATATGGTAACACCAGATTTAAAAATAGCATGTGTGATTGCCTGCGAGTAAAACTGAAATGAAACCTGCGTTAGGTTGAATACCCCTAGTTCTGTGGGACTAAGGAGGAGTAGACAAATTTGTTTCAGTTCATGCAGTGATACATTAATGAAAATAAAACCCCTCAGGAAATTGCCTGATGATGGTAGTAGGACCCACAGCCTCCTCTTCAAACTGAAGCATGACTTCTCCAGTGTGTAATACCTTAATCCAGTTGCCAAAATGAGGGCTGATGAGGAAATAATGTTGTAATCAGGAATGACAGTGATGGAAAATAGGAACCATTTGCTTCAAAGATTAAACGGACCTAAGCAGATAGTCTTGTCAGGTGTGTCCTGTAACCAGAAATAGTCCTCACACGCTGACTTGGAGCACAAAGGCAGTCACGAAAGTTGTATCTTTCTGCAAACAGCTTGACATGTTCTCAATTTTTCATACCACCCATTCATATCTTTGATGATCTGACATGGAAGAAAGTAATCCATGTTCTCAGAAGAGAATACACATAAGGCTTTAAAACGCAACCTCCTTGAATATTCAGTGGTAGGATATGCCTTTGAACTTCCAAAGCTTTTTAGAGATCACATATTTGAAGTAACTTCTAGATTTTTCTCATAGTCATGGAACACAGCTTCCAGTTTCAGATTCCAAAGAAAAGTAGACTTCATGGGATAGGCTGAGTGAAAACAGTTCAGGGGAACATTCAGTTTGGATTATGTCTTTACTTGCGTATTGTTTGTCATTTGACCTACACTTCCATCATCTTGGAGGACCTGATGAATCTTCAAGAAATAATTGTATTTTATTAATTAATAGTCAAATATTTTCTAGTCTTTAAGATGTTATCTGAAATCCTAATAGGATAAATTACTAATGATTCTTAAAAGTTTTTTTTTATATGATGTATGAATAACTGTCAGAAGTTTGTCTTACAAAATTTTAATGGTTGACAAGGTTTGCCAATTTTTTTTATTTTATTTTTTTTTTTTTCAGATTCTGAAGGGGTATCCATATGGTATCATGGCAATGGTAGTAAAAAACTGTCATTCTGTGTGCATAAGCTAAATTTATCATTGATAAAGTCATAGTTGATCCTTGGTTAAAATCATAAATCATTACACATCTATAACCAAGTGCCTTTGTATCCAAAAATGAAGTGATAGAGTAGGATGCTTTCTTCTCTTCATGCTTGCTGGACTTCAAAGCGTGAAGAATCTATTTGCACATATGTTGCAGTGGCTATAATTTTTTGTTTTTCTAGCATGTGGCTTCTTGTCTAGATTCAGCCTAAGCATAGGCTTAGATTGCTATGCTGGCAGAGTCTCAATACCAAAACTTTCAGTAATAAGGTTCAAATTATTTCCTATTTAAATTATGCAAAAAGAACACAGATACAATTGTGAATGCTGGCCCAGTAGCAGTAATCAGTGAAATCCCGATGTTTTTATTCTTTTAAAAAAACATTAGAATCAATTATGGCATTGCTTCAGTAGGAATTTACAAAAAACTTTTTATTATGGTTCAAAAATAAATAAATCTGAGAATATTAAAGCAAGCATTTTTGTTAGCTTTATAAAATCCTGCATAGAGCTGATTGAATGAAGGCTCTCAGGAGGAAGGGAAGAATAAAGAATTATAGCAAATAGAAAGGCATACAAAAATCCCATTCGTATTATAAGTGCCACCAAGGTTCTAATTAGCACACATTGATTATTCCTCATAAAATGTAAAAGCTGTGATTTTGTAGCTTTAAGAAAATTGCCCACTAAAAATGCCCTACAAATGGGGAAAAAAACCCAATAAAATAAAATTGTGGTATCCTAATTTCTATGGTTAAAGGATCATATATGTAGCTTGCGCTCTGGCCTAATTAGCAGTAATCTCACCTCCTTTTCCCAGAAACAGTGAAAAATCTTGTTACTCTATAATCGTCGCTGACATGTCAAAATAAAAGCAGTATATACAGTTATGAGTATGATTGATGACATAAAAGTGGCAGAACTCATATAGCATCATAAACTCTAAAGAGAATGTATTTATATTACTTAAACAAGAGTCTTTCTAGGGTCGTTCAACATGCTGCTATGCACATATATATGAATAAACTTTTAGAAATACATGCGTATGTGTTCACAGCCATACACACACAAAATATCAAGACTCAGCCATAACTAGATGGGGTTTTAGTTTTTAGTTTTGTTGTTTTTTGCCAGTTTAATGGTGAAATCAGTTGTGCAAAGAGTGAATCTAGGCTCCCACTTGTTCACAATGAAGAATGTCACAGTTGCTTAGTTCTTCAACATTTCAGTCAAAATGCAGCTTAGTTTTAAACTGTTTTTCTTATAACTTGGTAAATATAGTTTAATAGTATATATTGACACTAACTGACAAATTTAGATTTTTTTTCTCCTGTACATTATTGAAACCTGTTATCTTTACATCTGGTAATAAAAATGAATGTAAACCAAAGGGGTGGTTTACATGGGCTTTTTTTTAAGGGTTCACATGATCTACTCTTCTTTACATGCTTACCTAATGAAATCATAACCCTTGTGCAGGTACTTCTTGTTTAACGCTGAAGTTTAAAAGCTTATTTTTAGTGCAGAAAAGATAAAAAGTTTTAAAAAAATATTTAAAACTTAAGTTAGATGCTTAATGCAGTCAGTGCAAGTATTTTCTGTACCTTTTGATGACATAAGGGCAGAGAGAAAACATGCTGAAAGTAGTATGAAACTTTTTTCCATACAAAAGTTAATAATGATACTGAATGCAGAAACTTGTCTATGTGGTAAAGATGGCTTTAAATTATGTATTGGGATTGCTGCTGGTAATAATATAGATAATTTTGCACATGGCTAGTCATTATTTAGACTGTTCATAAATTTGAAAGAGACCTGGCTGGATAAAGCCCTGAGCAACCTGGTCTGACCTTATAGCTGACCCTACATTGAGCAGGAGCATGGACTAGAAACTTCACAAGGTCCCTTTCAACCTGAAATACTTATGACTCCTGATTCTTTGTTCTGTGCATTTCTGACTTTGCTTAAAAACATGAATAGCTTGACAGAGACCACTCTAAACATTAATAATGCAATCAAAAATCTCACAAAGTTACTTGATAATAAATTTTTTCACAGGGTCATAAGCTTTGCTGGTTGGAAAAGTGTATCAACAATTTTTAAGTGAACAGCAAATATTTTTGACCATACCAAGTGCAGTTTTTTAAATTTGATGTTATTACATTTTGAATTACTGTATTATTAGAACCCACTCCAGATCTCTGTAACAGAAGTTTAAATATTTTCTTTTAAAAATAGTTCAGTGTAAAAGAAAAACTATCGTTGAAATGCGGCATTTCATTCTATTGACAGAAGTGGCCAGGTTGCCCTTACGTAACAGTAAACGCAATGTCGTGACATGTAACAAAGATGAGCTCTATCAATTAACAGGTTATTTGGGTTTTATATATTGTCTTTAAAAGAAGCGCTGAGTTTATGCTTTTTTCTGTTCCAGAAGACTGGGAATTAGTTTGTTTCCCTTATTTGATCCTTCCGTGCATTGCCTTTATATGAAAATAATATTAAATTAATAGAAAAAAAAAAAAAAAACAGACAAAGGAGCAAAAATCCCACCTCATCGTCTTCATATGTGGTGCAAATGATTTTCCCTTGATGTGCCTGAATAATAGCATTGGCAAGTAAAATAAGTACATTAGTGGAAGATGGAGTTAAGGATTTGCCATTGGACCATACATTAACTTACAATAGACAGGAGTAAAATTTTCCAGAGGCACAGCAATGGAACCATTTGTTTCTCAAAGGTTTCCCTCACAGATATTTCAGTAGTGTAGGGATTACTGTTTATTTAAAATATATTTCTATCTGTGTGTCCTCCTTACTATTTAATGAAAAGAATGTGGCATACTCCAAAATGTACAGAAAATCAGTAGTGAGGACTGGAATAGTAAGATTTTTTTGGTGCAAACGGAATATCTACCCAGACCAGAAATGAGAACCTAGGAAAAAACATTTCTTGTGAACCTTTAATAGGCTTTAAATATATATTTTAAAACCCCCTTTTGTTGAAGGTATCATGTCATCTACTGCAAGTTAATAAAATCAGCAGGAAATCCCGAGCCTTTTCCTGTCCATTTCTTTTATTTCCACTCCAATTTGAAGTGTTGAATTAGGCAAGATTTAGAAGTGTAGTTCAAGATTAAAACATATCGGCGGAAGTATCCAGCAGTAGAGATGTTCTTGGTTTAAGCTTGGGGTTTGGGAGGTTTTTTGGTACAACATGTCACCAAAACATGACTATCTGCAGGAGTGTATACGGTCAGTCTGGATCAATGCTCTTTAAAACACTAGCATTTTTCATATGTCTATATTCCAACATACTTGCTGGGCATACTGATTGCTGAATGTGCAGGTGTGTGACCTGTTATGATCCTCTTTCCTTGCTTATTAAAAGAGTCTTTTTATAGGGCCACTTATCTTTATAAGCGGTCAATTGCAAATGACATTTCTTCCTTGCCTCTCCAGAGAGATATCATGAGACATGAAGCCTGTTTACTTTCTTCCAAGTTTTTCTGTACTGACGGAGACTGCCCTTTTCCCATGCCTACTTTATTCTTCCAATTGTGGCAAATGCTTAGGGGTTCAGGGAATCATAAATGCAAGCAAGCTACCTGCTAGCCATACAGAGCATGAAGGTCAGTACTTGTTTCCCACACTGGGATTACAGTGTCCCATCAGACACTTTAGCAATCTGATCTAGTTACTATCAGAAAAGTCAATATTTGCATTTTGTTCAATATGCATGTCCACCAGTGTTTGGAAAAAAGGCTATTTGGTGTCTGTGCTTCTATGATTATCTCGTTTGCATGCACATATTCTCTAATGATTCAAAGACAATGTTGTATGGATTTCTTAGATTATTAGGATTAAATCATTGCTATTCTAAATTAAACAGGCTTAGAATTTGATGTTCTTTAGTTTCAGCTAGGGCACTGGAAGGACAACTTGAAGAAAAACATTAAAAAATGCTTTAATTCATAGAATGTTAAGCGTACACAGAGAAATTATTTTAGTTCATGGTATGTTTGCGTATCACTTTACGCACTCCTAAATCATACTGATTACTGGGAAATATTAGTTTACCTGAAAACAGTAGTGCAAAATAGATTATTAATTTTTAAATGGCCTAAAAATTATCTAAGCAACGGAATTTTCATGAAAACCAATTTGAATATGACAATTTTTTAGCTGGTGTGCAATCATGTTTTGCAGGCCATAGAGTCAAAAGTTGTTCCATGTGGGCAGAATCTTGTATACATATATTGAGCCTGATTGACTTCAGTGGGATTCTGCAGGTGTGTTGACTTTTGACTGCAGATAGAGACTTGGCGTACATTGTTCTGAAAGCTTTCATAATGCAGAAAAAAACCATCATTTTCAAAGAACCATGGAAGTATCTTTGCAATAAATTTACAAATATTGTTCCCTTATGGTTTGGAAAGTATTGGGTAGAGATTAGTTATCTAAATATTTGTAGCTCTTTTCAGACTGATTCAATTAATGAAAATGCTTTTGCTTTCCAAATGCCAGTGATACAGACTATCATAAAATATTATGAAGTCACTTGCCAATAGTGTGGCTTCGCACAGCTCTACCTTCAGTGATTAAGTTGAGTTAGAAAAGGTGGGCTGTGATTAGCACAAAAATAGGGACCAAAAAAAATAAAATCCTGCAGTCTTCCAGGAGTGGATGTAACAATGTATTTTAAAGTTTTCTTTTCAAATTAATACCTGTCCTTAAACATAATTTTGACCAGCAAATTTAATCATGCCTCTTATCATCCAAGATGGTTTCTGTAGAAGATAGAGCTGGACATCAGAGAATTTAGGGAAGTGTTTTAAGATACTAAGAGGGAGACCTGGGCACTTTTTCTGGCACCAATCTCAAAATAAAAAATAAAATCTGGACACCTGTGAACCAGTTCAGTTATTTGCGCTTTAATTTTTCCTTGCTGTTTGACCTAGGTCTTGTGAGCTCTAGTAACCTTTACGTTGACTATGTGAATCATGTCATTTATACAAAGAAAGCTAACTGACTCATAAATTTTCACTCCATCCTGAATGTTTTGCAACTTGAGATGGTGACACTACTTTGAGAAATACTAGAAGATTTTCCACTAAACAAATAGATTGGGGGGAAAGCTTTTCTAGAAGTCAGGAACAGGAGATCTTGGGGGCTAAATATGTTGTTATTTTCTAAATAAAAAATAAAGAGTAGCAGTTTATCAGCCATGAAATACAACAGCAGAAGCTGCAAGGATAACATTAAATTTAAAACTGTCTATAGAATGTACAACCTCTAATTTGAAGGAGTGCTCATGTGGTGTTAATAGCTGGTTTTGTCAAAGTTATGGAGCACATATGTAATCCAACCAGCTACTGAAAAATACATTTATTTGCAGAATCTGTATGTGCAGTTATTGGTGGTTCTTTTTTTCCCCAAGATCGCTATGAGAGAAGGTAGGCCTTTCAGAAGCAGGAACTGAAATCCATATTATATCAAGTGAATTTGTTAAAACTGTGTGAAGCCTGTGGTGAAATGACTTAAGAGGCAGACCCCTACTTATTGATTCTGTGAGTCTGCCTGGTCTTTCCACACAGATGTATAATCAAGAGCTTGAAATACACACTGTACTCGTTTAAATGCCAACGTTTATGTATGAATTTCTGAAACTTGGTCATGTCATGTAAAACAGAAACTGAAAGCCAGATTCAGAATGGAAAAATCAGAAACATTTTAGATGGGCAGAATTCTTCAACTCCGCTTTTCAAGGCACACAGAAATGCCTTACTTTTGGTATATTCCTTTTCATTATTATTTTCTCACTGCTAAATATTCCATAGCTTCATCTTTTTTGTTACTGTGTGGATTTTTGTTTGGTTGGTTTTGTGTTGCTTTATTTTCCTGAGAGACAGAGGATGGAAAATGTCTCACCTTTTACATATGGACGTGTTTTTCTGGAGTTAGAATGTCATCTTGAAGAATATCAAACTGACTTTTTGGCTCTTGGACTGAAATGTTTGGCTAGTCCTATACTAAATAAATAAACAGCAAATTATAAATAATTTGGTAGTCATTTTATTCTACTAAATAATGAAATTCATATAATGAAAAAATAAACCATTCCATTTTATATTATCTGAAAAATTGATGACTAGTTTGTGGTTTTTACATTATTCAGATAACAGAAAATGTGTAATATATTTGGATTTGATCTGCTTCTTCCCTTCAGCGACACAACTATGAGGCTTAGCAGAATACGTATTATCTACTTATTTCTAAACCCAGAAATATTTATATTGCTGAAAGAGATATTTGAAAAACAGAAGTATTATTTCCATGGCCCTCAATGGTATAGTAGGCTTTGATTATAGTCTAAATGATAGTCAGAATAATCACTGGGATTTCTTTAAATATATGAATGTATTAGTTAACTGCTTGGTACTAAAATTATATTTGGTGCTTGTATTTTAAAAAGAGAGCTGCAGTCAATAGGTGGTATAACACTGCCTATTTTTTCAGTAATAATTAATGTCCACAAAATTACCGTTACCTTGATTTCAGTTTGCAAATATCACCAACAGAAAGCCATGTGTTTTATATGCAAATTTATAAAGAAATGTACAAGGCCAGGTTGGATGGGGCTTTGAGCAACCTAGTCTAGTGGAAGGTGTCCCTGTCCATGGCAGGGTAGTTGGAACTACATGATCTTTAAACTATTCTGTGATTCTAAGGGGATGTTAAATGCTTTCTCTTTTATAGTAATTGTGTTTAAGATCATGTTTGCTATGTGTACTTGCTAAAACTCATGGTTATATGCCAGGCAAACAAACCTTATTTTCCTTTCCTTTTTTCATTTCCCTTTAATATCTAAAGTTTTGAGCTGTGCTGTGAAAATTCTGTTAAAATAATTGACTAAAATCCAGCAAACCCAAGCAATCATTTGTTTTTGAATGCCATAAAATAAAGCTAGAAAACTTGCTCCTTTTTTTTTTTCTTTTTTAGTTTAAAAACCCAGTTTATTAATAATATAAATGCTTGGAAAGATGTTGAAGCTAAGGAAATGATGCACTGGAATTTGTTTTAATTATAGTAATGTATTTTTCTGAGCTTATTGTTTGGACAGATAAATTCTATATTGCATATCATCATTTCATCATTAAGAGAGTGGAAAACTTTTGAAGAGAATTTAGAATATATAAAAGTTACATTTGGTATGCTAAATAACTGGTGAACTTACACTCCTATTGAGGTTGCTGAAAAAAAGAGTTGTGTACCATCTAATGCTTTTAATACAATGATACAAACCAAAAAGCTACTAAATGACATGGAAAGAATTTTTTTCACTTCAGACAATAACATCTTTTTTAATAGAGGAGGCCAAGGTTACAGGAGTGCATTCCTTAGAGGACTTAAGGAAAAGGCATGCATCCTGTAATGTGAAATGGGTTAAAGTGGGAGATATAAGTTAGATTCCTATGCAAGTTTGAAGAAAGCCTGTGAAATGAAATTGTAAGCCATCCATGGGTAAGTAAAATCTGAATTTGAGTACATATCAACGATGAAACTGGTTGGAAAAGGTTAATTTTATGGCTGTAATTAAAAATCAGTTAAAGATATGTTTACAGTGACCTGGTAATATAGTCTGGCAAGAAACACATAAACTAGAGCCTATAAATATTATTTGTTGTATAAATGTTATCTGTTGACAGCTGTCAGATACATGGCAACTCTAACCTTAATGTACAACTAGTCTAACTAGTGTTACAAAACATGAATTTTTTATGAGTGAAATTTGTTAGCTAGTCTTGTGTTGATTAATAGAGCTTCTGCTAGCACAGAATCTAGTAGAGGAAAGTAATTTAATAAGAACCTGCTTCAAGTCTGTAAGCATAGTGTGCAACTGTGTCAGTTGAAGGGAAGATCTAGTAAACAGGTATGAACCCTTAATGTTAGGTTTTGAGTAGCTTACTCAGAATTGCTTGCCACCCTAACCACTCCCCTCCCTCCCACCCTTCTTCCCCACTGGGCAGGCATCACTTTCTGAAATGAAGATTCAGCTCCCATTTTGTCATGTAGAGGTTGATATGCTCTTCTAGGATGTGAAAGATCTGAATTTGAGTCAGGTCCCACTGATTTTACTGTTGAAATTAGACCATAATATAGCTCAGAAAGATGGGAAAAACTGAGAAACAATTCAACCCTGTAGGTCCTGCAGATATTTTGTTCATTTTAATTCAACCTTAGGTGAATGTTATTTGTCAACAAAGTCCAATCAGAGGTTATTCTGAGATTACAGTGTTGAGTTAATGAAGCAGCTGTGGATATTTTGTAGTTTAGTGACTGTAACCTTACAAAAATCCCATGAAAGAGCATAGAAAATCTTTTTAGGCAGCAGAACAAACACCGTTTCTGACTATTCTGAGCTTCCTTCCTACATATGAACTAATATAATTCATGTGGTTTTCTGGTCCAATATGCTCTTGAATGCTCATCTGGCCCATGTAGCTGTAGCTATAGGATTCCACGTGTATCTCTGTATTGAAGATTCCTGCATGTATGGGTTGTCTAACCATAGATATTAGTTCAGTAGTCTAAAATGCAGAAATTAGTGTTAGCCCATGCAGTACTCCTGTGTAGCTAATTCATACTCCCAAGAGTTCTACTAAAGTTACAGACTTTCTGTGTCTTTATTTTTGGCACCAAATGACAGTGCATTTTGCACTGTCCAGTGCACCTGGTCAGATTTTCATGGAGAAATCACGTATCTCTGGAAAAATAATACAGCTGCACAGACCTTGCTTGTCCGTCTTTAATGTCCTCAACAGTTTTAATCTGACAGTTTCTTCTGTACATTTTTCTGTCATCATTTCTCATGGTACCTCCTTAACCTAGAATATACAAAACTACCCTCCTGACTTTTAAACACTAGGTGGATCACAGTCATATTCTTCTGTGCCTAACGGATATTTTGCTGATTTGGTAGCCTACGTTTATCATTCAAAAGTGAAACAAAACCCAAAAAGCAATTAAAAAAGTCTAACTTGGATCTTGAAAAAAAATCTCTAGTTTCTTAAAATTTTCTTATTTGACTCAGCTGGACACAGTTGAAATGTCTGATTGCAACAGAAGTTGATGGGTTGTTATTAAATATTTATATTACAGTGTAAGATGTCTGAATAGAAAAAGGTTATATTATTTGATTATATTATTTGAAAGTTTGCTTGGGAATCCCTAATATTCACTTAAGAGAATTGTTGGAAAGTTAGGAGGATGGACAACAGACATTAAAAACCTTAGGTCATGAAGACTATGTGCTTAAGGTATTATGTTTTCACTGAATCAAATGTGTAATCTACAGGAGAATTTTCAAAAGAAAACCTAGATTTATGTCAGTATGCAGGAAGATGATTGCACTTGTACTGAGGTTGCCTAACATGACAAACAGCTTTCAACTTGATGAATCTCATATTTGTTTATTTTACATTTCAGTAGTAAGAAACTACTTCAGTCTTTCTGTTTTTCTGGGATGTGGCATTTTATCGTTGAGAAGAGAGGCGATTTTTATGTCTCCCCAAACCATTTAATGTTAAAATTGGAATTCTACCTGTAAGATAACAGAACTCACGCAGATCACATTTTGGTTTCTGATGTGAACTTCTCTATTAACAATCAGGCAAAACACATCTATATCAGCCTCTCTCTTTCAGAGTTTAGTTCTATGTATAAAGTTCATCTATGTACCAAACCCAACAAAAAGATACTTCTGGCAATTGCAGCACAGAGCACAACTAGGGGAGGAAAGACTGACAAGATAAAATGGATGCTCCTAGCAAGTTATGACACAGACACAAAGCAGTGCCAATAACCTAATAATAAGGCACTTAAATTTTAAATGTTTCTGTTCCTTCTCAAGGTGTAGAATGTTACTGCATTCCTAACAATTTATCATTATGTTCTTGGCTTTAAGGAGACAGCTGTAAGAACTGAAACCCAATTATTTTCTGAATATGTTTGTAGCATATGTTGGGTTAGTGAATATGGAGCATATTAGTACAATGGAGCATATGATTGCATTCGTTTAAATCTGGTCAACATTATATGTACACCTTGACTGTACAGTTTAAAAAAAACCAAAAAGCAAGTAAAACTAGACCACCACCACAGTTTGAAAAAGCTATTTCTCCAAGGTTTAGAGACAGTGGTAGAAATGCAACAGAAGTCACTAGACAACAAGCCCAGTGTATCATACCATAGACAACATGGTTTCTGAAACATATCTATACCTATATGTATCAGAATTTTTAATAGTATGAAAAGCAGTGGAAAAAGTTGAAGATCTGAAAACAGTGTTTCCCTTTTCTTTCCAAATCTCATTTTATATTATTTCTTGAAGCTAAAATTGGATTGGATATCACGCTAATAAGAACAGCTTTAATTTCAATAGTTAATGTGTGTTTATATGGTACTAATTTCCTTTTTTTTCTGGGAGCTGGTTACATTACCCACCACAATAGGAAATAAATTTTCTGCGCCATGTTTTGTAGTTAATAAGAATTTTGTGCTATATCTGCTATGCTAGCAGTCACTTCCTTTCCATCCCCCACATATCTGTACTGTCCATAGAAAACAAAATTCTTTTATAGGTATATTCGTTGAGCATTGATGAAGTTTTTTCTTTTTAGGAGGCTTCTCTCTAAATTTTTTTTCTTAGTGAAACATGGTGAAAATGTAAGTAAACTGTATCATGAAAAGTTTAAAACAAAATGAGATAAAGCCACAGAAGCAGAGGAAATTACATTTTCACATTATCTATTACTGCAGGAAAATTTTAGGTTTATGTAAAAGTCCCCAAAGCTTCAGAACTGGAGGTTGCCTAATATACACTGGGATTTCTTTAGGCGGATCTTCAGCATACAGCATGAGTTTAGTATTCCTACTTAAGGCATTTTTAATTGGAAAGTGTGATTTAACACAGGAAAGGTTATAATTTCTGAAATCCACTGAGCCTTTGTGGTAGTAGTTCCAAGGTACCATGCAGCAAGAACGTATGATTATTAGGAACAAAAAGAGCTAATATTCCTCAGTAACACCACTATCGTAGCGTTGATGATGATGTACTCAAGATTTACAATGCACTCATGCATCTCACAACTATAGGCAGCAGCCTGAAAAGTCTGACTGCTACCAAATTTTCTAGGCTCTACAACAAAGAAAGTTAAAAAAGACAAACGAGGAAACACAGTGTTCTTTCACCTCTCTGAAACAATATTTTACCTCTAACCTTCCTGTGTTCTGTCATTTACCCTGATAACTCTGGATTTGCTCTTGTGGTCTGTAAGTAGGGTGTCAGTTCCACTGTGATTACAGAGCAGAGATCCACCGCTAAGCCTGGTTATGACGGGATCACAGAGAAAAAAGAAAGCTTTATAACCCTAACGAGAAACCACAAAGACGGGGAAAGCTTTGTGGTGGTGTGCCAAGAAAGCTGAAGATCAGATGGAGGAGATTTCAGGCTGACATGACTTTTAGTACAGCTTTCAGCAATAATCCGTTTTTCAGTGGTTGAATTCACAACTGATATTTTAAAAAATGTAATCTACCTTAAATGCTGAAGGACAAATGTAGCCTATCTGCAATTTCAGGCTTCAGAAGTTTAATGCCAGTGTTTAGAATGTGAACTGTTCATGTTCTTCTACTACACTGGCCACAAGCTACTCCAGAGCACTTAGGTCCTTCCCTGCCATCCCGTTCAACAGAAGATGTATTTTGTATATTTTAAATTGATCAGGAATCATGTTTAAAATTAATTGATTTTAAAAAGCAGCAGGCTTATGAAGTTTTATTTCTATTGCAGGTAAGATTTAAGTTTTACATCACGCCTACTGAAAAAAAAATGGTGGCAAAGGGCTACATATTTCTCCATATTAATGCATATGATGTGAACATTGTCACAGAAACCATCTATGATTTAAGTTACAGATAAAGGTTGCAGGTACCAGTTACAGAGAGAAATTACTTTTAAGAGGATTGCAGCTCTGACCCTCCCACACTTTCAGTGAGCCACAGGTAAAAGTCCTGTACAAATTGTAGAAAATTTAAATTTGTTTTTAGTATAGCACTCAGGGCAATTTAAAAGCAGGTGATTGAGTGAAAGAACAAGCAAAATGATGGACTAATGAATACAGCTAGCAATGAAATAGGCAAACAAATCCAGTGACAATGCTAAAGTTAACTTGTCTTGCAGATGACGACTGCCCTTAATGACTGTAGTGAAACTACTTACTAGCATTAGGAATGTGCTTACTTAGGAGAGGTCTTACAGACCTAGCACAAGAAGTTTAACTGCTGGATGAATTTTAGGTAGCATTAAAATTTCTTTGAAACCCTTTATCTCTTTAATAAAGCTCCTGGTTACTCTACCTCATATAGGTTGGGGTTTTTTGCCTTAATAATGAGCTCTGTCCAAAAGTAAATTAGCTGTTTCCTAATCAGTACATAGCTAACTACTTACCAGCTACCTAAGGATTAGTTACACTTTTTAACCTTTTTTATAGTCTGGCTTCTTTAAAAAATGAAGATTATGGAATAATCTTTTTTTTTTTTTTTTTTTGCCTGTTAGTCACCTCATAATAACTTTTTAAGCTCATGGATCAGATTGAGTTAACTTTGAAAGAGAAATTGAAAACTCAGAAGTACATTCTACTAGTTGTGTTATAATCAGCAACTTTACAAAATTAGCTACTTTTAGTATCTCAGAGAGGAAAGGACATGTTTTCAACAAGTGCTGCACATAAGTAATGTCAGGCCAACCACCATATACATGCTGGCATGTCATCTGGCTCATATATATATATGTCATTGGTCTAGTCACCATGTACTCTGCCTGTTATCTGTTAGCACGTTATAGGAGGCATAGGTTTACTGCGGAAGAGGAGAAAATTTCAGGTCAAAGTAAAGAGAAAAGGCAGACCTGAGAAGAGATAGAAGACAAAAATCTGAGAAACCAAGTTTCATTAGACTGATGGCTCACAGATCAATCTATGTTCTCTATTTTTCTTACTGGATTATGCCCAATGATTGTCATTTTCTTAATAAGGAATTGATATAAGTTCATAAAAGCAATGGAAAAGGCAAGCTGTATCATAAATCTAATTTTTCTGGTACTGAATGGAGGACTAACTGCCTTCCACAGAGTACACCTTGGGTGTGGTGTAGGTAGTACTCAGGATTTAAATAGAAACATTAAATCTTGATCCTTATACAAGCAGGTATATGGATCTTTGAACTCATTTTTGTCCATAATCTCAGGGCTGAATCACGTGGGCTTTGAATACCTGATTCATATTAGTCATTAGCCAACAGGGGGATAGCATGCCTGTCTTCCCTCTCTGGCTTCCTTCCACATATTCCTCACAGGAATGGATCGCCTACATGGACAGTTGGCTGTTGATGTGTGTATAAGCTCTTTGTTTTACCATAATGTCTAAGAAAGTGCATAGCATTTAGAGAACTAAGTTGGTATTAACACACTTAAATCTGCCTTATGACTGATTTGTATTAAATGAAGCTCGGCTATCTTAAAATAAATTTTATAGAAAGTCATCCAGTATAAGTTTGCATACAGTTCTATTGGAATAACACTACACTGTTTATGAAGAATCAGTATTATTTTGTGGTGTTAATATGTTGTTCATGGGAGTGTTGCTATGTAGTAACAGCTACAGTGGTACAGTATTCTGGGGGAGAACTAAATTATACAGATTCCTTCTTCTTACCTTTACTAGAATTCAACAAATGAACACAAAAATTATCTTGGGGTGGGTGAGGATTTTTTTTCATTTTTAAAAAAGTTTAACTCGAAAGGAAGGAGGCATTCAGAAAATGCAATTATTTGAAGCTGGAGTAGCAGAAATAGGAAAAAAATGAAAAGAAAGAAGTGCTAGGTTCTGTACTTTCGAAGTAATGACACAAAATCCTGTTCTAAAGTATTGCAAATGACAGCGGAGAAGAGAGATGTGCATGTGTATTAGTGCAGAATGAGCAGTATTCATCATTTTCCTGAAATGACACTAGAAAGAATACTCATTTCCTTGCAAGAGAATAGAAAAGATGAGGTCTCTGAACAGATTATAGGACTCCTGTACTGTGTTATCTGTTGTCAGATTTTTATATGGTTAAAGCTTAACCCTAGGTGTGCCCTCTATAAAGAAGCTTTATACTGCTGAGTACCATTAATGTGAATAGTATTAATGGAACAAGCTGTGAAAGGAACAGGAATTGCTTTCCAGTATAGAAACTGACTGCACTATTTCAGAGATATATGGAGAAAACTCTCTCAGTATGGGGAAAATTGAAAGTATACTCAAACTTGGACAAATTTTCAACTGAAGTTGCTGGTCCTCTTTTGTTTCAGAAATAAATCAAAATTACATTGTGACAGTGAATTGAGACTTCTCAGAATTTATTGTAATGTTTTCAGAACTGAGGGGATTTTTACCATTAGTAAATTCTATTGCCTTCAAGTATTTTAATTGTGAGCTGATTCAGTATCCTGTGCCCTCAACAAAAATCCTACTACTGTCTATTACAGTCTCAACTACTTTATCTGGTCAATTTTTTCAAGTGAATGTCTTCCCATGGAAAATTTGTTTTTAATAAATTTACTTTTTCTAGTAAAAATCTATGTAACCGAAAAACATTAACCAATTCTGGCGTGAATAGTGTTTTCCAGTAAGCTTCATTCAATATGATAGCTATTCTTTCAGTGTCCTTAGCATCAAAATGTTTGCTAGTGCATTTTAAACTCTCCTGTGACCCTGAAGTGTGTTGAATAGTAAATGAATCAACTGAGGTGACTTTCAGTGTATTTTGTGGTTTTATCACATGCTGGAAAGTATGTGATGGGAGGTGAAAATCTGAAGTTAAAGTTTTATCTAACAGAAACTTGTATTTGTGCTTATTTGATCACCAGCATTCTTTATTCTTTAAGATTTTAGTTAATTTTCTTTTGAATTTATAAAATACTTAAGCAGAAAGGATCATAATGATTTTTCCAATGTTTTTGATCAGAATCCCTATGAAAAGGAAGAACTGATTTTTGAACACAGTATTTGCTATTCCTTCATATTGCTAAGTGCATCGTGTTTCTTCAGTACAAGTTCTATTTTGATTTTGTGGAATCACTCTCCATATACTATACAGACTGGATTGACAAGAATCCTAACAAACACAACATGAAAACAATTGTAGAACAGTACCATATTATTTACCTGACAGGTGTACTTTCTCTAATGAAATATTTAGCTTTTAATATTGAAGGTGTACTTGAGCCTTTAAAATAATGTACTAAATTCTTCCTCACCTTTTGAGTTACTTTTCTCTTTATACCAGTTTCTTCTACTCTTTTTTTCATGTTGAGCAGTTGCTGATTTTATTAGCAATTACTCTAATTACTCTAAAATTTACCTCTTTTGCATAGAATTACTCACAGGGTTAACTAATATGTATGATGGAGCATGACAAAAGAATCTAGGCCCATAGCAATACCTGGTAGATAATTTACAATTATTTTACGTTGGGTTTAGTCTTTACGTATTAGTAGCTTTTGGCATGTGACTCTCTTGAAGGTAACATAAAAGACACTATTATTTAGAGATTAGGTTTACCTTATGAATATGCCAACTAATAAAAGTTGGTGAAATGTGGTGCTTCCCCCTTTCGGCTTTAAAGAATAATTGATGAGAATACGTCAAGTACTGTCAAAAAAACCCCTTAACTTAATAATAAGGAGAAGGCCCTACTGTGCACAAGAAGAATTTAGATATTGCTAGGTTTGTTTGGGTTTTTTAATGCTAAAATAGAAATTAATCTTTTTTCTAGCTTTTTACATTACACATATACAGCTACATTTTATATCCAAGCACAACGTGCTGGAATTCAGGACTGATTAATCGGAAATTTGCAAAGATTTTAGATCATCTATCTAATAAGTACTAGATTTATTTGAAGTGTCTTTGATATGCCCAGGAGTCCGTTTGTGTCAATTTACTCTAATATTTTGATTTTAGAATGATGATTTAATTAGGATCATTTTTTGATCAAAATTTGAATGCTATGGGTGAAAAGAAAATGGGCTGAGTCTACATCAGCAAAATGTGTGGTGGTTGAAGCCTCCTCCTTTTGCAGAGTCCTGGTATTTCACACAAGATTTTTCTGGAGGAATTTTGGCAACTGACTGACCTTTACTCTTGAAGTGGAATTATATGAGCAGTAACACCTTCCCCCAGTATTTGTGTCCCTCTGACAGTAACAAGGATCCCTGTTTATGTGAACTCTGCTCACTAGCTTCTTGAAGGGCTCTTTGTATCTTTACAGTTGCTGAAGTTCTTAGGAAAAAAGGCAGCTCACTTTAATGATCAGTATTTTCTTCTTCACTTGTATTAACTGTTGACATCAGCATGGTCTGGATGTTATTTTGTAGTTTAACTTTTGATCTGTCAAATATTCTACTTAGAAACTGATACATAGATGGCCATATCACTGCACAGTTTTACAATGGAGTTTTGTAAAGAGAATTTAAGCTTGAATCTGCTTCCTGTTCTCCATGAAGAGAGGTTGTTCGATGTGTACACATCACTGGAAGCTCATTCTGAAACTAATCGTCTATGAAAGAAAGCCATAAGCATCCTATTTTGTATAAGCATCACTTCTTAATTTGTAGAGTTGTGATATGGTCTATTTCAATCATAGAATCATAGAATACCAGCTTGGAAGGGACCTTAAGAATCATGTGGTCCAACCTTTCTTAGCAAAAAGCATGACCTAGACTAGATGTCCCATCACCCTGTCCAGCTGCATCTTAAAAGTGTCCAATGCTGGGGAATCTACCGCTTCCCTGGGGAGATTATTTCAATGGCTGATTGTTCTCAAGAAAAATTTTCCTCTTGTGTCCAGTTAGAATATCCCCAGGAGTAAGTTGTGCCCATTATCTCTGTCTTTTCCATGTGACTCCTTGTAAAAAGGGAGTCTTCATCTTCTTTGTAGCCACCCTTTAAACACTGGAACCTGGTGATAAGGTCTCTCCTGAGGCTTCTTTTCTCAAGGCTGAACAACCCCAGCTCTCTCAGCCTTTCCTCACACAACAGGATTCCCAGTCGTTGGCTCGTCTTTGTGGCCCTTCTCTTTGGACCCTTTCCAGCCTGTTCACATCTGTTTTGAATAGCGGGGACCAAAACTGAATGTAGTATTCCAGGTGTGGCCTGACAAGCACTGAGTGGGATAATGACATCTTCATCTCTGCCGGTGATGCATCTGTTGATGTAACCCAGCATCCTGTTGACTTTCTTTGCAGCAGCTGCACACCGTTCACTCACTTTGAGCTTTTGTCCACCAGGATCCGCAGGTCCATTTCCACAGAGCTGCTTCCCAGCAGGGCAGATCCCAGCCTGTGCCGCAGTCTTGGATTGTGTTTACGTAGGTGCAAGAACTTACATTTTTCCTTTTTGAACTTCATCAGGTTCTTGCTAGCCCACTCTTCCAGTCTACCCAGGTCTTCCTGCAGGGTGGCTCTCCCTTCCAAACTGTCCACTTCCCCAGTCAGTTTGGTATCATCAACAAACAATGTTCTCTGTATAATTCTTATATGATGTTTACAAACTATGCATTTATTGCATAGTGGCAATACAAAACGTATTTCAAAAGTCATCTGTTCATGCATTGTTTATAAGAGTGCAAGTCAGAAAGGGCTGGCCTAGGAAGACCAAAATAGAAGGATGACTTTTCATCACAACTTCCAGCATCACATAATTATGGATTTCATTATTGCACGACCAGAAAAGCAAGAAAAAATACATACTGAGTAACAAAGCTGCCTGCCAAAGCTTTTCACGTTAAGCAAGTTTTGACTGACTAAGGAAAAATACGTAGGTGTTTGTGAATCTCAGTAGAGGGAAGTTTCCTTTCTCTCTCATTGGAACAAAGGAGAAGATAATAGAAAGGAAAGAAGGTTTTTGGAAGGAAGGAACAAGAAATGCTTCACTGCAACACCTTATTCCCCCCCCCCCCCCCCAAAGAGCCACTAGCTATTTTTTTAACTATTATTATAGCTGAGAGTCACACCAATAGAGCAGCTTTTTCCTGAAGAACTACACTTCCATTTTACTTTCTAAAAGGGATAGCAGTATTAGGAAAAGCAATCAAAAGAGTTCCAGGATAATGCCTCCCTCCTCTCTAAAACACAGAGAAGAATGCAAGTATCCTTTGCTCTTCATGCATCCCTGTTCAGACACAAGCTATGTGAATTATGTTGAAGGATCCTTGACAAATAGCTGTCAATAACAGCTCTTTTCACCTCACATTTTACTTTCCTTTGTTGTTTTCCCTTCTTCAGAATTATGTGCATTACTATATTTTTTGTATTCAGAACATAGTAGTGCATGTCAATAGTCCATAAATTCTGTTGTATAATAGCTTGGAACACACAGTTTATAAAATATTGGATTTGTAGCCTAATGTAGGGGTAGAGAGTTATTTGCCTGGTGATAGATGTTATAGGACTTATTTATAAAATGCGTTTTTTTTTCAGTTTAGCCTCAGCTTTTGTTGGTTTATTTTTAAGACTGTGTCAGCACTAGAATTAAAATAAATCTAGCTTTTAATGCTATCTGACTTGTTTTCATGAGACGTTATATAAAATGAATTATGCATTATTTCATGCATACTTGCAATGCTGTCTTTTTAAGATTAGATTTCATTTCAGAGTAGATTTAATTTCATAGTTTTATTTAACACTTGAATCATCCTGGCCTTTGGGTTATGGTTATTCTACTGTTTTTTGCTTCAGCTTAGGTTTTATAAACCTTCTATATTTCTTTACATGCCTGTAACATTTTGCTTTTCTTCTTCGTTTTTACATCAACTGTTTTTCAGGAAAGCTACATTTTCAATAAGATTGTTTCAGAATAGTTCAACAACCATAACAAACCAAAAAAACTACCACTGAGTTTCTTTAGATAACTTTATTTTCTAACGTTCCTCTTGTTCCAGGGGGAATGAAGAAAAGATAGTCTTTCCTCACATCCGGGTCCTTGTCACTAGGGGATTTTGTAAGAATTGCCACGCTTGAGGGAATTCATCTTGCTCACAAAATTTCATAATCTCAAGAACCAATTCCTACTGCTATGTCCAAGACTTTTATGATTGCTTTTTTCTACCCAGACTAGAAACTCAGGCTATTGAAGTCCCAGAATTTGTACCTGACTGAATTAATGCAAAATTGATTTCCCTTGGAAAATATTAGGAAAGTTAGGAGAGATAAGAAAGAACCATGCAAAATAAGGCTCATGTGAAGAAGCAATAAAGCAACATACACATCCTTGCATTTCTTTATATTGCAAAATTGAGTTTCGTTTTCTGGTACTGAAGAGGATAAAGCCTGTAGTTCAATACAAGGCTTCTGTGCTTTATTTTGTTTTGCAAAACAGTTGCCTTATTTAGTTCCCTCATTTTCATAGAGTAATCTGAAGCTGAATTATTTTCTGCATGATCACAGAATGTTTTGTTCAAGTCCACCCAGAACCTTTGAGTATCACAAACTTAACTGGAGAGTTCAGTTAAGTTTGATCCTGGACAGATTCTTCAAATTACAGCAGGTTAAAACATGAATGGTTGTTGTTTTGATCTTCAATTTGTTTTCCCTTTTATTTGTATAAGTTATTAGCAATGGAATGGCAGGTCATATGAACAGGAGGATATTCTTACCACTGGAAAACACTTCAAATAACTTGATATTGAAAACATGTCATGGTGGAAGTGTAGATTATTAACTCATTGGATATTTTAACACAGATGTGCCTTTTTTCTAAATGCTTTAGCTAAACCAAATGAACAAAAGGAATCAGGTGTTTTACAATTGTTTTGTGTCTTTCCTTAGATGTGAACTTAGGAATCAAGACCACATGGTGAAGATGTTTCACTTTAATTCTTTTTTCCCGATCTTTGTATCTTCCATCAAACTCAAGTTCAGTCTTGACAAATTGATTTCCCAAGTATTACACTGACTGGGTTTTTTTTAAGACTGATAGCAATCCTCCAAGAAGCCTGAACTGCAGCAAAGGTTCTTACCTCCCACAAATTGGAATAAAGAAAATAAGGTAGCCAAAATGATCTTGAGGCTGAATTCAGAAGGCCATAGGGGTACGGGCTTTGCTGTTGGTCACTAGGTTCTAGGAACTGAATTGAAAATTGGGAGAAAAAGTAATACTTTGTTCATTTGCTGTCTTGAGGGGTGTTTTTTTCTTAAACAGGGGTCTGTTAGCTATTGTTATGAAATTGCACATTATTCTACAATCAAAAGCACTAAATACTATCTGAGAAACTGTCAAAATATATTTTTCTTTTTTAATTAAAATACAGTGTTAAAAATTAAGGATAGGGTTAGAAAAATCACTCAATTAAACACTTGTCAATTGTTTTGTTATTTTTTTATATATATTTATATATTTGTTCATTATGAACTTAGCTCACTCTCAGTACTGCTTTTAAAAATCTGCTGTTCACCACAGATTGAATTCAATTAAGAACACAGCTTGCTCACTCTACTTTCATATCAGTGTAGATCCAGTTATCTAGCAAGGGTCACTCGTGAGCTATCTGTTAATGTCTGTACTGTAAAATGGTATTTCCTTGATTTCAGTAAACAGAAATTGATAGAGGCACAAAACCCACACAGCATGACTTCTCATTTTTTCAGTCCTGAAATTAAGAAAATGCTAAACTAAAATAATAAAAAGTCCAATTATAGGGGGGGAAAAAAAAACTCCAAACCAACAAAACCAAACCAAGCAAAACTCAAATTTTGAAAGTCTACCAAGTTTAGTCATTAGCACTTTGCATGCTTTCTGTGTTAGCTACAGAATCAGATGGTACCAACACAACTTCAGATGGTGCACTCAGCACTTTGCTCAGTTACTGTGAATATTCTGATGTTACGTCTTTGTTCACTGCATGCACTTTGAATGGGCTGCATAACACTACATATACAATTTTCCTCTAGTTACAATTGTTCTATAAAACCCTAAGTACAGAGACATTATTATTTTTTCTTCTTTTGTAAATGGGCACATAAATGTGAAGATGTGCATGCAACAAATAGAAATAGTGACCCTCTCAATAGACTGAGCTGGTCACTGTATCTGTTAATAGCAATCTTGTTTAATATTACATCATTAAACAGTTAAAAGCAATTGTGTTGTGTGCAGCCACTAGTTTCCAGAGTGTCTAGATCACTAATGAAAACCAACATGAATATGTTAAACTTTCTGAGTTTTAATCATGGAAACATGTGCAACATTTGTGACTTTAAGAATCAGTATGAATCAAAGAATTTCAGATGTAATTAATTTTTATCTTTATCAAGCATATTTACACAGGAAAATCTTTTTGGAAGATCTTTTTTTTTTTTCCCCCTCAGAAGTTGTTTTCCCCTTTGTTTTTATTTTGGTTTTGTATAATGGTTTATTAATGAGATGGTAGTAATGAGAAAAAAGATACAATGTTAATGTTACAAGGTTTCAAGGTATTGATGTTATGGAATGACTGATTCTTTTCCTAAAAGATCAAAACAGGATCGGAACAGAAAAACAGGAAAAGAGATGGCTATCAAAGGCAGAAAATGCAGCTTCTGCCTCTGGGGAGGTTTCATTTGTACTTAGTTGCTAGAGAGATGCAAAACAAGAACATGAATTTATGAGCTATTATCACATCTGGGAAGCTCGTACAGTTTGGGGGGGTTGTTTAGGATAATGCTTTAGGTCAAGGAGTCATAGCGGTGCTCCTAGCAGAGATGGAGTTGTCCAGAGCAGACAAACCAGTCTCTTCCTAGATGATAGTAAGAGATTATCTCCAAGGTGGAGTGAAAAACCAAGTCAGAACAAAATGATTGTTGATTTCAAGAATATAAACAAAATGAATATAAATATAAATATTTTATATAAAAATAAAATTAAAATAAAACCAAAGCAAAAAAACCCCACAAAGAAAACAAAAAAACCCAAACCCAAAACCTGGGCAAAAAAGACCTTGTAACAGATCACCTTCTCCTAAACATACCTTTCATGAATAATTATTTAATGCTCATACACTGGTTAAATGAAAACTACCCTCTTCAACACCAGCTCCTGAGTTGGGCAGTGACTCGTGATGTAGATTTAGAAATTCATATTCTCCATATGGATGGTCCCAACATGCCAGCATTCACCAGTTCAATCTAAGCTCTCTATGTAAATGTGGTAAGTGGTATAGACCTAGTCTGAATACTATTTTGCAGTTTATCTGGAGTATGAGCACATGCTTTCAGTTTAGATTTTGGAACCAGAGATCCCTGCAAAGGCTGGAATAGCATCAAGGTTTGAATCACTTCCTCAGCAGTCCTACCTTAGATGTATGATGTATGGAGCATTAGAATAGATTATTTCTCAAAGAAGAAAGCTTTCAATTTCTTGTTTTCATGGAGAAATACAAGCTTAGGAAGGCAGGATATATTGGGAAAATGTGTCAAAATATTTACTGGGATAGAGTTATTGCCTCCAAATCAAACTTTTGGTCAACAGGGAGAAAACTAGTCACTTCACAATAACTTGCTTACAGCAGTTGAAAATGCACAAAGCCCACAGTCACAGCAATTATTTGATCAAAGATTTCTGCATCTTATGTTCTCACCAGCAAAGTATTATAGGACTGACAGCTTCAACAGATCAAAATCATGAGACTATTCCCCAAATATAGCTTTCGGATTTTAATCTCCCCCTACTTTTCTAATAATATAGATTTGATAAAAATAATTTTTAAACTGTCCTATGTTATATGCATTAACTATGATATTATTTTAGAGAACAATATTTATATTTACATGTATTCTTTATACTATTGCACACATTCATCAATATTACACGTTTTCAGAATATATCTAACATTTTAGGGTATCTAAATATGCCTGTCAGACTGTACCTGCTCACTACCTGTCACATTTTACAACAACAGTATTAAAAGAGTTCTTCTGTGCAAGCACTGCAGATAGAAACTTGTGTAATTTAATTTGAACTGATCAAATATAAGCGAGTTCAAGACATGAGGCAAGCACATTCTTATCTGTTTCAGCTGCCATCACTGCCTTGAAAATCTTGAGCATGTGTTTTACTATAGCATGCAGGTAACAGGTTACAGGAGAGTGTGAGTGTGCGCCTCCTTCTATCTCTGAAAAAATCAGTTTGACTTGACTGTGCTATAGAATCCACAGAACTTTGATGATCTTTTTCTTGCTGAGTTAATCTGTGGTGCTCCTGTGGTGGAATATTACTGTGGTGTTCCTGTTTGTGGAATATTACTATCATCAAGACTATTGTCCACTCAAAATATTTCCTTCAGGAAGTGAAACATGGGATGGAAAGGCATGTAATTCTTGTGGAGGTAAGGAAGAGTGAGGAAGAAATAAGTTGAGTTACATAATTGCACGTTTTCATAGTGTACATACTCAGACAAAATCACTCCTCTCAAGTAAAGTTATGTTAAAAAAAAAAAAAAAAAGGCCATACATATTTATAAATATTTTTTACACTGGCTGTTAAATTCAGGTGGAAAACTAAGAATAAAGGAAATAAAAAGCATTCTTTCTAGGTGATGGGTTTTCCACCTGTTTTTCAAGAAAGGTATATGTCAGTTCCAGGGAGCTATACACACATATACATTATCCATCATTTTGCTGTTTTTTAGAAATTGTAGCAGTAACAGAATTCTGTGAAATTCTTTTATGAATACATGTGTAGCAATAGTATTAAACTGCCATTTAGCTTTGCTTGGACATTCCAAAAAATGACGCAGATTAAATGCTGTATGAAATAACGGATAGGTTTAAAGACACAATTAACAGCAAGATTGTGCTAACCAGCATGATTGGAAGTATACTGACGTCTAAATTCTTCAGGAAGAGCTATGGCAATTTATGGCTTAAACTGCATTAAAAGAAGTGCATACCCATTCCTATTCCTATTTTTTTGTTTGTTTGGTTGTTTTTTTTTTTCCTAGACTGTAGTACTATGCTACTTCACTTGCGCACAAGATAAAATTAACACAGTAAAGTAAGTTCTGCCATGACTTAAAATCTATGTAAGCATTATATGAATGTTAATTACAGTGCAGTAATAAAAAGAAAACAATAGTTATAATTCAGTTATGCCTGTGTGTAAGTATAAATGTATAGTGTAAAGATACAAGTGGTTTATGGAAAATTAAGCAAGTTACCTGTGTCATTCCAGTAACATTAAACTAATTAGTCAAGTCACACAGATCTTGATTTCGTTGCCATTTTTCAAACTGTTATAAGTCGAAAGATCAGCTGGCAGCCCTTAAGCACAGAGAAAAAAATATTCTGCATTATAATTTCAGTCATTTAACTAAACTGTTTATGATAAAAACAACTGTAAAAATTTAGTTACAAAGGCATTGCAATTTCAAAAGGATTTGTGATGAAATGTTTTATTTTGGTGCAATTAGTAATTTAGAGTTGCCAAGCATAAACAGGCTTTGTTGATCTGCAATACCTTTCAAGTCCATATAATAAAAAAAAAATTAGTAGCCCAAAATACTTATTCTTGTATCAATGTTTATTTCTCTAGTTATAAAAAGTCAATTTATATCTGTCTCTCATTTCATAAATTACTTGAAATCACTTAAGAAAGCATAATGTATAACAAACTACTTAGCTTTATTAATGTGTATGTAAATCAGCCTGCCTTTTGGTAATTACACATGTAACAAGTATTATAATAGGGTTTTAGTTTTCATTCATTTGAAAAGTTTCTGCACTGCAGTAGCTAAAATACTGAAACAGTTGACAGTGACTTGGTAGCTGTGCTGACCATAGTTTGCAGTTTAACTTTGCCATTTTCTGATGGGAAGAAATGCAATAGCTGAACCAGAGGTGTGGCAGTTATGAATCACTGCAAATGTGCTTGTAGACAGTACTCTCTTGAACAGAAGTTGAAAATGATCTTTATGTTTTTCTACAATTAATTCTGTACCTTGTATTTCTGAAAGGTTAAAGATTATCTATCACTACAGTCCTACATTATTTCACATGTAGTAGCACTACTGGGTTTTATAAATTTTTAATACTATCAAAGAAAAAAAATAGCACTTTTTCCATGCTTATAATAAGGGCAATTTCTCATTAGGCAGAAGTTATATCAACTAATACAAAAAGCATGACACCTGGAATATTTGACTGGAATTTTTCTTTTTGTTGAAAGCTAAATGCTTTCTCATTCATAAAGATATGTGTGTTTTCTTATAAGATTGATTTTCCATTATGTAAGAGATAGGACTGTTGTATTTTAGTAGCAAACTTTAGTTTGCTTTTACATATTTATTAGAAGAACCAAAAAAATAAAAATAATTCTACAGTGAACTATTTCTATGAAGAGTACCAGACTTATGAAATTAAAATTGCCTTACTATGGTTTAGCAGCAAAACTATTCTTTTTTTTTTTTTTTTTTTTTGTTAGTAAGACTTATATTTCACACAAATATCTTTAGTTTACATGCAGAACTAGAAAACTTTTTTGGCAGTCACATTGCTTGAGTCATCTCACTAGTGCATCACATTCTGTAAAAGAAATTACTTTTATGTTTATTTGAAAGGACTTCTCTGGTTTAATAGGTAATTTTTAAGACATACATAGATGTAAAAATCATTTTAACTAGACTGTTTATGTGGAGTATTGCTTTTATAATTTTTTAAAACGCGATATTCTCATATCCTATGTCAAGAAGATGATTTTTGATACGTCATTTGCCCATGGTTTTTTTGTCATGGAGCGATACTCTCTCCTAAGAAAGATCTGGAAAAGCATTTTGCCTTTTAATTTTTTCATTTTAGTACAGATTAGCTTTTAGGTTGGTTGAGTTTGGGTTTTTTTTGTTGGTTGGTTGGGGTTTTTTTTTTGTTGATTGGAGATATTTTGGGTGAACTCCTTCAGTAAAATCCCACACTTAGCCGACTATATGGAACAGATAAGACCAGTCCTGCTCTGAAAAAAAGAGGTGTGTACACAGTGCATTTTGCTCTGCATGCCTTGATAGCTAACTTAAAATGGCAGAATTAAGTCATGAAAGTTCAAGCCTGTTTGAGATGATTATTTTAACAAGGTCTGGAGGCAACCAGCATTGCTTCACTATGGATATGTCTATTCTTTGTAAAGACATTCTTTTTAGGACTCCTTTTTACTGTCTCTAAAATCTTGTTTTCAGATATTGCATGCCTTTTGGCATGACATTTATATTTTGTAGGGTTTGGGGTTTTTTTTGGGGGGGGAAAGGAGGGTGTTTTGGGGGGGGGTTCTGTTTTTTTCTTTCAGAAATACACACATTTAACATTGGTATCAAAGTCTGTTAGCTGAGTTAAGCGTCTTTGAGAGCTATACTCATGTATGCAAGCATGCAGTGTTTTGCTATTTTCTTTCTGAAGGGTGTGTAAAGATCATAGCCTGTCTTAATAACCCTTACACTGTTACATTGCACGTTTATCTTTCACACAGGGTAAAGGACATGGAAAATATTAGCTTTTTACTACTTTTGTCAAAGAAATCGAGCTAGAAATTCTGTATGTAAAAATTATTATAATATTCTTCTAAGTAATTTTTTTTCTAGAGAGTCCACTGATGAACAGTTTAGATTAACTTCCTCTGCCCCCCATCCCTGATCACCTTCCTGGATATACTAATGCCAACAGTGCTGTCACACTGTGTTCCTGTACTGGATCTGTCTGGGATTATTTTTTTCATAGCAGCTCACATAGTGCCATGTTGTAGATTGGCGACCAAGACAGTGTTGGGTTAGCTACTGCTGAACAGCGCTTGCACAGTACCAAGGCCTTTGTTTTTCCCACTGTGTTCCCCTCAAAGCAAAAAGTTGGGCACAGCTGACCTGAGCTGACCAAAGGGATATCCGGTACCATAGGTCATTCTGCTCAGCAATAACAGCTGCAGGAAAGGAGTAGCAAGGGAGGACATTGATGCTTAATGCATGGCCCTGTTATGTGTGCTAGTTTCCAGAGGGCAGCTGGGTATCTGCCTGCTGGTGGAAATCAGTGAATGAATTCCCTACTTAAGTCCTTCTGAATTCCTGGGGGGGTTGAGCAAGTGACTGATTGGGCACTTACCTGCTATCCAGGCTCAACCCACCACAGTTGCCCAGTAACAACTCAAAAAAAAAAGGACAGTGTCAAATTTACTAGGAGCAAATGTTTCTAAGCAGTAAAACTGAAGGTGCCTGACATTTCTTTTTTAGCTTTCCTCAAGCAGTAATGATGCTGCACTTCAACCACATGGTATAAATGCTGCTCAGTCTATGTTACGTTTTCTAGTAGAGGTCCCTGGGGAAGGTAGCAGAAAGCCATCACAGCCCTTCTCTGCAGGGAGGGCTTTGAAGTAAAAGAACCCAACAAAACTGTGTTGTTTCAATGTCTAACACGGGAATTGTATAACATCTGGATTGTGGTAAGCTAGTTTGTACCATGGATAATTGAATGACATTTTTCGTGCCAGCTACTTGACCACGGGATAAGTTAAATTTTCTGATTATAATATTGTTTCATTATTTACATGTCATTATATATTTAACCCCAGAGAAAGCCGCATACGTCTGCTTATTGAGACCAAATCCTAACAACCTTTCTAATTTTTAACTAAGTAAAAGGGAAATTCCGATCAATAATTTAACTGAGAGTTATTTCGCTTATTTGATCATTGTGGCTAAAACTGAGGTTGTTTTGGCTGAGGACTAAGCTAGCCCTTTGTGATTTTCAGCAAGTTATATTTCAAATAAGCATTAAAAAATGTGCGAAAGGTTGTTCAAACTATGACCTTTTCAGAACTGCTGTCACTGTGATGCATGTTTCCTGCTCTTGGTGACACTGCATAACACGTTTGGCAGAATAGAGGATTGCCTGCTGCGTTGCAATTGAAAAGCAATCAACCATTTGAATAAAGGTCCATGTATCTGTGATGAGAGAAATGTGTCATTTCCCACTTTGTTTGCCACTGGTTTTATGTTAAATAATAAATAATAATTAATAATAAACATTTTTCAAAACACAGATGGCGTCAGAGAAAAACTCAGTAAATGCTAGGTACAGCTAAGGATTTAATTGAAAATAATGAATTGCTGGCTTGCAACTGCTCGAAGGACGTCAGTCTATATTTACACGTAGAGCCAGCAGTGATTTTATTCCAAATCTGTTCAGCTGCTTGTTTCAGACTTGTATGCATTTCTCATTCTGCTATATAAGGCAAGTAGCATGTCCTGAACCCACATGTAATGGTCATAGGTCAGATATAAGGAGGATGATCAAATATCACCTCCTAGCAGTGCAAGAGACTTGGGTGCACTTTCTCGGTTCCCAGGAGCATGTGAACAGCCCTGGCAAGGCCAGTAGTTTCACCTGGAGGAACCTGCAAAGCCCTGAGGTCTAAGGTTGACATGCAAGACCTTGCTGTCTGGGCACAGGGCCAGAGCATTGCCCAGCAGCGCTTTGGTGATGAAATCGATTTGGGTTCAGGCAGGAACCTGAACAGAGGTCTGCTCTGGAGGAAAGGCTGTGTAGTGGAGCTGTCGTGGCCATTTACTATGTTCTGAAACCGAAATAAGTGCTTAATAGCTCTGCGAGTTAGCGAAGAAGTTTATAGAGGCGGGGATCCACGCAAGGCCTCGTTAATGGAGGGAGGAGAGCGCTGGTCAGCTCCCCAGCCCCCAGCCCGGGTGGGTAAACCCCGACTCCTGCTGCCCGGAACGGCCGGGGTACAGCGAGGGGGAGGAGCGCCAGGTCCGCGGGCGGGGCGGAGGGGTAGGCGGTGGCTCTGGGCGGTGAGACAAGGTCCTCCCTCATACGGAGGAGATGTCATTGTGTAGTGCTGGATGTGTTCTCGTTACTTCCCTTTTTCTTATGTGGTGGTTCTGATCCCTGTCTTCGATTCGATTCAAGCAGAGGAGGTGTGATTTGATCTTTTTTTCTCTTTGCTGAGGGAGCTAAATTCTGTGAAGTTTGCTCAAGATGGCTGCAAAGCGCTGGTAAGGGTAAAGGGATGCACATGGGCAAGTTGATAAGCCATTTCTGACTAACAGATACACTTTTGGGAGGTTTCAGCATTTCAGGTTAAAAGCTGGGTATGCAGTGCTTACAAAATCTCGTTGGTATTACAGGGGTTTTTCTTTTGCTCGCTGTAGTTTTGCATAGTTAGTCCTTTAGAAGTGTGTCACTTCCCCCCCCTCCCCCGTTTACGTTTACAAGACCATAAGAAAGTAACTTTATTTGCATATACAATACAAGCATTCTGTTAAGTGCGTTTAGCCTGACTTTTAAGGTAAACGCAACCAAAATGTGCAGTTGTAACATCTGCATCTATTTCTGTTAGTCCTCACTGGTAAATGTTGAGCATACCAGAAGATTTCAGTCAAATTCTAAGAAGGTGCAAATTTTTACAGTACCTCCAGTCCTCCTACAAAGGAGGACTTGTGTGTAAGCATGGGGGAGTTGGGCAAGGAAGGACAGGACAGTACAAGACCCAGCCAAAAATTGATTGTATGCAAAGGCCAGGTGAACTGTTGTACTCCAGCTTACTTGGCTGGTGCTGAAAGAAGACCATGGCAGATAAAACTAACGATCAGCCATGTGTACCATTTACTATTGCTCATAAAGTGGAAGCAGGGCTGTGGGGTGTAAGCTGGAAGTGTCTGTGGCTGTGGGTTGTAGGTGCTTATCCTGTCCCTGCACCAGTGTGGTGCTTGCTCTAATTCCTGTTTTTTTCTACCCTTCCATCTTTGAACCACTACTGCTGGTGATAGAACCTTCTGTTTTGACTCTGACTCTGGGAAACTTTGAGGATATCCAAATTGCTTTATTCAATGACAGCTAAGGCTAGCAGAGTTATGGCAGAGAGTTCGTGAGAAGGAATTGCTTGACAGAGCTGCTAAGAGGAGCTCTTTCTGGTGTGGAAGTGGGAACAGCTCACTCTTGTTTTAGCTTTATCTTCTTCAGAGCGAGTTTGCACTTCTGCTCTTGAAAGCCTCCTGGGAGGAAGAACAGTATGTTAACGAAAGCTTATTTCTGTCTTTCTCTTTTTTTTTTTTTTTATTATTTTTTTAAGAGGTCTTGTTGTACAACTATTTTACACATTTCAAATCATTGGAAAATACTGATTTAAGTAACCCTTGCATTGTTGTATCACTGTGCAATTATTATCTTGAACTCTGTAATTGTAGTCCTACCTTGTGGTTTAAAACTGTCCAAGGCAGCAGAGACCCTCAGACTTACTCATCTATAATTCTGTGTACTGCCAACCTCCTCCTCAGAAAAATTCTTCACATGATGAGTCTTTTGTGAATACTCTTCCACCTTTATGAATGGGGATCTATTCCAGGTGGCATTTCTCTATTTTACTCATGATCACTGTATTCAAACGCTATGACTGTGTTTGAATTGCTGCTGTAATGATTTTCCTTTTGGTGAAGGACTGTAATTTTAAGATTTTTGTCTTCCATTACATTTTTTTTCTTCCTACCTGTCGTGACAAATTTTGCTTCTTTCTTGTCTATAAAATTTAATTAGACAAACAAGTGTAAAAACAAGGCAGACTTCTGAGTTAATCTTACTTTCAAAAGGATGTGAGATTGGATTTTTTTTTTCAGGCTGAGTCTTTGAAAGTGAAGGTTTCAAAGGTGATTTTTGGATCTCTGGCAGGGGGAGTATGTTTCCTTCTACTTTTATGAGCTGCATGTTTTACTTAGTGGTATAAAAGGCTACTTAAAATTGAAGATGTCCTATAATTGTAAAGGGTAAGTCAGTCATAGAAAAAGAAAAGTGAGTAACAACGGAGCATGCAGTTACATTTTTGTCACATTAAGAGTTTGCAAGAAATACTTCCATGTATCTATGTAATTTATAGAAGACATGCATTAAAATTACTTTGCATGCAAATCCGTGAATATGAGCACAAGTGAGATTTCTCTCTATACAACCACCTTGTCCTAGGTGACCATGTGCCAGGCATCCTGTCTCTTCAGCAAAATGTATGAAATAGAAATTCCTAGTAGTGTGTCCTGATGCTTGGCTGACCTGGTTAGAGTTTGCAATGCAGATAATCTAGTAGTCAGTTGTTAAAACTGTATTGTCTGTTACAACATAGGCTTACACAACAAGAAAACCAAAGATGCTTCTTGTGGTTTAAAATCAAAGCATGTGTTATGGTAAGCCACTCATACCATATTTAGAGAATACACTGGTAAGGAGAGTTCAAAATCCTGTATCTCTTTAGTTTATTAAGATAAGTGCTGTTAATTACTCAGGGAAATTTATATTCCATGTTATATTGAGAAATTATGAGTAATCTTTATTTACTTTCAAATAATCCGCTCGTTCTTTTCTTTAAATTTCCTCACCAAAATACTCCTCACCAAAATATAAAATGCTAAATTACTGAAGCAGCTCATATACCAAGAGTTCTGGGTAATGAGTAACACAGATTTAGTGTCATGTTCAGTCAGTGTAATTACAAGCTGTTCTTGCTAGCGATATCAAAATTTGTCACAGAACTGCTGTTAAAATACTACAGTTTAAAAAAAAAAAGAAAAAGTCTAGAATTTTAATATTTATGAGCAGATATTCAAGCTGAGGTCATGCTCACACGCTCAGTGTTAATGCCCTACCAGTGTTAATGGTAAGTGGTGATCAATCTTCTTTTCCTCTTCTTTTTTTTTTCCTTTCTCCCCATTGCTCTCCATGAGATATTTCTGCTTCTAGTGAAATTTAAGGCAACACTGAACACTTAGGACAACATCAGGATTACAGATTTACAGTCTTGGTTGGGCTTTTCATGGACACTATATTGAACAAAAATACAGCTGTAGAATTGGAATTGTCATTTACAAAATCATTTAAATAAAAAGGGGGTGAGGGAGAATAGGACTGTTGACCTCAGAAATCAGCATTGGTTACTTCTACAAAAGATCTAGATGTATTGTCTCAAAAAATAGTTGCCACTTTGTTTTAGGTAATACATAGGGCCAACTGGCCAATGTGGTGATTTGTACTCTCATGAATTTCCAGTTTCCTTGTGTAATGTTTCTCTAAACAGATTAGTCAAAGGAAAAAGTGTGTATTTCTGTGAGCCTTCTGCATGCTAAACCATGCATTTAATTTCCAAGTGTAAATGATGCAATTATGACCTAAAACTTGCTCGAGTCTGGGTGGTGTTGAACTGGCCTTCAGCTGGGAAATGCGTATGAGGAATCCTAACTGACAGCTTGAAATTCTATTTATTAAAATTTATCTTAAAAGCCAAAAAAATACGCTTTATCCAGTTTTTAAAAATAAAGTCTTTTCTTTTTTTTTGTTCTTTCGTTTTATGTCTGTTTAGAGCTTAAGTTTCAAAAGAATCTGAAAACCTATGTGGCTGCTTTGTCTGTTTTAGGCATAATAAATTTTTAATGATATTTCTTGAAGTGTTGGGTTTGTTTTGGTTTTTTTTTAACTTAAGGCTATGATAATTTAAATGTTTCCAGACTTACTTTCAAACCAAACAAAGTACATTTTGTTTCCTTACAGTACTATAGACCCTCTCAGAATGCATATGTATTTCACCTTTATGGCTGAAAATCCAGGGTTCGTAGCTAATATGGGTACACGGTTTCATATTGTGTTGTGGCACTTGGCAAATGCAGTCTTACTTATCACATAAGCAATACCAATTGAATTGCTGGAAAAAAAATAAGATCCATAGGTAGATTATTTGTCATCTTGATTTACTTGTTCTCAGTCTCTTAATATTGAACATGCTGGGCTGCTTATCTTATCTACTAAATTACTGAATTGTGTCCACATTTAGGAACCTAAGTGCCTTTTGGACTAGTTTATTTTCTAAATTTAATGCTTAGGTAGAAGAACTGTCTTCAGAAAAACTTGGTATTAATTAGTTTTACAGCTTGGAAGGAGGTGGTGGTCTTCTGAATAGCTGCTGCATCCTAAGCAATTTTGTCCCTGGAGACTCACCTATACTGGCATTAAAAACAGACAAAAACCCTAAAACCCAACAAACCCAAACAAACCTTCCATTATCACTCTATCAAAAGTATATCTCCTTTAATAATAATTCCAAAAAGGAACAGTAATAGTGTCAATTTCCTGCAATAGTAAGGTATTTCATGCATGGCTTGCAGGTTGCAGCCCACAGAAGTTTAAAAGATGGTTTGTTTGATAATGGCAAGATTCCTGTAGCTTTGTACCTAAACAGAAAGGTTACTGATGTTGTATCGTTGTACTTCGGTCACATGTTCTGCAGTTTTTTCAACTCCAAGAGAATGCCAGTGCTTTTTATCCATAGCTAAGTAAGTGCTCCTTGTCCCAATATTTCATTAATAATTCCTGAGAAGTGTAGAAAGAAAATGTAAGTATCTGGGGAAAATCTCCCCTCAGTAATACTTAAAATAGCTCTTTTCAGTTATTTCTTTATTATGCAGTTGCAGTGCTGTATCACTTAGGTGAAAGAAAAAAAATAATCCAAGGTGACTGCATGTGCCCTGTACCTTTTACTAATTTGGATTGATCCTTCACAGTAAAGTTAGATTTTGACTTAACTGATGAAAGTCAATCCATGCTTTTACATACAACCTTGTTTTCTGTTGATAGTCTTAAAATCCCTAGGTTTGTGTCACTAGCTTATTAAAAAAAAATTTTTCGTCTGTTCAAATGCATTCATTTTTATCTCAGAGTAGCTATTTAATATTTGTTGGTTTGCTTACATTTTCGGAATTGGGTGCGCTTTTAGTTCAAATTGATATAAAAGTTTTATGTTTGTGAACATTTCGTCGCCTCATTTGAAATGGCATGGGTTTTATTTTTTGCTATGAGTGATCTGATAACCCCTAGTTTGTGGACTTTTTAAGAAAAAAACTTTTAATTTTCTTATTAAATATGTATTAAGGAACACTTGAAATGCTGCAGAGCTGTTCCTTTTCATCAAATATATTAGAAGATCTGCAACTTCTTAAATTAAAAATAGCACAAAACAATCCTTGTTAAACATACTGAAGGCATTAAAAATAACTGAACTTAAGGCAAAGATTGTGTCCGAATAAAGAATCCTGTCTCTATTGAGGTCAGTGGGAATTTTACTCTAGACTTCAATAGGAGTTGCATATGCAGTGATATATTCAAATGTATGTATTGTTTTTGAATAGTTAATGGTTTAAAATGGAGACATTTGTAAAACATTTCATAACAAAGTAATGTAATTTTTCATTATGGCAAAAAGCTTGCTTATTGATGTACATGATTGGTATATGTTGATGTATTGATATTTTAAATATCAATATATATTATGCAAATCATTCTCATCATTCTTCCTCATCTGAAAGTAGCTGTTTTGCTTTCAGGCATCAGATTCAATTGTAGTACTAAAATGGAAGTCCCAAGTGAAGTCTTAAATTGGTTTCTACTTTCACAGCAATATACAGCACAAGGCATTGTTGAGTCACCACACACCTCTCAATAATTCAGAGCAGTTGCCAGATTGATATCTTTATCTTCCAATTCAGAAAGCAGAAATAATGATGATTTATGGGCTTTGGCCTCGAATAGCAACAGTTGTATAACTTCAAAGAAGTCCTGAAATTCTGTAATACGTGTACATGACCCGTGCTGTAAAGTACTCTTGGACATTGCAAGACTTAATTTGAGGTTAGTGGTAGTAGGAGGAAATTGGATTTACATTCATTTCTGTCAGTTAATGTCTGTTGCTTGTATATCATGGTGATACATTGGCACGAGGAGTGGTATTTTAAAAAACCCATTTCAAGTCAGTTTGGTGCATGAGCAGTTAAACCCTACCATCAGCCTGGTCTATACTCTTTCATGTGTATAAAAATCATGGTAGGGTAGTTACACCAGGTATACAATATCTGAGGTGAATCTGTAGTCCTTTCAACCTTGTGCTCAAATTGTTATAAAATAATACACTGAAAGCATTTGTCATATTAGAGACAAATTGTCTTGTCATGGTCTTGTGCTTTCTGTAGTGTGTTTATCTATAGAAAATTTATGCTGTATGAGAAGGCAAAGAATGAAACCACTGTTGTCTTAGGTCTAACAGACCTATAGGCTTAAGAAGAAAAAGTGGGAAGAATTCAATTCTGCCACTGAAGCCAAAAACAGATTCTCGGTGGTTAGAAGCACTGTGCGTCAGACTATGGTACTGACACGTTAGCTGTTCAAAAATGAATGTAATACTACCAGATTACAAATTACTGTTTGTTTGTTCATGCTATTTCTTATGGGGCAGCCAAGTATCGTTCAGCTAGGCTGTGAGGAAAAGTATTGCAAGGAATTGGAATGCTACATGTACATCGTGTTTGGGGATCAAGTTCTTGTTTGTTCTGGAAGTTAGGAGTGTACAGCAAGAGAATAAAGTGAAGTAACTATGAAGGGCAGTGTCAATTCTCACATTTAGAGACATTTTACTATTTTTATACTTATTTTAGGACACAATTATGGTATTGGAACACTTACGTAATTGAAGTTTTGCTAATTGCAATTGATGAATCTTGTGTGGTGGGATTTTGGTGATGTGTTTTGGGTTTTTTGTTTGTTTGTTTGTTTTTTTTCTTGTCATACCCTTTCTCTCAACAAGAAGTGACTGTATAGTTGGTTCAGTGTCAGCCAAGATGTAAATGGAGGATATACCATGGAAATATTGCTGTGTACTTAACTTCCCCTTTCACCTAAAGATCTGCTACGGACCGCAGAACTTATTTTACATGGTGGCAGTGGCAGAGAGAGGATAGAAAGTGGATAAATGGCTTTGGTAGCCTAATGTAGATGATCTATTTCCATGTTCTAGGAGCAGAAAGAACTGCGATTTGCAGCCAGCAGAAGCTCTTTTACCTCTACTGTAGCTCTCTTAAACCTCTGCTTGTTATCGAAATCCTATTTGTTTTATTGAAACACCACTAGATGCTCGTTTGACTCCTAGCCACCATTCACTTGATATGTCAGTCCTGCTCTCCCACCATGCTCTGTTCCCTGAAATGTCATTGTCTTGCCACCCACAGCAGAGGTTTGTTTTTGTGTGGGGTTTTGGGGGTTTTTTTGGTGTGGGGATTTATTTTTTTTTTTTTTCCCCTTTTTCAGTTTATTTACTTCTCCCTTCTCCACATAGGTTGAGAGCCTTGACCCAGCTCTAGTTATTCTTGTGTATCAGTGTGTGAATGTTTATTTTTATCTGCCTGTCAGAAATCAAGGAGTGTCTGGAGGGCACTCTTAGTCATATGGATTAGTTTTAGGTCATCCTGTTGAGAGACAAGAGTTGAACTCAATCATCCCTATGGGTGCCTTCCAACTCAAGATTTTCTGTGATCTAAATTCTAGAGGATGCATTGTTCTATTACATGCAATAGCATAGTAATCCTAAAGTGGCAAACTTCAATATGCATTTAAAAAGACATGATTTACTGTGATTTTTTAATGAAGAGTAAATCTTGTTACTAGATGTTGCTCTTACTTACAGTTAATCTAAGACATGAAAATGATCACAAGTATACCCAGTTGTATTAACAAGATTAAATCCATTTCATTTCAGACTGGCCTGTGTTAAGCATTAGTCAAGGATGTAACAGGACATATTCTCACTTCATTTACATTATACAATACTATTTGTATCTTGCATGCAGTTAAACAAAATGCAACTAGTATATCAAAGCTTTTTGTTTGTTTGTTTTAGGGTATATGGGTCAAGATGGCTATTTTGGATCATGTGAGAGCAAGTACTGCGGCTTGGGTAGGCACTGCGTTGTGAATGGGGAGACTGGCCAAGCTGAGTGTGTGTGCATGGAGCACTGCAAACCACATTACAAGCCCGTGTGCGGTTCTGATGGAGAATTCTATGAAAACCACTGCGAAGTGCACAGAGCTGCTTGTCTGAAAAAGCAAAAGGTCACCATTATACACAACGAAGATTGCTTCTTCAAAGGTAAGCACAGCTGAACAATACCTGGAATATTGCTATCAGTATGTGTTTTCAAGCAGCTCATTTAAAGCTCTGTAGAGTCTGCACTGAGTGTACAGTGAATAAATGACTTGGTAAACACAGTAAGTATCTTCAGAGATATCTTATGGATTTCTTTTTTTTCTCCCCCCTTTTTACCTGTAGGTAGTGCTCTGGGCAGTCACCCCTTTTTAACCTGAACAATACAGTTGTCTCTTGGAAATTAATCCACAGCAGCTTGTCTTACAAATATGGCTCTGTTGACCTCATTCATCTGAATGCACTGACAGTCCCAAAGCCCAAAGGATATTAATCTCTGTTCCATGAAAAACAGATTCAGATTTCAGAGGGCTTTTGTAAGGCTGCATGACCTGTGCTTGTATTTGGCATTGAAGTTGGTAGACCAGCAGTTTGTTCATGGCTAAATGGGTCTTCCTTGCTTTGAATTTGGACAGTGAAGAGTTTACTGGAGTGTTTACCAAAGCATGCAAGTTTAGCTACTTTTTAATCTTCTGAATGCTGAGAGATGCTAGCCTGAATGCTGGGAGATACACCTTCTGTTAAGCATCTTATACTGAAGATGTCAACAGTTGCCACTTGCTCTTTTTTTTTTTTTTTAATGTATGTTGAGCACACCTTGCAGGTTTCTGGAACTCTGCCAATACAGACCTCGATTAAGCATGTTTAAGTGCTTTGACAGATTTGCAGCATGTTTGTACTGGTTAAAAGTGGCAGACGGCTTTGGGGGCGGTGGTGGTGAGGAAATGTTTTTAAATAAGGGCATTTTTAGTGAGTCTACCTAAGGGTTGAATTAATTCATATTATTTTTAGACTGTTCTATTTTTGTTAACATTATGCTGTGGATATAGTTGCATTCTCAGTCGTAGCAACTAATAGCTACTACCACCACAGAAAGAAGTCTACTGAGATACTTGCATTAAATGACATTCACTTTTGTAGGGAATATTCATTTAAATTACAATATTCCACTTAAATTTTCATCTGAATTCTCAGGATTGTATTCTTGTATAAGGTTGTTCAAGTGGAACTAATTAAAAAAAAAATCAAAGTCGAATTTTTCATTACATTAATGGTTGAGAAATTGTCCTTTAAATGAAAAGTTGGTGGTCTTTTAATCAAATCCAGATATCACAGGTCTTATACAAATACTAGGACTAGGACTGCTCAGCAACTTTGAAACATGTTAAGGGACAGGGATTCATAGATTAAAGAGAGGGGGTGGAAATCTTGTAAAGGGAAATGCACTTGTAAGTAATAGTGAAAGTTTAAATTTGTTCAAAACTAAATGTGGACCTCGTGTAAAATTGGTATATGATCACAATATATAGTCTTTAGGTAGTTTTCTGAGGTAGCGGAAAATTAAAATTTGATTTTAGGAGTATAGTATATGGGGCTTGTGCAACAACAACAAAACATGACTGCTTCCGTCTTGTGTCTTAACAATCACAGTCTCTTAAAACTTTTTTTGATGACTCTGATAGCACAAATGACAGTAACAAACACTAAAATGTTTAAATTTATGGGGCTAATTTCAGTTCAATTCTTCAGTGTGCTATATGCAATACAAATAAGTTTAGAGCATGTTTATGAAAAACCATAGTGTTTCTTTTTCTGAGGGGGGGGGGAATGCAGTGAGATTTATTTACTGAAATGGAAAGTGAGACAGTATTTTAGCTAGAACCCCATTACTACCAGTGGTGTCAGAAGGGCACTGCCACATGTCCTCCGTTTTAGCTTAGCTGGCATCCTCCAGCATAAGTGATTGATCTCACGTCAGTGAGCTACTTCTGAGACCAGAAAGATCAAATAAAGATCTTACGTTCAGAAAACAAATATTAAGAGCATTTCAGTTAGTCTTTCACAGAATTCTTTATTAAAGGCTAATCTGAACTGGGGTGGGGAAGGTGGGCAAAGAGGTTTGGTATGCCTACAAGAATCTGTTACATGATATGGTAGTCACTGATAATGACTTTATGATGATTGCAATTAAATACTGATTTCTGGTGTATTGCTAATCTGGTGGGGTTTTTGTTTGGTTGGTTGGTTTGGTTTTTTTTTCCTTTTATCTGTTGTAAGTTTTATATTTATCTTTATCAAGATCATGCTTTGGGTTTTTTGGGTTTTGAATCCTCATCCAGGGTGATATTTTTCCTTTTTCTTCTGGGGGAAGGTGGAAGAATATTTCTTCATGGATAAATTTTAGGTTTTAGACATTATGTGGTATTGAGCTCAAATCAGAGAAGCTGAGAAATACACTTTATTTAAAGGAGTAAGATTACCTACCAGAAAACTAATTAGTATTCTGTATCTAGAGAATAAAATTTTATAAGCAAATGTTCCATATACCCGATTAACATTACAATAGCAGCTAAATAGCTATAATTATTGAAATAATACATCTTGCAACGGAATGATTTATAGTTTATCTCAAACATCATGAGGTCTACTTAATGATTTGAAAATTGCCCTTTTAAACACTTACATGATCAGTGGAGTTAAAGGATCGACTTGCTAAATGGAAGAGATCTTTGGTTTATATGTGGAAACCCCATTAACATCACTGAGAAAAGTGTGTGTTGCCCAAGCTCAGTGTGAAACAGCATAGACAGAAAGCATCAAATCCTTCACAAAGAGCGAGGTCTGAGACATTTGATAAATGTGTTTTGAGGCAGTGAAAGCTACCTATGTCAAAGCTGTGCTCTCCTGATACGCTGTTTTTCTAAGGTAAAAGTTCAGGTTCTTGTCCCTTACCTGCCTTTTATGTAGATTATTTAGCACTAAACCTGTTAGTTGCATTATTCTTGTTTTTTAGTCCCATTGTAGGCTGAAAGGTTGTGCAGGTAAGCTTGGAACAGTTAATACATGAATTGTTCTTCCCATTCCTGTGACTGATATGGGCACACCCAAATTCACTGGACTGCTTCCTTTCACGTTGTCAGTAGCTACCTTTATTTCCTCACACTGAATGAAATAATTTTTCCCAAATATGTGCAGAACACAGGCATAAAACAGTAATTGAAGTGAAAAGTTTTAAGTATCTCTTTCCTTTCCTGATGATTGGGCTATTATGCAAATTGTACATTTTTGACATGGATCAGGATAATGGCCATCCTAAATTAGAAGTTACCTTTCCTCACTCTTACTGCTATTTTTCTATCACTTGTTTATTGGTATTTCATGATGTCTTGCATTGGACACTGAATGATTTTTCCTACTGGCTTGGTTAGATGTTGGCTGTGATGCTTTGAGTTACTCAATAAGCTGTCTCAATTTCTTCTGGCATAGAGGCAAAATGTATTCTGCAGAGAAGTTTATTACTTTTAGATCCATAGAAAAGAGGATTATATTGGAACTGTTTTCTATACCAGTCCTCTGTTTTCCACCTGTGAAGTCCAGTGTCTTGTGACTGGATGTTAGTGAGTTTAAGTTCCACAATCCCTTTCAGAGGTGCTCTCAGGCCTTGTCTGTCTAAAAATGTTTTCAAATATTTAAGATTATTGTAAGAATGTAAAAGACCTCGTTAGGAGATGATTTGTCATGTGAGGAACTTTCTGTCTAAGAATTATCTCAAATTATTTTTTTCAACTGCTAGGAGAAGGAAAGAATGGGGCAGTGAACAGCTGGCTGGCTGCTAGCAGCGGAGTACTTGTGACTTTACTAGTTTTTAATTCCTGAACAGAATACAGGAGAGGGTGTCCTGGTTTCAAGACAAGAGAAAGCAAAGGAAAGGAAATAATGGAGTGAAGATAAGGAGCAAGGATTTCAAGGAGAAAAAAAGACATAAATAAGTTCCAGGATGGTGAGTTCAGTGGTAGGAAGAAGAGGAAATGTAAATTATGAACTAAAGGAAATACTACTGACAGAAATCAAAGTTCAAAGCTTAGATTATTCATTAGACTGACAGTCTGAGCTGGGACGTCTGATATATTGATACCATCTTGGTTTGGTACCGCTTTTGTTGGCTTGCTGACTACATAGTTCTCTGGCTAGGTGGCCTCTGCATGCTCTCTGCTTCCAGTGTCCTGGCTGTTCTCAAGCCATACACTCTGTGTATCAGAGCAGCTTGCTGTTTTATACGAGAAAAGAAATCCAACCATGTGGCTAATGCTGTGCTTGATGCTTTTGTATAACCCCTTTATGGTTGTCACTAGTCATAGATTTAGCAAGCCCCAGAGGGTGGCAATTCAAATGGACTGGAATTGCTTTACTTGGTACCTCCAGCACTATCTTCATTCTGTGAAGTGGCACTGTGAAATTAATGGCTTTGTGCTGAGTTTAAAAGTCTGGAGGCATTATTATTCTTTGTCTTGTAAAAAGTTCAGTTGGACTCTTGTGTGGGACAGTGTACCCAGTGGGGAATGCCCCACACTGAATGTCAGATAAGCTTCAGATGTATTTTCATTTATGTGCTAACTTCAATTACTTCATTTGCCTAAATTCAGTCCAGTAAATCTAAATAAGACTAAAACTACCCCATGTCAAGATGAATCTGACAGTTTTTTTTCACCCTGAGCTTCTTGTACATTTTACATTAAATTATTTCTATACAGTGATATACCAAATCATCATTACAAACTGCAATTTACTAGAAATCCTCAGGAATGTAACATGCTTCTATGTACTATGAATTTTATGGACTATTTCTAGAATGAAGGTTACTTAGAATATAAGCTTTTTACTTATAAGTAACTGCCATAATGTCTGTGTGATATTAAGATTATTTTACTTCTCTTCCTGGTTTTGCTTCACTTTTCATTTGGTGAATCTTTTAATCTGTTAAACAGTCTGTGAGCCTCAGATTTGTTACTACTATTGCTAAAATGGCTAGATTTCTGAAGACTGCTATAATGTTTGCTTTTCAGTCTGTTCCCAAAAAAGAAAGTAGAAACTTAGGTAAGAAAGTTTGCTGCTGATACAAAGTTGTTCAGGGCAATGAGGGTAAGAGCTGACTATGAACATTATCAAAAGGGGTATGGGCAAACTGGAAAAAGTTCAGAAGACACCAGTGAGAGTAAGGGTAAGTACTAACTGGCTTATAAGGGATATGAAGGAGACTTACAGAATCATCTGGGCATGCTGAGGGTGTATATGAGTAGACAGCTTTGTATTCCAATAAAAGAACTGCAAATTAGCAAATAAGCTTTGGTGTTTGTTTTGTACACAGCAGTTCTCATGAGTAAGAGCAACATAGGATTTCACAAGCAGACTTTGCAAATGCTAGGAGGGAAAGGCTGTAGGCTTTCTGTTTTGAAAGAAGCCTGAAGTGATTTGAAGTGAACTAAATCCTAACAGTAGCCCCACAGAAAAGATCTAGAACACCGGTTTAGCCTCTCCAGTGATTGCAACAGGATTAGTTTGAAGATTTTTTGAGGGTTTGGTTTGGTTTGGTTATTTTTGTGTGTGTAATTTGTGCCCTAGGTGAGTGTGGTCTTAGACTGGTTCCTAAAATATTGAAACATTTGTTTAGAAGCACTAACATTTATTTAATCTCATTTCATGTTCATATACTTCAAAAGCAAGCATGTAAGTGTCTGTTATCAATTTCACTTGAGGATATATTTAATTTGGTCTTAAATCTTGAACACATCCTTTAATGTTGATCATTAGGCAGTCTTTCAAAATAAACTTAGGATATGTTAATCTAAATTACATTCTGGTGCAATATTTTCATTGCAAAATCACTTTTTTCTGGACGTGTCTGTGTTTTTTTTCTCTGGTTTCTTTATTGAAGTTCTCAAAACCATCATTATTATACTCTACATGAAAACTTGAATTCCTGCAGATAGCATACACCCTTAAGGTTGCTGCTAATAAACTGTCAAGCTTCAACCATCACTCCAGATGTATATTCAACATAAAAACTGGATTATTAAAAGAAATATGAAAATTCTTTCAGAACTCTATCACAAGACTAGGAAGTAAGAAAGATTCTGCTTAATCTTAAAACATGTTTGATAGAGCATAGGAATTATTTGACTAATACTAGGAATTCGGCCCACGATCTGCATATGTTCACTTTAGTGCGACACTTACAATTTAAAATTAATTTCTTAAGTATGACTTAATGCAGGGATTGTATATGTTTTTAACTATTAACATTAGTAATTACACATTGACAAGAGTGTTAAGGCAGGTTTATATTCTGCTGCTTTCAGCACTTTGTTGGAAAGAGATGCTCTAACCAATGGAAAACTGGTTCTTTTTATTGCCCTTTGAAACCATGACCTAACTTTTAGCACTGTTCCTCTCGTCTGCTGTCCCCACATGATTCATTTTCTTAAGTTGCATTGCTCACAAGATTTGGAAGACCGCCATTTTTCCTCAAACATCTGTGGAAGATTTGTCACAAACGTCACTCTTAAATTGCCCATAATTGTCTTAAATTATGCAAGCAGGTGCAAGGCCTACGTATTTAATATCGGCTACTGAATCTTCAAGAGTAAAGTTGAGTGCAAGATACTTATGAGAACATGCATATCACATGTTTGATTTAAAAACTAAACATTCAGCATACCCTGCATTAGTTGCTGTTGGTGATGTTGTACTGCTTTGGAACTAAAGCCAAGAACTCTACTCTATTCCTCCTCCTTTGAATTAGATTCAAACTTCTAAAATGCAGGATGGGGCAATGACAAGCCTCAAACCAGATTATAAATATAAGGGGTTTTCTTGACTGACTAAAGACATACTGCAAAGACATCTCATTTTCAGTAGCTGGAGCAGTCCCAAGCTTCGTATATTAATTCCTTCAACACTGGAATAAATGTGTTAATAAGCTCTAACCTATTATGTGTTCTGCATTCATATAGTGATGAGGAATTGGTGTTCTCCAGTTAATCGCTGTGCAAAACTTAATGAAGTTTAAAATTGCTTCTAGGGGCATCACTACTGTTTGTTACCACGCAAAGAAATGGCTCTATGGACATCACAGATTTTCACTGGTAGAAGAATTTTAATTTTAAATTTTTTTTCTGCTTCCAGTAACGATGTTGAATCTGCTCAGAGAAGCTGCATTTATACTGAAAGCTGCATTCTAAAGTCTCTTATCAAGTCACTGAATCAGACAGTCAACATTTTAAATGCCGATATGATTACCCAGGTTGTCTGTTTTCTTAGTGTACATGGCAACTCATTGCCTGTTTGTGATAGTAGACTTTACTTAGAGACTGTATGAGCTTCAGGAATTTGAATGAAGGTACGTTTAGTAGTTTATGTTTTATTGAGGTTTTTTGTGTCGTTGTCTGTGTCCTGTCCCATCCCCTTCCACCCCTTCTCCAAGTAAATTGGAAAGAGTGCTGAAAGGTAGAAAAAAGAAATAGTTTTAGTGATACTTCCCCCCCCCCCCCACCTTGGCTTAAAATGGAGATACTGTGTTTGCATGAGCAGTTTCACAAATGCTTACAACTCCTACATATTTGCCAAATATAGAACGATAGTTCTTCCAAATCGGTATACCTGGATAATATACACTAGAAAAAGAAAGAACCTTGAAACCTCTTTCATGAGGTTTGCATATATTACTCATTCTTGCTCTAAATTAAGCTGTTCTTAGATGTGGTGTTTTTTGTGCATTGAATGAAGTGCCTTGTTCACCTTCTTTTACTATGACAATTACGGCATAAAGTTCAAGTTTGCAGTTCAATTTGCATTTGGTTGAACAGTGCAACAGCAGTTATTTCTAAGTGTTTATTTATAGAAGCAGATGATGTGCAGCTCTCTGTTTTATCATTTCTTCCACACAAGGGACAATGATGGCAGAGGGACCCTGTAGCATGGGACTGATATAATGAGAAGTTAAATGGATGAGCCAACAAAGTGCCCTTGTGACAAAGAGGGCTAATAGTATCCTGGGCTACACTAGACAAAGCATTGCCAGCAGATCAAGGGAAGTGATTCTTACCATCTACTGATGAGGTCATACCTGGAGTACTGTGATCAGTTCTGGATTCCCTAGTGCAATAAAAGACATAGACATACTGGAGAGAGTTCACTAGACGGCCACAAAGGGACTGGAGCACCCCTTCTATGAGGAAGGGCAAGGATTGTTCAGCCTGGAAAAGAGAAGGCTTGGGGGATCTCTTCAATGTATCTACATACCTGAAGGGAAGGTGCAAAGAGGATGGAGCCAGGCTCCTTTCAGTGGTGCTTGGTGAGAGGACCAGAGGCAGTAGAATCATAGAATCATAGAATCATAGAATCGTAAGGGTTGGAAAGGACCTTAAGATTATCTAGTTCCAACCCCCCTGCCATGGGCAGGGACACCTTGCCCTAAACCACATGGTTCAAGGCTCTGTCCAACCTGGCCTTGAACACCGCCAGGGATGGAGCATCCACAACCTCCCTGGGCAACCCATTCCAGTGCTTCACCACCCTCACTGTAAAGAACTTCTTCCTTATATCTAATCTAAACTTCCTCTGTTTAAGTTTGAACCCATTACCCCTTGTCCTACCACTACAGTCCCTAAGAAAGAGTCCCTCCCCAGCATCCTTGTAGACCCCGTTCAGATACTGGAAGGCTGCTATGAGGTCACCACGCAGCCTTCTCTTCTCCAGGCTGAACAGCCCCAACTCTCTCAGCCTGTCTTCATACGGGAGGTGCTCCAGCCCTCTTATCATCCTCGTGGCCCTCCTCTGGACTCGCTCCAACAGCTCCATGTCTTTTTTATGTTGAGGACACCAGAACTGTACACAATACTCCAAGTGAGGTCTCACGAGAGCAGAGTAGAGGGGCAGGATCACCTCCTTTGACCTGCTGGTCACGCTTCTTTTGATGCAGCCCAGGATACGGTTGGCTTTCTGGGCTGCAAGCGCACACTGCCGGCTCATGTTAAGCTTCTCATCAACCAACACCCCAAGTCCTTTTCTGCAGGGCTGCTCTGAATCTCTTCTCTTCCCAACCTGTAGATTGCCTGGGATTGCCCCGACCCAGGTGTAGGACCTTGCACTTGGCTTGGTTAAACTTCATAAGCTTGGCATCAGCCCACCTCAGAAGCGTGTCAAGGTCCCTCTGGATGGCATCCCTTCCCTCCAGCGTATCAACCAAACCACACAATTGGTGTCGTCAGCAAACTTGCTGAGGGCGCACTCAATCCCACTGTCCATGTCGCCGACAGAGATGTTGAACAGGACCGGTCCCAACACCGATCCCTGAGGGACGGTAGACGCAAAGAGAAGCATAAGAGGTTCTGTGTGAACATCAGGAAACACCTTTTCTTTTTTTTTTTACTGTGGGCATGACCAAGCAGAGGTTACCCAGAGATTGTGGAGTCTTCCTTCTTGGACATACTCAAAACTGACTGGACATGGTCCTGGACAATGAGCTCTAAAGTGGCCCTTGAGCAGAGTGATTTTACCAGTCGACCTCTGAAGGTCCCTTTCAACCTCAACCATTCTGTGATTCTGTAGATAAGTGTCTCGAAAAAAACGCCCTTACTTATGTCTTTGGCCTGATTTTGAAGGGGCAGAAAGTAGGATGCAGTGCTCCAATTCAGCCGGTAGTTTTCAGTACTGTTGAGGGAGAATTGGAGAGAACAGAGGAAGAGAAACAAAAATGGAATTCTGGCAAAGTGTGATCAGTGGAGAGGTAGCATTAAAGTTCTCCTAGTTCCCTCCTTTTTAACCTGCTAACTTGGGCCTGCTCTTGCAACTAGGACAAAGCAAATCACAGGGTAGATTTTCTTTGCTCTCTTGTTGCTAATTCGTGTTGTCATGAAAGTGTTGACAGGATTCTAGGAGTACAAGGATTGTGCAAGTATGGTTCAAATAATCTCTGCATCCTCAACTTCTGTGCTCATATGGCCTTTAAAAAAATCTTTTGGAAAAGACAAAAAGCTACTAAACACCTTTTTATGGCACTCTAAAACAACTATTGGTACTGTCCAATATTGAGAGTACTAAATGTGATCAAAACTGGAAAAGCAGGTCACAGTAGTCCATAATGTAGTCACACAATGACTGTATATACTATATTAAAACTTACTGGTGCCAATTATAATTAACTATTCTTATCAAATCAGGTTATTTTAAAATATTAGATAGGGTGGTATGACATGGTGAAAATTGTTACAGAATAAACTAAACTTAAAACTGTTTTGTCATGTTTGTAGTAAAGAAGTTGTCTTTAGGCAGATGTGAGTTTATTGTTTCGTATAACAACTAAGCATTAAGCTAATGCACATTGGTTTGTCTAATGCAAACTTTTAAAATTCTTGATTAAAATAATGTCAGTTACTAAGTCATGTGGGAAATTTGATGGAACGCATAGTTGGCCTTTAAAAATCATTAGCAATTGGATGCATATGCAAGGCATGGGCATAATTGGAATTCAAGTTGGCTAGTATATGGTGTACCAACTGAAAAAAGCACTAGCTTCTTTTACAAACACTGGAGAGATGCAAGCATGCAAAAATGATCCTGAATTTCCATTTCTGACTCCAACAGGTAATAATTGATGGGGAAAGTAAATCTACAGTGGGTAAAAGCTGCCTTTTGCGGTTTGCCACTCAATCCCTTAACATAGGATAGTAGAAATATTTCTGGGTTCACAGAAAAAGAAAACAAACCTGGGAAAGTAGTGTTACCTTTTTGAGGTAATTTGTTTGCTTTTCATGTGTAGTGCTTCAGTGGAACTTGAGAAATGGAATATGTTTCAAAGTAACTTAATTTACATAGTTAGCAGTACCTAGTTTAGACAAAATGCTATCTATTCCTGTAAATACTGTAGGGTTTTTTTCATACTACTTGTAATCTACTAGAAAGTGCATAATATAAGTGATGCAGTGCAAGAGCTGGACACTTCCAAAATCTAATTCTTAGTAGATCACTACCTAGATAACTTAAAATTTTCCCCTCTGTTTTGTCACATCTCCTGACTAGAACACATTGTCCAATGACAGTATTTTGTTTATTTGGTATAGAATTGTTTATGCCATGGAATACTCCTTTTAACAAAAAGTACAATTGAAATAGAGTGTATTATCAAATTAAGGGACAGACTTTGTCCTGAGATAAACTAGAATTGGCTCATATTGAAATTTATATGGGATGGCCCAAAGAATGCTCCAGCTGCAATTGATTTTAAAAGATTAATTTAATGAATTCAAAATAGATAATTTTGTCTCAGTCTAGATTAGTTCTCTAAGTCTGAAATTCTCCCTTTTGCTGTCATTGAAATCACAGAGCTTTGCTGCTGATATTGAAAATAAAATAAATTTATATTGTTTAAAGTTTTTAATTTTCATGAAGAAACGAGATTGCTTAAATAAAAGTTATTTGAGATTAGAAGATGTTTCTACTGTCATGGGCCTTGGCAAATGTATACTTCCTGATATTCAAGCATGGAGTAAATGAAACTTGATAAATTGGGCAATGAAATCTAACTAGATCCTTTAGTTTTCTCTTTATCTGGAATGATAATGTGGATTTAATTTAAAATTGTTGAAAGCAAACAGCAGAAATAAAGGAAAACAGGAAAAGTAGGTTAAACTGTAGCCCAAAGAAATAAGCTAAAGTAAAATTATACAAAACTTCCAATTGCTACGAATGATGTTTTATATTTTTGCATTTGCTTGTATTGTCTTTGGGTGCGATTAAATCCTGAACTGTATACTGCCAGGAAAGTTTGTCTCCCTCAGGGGTGGAACAGATGGTGAGATGGTGGATTCTTTTTAACACCACCCCCCCCCCCCCCCCCCTCTTTAGAGACGAAGGTGGCTGAATCTCTAGAAGTAGTGTTTTTGCCAAAGAAAACTGCTGATGTTGGCCTTAAAGCAGTAGAGCTCTTAGCTGTATTCTCAGTAGGGTTATTACTAAGATTCCCAGTAAACGTGCAGTGTGTCAAAACTTTGGTATTAGCAGTGTTTTAATACAGATTTGATATCTATTTAATAATGTTAGTTGTACAGAATAGAAAAAGTGCTACTGACTAATAAAATTGCAACTTTTCATTTCTTAAGCCTTTTTGTCAGGATATTTCATGGTGCAAGGCCAAAGCTATGAATTTAACATTTACCAGTCATCACTTTGATAATTAAAAGAATAACAAAATACTCAGAGAATCTTAACTGAACCGTTGTTAACATGGAATTTACTTGTGCTTATGATTAATCCCACTTGGAAAATGAGAAAAAACCACTCCTGGAATCTAGTGAAATGGCAAGTCTTGTATATCAGTAAAACAACCTTAAAGTGAATAAAATATCATTACGGTGTTAAATACTAATTATGGTCAAGTAGTTGTTTCAATAGTGCTCGTAAATTTAAGACAACAGCCGAATGGATCATTTCTTTGTTATTTTCCTATTCCAGCGTCTCTTTGGTAAAGGTCCTTGCCATTCCGGTGGAACATAAAGGCTTTTATTGGTCCCTAATGATACAAACTATAGTTGTACAATTATCATTTTAGAATATGAGCTCTGTGCACTCTTAAGTTTGCTGTCATTTTATCACAATTGTAGAAGCATCTTTAAGTGTATTTGCTTAAGCAGATGGTGAATGGCCACACTGGGAATATATATACATCTCTTTTACTGTATGATGAAGTTTTAAAGCAGACATTTTAGCTATGGTGGTTGGAAAAATATGCTTTTGTAATAAACCTTGTAAGGAAAAAAAAAAAAACCTGGTAAAAGCTTTTTCGAATCCCTAATAATGCTGATTATATGAAATCAGTATATGTGTGAGATACACGAGGGTAAGTGATTTATAATATATGTAAGAATGCTAATGCTTTCTTTAATCTTTACAATATTTTTAAATTAAGTGTTGTTAAAAGAAATTGGAAATCATGTGTTTCAGATTTTTGTTTACAAAAAAGCATAGTGCTAAGGGTTACTGGGGGAAAACCCTTCTACTTGGAATAGAGGTTTCTCTGGTACTATTATTTGAGTGAACTCAGGGCCTGATTGAAGCCTTCCTACTTAGTCTAATGAAGATTATTTACATTGATGTCGGCCACTTGAAGTGTAAGTGGCATATTGTAAGCATGAAAGATGTGAAAAGGAGTCCAATACTGGAGTAAATATTGGGCTAAAAGTTTGAAATAAGTAAGTCTTACCAATAAAAAAAAAAAAAAAAGTAGACAGGCTGAGGAAGTTGGGGCTGTTCAGCCTGGAGAAGAGAAGCTGCATGGAGACCTCACAGCAGCCTTCCAGTATCGAAAGGGGACCTACAAGGATGCCAGAGAGGGACTCTTCGTCAGGGTCTGTAGTGATAGGACAAGGGCTAATGGGTTTAAACTTAAACAGGGGAAGTTCAGATTAGATGTAAGGAAGAAGTTCTCACTCTGTGAGAGTGGTGAGGCACTGGAACAGGCTGCCCAGAGAGGTGGTAAGTGCTCCATCCCTGGTAGTGTTAAGACCAGATTGGACAGAGACTTGGGTGACATGGTCTAGTATGAGGTGTCCCTGCCCATGGCAGGGGGGTTGGAACTAGCTGATCTTAGGTCCTTTCCAACTCTAACAAGAGATGGTTGATGATTTGGTAAACAGACAATTTACACAAAATGCTGCACCATTTCACTCTGGGAGTATGCCTACGCCTAGGAGATTGGAGCTAGGAGCTCTTCCTTGTTTCTGGGTTTGGATTTACATTTTGGAAAAATCCTGAGACCATTTCAGGACAACATTCAAGTTAACTAACTTGTGTCCTTTTCCCTAATCCTTACTTTCCGTGGAATGTGTTGAGCAAGTAAGGCAAAAATAAGGATGTGGTTCCTGCATCATTAAGGATGTTCCTCAGATATACTGACAGGAAAAGACCCAGCTCAGCATACAGGCTCTCTGTGTACTTACAGGAGGCATAGTCCTCTTCCTAGGCAGCGGGAAGTCTAAATAGATCAAAGATAGAAGATATTAATAGGTAAATCTGTAGTTATGGGGACATCCAGGAGCTCAACTGAAATATCTAGTAATTACAGCTTACAACCTTTACTAATTTTTGTAATTTATAAATAAACAAGCACACGTCATTGTATGATATGTATAGCCACTAGAGTTGTCTTGATATCCTCTTCATAACACCAACCTGTACGTGCATATATGACTTTAACATCAGTTAAAATCCCCCACTTTTCTCCGGAAAAATAGTGTTTTAAAAAGAAAATCAAATCGTTGCTTCATTTTGTCAGTTGTTTTACTCTATTTACAAATACTAGTGTTGGTGGTTACTGTAGGGCCTGGGTATGCATCTTAACATTCTTATTTCATACCATGAGCTATCTGTGGATAGGGCCAGTCTATTTCGCATACTCATTTCTGGAAGATGAAAATCTGGTTACGTTGACTAAAAAGGGTTGTTTTCCAGGACAATACTGTTAGATGATCAAAGGACTCCTGGGTGCCTTGTGTATGCATTTTTCAGTCTACATCTACTAAGAATATTTTCCTCAGTTGTATAAAAATATTTTCCCAAATATTGTGAACCTTGCAGCAAAAGGTATTTTTAAATTGAAAGTGAATGGTAGCACAGATAAGTTTCTAATTTGGTGCTTGTTTTTGTTAAACTTCAAACAGTGCTTTAGTCCTATTTTGACAGAGAAAATGAGACTCTGAAATGATAATTTGATAGCACAAAAAAATTTATGCAGAGTTCACCTGATGAATGGTTCAATATTTGCAGTATTTAATTGCTCTTTTATAATGCATAATTTAAGGACTTGCACTTTCAGAACAGAAGGCTGAATGGGGTATTGTTATTTCTGAAAGCCAGAGGAGAAATCAAAGAATAAAGGATCTTAATTCTCTGCCTCTTGTAAGAGAAAGTGAGCATACATAAGATTACAAATAAAGGTTAAATACCTTCATATTAATATGTAAACCTTTTTATTCACTTATTGGACTAGTGGGGAAGAGGAGGCTCACTTTGCAAGAAGTTGAATGCAAAATTTATGTTATTTACTTGTGCAAATAAAAATTAATAGGAATGTTGACTGAAAATTTTTCCATTGTCACTTTGAAAAGTTTTATTTTGAAACAATTATTTTTTAAAATTGCAATACTGGCAGAAACCAGATGGACAAATAATTTGTTTGCATAGACCTGAATAGATGCAATACTATAAAGCCAGGGTGATCCATCCATATAAGATGTATAATAAGGCCTAATAACTCTCTAGAAGTGGCATCAGCTTAAATTTGTTTAAAATATTTAAGAGCAAGTCCATAAAAAAAGGAAAGAAAAGACTTTGCAAAAAAAGCTCCAAATAAAAGCTAAATATTTAGAGTTCAGAAATCCATCTTTTCACTGAACAAGAACTTTTATTATGCAAATGACATAGTACAGCCACAATTTTGACCAATCAGAAAAGTTCTTTTTGTAAAGTTAGAAACACAAGTTTTGGTGGAAAGTGAATAGAAGTGATAATTTGTATTTTCTCTCTAACTTAAACTTACTAGTTTAGTTTTTGCTTTGCAGTACACTGCTATGTTTCCTGGTCATTGGGAATGTTGTAGTGTGTGATATTTTTTTCATCCAAATGAAAGCAACAGCTTTTACTTCTATTCCTCTTTTTTTTCCTTTTTTTTTTTTTTTTTTTTGGTAGTAAAACCTCAAAACTGCTGAAAGACTGAGAAACTGAGATATTAAAATGGAAATAAGTAGAGTCATAGTCCTTAAAACAAACACACACCACCCCCCTCACCCCCTCCAAACCAACACCACAACCCAAACAAGCCAACCAAAAGAACCAAGAACCCCCTACAAAGGAAAAAAACCTGTCAGGCTGGAATTCCTGTCAGGATCAATTCTAAAAAAAATGGATCCTACAGGCATTTCACTATTTCGTTGGCGTAAGAGTGTTGACTGCTCCAGTCTGAATCAGTGGGCTGGGTACTGTCCTTGTTCTTTCAAGTCTCTTATGTTCATGAGGTCAACAGAGCTACTCATGCCAGAAAGTAGCCCAGAATGAAGCACTGATACTAGCGGTTTATCTGAATACCGAATTTCTAGATTAAAAAGCATCCTAGAATCAGAGGTCTCGCAGTAGCACAGGTATTCACAGTCTGCGATTGTTACTGGACCTTTAATCTTTACTTTGATCTATGAAATTGAGCTAGGTAGTGATGCTCTCTGAGAGCTGAAAATGTGCAACTGCTCCTTGATTGTATATGTTTGGGGTTTTTAAGTATCTTTTCATAGGAGTAGTGGAAAACCCATAGGTGGCTCTGAGCATTAGTTTCTCTTCTGATCTGAGCTGTTGGAAAAAAAAAGAGTTATTTGGGTGCAAGTGATGAAAGGCTGTACAATTATTGAATAGCAATTTTCTGCATTTCTCACAACTTTCCTAATTTAAGGGTTTGAGGGAGGTTCTCTTAACTTGAAATGTACTTCAACCCTCTGATTTTCATAGATTATTAGAAATTTCAGGATGAGCTGTGCTCTCAAAAATATTTCTGAATGCTGAGAGAAGGCCATACATATTTTGGTCTGCTTGTTTCAACAAATCACTGTATTTTGAAGTTTAAATTAGCACGTTCCTAACATTAAATTTTTAGTTATGTACATTTTAAATATTCCTAAATTGTTACTCTGGGAATATTGGCTCAGACCTCCAAAAAGACTCTGCTGCATCTGACGAAGAAGTGAATTGTGTTCTTCCCTTTAAATTCATATGCTTGTTGGTAATTGAGGAATAGTTATGTCCAGCAAAGTGCTTAGGTCTTTAAAGGATCAGGTAGAGCTAACACTAGTTTGTGATGGAACAGAATACAGGGATGGTGATTTCTTGAGGAATGCCATTTCCTGTTGACAGACTTCATTGGTCTTAGTCAAGAAAAAGTCAAGTTTACTAGTATATTGTGTGGTTTTCTTCCTATCTCAGACTGTCCCAAGTTGAAGAATTTTTTCTCCCTGATTGACTTGGAGGGATTTATTTTCTATCCTGAAGAGGATGCGCTTCCGCTGTGTGAAACCACCATTTTCCTTTGTATTTTAGGGAATAAAATCCAGCAGAGATGCTTCACTGAGTCTGGGCATTTTATTGTTCTGCTTTGTTCTGCATTTTGAAAACTGCATCAGCGAGTTATTTCCCTCTTTTACATGGCAAGTTTGACAGTTGAGACAAATTGCTGTCGCCTCAGTGTCCTGTTGTTTAGTATTCAGAATCTGGTCTTTCTTTAAGTGTCCTTGGTCAAGGTTTTTCCTAAGGTTCAACTTTTCTTTCTCATCTCTAGCAGAGTCTCTATGGCTGTAGAAAGAATTGTAATGCACTAGGATTTCAAGAGTTGTTGTGGTTTAACCTGTCAGGTAGCTAAACACCACAAGAAAGTGTTTAGAAAATTAACTCTATCCCAGCTGAAACCAGGACACGGTTGACTTGTGTTCTTGTGTAAATTGTAAGGTTGTATTCTGCGTTGCTGTTTGTAGTGCAGTAGTCGCTGAAGCCAGGTTATCTAGCCAATTCCTTCGTGTCAGTGTATATGACTGCCTGATGAAGAAAATTCTTAGTTTGTAAGGCAAATTAGGCCACACAGGTTATTATGTATATACACATGCAGACAAACTAGTAAATAATATTAAGGTTATATTTACATATTTATACATACAAATATGTTTACAGAGACACCTTGACTGTGGAATTGTGAATGCAGACGAGGACAATTTACCTTCACTAATTATGCATAATTTTATTTTTTTAAATCCAGAATGACAACTAGTAACCAGAAAAAAGTGGTAGTAGTCAGTCAACATTCAACAGGTGTATGTTATCACAATCCTTTGGACCTGATAGGGAGATGAGAGACACAAACATCATGAGGAAATGACAACTTTTTATAGAGAACTTCCAGGATACTTACTTAAAAAAAACCAACCAACCAAAGGGGAGGGAGGAGAAGGGGGCACCTAAAAAACAGCACTCCCTAAAAACCCCCAAACCAATGAATTTTAGCTTCAATGCAAAAAATGGCTCTGGTAGAGTAGTAGAAATAAAATGTTTGAAATAAATAGCTTAGAGGTAAAGGATAGTGGTCTATGTATGGCTGATAAGAGATGGACAAAAAGAAAAATCTCAGATGTTCTTGAAGTTCTTAAGGAAAGAATGAAAATTGTCTTGTTCCTTCTGCCTCTTCTCTTACCTTGTGCTTTTTCATGCTGTCCAGAAGTTGCCATGTTATACCACTTCCTATTAGTAAATACCCATTTGTTACACGCTGACTTAAATTGAAAAGGATTTATTTAAAGAAGCCCTGATGATTTTACCTTGTGCTGCTGAGACTGAGCTTCCATCTCCCTATTTTGAATCTCTGCAAAAAATATTTTCATCACTGTGAACACTAAATGTCCAGTTCAGACTTGCCTATGGAAAAAAGTTCCTTGATTACCTGGTTATCATTTCTGCAGACAATAAAAATTGGTCTGTTCTGGGCAGTATTTTAAAATGTTTTGGTGATCTGAATTTTCTAGACTGCTAATAAGATGCAGGAAGAGACATCAAATAGCTTTGGGATGTATTTCAAAATAGAGGCATTTAATAGCATTTTAACTGCATTTACAGGCAATAGCACCATTTCCTTTCTTAATAGAAAGGAAACCTCTTAAAGGTAGAAACCTATCAACTGAACTATTTTCAATTTCCTCTGCTGACATCCAGTATCAACTATCAAATACATTCCATACCATTATGACAGTCATAGCCATTCAGCCAGCTTAATAAATATATAATTATCCCCTTAATTCATAATTTGAAAAAAATGCCTTTGACATTGGTTTTATGGGTTAGTTCATAAAATTTTTTTACATATCTGTAAGCCTTTTGCTGACTTATCATAATTTGGGAATGCACAATATTTTGCTTGTGGTTGCAAATCAAAAAATGCTTTCATTTAAACTGAGTTTATATGATTAAAAAAGAAAAGGAAAAAATGCAATTCCTGGTAAATTATGTGGTATGTAAAAGTAACATACAGTGCTACTAACAACAGGGAGGACAGGACTCTGGTATTTTCGATTTAAAGCCCAGTATGAAAGCTATGTTGGTGGCTGTCAGCTGACTTCAGTAGCTCCTTGAGCTACTTGGCATAGTTATGCAATAACCAGTTTAAGTGATTGCCCTAGATTGACCTTGTATCATCAGCTGGGGAATGACTTAGTGGTGTTTGGCTGCTCTGCTGTGAATGTAACAATTGAGTTGCATTTCTCAATTAATTCTCAATCTCAGCAAAAAAAGACTTGGTAAGAGATACACCAGAAGATATAGCTGCCGAATTTTGACCAGCTGTAGGCATTATATGCTGCATAAAGTATTCAGTTAATTTGCACATAATCATTTCAAAAGGAGACTGAAGAAATATTAGAAATTACTGTCATTAAAATCTTCACATGACAGGCAACACCAGTTCAAATTTCCCATTCATGCTGTAGCCAGTACGCTTCATCTCTGATACAGAATTAATAGAAGTGCTATACATGTCTTGGCCTCTTAGCTGAGTTCAAAGGGAGCGTTACGTTTATTGGCAAATAACTTGTTGGATGTGGTTACTGACAATAGTGGGTGATCTCTAGGATAGAGATGGACCTTGTGCACCAAGGGTCAGGCAAGAGGTAAGCTCTGTAGAAAACTGCTGCTGTGTCATGGAAACAATCATTTGCATTTTTCAGTGCATAATAACTCATGCAATTCTTTAAATTTTCCATCTCTTCTGCTGGGAACCTGAGCTATGTTCAGTGGCCTGCCTGAAGTGGCATCATTGTTATGTTTCTATTCTACCTTATTTGCTAATACAGAAAATGACAAAAATTGTAGTTATCTGGTATAGTTATATTGAGTCTTTGATAGGAGGAATTGTAACGGCATAGAAATATTACTAGAAGTCAGTAGAAGAGGCATGTGGCATAGTCAGCTGAAGGCAAAATTGCTGGAGGAGGGTCATACATGTGTGTGTGCACATGCTCACACACACTCTCTCTTCCTTTCTCGCTCTCCCTTTCTTTTTCATAAAATCATGGATGGTTTGGGTTAGAAGGGACCTTAAAGATCATCTACTTCCAACCCTCCTACCATGTGCAGGGACACCTTCCAGTAACCCCATCCAGCCTGGCCTTTTAACACTTGTTATTGCAAACAGATATAACATACATGTGTTACTTAGCAGGTCTGCTTTGTTCTTTGCTATATGAACAAATTCAGGCAGGTCTGCTGAGGATAGTCTACCTCTAGTTGCTTGACCATATAAGGTTTAAGACAGCAGCTACCAACTACCTCCATAAAGTGAACATGAGGCCACCAAAGTGTCTCAGTTTTTACCTGTGCATAGTTTTTCAGAGTGGGATTTACAAATGCTGTGCTAAAACACGTCCTCATAAATCAAATTCAGTATTTGAAATGGTTTGAACAAGTGTGCACAACAAATGAGGTTTGCTGTGCACAATACAGAATTCTAATGCTGAACTAGTAGATAATTTATGGATTTACATAGTAAGTCAGTAGGAATGTTTTCTTAAAAAAACCTGAATTAGACTGGAACAAGTTTTGGTAAGACAGGTACTCAGCAGAGTACAGTGCTTGCATGTTCTAAAAAGAAGGGGTTGCTACCTCTCTAGCCATATGGAGAGCAATTTCCAGGAGGGGGGAAAAGACGACTGAAAATGTAGTGTGAGAAGGGATATCAGTGATGGATGGGGGAAAAAATTCCTTAGGAAATGTGATCAGAGCTCTATCAGGAGGAATGGATGAACCTGTGACTCAGGCAATTCTAATGTAAATAGCTGCAAAATAAGGTATCTCTGTGAATCAATATGAGGGGGAAAAAAATGCTCAATTTAAACCCAGGAAAAAAAGTAGGAAAATAAGTGATGAAGAAAGTATTTTCAGACTTGCCAATTGCAGTCTGCAATACAATTGATTCTATGAACACAAATATCATCCAAGCCTTAAGCAGGGAAAGGGGTTTTGGAATCTTAGGACAAATATTGTGTGATTGATGTACAGTGTTTTATGTTTAAAACAGATCTTTAAAAGACCCATTTCTGAGCTCTGAATCCTGCATGTCGTCTTTCACTAAGAAGGAGCAATGCTATTTTGACGAATTAGTTAAGGAAGAAATAATCCTGGAAGTATCCAAGATGTCCCTTCAAAGATTAGTTAATACAAGATCCAAGAGGAAAAACAATTTCAGGAAAACTACATGAGATCTTTAATTGAGGACCTGGTCATTTTCTGTACACTGCCACAATCCTTTAACAGGAATTTATGATTTATATGTTAGTGATTCATCCAATAACTTAGTTAAATAAAACACCCTTGAGTTCCTGCTGCATTTAACATCAAGAATTATTGAAAGCATAGTCTGCTTTTGGACAGTGCTGCCTTGAATTTGATGTTGGATAGCAAAATGGATTTTGAAAAAATAATGCAGTAGTTTTTATGCTTTTCCCTGTCTTAGACAAGTGAGAAGTAGGTGTCATCACACTCAGGTTTAATTATTTTTTAAAATGTTTGTTATATGGAAAAATGTACTGTCCAAACATAGAAAATACTAGACCGACCTTCTCTGTAAGTAGCATTATTTTATACATAGAAAAACATTTAGACTCATTTTTCAGGAGATAAACTGTAAAGTGGGAGAAATTTATGAGAAATATTTCACTAGTAAGTACAGTATATTTTGGCAACACCTATTTGATATTCCATGTACATTATGCAAGGTGAAACTGTGTTAGCTTTTGGAGTTTGAGTTAATGGTTCTCGTTATTTTTAAATTGTTTATGAGCTACAAATATCAATAACGAGTTGGCTATAGTTTCATTTTGTAAATTTGAAAGTAAAGCACTATTTGACTTGAACTGGTGATCATATACTTAGATTTTGTTTGCTTAGCAGCTTATCACCTGAAGAATATTACATTGGTGATGTTTCCATACAGAGTACACTTTTTCATCATGGCAGATTTAATGAATCTAAAGACCCCCAAAAAGTGAATATGTGTGTTTTGTGATGTTGTCAAGAAGAATGATTTTGAAATGTGTTTGCAGAAGGTACTAGGGTTAGTATTGCATAGGAAGCTTTAATGCTGAATTTCTGCTTAACAGTACAGCCTGGTTTACTGTTTCAGACCCAGTTTTATTTATTTATTATAAGTTTTATTTGTCATTTCTATACTTTAGAGAGAGAGGTTTTAATTCTGTGTATCTACTTTTGTACCGACTTAATTTTTCATGTCCTTTTCAAGAATTGACTCAGTTTTAGCTGAACCTATTGGTTAACTTGCACTGGTGTATGCCCAGTGGAAGGTATGTTTGGCCCAAAATATGCTGAAGTTGAGATGGAAGGTTTGCACAGAGATCTGTCTTGTTATTAAGTTCCTGCTGGAATTTAAATAGAATATAAGAAAAAAGAAAAGGGGGGGGGGGGGGAGGGGAACAAGGCAGCTGCCACTATCCACAGCAATATTAAATAGAATTGTATAGATACCATGAAACTTGCAGTATTTCTCTGAATGTGGTGGCTAAAGTAGACACAGTATTAATGATGATAATTCTGGCAAATCCATATCCTCAGTGACAAATTCTGATATATAGCTTTTTAGTATCAGTATCGTCCTGTGAAAATCACTGTACATAAAAGTGTATATAGTATTACTGATGAGAGTAACCAATTGATGTCAATTTTTACCAGTGAAGGTAGCCAGTTTAGGTTACTGTGCTTAAGAAAACAAGATTCTAATGACAGCTGCTCTGTATGCAATATAATATAGATCTGTCCTGTGAGAGTAACCATTTATATTCTGCTAGGAGCAGCTAGGTAAAATGTAAGTCAGGTCTATATTCTAGATCTAAAGTATTTAATTCATAACTTTTTATAACTGTATTGCAAATATTCTGTGCCTTAAAATGCTCATGTTCCTTTTATCTAGCCAATATGCACATATTAATTTCAGCAGGATAAACACAGGGCAGCATGTAAAATTCAAGGAGTCCTGATTTTTGCTGGTATAGATAGCAGAGTATAGATTTGGTGGTGTCAGATATGTAAATACTATTGAGAGATTTTTGGATTCCCTAAGATGTATTTGTATCTCTACCAGAATGGACCTGTGAGTGTAGTGGGATTTAATAGCCTGTTCACTCAGCCTTCTAGTCTGCAGTAGGAGTCACAAAAAGCTGACTCAGCTGAAGTCACTGAGCATTCACTCAGCCTTCTAGTCTGCAGTAGGAGTCACAAAAAGCTGACTCAGCTGAAGTCACTGAGCATTACCTCATTGGCTTTGTTATTGGCAGTAAATTTCATCAGAGGGGAGGAAAGGACTCATAAGGAGACAAAAGCAGTATTGTGTATCACATCACTTGTTTCAGTGTTAATTGGCATCACTTTATAAGAAGTATTTAATGTATTCTGTGTCCTTACCTTTCATAGTCGATTTGTAGGAGTTAAAATTAGCTACTTATAACTTAAATTTGATCTTCACTCTTATAAAAAAGCTGTTTCAGATTATTAGGCATTTCTGGGCAGAGACTGTAGTTTGTGTGATGATGTAGAAAGATATTATTTACTAACTTTCTATTTGATACTTGCTTAGAAGATTCTTGGAACTAAAGCAATACTTTGGTATAATGGCCTTATAATATGTACAAGGAAGTTACCCTGTGATTAACTTGTGCATGGTTTTGATTTTTTTTTCAGTTCATTTTTTTAGAGTTTTCATCAAAAAACATTAGCTAGTAGAAACACAGAGTATATAAACTACACTACTGTTACTTCTAGCAACATGTAGGTACATGTTGAATGTATTGAAATGGTAAATTCTTTGGAACAGAGAACTTCTTTAGATCTGGCACAGAGGAACCTTGTTTCCCTCCTGACTTATGATCATTAAAATGCTAATTGACACTGAATTTAATAGTTAATTTTATTTTAAAAATTGAAACTACAGGAAAAAACTCATAGGAATTATCAAAAATACATTTTGCTAGACATTGATTTTTTTTCATCTCACTTAAAGTTTTTTTTATGTGCAGCTGCCCTGGGACTAAAAGATAATGAAAGACAGAATGTTGTTTTGTTTCAACAATTTGAAGTTCCAAATCTCGGATAGATAATAGCCTGCAAATATACAGATAATCAAGGCTTACTTTGGCTGATATATTTAATCATAGAATCATAGAATACCAGGTTGGAAGGGACCTCAAGGATCATCTGGTCCAACCTTTCTAGGCAAAGCATGACCTAGACTAGATGTCTCAGCCCCCTGTCCAGCTGAATCTTAAAAGTGTCCAGTGTTGGGGAATCCACCACTTCCCTGGGGAGATTATTCAATGGCTGATTGCTCTCATTGTGAAAAATTTTCCTCTAGTGTCTGACAAAATTATCTTGTGCCCATTACCTCTGTCTTTTCCATGTGACTCCTTGTAAAAAGGGAGTCTCCATCTTCTTTGTAGCCACTCTTTAAATACTGGAACATAGTGATAAAGTCTCCCCTGAGCCTTCTTTTTTCAAGGCTGAACAAGTCCAACTCTCTCAGCCTTTGCTCATATGGCAGGCTTCCCAGTTGTTTGATCTTTGCATCCTCTCCATCCCATCCACATCTTTTTTGGATAGTGGGGTCCAAAATTGAAGACATGAGCAGAGTGGGATGAAGGATATGGAGCTGTTGGAGCAAGTCCAGAGGAAGGCCACAAAGGTGATAAGGGGGCTGAAGCACCTCCCGTATGAAGACAGGCTGAGAAAGTTGGGGCTGTTCAGCCTGGAGAAGAGAAGGCTGCGTGGAGACCTCACAGCAGCCTTCCAGTATCGAAAGGGGGCCTACAAGGATGCCGGGGAGGGACTCTTCGTTAGGGACTGTAGTGATAGGGCAAGGGGTAGTGCGTTTAAACTTAAACAGAGGAAGTTCAGGTTAGATATAAGGAAGAAGTTCTTTACTGTGAGGGTGGTGAGGCACTGGAATGGGTTGCCCAAAAAAGTGGTAAATGCTCCATCCCTGGCAGGGTTCAAGGCCAGGTTGGATGGAGTCTCGGATGACATGGTCTAGTGTGAGGTGTCCCTGCCCACAGCAGGGGCGTTGGAACTAGATGATCTTAAGGTCCTTTCCAACCCTAACTATTCTATGATTCTGTAACTTCTTTATCTCTGCTGGTGATGCTGTTGTTGATGTAACCCAGCATCCTGTTGGCTTTCTTTGCCACAGCTGCACACTGTTCACTTATGTTGAGCTTGTTGCGCACCAGGATCCACAGGTCCATTTCCACAGAGCTGCTCCCCAGCCTGGGGATCCTGGTCTGTGCTGCGCTTTTGGACTGTGTTTTCCCAGGTGCAAGACCTTACACTTGTCCTTGCTGAACTTCATTAGGTTCTTCTTAGCCCACTCTTCCAGCCTATCCAGGTCATCCTGCATGGTGTCTCTCCCTTCCAAAGTGTCCACTTCCCCATTCAGTTTGGTATTGTCAACAAACTTGGTCAGGGTACACTTGATCCCATGTTCCGGATCATTTATGAATATAGTAAACAGCGTTGGGCCAAATATTGATCCCTCAGGGACCCCACTAGTGACAGGTCACCATTTTGAAAAGGAGCTGTTTAACACACCCTTTGGGTGCAGCTGGTCAGCCCGTTCCCCATCCACCACACAGACCCCTGTCTAGACTAACAAATCAGTTTCTCGAGGAGGAGGCTGTGGGAAACTGTATCAAAAGACTTGGAGACATCCAGGTAGACAGTGTCCCCCACTTGCCCCACATCATCCAAGGAGGTTACTTGGTTGTAGAAGGTAATCAGGTTTGTCAAGTGTGATTTGCCCTTGGTGAATCTGTGCTGGCTTTTTCGAATCACATGCTTCATTTGGTTTGTGATTACCGACAGGAGGATTTGTTCCACAACTTTTCTGGAGACTGAAGTAAGACTGATGGGGGTATAATTTCCTGAGTACTCTGTTAAGGCCTTCTTGTAGATGGGGGTGGCAATAGCTTTCTTCCCATCTTCTGAGATGTTTCCAATCTCTACTGCTTCTCAAAGCAGTTATGAAGAGAGGCCTTGCAATGCCGTCAGCCAGCTCTTTTAACATCCTCAGGTGAATATTGTCAGGGTCCATTGATTTCTAGGGGTCAGTCTCCTGTAATAGTTCATATACCAACTCTTCATTGACTGACAGTGTGTCTCTGCATCAACTTGGATTTTTGTTCCCAAGGCCTGGGTCCCAACAGGGCTAGTAAAAACAGAGGTGAAGAAAATGCCTTTTCAGCATTCTTGGTGACTAACTCCCCTTTCGGCCAGTATTTTCCTTTTGTTTCTGCTTGTTAAATATGAACCTGAAGAACCCTTCTAGTTTTTTGACTTCTCTGGCCAATTTCAATTCAAGCTGAGCTTTTCCTTTTTTTGTACTGAAGTATCTTTCAGTACAAAAGATGCATCAGCCTCTGATGTGACAGCTGCTGGCTTCTAGTGAGGCGCTCTGCTCCTCCTCAGGTCTCCTTGGCTTCGTGAACCCCCTATATGCCTCCATCTAGCATCCAACCACAGGACTTACCACTGCCATCACTGCGTACCTTGCCAGCCGGGTCTTGCCACTTCTCAAAGCAGCATATGCCTCTGGTACTTTATTAGTATACATTATGCATAGCTATCCAGTTGTAAACATATTAAGTTACTTACAGTTTTACATAGAAACTTTAGAATAGCAACTGCAAACTTCAGGTTTTTTAAAAACATTTTTAATTTCTTCTCTCAAATGAACTCATAACTACATTTCTTGAAATTCCAAGCAATCTACTCAGTGCGTGTGATTTATAGCTCCCCTTCCTTTTTATTTGAGCATTAAATATTAGTAGTAGTATTTTTCAAATTAAAGAGGGGGTATATCAGAGGGGGTGTGGGGGAAGGAGATTGGTTTTATTCCTCTATGCACTTACTATCCTTGGCCATCTTAACTTTTATTTTTGCTTTATTATATTTTCTTCTTCATTTCTTTTGTGTATTGCTTTGTCCATTTAGTTTTACATTATTCGTCAATCAAAACATACTTTATTAGAAACTTTTATCTATACTTTTATCTCTTCTTTTGTTAACTTTCATGCCTGGGTAAGTTGTTTTTTTGTTGTTGTTGTTGTTGTTTGTTTTTTTGGTTCCCTGCCCCCACCAGTTGGTTTTTTATCATCTCGATTTTTTTTTCTGAATCTGGACGTATCCTAAAGTAGTACTGAATCTTCATTGCCGAGAAGTAAACCTATAGTTGGTGAGTCTGGTAAACCACAGACTTTCAAATTCTCTCTCTTTTTTTATTATTTTTTACTTCATGGCTCAGCTATTCTACTCAACGTGCTGGCTTTAAAGGAAGGCACATACCTTGTTGACTTACTATAGAGCAAATGTGAATATCATTCTTGGCACTGCCTATAAGTATAGTAGGAGTGATTAAGTCAGATTACGTATCTGCCTAGTTTAATATCTTGGCTTTGATGACAGCCAGTAGTGAATACTTCTGAAAAAAATCCAAGAAATAGAACATAGTCATTCTCCCTGTGTATGTCTTCCCAGTTTCTGGTAACCAGAAATTTAAGGACTTAGAGCTGAAAATTATCTATCAGTTTGATATCCCCTTCTTCTCCCCCCAACTGATCTGTTCTGCAGTTAATCCTATTTATACTTTTCTTTTATATAAAAACTTCTGTAAGAAGGAATTCTTCAGTTGAATCGTGCCATATATTAAAAAGTCTTTCTTTTGTATTTTAAATCTGCCATTTGGAAAGTTTATTTCCAATTCTATTCTCTGAGTGAGACAAGTAATTAAGGGCATGTCTATACCCTGCATCACTGTGCATAAATCTGGGTTTTTGAAGCTACTGAAGTACTATTTCTCCAGCAAATCTTGCCTTAATATTGTAAAATACACTGGCAAAGGGTTCTCTCAGAATATAGTTTTTTGAAATCTATTTTACTTGTCTTGCTGTTATTCTCTCTTATTTTTTTATTAAACATGAAATATTGTGTGGTAATTACCTTCATCATATCAAATTCTATCTATAGGTCTGAGGCACTGTATATATGTAATTTTAAAAGTAAATATTCTAGTTGTTTTTCCTAATGGAGAAATGTTTGCCTTGTGGGTTTTTGGGTTTGGTTGTTTGTTTTTCGTGTGTGAGGTGTTGAGATAGCTTTCTATGAGTAATGGAGAAAAATTACATTTGAACATTGGGAGCTAGTGTAAGGCTAAATTTATTGTCGTAGCAGAAAGAACAGGTATGGGAAAGGTTCATTTAAACAAATAATGGGAGAGGAAAGGATGTTGATAAGGCATGGCACTTGGAAAATGCGCAAGATAAAAGACAGTCTGACAAGACTTCTTCAGGAAGGTAATGGGGATGTTCATTGAGACAATTCCATAGTAACTCTCATTGTTTCTCTGTGTATTTCACCTGCAGGTACTCATTTTGCTAGGTGTACACAGAGCTTTATGGAAGCACTTGTAAAACTCATTGAAATGAAAGTGTCGGTGTCTCTTTTGTATTCATCAGGTATGAGAAACAAGAATCAGATACCCCATCTGCTTCATTTAGGGTGGAAACTCTTAACTCAAGAATTGCAGCTTACAACGGCAGTGCTTATAATTAGCTTTAAGAGTTGGCCTATTCTGGTTGTAAGAGTCTTATAAAGTCACCGTGCCAGCTAATGGGTGGGAAATATTCTCTAGCTTGTTAGTTGAGCACTAATGTGGAAGGATCAGGTCCTAGTCCTTACTGTTTTAATATACAGAAGTTCAACCAAAGAGATTAAAGGTAGATTTTTTTTTTTTAATAATACTCTTTAGTCTCATAGCTAAAGAATCTTCCTGGGGATAATGTCTCTGAGAAGGATTAATTTGCGTAAAGAAGGTTTCAAGTTCTTTTTTTTTCCTGTGATTATTTGAATTGTAAGAAATATTCCCCACTGTTTTAGTTATTAAAGTTGCACTTCATTTCTGATTGCTTTTTGAGTCTGAAGGCTTTTGTAAACAGAATCTAAGTTAATTTAGAGAGATTAATGCTAATTTGAAATGGTGTAAGTAAGGGCAAAATTTGGTCCCAAATGGTGCTTTGGTATGGATGTGGTGGTTATGGTAGAATCACTCAAAATTCCTTACCTATGGCTATTAGAGCTAAAAACTTTAGGGGTACAGTTAGCTGGCTTTCCATACTTAAAGCAATTTCTCATTGTAATCTGATTTTAGCCAGGCATACCTGAGAGCTGAAATTAACCTTTTTAAAATTCCCATCTTTCACGCTTGAGAGGTGTTTGAAGTGTGAGTGTATTAGAATGACGACTTTTTGCTTATTTTATCCTTCAGTCGAAGCTTTTTTTTTTTTTTGTAGCAAGCTCCTGTTTAAGGTTTAAGTCAGTTCTCTCTGAACTCTTGCCTCTGAAGTCTTTCACCTGTGTTTGTTCATTTGAGTCTCAGTGAGCTGGTTACTTTCAGAGTAAGGTAGGCTCAGTTTCTAAGAAAGTTAGACTTTGATTTTGATTTGGGTTACCTTGCCTAGTTCAGTTCTCATTTACAATTATAATACATATTTGCTATAATTGATGGCAGAATTTCTGGTCAGAATAGCCTGCAAATATGCAGCCATTATTATTGAAAAACATATTTTATGGAACTAGGTGCTACAGAATGGAAAATACTAATCTGCAGAAGTCCTGAGATATCAAGTGAAGTGCTGAGAAATGGTAATTTTGTTTAGGAGTTTATGGCATTCAGGGACTCTCTGTTTTTGCACTGTTTTTCTTTTCTCAAACATTAAAACTTTGCTATTTCATGCTATATACTAATCTTATCCCTGTCCTGGATGCTTCTTTTTGGCTTCTCTTAGTCTGTAAAGTTCTTGGTTATCCTTGTTTTAAATTTGCCAGAGAAGCTTTTCTCAGTGTCACAGAAAGAAAATTGCATCAAGTACTTTTATTCTAGTCTTAGAATATTTTCCCAGATAAATACTTCATTTTTTTAATTTTTATATGTTTTTGTTTCCTATGAAAATTGAATCCTCTCCAAATATTGTATTTAACTTTATAATTATATTTAAATTATTTGGATATAAATGTTCACATGCTCTCCTTCCAGAGGAGAGCAGTTCACATTCACCTAAGTCTTGTACCATAAAACTCCCTCAGGCATTTAATTCCTTCGCTATTCTTCAAGTCTAATTTGGCAATAATTTTCTGGTCATATGCCCAGAACTGAATGTGCTGTTCCAGAAGCAGCTTTGGAAGTGCAATATACCAAGTACCCAAACACTTACATATGAAGCTTTTGGTATAGAAAGCCTAAAGCTGCAAAAGGCTTTCTCACTACCAGTTCACACAAATAAAATATATTTTGTTATATTGTTTTCCCTTACTCCCCTGATGTGAAGTTGCTCTGAAAATGTCTTATTTTTGTTCAACAACTATTCCAAGTTATTTTTTTCAGTCTAATTGAGTTTCATTAGTTTCATATTATGTTTTGAAAATTTTTATCTCATTGGTATTGCTTTATCTCTGGTGTGATTTGTACCTTTCTTCAGCTTGTTACTTATTGAATCTTCTAGGAAATTACTGAACATGTTGAGTACTAAGCCTAATAAAGATCTATATGTCATCCTACAGGGGACCTTTCACTGTTTGACATACACCATGTCTTAAAACTCTATTGAATGTAGATTGTTGGAGTTTTCTTCCATTATGAATTCCAATAAGTATGAATTAATTTTTTGACCATGTTAAATCATTCACTAAAATAGGAATAGTTTTCATTCATTAGATGGTTTTGTTTTCCTTTTTGCTGGTGCTTTTCTGAATAACTATGAAATTCAATCAGAAACTGTATGACAAAATTAAATGACTGTTTTCTTCCCTGTGGATTGACGCTTTCTTTTTTTATCACCATTTTTAAATTAACTTTCAATATTGCTTTCTAATATTAGTTTTTCTTGTTATTAATGCAGGCTATTAGTTTTTTAATACAAATGACCCAAGATATTTCATAGACCTAATTCTGTAAAGTGAAAAATCATACATCCTTACATTCAATTCTAGAAAAATAAAACATCTAACTTCTCCCTCTCTAACCCATGTGGTATGTCCTCTCTCAGGATATGCAGAATATAGTTTTCAGGGCCCAAAGTAGCCTAGTCCTTTGTTCAGCATATTGTTTCGTTTCTCATCATTGAAGGTTCATACGTAAGACTTTTCAAGAAAAGACCTTTAGTTACAGGTAATTGGTATAGAAATTTCTGTTTGGACACATTCTGGCTCCTGTGAGAATAATGAGCTCTCTTCCCTCCTTCCATGTTCCCTCTCAGTGCCTTTCATGAAGATAGACAGAAAAACAAGCAATATTTGGAAGGAACATGTTCTCAGGAAAAGAACACATTCTGTAACGTATCCTGTAAAATGCTTTCCAAGTGCAATGTTTTGATTTTTATCCAAACATGTAGAACTGTTTAATGTATTATAGTGAGGCAGAGATGATAACCATTCATTTGAGGCAGAATACTTTTTTTCCCTGAGTTCTGTTTTGTAGACTTAGTGACGCAGATTAGCACTTGTTCCTTTAATACTGTATTTGATTGGGTATGTTCAATCAAGTCAAACTAAGTTTGAACTAAACAACATGAGCTTACATTTTCCTAAAACTTAAGGTGTTCTTTATAGTTTTAGTATTCCTTTAGTATTTTAAACACTGTAAGATTTAAACCAGAACAAGTTAATGAGTGCTACTGTGTTGCTCCTACCTAACCAGGCTGGAGTTCTCGGGTGCATGAAGAGCATTTCTCCTCTGTGTTCAAGCAGTGTGACAGAAACAGTGGCAATATAAGTGACTGGCAGGCTCTGGCTTAGAAAGAATGAAGTACATACCTGTCCGTAAGTTTGATATTTGTTTCCTAGAATGTCAGTGGAAAAAATAGTGACTCAGGATCTGTGTTCGATTATAGACTCCAATGACTGTTCAGCTTTTAGCATTTTCTGACCCAGCCTCTATCATACAATTAGTCCCTTCTCATTTAGTAGCTCCTTCCCCACCTCGCCTGGGTGCAACTATTCCGGTCTGTTCCTCTTTTAATGCTCTGCTGATCAAAGTTGTCACTGTCCTCTTATTTCCATTATAGCTCCTTACCCTTTTGACTGTCCAATTAGATGATTTCTCCTTTATTATGTCTGGACAAGGAAAACACTGAGATGACAGCTGCAATAGAATTGCAACTTGTTTTCTGCTTCTAGATCTTTTCGCATAATGTCCTTTGGCTTTTAGCAAAAACAATTGGGGAAGAGGAAGGGGCAGTAGTCCCTTTGTAGTCTGTAGTCTCCCTGTATGTGAGGGTGCTTGTTGTAGTGGGAATCTTGTTATTTAGCCACCGAAGTCAATAAAACCTATGTTAAATGTATTAATTTTTGTGGAGTTATATATTGGGTAATACTGGAGGAATTATGAAAAGGATAATGTATCTTTGTAGTTGCAGAAGAAACACTTCATTCCTCGTCAGATTTCAAGTGAGTGTGCTGGAGACATTCTTTGTATTTATGGAGGAAAAGCACTCGGGAAATCATAGGAAAGCTGTACCCTTAAAACCAGTGGATTTTGCATACATTATCATATGAAATATCTAGTTGTCATTGTTTAGTTTTTAAAAGAAAATAAACTACAGACAATATTGCAGTCCAAATAGTTAAACCTTGGCATTGTTAGACTAATGTAAAGCAGGGCATGTAATGGAAAATGCTAAATTAATAGTTGTACAGAGAAAGATCTTAATAGCAGCTGTCCCTTGGCAACAAAGTAATGGCAATAGTATTTAGCTCTTATATAGCAATTTCCCTTTTCAAAAAGTACTGCACTTGTTAAATAGAATTGGTAGAAGGGAAAATTACTCATCTAAAGCTCTCCCATTACTTTGCATAGTCTCCTAGGACTGACTGAGGAACCCTGCACAAGGGAGAAGAGCTTACAGCCATAAAGATTTGCTTCACTCTTGTAGAAAGAGCCAACTGATCTCCTTTTGTGTATTCTAAATATATAAAATGACATAACCAAAACCAGAGACATTTACAGAAGAGTGGAAACTGGAGAATACCAAATGTTTCTACCTCTGGCTCCTTATAAACAGCAGAACAGATATTCCGTAGGATAAAGAATAAAACCGTAATGAGGGTTCTAGAAACTAAAGGAAATTTTAATTTGTATCTCTTCTCACAGTAGAATATGCCTAACAAATTTCTTAGGTTTACTGACAACTCAAAGTCATGACACTCTCAAAGATGTTTTTAAAATAAATGTATTTATATAATTGATGGGAAAACCATGGAGAGATACCCTTATGAGATCATAATTGACCTTTAGAGAGTCAGTCCCTACAGGAGAACTAGCCTTTTTGCCATGTGTTATTATTTTATAGTTCAGTAGGAAGGGATTCTTTCAGAAGCTTTCTTCATTGCTACTCAAAGATATAGGTAATTAAGCAAAAATGAGATGGAATGAACATGCAGCAAAGGACTCTAAACATGTTTACACACTTTGATAAACATTCCTGCTTTTTTTTTTCCTCTTGTAGCATTGATTCATCTGCATCATACTATATGGAGATGAGCAAGATGTAAAATTAATCCACCCTTGTAACTATCTGAAGAGAGTAATTATCTGATGCTTGCAAGCTGTTTCTAAAATAGATCCTTCCCAAGCTACATTAAATTTTATTGTATCTATGTTTGAGTCTTAAATTACAGTGGATCACATCCTTTAACGATATAAACAATGTAGCTCCACTAAACTCAGTGGAGCTGTACACATTTTCTCTCATGGGAGCAGTACCCCAAAGTATGTAAGTCGCCATTGCAAATTTGACATTACAATAAATGATAGCGATTTATGTGTGCTTATTCTTAGAAATCAGTGTGTGGATAACTTAAAATGCCTGGTTAATTGTGTTCATTTCCCATATCAGAAGTGCTCAAACTGTGAAGCCATATAAAAATGGCCGTACCAACATCACTCTGTTTGCATAGCAGAAGTTCAAGAACAAGAGGAAGACAACAGATTTGACAGCTAACTCTGTAATAACTAAGCATAAAGGAAAATACCTTCTCCTGGAAAACCGGTTTGAGACTTTTGGGGAATGGAGAAAGGAAAATTGGAAAATTAAAGGATAGACAACAGGAAAAGGCAAAGGAGATAATTTGCTGCTCTTCTATTCATCCATTTTGTTGGTTGTGTTTTTCTTACATATGGTGGGTTTGGTTTTTTTTGTTGTTGTTGTGGTTTTTGTTGTTTTGTTTTGGTTTTGTTAATTTTGGTTTTGGAGCAAGTGAAATAGCTACGTCCAGTGCCTCACCTGAGCTCTGAGCCTCACCAATTGCTGAGTTAGCTAAGAGATTGTTTTTATAATAAATGTTCACATGCTCATCAGCAGTAACCATATATAGCTGCAGGAACTTATGGGAAATTCTAGCCATGTTAAGCCAACACTGATGGAGACTTTATAAATTAAAATAGAATTTAATTTGAGAATTAACAATTCAAACATTTAAATATAGACTGGTTTTCTAATTTCTCTGCAGGACATTAGAGATCTAGTACTGACAAGAGAAGAGGAGAAAACACATTGACTGGGTGGGAGGAACAGGGGGATTATAACGTTGGGTTTTTGTTTTTTTTTTTTTCAGCAGCATTTTGGATTTAGGTTAACACAAGTAGCGCATGAAACTGCACCCTTACCCTTTTCTAGTTCTTTCCTGTACCTCTTCGTGCTATAGTTACTTTGAAATATGACTTTAAAAAAAATCCAAACACACACAATTAAAACAAGAGAACATCAATCCAAAGTACTTCTGTACATGGTGCTGGAAAATTGATAGAGGACAGTCAGGAATCTCTCCACATAAAGCTGGATACGAGAGGTACTACTCAGTTTCTGAACAGTGGAGGAACTGGAAAGAATGTGAGGATCTAATATGCTCAGAAGTGTCTTCCTGAAAATTCATGAAGTTTTCTCCAGGTGATTCTTCTGAAACCTGGTGGAGAGAATTGACATTATAAGCCAGTATTAAGCCAGGAATTAGAAAACTTTCTGAAAGATCTTGACCTTCTGTGAGTTACTCTGTTTGTTAAACTTGTAACACATTTCACGCCTGTTTTTCAGTAGTGCAATAACGATTTCCAGAACTTGTGAAAGCATAAGTGATGGGAGTACATTATGTGAGCCTGTGAGCATAATTACTAATTGCATTGTGTTTCAGAAATGAAATGTGACTATTAATACTCTGTAAATCAAATAGGATTCTTTTAGTGAAAAAAGTGTGTTAGAGAAATGAGGCATAAAAGAAAGGTTTATGGAAATCTAAGCTCTTTTACTTTTTTCCCCGTATTGATGCATTCATCTTTTTGTTATTTGACTTCATAAATTATTTAAAAATTGTTACATTAACAACGAAACAGCTCAACTTTCGGTAAATACTTATGACTAGATTTAAGTGCTTTTATTGAGTTTTTGTGGCCAGGTTTTGGTAGTGGGGGGCTATGGGGTGAGTTCTGTGAGAAGCTGCTAGGAGCTTCCCCCATGTCCCCAGAGCCAATACCAACGAGCTCTAAGATGGACCCACCGCTGGCCAAGGCTGAGCCCATCAGTGATAGTGGTAGCGCCTCTGGGATGACAGATTTGAGACGGGTGAAAAATTACTGCATGGGAGTAACTGCCACTGGAGAGAGGAGTGAGAATATGTGAGAGCAACAGCTCTGCATACACCAAGGTCGGTGAGGAAGGAGGGAAGGAGGTGCTTCAGGCACTGGAGCAGAGATTCCCCTGCAGCCTGTGGTGCAGATCATGGTGAGGCAGGCTGTGCCCCTGCAGCCCATGGAGGTCCATGGTGGAGCAGATACCCACCTGCAGCCCATGGAGGACCCCACACCCCCTTCCTCTGAGGGAGGAGTGGCAGAGACTGAACCCCCATTCCCCATCCCCCTGCCTATTGGTGTGGGGGATGTTAGAGAATTTGGGAGTGAAATTGAGCCTGGAAAGAAGGGAGGGGTGGGAGAAAGTTGTTTTTAAGATTTGGCTTTATTTCTCATTATCCTACTTCGATTTAATTGGTAATAAATTAAACTAATTTTTCCCCAAGTCGAGTCTCTTTTGCCCGTGGCAGTAACTGGTGAATGATCTCCCCCTGTCCTTATCTCAACCCATGAGCCTTTTGTTATATTTTTCTCTCCCCTGTCCTGCTGAGGACGGGAGCGATAGAGTGGCTTTGGTGGGCATCCAAGGTCAACCCACCACAGGGCCATTGGAGTATCAAATAGAAAGATAAGTCCTTCGCCAAGATTTTACTAGAACTTACCTTGATGTTTGCATTGCTTGTGGTGTGATTTTCATCCCAGTGATCTGCTATTCAAGATTTTTGCTAAAAATTCTTGTCTTAAATGCTGTGAACTCAGGTTTGAGATTATAAAATGGAAACCCCCCAAAGTCTTATTTGTTTTGTCATAGATCATGCTGGCCAAATCAGTGTCTGGAAATCAATGCATTCTGTCTTACCAGGCTTTGCTAGTGAGTATATCATCACTGTCACTATTCTGAGACCTGGCCTTTATTTCTGGCTTTGTTACCATGTTACTGGATAGAGCTGGGTTAAGAAAGAAATTAATAGTTTCTAGGAATCCATAGTCTCAGAAGCTACTGAGAAAGGTATGGACCCTTTGATTGATCTCCATATATATCTAGACGAAGCAACTTGAGATTTTGCAAGACTTTCAGGATATTGGAGTTAATCATCAGCATTGGAACCTTGTTTACAAATTCTTAGGTGGTTCCAGCCTTGAGAATCTCCCTTGATATCTGTTTTTGGGGTTCTGTATGGTTTTCCTCACTGTAAATTGAGGGAAAATGATACCTTCTTTCCTCTGTGAAGTGCTATAAAATCCACCAATGAAGGGTGTTATATGGTGATTTTTCCAGGAGGCTGGAGCTGTGGAAAAATGTGTCCCCAGTGAGGAAGACCATTAAGCTTAGTAGTATTCATTTACCCAGTCTAAATGTGTTTTCTAAAAAGAAATCAAAAGAAACTTGCATTGGATTTGAGCTTTTCTTAGCCAGTGAAACACTGAAGGGGGAAAAAAACCCCAAACCAGCTGTTCTTTCATCTCTTAGGGACTGTTAGCATTGTAGGCACAGTACATTGCTTTCTCTAATTCTTCTGTGGCAGCTTATAACCTATTTTTTACAATAAAAATAATTCTTGATACTTGATCATTCTCTTGCTTCATCAAACTGAAGATCAAAGCATTATCCCTAGATATTCTCCTCTAAAAGTGTAGTGTTGCTTTTAAAAAACTCTTGAAATTGCTGCTTTATTATTTGGTATTACAATAATTCTCAATATGCAACTTCGGGTATTTTGAAAGCACCAATAGTGGCCATTTTGGAGAAACTGCAGTCATGAAAATGTGGAAAAAAATTCAAGAATCGTAAGTTGGATATGAAATCATAAGCTTTGATTGTGTTTTAGTCACAAACACAAGTTTGAGACTATGTCCCGTTTCCGTTCTTTGTCCAATTTCAAAGCTGGTAATTTTTATTATCATTTCAGTACTTGTAACTTTGTGGGAAGTAGATCACTATTGAAAAATATTCTGTTTTTTTTATGAATTGTGTCATATAGGTCGTCATCCTCTTCACCTCATGATGTATGTGCTTTACCCATGCTATTACCCACTTTTATAACCTTTAGTTCAGGATTGAGGCCAATTCCTAAAATACTTGATAAAGAACCCTGTTTCTGGACTCAGCATTTAAAAACCCCCTTTGCTGTATGTTGTAATAACTGCCTGGTTCTTGTTGGGTTTGATAACAACAAGATGTGCATTCTCATGCATTCAGGAGAGTCATCTTCAGTGGCAAATGACATACTCCCTAGAAATGTATAGAACACTGTCTCAATGCCACTTACTGTCATAGCCACATGAGGAGGTCACAAAGCCTCATAATTCATTTTCCTGGTTTTAATGCATGGCTTTGTTAAACTCTGGAAGAAAGCTTGCTTAAAGAAGACACTGTGAACCAGAAGAAATTGTGTTGAATTAGATTTATGCAGTTTACTTTGCTAGGAAATGCTATGCAAAGTAAATCCTAAGCCTGTTATTTTAATACTGCATGAAGGCTTTTGCTGAAGATCCTATAGCTTCTGTCTCTAAAATAAACCAGCGAAATGTCACAAAAATGTATCAAACTGTACCAAAAGCTTTTCTTGCATTGCCAACTGAGTTAAACTGACCTTTTAGACTTAAGGAGTACCATCTCTCCCATTATATGAGATGCTGTGCCTGACATTACAGGAGTAAGAAGGAGCTGTGGCATTAAGCTAATGTTGGGACTGAGCCTATTGTCAAGGCTGCTTTGAATACAGGGCACCAATAAGCAGTAAACGTGCAGCTGCTGCACATGGCAATGGCCTTTTCACCAATTCATGCCACTGTGTGCTGAAGCTGATAAGCAGATTGTGTATGAGGGTGGTCACTGGTGCTGTCAGACATGGGGGAATGAGTGTAAGAGAGATGATGCTGCAGAACAGCACTGCAGCATCTCTAACACTGACCCACCAGGCAGTTATTTATACATACAGCACTGTGAAAGCATGAGATTACAGGCTTAGCAGAATGAGCATGTGCGTGTCAGGAGCGTAACCACATGCCACATGAGTAGCCATCAAATATGGTTTGCACTCCAGCACTTGTGAGATCTGATAATTTATTTAGTAGCTGAAAACATCTTTATCAATGCTCTGTGATGAATCGGAGTACTTTCTCTCTTTGTCTCCGCCGAAGCTAACCCATTATCTGAACTCATTGCCTACTCCAGAAAAATTGCTTAATCTGTTTTTAAAGATCTATAAACCATGTCAGAATTTATTAGTAACAGTTGTCAGTATTAACCTAATGCAAAAAGACTGTGCCTCTTTGTCTATCTGCATCCACAAAAGCCATCCAGTTTAAATCCCTTCCACAACCTCTTGGTCATCCAAATGTTTAAAATTCAGTGGAAATGGGGTTGTAAGACAAATTCAGTCTAAGATTTGTATCATAGAATCGTGTGTTCTTTTCCAACTTGTGTATATAACCAGTAGCTGAAATGGCAGGCGTTACTTCTTGAAATACATGGGTAACATACAACTTTATGCCTTTGTTCAAACTGGTTCTGAATGAAACTGAAAGACAAGTTAATGATCAAAGAGGTGATTTTTTAATAAGGAGTTACTTTCGTGGATGGGACTGTACAGTTGTACAGCTATGATAAAGTGATGTGAGATTCCTCAGGGATGTTGGTATTTGAGGACTTAGAGTCAAAGAATATTATGTCATCTAGAAAAGCTAGATTGCCCCAGCATGCTCCAGTAATCAACTTTTGGTATGTTTTGCTGCAAGGTTTAGATGTCACATTCTGGAATATGATTATGAGTGTGAAACTTGAGTATATACTAAGATCCAGAGTCAGAGTTTTGCTTTGCTCTGTTGCATATCCTTAATCTATAACGGGCTACTTGATCTCAGGTGGAAAGCACGACTAACAGTTCTTCTCCAAGCAAAAAGTAATTTAAAAAGAATGATGTGGGAGTCTTACCTATGCAGGAAGCAGTTCTATTTAGAGGCCTGTTCAAGACTGTAAATTGAATTCTGTCAGGATCTAGGGAAACATCACTGTATTCTGCTCCAGTACTTGACACTTTTCTTGAACATTGCTTTCTCTAGCAGTAGAGAGATATATATATATGCACAACAGCAGACATACTTGCCTTTAAAGAAAAATGCTAATGAAGTGTGTCATTCCATGTGCTATATGATTTTGGTTGTATGGCTGAATTTAAGTCTAGTGTCCTGCCATCTGTCTTTGAAACACTGTAGTGTGTTAATGATTTTTTTCTGCAGTCCCTCATTGTAAACAAAATCTGTTGTTGGTTCTTGCTTGAGTACTTTTTCCTGAGCCTTTACAATATGTCTTGGCACTAGAGTCAGTTTGAAATATCCTTTCACTGCATGATAAGTTAATGATCAGAGCTGATGAAATTCAGAACAATGTTCTTACAGCACACCTGCTAATGTATAGGGACATTGACTGCAGTAAGGCTTTTATATGCCAACTCTGTTTAGTGAATCACTATGCTAGCTTAGAGAGATAACAAATTTATTTGGAGGCCATATTTGTTTCTGAGATTTAAAGGACAATTCATTTCTATTTTAGTTTGTTGCAGTGGTAATTCTGATGGTATTACTTCCTGAAGAATTGAAAAGAGGACTCTCTAAAACATATATGTGCAGAAAATAAAATTTAAGAAGTATTTATAATTTTAGATCAACAGCTGTTGTGTATTTCTTCAAAGGCTTCTAGAAACTATTACATGCCTGTTTGTGGATGTGCACACTCCTTTAAATAAGAAAGAATATGGAGATTAAAAAAGATAAAGTGATTATTTATCTTGGAGACACAGTTCCCTGTTAAAATTGTATTTAATGTTAAAGTGTTTCAAATTTTATGGGAATATGTCTTAGAAGTAAGCTTTTACTTTTTGTGTATGTGAAGAAAATAATACATTGAACATGAAACTTCAGTGTGTAAGCCCATCATATTTGTACTTTCAGATCTCAGTGTTTCCCCAGAACACTGGCAGAACTAAAATCAGTTCCTAGTCAGTAATATTTGCTTATGAAAAGTCAGTGACATTCTGGTTAATAATTTTCTTTTCAAGTGGCTTATGCATTTCAGTAGTCATATATCTTTTGAATAAGATTTTTAGTACATTTTTTAAATCTCAAAAGAGCAAACCTCACACATATATATATTCAATGACAACTTGATAATTAAAAGCACAAGGTATAAACTTAAGCTTCTACTTATGAATCACCTTAAAAGAAATATAAGGTAATGTATTACAATGTACATTCTATATGGACTCATGTTTTGCTTAGGGTTTGGGTAAAATATTTTAAAAGTTTAGATTTTAGCTACTGGTTTGAAAAGTTGAGAAAAAAACAGAAAAAAGAAAAGGAAAACCTGACAGCTGTTCATAATGACACAGAGCCATTATAAAGGACAGGATCTTGAGTCATCAAGAGCAGGCACCTTGTGCCTAGTCCATCTGAGGTAAAGAATGATACGTTTTAAGATTAATCAAAATAAGGAGGGGTTTTTATAATTTTGAGCCAACACATGCTTTGCTTTGCAGAAAAGATTTGGTCATAGGGTGTTACACACTAGAGAGGTAAAAATTAGCGTAAACTGAAAGCGAAGACCTCTCCCACCTTCACTCATTTTCTGCAAACTTAAAAACATTTGAATTCTTAATTTTCTCAATCATGGGGATATCTTCATTATAAATTCTGGCAAAGCATGGGTAAAAAACGGGGTTTAAAACCTCCCTATATATTTGTCTTCGTTCTATTCTCAGTTTCTTTCTAGTGTTTTAAAAGGTAATAGTTCTGTGTAGAGGAATTTTAAAGAATTTATGTAAGAATATATTTCTTTTAATGTGGAAAAACATACATGTATAATTAGCTGGACAGAACCAAACAAAACAATAATGCTATATGCACATTTTACAAACAATGTTTGAATTCAGTTATAAAAAAAATCAACTGCTTATGTTTTCTTGTTTGCACTGTATTCTGGAAACACACATTCATCTCTGTTATGTCACCTTTCATCAAAGGCTCCTCAGAATTCATTTCCAGCTGTGCTAATTACCTTTAGCTGGGCTGTTTCCAGTGTTTTGCAAATCTCAATTTTATTACAAATTTATTTACTATAGGCATTGAGGAGGTAGTAGCATGCGTATGTATATGTAGTTGTTATATGACCAGCAAGTCCCACCCTCAATTAGGACTGGAATGCCTAGTAAGTATTTTCTAATGTGGATAAAATGATTCTTTACTGACTACTGCAAATATTGAGGTTTGAAAAGTAGGGGAGACCCTAATATTTCTACTGTACATAACACTATATTTTTGGTAATAATTCTATTCCAGCAAGTCTTTATTTAAAATTGTTTGTGGAGGGTAAGAAACGATATATAGTCATTTCACTTCCTTACGCATGGTGTCAGCATTCATGGAATTAAATTAGAACAAATACTTAATGCCCTTTGGATTCTGATCTTATTAGACTTAATGGAAGTCCTGACACCAATTATAAGGAGCAACCACATTTGAATTACTATGGGGTGAATGCTCTTGGATCCTCCCTGCTAATGCAATAATGTGCTCTCATACCACATTTCTTAAGCTCAGGAAAGTGAAATGGCTGCTTCATCTCTATTGGAGCATTTCTATTGCTGCTGTAACTTTATGATTCAGGGACTATTTAAAAAGCTTTAAAGTTACATAAAGACTGAAACTAAATTTAAAATAAAATCTGATAAATTTTTTCATGTGTTTAAGCCCCCCCTTCCCCCCCCTTACATTCTAAAGGATTTTTTAAAGATTAAACCTTACTAATTAAAGATTAAACTTTACTAATTAAAGATTAAGAACTAAGGAAGGTGCATATATTGAAACACACAATAGTGCTTTTCCAATATGCTTAAACTACTACAAGTAATTTTAATAACAGGCTTGTTTGTTCCATTAAGCAATAATGTGGTTCAACAATTTGCTCTTGTAATTCATCATTAAGACTGAGCCATTGCAACTCCACCATTCTTTAGGAGAAGTGATGCAAGATAGTTTTGAACCATATCGGTTCACAGATAACTATTTACAAAGTGTGTAGATATCATGGAATAAAATGGAAATGTTCTTGCAAGAATAAGATTTATGCACCCTAAAGATGCAAACTCAACTAGGTTAGGATCCAGTCTTAGAAAGAAGCAGATCTCTTGGAAAGAAGATGGTGTATTTCATTTATTTGTCCTTAACTGAAGTACTAGTCTTAAATCTTATTTTCCTGGGGGAAAGGCAGCCCATATTTCTCTCCTCTCAATAAAAGGGTATGTGGTCTTTCATATACAAGCCTTAGCTACGCATGATAGCTACAAATCTTTTTTTTTTTTTCTAAGTAATGTTAACTGACTTTAAAATTCTGAGAGTTGTAGAAGTCAACAGCCGTGGCTGCTATTTGGGCATTTTGAGGATTAAATGATAATATTTGAAAGATTTTGGGCTACCTCTAGTCTTTTAGTAATTGCTTAACTGAGATCTCTAGCATTACCACATAATTACAGTTACAAAACTACTAACTATATCCCAGCAAGTAAGACCTACTTCAGTATTTTTATTCCATCTTGCCAAAATACAAAGGTACATTGCTGATTATGTCCTTATCTTATTACAACTAATAGTGTAGATTGGTTGTGTTGGTTGGTTGGCTTATCTGTAAAACTTTGTTATATTGCTTTGCTGCATATAAACGCATTTCACATAGATGTTCAAAGGAAGGTCGAAAGATAAAGGGATTTTTTGGGCTTTCTGATTTGATTACTCGGTATATTGCCATGCATATGCAGGTGGCAAAATGTAAATTACAGGGCAATAACCATTATGTTCATTTACTTTGCCATTTAGGAAGCACAAATGTTAACTATATAGTAACAAGGTGGTTCTCATTGTAACAGTCCTGCTGTTAGGTACTCCTGCTATTACAGCAGTTCGCTACTTTGCCGTGTGTGAGACTTTCATTGCTGGGAACTTGTAACTGTATCGTATATATTTTTTTTTATTAATACTGTTTTCAAACTGCTTCCTCTTTTTCTTTTTTTTTTTTTTTTTCCCCTTGAGATGCTAAGTTCTTCATAAAAAAAGAGGTTTCTTCTTCATAAGATATTTCTCATTGGAATTTCTGACATTTTGTTCTCTAGGAATGTGCTCCCTTGCTGCCATGAACAGATGTACCTAACATGCATTCGGAATAATAGACAAAAGTACTGCTCTGACTTTTTAAGGGTCTTGCTTCTATTATTTATAGTTCTGCGAATTGCTGTTTGCTTCTTCAGCTAACAAATATTCATCCTGAATGCTCAAAATGTCCTGGTAATGCCACTTCTTTTCACTCATGTAACCTAAATGATATCAATATCGTATATGTCCCGTACAACAGTCTCAGTGGCTAAAAGATCTTTTTGGAAGACAAGCAGAAATTGAAGCTGAACAATGAAACAAAGGTCAAAGTTCCAGGGGAGATGGAAAAAAAGAACCATTTAGTAGAACTATCTATTTCTCTAATGTCTGTATTCATCAAACATTTTTCATCCTTGAGTTACTAGGATTTCAGAGAACTTCTGGAATCCTCAGTGACACTACAGACCATGTAGTTATGTCTGCTTAAAATTAAAAAGGTTTAAAAAAAAAAAATCTACCTAAAAGATGAGCTAGCTTGTAACTGCTGCAAAGTTGATGATCAATGGTTGAAATTCAGTTATTGATAACTGTACATGGAAATAAAAGTCTCAACTCTGAGAAATGTTTCAACATGTTTAGTATTGAGCAGCCTGGTTAATGACAATAGTCAGTACTGCTACCCCTCCTCTGTTGTACTGTGCTTGCTACGCTAGGTCACATCTTGCATATCAATTGAAATTCAAGGTCTTGGATTAGCCTAAACTACAAGAGACCATCTCTTTTAGTCCATGGCTATGACCTCCTGGTAAGAACTGCATTCCTTTGGAATAATGAAACTACCAGGCACTTCAGATCCCCAGGCACAGCCTGTCAGCCCAAAGCTATTCAATTAAGTTCTTCTGTAAGGGAAAATGCAAAAGAGGAGTACACAAATACTGTCCTCACTATTGAGCAGAAAGGCCTCATAGTATAATTAACAAGCCATTCGGATACCAAAATAATTTGCATGTTATAAACATATGGAGTGTTTTTCTTCCTAAAAGCTTAGAAGTATCTTTTCCAACTGTTGGTTCATTCTTGTGTATTGCTTTAACTTTTCTGTACTATAAGAAAGTTGTGGAGTTTGTGTCCTTTTTCCTGTTGCTCATCCTACAGAGACTTTTAGTTGTTCTGTTTCATGCTCAAGGCTTTGAAGACACTCATCATGGGTATTTAAAGTAGCCCAATATAGAATATAAAGTATTTCATAAAAATCTAACTAAATTGAATATCGAGAATATTGGGAACATTGAGTTGATTTCTTCATATGTCAAAGGGATATGCAGATCTTGCTGAGTTACCAGCACTGCTATTGTTAGGGTATAACTGATTCATAAATTTTGCTAAGCCTTCATGATGGTGCAATGCATCTGAAGTTAATGAAAAAAAACCAAAACAAAAGTATTTTCTTGGACTTCAGAGCAAAATGTATTTATCTCTCTGGAAAGATGTTTTCTATATGTTTGTAACATGCTGCACTCAAATAATTGATGCGATTTTCAGAAAGAAAGGGCAGTTCCTAAAATCAAAATCATGTCTAGTTTTTTTCTATAGCCTTATCTGTTGCTTTTTAATCTCTGTACAAGTCCACAGTGACATCAATATTAGTTTCTAACTGCGCAAACATACCTGTTTTTTGGTTTTGTTTTCTTGAATTAAATGTCAGCAGGTGACAATCCGTGATTCACTGGTACCATTTTGTAGTTTTACAGTCCTAAGTACAGATGAGATTGATTTCTTATACCTTTCGGTAGGTATCAAAGTATTAAGTTGGGATGCCAATAGCTGAAAATAATCTTTGAGAGCTAGGATTGTCCTGACTTTCTTGGTAATAAACATTCTGTTATCAGACATACAGTCAAGTTACCAAAAAGACTGCTAGTTAAGCGAGTGTCCTGTTGCTATGCCATAAGAACATTCACATGCATCTTTTTTTCCCAGTATCAATCATCCTATTCTTGTGTTCGTTGAGTCGCTCTCACAACTACCTCTCTGCAGTGTACTTCCCAGTACTGTTGGTGCTTTTGGAACCATACTGGCTTTCCCTCTTGAGTTTTAGCTTACAGGCTGTGGAATAGTGAGTTATTCACTGGCTGATGGCTTGCTTATACTCCACTTGAGTGTTGTCGTTTCCTCCTAGTCAATATCTTACCCTTTTTGTCCAGGCTGAGCATATTATGCTGAAGCCTTTTAAGTCAGGCAAAGCGATATAATACTTTGCTGCTTTTTTATCTTTTTTTCCAGATAGTAGGTATTATCCTAGCTTATGACATTTGCCTGAGTATCTAACTGTGGTGTTCTGTGGTTTGACATTGAATTCTGATCAGCTGTCTTATGACATTCTTCTGGTAGGCTTTTGAATTCTCTATTATGACTTCGACATCTCTGAGAATACCTTGTTTTGTCAGATTCTAAGTGCTTGGTGAATTACTACATTATAACCTTCCGAAAATCTATTTTGATCTTGTTAGTCTTTTGATGAGGTATTACATGGTTTCATCCCATAATCCCAAGACGAGCATATTATAATGAGTTCCCCATTACTGTGGGTTTTATAATTGTAGAGGATTTTTCTTTTTTGAGGGGAGGAGGGGGATGTTCCATTTTGGGGGGGGGGGGGATATGATTATTTGGTCAAGATTTTGTTGTTGATTTGTTGTAATTGTTGATTTGAAGGCTGTTTCCTTTTTTCTAGTTGTGCTATTTAACTTTATAAAAATAATAGGAATTGAAATGTCAACTCTTCAGAACATGCAGTTGTCAGAAATCAAGCTACATCCCTGGAGACTTTCAAGGCCAGGCTGAATGTGGTTCTGGGCCACCTGATCTAGTTGAAGATGTCCATGCTTATTGCAGGGGGGTTGGACTAGATGGCCTTGGAAGCTCCCTTCCAACCAAAACTGTTCTATGATTCTATAATTTTGATGTGTCTGTCTGGGATACATCACTGCATAGAGTGCCATTAACTGTTGTCTTCACTGTTCTGCCTAGTTCCAGCATCGTAACTCTGGACTTATACTTGAGGAACTTCACTGGGCAGCAAGAACAAAAATGCGTCCATGTAGCCTCTGACAGGAAAAACCCTTTGCAGAATAGATGGGGCAAGAGAAGAGGGAGGCATCATTGTTATGCAAATATCTAAAAATAAGCGTAGGTCTGGTTTATATTTAGAAATTATTTTGGTCCCTCATGTCATTGTCATATGCATCATTTTTCCAATCTCATGATCAATGACTTGCTCATAAAGTAATCTGCGCTGAATAATTAATATGCAGACTTGCTTTACTGAATGTCTTTAAATCAAGAAATCTGCAAATCATACTTTTTTCAAAGTTGTTTGTGTATAAATTAAACAAGAGTTGACTTGTACTTATATCTTTTGGTCTTGAGAAGATAAAATAAAGTGGTACTCTGTCATACATTTGGTACTTTAAACAAAGAAAGGTACTTATGGAAGAAAGATAGATGTTGGTTTTTATCTTGTTTAGATTGAGCACAATTTAAAACAATTAATTGTCATACTTTATAACAGTAATTTACAGAAGGACTTGGCTTTTTAAAAATGCAAACAGTCAAGTGAGCTAAGAGATCTATTTCAATTATTTTAGTAAAAAATCATTAGAATGCTAACACAGGTTTCGAAAGATAGGTTAGCTGTATTCAAGATAAATGCTCTATGAAAATATATTTTTAGCATTGAGCAGAATTAAGGTTTTCATCCCACACACACTTGTTTAAAAACTCATTTAAAGTTTATTAAATCCAGTTAAGCATTAAATATTTCAACTGTTTCTCTTCCCATTTTTTTCATTTTGAAACCATTGAATTCCACAATAAATAAAAAAAAGTGGTATAGACTTGGTTTTAGCTGTACTTGAAAGCAGAAAAGTGTCTATTTTTTGAGTGAAATTTTTTAGGTTTTAAATAGGTTAAAATGCAATTAAGCTTGACATAAGGAAGAGGTTATCCTTCCATCATGTTAGTGGGAAACACAGTTTTCAGTTTTCTAGCTACAGTTTTCACAAACCACTTCTGTAGACAATTTTCTAATAATGTAGCTCTCACTGCGAGTGAAGAACAGGGCATGGAAAACAGTTTTGAAAACTACCAACAGTAAGCATATGTGACAAATCATTGGCTCCACTAGTAAAAACTGAAAGTAATTCTGTAAACTGATTTTTCATTTGGTTGCCTAAGTTTCTAGAAGTTTGTGGTTTCTGACAAAGCTAAAATTTCTCTGTGTGTGTATGTAAGTTTGTGGTAAAATAAGAAGTAAAAATAAGGTGGTTTTTTTGGTCAGTTTGATTGCCTTTTCATGAGTTTGTTGTGTTCTTGTTGGCTTTGTAATCTTTGTAAACATGCAAAGCAAACCTGCTGCTATTTTCAGTAGACCAGCAATATTATCATTGATGCAACTGGATAAATCTTGTTTTGAATGCATGCATGATAGGCTATGTACTTCAATTTACCTGTGCGAATAGCCATTCAAGTTCTTCAAGTATCTGTATTACATTACTAAAGAAAACTGTTTCTGAGTACACATTACACTTGAAATCAGGGATGACTACTTTCTAAATTGCACACTGTTCATCAGAGTGTAGTCATCTGACAGCAAATCATAAAATCCATGTACCACTAAAATTGTTGACTGGGTTTGGATAGAATTGGTAATGTAGGTATGTTTTGTACTAGAACATTAATAATTTGAGGTACAAAGAATATTTTTGGGAACAGCTTTACTCATTTTAGAAATTTACCAGAAATATATTGCACAATGAGGTACAAAAAAGCCGATTAACAAAAGCTTCACCTAACATCTAGAACGTGAAAATCCATTATTATTTTGGAATTGCATCTCATATTACAGTACAGATAGAGCTCAAATACTCCAGTAAAGACAATTTATATTTTAACTGTTCACATAGGTTTTTTTCCTTTGTAAGAAAACACATTCCACTCAGATGCACAGATTTGCTATTGTTCTGAAGGGGAAAAAAAAAAAAAAGCAAGTAGCAAAGCAGTGCCCCAACACCATCATTTTAACCTGTTTCCAGTGTGCTTTTGAAAATGAAATAGATCATAAAATTAGACAAATACTAAAAGATAAGTTATATTAAAATGCAGATATTGGGTAAATACCATTATGTCTTGACAAAATATATTTTCAATTGATTTACTGTTTTATCAGAAACAGGGATTAACTCTGATTAGTTTCTTTAAATACACCAATGTGGAGCAGGAGGATTACATGGGATTTTTTTTTTTTTTATTCAAGAAATAAACATTTAATGTGACCTATAAGCAAATGATTGGTTTTTAATGTATAATTTCTGAGCCTTCAGAGCTTGTAACTTAATATTATATTAGGTTATCAAGATCTTTGTGCGTGAGGAAAAAAGGTGTTATTATTAGGATATATAAAAGAGCCAATTTAAATTGATTTGGTATCATAAATATTCTTTGCGGGGAGATTTTCTTTCCATACGTAATTTGCATCAAAGAAAAATATGATTTTCTGTATAGTAATAAAATATTATGAGAACGTAAAAAATGAGCTGTGTTCTATAATTTCAGTCCTAGTGTTTTTAGACCCAGAACTGTTAGATTTTACACAGGCGTGGAAATGAAAAACAACTCTCATATTTGCTTGGGCCAGTGTTCACAAACATGCCTTCTGGAATAAACAACACTCAACTGTGACCTGAAATGCTGGGCTGAACATTCTTCACTAATGTAATACCTGTCTTCTACAGAAGACCATTCAGTGCCCTGTGTTTTGACGTTTCTTGGAAACATGATGTGAATGCAAAGAATCCCCTGTATTATGCCTGTCCTGAAGAACGAAGTATCAAAAAGCTTTCAGCAGTGAGGAAGATGTAGGATTGAGCGTGAGTGAGCTCCACATGCTTACAGGGCCGGGTGAACAGTTTACTGTAGTTCTCTGCCTTTGTATGGATGATATTAGCCAAGAGGTAGTTGCCTGGGTGGTTTTCCGTAGCTTTGCAGTTGCTGAGGGCATTAAAACGTCAGGAGCAGCAATATGTACCTTTGACAAAGAATTCTGTTAATCTGCTAGTATCCTAACTCATCTGTGAAAAAGGGAGGTGATGACTCTTCATTGTCTTCAAATAGCAAGTAACTTTTTCCTAATACTAGTATGTACTAGTACTAATATGAGTGCATGTCTGTGGGAGTTCGGGTAACACTGCATCAAAAAGCTCCACTGTGTGGTGTTTCCTTCTAGCTGCTTCACCTTTGCATTGCTCATGAGGAACACAAAACTAATGGAACCTATTAGTAGACAAGGAGGAGGCTATAGCTTGTGAGGAGCTGGCACTGCAGGAGGCAATTTAAAGTACATACACATGCAGCAGCTACTTAAGTCTGAGGATAATGCGTTTTATCATGAGTGTTTCTATGGGCTTCTTCCCAAGAATGCAAAGTAGGCCTGCACTATGTATGATGATCAAGGGACCTTTGATGTCTTAGCATGGTCATGTCTGACAAAGTAAAAAAGAAAGTATTTATTTCCTTTTAACGTCTGAGCCCAGTGTTCCTAATTGAATGCAGAACTAACCTTTTGTCCACAGTAAGCGGCTGACTTTGCTTTTGGTGCAATTTACATGAGTCATACCTCTGCAAAATCCTTCAGCCATCTGCCATCAGTCAATAAATCCTTTTTTAATTTCCATTAATTCTTATTAGAAAGATTGAGGAAATCTACCCATCTGTTTGATAGAAATGTTATGTCCACAGGGAAAGCACATTGAGATTTTTATCACCCTTTGCCTTAGGGGTGTGGGGCAGTGATAATCTAGAACAATTGCAGTAATCTGGGGAAGTGTCCAGTGTATGCTTATGAGAGAATCTTTGCATATGCATTGAGTAAGTGAGGAACAAAATATTATCATAGTCCAGCAATTCAGTGCTAATACAAGAGTGCAAGGGCCCTTTTGCTTTTAAAAAGATTAATTCTACTGTAGTGAATAAAACAACTTGTATAACAAGTCAGAACCTGTCAAGGAAAATTTAGTGGTAGAGAAATAGAATGGGATGAGGGAAAGAGATGTGTGATCATATTCTGTGAATTTGCGTTTAGGATATATGTTCTTCTGAAAAGGTAACGTTTATATTTGCTGAGCATGACTTTTTTTGTAGCACTGAATAAATAATAATATAAATAAATTGGACCTGGTTTTGGTGTCAGATGGCAATAGGACAGTAACAGAAACCACATCTGTTTTGAAAGCTGCTATTTAAACAGCCAGTTCTTGTTACCGACCAAATATTTATGTTCTGACAAATTATTTTTCTTTGTATCTTCAAAATCCTAATACACACCAAGAAATGGTTATATTACCTTATGCCTGGTGAAATTCTGCTTAGAGGACTACCTTTTGCAAAAAAAGTCATTACCGGTATTGTCACTGATGAGAACTAGCTTTGGAAGAAAATATTGACTACAAAATCTGTTTCAGGTCACACCATGACAACGTGTTGGTGATAAAAGATAAAAGAAGACTTAAAAAAATACCTAAATATATACCTACTTGAATGTTACACTGTAAATTTTTCTGTTTTGTTTTGTTCAGCATGAATTGCAGTTTATTTTTAAGAATATGTTGAAATGCTGTTGGACAGAAATGTTTGTTACTGATAAGTGTAGATAGATAGTAGCTTCAGCAGAATATATTGGTGGTGGTTTGTGGTCAGGTATGGGTAAAGATGTCAGTGTGCGCTCCCACATCCTTCATTCTGTCTTTTTGTCCAGATTTAAAATACTCATTTAAAATAATCTGTTGTTTTTAATCAGAACTACTTTTAAAATATCCATTCTTACTGTTACAGCTTTTCTTTTTGCATGTTTGGTTTCTCCACCCGCGGAAAAAAAATTGAAATAGCAAATTCGTTAATCTGCCTGTGAAATTCACAGCTCTGGAATTGCTTGGGTGATTGTTTGTAACCCACCTGGCACATGTCGACTTGTAAATTTATTCTGCTGAGGTTTTTTTATCTGTCCTTTTCATAGTTCCTTAGAACTGTCAGAAGTTGGGAACCTAGGAGATCATGCCCAGCTAGGATATAGATCAGTTTCCCGGTTTATAGCCAGAGTGGCTGCTCTCGGCACTTGGAATGTGCTTGAGGTCATGGCTTATAATCAAAAGCTTCCACTGCATAGACAAAAAGGGTTGGTCTGAGCCAACAAATGGATAAGATACCATTAGCAGTAGCAATGTCAGTGCCCATGCCATGATTTGGTGAGGCGATCTCACTTTTCTGAGTACACGTTAGTGTCAGGCCTCTCACATTTAAATCTTTTCTGAAATAGATTTTCTTTTCCAGTTCCAACTCTTCAAGTTCTTGGTGCCCTCTGGCACCTATTCTGAGACTGAGTTTGCCAAGATGCTTCAGGGATATCTCTGAAACCTGGGCACTCCTTCAGGCCTGGGAAGGCTGTTGCCACATTCTTTAAGCTCAGATCAGCTTTGTCATCAGGAGTACAGACTCTCTGATGCACAGAAATTTACTTAACATGAGAATTAAGGCTATTAAGGAAGAGTGTCCTCTTCTCTGTGAGATCATTTCTCTACCACTTAGAATAGGTTAGAGTGTGCGTGGGGGATCCTCTCTGTCTCTGGTGATACATACCATATCCAAATTAATTTAAAGCATTCTTCAAGAGGATTAAAAAAAGTACTGACACTTTGTACATTTAAGCAGAGAAGTTAAATGGAGAATTTAGTATCTGCCTAATCAAGTAAGTACTTTGATGTGACTTCTTTAACATTCCCTCCTCATTATTTACGTTATTCTTAAAGTTGAAAGGGCCTTCCAGACGAAGCTCCTTCACATCTCTTTGGAATAAGTGCAACCACTGTGTTTGGTTGAGGTAGTAGGTTGGTATTTAGTAACCAGTTTCAACGTTCAGTAGCATGTCTTCTCATTTTACTGATTTTTTTTCAGAAGGACTTGTGACTCTGTGAAGCTGGCCATGTATCAAACATTACGTCTCAAATGTAGTTCCAAAATCCTCAAACATTTGTCTTGGTGGATTTTTGAAGAATAACAGATTGCATTGAAACCTCTTACCAAGACAGTAAGGATAGAATTACCTTGAAGGTTTAGAAGACATTTCAGCTGACCTATAAATGTAACTAGAACATCCATTTCTTGGAGAGGTTTCTGGCTGTTTCCATTTACTCTCACACAGCAGTGTACACTTGCTGAATTAACTATGGTTGACAGCCTGTAATGAAGATCATTATTCACAGGAATTACTCAAAAGTAATTTTAAGTGGTCAAATCATTGCTTGGAGTCACTAACCTTTTGAACTAGCATGGTGACAGTTCCTTAGAATTTAAAGAAACATTAATTTAACAAAAATGGAGTTCTTAAAAGATCTTTGTCACATGTATTTGCTTCCCATTTTTTTCCTATTCAGTACAATCCAGTGATATGTATATTATGAAGAATATGCACAAGGGACCAAGTTCTAATTTACACACTGATATTTTGGCCCATTCATTATAAGGACAAAAAAAGTATTTCTTAACTCATTATAGCAGTCACAATGTATAAATGCACGTGTGGACTTTGCATCTCGGAGAATTCTCATTACTGGTAATTAAATTTTTCTTAACATTTACAGTCTGTTTGAGACTTCAAAAGCATATCTTGAATATTTGGGGAAGGATCCTGACTATCTCTTCCAACAACACAGTGGGTGAAGTTAGAAGGTGAAATAAGCTTAATAATTTATAAAGGTGAAAATCTGTAACTAAATGCTGCTCATTTTGTTTCCTGTCAATACTTTTAATGGGAGAGTAATCAATTTCTGAGTAGTGAAGTGAGAATTTTTGTGTTCCTGCTTCAAACAAAACAAACCCCAGTAACATACCACTGCCAACCCAGATGCAAAGATTGTCTGTTCTTACGTCTCCAGAGTAAGAAATGGATACCATTGGCTTTTAACATCTTTATTTTTTATATAAATTCAGTGTTACTTTATTCTTCATAAAAGACAATTTTATGTCCGTCCTCCCCACTCCCCCTTTACTATCTGGGAAGTATAGAAAAAAGAAGAGAGAAAATGAGTTTCATTCTCAACATTATTTGTGAAGTGCCTCTGCAAAGCCAGCAATGTATTAGTTTGGAGAGCAAGCAGGAAATTCAGCTTTTTCAGGGAGCACTGAACACTTAACACAGTCTAAGTAACCAGAACCGTCTCATAAACAAATCTAGTCTTGCAGAGCAAATCTGTGTAGTGCTTTAATCACACTCTTTTCTCAGGGCTGAGAAAATAATAATAATAGTAATAATAATAATAATAATAATAATAATAATAATAATAATAATAATAATAATAATAGTATTCCTTGCCCCTACCATGTGAATGTTGAGGAACCCCGTGTTTGTAAAGATAGAATTCAGTCTCAATAACAGGCTAAGTTCTGGTTACCTGTCAGTGGTATAGAGCTAGTAGTCTTAGGTAGACAACTACTACTATTAGATAGTTGAATACTACCTAACCTGAAAATGTCTTGGAACTAGGGTAATGTGAAGCTCTTTTCCACCTTTTTTCCTCTCTTCTTCCATTTTCAGTTAAGCTCTAGAGGCAAATTTAGGTTAACCTGCTCAAACTTACAAATCATTAAAATATACATCTCATCCCTTCACACACTGGGTACGTATCACAGTACAATTTTATTTCCGATGTACTGCTTTACTGAAAGTCTTCAGTCTTTAAAATCAGTTTCATATTCCTACAGATTCTAGAATTAAGACTTCAACCCTAATAGTAGTTACTACATGGTTTTTATGTCTGGACAGGGATTTTAACAAATGCACTTTGTGTGTCTAATTACTGAGGAAATTAACCCCAGATAAAACTCTTGTACTAGTATGCAGAATTCAGTCATACTGAATCACCAGAGATTTTGTCACCATTTTCAGAGCATATAAAGTATGTTTTAGACAGTACATAAATTTTCTGTGAATTCCTTATACTTTAATTTTGAATTAGAATGAGTTTGCAAAAATAGAACAGTTTTAGGAAACCCACTAAGTAATCTGAAGGTGATAGTAAAATTGTATCTCTGTATATTTTTATCTCATGTAGGAAAAGGAAATATCTTTATCAGAGTATTAATTTCTTTATCAAGTGTTGTTTAGTATAACAAACTAAACCAGAGGGAATATTATCTAAATCAAATCTATGCCTGCTATTTTAAGCAGCCAACCAAGATGAAATTTGTATGAGGTTTGTTTGTAGTTTCTTAAATGAGTTTCCAAAGTTGATTGCTATTTAGTTCAAAAATAAGAACTGAGTATAATTGTTGTTTATAACTACAATTATTTCTGTGCGACTGCTAGAAGTTTATTGTTATGCTCCCACTGTATTCCATTGTTTTTCTGAAACAATGAAAATATAATAGCAGCTAAAATGGGTCTGCTTTGAATGTAGTTCTCTTAAGCAGTCTTACCCAGTTATCATTTTCTCCTTCTTAACTGGATAATTGACACTTTTCAAAATAGTAAATGCTTCAAACAAATACTTATCTATTATTAATAAACTTAGCTGTTGCTTTATTTTTAGTGCACATAAGTATACGTATTTGTATACATGCTCTGTTTCTGACATGATTTCCCCAAATCATACTTTCTCTGGAACAGTAACAGCAATATCACATGGCAGGGGGTGACTTTTTAGTGGCAGTTATTGTTGAATGTATCTACACTTATTTTTGAACTTGTTTGACATTTGTTTCTGTTGTTTAGGAGTCTGAAAATTCAAACAAACATGTTTTCACAATAAATTTGTGCTTAGAGTTTCTTGCTGTCCAGGCCTCTCATCTCGCATTACTTTCCTGCTGTTGTAGTTCTGTTAACCAGCACAGCTGCTGCTGTTCTTTGTTCATACAGGTAACAAGAAAATTACATTTGAAACTGGAACCAATTTTACTCTAAAATAATATCATATCTGATAACATCTCAAATGTTTTCATTATGTTAAGGAAGCATTTGAATATAATGATTGCTTCATAGTTTTGAGGAAGAATTTACCTCTTTTTCCTAATTAATTTGCAGATTTATCAGATATATTAAACATTACTAAACATTCACACTATTTTCTTAACAAATATAAAAATATTTGTTAAGAAAATCTTTGTTAAACAAATATAGTCTCTTCAATTTGCAGATGTTGGTATAATTCAGTCACTGAAAGCTTCTCTGCTCTTGCCATACCTTGTCCTGAGATTTGTACTCTGATCAGGTAAAACTTCTTGGAGTGAGAATGTGGCTCCTTCTCCATAGAACAACTGAGTCTGTATGGCTTCAGGACTGTGCAGAAGTTTCACACAGTATGGGGTGAGGCAGAGCATTTTAGTATGGTTTGAGATTAGAATTCTCCGAAAGAGGAATACCCCAAAAAGTAACCTGGAATGTTGCCTTTTTCTCATTCAGGGTGGGTTTTTTTTTTTTTTTTCATTTGTTTGCTTTTTTTTTTTTGAGACCGGAAACCTATTTACTTTAAAATGAAATCTTTAAAAGGAGGAGTTCCATCTCAGGCCTTCAGCTGATGCTGGATCATGTCTCAATATCAAATTCTCAAAACTCTCAAAATCTGCTAAAAGATAGTGAAGCTGGTTTGTGTCAGTAAAATTCTGAAAATGAGATGTAATTAGTTACTGATGTATAGATGAGAATAGAAACGGCAGACATGGGTGCATGGACAAGAATTGTGTCCATTGTGCCAGCTGAATATTCTGAAATCTTACGCCACCTCCCTTCATTTATCTGTGAAGAAGAGGCGCATGGAATTAAAACTGTCAGCTCTGCCACAGTTACAGAATCTGAAGAAACAGTCTACACAGTATGAAGAAAGGCTGAGAGAGTTGGGGCTGTTCAGCCTGGAGAAGAGAAGGCTGCATGGAGACCTCAGAGCAGCCTTCCAGTATCTGAAGGGGTCTATAAGGATGCTGAGGAGGGACTCTTCCTTAGGGACTGTAGTGGTAGGACAAGGGGTAATGGGTTCAAACTTAAACAGGGGAAGTTTAGATTAGATATAAGGAAGAAGTTCTTTACAGTGAAGGTGGTGAAGCACTGGAATGGGTTGCCCAGGGAGGTTGTGGATGCTCCATCCCTGGCGGTGTTCAAGGCCAGGTTGGACAGAGCCTTGGACCACGTGGTTTAGGGCAAGGTGTCCCTGCCCATGGCAGGGGGGTTGGAACTAGATGATCTTAAGGTCCTTTCCAACCCTTACTATTCTATAATTCTATTGTGAGAGGATAGATAGACCCAAAATTGCTGTGTGCCCCATATTAGCAAACAGGTTGAAAGTAGTCTTTAAGTGTATCTTGTACTGTCGTGCGCTGGTCAAAGGCCAGAGTGTGGTTTTACTCGTATTCTACAGAATTAAGACTCAAAACGGAGTCAAGCGCCAAGGAACTTTATTTGCCCGCCAACAAATGCCCGCCAACAAATGCCCACCAACAAATTCCAGAGAGAGAGAGAGAGAGAGAGAAAAGAAGGAAAGAAAGAGGAAAGAATCAGAGAGAGAGAGAGAGAAAGAGAAAAGAAGGAAAGTAAAAGGCAAAAATAAACGAGTTCATAGCGATAGCTACCACCCTGGAGCTGTGGTGTCCCGACAGTCCGGTTAGTTGCAAGGCTGGCGGGGGAGATGTTCTTCCTCTCTATGCTGGTTGGTGCTGTTCTTTTATATAGTTGCAACCACGTCCTCCACCCGGTGGTGGTGTACATGCCCAATACTTGTCACTAGGGGGTCTTCCCCCCCCACCCTGTGGTTCCGTAAGGCAAACATCCTGCACCAAGGTGTCAATTGGTGAGCGATGTGGAGACAGATATCCTTCACACACATCTGCTGTGGGGGTAGTGTTGGTTTTCCTGCCATCCTGCTGTGGCAGTGGTATTGGCAATGTGGTTTTCCTGCTATAGTGATATGGAGACAGACATCCTGCTGTGGCGCTGGTATCGACAATGTCGGTCTTCCTGTCATAGCAATGTTGAGCCAGACATCCTGCTGTTTTCCTTGACACAGCCTCTGACATGTGCTCAGTGTCATGTTTGCACATATAAACCAAACCACCTATTCCAAATTATTTATGTAAAATATAGTAAGTATAAACATACCTGTTCAGGAAGCAATATATACGTGTCAGACATTATGAAGACAGGCTTGTATAATCTCTTAGCACTGTGTTCAGTGATCCCTAAAACAATTCCATGAAAAGCCATTAACTAGGCAATTGTTAAGTAAATTGTAACATTATCAAAGAAATACTTAGATTGGGAGAGTAATAGAACATTAACAGAAGCTTTCCACTTTTTATTGACACGAAATAATGTAGAATATGTTTTTAACATTTAAAAATTGTGACAAGAATTGTTATATGATGTTTTCATCCACAAATGGTCTGTCAAGTCAACTGTTGTCAATTAGAGTATAGCTTGATGTTTGGGTGTTTTTTTAATATCTATTTTTATCCTAAAAACTTGGGATAAATAAAGTCAAAAAGACATTGCAGAATGTCTTTTTACATGAAACCACAGATGAAGAATAAAGATACAAAGCTATACATAACGACAGACAGTAACATCTTTGGAACAACTACTAGGTCAGCATGCTTTTTGTAGTTGTATGGAGAAATCTCTGACTAAAGCATTTATTTCTTTATAGTGAAGCTGGAATAAAGTTATTGATCTCTCTCTAGGTAGCCATTTCTGTGGCTGTGAAAGGAAACAATGATCCAAATTCTGTTTAGGGATGACTGGTCAAAATACATTCATGTATAATCCCACAATTTTGCAATTTACATGATGCATCTCTAAAAGTAAGTGAAAGTGAGTTTGCGTAGGCCAAGCTTTTTTCTTGCTTTGATTTATACAACTCTAACTTCAAGGATTAGTATGCACAAAAATTCAGATACGTGTGTATGTGTGTGTGTAATGCCAAATTATTGTTAACAGAATACAGAGGTTTTGATATCAAACCTGCCAATGTGTGATTGTTAAAGTACCTTACCTTTGCCTCATCCATCATGTAATAGTATTGCAAGGCCCGTGATAAGATGTATCATTATAAAACGCTAGCAGTCATATTTACAATATGTTAGCCCTTTGTGCATCGCTGGACAGGCTGGATTGATGGGCTGTGGGCAATGTTATGAGGTTCAAGGCAGAGTGCTCTGTCCTGCATTTGGGCCACAACAGCCCCATGCAACACTTCCCCCATGCAACTTGGGGGAAGAGTGACTGGAAAGCTGCCTGGTGGAAAAGGACCTGAGGGTGCTAATTGATGGCCGGTTGAACATAGCCAGCTTGTGCCCAGGTGGCCAAGAAGGCCAACAGCATCCTGGCTTGTATCAGAAACAGCCTAGCCAGCAGGGCTAGGGCAGTGGTCATCTCCCTATACTGGACACTGGTGAGGCTGCATCTAGAATCCTATGTTCAGTTCTGGGCCCCTCACTACAAGAAAGACATTGAGGTGCTGGAGCGGGTCCAGAGAAGGGCAGCAAAGCTGGTGAAGGGTCTAGAAGACAAGTCTGATGATGAACGGCTGAGGGAACTGGGAGTGTTTAGTCTGGAAAAAAGAAAAGGCTCAGGAGAGACCTTATCGCGCTCTACAGCTACCTGAAAGGAGGTTGTAGTGAGGTGGGGGTCAGTCTCTTCTCCCAAGCAACAAGCAATAGGACAACAGGAAACGGCCTCAAGCTGCACCAGGAGAGGTTTAGATGGGATATTAGGAAAAATTTCTTCACAGAGAGGGTGATCAGGCATTGGAACAGGCTGCACAGGGAAGTGGTGGAATCGCTGTCCTTGGAAGTGTTCAAAAACCATATAGATGAAGCCGTCAGCGGTATGGTTTAGTGGTGGCCTTGGCAGTCCTGAGGTAATGGTTGGGCTTGGTGATCTTAATGGTCTTTTCCAACCTAGTTGATTCTGTGATTCTATAAGGGAGATACTGGTATTGGTCTTCATAGTACAATGCTGTCTCTTCCTGAATCATGTTTCTTTCTTTCTAGAACAGTGAATCAGTTAAGCATGTAGAAAATTATTGCAGGTGACCTAGTAACATTAAAATAAATGGGGCTGCACACAGGTCTCAGCAAGGTTTCAGATTTCACTAAAATCTTTTTGGCGTCCTCTTCCCAACCATAACTGATCAAATTTGAAAATTTGTTTAAACCTCAAAATACAATTTTAAGCCTACGCTAACTACAGTAAAGAAACACTGAATCTGGAAGTGATACATGAAGTTGTTGAGTTTTAATCAACTTGATGACGTGCTTATGCTGGTGGCAGACAAGTATAGTTAGGTTAAATTATGGTGTGGATTCAAGGGCAGATTGCATGCTCCTTTACTTGAGTTTCATTTTATAAATCAGGTTTTCCTCTTTATGGTGCCAAACCAGCATATTCCCTTGTGTTTTTGTGGGAATGATGGAGAAAGAGAAGTACAGAAATACAGTGCTTAACCTGGGAAGCACTATTTATGCCTCTTCCTTAGGCATACTGAAATCAAGTTTTGTCACGTACACTTACTGACCTTGGTGCACTCTAGCTCAGATTTCTCTGAATTGCTTTAGCGTATACTGTAATAGTGCCTTAAAGATGAATAGCCCTGTAGAATGTGATTTTTGTTTTTTTTTTTCCCTCTCCTGGCTAAAAAAAATCCCAGCAAACCAACAAAAACCAAAACCATACACAAACCCCTTTGTATTGACCTGACAATGCAGAGGGTCTCAGAACTTGCTGGTCTTGCCTTGGCCTGAGCTGATTTTACCTGTTTCAAAAATTGCCTAGTGGTCAAATGACTATTGCCTACCCTGTTTGCCTTAAGCTCTCTCAAAACTGCCTGTGGATAGTTTATGCTAAACAAATAATAGCTTTTCATTTCAACTGAGGTTGGGAGAAGATTTATTTTTCCATTTGCACACTTAACCTTGTTACCCAAAAGAAGCAGGTTCTGATAGTGAAACTTATAAAAACTAATCAAAGCAGATGCCAAGACTGGGGAGGAAGACCCTCTCACCATACTTTCGTATTCCTCCTGATGATGATCTCAGGAGGCTCTTGACTCCTTATGGCTTTTCCCCCCTAATTCTTCCTGAGGAAAAGGTTGAAACTTTAGTACCCAGAGAAAAACTGCAAGGGAAAGCGTAAGATATTTCAAGAGGATACTAGGAAGGTTTTTAAAGTAATATTTTTCTGTGTTAAGACTTTTCTGAATTAATTAAATAAATTGGGCTAATAGACTGCTTAAAATACTCATTTGAATAGCAATAAATTTTTGGTTCCATATATATAAACAAATTATTTTTCCCATAGGAAAAGGCTGAATGTAACAACTTCTGTAATTAGCACCAAAAGCCAACTGTGCTAAAAGTGGAACAAAAGACGTAGTGGGAATAGGCAATGGAGGGGAAGAAATAGAAATGGAGGCACAGAACTGTCCTTTTTAACTGTAGTGTGGTTTTAGCTAGGCTTAACCCAGTCTTGAGACCTCACTTTCATAAACCTGTAAATACTCCAGATCTCTGGGAAGCCATGGGAAAAGTAAGATTGTGACTTAATATAAGCCATGTTTCATGTCTTTCAGTAACTATTTTAAAATAAGAGAGCCCTCTGACACATGCTTCCTGAGAAGTAAAAGCAGAACTCTACATAGATTTGTGGCTAAGCTTACATCCCAGAAGTATTTCCCTGCTGGATTTGGGATACTTTTTAATCTGTCGGGTTTTTTAATGTAAGCCTATAATGTTTCATAGCTTTCATAGTATCACTCCAGATACTACAAGTCAAAAATTCTCTAAGCCCAGTGGGAGGAAGACTAATAGCAGTGGTTGGATTAATGCCACCAGAGGGGAAAATAAAATGCTGCATTAAACTCCTGTCTCAACCTTCGTTTTTACCAATGTCTTCCTTTGGGACTCACTGCTTTTCTCTTTTTCTCTCTCAGTTTTTCTTTAATAAGGTAGGATTATCTTCTTATCAATGTTCTATATGAATTTTTACTTATGAAATTGAAGTGTGGGTGTTTGGTTTGTTTGGTTTTTGGTTTTGGTTTTTTTTTTTCTATATGCGACAAAGAAAAACCGATCTGAAACCTTGAGCTGGGTCCAAGAAAACAAAAAATTGTCAAGTAGGGAATCTCTTCAGCACATGTTGGGTAAAGAAGAATAATATCTGATATATTTGGAAAAGGAAGCATATTTATTAAATGTGCCCATTTTCATCTCTTCTTCTTTATGATAGAATACCCTGAGGTAAGCATCTGAGACATTAAGAATTTCAAGAAGTGGTACCACTGATTGAAAGAGATGTGGATTTATAAGTTGTTTGAAGGCAGGGTCAGTCCCGTAGAAGAGTTTTGACATGCCAGTTACATACTAACTCTGCTGATGGTGTCTGTGATGCTAACGTGTAGTACAAACAACCCACACATTCAGTGTTTTCCCAGCTGTGGAAAATGATGTTTTGATCATTATTGTCAACCTGCTAGAGCTTTCAAATGTCATCTTGAAAGTGAAAGTTTGTATGACCTGTTTTCTTCTGTCAAGAGATCTGTGATATGTTAACCACTCTGCATTAACAAGTAGAAGTGTCTGTCTTCATCCACTACCCCAAATGCTAATTTTGGTTCTTTTCTTAATTTCCTAGTTACTTTTTTGAATAATCTGTTTCACTCCATATATCATTTATTTTAACTAATCCTGAAAAATGAAAAAATGAAATAATATTAGCTATTTTTTTATTTTCTTAATGCAAATTTGTTTGAGCCTCTAGTGGTATTTAACCTAAGCAGTATATCTTTAAGGAAAACCTGAATAATTTATCTGAACTATAAATTGTTTGAGCACTGAGAAGCTGTTATATATATGTCTCCAGATAAGACTGGACACCAAGCTTGTGCAGATATGTGTAATTAGAATTATGATTTCTGTGTTATGATTTATAGTTTTGAAAGATCGGAATGGTTATGAGCATTTTAACTGGTAGTATCTGAGGAAAGGACAGCATTAGATCCACTTTGTAAATAAGAAATAAAGTTTTGAAAAGCTAGCTTCAATTCTATTTTATATACCAGCTATGTTAATCACTTGAAAGTATTTGCCTAAGGACAATGACAGATATAACTTTAAAATATAGTATTTGTCTTCCTGTCTCTGGATAGTAGGTAGTTTATACATTACGTATAAATAGACAACACTTCATTGAAAGTTTTTAACAATTCTTGTAGCTACTTAGACCTATTTACACAGAAGAACTGAAATCCTTAACACCCAAGTATCGAACTTGGACAGTAATGCTGAATTTAGGTTTAGATAGTTATATAAAAGTCATTGAAAAGTACAGATGCTACAAAAGAAGACATAAAGCAGTCCATGTGCTAATCGAGTCCTGTAGAAGTTAAATAGTAATAATTAAAAAAAAAAAAAAAAAAAAAAAGAGCCATACACAGAGAGACTAAAAATGTGGTTTTATTTGCTTGCTTGGTTTTTTGGTTTGTTTTGAGTTGTTGGCCATGATTTGCAGCTCTAAACTCTCATGTTTTTACAAAATGGTAGAAAATTCTCACTTTTTATTTAAAACACAGCTGCAACAGGAAAAGTTTTGATGTTAATCCCTGTTTATCCAAGAATTTTTCTATAAAAATAGTAGTTTAAAGTGTAAATCTCTCCTCTCTACGCCCTTCACCTTCTGGACCATAGATCGAAAATGAGATGTCTTCTGTTCAAGTGTGGTTCCAGAGCTTCAGTGAGGAGAGCAGACTGTAAGGGTCAAGCTATTGAGCTCTAGATTTGGAAAATAAGTTTGATACTGGGAAATAAGGTATTGTTACGCAGTATCTGAAGTTTGTTCCAGATAAAATCTAAGCAATTTTGGTGGTTTAAAATGTTCCTTTATCTGTGAGGGCTACAAGTAGGATTACAACTTTCATGTTTCACCTATAGAGACTTGATCTTGAAAAGAATGGGTGAAGACCTTCAAGTTGTCTCTTGCATTATGTTTGGAATTGAATTGATATTAGCTGTATCTGTAGTTACTCCATCTTGTCTATGGGGGCGTATATGTGCACATGAATGTGTGTGTGTATATTTGTATTAGTTTATAAATGTGTGTGTTTCTATTTATATGTTATCTTGGATTAATTTCTCATCTTTGCTTCATGGAATATAATTTATAATTTTGCAATGAATTATTTTGGCTAATGAGATTATTCTGAATGTGTACAAAATGCGTGTAGAAGAATAACATTAGGCTTACTGCTTGTCAGGCCTATTCCATTTTAAAAAATCTCATGTGTATATCAGTTTTGGAATACTTAAAACTGTTCATAGATGGTATGTTCCACTGCAAACTAGTTGCAAAAGTTATTTTAATTTTGAAGGAAAAAATGGCTTTATGAAAACCATTTGTGCTATATAGATGCAACTCAGCTCAAAATCATAAAAATATCGGAATCCAATTGTATCTCAGTGGCTAATGACTTTCACAGAGATAGATGCTCCATGAATATTATTGATTTGATAGCTCTCTGACATGAGTTGTTCCTGCTAAGTAGATCCTAAGGCAAGGAAGGGTTAAAATGTCTGTATTAACCATGAAAGTGGTAAAAGAACTGAGAACAGAAATTAAATTATTTGTTTTTATTGTCTTTTCTAAATGATAGGTTCTTTCTTTCCTTCTCTATGTGTACTAGTATTTTTCTACAAACTATGTAATACAAACACCTTATATCTGAATTTGAATGTAAGGAGTGACCCCTAAACTGTAATCTTAGTTGATTCTTTAATATTTTTTACAGGTGTTAAGAATAATGTGTATATTCATTTGCCATGTTTTCATAAATAACTAGTTAGTTTTGATACCTATCTTCTTCTTGAAAATCAAGTAAGACTTAAATTGTCAAATACAACTTTTTTCTCTATTATGGGCAAATAGCATCTATTCAATACTGCTTAGAAGGACAGTAGCACTGAAAAATCTAACTTTCACCTGTTTCCTAGGTAACAGAGATATAGCTGCAAAGCTGTTGTACTGAATAGAAGGAAACAGCCAAGTGTTTCTACTTTTCAACTATTTTTGAGTTTGGAGTATGTAAGCCCTAGGACTATCACTACTTCAGGAATTACAAGATACAGGACCAGAGAACTGCACTTCAATTTTAGTGTGTTTGTTTTGTCACTTTTAGGTGCACATGTTCTAGGATTGCGCAGGTGATGTCAGATAACTTGTAAAATAAATCATAGCAGAAGTTGGGGTTTTTTTTTGCTTGGTTGGTTGTTTTGCTTTGTTGGTTCTTTTTGAGAAAATGTTCTATGTAGTAGAATAGGTCCTTTCCATGAATGAAAAAAAAAAAAAATAACCAGCCAACCAAAAAAATCCAAACAAAACAAAAAATAACAAGAAAACACGAAATTTGCTATTTTTGCTTTCTACTATTTTTTTCAGAAATGAACTATTTATTTGTGTAGGAAGCCTAGTTCATAAATGGAGAAAAGGTTATGTAAATTATGCACAATGTGTAGGTTACTCTCATGTATGAAGATAATTACATAGAATTTAGTAGATCTTTTCAGAAGTGATATATTCCCAGTAGTTTGTTTTTCTCCATTACGTCAAGCATAAATGACTTTTCCTCACTATAAATGTTGTCGTACTTAATCTCCATTTACCATTTGTGTGTCATTGAGACAACAATTTCACAAGTAATGCTTTCTAAATTAGAACATAAATAAAGCAACTAAGTTTTTCGCTGTGCTGCTACTCCAGCCTGGCGAAGGTCTCCTGTAAACAGAGCCTCATTCTTGTGATTTAAACATCTGCTTTACATTTCCTTAAATACTACAGTGAAAGGCAGTCATGGAAATGAGATTAGAGGGTGATTTCTTAATGAAACTGCATTGTGTTGACTAGCAGTGTCTCATTGTTTTCTTGTCATCCCCTTAACTGTCAATTGCATCCACTGATCATGTTTGTCCTTATGTTCAAGACTATGGAGTCTTTGGTGCAAAGGCTACTTTCAGTGATGTAGGTTATTTTTGCATTACTTACTATGATCTGTCATGAAAAATACCTAAAACACCCCAAACTCTAGGGCAACAGAAAACTAAGCATTTATTTCTAATATTTTGTTTGGTTTTGGTTTGTTTGGTTTTTTGGGTTTTTTTGATTTTGTAAAGTTATTTTAAGATACAGTAGAGTGCTACCAATGTGATTAAATGCCTGAGTATTGTTCTTCTGGCCCTTATATACAAACCATGTGCTCATGTGCAGTGACCTTGACATCCTTTCCAGATAAAGAGATAGAGGAATATTACTTCCATATTAGAGAACTGTGACACAGTCTGGTTACAGGGAGTGCGAATTAGTTGATAAAGCTGTTTTTTCTATGGGTCAGACTAACTTAATAAGGTAAGTGAGAAACAAAATAGCATCTGTTTCAAACCATAAATGATGGCCAACGGAGATTTTTCTGAGAGGTGTTAGCAGTATTTTCATCATGTGGACTAGCTTTCAAACAAGTTAGTGAAGCACCTGAAGAATCACAATAGGCTCTATCAAACATAAAACCCACACACTAGATGCCAGTGGACTATTATGGTTGGGACTGTAATTCAGTGAGGTTCATCTGCAGAGTGAGCAGGTATACACTGAGAGCAGATTACAGCTGTTATTTACAGAGGTGGTACAACAACCTCATAAAGAGGGTAGGCTTTAACATTATATATAAAAAAAGTATAAAATAAGCATCTGCTGAAGATGGGTTGTAGAGAAGATTGTTTCGTGAACCGTGTTCAACTTACAGCTGGTTTTAAGAATGCCATTGTTATTAATGTTTCAGTGTCTATAAAAAAGCTACTTTTCAGATGATTGACATCATCTACCCTTAATTCTATTTTCATTAATATTAAAAAGACATTAATATTTTCTGTTAGTAATTAATACAACATTATTAATTAATAAATAATTATTTATTTAAATTAAATTATTTATTTAAATTAAATTATTTAAATTTATTAAAAATAATTAATAGAACAATATAAGTTTGAGCTACTTTTCAGGTTATGAATATTTCCAAAGGACATCACATGAACAGGAAAAATAAAAATTAAAAGTTATCTTGGTGTAGAACACGTATAATAGATTTTAGCAAACTGTTCTCAGGAAATCATGTTCTTCTGTTGATGAGGTAATATGTAACCATGTAACTTAAGATATTTTGGTGACACTGGTGTGGTAGCTTTACTAGGTAAAGAGTGTGGCTATTAACAGCTTTCTGTTCTTAATTGATGAATAAAGTTTTTTGCAAGTAGTCAAACTTGTGGCAATAGCTGTCTCAGATATCTTTGTATTAGACAGCATTTATGTTGTATATTAAAAAGAACAGTACAAATATTTTTCCCTTCTGGAAAAATGCAAAAATAGTTTATAAACATGTAATAAAAGAGTGCTCTTATCTGACTATTATGCTAGTTTCAGAAGTTTGTGCTATGCAATGGGAAATGTACAAAAAAGAAATGCTGTAGAAAATATGACTGTGTTCTTTCTCTCTGAATAGGTATTGTGAAAGAATACATTAGTTCATCATTCTTTAAGCTTTAGATGTGAAGTAAATGTCTAAAGTGCATTGAAATGTCTTTGTTGGATTGCAACTGAACTTCCTTTAAAACTTTTTTTCATAAACTATTATAAGTTGAAAGTAGGAAAAGGAACTAATTATGACAATGCTTTTCATGCTCATGTGATATATAAATATTTTTTCTCTAAATTTACATACTTTGTATATATAATCTCTCATGCAGAGTTCTTTGTGTGATCTATGCAGAAGTTGTCCACATTTAATAAATAATCTTTATTATTCTAATGAACATTATCATTGTTGTCTTTGCAGAGGTGAGAACCTCTATTCAATTCTTGATTATTAAAATAAGAGACATTGCCCTGTGCCTCGAGGACAAAAAAAAAACCAGTGTGACTTTTTTGTTCATTTTCCACTTCTTTTTCTGACTCAGACATGTAGCGATTCATCAAAAATACTGTGACAAATCTGGGATTTAATATTATTGAGATATATTGAGATATTTTTGAGAAATAAACCGCTTTACTTGTGTATCTGTAAAGCAGAAAGAGCTCTTTGCATTTTGGGAATTGCAGAATGAGAACCGTTTAATTAAAAATAATTTACAGAGGATAAAATCTGGACATGGTAGGTAAGTCTGAGCAATATACAATAAGAAATAGGATTTGTCTTTTTGCCTTCCTGCCAGGTGTATAGGTAAAATGATGTTAGACTTCAGCTGCACCAGAGTAAAACCAAGCTGTCTCTCTCTGAGGGGACCACAGCCAGAAAAGTTATCTAGGGGAAACAAGGATGATACTTGTTTTCCTGGCCCAGTCTTTTGGAGTTCACCCAAATGAATTAGAGTATGTTAAGTGAAGTGCTCTCTTCCCTCCCCACAGCCTTTCAGATGGAAAGGTTTGTTCACTGCAGCTCCAGAATAGCTAAGGAATAAACATGTGTTCCTACTGAGTAGTTTTGCATTAGACCCCTGAAAAGCAGTCATGTAGAACTCAGCTCTTACAAATGGTATGTCCTCAATCTCCATGCCTGTGGCAGGTAAGGACAAATATGCAAATAGTATGTGTAGCTCAGGCTGTCAGACAGCTACATAACAGGCAGTGGATTTTAGAAGAAAATAAAATAAAAAGCCAGAGTGGCTTTGATTCCTAAAAATATTTTGTCTACTTCCATGATTTAACTTCTGTCATAGGAGTCCTTCTTTTCTAGGTCTGAGTGTCACTAGGATAGTGAGAAGCATTTAGGAACTCTTTTGCTCTCTACCTTATGAAATGGTGATAGAGGTGTACGTAGCGGTAAAGTCACCATAATGCATATGCCATAAAATAAAATAATAAATTCCACTCTCATACATGTAAATTAGCCATTTCTTAAATGGGATCCACTTGCAAAACAAAACCACCACCTGAGGAGTTTCTGTGAGGTAAATAATTGTTCCTCATTAATATTTGTATCTTCTTCATAGCATCTAAAAAAAAACAAACCTGAATGTAGCTTTCTTTGCAAATCAGGGTATTGTTCTAGTCTTGAATTCATTACTTGAAGTTAACTTAGGTAATAGCTAACTGTAAATATATGTTTGCAACAAATACAAAGTATTTTTGCTGGTCCACATTTACGTATCTCATCAAAACCCTTTTGAAATACCAAGGTTGTCTTAATAAAAGCAAAAACTTCTGAACAGTTTCTCTGTTCAATTTAAAATGTTCAGTGACTGATAGAAGAGAATACCAGACGTACACTATTTGGTGCTTCGTCTTAGAATAAGTAGTGACTGTAATCCATACATGTAGGATATTTGCTGTAGCAATTTCTGCTTTATAGAAGACTTCATAATGAAAAGATTAAACTAGATCTTTTAAAAAATATCCCTTCTCTTCTTCTGGCAGTCCCACTTTTACTTGTTCAAATAAGTTTGGTATGTCCAGTAAATGAAAAGTTACAGCTAGCTTATGAGTCCTCAAGTTTAATTTCTACTTCCTTAAGTCAAATATTATGATTAAATATATTCCTTAGAATGTATTATTTTCTATCATATTACCAGATCTTGCTGCATGTATTACATTGCAGTATTCACTTTATGAAAGTGTATATGAAACACTTTGCCAAAGGTAAACTTTTAAAAAATTTTCAGATGCACCTTTCCAGAATGATCTAAATGAAAAAGTACAGGCTTGGAAACTGTTAAAACTTTCTTTAGTTTCCATACACAGATAATTTTGTCTACAGAAAGTATCTAGAAGTGCAATAATTTTTTTGCCTTAATCTGAAGATCAGGCAAGGAAATGGTATGGATCCAACTACTATAGAACAAATTCCTTACCTCTTTTATTTTTTTCTTAATTTAATTTTAAACTCTTAATAAGAAATGAAATTCAGGATAATGTTGTATTGTGTATTCTCTTTTCAGGGGATAAATGCAAACCTACTGAATATGCCCAAGTGAAAAATATGTTACTGGATCTACAGAGTCGGAGATACATTGCACCGTCAGAAGATAAAATTGTTGATGAGAAAATGGCTTTAAAGAAACTTCTTGTAGATCAAATGTTTCATTATTTTGATTCAGACAACAATGGACTTGTGGACACTAATGAATTATCTCAGGTAAGGTTTAGATTTTGTTTCCATTAGCACAGTAGCTATTCAGTTATCTCTGTCGGGACTTGCACACATGGAATATTATTATGTCTTGAGATGCTTTCACTTTAGAAAATATATGTGAGTCTCTGAGGTGGAAAACTTCATTTAAGAATTTTTGAAAAGCTGAATTATTGAGAAATTCGGCATTGATTATTCAGAAACTTGAGTATAATGCTTTGGGATATACCTTAGGGGGTTAGAACACTCTAGGTTGCATTGACCGTGAGTTGTTTTATTATCCACAGCATGCTATCAGAAAGTCCAACTGTATAGATGTATTATAGAATTTTAAAGCAATTAAAATTATTTTTTAAATCACTTCTATAATGCTAAACAGGTATTATTGCATTGTACAAGTTGGTGCTAGAAAAGTGCAGAAGTAGTCTTGGAAAAAGAGTTCATGGTAGTCTCTGTATGGCATATATAATATAGCTGAGCTATATTAATGAGTCTAATACCAGGAAGCCACTTAAAAATTCAAGAAAAATAAGATTTCTTAGAGGCCACTGTTGATGGTTTTTCTATGTTTTAAGTCACATGGCAGTGTTAAGAAGTATTTATGAGTGAATATATGATACCTAAGGTGTTAGGCTGGAGTTATCATTTCCATACAGTTAACTTCTAAAGTTTTAGTAGCAATTTCTAGAACCAGAGGCTGCATGCAAATATAGGTATAATTTCAAATAATAATAAATGACCCATTTAAAAAAATGACTTTGTTGCCATAGCCGTCATTTAACTACTGTGAAATAGTTGAACACTTTCACCGCTACAGATCCACTATCTAATTATCAGCGAATCATGCTCTCTTAATTAGAGGAGCAAGACTAAAGTACTAGTGCTGAAGGTCAGTATCAAAAATATTTTCAATAATTTCCAGGTTTGTATAAAGAAACAATTCTTCTCTATTCAGCTGCTAGATGTATGCTTTTCCACTTTCCTTTGTTTCTTTGTGTCAGACATAGTTTAAGAGAAATAAATTCTTGCACTGAAACAGGTCAGACAGCCTTAAAACCCAAACATGGTGCTTTGTGGCTTGGCTGACATTCATTATAGAAACTTCAAATTATTCAATCTACAGAATAATGTAAAAAAAGTTCATTGTTAGTGCTGTGTGGTTTGTTATTGTGTGTTTTGGTAAGAGACACAATGAACTAACCTGTTGCTCTCAGAAATCGCTCTTTAGTCAGTTTGAACAGAGGGTAAAAAGAAAGATGAGCTATACCTGCGTCTTGTGAAGCCTTCTCAGTAGCGGAAGCTTCAGCTGAGAACCTTTGTCTCTTTTTCCTATGACAAAAGGAAACACCGAATCACCTTTGCAAAACACAGACTATATGCAGCTTTGCAGTTAAGAACCTAGCTCCTGTATAATCTCAATATTTGTAAATCTTTGCCTTCATCTGCTGGAGGAAGATTTCAGCCTGTATATGTGCTGAAAAGAAACCAAGTGGGTGACTCAGTTCTCAGTTCTCTCAGTTCAAATTAAAAGAACTCAGAGCAGTATGTTCAAATGAAATGTGTTGTTTTTCAGAGCATTATCTTTGATTGTTGAAAACTTGACACTGTTTTTCATCCTCCTGAGGTTTAGACCAATTAATGTCTTTTGTTCTTTCAAATGTAAAAGCTTGAAAAATCAAGATTGTTTTGCAAGGTGGGATCAGACTCTTGCTGTTTTCTGTCCTTAGGATATATGATTGCTATCAGTATTTCTAAAAAATTGGAACAGCTGTAGTAGGAGAAAAGAAACAAAAAGACCTTGTCTTGAATACGCTTATCTAGAAGGTATTGATTCATAATGTGAGCAACATCCCTGCCACTGAGAGAATGCTGAGCCCATAAACTTTCTTGAAGTGTGATTATTGAGGGGGAAGGGTGGTGGAAGAATGTTAGGTCTTTGAACTTCCCCAGGGCTGAATGGGAGTGTATTTGATTTGTGTGGGAAGAAGGGGTAGCTTCTGTGAGAAGCTACTAGATGCTTCCCAACTCTCTGATAAAGCCAATGCCAGACAGCTCCAAGATGGACCCGCCACTGGCCAATATGTGAGAGAAGCAGCACTGCAGACATCAAGGTCAGTGAAGAAGGACGGCAGGAGGTTCTCCAGGTGCTGGAGCAGAGATTCCACTGCAGCCCATGGTGCAGACCATGTTGCAGACCATGGTGAAGCAGGCTGTCCTCTGCAGCCCATGGAGGTCCATGGCGGAGCAAATACCCACCTGCAGCCCTTGGAGGACCCCAAAGGAGCAGTGGGATGCCCAAAGGAAGCTGTGACCCCATGGGAAGGCTGTACTGGAGCAGGCCTGTGGCGGGACCTCTGACCCTGTGGAGAGAGGAGCCCACGCTAGGGCAGGTTTGTTGGTATGACCGTGCAGGAGATTCGCACTAGAGCAGTCTGTTCCTGAAAGACTGAGCCCTGGGGGAGGTACCCATGCTGGAGCAGTTCATGAAGAATTGCAGCCTGTGGGAAAAATCCACATTGAGAAAGTTTGTGGAGGGCTGTGACCCAAGGGAGGGACCCCATGCTGGAGCAGGGGAAAAGTGTGAGGAGTCCTTCCACTGAGGAGAAAGGAATGGGAAAGACAGCATGTGAAGAACTGACCTCAACCTCCATTCCCCATCCCCCTGTCAACCCACCAAAGGCAAGCATTAGTGTAGTCTTGGAAACATTCTCAAGATTAGAGAATTTTTCTTAGTTGTGCCCACAATACAGCCAAAATTCTGAAATCTGCAGACCTGTAATAAATAATAGTGCCTGCCTGTATTTTAAATTTAATCATATGAAGGGACTATGAAAAATAACATATTTGTTGTAGAAAACAACAGGGATTCCTGAAGTTAATTTATGTTCACATGAAATTTCATTCTTTAGTGCATCTTAAATTTTACATCTCCTCAATCTTTCTGTGCAGTGAGTCCAATCATGCTCTTGGATTGCATTTTATTGTCTCATAGGTGTCCATATAGTCACCATACCTAATATAAAATTGAAATGAATCAGTTGAAGATTGAAAATAGTGACAGGAACACTCCAATTTTTATTGATGTATTTTGGATTAGAAATCATAAATTTCTTGCATCTGCATCTCAATGCAAGAAAAATGAATATTACCCTCCAGAACAAGCAAAAATAGTGCTGTTTGTAAAAAAACCTGTTTCAAATAATGAGAAAGTTTTTTAAAAACTTAAGTATTATAACAATAAATCAAAAATCATCATGCTTTTTTTTTTAAACAATTCTGGCATCTGAGTATAATTTTTTTCATGGCTTTGTAATAGTCTAATACAGAATTACAGTTAAAAAAACAACAATCCATTGCACAGTGTAAATGTCAGACCAGGTAGTCTGCAATGAAGATAAAGTGGTGGAATTATGTAGCTCCATGCAGGCTAAGTGAACATTTTTTCCCATATAAATTCTTCTCTGACTTGACTGCTTTCACTGCTGAGCCTAACTCATTTAATGTTATAGTTTCCAAATCCTGTATTGGCAAGTCAGATGTGGCTTGATATTGGAAGAACTTACTAAGGAAGTTAACCTTTTAGACCGCTCTGTTTTGAGAGGTAGGTACTAATCAGAGTATCTACACTTCCAAAAGCGTGGGCTGTCAAATAGGCAAAATTTTCATCATCTTCATGACCTCTGGTCAAAGATAAATGCAACATATCTACATGATTTCTAGTAAAGTGGGGTCGTTCCTTGAAGGGTTTGTTTTGGTTTCTTTTTGAAGCACTCTAGAAGAATTTAAATGAATCTAAAATGAAGGAAGATAATTGATTCCTCTGGTTACCTATGAATATTCAGTTATTGTTTTAAATCTCATGTAAGGAAAAAAAAGGTTGTGAATGGCTTTTAAAATTAGATTTATTCTACCCTACATCTAAGAATTAAGTTAATACCAATTATATTTACAACATGTGAATATTTCTTGTACCTGGGTAGACAGCTTGAAGTCTTTTCTTCAGTCCAAATGGAGTGTTTAGGATCCTCAGAAGTGTGTAAGCATTGCAAAATCTAACTGCTAACTTCAGTCTTGCAGCTATGAATTTCTCCATTTCTGGCTAGGAACAAAATCCATGCTTAAAGTTGAGAAGAAACGTTTGTAAACAAGAGGACGCCTGATTGTGTGGGCACAGTCTGGTGGTTGGCTAATGCAAAATACAGAAGCAGCAGTTTCTGAAGGTGGAGTTGTCTAGGATATCCCTTTCTCGAGTCAATGACCTCAAGGTTAGGCCAAGTAGTTATGCTTCTTCAGTTACTTCTCTCTGGCTCAATAACGCTTAAATTCTGTCTTATGAAACAGTGTCCTTTGAAACACACCAGTAGACTGTAAAGGAAGCTGAACCCAGGTTCATTTCCTGGCTAGATCCAGGGGTAAACTGTGATGTAACTGGGTTAGGGGAAGTTAAAGCAAGGAACAATTTACCAACCTTTATTATTAATTTGATTTTATAAATCACCAATTCCTTTAATTTCCACAAAATTTTACTGCTGTGGGAGATGGAGGGGGGTTGGAGCTAGGTGATCTTGAGATCCTTTCCAACCCTAACTATTCTATGATTCTATGGCGTAACAAAGTAATTGAGCCCCCTAGTGCAGTCAGAGTTAATTTGGAGCACAATTCCCACAATGTTTGGTGTTTGATGTACTCTAGATCAAGCACTGAGTGATACTGTTGTTACAAGATACTTGCTTTTAGGAAAGATGAACACACTTAAACTGAACAACCATATTCTCTATAAAGTTTTTGCTTGTAGTTGTATTTCAGTAGCATTTTATTTGGGGAAGTACGTAAGGACCATCAATCACTGACAAAATTTTTGGTAAGGTGGACTAATAAAGGAAATGTGTTATTTGTGATCTAGTTTCAAAACATCTGCAGACATTTCATTGTGGCTCTCAGAAATCAAGTTGAAATGAATGAAACAATCTATTCTGACATGTAGTTTGTCAGTGTTAGTCAGATTGCCTTTCCCAGACTCCTGGAGTAGTACTGACTAAATTCCTGAGGGGTTTTGAACTTAGCTAGCAATGTATAGTTTCATGGGAAATAAATGTGTGCTATATTGTTAAAAAACCCCCCACAATGTTTTCCAAATGATACAAATCTCTCCTCCATGTTTAAAAGAGCATTTAATTCTCAAGTATAAACATGTTAGTTTAGAAAAGCCATATTTAATTAGAAAATTTAGGTAAGTTTGCAAGTTTTCAGTATTTATGAGGTTTCACAGTGAGCCATAAAGAGAGAAGCAGTTTTGCTGTATGTCTTACCTTTTGCATGTTCTTGAAAGTAAATACTTCACTCTCTTTATGGAAATGTAAAATTTGTCAGCATAAATATTTGTGAACATTCCCTGATACAAATTTTCAGCTCAGAAGTCTGAAATCAAATAATCCCGTATATGATTTCTCTAGCACAATCATAGAATTGTGCAGATCATCTTAGTCATTAACCTTTATAGTAAGGATTTTGTTTCTAGCATGTGACTGACTAAAAATTTTGCCTGTTTCTATCCTGCCTCCCATACTAATTACTGCCTGTTTAGTTTAACCAAGGAGGACACAGACTGGGTTTAAAGAATTGGCTCAAGAATCGGTTTCTTTGAATTTTACTCTTCTCTCCTCCATGGACAGGGATTTATGCACAGACTTAAGGCACATGGTGAGATCATGTGTGATACACCATCATTTAATCTAACTTGTGTATTATAGACATGGAATTTCGTTCTGTTTATCCTACACTTTTAATTAAAAATATGTAATGTCTTGCTTTTGGCTGAAGCAAAAACAATCTACAAGGAAGTGTGCAGCATTGATTTGAAAACATCAAGGAGAACTCAAGAATCCTGGGATTCAAGGTTAATTGTTTCTGTAGCTTTTCTTTTTTTGGTTTCAGAGGTGTTATTAATTTTTCCTTTCCTATTAACTTTTGTTTGCCTAATTGAAGTGTCCGTATTTATTTTTCTTCCCCCAAAAGTACTTATGGAATGCGATATGATCAATTACTAGTTTCCCTTTAAAAAAAAACCAGAACAACCACCAAAACAACAACAAAACCACTGCCCACAAAACTATACAGATTGATACCTTGTGTAAAGATTGTTTTTTCCCAGCTCTCTTAATCTGAAGTGTCTTCAGCAGGCTTCTGCTTACTTTTTGGACCCTTTGTAACTTGAAAAGTTCCCTTCTAGTTTCTCAATATTAAATTTTAATATGTGCAAGTCAAACTGAATGTTGTGTTTCAAAATCAGTCCCAGCGTTGCCTTTCTACCCCTTGTTACCTTGTTATACTTCAAAAAAATTATACTGCTTGGTTAGGCTACAGAATGATCCTAGGATTATGAGACATCCTTATCCACAACAAATCCTTCCTCTCTTTCAGATAAAATGCTTTCCAGGTCCATTTATCCTCATTAAGGTGTGGTCTAGGTTCTTATTTTTAGATGAATGGCCTTACATTTGGCTCTGTGAAAACACAGATCCTGTTCCTGAAAACATCCACCCATGCGATCCATTTCATTCCATATGCTGCCATGTCCTTTTACCTCATTATTATTCACCTCAATAGCATATACCATCTGCCAATTTTCTTTTTTTTATGGTTTTTAAATTACTAATCAAAAAGGATTGTGATAACACCCCAGACTTTCAAAATACCACTGGATTGTTTCAGGTTTTTCAATTACTGACATTATTTATTTGTGCAGTATATGCAGTATTGATACTGCATAGTATTATTTTTCTCTTGTAGTGATGTAGGGTGTGAAATTAAAAATACCTACAAGAAGCTATTAAGTTTAGCAGGCTGCTGTAGTAAATTAAATCCCTTGCATAAGTAAAAGAAAATGAAAAATAGTGTTGTCTGACAGGCTGTATTTCCTAGATGTCATGACAGCATTTAGAAATAAATAAAAAAAAACCAAACAAACAACTAGTTTTTTTTTAATTCCACTGTTTCTTTTTCAAACCAATACTGACAGTTTTACTTGCCCTGTTTAAATATTTGTGCTGTGTCACTAGATGTCTCACGTTATGGACTGTCACTGATACATGAAGATCGGTTAAAATGTAATGATGTCAACAAGGAAAATGTCTCCTCAGCCAGTGTATTAGGGACTCATGTGAACAGGCAGTTTGATCCTGATGATTTTAAAACATTTGATGCTAACATAAGTCATTAAAAAACTTCTCTGGTGGTTAATGGCTTGGTAAGTAGTCAGCTTTGCTGATCCAGTACAAGACAATTCCTGTTGGGTAAAAATTAGAACAGGAATTTTAACAGCAAATCACAGATCATTAAGATTAATCATGATATGAAATCACTTCTATACCTTAACTAAAATCTGTCCTCACTGAAATTTTTGAGTGTTTATCAAAACTGAATGAATTTTCCAAAAAACCCCAAAATATATTGCCAGCGTAAAGATGTCTGTATATATAAACACACATAGAATCTTGTATCTGTAATCAAAATTCTGTAGTCAAAATTATGGGTTTACTGAAGATAAAAAATAAACGCCAGGAGAGTATATCATACCCTATGATCCATAGCATCATTCTTGAAAATATCTCCATCATTCTGACTAATCTTTTTTAAATTATTGCTATTCTTATTTTAAATAAAATGGACCAATTATAAATGAAAGGCATCGTAAGACACATTTCAACTCAAGGGATTAAAGCTGAGAACACTAATATGCAACTAAAAATGTGGTACTGCAGTGTCAGGGGCTGGTGGGCTTTAACAAAGTTTTTATTGTTCCACCTTAGGTGTGAAGTATAATACTTGTTTGTACAACTGAAGCTAGTGGAAACAAGTGTGTTAAACTATTTCAGACCACCTTTTATGAAAAACAAGCAAAGGAACAGTACTTCTCACCCTAAATGTTCCTTTTTCATGAACCAGCTGTGAGTTCAAGCACATTTCATCACCTTGAAATCTCAGAGATTTCTTCTAGAGTGAAGTTTTCAGTACACGCTGTTATATCTTTAGTGCTGCTTGTATAATTACACTGGGCTTAGAGTTACTGATTTTTCCCAAGCTACATTTTTATCCTTCATGTTTCAGCTATAAGATCTACATAATTTCATCTTTTCTTAATTCAGTTTAATGTGAATGTACTAATCTTTTAAATTATGAGAAATAGCTAACACTAATATTCAGGTAGCGTAATGTGTATCTTTAATAATAAATAAAGCTCGTTTTGTGGTGATTTTTTTTTTGTCTTTGTGAATGGTTTTCATAGTTTCTAATGTGCTAACAAGGTTATTATTTTTTATAATGCTTTTATATTAATATACAGAAGCTACCTCTGGTAGGATAAAATGTTTGTGTCCTTTCCCTTTGCTCTGATGGGCCTTCTCTATTATTTGTTTAGATATTGTGTGTTTACATGAATCATATCTGAATACATTCCTTACTATAACTATAGTTACATTCATTTTTTCTGTGCCTCATACAAAACTTTAAACTGTGCAACATTACAGAAGGAGTTGCATTAGGTTTGGTTATTTCAGTTATGTGACAGTGTTTTTAATACATGCAGCATGTAAAATAAGAATTGTGAATATTTGTGGTTACCAGCACCTTCAAAATTCTTCGGATGAAATCGAGGGAGATGTCTATGACATATACAGACTTTACACCAAAATGGCCTACAAATTAAAGAACACTTCTCTGGGAGAAGTTAATTTGAGTTAAAAAATCTAACAGCTATTAATTATGATCTATTTACAAAGTGTACGCACCCCCATTGAGAAACAGGAGTCTTTTAGGTAGGCTACTTACATAACAGGTCTTTGGGAACACAATAGGCTTGTCAAAAGCTTGGAAAAAGTTGATACAATTAGTAGGGTAATAATTTATTTTAGTTTTTTTTGAAAATGTCTGAATTTGTTTTTTGTGGTTAGGAGTTAGACTGAGAGGAAAAAGACATGGTGTCATGTGTACTTGGGAAATTATTATCTCAAGTATATTCAAATGTTTCTTAATCACCATTCCTATACATGTAAAGTAAAATCAGCTTCAGTGTTCACAGTGTCTTTATAGTGCTTGTGTCTATCCCCATTATATATATTCTCTATATATACAAAAAACTTTTGTGTAATCTCAGGAAGTCTGTCCTGAAGGTATTAACTTTTAAAACTGCAATAAATAATTACAAAGTAACTGGAAATCCCTTTACACAGTTGCAGTTCATTGCCCCAGAGCAACCTTAAAATGATCTATTAAATGATTATTAGAAACAATTAATTATACCAGAGAAGTCTTAAGAGTGCAAATGTAATTTCATGGTTATAATTTTCTTGTCAGGTAATAAAACGGGATGAGCTTGGCAAGGATTTGTCTGACTGCTCTCTGTTCAATTTGCTGAAATATGATGATTATAACAGTGACAAGCACCTAGCTCTGGAAGAATTCTATAGAGCTTTTCGTAAGTACAAAGATTAGCCTGTTCTTTCAGTTTTCTTTTCTTTCTCTTGGTTTGTTTTTCTAAAATGTTATTTTTTAAATGTTTAAATGTTGATACATCCTGGTGCTGTACTTGAACAATGAGCACAATTTAACTGTCACGATATAGAAGAGAACTTCTTAGAAATCAGTGAGATCCATTAGCATCCAGATTTCTGAGGGATTTTTGGTAATGGAGAATTCATAGATAATCTTTCTTAATGCTGACAGGCATTGATAAGTCTGTGTTGTGCACAAGTGGGAAGTAGTGCGGTCTAGACATAATCAGCAGAACCAAAAATCTAGAACACTTCCCCACACATTATATTTATGAGTGCTGGTAAGATCATTTCTGACAAACCCATCAACAAATGCACCACTTCTGTTATCTCTTCACAGAGAGATACAGATTTGTGGTGTAATTTTGCCAGGTATTTGTTGTAAATGGCAAAGGTGGCTAGGGACAAATCTGTACAGTACATATCAAGTGAAATAGGAATGTTGAAAATATTTATTCCAAACAGAATGAAAAGTGATTTTTCCCCCAGAATTTTCTTTAGGTATCTAATAATTTTAATTTTTCATTTCAAAGTTATATTTATGTTATATTGTAATTCTGAAATTATCATATTGTACAATATGGAAAAGATTTTTCACCAGCTTGGGCAGTTTCAGACATGTAGTAGTAATCAGCAGGGAATCATCTTCTAAAATATTATGATCTTATTTGTTATGTAAAGAACTTTAAAAGCCATAGCTATTATTTTAAATAAGAAATGCTTGTAGAATTTTTGACCCCTCAGATGGTCCTCTGCTCATTGAGCTTGACCGTGTGTTTGTCACTGGTTTTTCATTCTTTTATCTCAACCTTTTTCATCTACGTTTAGAACCCAGTCTCAGTTTAATACCTGCTACTCCCTGTGGATTTGCCTCTATCCCTAACAGAAGTGGAGTGGTGGATTTGAGAACTGTTGAACTCTCCTCATTAAAGTTTTTCTGCCTGACTGCCGGAACAAGAGTTACTGACATTTATTCACTCTGAATGGCAGTGGAGAAAACTTGGGTTTGCAATGCTGGAGAAATTGATCCTAATCAAAGCTGCTGCACAAAATTCAAAGGGTAGAGGTGTGTGTTTGCTGTTTTCTTTTTTCTCTTTATTTCTGTAACTCTAACGAGTTGCTTTTTTAAAGTATTTTAAGAGAGGTAGTGGAAGAAAGGGTGTAGAAGCACTTCTAATGCCGTGTTTGTTAAGACGGTCCCATGAGCACAGAAATGCTAGGACTAGCTGGTAGAGGTAGGGGAGGGGCAATAGGGGTCACAGCACCACACTTTTTATGTATAGCAATCCCCCAAGGGTACTTTTTGAAGCCAGTTTGTACCTAAAGGTGCTAAATTATAAAATGTGGTTTAGATAACAAAATATACTTTAAAGACATATTAGAATTTGGTGAAGGTTAAACAGCTCTTATTTTCTAAATTGAATTGTTAATCACCATCATCTACTCAGTACAGGATCGTGCTGCACAGAAGACCCTTTGGAAAAAATGAGAAGCCTGGAAAATGGCTGAGAGAAGGCATTAGGGATATTTGTGTCATCAGCCTGAGCTGATGACATTTAGGCCTGAGCCTAAGAAGGGGATAGTAATAGTCAAGCATATAATTGGCATGCACATTTCTAGCTGTGATTTCAAATGGTATTTAAAAACACTTGGATAAGATTTTGAACACAGTTGGATAGGAGTAAAAGCCATCTTTACTATGCTGTTGAACAACCCGTTCCCTTAAAGTGGTTTCTTTTTAAAGGATTAGGCAATTAAATTTTATTTAAATATGAATGCATATCAGTGGGATTATTTTTTAGTACTGTTTTGTTAGCATTTGCAGGTAGGAACTTTTTCATTGGCATACTTAATCAGAAATTTGGCTGTCATCTGAAGATTGTAAATTCAGAATCAAGCATGACTGTAGGTTGTACTTTATGAAGAGTTCCCCACAGATGACAACAATTCTATTTTTCCCTCTAGTGGTAGGAAAAAACCCACCTTAAGGGCAAAGTTTAATCATTACCTGTTTTAAAGGTATTAACATGCACATAAATATATATATATATACATATAGGCGTGTACATGCTTGCTTGAATTCTGTGAATTACTTTTGACAGTCTCATTTTATCTGACAACATTCATAATAAACAGGACAACCAAATGTGAATAACTCTATGCAGTGGATGAAAAATCCCTTTCTCCCTTCAGAAGGTCAGATGCTGAGGCAGTAACAAAGAAAGAACATGCTTGAGAGGGTGCTCTCTACCACGGAGGTTTGTGCCAAGTCCAGGTTCAGAAAATGTTACAAGCTTACTGACTTCTGCAGTGTTTTACATACCAGGAAGAGAGATGCATTTTTCTGTGTGTTGGCTGTTTTCACTCATACCAGGGGGGATTTTTTTTTTTGGAGCTATAGCATCCAGTGCTAAATATCTGTCTACTAGATGCCATAACAGTCTAACGAGATCGATAGTGTATGCAGAGAGGAGACTGAAAAATAATTACTATTCACATAAGTAGAAAACCCAGAAAGTTTAGAGTTAGCTAGGCTTTGGGAGCTGGGCACTGAAGGAATCATTGATTTGGTCCTGCGCTGCTTTTGCCATGTCATGTAAAATTCTATCTCAAAAGTGATCCAGCTCCATCTTAGTGTTTTGTTTTTCTTTTTTGTTTCCCTTCCCCAGCCAGCCCCAAGCTAAAGGATTTTCTATCAGCAAATGTTTTTCCTAGACAGGGAAAAATATATTTAACTTCTTCCAAAAGGGTGGCTGAAAGCTTAAGAAGATGGAGCCAAACAAAAGCTAGAAAGAGGCAATACGGGTTCTTTAAAGCTTTATCTTCTAAACTAAAAGTCAACCAATGTGCTTCCTTTATTTTTCAATGATTTTCTTTCTTTGTGTAATGTCTCCTATGGTATCAAGATAATTCTGTGTTTGCTGTGAATGCTGTCTCTTTTTGTTAGTCTTCTAGTGTTCTTTTCTAAAATAAAAAAATCTTATTTGTTTTCCTTCTTTAAAATACCATCTGAAATGAAATTTCAAAGCAGCTATTTCAGGTGGGTTGCAAAACCTCAAGGCATACCACAAGCAAGTTAATAATTTTGATCACTCAGCAGATGCAGATGGCACTTTGTGATTCCAGTAGAAAAAATGAGGCTGATTTAAACATTCATGAATAGAATTGATGGAATATAATGAGTACAAATAACAAGTTTATTGTAAATAATAGAACTAAATGCTCTATGTAGTAATTGAAATCCTACATAAAATGAAGAAAAACCCCTTATCTTTCAGAAAAATTTTTTATTGTTAGTATGGAACTATGATGTTATTTTATGCTCAGAAAAAGGGTCATGGAAGGCCCTCACTCTCAGGACTTCAGTGTAAAAATTAACACTAGGTTTACAAGAAATGTCAGAAAGAGTTAGCTAGCCAAAACAAAATACGACCTAATTTTATAGTCCCTACTTCTATTAGCTTCACAAACTACTTGTGCTTTGAGGTATCACATAACACTGTTAAAAGGATCTAAGCTGTTGTGCAGCTGTTATTCAGGATCATGTATATTGTTACTGTATGTACTATTGCTATATATATTTAAAAGTACCTTCAGTCTTGAAATGCTGTTCATATCCAGATACCAGATTCAGACTGCAAGCACTCATTGCTGAGGTATTTGCATGAAGTGATATATAAAGCTACAGTAACAGCAGCTATTACAAAAAGATGATCTGGACTGAAATTACAGAAATTGTCTTTGGGCTCAGCTTTTAGGAGGAAATGTGAGGCCAGTGCCTAATATGATTGTCAATCATGTGGAAAGGCAAACAGCAAGAAGTCCCCGTAAACACAGGGCTCATTATGATTGCATATGCTTAGTTACTAGATTCTCTCAGTCCTCAAAAATTATTCTAAGACATCACTTCTTTCATTTTGATAGCTTTACTTCTATTTTAATTTGTCAAATGGAGTTATTACAGGGGCATGTTCAAAAATCCTTTTTTTTTTTTTAAATGTCTATCTTTATTTCCAAAGCAAAATAAACCATAATTTAACAAAAACAACAACAACAAAAAAAAATCTAAATATAAAATGTATACAAGTCATTGAAATTGATGAGACTTCCCATTAGCTTCTATAAGTTATCCTCAAGTCCACAAAGCCTAACTCAAAAAATGCTTATTGAGTTTATACTTACAAAGACTTCAGTATGAGGTCTCAAGTATTGTATTTAATGTGCAGTCTGAGTCAGAGCTTTAGAACTATGATTAGTCTTCAATAGTAACACAGGTGAACAAATAGTAAAGATTTTCTGAGGGAGGAAGAGGTATTATTCTGTCTCCTGCTATCATTAATTCCTTTTCAGCAACAACTTCTGTGTAATAGCTTGTTCCAGAGGGTATTATATTTCAGCAATAACCTCTGAAAATACCAGTTAGCATCATACTGAGTAGGAGTTATGTGAGATAGTGGTAATATTTTTCTGCTCAACCTAATCTATCTTTCAAATTCCTACCTGTGCTACATGTATTTTCAATCTAGAGATTCTAAGCTGGAAAAGACTGCAATCTCTTCTGTTGGGTGGGTAGGTTTTAAACTGATAATTTCAAACAAGTAAATATTTACACTATTAAATACTGTTTTATGGATTGAAGTAGTGTGCCTGAAACTTCTCACATGCCACTGAGTAATTAATTTTGATGCCAAGTGGTTTCCAAATGATGCTAATTGTGTTTATTAGGTGCTTCACCGGTAATGCTGTGGGGGGGTTTTGTGGGGTTTGGGTCTTTTTGTTGGTGGTGTTTTGCTGGGTTTTGTTAGAAATATTTTTTTTTTTCATTAAATAAGAAAAGTTTCTGAGTAAAATGGGCTCTTTAAAAAAAAAATCTTAAATGTTGTTGTTTGACAATGTAGAAGGCACTGGAACAGGTTGTCCATAGCAGTGGTAAATGCTCCATCCCTGGCAGTGTTCAAGGCCAGGTTGGACAGAGCCTTGGGTGACATGGTCTAGGGTGAGGTGTCCCTGCTGATGGCAGGGAGGTTGGAAGTAGATGATCTTAAGGTCCTTTCAAACCCTAACTATTCTATGACTGCATGATTTTGCCTGGGATCTGAATCAGTGTTGGTGATAACTGATTTTGCCATACTTTTCTTCATTGCTTACATTCGAAACATTTGATGAAACTTAAACAGTATCATGTAGTTGAAGTTTGTTATTCTTTTAAAATTTTGCCTATTTTTTGGTTTCTTTCTGGATAAACACAAAATGAAAGATTTTATCAAGGTACTGGGAGATCAGATATTGTATATGCTTGTGGTGAAAACTCTAACCGTGCTACTATCTTTTCTAGGCCATAGAATGGTTGCACTGACTTGGTAAATTAAGAACTGAATAAGAAGTGTCAGAATGAACCAATCAAATTTAAGTATGAATAAGCTGTTATTTTCTAAGGCCAGATATCTAGAAACGAAGTACTAATAAAACATGATTACATTGTGATGCTAAATAAACGAGTTGCACTTCTGTAAACTTAGAATTTGACCTTTTGCTAATGCCAGGTGCCAAAGGGTTGGGTTTTTTTCATGTCTTGGGGGAATCAAGTAACAAATTTAAGGCCACATTAGGTTTACATTAGAAGATGAAACAAATATTTCACAAGGTCTTTGGCTATCAGGAAATAATGAGGAAGTTTAGTTTTGTTTATGAAACTTGAGTTCTGCTGACCTCTAATCCTATCAGTGCATTCACCTGGGAGTACTGTAGGTTGCTAGAGAACACTGTGAAATAGGGGATTGCAGAGGATGAAGATTAGAACCAAACACCTTAGTTTACAGTATCATTTCAGACAAGAGGATTGGTAGAGATTGACTTGTGTAATATTTGTTGCTGGCTCAAAATGTCTGAAAATGAAGTCTTACGTGCCTTTCAGTGAGCTTATTTCAATGCTATGGAGAATGACACAGAATGTTGAGGGGAAAAAATAAACACCAAGCAATTTTTCATATGTAGTTATGGTTAGTGAAGTCCCTCAGTAATTTATCTATTAGCTGTTTCTCCGAAATTGGTCATGTGGCATGAGTTACAATCTTGTTGCAACTATTTTGTTATGTTGCTAATTCTGAGAATATTTTTATCTTTGCAAAGCAGTGCACCTGTAAGATTAGGCTATGACTGATGTTCCAACATCCACAAACACCTTTATCTAGATAGTGTAGAGAACACTTCAAGGCAAATTTAAAATAATAATTCATAACCACAGTTTCCTTTAGTAACAATTTTAAAGGAAGCACAATTTCTCCATAAAGATGAGGGGAAGGAGGGAGAAAATACTATCAGAACATAAGAAGTTATGACTGTGCATTAAAGGAGACAATCACTAGCTAATCCACAAGCAAGAACATTAAGTGTCTCTACTTCAAGGCAGAATTACTCTTCTGGAACTATAATGAATATTAATAGGCTCATAAAATATTATTTAGTATGAAAGCCTCAGTAACCACTGCATTACTTGTTTCCTTTGCAGCCATGGCATTATCTCTTTATCTGGATTTCATACTTAAAATCGATTACCAATTTCAACTTCCAGAGTAACAGGCTACAAACACTGTTAGCCATCAATAAATATTCATTTAAGCATAATTTCTAAAGTAATTTTCAATATAATCATTGTATTAAATTTCAATGCAAGTTACCTTTCCCTTAACAAGAACTGAAATCATATTTAGTATTTGACTTCCTCAGGAAACAGCATAGAGAAATCCTTTTTCTCTTACAAAACCCAGAGTGTATTAGTGTCATGCTTAAATTCCAGCTGGCAACTAAAAACCATGCAGTGGGATGGGGAGGAGAATTGGGGAAAAAAAAAAAGAGAAAACCCATGGGTTGCGATACAAACAGTTTAATAATTGAAATAAAGTAAAATATAGTAAGAATAATAGCAAATAAAGAGAGAAATAGGAATAAAACAAACAAGCAAACCCCAAACAAATAGGGGGGAAAAAAAAAAGTGATGCGCAATACAGTTGCTCACCACCTGCTGACCAATACCCAGGCTGACCTGAGCAGTGATCGGTCCCTTCCAGGTAACTCCTCACAGTTTAAATACTGGGCATGATGTGCTGTGGTATGGAATACCCCTTTGGCTAGTTTGGGTCAAGTGTCCTGTCCCTGCTCTCTCCCGGCTTCTTGTGCCCCTCCTCACTGGCAAGAGTATGAGACTGAAAAGTCCTTGATCAGGGTAAGTGGTACTTAGCAACAGAAAAAAAGGAAAGAAAAGGTGGTTCTAATTCATTACCCCATCATCAAAAGGGGAGCTTTTTGATCACTGAGATAATTTAAGTATTTCACATGAAAACTGAATAAGATGCCTTTTCTATCCAAGAATCAATTTATTTCTCTGGAGGATGTTGTAACCTGCTTTGTGTTATTTTATGCTTTATAAAGGGTTGAGTTTACTGGTGATTCTTGAATACCAAGCACTAATGTTACTAAGTAATTTTATATTAAAAATTGCTTGGTTTTTAAATTACTAGTAATTTTTTATTAAAAATTCAGAACATGCTGTTTCATCTTTATACCTCAGGCTGCTGTGGAGTCCAGAGGAACAGGCTTTCCCAAAAGAAGCTGTCAGGTTTTTTGTTTGGACTTTTTGGTAACTCATCTACTCTTACTTGCTTGCTTTGGTTTTGTTCTTGAATCTAGATAAATAAAAATAGAAAAATTATTACAGTAAGAAGAAGTTTGTAAAGATGGTTATTAATTACTGAGATACCTGGTTTTCTTAAGCATATCTGACATTTACACTATAAAAAGAGAATCTGGAGGCACAGTTTTCCACCTAGATTATATGAAGGTACTTTGAAAATGCTGTAAGTGGGGTCAAAAGGATGAGAAAAGAATTCTAATCTTGCAAAGCTTGTGAGCTTCTCTGTAGGCCTTAGTGTTATAGAAAACTGTATTACAGGATATTGGGAAAGTTTTTGGATTGAATACCCTCACGTATCCATTACATACAATAAAGAAAAATTGGCTCAAAAATGTGTACATTCAAAGAAATATATTGGAGAAGAAACCCTTTTTGTTCACTCCATTGTTCATAGTGAATTACATTCTGGCAAAGTGTTCTTATTCCAGGAAATTTCATTACTAACTTAATTTCCAAAACGTAATAACATAATTTCCAGTGTTGCTGTAGTATTCCTCCATAACTTTTGAGTTTGGTATTTTTTTTCAAGTTTAATATTTTGCTTCCATAATGTGTTTTGGTGTCTGGTATGTCTTTGAAGTTTACAAATATCCTAGCACATCCATAGATGCCATTTAGCAATAAGCCTGTAGTAATTGCTGTGATCTTCATAGGTAGTAAGATGCCTTCACTGTTTTCAGATAGGTGGGTCATTCTCCCATCTGTGATCTACTTATCATATATTCTGCCTTAGTTTTATTTAGTTAGTTTTTAACTTAAAATATTTGCTGTTTAGTTTCCTCTTAGTTAATGTTGGCAGGCCTTGGTTTTGTCTTTCCTTCCTTATTCTCAAGTCAACAAGGATTAATTAAATGCAAAAGTTGTGCTCATATGCTCCTGACTCATATGCTGAAGGGTGCCTTGGAATAAAAAGGCAAAATTCAGAGCAGCCATGGGATTTTTGAGCTTTTTTGCCTTTTATTTGACATCTTTTTTGTAGTTTGCTCATAAAATGTGGTAAGGGAAAAAAATTAAAAAGGCAGTGATTTGTAAGGGGCCTTGTGAGGTGCCCTTTTGGAAAGCAGAAATGTGTATCTGTCCTACTAACTTGTGTTTCCTGAACTAGTTTGAACTACAGGGAGGAGAGGCCTGCTTCTAAATCAAAATAATCTCTTTAGGTAATTTTTCAGTAAAGCTACAAATTTTGGAGAGGGTAGGACAATTGCAGGATTCCAAAAAAATATATGAAGGTGTTTTTAAGAGGCAGAATATTGTTCTTGAACACATCTAATAATCTTATTAGTCTTGTTTGTAACAGTTGCTAGTACAGATATTGCCAGTCTTTTTAGTGCATGAACAATATGGTTAGATAAAAGGATTCCGTCATGACAACTGTTACTTCTGACTAGCCAATAGCATCATTTTCTGAAGTCATATATTGAATGAAGGAAAATGTAATTTACATGTTGTTATTTTAAGTTTTGGCAAGTAGGATTGATTTAATCCTGTAGTGACAGAAGTATTATGTTTGAAGATATGCATGAAAAGGTCTTTTTTTAATAAATCTTATTTCAGTAAGTCTTGATCTCTTGTCATCAAGCATTTGCCTGGTTAATATACCACTGATCTCTGAAGTGTAAGAAGTTTCTCATATGCTGTCACTGCTAAAAATATTTGGATGTGTATAGAGTTAAGAGTGTGGCACCCCAGAATTTAAGCTGCTACAACTCTATATAAATTGACAACTGTATGGTTAGGGAGGAAAAAATATGAAATATGCCAGTCTGTCAAAGCTATTTTCATGGTCTCAGATAATGGTATTCTAAACTCTGGTATGTCTTGCTCGTCATCACTTCTGGCTTTCTCACTGCTCAAAACCAAACATCTCATAATTGCATATAATAATTAGTTATATATTCATTAGAGAGATACATGCAAGCTGACTTTGATAGGAACATTGATGTATGTGAGAGTTGCATCCATTTGATGAAATTGTATATCATGCTAACTCCACTTCCACTGGTCACTGGAGCCCTTATTTAGTTGCATGACTGTTACATGCTTTATATACAACCTAAAACCATGTGTACAGTTATCCAAATGTATTTTATATGCTTCTGGATTTTAAAGACTCACACAAAACTCCATTCTTCCCCCTCTAGCTGCCTCAATAAGACTGAACATTTTCTACCAAAAGAAATACAGAAACAGACTAAAAAAATACCCCTGTGGTTGTGTTGTATACAGAATTAAATTGTCAATAGATTCTTATGCCAGTTTTCTAAACAGATCATGCTCTCAGAGAATCAAATCTTATGTTAAGTAGGTTAGCAAGTGATTTATATGGAAATGCAATTTTGGCCATAGTAAAAAGAAGGTGCCATAGAGATGCTAGGAAGCTACGCTATATGTAGTGCAGTATTGTGTCAAAACATGTTTAAAAAAGGATGCAGAACAGCGAAAACCTAGAGGAGAGGAAAACCACATAAGCTTTCTTGATGTAGTTATTTAGTGCAAGAATTGGGAAACCTGATTACCTAAAATGGTAGGGATCCAAACAATTCATCTGGTTGCCACTCTGCCATGAATAAATAATTGGAGAATATGTCATTCTTTAAAAAACTTGCTTTGCGTTATGATTATAATTCTTCCCAACCTAGACATATGGGAGAGATGTATTTGTTTGAGAGAATAGTTATAGTGTTTTAAAACTTGCTGAACACTCTATTTAAGAAATAGTTGACGCTAAACAAAGATTAATGTTTTGTTTGTGCTTATGAAGTGCTGAGTTAATGTCTACTTTGAGTAACAACATATACATACTAACAACTCCTCTAGGGTAGAACAAAGATACATCTAGTCCAGTATCTTTGCTCTGAGATTGCTTAGGGAAGATTGTAAAAGAAGAAAAAGCATGTAAGATTCCTCCAATATATTTTCTCTTCTCTAGTGAATTTTGTCTCAGAGATTGCTTGTCTTTAATAGCTCTTTGTGGATGCCTCACTCATAAATTTGATAGCTTTTTGGACCCATGTGAAATTAGCATCTACAACATTGTGCTTCATTTAATGACTTCTGGATAGAATAAGTTTGGGTTTTTTTTTCATTGTGCACACCTTCTGTTTAGTTTGTTTAGTTCTTGTATGATAAGAAACCATGAATGTTTGCTCTATATTCTTAGTCTCAAAGACACTTTTTTGTTTTTCTAAGTTCCTGACATATCTTTGTAGTCATCTTTTTTCCATTCTGAAAAATAGCTGCTTGTATTCCGTTCATTTAGTAACTGCTTGTATAGAAAGCCTCCAACATCTTTGATCATTCTTGTTGTGTTTCTCTGTTATTTTTCAAGTTCCACTGCAAGGTTTTTTACAGAGAGAGGGGCAAAAAGCAAACAGTCAAGTTGCTCGTGCAATATATATTTATAGTAGCATAGTAATGCTTTTCTGTTTGGGTACCAGTCTTTGCCTAATAATTTCTGTTATTGTCATATTGTCAGGACTGAGTAGATGTTTTGATAGAACTGCGAATTATACCTTCAAGGTTTCATACCAAAGCAATAATAACTAATTCAGAGCCCATCACTGTGTGAACAAGGTCGGGCACTTCTTTTTTTACCTTCATGCAGTACTTTCAATACTGAATTAAATATATTGAATTTGGGAAGCCAGTATCGTAAGTAAGGTCTTTAAGCAAATCAGCTTTTACATTTGCTACCTAAACTGCCTAATTAGTTGTTCTTTAAAAATTCTAACTCAGAAAATTTTATCACTTCTTTTTCTTACCCCTTCTCCTGGGTAATGTTGAACAACATGAGTTCCAGTGGAGATGCAGGTGGAACTGCACTGGTGGTTTTGTTCATAAGAGACCTGCAAACAGACTCCTTCAATGAAGAAGTGAAAGAAGATAGTTTCCCAACTCATGACAAGATCTGATGCACATTGTTTGTGACAGAATAGATCAGAAGATACTGTGAGTAGGACTGTAGTATGCAAGACCAAAGTGCTAAGAACAGTAGCTTAATCCAGTCTGTTCTTAGTGTGTTCTTTAACCTTTGTGCTGATTTTCTTAGATGCATAGCCCATGGTCTGCTTTGATCTTGGGGAAGTATACCAGGTATGCAAAGCCAAGAAAGGTATACACTGAGGAGTCCTTGTTTTCAGAGTGTGCCATGATGCTCAACACAAAGTCACAGTCCTTTGCACAGACATCTACTCTTAAGAGGAGTAAAACTCTATTCAGTGAACATCAAAGGTTAGAAGTCATGTATCAGAGCCTATCTTGAGTTCTAGTTTCTTTCTTTTCCCCTCTAAATGTAAATAGGCACATCAGCCAGTTGATCGATTTTTCAGAATCCCCTTCATCCTGAAACTGCTCCCATTTGTGCTTATTTCTATGTTAAAGATTTCTATGAGGAGCTGCTTCATAACTCTAGTCTTCAGATTGCAGTGAATTATTGAATAACAGTCATGTGGCCCTCCTTTTTGTGTGGAAATATAGTAGTTCTGCTAGGCTTCAGGCTTGCTAACTACATTTGCAGTTCAAGTAATTTAATCCTGAATTACTATTTTAGAATATTATCGTGTCATTTTCCTGACAGAACTGGATGAAGAGACAGTTTTTACAAAGCTGGGTTATTATAAAACTCAGGGTTAAGTCCAGAGATCTTAAATGTTTAGAAATTCTATTACGATTCTGGGAAAGAAGCTTTGAAATTTGAAAGTGAAATGAAGCTGCACAGTAAATAAAATTGGCAAATTATTATATTTATAGACTGAAATCTTCATGCATAAAACTGTGAGTTACCAGGGCTGTCAACTCTCCTCTTAAAATTCCCATTTCATTATTGATTAGTTCCAGAAATACTTCATAGATTGAACCACTGCATTTTAAATGTTTCATTTGAGGTAACTGCAAGTATGCAGTATTGATGTTCAGCATCTGTTTTTGCAATAAACCGAAGAAGCATTAAATTTGGATCTATACTAGTAAAATTACTAAAAAATATTTATGCTAACTCTTAGCATTTAAGTAAAATGTTTTTTCTTGAACTAGTAATGTGCAAACACCACAAACATACAGAAATTGATTTTTGCATAAATTCCTTTCTTTGTTTAGACAAATTCAAGAACATGTTCTACAATAAATAAGGTCAAAACCAATTATCACTATTACTTTAGTGAATTAGCACTTCCATGTTATCTGGATAGGAAAGCTATATTTAACACCTAACTTCATTTCCTGTGAAATTTGTTTTGAAGAGGAAAACAGAAAACATTTTAAGGAGTAATGGACTGGTATGCCTTTTTAATTATGTATTATTGCTTATGCACATTACTGGCTATTCTTACCCAAATGCTGTTTTTATTAATTTATTTTGAGATACATAGTTTTCAGTGTGTACTACAAGCATAGCTCATTGCAAAATTTGGTTCTGTGCCTATTTTTGAATAATACAGTGTCATGATTTTAATTTGTTCTTCATCACGAGTGCATTACAAACAGGTGGTCTAGGTTTATAGATGTTTGATGTGCATTTTAACTGTTCAGTTGTTAATCTGAAAAAGTGAATAAGGAAGCATTCTCTGATCAAATTTACCTTAAGATACTTTGGAATATACCAAACTCATACAATGATGGAATTTGTGTCTTCGAACAAAGTTTTTGAAGGCTACTGGAAAGAAGATGTTTGATAACAGTTGAGGCACTATTTCCTCTATTTTCCAATGATTTAATAGATCCCATGAAATAAGGAGCTGCAAAAATTCATTGCATGTTGGACAACGTATCAGTTGAAACACTGAATATTCATGCTGCAGGCTACAAGGTTGATTAAAATAAACTGAGTTAGCTTTAAACTAACTATTTTAGATAAAAGTATAGTTTTGGACAGTACAACATGTAATTTGCATGATCTAATGTAGCAATCTTCAGCAGACATGCTTCTCCTTCCAACTAAGCAAGACATTTTGGGTAGCTTTGTAATTTACAGTAAACCCATTATGATAGTCTGACTACTAGCTTTTTGGAGATCTTGTGTTATTCAGGTGAGATTGCCATTAATTTCAGTTTATTTCATTTATAGTAACTGGAAATTAGATGACCAATAGCAGTGGTGGCAATAGTGGCTGAAGAGACAAAGCACACAAGAATGCAGTTTAAAACAGTGAGGGAGGAAGAAATTTGCTAAGCAAAAAGATGCCAAAGTGTCTACAATTAAGAAACACTCCCTCAGAACCTAAAACTGAAAGCCATCATCCTTGGTCTTTTCTGTTGTTTGCCACCAAATAATTGTGCAGTCCACTGAAGGAATAGTGAATGATGCCTGTAGAAAGATGAGACACTATGGCAGCTCTCGGGTCTACAGTTTCTTAGATCAATTTAGGCTTTTGTACTCTCTAAAAATCGAAATGCATGCAAGCTGGGCTTTCAGAAGTTCTAGATGGTAGGATTTTTATTACCATCAGCCTTTTAATATAATTTATAATTAGTCTTTTAATTAAGATAATGAAAGAAGATTGTATCAACTTTATTTGACTTTTTGTTACTACATTATGAAGCAAATTTTAATTATATGTTTGCACATATGCCTTGGTATTCCTGGGTTACTTGATAAAAAGAATGGAGAATGAATCAGACGTATAGTGTAAAACTAGCTTTTGTTTCTTAAGGCCTCCCTCTTATATTATTGAAGCTGAAAGGTGTTTAGTGAACAAGGCAGTAACTACAATAAGCAAAAAGAGAAAGCTAATGGTAAACAAACACGTGATTTTAAGTGGCAAAATTGCCCTTGCATTTGCATCAAAGCTCCTAACTACCCTAATGCATCAGACTAATAAATAGTTCATTTAATTTAGCTGAATTGTTTAATGGTACATGATTGCAGATTCCTCACATTCAGGATATGAATTGTGAGACAAAGATGTATTTGCAGAGGTTCTGAGTACTCTTAGGTGAAGCTGAAGTTAACTGAAGCTGTACTTTGAACAAATAAAATGGTATCCAGATAAAGAACAATATCATGTTGCAAACCTAGGCCTCTTAAACACTTTGGACAGTTTATTTTGCTCTCGCTTAGGAAATCTTAGTGAAGTCTTGAGGGATACTGTTAAGAACTTTTTAGAAATCCAGCTAGACTACATGAACCGGATCACCTTTGCCTTCTGCAACCCCCACCACTGCCATTGGTAATTAAATTTGTCACAGACTCCTTCACAGCTGAGGTCACTGAATTGTAGAACGTCAGAGGGGAATTTTGGTAGGCATTTGACCAAACTCTGTTAATAATTTTCAACATGTGGTCTACCTGGATCCTTGTCTGCAAAGCTGATTTCTAGTCAGCTGAATCCCTGTATTGTTACATGGACTTATGCTGTCCCAAGTGCAAGACTTCTAATTTGTCTCGGTAGAATTTCACAGTTTCTCAGCCTGCTCATAAAATTCCCTCTGAAGGGCAGTATTCCAGAAATACACTTCCTGATTCTGTGAATGTGATGCCAACTGCAAAACTTCTGTGGGTGCATTTTGTCTTATCATCCAAGTCACCATGAAGATGTTAAACAATGTCAGTCTAGTACTGAAACCACTTGCAACAAGCCGACCCTTAATGTATCAAATGCTGACCACTGCCCTTTGAGCCTGAAGGTGCAGTAAGTTACGTATAGGCCACTCATGTTGTTCGCACCTCCCTATCTGGGGCCCAACAGTGCGTTTTCATTGAAAGGAGTTCATTTAGCTAGAACTATATTTACCACATGAATTTCAATTACGTCCTATTCATATAGAATATAAGGACAAAGTTATGACTGAGAGGTTTGTGAAAATTAAGAAAATAAAATCTGTCATCAGTAATTTACACTTACTAATCGGCAGCTTTCACAAAGCCTGGAAATCTGCAGGGTTCTGCAAATCAAAAGCTGTTGAAAGTAGCCAAGGTAGAAATTGAATATTGTCTGTTAGGCAAAGCTGTCTATAACGTCTGGTCTTCGCTCCTTCTCTTTTCTTGTTTTGCTTATCCATCCTGGAATTAGATCAAAAGTAAGACATACAGACAAACTGATTTTAAAGTGACTCAATTTGGGGCACAATTTTAATCAAAATTCCACTGCTGATGTAGTTCCTGGAGAATATATGTTCTCTTGTCTGCCAGGTGAGTGACAGGGAAACGAGGGAAAGATCTCCCCTCCCAGAAAGGTGGGGGCTGAGAAAACTGGTGCAAATGGTGACCTCCTGTGAAGTTGGAAGAAAGAGAACTTCAAGGACATACACAAGCTAGGGTGAATTTCTTAGCAGATAGCAGACATTTAAATTTAAGGTGGGAGTTGGGTAGCAGGTGAAGCAAAGTTGTATTTTGGTGTAAGCAGCCCAGGAAAGTGAGTGCACTTGGCTTTAGGAAAGAAAAGAAATCGATACTTGGACTGATTCTAGATTGAACTTGCAATCCATAATAAGCAATATATTGTGGGGTGAGTGAATCACCATGGTTGATGCGGAAGATCTTGTGAAAAACTTTCTGTGTTTCCACTAAAACAAATTCTAATGAAATTGTCTAAAGTTTATGTTTACGACTCCAGAGAGGTTTATAAATAAGCCTGGTCCTAATTCAGCCTAGACAATCCTTTCTCTTTATTTCATTTATATTTTATAGTGAAGTTGTTCATGAGTGGTTTTTCTGTTTGTATATGTTTTTGTAGACAGACATGTCCCTAAACTTCATCCTCTGACTTTGTGCTTATGTCATTGGAATAAATTAGTGGTTATCACAGTAACTACAGTTATTTGCTTCTGACAGCATTGGTTTGATCTCTTTAATCTTTGAAGGTCTCAATTTTGTGGATTTAAACCATGGTATTCAAAATAAGTTCCTTAGGTATGAATAACTTAGAAGCAGTGCTTGATTTTAATTGAAGGGTCATAATTGTTATAAGATCCTAGACATTTGACACTTCAAGCTTTTTTTTTTTCTTCTTTCTTCTTTAAGAAAAAAGTAATCATGTGGGTTTCATGGGGGGCTTTTGTGGGATTTTTTTGTTTGGTTGTTTTTTTTTTTAATTGATTTTGTTGTTGTTGTTGTTGTTTGCTTTTTCCCATCTCTTTTAACATCATATTATTTAACATCATATTATACAATCATAATGATAGGACTTCACTTTTTTCTTCCACGTGGAAAACTACCTCTTCCATTCCAAGTTAAAGAATTCCTCAGGTTAAGACAGCGGGATAGTTGAGTTGTTCAGCTAACAGCTAATGCTCTTCAGGCCAACTAATGCTCTTGTTCTTGTCAGATAATTTACTCTTTTGACTCATTATTTTAGTGTCACTACCATCAACTGCCTTTTGCTTAGGCAGTACTGTGTTGATGGGTGCTAAGACAGAATTCAGGGAAATTACCAGTATATGCTTGCCCAATATTTTCTTCCCTGAGCATTTGCCATTGGTTGTTATCAGTTACAGGATACTTCTGACTAAGTGGATTTTTTTTGATGTTTTCAGAGTGGTGATCTGGTTTCAGCAGGGATAGAGTTATCTTTTTTCTTAGTAGCTGGTACAGTGCTGAGTTTTGAATTCGCAAGAAAAGTGTGATCTGGAATAGGGGGAAGTGAGGCTAAGTTTACGTTTCTAAAAATTTTTGAATACTTGGTTTTAAATTTCAAATCTATATCTGCAATATGCATTGGCTTGTTCTATACATGACTGAGGAGATAAAGTGTAAAACTGCACAGTCTTGGATGGGATGTTGGAAAAGCTTATATTTAAGCTATGGAAGTGTTCCAGAGATGTCAGGACTTGACATTGCAGGCATCTGAATGCCGTTCCAGGTCTTGGCAAAAAAAGCTATACAGAAAGATCAGAAAAAGAGTTATTTAAAGAGCAGTTTCTAGATTCTTCAGTTTCTAGAAGCCTTAAAAGCCATGAGGACCCAGCGTCAGGGTCCCTAGTGGAGTTCTGGTGGATGACCTCTACAGGATGCACATGGAGAGACATAATCATGCTTTTTTAAAATGTATTTGATACCCAAATAAAAAAAATTAAGTAGTTATTAGTACTGATTGCTAATGTATCAGTCATCATTGTTTTGAAAACAATCTTTTTCTCATCTTGGAACAAGTTAAAAGATTAGTAACAATAGAAAACAATCCAGTTTCTGTATTTAATTATGTATACTCCTGCTATTCTGACAGCTAATTATATTTCAGTAGCATCTTCTACAGGGTGTACTGTTGTTCAGAATAAGATCTAAATCTGAATGAAGTATATGAGAGAAGATACTGGATATAAAGTGTGCACTGTCATGACCTCCCTGTTGTGCAGACTTGCATACTTACTGAAATATCACATCTCCTTTCTTCACATACATGAGAAGATGTGCATGTGGGAACAGGTACATTTTGCCCAGAATTCAGGCAGGAAGTGGCATGGGTACATTCCTACAAACTCTGACTTGTGAGCACACTAACTTGTGTCTCTAAGCCACAAGGAAGATGTAACCATCAACTCCCCTCACCCCATCCAGTGATAAATCCAAATAAATGAATTCCAGATCTAAAATAAACCAGTGATGCTCACTTCAATATCTCGAGCTATTGCATAAATAGTATATCTGGATCTATTTAAGAAAGGACAAGTAGAACTAATGGGATCGATGGGTGCAAGTAGAGAGGTAGAGAATACAAAGGGAGGAAGGGCTGGGAAGAAATAAAAGGAGATGATAATTAAGAAAAGAGGTAAAGAAAGACAGTGAGAAGAGGGAAAGATAAAAATGGAGCCTATTCTAAATGCATCTGAGCTTCTGTAGCTGGGAATGAAGAAAAAGCAAAGGTTTAATAACAGTTTTTAAATGGAAGTATACCAGAAAAGCTGCCAAAATACTGCTTTTAAATATAATATACTTGTGTAAGGTTGTGTATATGTACAATTTGAATGGATATTTTTTGGAGTGATTATTGATTTGCAGATAAACACTGAGGTTGTTTTTCATATATTCTTTTTTATTTTTCTTGACCAGAGATGTTTTTTGAAGGTGTTATTGAAAAATAATCCTTTTGTCTTCTGAGTGGAACAGACTGCATCAAATTTTAGGTATTTTTCAATGCACTTCCCCAGGGGGAGCTATACTGGTTGTAAGAGTTTAATCTACTTTGATAAATTTTGCTTTAGTTGGGCTATTCAGAAGCATTGCTTAGGCTGCTCACAGCTGCAAGTAAAGACGTCTTGTGGGAGTTTTGTAGCTTGATCTGGCTCTAGGAAGTTTTTGCTGCTGCCTGTTACAGCTTCTGGTGAAGCAGAGGAACATTCAGTGTTCTCTTCAGCAGAATAATCACTTCATACTATGTGTTTCTGCCTATGTAATTCCAAAACTTAAAAGTAAGCAACTAAATTTATAATTAACCCAAAACTCAAATAAATGTAATGTTATTGATAATTCTGTTTTGGAAACAAGCAAAACCATACTGATATTCAACTGAAGAAATGTAAGTAAGAAAACAAGCAAAATAAAGACTTTCACTTGAACATTTTATGCCCTGCTAATGAAATATAGTCATAATTTGAATACATTGATATCTGTGCAAATCCATTTAAAATATGTTCCAAAATCTATATTCCTGGTGTAGATAATATCCAGCGCACAGAAACATGTCATGAAGGAGTTGGTGAAATGCATAGAAGTTGACGAGATGCATAGAGGCATCAAATTGAGGCTGTTTGATTTGAGATTTGGCAATGTGCATAAGGAAGCTGATGTTAGTGTGATGTTATAAGGAAAACTAGAGAGATGTTTTGGGAATGTTGCATTACATTTGGCAAAGATGAACAATGCTCCTCCCCAGAAGAAATAAGATAGATCATATTGTATTTATTTTTCTCCCTTCTTGAATATGTAAGCACAGCTAAAAATCAATGTACATAATAGTGACACAGAAAATCTCAATGTAGGTAACCTCCTGAAGTTTTCTGTTACTATCTTTCTTGTATGCCTCCCCCCCCATCTTTCTCACCACTGTTGAAGTTCAGTTATGTGCATCTAAAAATACTAACTTCAGAAAATTAAACAGTGAGATTCCACAAAAAGTTTTGAGACTCATACTTAACATCCCATCAATGTTGCATTATACTTGGTAATCTTATTTCATGATATTATTGTTTTTAAAAACCTAGACATTTCAGTCTAATCCTGCAACAGTTGTTATTAACAATATACTAGCATAAGAAGTATTTTTCTTTTATAAAAGAAACCATATAAAACTCAAGCACAGCAGTATTTGTTTACTGACACTTTGAGTGTTGTTGTGGAGTGTCATCTTATTTTCCATATTCTGAACAAACCCACTTATTCTCTGCTGAATTTACGATGGATAAGAGTGTAAAGTGTTAAATGTTGCACACTAAATGGGAAAATTAGTTTTAAGTCCATGAGGTTTTGGTTTGGGTTGTTTTTTTTTTAATTCTAATGTATCTAATTCGAAGTACATATGCTAATATTGCTTTATCTTTGTACAGGCCACTCAGCAGATGCTCTTCTCCGATCTTAAAATAATAATAATAAAAAGATATTTTTCATGGATTTTTAAAGGGTAACTACTGCTTTAAGAATAACTATGTTTAAGAAAATGTCTCCGGAAACTGTTGCAGTGCTATGGATGCACAGTGAATAAGTGTGTCCATACAAACGATTGAACAGATAAAATGTCTTAGCTGTGCGTGTCATATCATGACATATGAAGACAGGTATGATTGGAGTAGGTCATTTGGCATATTTTCTTGAACAGTGATGTAGCATTCTAGGTGAGAGGGTTTATCATATTTTCTGGTGTGCTGTGGTTTCTGTTATTTTTCAAAATATTTTTAGTGTACAGCTGTTTTAATTATATCTTACCTGTATGAAGTATAGCCTTTAAAATGGGATTGAAATCTAAAAATGGCAATAAGTTATTGGGAAATTAGTTTTTCATTTACTCTGAGATTCTTTTCTAAACATACTTTAAAGTTGAGTTTCTCTGCAACTTTATTGGCTAGAAATATATTGTTGTATATCTTTGAATATTGAGCCTATAAAAGTTGCAAGTTTATTTATACACACATAAACCTACGTTACCGTATCTGACTACTGTCAGATCAGCAATTCTGGTAACATGCATAAAATCAAATTTTAACCCATCACGATAACTTTGAAATTTCCCTTAGGATTTATTGAATGATGCATAAAATCAGTTACAGAACATAGAGATTATGTGAAGGTTGGGCAGACAGTTTCAGTCTGGTGGGGTGATAGTAGAAACAGAAATGAGAGAGGTTTATTATTTACCATTTTTTCACTGTCTCTTCAAGAGATGTAAATTCATGAAGCTTGGAATTTCGTTCTTCATAAGGAGAAAGAACTAATCTGCCAGTCAGGATATGCAAAGTTTGGGTTGTTTTGTTTATCCCTAATAAATAGTATATGAGAAACAAGCTGTAAGTTTTATGGGAGTAGATTACTGGTCTCCCCTGCAATGGAAGACTTCGAAGCCATATAGATAGTGAGTTGACTTTCTTAGCCTGTTTTCCTCTAGGCTGAAAAAGTTCTCATAAGAATTGAATGGCCTCTGCAACTTCAAAGGTTTCTCCTAACAAGCTAGTCTGTTGGGTGAACCCTTTATCTGCACTGTTGTAAATATCCTTACCATAAGTAGTAGTGATACTTTTCAAAACATGCTCAGGTTTACCTAGTATTCCTGTAGTACCGATACAAGAATATTAGGCAAAACCAAATACATACAGATATTTCTCCATATTTTTCCAGAGTGGCTTTAGCTGGATTTGAATGGTGTATCTTTACAAGTTTATTATTTTATGTATTTCTTGTCCAAAAAGAATTATCCAACTCTCTGATGTTTCAGGTGTTGATACAAAGTAACCTTGATAGGGTGGTCACATGAGAAACCTAATGAATATATTTGGGTTGTCAGTCAATGCTGCTAATACTGCACTTTTGGCAATTCTTGATCTTGTGCAGTGTATTAAATGAGGTGCAGCCCACAGCTGCATAGAAACATTTTGTGTTTCTGTAAACGATGACCAGGGGAGTCATAAAGAGTCAATAATTCCTCATATTTCCATGAACAGTGCTTCTGAACTTTTTTAAGATTATGCCAGTGCCCTGCAGAGCAAATGAAAGTATATGTTTTATTGATTTTTAAAAAGGCTTAAGTCAATCATTATAGTCCATGTTGTACTCATTTAAAACTTGAGTCCTATTGAGTGCTTTAGGCTGTGCAGATTTGTGAGAAACACAACATCTTGAGGAGGAGTTTGATTCAATGTACATAGCAAGTGAAAATAATTTCATTAAGTAAGAATGAAATTTAAAACACATGTAATGAGCTTTGAAGTTTTGTTTTGATTTTATCAGTTTGTGAATTAGAAATTAACAAAAAGTGATTATCAATGATTTCCATGATTGCCATCATTCACATTGAAAAAAAAAATGGCTGAAATGAACATTTGTAATATGTAAGCAATGTAGAAAAGATTCTTTGGCATTCAGAGATAATCCTATTCAAAGCAGTGAAAAATATCATAAGGGTCAATTCACCTACTGAGTAAAATGATTTTCAGGAAGTAGTACATACTGTTTATTAGCTCAGCTGCTTCACAGTTACATTGTTTGATTTTGGTTTGGTTTGGTTTGGGTTTTTTTCTCGTTAAAACTGTGAAAGTACCTTAAATTTTGTTTCACTTAAAGCTGGAGCATGTAAACACTGTAAAGAAAACTTAGAAATCACATTTGCTGGGTGAACTCCATGTAAAATAAAGAAGGATGCCATAAGACTACCAAAATGGCTGTACTGGTCCCAGGTCCAATACTTTCAAAGAAGTGTAAGAATAATATCATTATACATTTACATGTGTTTGTGAGATCTCATCCTGCACATGTAAGCTTCTGGGATCCACAGTATCCTTTAACAAATATTTTTTTTCAGATCTATCACTGTAAGCATGAAAACTACTGTCCTTCATTTTGAACCTGGCCTCACACTTGCTTATTTTGATGGGTTTTCAGTCTTAGAAGAAACAATAAGCCTTCAGTACCTTTTCCAGCTTCCATGAGAGCCATGATTTTGTGACCTCATAGCAGCCTTCCAGTATCTGAAGGGGGTCTACAAGGATGCTGGGGAGGGACTTCCCTCTTCCTTAGGGACTGTAGTGGTAGGACAAGGGGTAATGGGTTCAAACTTAAACAGAGGAAGTTTAGATTAGATATAAGGAAGAAGTTCTTTACAGTGAGGGTGGTGAAGCACTGGAATGGGTTGCCCAGGGAGGTTGTGGATGCTCCATCCCTGGCGGTGTTCAAGGCCAGGTTGGACAGAGCCTTGAGCCACATGGTTTAGGGCAAGGTGTCCCTGCCCATGGCAGGGGGGTTGGAACTAGATGATCTTAAGGTCCTTTCCAACCCTTACGATTCTATGATTCTATGATTCTATGACTGCTGTCAAAGCTCCCTACATCATCTGTTTTGTAAAAGAAAAATCTAAGTCCCTTTGATAGTTTTTCATATTTAAACTGCTCTATACCCTTATCATGCTTGTTTTGCTTCTGAGTTTTTATTTACTATGCAGAGGACCCATAGCTGCATGTGGTATTCATGTGGACAAACCATGAGGCAAAATTATGGGGGTTTTGTTTGCTTTTAGTTCCTTTCTTAAGATTTGAATTTTTCTTTGCTAAAGAGGACAGAGTTGATATAACTACGTATCATCACTCACTGTCTCTCTCCTGCCAAGTGAACTTACAGCCCGTTGATCTAGATTCAAAGGATTGCTTTTGCTGTATTGTAATTCTTTCCCCCCCATTGAATTTATCTACTATTTTATTGTTTGGGTTCTCAATCTCACAAAGTTCTTGGGATAATTCTCACAGTCTACATTCATTGTTAGTACTTGAAACAACCATTAAAAAATATAGACTTTGCTATAATGGTAAACACTTTATAAGTGCATACATTTATAAACTTTTGTAAGATATAACTGTCTGTATTTTATTTAGTCCTTCTATTTAATTCAGCTGTTTTTTGGTTTTTCTTGGTTTTTTTGGGTTTTTTTTAAGAAATTTGAAAAGAAATGTGGTCGGTTTAGGTCCTTACAAAATCAGAAGTTGAAAGCTGCTTCAATAATAAAATAATTTGATGCTAAATTCAACAAAGTAAGAGGTCAACTGACATATTCTACTTTATTCTGATTTTTAAAACCTGAAGCATTTATAATGTTTCTAGGTGTTTTAATAAAGAATACTGCATTCAATATTTGTAAGAGGAAATAGAAACTGTAGGGGGTTTTCTTCACATTTGTCTTTCAGAGAAGCTTTTAAGTTCTTCTATAAAATGTTTCCTAGCATGACCTATGAATCACTCTCCATTAAATCTTATTGACTAATATTAGAAATAAATGTAGGATTGTGTTTTCTTTTATGGTTTCTGTTAATTTTCTTTATGGGATTGTTTTGTACAGGACTTCCTAAAAACCATGAGCTATTACAGTATTATAATTGTCAACAAAAAATGATTTTCAAGTCTCTTGTCAGCAAAGATGAAAGATGAATAAATGTTAATTGTAATTGTAAGCCTCTTAAGGGCTTTTAGTTTTGAATAACAACCACACTGCCATAAAATAAAAGTAGAATCCTCTGCTATGCTGGTCATAAGGCTGGAAATAAGACCTCCTGAATTTTAATCCAAGATCTGTGGCTAAAACATTAAGTTTAGCCTTTTTTTTCTTCTGTGTGCTGTTAAATGGATCATGAGAACAGAAAGACCCCTTTGCTGGCATAAGACCCTAGAGAACAGCTGTTGGCATACAACCCTAAAGAACAGCCACTCATGAAACATGTTCTCTTACTTCTCATACTGAAACCTTCTACTAAATATGCAAGTAATATGTTTACAACAAGTTCAAAGTGGAAGATATAGCAGAAAATGACAAAATTAGTCATGCTAATGGTGATGTAAGCTGATTTTAAAATTGCTGTTAAAGAACAGCAAAATGACGCAGATGAACCAATGCCTGAAGAGGAAAAGGTATGTTACCTAGCTGCATTTCAATTTTAAGCCACCAAGTAATGCTATTGATTAAGTACAGAGCTTATTCTGTCCATGGACTAAAGGCTTCTTTGCTTTGTTTTAAAAGGTGATTGCTTTTAAATTAGGTTTGAAATATGCAAACAAAATGAATACAGGCTTGATGTGGTCTTAATTTTAGATAGGGGGTACCAGTCTGCATAATGTTCGTTAGTTTAGACTCATAAGAGTGTTTTGTGGCTGCTAGGTATGCACACAACTTATGTAAGTAAATGAGGAGGTTCAAATCATACATTTATTGATGGAATTAAGTTAACTGAATCAGTCTCGGTTGCCTAAGATCTTTCTCTCTTCCATAAATAATAAATTATAAAGTGATATACAAAGTCCCAATATAATATTTTATCATACCTTTTAGCTTTCAAAAACTTTTATTTGGAGTGATATTGCAGCTTTTCTTTACTGATTATAAGACACAGTAAGGAACCACTTAATCTCCAGAAATTTCATACGCTTCAGTGTTTCTCCTCCTAGTAGCCTGATTTGGTATTCTAAGATACAAAAGAGTTTTATGATTGCATACAGTTCCTTACAGACTGTTTTGGGCCATCAAAGGAGTGGGCAATAAGATTTTTTTCAGGTGTAGGGAGAGAACTGAAATAGCCCAGCTTTTACTACCTATCCTTTAACTTCTTCAGAAAACTAAAATAAATCCAAGTGTAACAACTCTTTTTATAAAATGTGCTCAATTTAAAGTACCAGAATTTTACACGTTAGGCACATCAGCCCATAGTATTTAGGATTAAGAAAACAGAAAGGTTGATCAAAGCACTGCACAGCTGTAACTGTCTTTTTTCCCTGGTACTACCCTATCCCTCCTGCTATGTTTTAAAAATACAGTGATATAATTTTATATGTTAGCTTACAAGAATATTGCCATAGCTTAACTTGTATGAAGAATGACAACCCAAGATGTATGACTCTTGAAGAAATAACGTTAAAGTAAGATTCCATTATTGATTTATCTCTATTGCTTTTTAAGATGTTTTTGCAAAATGTCAGCTTTGAAAACTCCATTTCCCTGCCTTTCACAGTTTAATTACTAAATATTGGGCAAACTAAGAAAATGGAAACATGCTCTATTCTGATTGATTTAGGTAATAATAAAATAAAAGTTGTTTTTCAAGCCTTTTGAAATAGCTTATCAACACTAGCAATTTATACTGTGTTGCACAGTAAATGCAAAAAATACGTGGCAAATACTTGTGGGTTAAGATAATTCACAAGATGGGGTCTGGAAGGCCACGGTGCAGCTGGAGTTGAACTTGGCAAGGGACACAAAGATTAACCAGAAGAGCTTCTATGGGTATGTCAACTAGAAGAGGAAGATCAAAGAAAGTGTGCCCCCATGATGAGCAAGACTGGTAAACTCGTAACAGTGGACAAGAAGAAGGCTGAGGTACTCCACAACTTCTTTGCCTCAGTCTTCACTGGCAGGCTCTCTCCTCACACCTCTCAAGCAGATGAACTGCAAGGCAAGAGCTGGGGGAGCAAAGTTTGCAGATGACACCAAGCTGAGTGGTGCAGTTGACACGCACAAGAGATAGGATGTCATCCAGAGGGACCTGGGCAAGCTCAAGAAGTAACTTCTTGAGGTTCCAGAAGCCCAACTGCAAGGTCCTGCACCTGGGTCAGGGGAACTCCCTGTATCATTACAGGCTGGGGGATGAAGGGATTGAGAGTATCCCAGCTGCTGTTTTGGAGGGAGCCAAGCCTCAGGCGTCAGGCACTGGACTCGTGCCATGGCCTTGAGCAATACCACTGGCCTGAGGGGAGATGGCCCAGGGCTTGCCACTAACTTTGTAAGAGGCAAGAGAAGCAGCACTGACAGTTTCTGCTACTCTACCTTCACAAAAGTATCCAGAATGGGTGGAGCACACAGGAACCAGAACACACTGCTGGATGATCTCTGCAGGTTGATGACAGTCCCTGCAGGGAGAAGAGAGCAGGTTTTCTGACTGCAAGAGGTTCCAGGCTCTGAGGACCTAGTGGCTGCAAGCTATTTCTAAGGCTGCCAGCCCCCACATGCAGCTCCACACCTTTGTGGGTGCCTCAGGAAAAGGAGGCAATCCCCATGCCTGGTGACAGCATTTCTCTCCCAGACACACAACAGGAGGTCTGTGAGTGCTAGGAGATAATAAACCCCATGGGACCTGCTCAGTCACAGTCATGCTCCTGGATCCCATGGTTCTGTCTGCGGGGAGCACTAAGCAGGAGCCCAGTGCAGTGACAGCCCACCCTGCCTTTGTCCATCTGTATCTGTGCTTTTCAGAGCCCAGCCAGATGTCTGTGTGATTGCAGACATTGCTTCTCTCATCTGCTGAATTTCCTGGGAAAGACACAAACAATCGTGTCACAAGCTGGCCAGAAGGAGCTTTACAGTGAAGAAGCTCAACCAGCATCCCCTGGCGTGTGGGCTGAGCTGGAAAAGCCCACCAGGTGGCCTAGGCTGGATGTGGTTCTGAGCAACCTTATCTAGATGGAGATGTCCCTGCTCATTGCAGGGGGGTTGGACTAGGTGATTTTTAAAGGTCCCTTCCAACCCAAACCATTCTATGATTCTATGATTCTATAAGTGATGCACGGCATTTACTTCGGATTTGTATTTAACCCTCTTTTCTCTTTTTTTTTTCTTCCTGTACTTAAAGAGATTTATTGAAGTACACAACTTTATTTTTCTGGCTCCGAATTTCTGCAGTTGTAAAAGGAGTCATGTTTGAAATGTAGTAGAATGCTGTTTTTTAAAATGCTGTTTTTTAAAAACAATGTTAATGTGTTTGCACTATGATTAATGCATATTCTTTTGAGACTGAAATGGAAGAGATTACTAATGTTGATCTGGAAACTGTGTTTTCACTAATACCAAGAAAAGACTCATAAAACCTGGTTTACCATAAGAAGTCTTATACCTTAATTTTGTATTCTGAATGCAGCATTCACTTTGTTGTCCATTTTATTCTCAGTCCTGTATATTTTGTACTCTGAGCTCAGTTCTTCTGTTTATTTTTTGAGAATGAACTCATATGAATGTGTATTGTAGTCATGTGACCATTTTAGTTCAGATGAATGTGCTGACTGTTCTGCTGCATTGGCCATAACTGTGAAATAACTTGTGGTGTCAGACTTTGGATAAACTGTCATGTTTATAACAGTCTTACCTCTGAAATTCATTTTCATATTAAATGCTTCTTTTCTTACAGGGTGATACTTGTCAGTCAATTTAATTGAAATGTCATGCTGACCTTTATTTGAAACACTCTGAACTTCCTGTGGTTCTTGGAAGTTCTTTTTACTTTGATTCCAATTAAAATCCTTAAATTACCAGTGTACAAAACCTGCATGCTAATTAACCTTCTGAAACTGGCTGCTAATTAATCTTACAAACAATATATCTTTTGCAGAAGTAGTTCAGCTGAGTCTGCCTGAAGATCAAAAACTAAGCACAACTGCAGCAACCGTGGGACAAAGTGTGGTCTTAAGTTGTGCGATCCAGGGAACTCTGAGACCTCCCATCCTCTGGAAGAGGAACAATGTTGTTCTGAATAGCTTAGATTTGGAAGATATCAATGTAAGTAAGAAATGCTCTTTAACTGCTTAACAGTTTATTATCAAAATGTTTCATAAAGAATAGAAAGATATGTAGCAAGCTCCATGCTTCTGATGTTACAAAGAAAAGTAATGGAAACGATATATTTGCCAGTCTGTTTTTATTTTGCTGTGTATTCCAACTCTTATTGTTAGACATAGAGAAAACATGTTTCACAGACCATTTAAAAGAATAAATATAACAAAAGCACATGAGGATAAAATTGCAGCCCAAAATACAGTCAACATTATACATTCAGGATTATATTGTCTTCAAACATCTGAAAGAAATCTGTGAAATGAACATTTTAAGAAATAAATAGTGACTTATGACAATCGGATCATAATAATCTTATTTTCTAATAATTCAATAAAAATTTACTTTTTCCAAAACAAGTAATTTACTACAAATTGGTTGTTTTGCTCAGTCATGAAAATATTCAGCAGTGTATATGGTACTCTCAAAGAGTCGCATCACCAGTGAATATAACTTAGGAATCTCATTTTTAGAACAGCTAATATTTGCCACCTAACTTTGTTATGACCTCAAAATGTGGAGCAAAATTGAGAAACATAATTACATCTTCTGACAAAACTCTAAAAATATGTTTTCAGCTGTATTTTGTTTGCTTGTGGGTATGCTTACATTGCTTTGGCAATTTTGATCTAAATGAGGACAAAGGGAATTGTGCTTGCTCTCTGACACAAGTGAGTCTGAAATCACTGGAACTGTTATGGGTGTGGAATATCGCCACAATCAGATATCTAGTTTGTTTATTTCATTTCCTTATGAATGCTTTTAATTCTAAGGTGGCAGTTGTACTCACACATCACCTTTGTTTTATTTGCTGTTTTGTTTCCTGTTCGTAAATTGAGCTTCCTCACAGTGGTGTTTTGTAAAATAAGGGGCAATGACAAAGCTCATCTTGCTTGAATGGTGGCTTTAAGTCACTTGAGAGGCTTAGGATAAAACCAGCATCCTTAGAAAATTCTCAGTTAAATAATTGTTGCTTTTGTTAGTTTGTTATTAATGATATGATTGACATTCAGAAGTGTCTTGCTCATGTTCACAAGCTCCTTTCTGCAATATTTGTTAGCTTTCTGTAAATATTCATGATGCTCATAAACAATGGAGTTCTTACTAATCACTTCTAAGTATAATACATGGCATGAGCTGTAGATAGAAACAGGAACATGCATCTGGACACAGAAATAAAAGGGAAATGATGAATGGAAATAATGAAGCTAACAGCTCAGTTGCAAACCAAATGGTTCAGTTGACTGTATTTGCAGACTTGATAAGAGTGTTTTCAAAGCCCAGTACATACATTTCGAGTATGAAAATGGACACAAAACCCCTACAGAAACAGCAAAACCAACCAAACAAAAAAAAAAAAAACCCAGAGAAACGTTTTGTGCTGGGTGCAGGTGCCCAGGTGTTGGCAGCGGGGGCTGCAGGGCGGCCTCTGAAGAAAGAGGCCAGGGCTGCCCCGTGCTGGACACATCCGGATCCAACTGACCCACTGCAGGGCACGGCTGAGCCCCTCAGCCGTGCTTGTGGCACCACTGAGAAAACAGTCGAAAAGGAATGTTTGGCATAGAACACCAGAGAAAGAGAGGAGGAGAGAACAAAGAGAGAAAGAGCAGGGAAGTCCAAGGCTGGAGGAGCAGGGGGTGCTCCATGGTGGTGCTCCATGGTGGAGCAGATAACCACACTGGAGCAGGTTTGTCTTGAAGGACTTCAGCCTATGGAGAGTCCTGTCTGGAGCAGATGAAATGAGTGAGGAGAAGGGAGACGCAAAGAGAAATTGCTTCCCTACCACTTGGGTGGAGGGTAAGGGAGTTGGGAGGAAAGGAGTGAAGTTGAGCCTGGGGAAGATGGGGAGGAAAGCTGTTGTTTTCATTATGTATGTCTTTTTGTTTCCCACCACCCAAATTAGTGATCACATGTTTATTTTAGTTGGCAATAAATTAAGCTAAATTTCCCAAGTTCAAGTCTGTTTTGCCCGCCATAGTTATTAGGAAGCAATCTCCCTGTCTTTATCTGAACCCAGGAGCTTTCTCATTCATATTCTTCTTTTCTTATCCCCCTGTTCTGCGGGGGAGTGGGAGTGGAGGGGGAATGAGTAAGTGAGCAGCTGACTGGGAGTGTTGCTATTGGCCAAGGCCAAGCCAGAATACTTCTGAAGTACTTATCACAACTGGAAGAGAAACCAGTATGCGACTGATGGGGTACCCAATTTGAAGTCAGATTACTGTGGTGATCAGACATTCAAAGCAAAGTTGAAATAGCTAGAATTGGCCAGATTTGTTTATATTTAATAGGAGAGGAGGAATATGTGACAGTGGTTGAGAACCCACAAACATAAAAAGAAAGGTCTGGAAAGTGTTACCTGAGTGCTGAGATGATGTCTGTGTCTGCATTTTGTGTACAGGTACAGTAAGAACCATCAAGGGAGTAAAAGCCTCCAGTGATAGGAGCACATAATTCTGAAGATGAATATATTAATTTTTTGTTTGTTAGCTTAAGAAAAACATAAACAAACTGGAATGCTTGGAAGTCTTTTAAAGAAAAAATTATGTTATAGCCTTAGTCCTTTAGTATTAACAGTTTAGTTATGATTCAAATATAGAAAGAGAATGACAGATCCAATATTGAGTGAGGCACTAAAATTAATAGCACTCAAATACATATAGGTGAGAAACTAACAAAGGGTGAAAGAAAGAGTTAATGGAGTCTGCATATAAAAAAAAAAAAAAAATGGGTGTAAAGTCATTGAGTTAAATTGTTCCTCTGAGTCTCTTTTGTTCAAAACTTATTTTACGTGTTTCACTGTTTGCACTGATTTGATCCCATATATTTATTTCTAGACCTCCCCTTGGCTTGTTTGTTTGGGTTTTTTTCCTTCCATATTTTTTTGGTCATTCCATACCTTTCTGAACCTTGTTCATCATACATTCCCTATTCAGTTTTTCCAGTTTCACATGTGCTTAAAGGTTCTTATGCAGCCATAATTTAGTATCCCTTCAGACAATGTAATAAAAATAAAACCTTGGGGGAAAAAATTGGGCAAAAAATAGTGGTGTCTTATATTTCACTATGGAAAATGAATTTAGTACTTAAATATTAACATAAAAGGAAAAAAATGCAGAGGGAAACACAGTGTGCTCACAATTTAAAGACCAAAGAATGTGTTGTTATTCAGGCAATTTTAAACATTCAAAACCCCTAAGTCCTTGTATAATTTAAGATGTCCCCAGAGGCTATGTATTCTAGGCTTTACTATGGCTATATTATAAACTATAATCATGTTTGCCTTACTCTGGGAATTATTAATTTACTCAGTTATAAAGGAACCACATCCATGCTTCTCAAGACTAATAATGTTGTGTAAATAGTAGTACACTTTATAAAATAATGTGACAACCTGGCCTGGGAAGATAGATAAATATTTTTTTCAACAAAATGCATCAGAGGTCATCATAACTGGAAGTCAGCACATATGTAGGGAACCAATTAGACTAAACAGTAGTGACAATGTGATTTTGTAAATCATAGCAAGTGCTTCACACTTAGAACTAAAGTTTTTGCACTATGCAGTTCTCAATATGAGTTAAGCTATTCACTTCAGGAGGGACAAAATCACACCAATATAATATCCTAGTGTTTTTCTCCAAATGGAAGAACACAAGAAGCAGCAAAAGAGTCCAAGTTTAAACTCAAATTGTTACTTGAATTTCTGTTTTTCTTTTTAAATAGTTTACTCCTCTACTGAAATTATACAGGATATATGTCTAAGGGTGGCTAAAAGCCAGTCTTAAATAATTAGCAGTATTATATACTCTAAGACATTTTAAAGAAATATTAAGAAATACTGTTTGGATTTCAAAGGTTGATAATGAAAATTGTATGTAAGTAGTGCATTTAAAAAATGATAAAATAATTAAAGAGGTTGCTGTCACGCATGCGGTCAGATTAATAATGTTACTGATAATATCCGGTTGGTAATTTTAGAAGTCCTTAGTATTCCTCAACCTTTCTTATGGTACTTATGATTATTATTAGTGTAAGTAGCATCTTGCTACTGATCTTTCTCTTATAGAAACTGACTGGAGTCAGGGATAATCAACATCCATTTGAATGAAACCACGAAAAATCATATGCCTCTGCAAATTTTACTTAAATTGTAGTGTAATTGTGCTCTGACTCACTATAGTATTGATATCATGGGATATTTTGCTGATATTTTAGTGCCTTTTTTTATTTTAGTAGGCTTTTATTTCATAGAATCATAAAATGGTTCTGAGTTGCCATCTGGGCTTAAACCACAACAATCTAGTTAAAGCTAATTTATCAGATCAGATTTATCAGATTACAACTTTCACTTTTTTTGTATCATTCAGCAGTCTACATTCTCTTATTGATATACTTCTGCCCTCCCCCCCTCAAACCCAGCAACCCCACAACATCTTAATGGAGGTTAAAAGCTAATGTCCTCTGAAGGAACATGCTCCCTTCCATCTTCCATTCTGGAGACTTCCGCTCAGCAATTGATGACAGAAATGTTTTCAGATTGTCCACAATGCCAAGCATATTTCCTAGAAAGGACTCTTGACATCTGCCCTCTTCTTTTCCTTCCAAGTTCTTATACTTCTTTCCCCTTTTTTTTTATTCTTCAGAAAATACTCAGGAGAACCTTTCACATTGTCTTCTCCCATGTGATAGTATGGACCTACATACAAATTTATCTTTATGCATAGTTAAATTGTTCTTAGTACTACACAGTTATGACTTTAAGGCAATGGTCATAAATACAAATGCCCTGTCTGTCAAGAATTTACTTTTTTATGTTTGTATTTATGATGGAATTGCAGGTGAGCCATAAATGTCGGAGAAATATGCCTCCTTTTTTTTTTTCTCTGCTCCCCAAATACAACTCCTCTTAAAAGTAAAAAAAAAAAACCCCAACAAAACAAACAAACAAACAAAAAAACCCCAACAAAAACCCTTGCCATGAAGCAATCCTTGAAAATAATCCCAGGCAAGCCATGTTAAACTACCTGGAAGACAGCACTATGCATTTTTGACATCTACAGACGGTAATCCTTAATGAAATAGAAGGGACAATGTGGATCTCTGAATTGAGTGGTTCCTCCAAGAGTGTTGAACACACCTTTAGAAGAGTAGCTGAAATGGTAGTTCTGTATTGATAGCTGTTTAAGAAGGTCTCCTGTGTGAGTTGAAATACTTGAATACCAAAAGTGTTCAAGACATTGATATCCTTGTTCTCCATAGATTTATCTTCCTGCACATTGCAGATGATTGTCTAGTTTCATTGGGGATTCCAGAATACATCAGTGACACTTTTTTGGGGTTGGTTTTTTTTTTGTTTGCTTGGGGTTTTTTTAATTTTTTTTTAGAAATAGAAGTTTCTAAAAGTAAAATTAGAATATAAAGACAATAAATAACAACTTATTTGGTTATTTTTTTGTATATTACAGTATCCATCCCTGGCAGTGTTCAAGGCTAGGCTGGACAGAGCCTTGAACAACCTGGTCCGGTGTGAGGTGTCCCTGCCCATGGCAGGGGGGTTGGAACAAGATGAGCTTAAGATCCTTTCCAACCCTAACCATTCTATGATTCTATGATAGTTATATCCACCCCTGCATGTTCTATTTTTAAGTTTTCTGTAGAAAATACCAATTAGCAGATTCTGTAGAAACATGGAAATATTTTAAGGAAGGTAAACAGCTAGTGATTTCATTTATATTAGTGTTTTTCTTTCAGCAAGCTGTCTTTTAAATACATTTTGATTTTTCTACCATATTATTCATGCAAACATTGTTTATTATTGGCCTACTGCTATTGTAGCCTATACTCCTTTTCTCAGAGACACCAGAACTTCTGTCACACCTACCTTTCTTTTCACTGTTGTCCATATTTCCCTTATTTTAAAATTACTAGGAAGCTATTTGGTCTATTGTGTTATAAGTTGACTTCAGAATTTTTGTAGGCATCTTTTTTTCACTACCAATCTTACTTACTCAACCCTTTCTTTTCAGTTCAAATTCACTGATTTCTCTGTTCTTTTCTACATATATATATAGTGATGCAGGTAATGTCTGCAGTCTATATTGCTGATACTAGAAAATTCAGCTTGTGCTATGAATTCCTGATTAATGCATGCCAAAATTGTAGTTTGATTTTTATGTGCATTCATAGACTTACTCTTCTGATCTTTTTTTCCTACAGTATACATTCCCTCTGGGTGAAAACCAGCATCATTTCTTTATGCTTTTATTACTAGCTACATACTTATTTTTCCAAGTTGTCCAGGTCATTTTGCAGTACTTTTGCAATCCTACTAGACTTAATGCTTTCCACAGCTTTGGTGAGAATTGTTTGAAAGAGTTTTATAGGATGCAAAAAGAATACTAAGCTTTCTGGGTTATTATTTTAGAAAAGAAGTCTCAACAGAGCAACCTGGACTAGTCTACAGGTAGCAGGAAAGGTCAATCCTTCTTAAAAGCATGAGAAAGATGCTTTGTTAATAACGGCCTCTTGTAGCTTGCAGCCCTGACTTTCAAATCATCACTACAGTACATTAAATAGGAGGGCTACATCATCAGTAACAAAAGCGCTTTGATATCCAAGAGTCTGTCTCACTGAAGAGAGGCACAATTGCTTAAACACCAAGAAAAGAAACTGTTATTTCTGCTGCTCCCAGGCATCCCAGGAGGAAGAATTGAGATAGGTAGGATGTATTGGGAATTTGACTCACCTGGCGTTTATAATATTTTAAAATTATTTTAAAATTTGTAATGTTTTAAAAATAATAGTAGCTAAAAAAAATACTCCAGTACCAAGGTTTTGATTCAGTACTGACTCAAAAAGAAAATTGCCACACACCTGTAAAATCACCAGTGCCGCTACTTGCAGAAGTGTCATGAAGCAAACTGCTTATTCAGATCAAGCTTGATTAAGTTTTGATCTCTGGCAAGATTACAACAGAAGATGGTATGTCTGCCATGATTTTCAAATGATGACATTTAAGATTTCCCTGTATCAAACTGCGGAGTGATTTGTCTACCCATACTCCCAGTACCATGTACCCATTAATATCTAAATTTTCTTGATTGATTACAGACTGATTTCTATTTCATCATCTCATGTTCTTTGTCATATGTAAATGTTATCACCTTCCTGTGTATTCTTCCTTTCCTTGTCATCTTTATACCATTTTAATCTAGCTATCTTGATAATCTAGAGCTGCATTTCAAAGCTTGCATTCAGAACTTTTTTTTATTTGGATATAAGTGACATTTGTATCCACAGCCAAAATTTTTTCATTGTTCTGTTAAAGAGAAGAGATAAAAGAAACTAAAAGTTTCCCTAAATTTAGTATGAATTCTGGCAATGCCTTTACCTGTCAGTGCTTTTAATGGTTCCTGTAGTTTTGTTTGATTTTCATGCAGGTTTCTGTTTCTAGTTCACATCTATATAGCTAAAATACTGGATTTTAACTGTAGTATGGTTTACAGGGTTTAAATAATTTTTATTTGTTTACATTTACCATGATTAATACTGTGATAAATTCATGACATGTTCATGAAAACCTTGGAGCATTGGAAATACTGGGAACAATTGCTCAATAAAGCCATGGTGCTCTTTCTCCGTCCATCATCTGGTCACGCTTCAACTCTGAGCTGAAGAAAGTCTTGAGGATGGTCCTCTCTACAGTCTTCTTCTGGCTATTCTCAGCTGTGCTCCTTTTGCCTTTTGTTATGCTTGCTGCTCTGTCTTCTACTGACTCTCATTTTGGCAATGCTTTGCAGGTAGTAAGATTGATACAACCATACGTTTTTACAGGTTTTGGAGCATCTGTACAGCAATGACATATTGCTTGCTTGATGGTTACTTGCTTGAGTTAGACTTGTTGTATCTGGAGATGAAACCTTTCATTTTATATTTTCTACATTCCAAAGCATTCTGCCAAGCCCTGATGGAGAATCAGCTTTTCAGTCTTTTCTGCTCTTCACAGGATTGCCTTTTTTCTTTAAAGCTCGCTCTGGTCTCTGATAAAGTCCAATAAAGAATGTACGAGATGTATTCTTCAAAGTTCATGGGAGTTACAGAAAGGAAGATTTTTAGCATTTTAGCGTTGGGGAACAGATGCATCAATTATGTCCCTCTAATTCACCTTTCATGTATGCCTGGCTATTGTAACACTTAAAATTCAGGGAAGTTGAAACAGTGTTCCTAAATAATAGCTAGTTTGGTTTGGTATAAAATTCATACGAATTTATACACTAAGGAAAATTCAGGTGAATTTCAGGTGATCACTGAATGTGCATTCTTTATTATACTTTTGCAGGTAAAATAAGATAAAATGACTGGATTTTTTTGACAGTTGCCCCAAAGTACTTACCAAATATGATTTTGTTTTGCTGATAATTAGCAATTTTCTTTTAGAACTTACTAAGGGAAATATCTTAATATTCTCCAATGTTGTCTTCTCTGTAGATATTTAATTGGATATTTGAAGCAGGAAAGCGGGAAAATATTAAATAAATTCAGAGTATAGTATAAAGAAAAGCATTATTCTCCACTCTCATCTGAAGTAGGTTATCTTGTCTGGTTTAAAATTTGGGTGTCCATTTATTCATAAGAATTTTGATAACAGTTACATATTTAATTTCAAATTATCCTGTTACTTAATTGAGATGTGACTGTATCTTCTTTTGTAGAGTATGTGCTTCGTCAAGGAAAGGTTTATCTTTGGAGACCTGTTTATGATACTGTTTATGAGAAATAAATTGGAATTGCCATACGCTCGCACAGTAAAATATTAACGCCATACCACTCTTGTCTATGATATATTTTAAATTTTGTGCAGGAATTTGGCAAACGTTAGGATTTCTGTGAATTTCCTGCTATTGTCATTTATAGTTAATGAACCATGACTGAAATCTTGTTTTTGTTTCATGTTTTTGACATGATATATACTAGTTTTAACATCAGACAAGAAATTCATTAATGAAAAAGGCTTTGAAGTTTAAGCTGTGGGTGTTAAAAAAATAACATTTTAAATTATACTAAAAGGAAGGCAGGGGAAAAAAAACCCCGAAACAACAGCTTTTTCTCTCACCTTTCTGTATCAGAGATCTTATTTCTGACATGAATTCTATGATCAGCTAGCAACTGTTGATGTTAGGTCTGTGTCCTGGGTTCAGCTGTAGCAGTTATTTTTCTCTTTCCTAGTAGCTGATGCAGTGATGTGTTTTTGGCTTTAGTCTGGGAACAACACTGATAACACACCGATGTTTTTAGTTGTTGCTAAGTAATGCTTACCCTGATCAAGGACTTTTCAGTCTCATGCTCTGCCAGTGAGGAAGGGCACAGGAAGCCAGGAGGAAGCAGAGACAGGACACCTGACCCAAACTAGCCAAAGGGGTATTCCATACCACAGCACATCATGCCCGGTATATACACTGGGGGGAGTTACCCAGAAGGCCCAGATCGCTGCTTGAATCAAGCTGGGTATTGGTCGGCAGGTGGTGAGCATAAAATTGTATTGTGCATCACTTCTGTTTATTGTTTTCTTTTCCTTTTCCCCTTTTAGTTTTATATTCTCTCCCCTTGTTATTCCTCTTATCATTATTATTATTGGTGGTAGCAGTAGTAGTTTTGTATTATACCTTAGTTACTGGACTGTTCTTATCTCAACCCATGGGAGTTACATTCTTTTGATTCTTCTCCCCATCCCTCCAGGAGCTGGGGGAGGAAGAAGAGGGGGAGTGAGTGAGCGGCTGCGTGGTTCTGAGTTACCGGCTGGGCTCAAACCACAGCAGTCTGATTAAATGTAATTGATACCAAGGGTTAGCTAGAGAGATCAGCAACAGAAAAAGAACTTCTGTGCATTTCAGTCTTCCAAAGAAGATGACTGTACTGTATATGTGAAAAATTTGTATGATGTTGTTTCAATAGTGGTTACATATGGTGACAGTAGCATAAAAGCTTTCCAATGAATAGTGCTGTCCCATTATTTAATATGAAAGCATAGAACAAAGATGAAAAAAGATGGTATAGTGTATATAGTTGCATGATTCATAAAGGACTTGTAGTTCTAAGGAACTACTGGGCCTGTTACAGAAAGCGGTAGTTAAAAAGGTAAAAATTAAATAAAAGAGACAAATACAAACAACAGTGGTGTACTAAGAGGTAAAATCATTTTGGTAGATCTCATAGAAACTTGAAGTCTCTTAACAAGGAGTTATTGTTGCAACAAAAGAGGATTGTTTACTATGATTGGTGAAGCAATGGATGGCTCAGGAGAGAGAACCTGTTACTCTCAATTCAAAGAGCACATGAATATGGTCATGATTCAGTGTAATACTCTGATTTCCATGTAAATCTTTTGTGTAAGAAGTGTTTTGTTTAACTGGAGTTTATGGTCTTGTTTTCAACTGTGTAATTGAAAGCACTTTGATTAATTTTATTTTTTTTTTTAAACTGTTAAAATGCATAGGGAACGCATGTACCTCAATTAGGCACTTTGCTTCAAAATAATACACAGTTAATCCTGCAAGTAGCAGGGTATGGTAGACTTCATATGTATAACAAATGTGAGTGTTCGGTAGGAACAAAGCTGCTAAATATCAGCAAGATTTCTTTACTTTGTTAATAACAGCCAGAAAGTAGTAATGACCATTATTGACAATCACTTTAGGAAATAGGGAATTTCCATCTTCATTTCTGTGACTCGAAGACAGACTAGATCTAGCAGAGAGATATGTACCAGAAAGAAAAAACACAAATATCTTACTGGCCATAATGTGTAGAAAATATGAGGTTTTATTAGTTCCACATTCAGCTATTGTAGTTGTGTATGAACAACCATGAAAATACGTGATACCTGTAGGCTTATTAACTTTCTTCGTAATATCTTGGCTGCATATTAGTAAAATAATGACATCATACTTGGTACAGCTCTGGAAAATATGTTTGTAAGTACCACTACATGCTGAAACTTTTTTTTTTACAGACAATTTTCTGAACACTGTAATTTGTCTTGTTGTGCACTAGCATCTTCTTGCAATAGCTTGCAATTTACCTGATAAGGAACCATGACCAAGACATACAAAGGCTATCACTAAAAATTGTTATAAAAATTCATGTACATAGAAAAGGCAAAAGGGAAAGGAAAAAATGTTCCTATGTAATTAGTTTCAGTAAGCCTTGAGGTAGCTGCCAGTGAACTGTCTTGTCTTTGACATCAAGGAATTGATCTTGCCTAGTAAAGCTTTCTTGTGATAAAAGATTAGACTGATTAACATGTAAGGTTGCATTAGTAGTTTGAGCAAAGGCAATATTTGTGTGATGCTTGCAGATAACTAAGATTGGTATTAAATGTAAATTGTCTCAGTTTTCAAGTTTTTTATTAGTGTAATTCATACTAAATGCTTCGTTTGCTTAGTTCAGATTGACTGGGATTTGCTGTTTCCCTAAAAGGCTCTAAGAAAAGTATTTTTATGAGTATTGAGTGTGTCAACCTGGGCTAGACCCTTGTTAAGAGAAGCGTCAGTGCTAGCATTCAGGCTGTCAATGCTTTGATTTTATAAGCCAAGAGCAAAAGATGGCAATGGACAGGTATCATTGACTTTGTTGTATGAGTTCAGGTGTATGCCTTAAAAAAACCCTTTTGTATAGGAATTCCATTCAAAGTCTTTCTAAGCATGTATGTTTCCTTTTCTTATACTATATACTTGATAACTAACTGTCACAGTGACACTGTATTAATAATCCAAGTTGTGTTTGACTAGCCGTATTTTCCCTCTACTGTTGTTTGGAGATCATGCATTGATGCTGCATATAAAATGAGAGATCACCTTGAGGAAAACTATCCAAGTTACGGTTTGCCTTTTTTTTTCATGTTGTAGCCTGAGAATATCAAAAAGTGGATCATTCTGATTTTCAAAATCAGGTTTAAAGTTACTAGGTTTATTTTTTCTTTTTTTTTTTTTCCCCATATCTCCTCTTTAGCTACCACATACTAGGAGATTCCCTACCAATCTCTGTATTTTTCATTTTAGGTAGTTTTGTCTGCAAAATATTTGAAAGCTGTATATGTTTGACAGGGTATTTTATTGCCCAGTGGCTGGTTTATCACATGTACGCAAAATAGTTTGTAATAAAGCTAAATTTATCCCGCAGAGCTTTTGCAGACTGCGTAAAGCTTGAAGACACTCTTCCTGCCTGTCTATCTCACTCCTGAATAGTTCAGAAATATATGGGATGGACTGGATGAAAATCGGATGGTTATTTTAGTAATAAAAAAGTTTGAAAGGTTTTTTTTTAATTGTTTGTAGATTCTCTTAAGTTTGTAAAGAAACATCTGCAGAAATTTGTTTCTGTGAAATAAGATTTCTATCAGTTTAAAATGAGAGCAGTTCGAGAACCAAAGTTATGGATTATTGTCAACATAAGAGATGGGGGTTGTACTCATGAAACCAAACCTGAAACTCAATATTTTATGCAATATGAAGATCAAAAACTTAAATAAACTTTATAAGTATAAAACAAAAGTGCTTGTAAGCTAAGTGATTAAAAAGTCAATCTTATCCCAGTGTAGTTATGAAGAGTTGATGGTTTTAGAATCAGGAAAATTTAGGAAGCATTCAGTGATTTCTTTTTACTTTCCTACAAATAAAATATGTTTAAAGAAAGTAGAAATGGGAAATGCTCTTGCCAAGCTTATTCCACAAATATGACCCTAAATCAAGTCACTTTGAAGAGTAAATTGTGTCAGTACTTCTGCTTCTTTGGGATCTCCTAGCACTTAGATATCACTTTGGAATGTGATCTGGTACCAGTAAAATGCACACGGCAAAGCTAGTTTCTTTTTGCAGATCTAGCTTGGAGTGTAATAATAAATACATCTACAGTTGTCCTGGGTTCAGCTGTAACAAGTACAAGCTGGTGGACTTTGTCTTCCACTTCATGGAGGAGATCGACAAGGAGATCAGCGAGATGAAGCTGTCTGTCAACGCCAGGGCCAGCATCGTGGCAGAGGAATTCCTCAAGAATTTCCTCGGGGCCCATGGAACCCCTGGGGGGGCCACGGAAACCTGGGAGCCCAGTAGCTCCGAGCTACTTGTGGAGCACCTGGGCTCCTTGTGGAGCGCCATAGCAACCACAGACAGGGTGGACCCGGCAGCTATTGCTGGAATGAGTTCCTCTCTTGTCGGCACACAGACCCCCCCAGCCTGGCTGGGAGGTGGGGCAACTGCCGGAGTAGGAGCCATTCCTGCTGTTGTTGGGGAACTTCAAAAACAGTTGAAGTGGGGCCTTTGGGCCCCATTAGGCACCCCTGGGGGATGTATAGCAGCTGGGACTCTGGCACGAAGCTCTCTGACCTGGTGCATGCTGTGCCGGGCAGACCCGGCTTGGGCAGCCGGGAGTAGAAAGCTCCTGCCAGCACCAAGCAGCAGCGCTCAGTCAACATGGAGCTGCTGAGGAGGGCCAGGCGGCACGTGGAGGCAGCCATCAAGGAGAAGATCTTCTCAGTGCAGGGCCCCTACCCCGTCATCCGCAAGCTGCTGCGGGCATGGGGCTGGGTGGAGAAGTTCTCCAACACCATCAGGGTGGGCACCCACTCAGGGCAGCAGCAGGACACCCAGGAGCTGCTGGAGGAGGAGGAGGATCTTGGTGGTGATGAGCAGTGGGAGGCAGCAGTGCATCCAGAGCCAGGGTCAGCATCACATTAGGCTCAGCCCTCAGTGGAGATCCCAGAGCCTCCTGAGGAGGAGGAGGAATAGGAGGAGGAGGAGGCCCAGTGGTATGATGACGACACCAATGGCATTCACGGCATGATCTTCTACATGGCGCGGGACTGGATGCCGACCTTCATCTGGCGTGGCTGATGCAATGCTGTGAATTGTCGACAGCTGCAGCAGGACCAGGTGGTGAACCACTTTGCTGGCATCGGAGCCTTCACCACCCAGGAGGGGCTGTGCCTTAACCTCCAAAACCTGCCCTGGTTCCACCAAGCCAATCCCACCACCGCCTTCCCACGGTGCTACCGGCTGGGGGCTAAGGATGAGCGCCAAGCCTTCATCGAGGATTTCCGCCTGAACCACGACAACACTTAAAGCTGATTTTAAAAAAAAAGGATAGTTTGGAGGAATTGTAGTAAACTATGGTGAGTAATTATAAATTCATGTCACCGGTTATGATGTTAAATTGAAAAATATGAGAAATTAATGTCAAATAGCTTTATCTGATTAAATCTGATTATAGAACAATTTGTTTTGTTAAAAAGGAGTAGAAATTAAATGGTATATGAGTCATTCTGAAGATCTCAGTGTGTAACATGAGCCAATAAAAAAGGTAGCTGTATTAGAGCATGTAGAAATTTCCATTTAAAATAAGCTGTATCTACTCAGTTGGAGTTTTTGAATGTCTAAATAAATTAGCAGTCATTATTGCAGATTCATAGCAAGATAGCATAAAGCTACAAAGGTTTTTTGGAAGTAAAAGATTAGTGGTGTTTTACAGCTATCCTCAAGAGCTCTAGTCCTTTGGCAAAGCTGTCACTTATGTCTAGTTCATATCTCTTGTATACAAGATCCAAATTCTCTTTACACCAGTACATATAAAATGAAGTTGTTATTCTCACTGGTGATCTAGCAGTGAGGGTGTTTATGGCTCTTTTCTGTGTCGTTCCTCTTCAGGTTCTTAGGAAGCTTGTGGCATTATTAGGTTTTCAAATAGCAAAACCAGTTTTTAATCAACTGACCGAGTCTGAAAAGCACAAAGCTGCTGCATGTTTTCCATAGAATAATGATGTTACCATTTATTAGATTTTACTATTTCCTCATGAAGTGAAACTGCAGTACTTACTATGTCAAAGAAAATGAAGGAAAAATCATACATCTCTACTTATTTAGGTAGATACAGTGTTATTCTATTCATTTATAGTCAGAGAATCTTTTTCTCAGATTTGCTGAGTACAGACAAATCCTCTTCAAGTCAACTAATGATCTGGGCTCGTGCATTACAAAGTCTTCTTTTAGGAAGAGATAATAGAGAGTGATCTCTGCATTGACCATTTGTAAGACAAGCTTAGGAAGATGTGCGCAGACGCTCAAAATCTGAGATTTAGTTGAATGTTCTGAATTACTCGCTGAATGATCGCCATTTTCTCCACTGGCAGCAGAGTGATACTAGTGAGGCTACCTTTCTTCTCTCCTTTCCAGTCTCCTCAGTGTCAAGAAACAGAGGGATCAATGAAATACTGTGTCTAATTGTAACTAGGAAGTTTGTTTCCATGGTCAGCAAGGAGAGGTGGGCAGTAACTCAAAGCAGTGAGCAGAGAGATCCACTGAACTGTCCTGTGGAAGGATTTTGCCACCTTCCTCAGTTGACTGTGAAAAAAACTTTCTAAGATTAATTTCCTTTGACTAAAGTTAGCCTGCATTAATAATGACAAACTGTTGTCTGGTGTTCCATTCTTCAGAATAGCATTTCTTTTAAGATCCTGTCACTTCCTACTGTATATACCATACTACTACTTACTACATAACACTGTGTTCTTTCTTTCTTTCTTGAAGCTTCATCTTGATTTATGATTTTCTGTCAGGCTGGTTATTCAAGCAGTGGATTTACACTAGATTCATGATTTGTTCTTATTGCAGCTGTAAAACATGAGATTGAGAGAAGCATGCAAAATTTGTGCTTAGGAAATTTAGGTTTTGTTTTCCCTCTTGAATTAGAAGGAAAACTTAAAAAATCTTGGTTTTGTGCCAAGCGCAGTCATTCTCAGATTTTTCATGGAATTTCATTTCTTTCTGACATGCAGTAGCAAACTGCAGAGTTGCACTGCTCTGCCAACATAAACAGAAAAACTGATTACTTGGAAAGTAGTTATTGTAACATTGACATTAGCATGAAAAGCCTGAGATGAATTTAGCTAGCAAACCAAGCTAGCTAAATATACCTCAATAATTATTTTAAAAAACATTTCCAGTTAACGCATAAATGGTTATTTATTCTCTGTGTCCTTGTAATAAATCAAGTTACAGATACGGAAAAATAAATATGTAAAATATGAACAAAAATGTGACATTAGTGTTACTGGTACTTCCATGAGTCGACTGAAATAAATGCAGAAAGGGTGGAGGCATATATAGGGAAAAAAAGGGGGTTATGTATACTGACTGTGTTTTACAAGCAAACACCTGCTGTTTTGAAAATATCTAAATGGCTGCAATTATTGATGCAGCTTTCCCTTAGCAGACCAATGCAAAATTTTAATTCTTGGGTGCAAATTATTTTCCTGATCAGTTCAGAGACAAGTTTGTGGGGTTTTTTCCCTTTTCCTGTAAGAAAATCAAGATTTCTCTTTAAAAACAAGGAGGGAAAAGCCCCTCACCCAAATCACGTTGTCATTGTAACTGAGCTAGTGTAAGAGTATTACAATATTTACATTATTAACCATCAGCAAAAAAGATACCAACCAATATAATTTTCTTCTTTGTTGTAGGTTTGTCAAAGACTGCAAATATAAATACAGGTTTCATATGTAACCTAAAAGATATTAATTCAAACTATTTGATGCTTGCTAATTCCATTTATTAAGGACCCAAAAAGATAATTTTTTTGTGTCTTAGGATAACGTAACTAAGAATTCACATCTCCAGTTCTCATGTTCTCATTCCTGTATTCTATTCTTTATTGTCCTTGATATCTTTTCTTCTTTTCTATTTTTTTTTTCCCTTCCCCAAAGTGTGGAGTTTTGAAGTTAAGATTAGTATTTTTAAGTTTTTTAGAAGTTAAAAATGTTAAAGATGTAAGATTATATCAGTTGTTTCTCCTGTTTCTCCTGACCTATATGAAACAGGGCGCATAGAATCAGTACTCTGAAAGTGTGTAAGTAAGTGTAAATTTTGATGTATAAAAATCACCTTTTTACTATGTACAAAGTAATGATGCTTTCTGGTGTTCCACGAAACACAGAGAGAATTCATCAGCTGCCAGAAACTGAGTTTACAGAGGGGAAATTTCAAGACCAAGATTCTTAACCTGTTCATAGATATCTTAAATACACTATATTCAGTTTTATAAAATGTTTGGGTCTGTGTTTTATAGCTGAAAAGCTGAGGCTGAAATGCTGATCAGAAAGTTATCATAAGAAAAACAAGCAAACAAGCAAACAAACAAACAAAAAAAATCCCCTCCAAAACCTAGTAAACACCTCCCAAAGAGAAAAAAATACTCAGAATGTGGAAGACCCAGATACCAAGCCCTAGTTTGAATTATGTACATTAATGATTTAACTGTGGTATACCTATGTGTTATTTGGGACTCTAAGCACTAGATCAGAAGTTATTTTATGAGGGAGGGAGTTAGACTTCCTTTTCTAGACTAATCATGTTTTGTGATTTTAAAAAATCTATTTCAGTTTTGGCTATAGTAGCTTTGGACCACCTAAATCTAGACTTCATTCCCAATTCAGTTTTCTGAACTTCTTAAATTCTCTGATCTGAATTCTTGGTTATATGTTAGAAATGAGATTTGGGCAGGGGAAACAGTGTGGATGCGCTGAATGAAAAGGAAAATGAAGACATGATATTTTTAATTTTCATTCTGAGGGAGATGGTTTTTAGGGTGAATGAACACTGTGATCTCTAGATGAAAGAATAGTCAAGATTTGGAGTACAGAAGGTTTTTAGACAAAGCAAAAAAAAGTGATTTAAGAGAGAAATATATTGATAATATATTAACTATGATGTGAAAAAAACCCCAAACCACAAACCAAACAAATCCTAGTCTGTATGATGATGAACAAATTCAAGCAGTCTGTTTCATTATACATTCTCCTGTGGGGAGAAAGCTGGCAACAGTCTTTCTAGAGCTGTTAATGGAGAAGTGCAGGCAAATGATCATAGTCTTTCTCATATGAAAAGCGTTAGCATATGAAAGCAAGTTATAAAAGTGAAGGAAGTAATTATCAGTTTAAAAACAAAAATCACCTTTAGGTTTCTCTTGTATTAACACTAAGACAACTAAGCAAAGATTCACTGACAATTGAATGTTTTTTTTCCATATTCCTTTACTCATTATTCGTGACACGTATCATGATTCTTAAATGTCAAGTCCTTCAACAGAATAGAGTTGCAGTGGAATAATTGTTAAAATAATTGTTCAATTCTATCTTTTTTTATGTATGACGAAAATAGTTTCTCAGTTTAATTGTAGAAAAGTATCACACCATTTGAACAGGATATTTAGCAAAAACTGAGCTTGTAGCAATTTTTTTAGGATAACCAAGTATTTTTTCAAAAGGTAATAAACCCCTTTTCTGTATGCGTTGCTGTTGATGTTTGAAGGTTCTGGTTCAATGATGCTCGTGTGCCTACAGATGCAAGCTTTTTCAGTGACTTAGCTCATGAGTTATTCTATAAACCACTAAATATATGTCAACATTCAGTGTTGAAGAACTCCATTTATACTTCATCATCCCTTTCCAAAGCTGCTTAACATTAAGTTCTCTTTGTATTGAATTGTTTGCTTTAATTAGCAAAACAAACACTGAACTCAGCTAGGGACATTTGTTTTGTAGTTGTAAAAAAAAAAAAACCCAAACCAAACAAGAAAACAAAGCACAACAGCAGGAAAACCAAAAAAGCCATCCATAAAATTCAAACTCTCTGAGTGATGAAATGATGTCATGTGGGAATCCTATTGAAATACAGATATCTCAGTAAAATAGCCACAGGGATGTTTTATCCATGATTTCTATGAAAATGAAGGAAGAAGTGGTAACACAGGTATCCATTTACTTGGAAAATAGCTAGGGTACCTAAAGATATCGTCACACTATAATGAATTAGTCAAAGGCCTAGAAGGGGTAAGTGTGCTTCAAAGCAATGTCTAATAACTTAGCATAAGGAATGTTAAATTAAACAAGTCCCCAGACTGCATTGCAGCAGCTAAATGTTAATACACACCATTCTATGTCGTATTTTGTTCACAAATACCTTTGGCAGAGACTTACTTAGGCAAAAAATTGTAGGCAGCAATATTAGACATTTGCTAACTGAAAGTACCTCTAGTGTTGTTCCTTTGAACGTTCTTCATTCTTCCACTAATAACTTGAACAGCACCACTTTGAAAACCTGTTTAGCTAGTAAGGGGATGAAAGCTGATTGCACCTCAAGCACTTTGGAAAGAGGTAAAGATAAAAAATATCAAATTAGAAAGATTGTTGGAGTTCTTCAGGTGGGTTTTTTGACAGGAAACCCAATTGTATTCATTCATATAATCAAAGTTAAAAAGTAAGCATTAAAGACTTTTTTTTTTTATTATTTTTATTATTTTTTGTAATGCTAAGTTATAATGGCATATTGAAGACTCAGTAGATATATTGTCTGTGTAACCGAAGTGCTAATACAGAAAGCTACAGTTATCTTAAGGCAGGTTGTTGACAGTCTTGCCAGATGGGTTAATTTTTAGGTTATTAATTAGTAATTAATATTTATACTAATTTATACTAATTTATACTAATAATATTATAATTAATAAGTAATAACTATTTTAGGTAATTAATTTAGGGTTATTTTCTTTTCTTAATAAGCAACTATAAGAATCGTCTGAAGCACAGTTGTGCTGTGTGAAATTTAGTTGCCCAAACATATTTGGGAAAAGAAATATAATGAGACATATGTTTGGAGGTTTTTTAACAATATTTTGAGTATATTTAAAGAAAAAAAAGTGAGAAATTAAAGGCAAGTTCATCTAGATTCCAATTTTCATATTAACATTTCAGTCTACAAGAAGACTAAAGATGTTATAGTGAAAGGCAGTGAAATATGAGCATAAAATCACTGAGATTGTTCTCTGGGAAAGAAGAAAAATTAGAAAGTGGGGACTGAAAAAAATAAATCCAAATAACTTGGGAAAGTGGTAGATGGGATCATGGAAGAATATAAGAATTGTCATCATGGTCCAGAGGTTAATCTAGTCCAGTATTTTGTCATTGATAATGTTCAAAGGATAAAATGCAGAAATGAGGCAGCACATAGTAATATTTTTTTATCTAAGTTCATTTACTGTGCAGCTTACAGACTCCCCGAGCGAGATATTACAGCTGAGTTTTCCATTTTTAAAAGATGTAATACTGTTCTGCGAATTGGGGGAATTTGAACTGGTTGTGGATATAAGGTCAGGATGGTAGAGTGAAGGATCCTAGGAGAAAGCATCAAGGCAAAAAGCAGGAGCATAAACCTGGATTTCTGGAGAGCTGACTTCAGGAGAGAAGACATCAGTCTCTTCAAGGACGTACTTGGAAGAATCCCATAGGAAACCATGCTGAAAAGAAGAGGAGTCTAAGACAGCTGGTTGATTTTTAAGGATCACCTACCTCCTCTATGTTTAAGAATAGTTTGTCGCAATGAACAGGAAATAGAAGGCAGCCTGAGGCCTGTCTTAATGAACAAGATGCTCCAGATAGAACTCGAGTAAAAAGGAAGAATGATAGAAGCAAGGGCAGGTGACCCAGGAAGAACATTGCAACACCATTTGAATGTGTAGGATTAAGAAAGATAAAGCCCCCCTGAACTGAATCTGGTGAGGGATATGAAGAGCTCCTACAGGACTTCAGGGCTATATCAGTAACAAAAGGAAGAGTAGGGAAAATATGAGCCTGCTGCTGAGTGGGGCACAAGACCTGGTGACAAAAGAAGTAGAAGAGGCTGATGTGCTGAAAGCTTCCTTTGCCATGGTCTTTAACAGTAACACTTGCCTTCAGGAATCCCAGATCCCTGAAATCAGTTTACAACAGTGCTTTTGTAATGAATCACTGAATCTAATGAGGCACGTAGCTATTGTAGCTTGGTGATTATTCCTATTCTAGTGAATCAGACACCTGTTGGATACTTTGGGCTCTATGTGTGAGCATGTGTGTGTGTGAATATTTGTGTTGCATATAATTATAATGTGTATATGTGTATATTTTATAGTGCCTTATCCTGTGGTTAATTGCAAGGAAACAATATTGTAAGTTATTTAAAGATTTTAAAGGCTATTTCAGAGGCTATTTATGTTAAGGAGTATAAAATGGCTATAAGCTGGTCATGAATAATTTTAGGATAAAAATGAAAAGAAAAACTGTATTGTAAACATAGGAATATTGAGAAGCTTTGAAACAGCTTTTTAATACGCAAGAAAGGTAGCTGAGTTTATGATAGAATATATTAATATTAGGCATATGATTACAAGAGTACACGTTTCCTTCAGGAACAGGGCCTGACCTACATGCCGTATAAGATCCTGCATTCTTTTTCCTAGTTTGAAACAAATTGTTTTGCATGTTTTTTATCATAGGTTATACACTTTAATTTCAGCATTAAATATTTTACAGCAGAAACTATCTACTAAGCTAAAAGATATTTATCATCATTTTACATTTCTATGTTCTTTGCTCAAATAATTTGTTATGTAAATACAATGCATATATAACAGTAAAAAGATGGTTATATGAGACTGAAAACAAGCTAACTGTCAAGAAATGTCCTTGAAAAAGTAAATCATGAAATATAATGTAGAAAAAACAACTTTGGGCTTGTACAAGCACTATAAAATCTGAGACGTACTGGAAGAAGCTAGACTAGGACTTATTTTAGCATGGTCCTTGCAGACATGAAAAATAACAAGGAAAAATAAAAATGACTATGAAATGTTCCATATATTTTTACAATAATTGCTATAGTGTACAACTGGTTGTAAATTTTAAATGATATTAATTGAGAATTGAATGGGGAGTCCAAATAAGGGTCAGATTTTCTACTCTAACCTATATGACAATTGAATATATATAAAAGGATGGAGTTAAAAATTGTGACTTCAATTGAAGAAAAAAGATTTTTTTTTTTTTATTCATCTGCTCATTTCAAAGGTGACAGACTTCCACAGGATGTCACTTGCCTTGGTAAATTGTGCAGAGATTTATTTTTTCTATCTGATCATATCCAATCCTAAACAGCTTTTCTTCTGCAAATAAGTATCAGAGCTAAATAAACAAACATATTACTTCTGCAGTGTTTAACTAGTTGCTAAAATAATAGTTTTTTCTTTTACAGACACAATGTGTGTGGCAAGATCAAACAACTCTACCATTCACAAATATAATATTTGGGTTTCAGCCTGCTGTCAGCTATTTTGATTTAATATTTGTGATGTTTGGTATTTGCATTACAGCTTTGTTGCCAGGATGATGAACATAATTACTATAGAGATGCAGGCATAATTATGATAACCTTGTTTTTAATCTTTCCTGGTAGGATTTTGGAGATGATGGGTCCTTGTACATTACTAAGGTTACCACAACTCATATGGGAAATTACACCTGCTATGCTGATGGCTATGATAAGCTCTATCAAACTCATATTCTCCAAGTAAATGGTGAGGAAAAATGTTCTAATTACCAAACTCATAGGAGACTTGGATTTGGATTTCGTTAAGCAGATCTGTTGGTGCTGTTTTACTTTTTTTACAGTGTGTTACAGCTTAACAGAAAAAGAGGGGTTTTTTTTTTTCTTATTGCTGTCATATAAATAATGTAAAACAATGCAATACAGTAATTTTCATTTTATTACTTCCTTATGAATAATAATTATTAAAAGGAGTAAAAATAGTGCAGAGGATTTGCTTTGCACTGTGAACTGTTGACTTGTAAAGATTTTTTGTGTGTTATCTGCAGAATAAGTGTTTTGTGTTTAATGTAAGATTAAAAAAAAGTACTACCCTACACATTTATTATTTTGAAATCTAAGCATGATTTTAGTAGATTAACTGAAGACATCTGGTTTTGAAATTTTGATCTTTACATTTTCCTACATCTGTTCAAGTTCTAAGGACCACTCTCCTGAACTCTGTACTTGGACAAAACTTCACTGCAGTTGTTACTGGTGCCCTGAAGATAGGTCTTTCCCTTCTCTTGAACAGTAATACCCTCTCCTTCTAGCTGTTTTTCCTATATGTGAATTTTTTTCTGATTATTTTAAGCAGTTGTTCCACTCCTCTGTATCATTCATATAAATTTAAAGTTGTCCAAACAAATTGAGTAGGCCATGTTTGCTCTGTTCAGATAGTTGCTTTTTCTCAAGGTGACACTGGTGAGGTATTTCCAATACAATTTTGGATGTTGATTTCTTGGGGAGCAAGGAAAAAAGGGAGTCCATCAGAGCAATGGGATCACTTGCTGTATATATTTTGGATAAATGGAGTTAAAAGCATGGAGATTAAAGGTCATATGAACAGCTCTTCCACAGTTTAGAAGTGCAATTGTAAGCAATAATCTTCCTAAGCACAGGCATGATGGTCAGTATTTGTAGCTGTGATAATGACTAATTAATGTAATGATACCTGTATTAACAGAAGAGTCAGACAGAAGGTTAATGAGATAATGAGGCTTTGTTGGTCACAAAGATCGGATGTGAAGGCTCAATGAAAACAACTAGATTTCAAGTTCTTTCTTGATTTACATGTGTGTAAATCTATATATTTTTAGAAATAAATATTTATATATTTTTCATCAACAAGTTTGCAAATATTTTATATATGCATATATATAAATTTAATTTATTTTTGTTTTACGATTAAAATCTTTAGGTTGTTTTTTTTTTTAGTTGTACAGTAGTAAAGAATAATGAGTTTCTTTTGGAGTCTGAACAATACAGGTAATGAGCACTGTTAAAGACATAGTTTATGGTGAGAAAATTTAGACTAATCTTACACAAGTAATATGGTAAACTAAATATTGTAAGCAATATAAGTTGGTATTTAACCCTTTTTCATATAAGCTACTAATAAAAACTATTAATAAAACACCCCAAAATACAAAATTGTAATGGCGCAGGAGTAACTATTTCATTAAATAGTGCTAATTATTAGCATTTATATAATAGTTAAAACTTTCAAAGTATATAATTTTGTGACTACATGATTATGAGACTGTATGACTATACAAATCTGAGTCTGTCAGTTTTATTTTTTTTCTTTGGATGGTATTAATATATTCAGTGAACTACTTTATATGTTAGTATTATATATGGAGTTGCAATGCCTTGCACTTGGTCCTAAAAGTTGTGTTGCTGAGGTGCTCGAGAGTGCTAAATAGTGGCAGTTCCGTCTCTAAGGAAATGGAGCTCCTTGCTATTCTGGAGTCCAGGTGGAGAAATATACTGTTTGGCTTTGATGAAGTGGGAAATCTGCACGGGGTAGGCCACCTAAAGCACCTTCTGCAAGAACTGCTGAACAGAGCAGACATGAAAATTAGATCCTAGGAAGTGAGTCAAAGTAAGACTGGGAGCTGAGGTACCAAAAGAGGCTCAGGCCGTTGGAGCATGCAGTCAAGTGGGGGCTCACTCTGAGGAGCCTCAGTGGGGAAGGCAAGGTCTCGATATGTAACACACAGATCCTATGGGAGAGGAGAAAGAACAAGGAAGAAGTGGAGGGGGAATAGGAATGTTAGGCTTGAGATGAAAAGTACAGATCTCTGTCCATAAAAGCAAAGTCCCTTCCAGAAACTCAGTAGAATCCTTAAATCCCTGATTTTTGTACACTCTTGGTCTCAGCTGGTAGTCTAAGCAACTAGCAGCCATAATTTCCATATTTTTAATCTTTTTCCATATTCTTTTATTATGGTTTTGCAGTTTGCATGTTGAGGTTACATGTAATTTTTCCTGTATATTATTTGAAATGACCTTAATTTCTAACTGGTTTTAAAATAGCCCTGAAACCTACCGATTTCTGCATCCACTCTGAGATACAGTACATTTGTGTATTTCTTGCAATGTAGAAATCTAAGGCATTTCAGTGCTGTAATAGAGCGGCATGCTGGGACATTACTTGTAAACAGTTGGGTAGCATTTGAAAATATTTAATCTTGTGCCAAAATAGACACAGTTAATTTTTGATCTTGTTATCTTCTTTCATTATCAACTGATACTTCATCCTCTACCCAGCTGTGTTTTGTGACACCACCTAAGTATTCCACATTTTTAAAGCTGCATTAAACAAAACTTTGGACAACAGGAATTATACTTCTTTAACCTTCACTACAGTTAATTGTTTTATTGCTAGAAATAACCTCAAGCAATTTCTCTCTATACATAATTAATATCAGCAATTATTCATCTAAAAATCTACACAGCAAGATTTTTAAATCATCTTGCTTAGTCATTAACAGTAGGAATATGTCCACTGTGATGTCATATGCCCTCTCTGCCAGTACTGATGTGTGCTATGTAGCAGATTTTTAACTGGCAACTGTGTATTGCAACAAGTTTTCAAACCTTGGAAAAGCGATGTCAGCAATTCTTATATTTTGTTGATAATGAAATTCAGAAGAATAGTCTTATAAATGTCCTGCTTAACATCTTCATTAATGATGGCTGAGGTGAGCAGCTCCAGTGCTGGCATGATTAGCAGCAGAGTGCTCTAGCGTAGTACATGGGTGGGTTTCCCGAACCAGGGGAACCTCAGGGCTCCTGCCATAGGAGTTCACAGCTCATGCACACTAGTGGACGTGACCTGAGCAGCCCCCTCCCTGCCCCCTCCATCTATAAAAGAAACCCTTAGGGAGTGTTATCAGGCACAGTTATTTTTACTGTGAGGGTGACCAAGCCCTGGCACAGGTTGCCCAGAGAGGTAGTAGAGTCTGCCTCCTTGGAGATACTCCAGAACCTAAATATGGTCCTGGGCAACTGGCTTGAGCAAGGGGACTGGACAAGATGACCTTTGGAGGTACTTTTCAACTTCAACCATTATGTGATTCTGTAATTACATGTTTTATACAGGTAAAATAGATTGTTGGTAGGTGTTTTGAAGAGAGGGGAGAGGTGGAGTTGAAGTTAAAGGTTTGTGAAACAGGACAGTTGCAGTCTCTGTACATCACATCATGACTTACTGGTTGTGCATTTTTCATATTTTATAAAGAAATTTAAGGAAAAATAAATATCATATTACTCAACCCAAAATATTGAATTAGAATTCAGGCTTTTTAAATTGATACCACAGGCAGTGAAAATAGGTTTTACTCACAGAACATTCTTTCTGCTTCATAAATTTGCTGTGACGGAGTTCAGCACTGAATGTCCCTGAAACGACAATAATACTCTTCTCCACTAAACTATAATCGTTTCCTTCCTTCAGTTCCACCAGTCATCAGAGTCTATCCAGAGAGCCAGGCAAGAGAGCCAGGTGTGACTGCTAGCCTTCGGTGTCATGCTGAAGGTATTCCCAACCCACAACTTGGTTGGCTAAAGAATGGAATTGATATCACTCCGAAGTTATCCAAACAGCTAACTCTTCAAGGTAAAGAGGCATATTTCTTGTTTTCTACAGGTTGTGAATGCTTTATCAATGCATCCTTTCCACACTAACTCTTATGTAGTTTTAAGAAAGGGTTGAAGTCTAAGATAAAACATTTCAGAAGATGTCTTCCAGTTTCTCCCCAAGACACATATCTTCTCTGTTTTCTTTGTGTTAGAAATAATGGTCGTACTTACTGGCAGGATCGCCAGTAAATTCCAATGTGCTCTTCTCTATTAAAAAATGTGCAGTTTCTGGGTGGAGAAAGCAGCTCAACACTGTATTAGAATTTGTCACTACAACTATATTAATGCCATTCAATGAGTATGCAACGCTAGTATTTAAATTGAGAAGCAATGCTTTTGTAAAGATTTATTTTGTAAAAGTTTGTTCTAATGCAATTATATTAATCTAGTGTCGTGGTTTAAGCCCAGCTGGCATCTAAGTACCATGCATTTGCTTGATCTCTCCCCTTCCCCACCCCAGTGAGATGGGGAGAATTGTAAAAAAGGCAAAACCTGTGAGTCAAGATAAGAACAGTTTAATAATTAAAATAAGGTATAATATATTATTAATATTACTAATAATAATAGTGAAAGAGAAAAAAACAAAAAGAGAGAAAAAGCAAAACCACAGACAACAATGATGCACAATGCAATTGCTCACCACCCGCTGACTGATACCCAGCCCCACCTGAGCAGTGATTGGTCCCTTCCGGGTAACTCCCCCCAGTTTATATAGTGGGCATGATGTACTGTGGTATGGAATACCCCTTTGGCTAGTTTGGGTCAGGTGTCCTGTCTCTGCTTCCTCCCGGCTTCCCGTGGCCCTCCTCACTGCCAGAGCATGAGACTGAAAAGTCCTTGAGCAGAGTAAGTGCTACTGAGCAGCAACTAAAACATTGGTATATTATCAGCATTATTCTTGCATGAAAGCCAAGACACAGCACTGCACCAGCTACTAGGAAGAAAATTAACTCTGTCCCTGCTGAAGCCAGGACATCTCTTAATTTTTCGTGAGCCCAGATTTAAATTTAGATCAGAACGTGGACAGAACTTTACTTTTACTGTAACTCAGATGGAAACAAAAGTTTTTTAACTGATAAGAATCTCAATGAGACTTGGGGACCTGATGGCAGAAAAGACAGGGAGAGAAATTGATGCATGAAGGGTCTCAGCAGACCACCAGGAGAGTGCAAAGACACTGCACACACACCAAAAAAACCCCACCCCCCAAAACAAAAATCATAACCACACACAAAACCCCCCATCTTCTGTGAATCTTCAGGACTCAGCAAATTCAATGAACCTACCTAGCACAAAACCTTTGAGCAGTCCTTCCAGTGATTTTTGATCAGCCATAGGAAAAAAAAATCTCATGCTGCCAGTGTTCCTTTCAAAACCTTCTCTCCTTCATCTGCAAAGGCAGGATGTATATTAGGATAGGACAGCAATCAGCCTGCAGTGGGAGAAACATTGGGACAGGCAGGTGGTGAATGCTTCTCTGAACAGTCTTACCTTCCCTATAGATGTCACAGTCCTTTGTTCTTTCATGGCCCTCTCTCCTGGATGCATGTGAACACAATTGCCTTGTAGAAACACTTTCCACTATGATTAGAAAGTGGTTGACTCCTGTTTCATAGCAGCATTCTGTTAGTTTCGCCTGTAGGGATTAGAGTGGATTTTTCTTTTTCCTTCACCTCTGTATCATATATTTCTGATAAATCAATAAAAATGGTTCTTCTCTAAGCAAAATGCATCTAATTCCATTTTCTTGAAGGTACTTATTTGAAATAAAATTTTGAAAATCTCATTTTCCCTGTTTTTTTTCCGAGGTTAAATTATCTATGCACTAGCTTCAAGACAGATGGTCTAGAAGGAGTATTACACCATAACCACGTGCCCCTTCTAGTCCATATTTCAGAATGCCTACAAAGCTGGTTTTGTAAAATAGATCCGACAGCTGAACAAGGATACTATATTTAAAATGGAAGGAATTGTTGATCATTTTATTATTCACATCACATTTTTTAAAATACTTTTGCCTGTGAAACCTGGACTGTTTGTTCATATACCTATCCAAGCTGTCATACTTGTGAAAGTGGTTTCCATAAGCTTCTACACTGATGCAGGTGTAAAATTCAAATGCACGTGTTTTTCCTGTTGTTATACTGCAGTCACACAAAATAAACCCAGGTGCCTCTGGTTACTAAAACCAAATAATTTTTTAAATATGTTATTTATGTTGAAATTTTACCCATTATGTTCCATGGAAACCTGGTTTATTTTGTGTAAAGCCAGTGACAGTGTCAACAGACCAAATGCAACATAATAAAAAGCTAATATTCACCTGATTTTAAAGACAACCATAGTCATTTAAACATATATAAAACCTCAGGCCAGTATTTGGCTCTGAAGTGCAAAATCAGTTGAGACATTCTGGATATCTGTGAGATGAATAATAGTGCATGTAATTCACTAACCAGTTGAATACCTTTGGATTAGTTTGGCATGCCTCTAAGTTATGAACTCAGGAATGAAAATGGTTTAATTAGCATGAGCAGGGAAAGCCTTCTGAATGTATAACTTGAAAGCACTTTAGCATGCCTGCATGTTGAATTTTTCCTCTCTTTTCAGCAAATGGTAGTGAGGTTCACATTAGCAATGTGCGCTATGAAGATACAGGAGCATATACTTGTATTGCAAAGAATGAAGCAGGGGTGGACGAAGACATTTCTTCTCTTTTTGTAGAAGATTCTGCTCGCAAGACCCGTAAGTAATATAAGGAATATAAAAATGCATGTAGCCCTCATTGAAACATTAAGTCAGTATTAAAAACTATGAAGCATTAAATAAACTAAAATGAGCTCATATAGATAGCTGATTACAAAAAAATATTTTAAATAATGATATCCAAGTGTCACCAAAGGCAGAGTGCATAATCTGAAGTTTATTTAGAAGTAAAACAAAATCTCTGATTCATTCTGTGAATTGACATATTTTTCACATTGCTGTTAAAATTTGGACAGTTTCCTCATGATAGATTTGTTGCATGTGAATGGAATATGAAGGAAAGAACAACTGCATGCCTGAATAAGGCAAAGCAGTAGTCTTGGTGTGGTTTCTGGGAGTTGATGGGGGTGTGGGAGAAAGACCTTTTCCAGTCTTCCTGTATGTTCTTGAGATATACCAGGAGTCCAACTTGGCCCTCAGGTTATGAAAGTCATTACAGGACTTGATCTAACATGCTGGAGTGCTCAGCAGGTCCAGATCAGTTCCAGCCTGCCCATGCTGTCTTGTGTCTGGATAACTGTGGCTCTCCAAAAATGTGGAGCAAGGGTGACCACATTCACTTGCTAAGTTGGGAGTTCAATATGTCAAAGAAATCTCTACCACTACCAAAAAGTAGCTTTCTTTATTCTCTTTTGAATGGTAGTGGGGCTTATAAACCCTGTTTATCTATTATTTGCCTGCCTTGATTCTTCTTTCCCCTTCCCTTTCTTTCTTCTGCTTGAAAAAAAAATCCGTTCCTGAGTTTATGCTTCACCCATCCGTTTTTGCCTTTTTTGTTGTTTTTTTTCTTTTTTTCTTTTTTTTCCTTTTGAAGCTGTTATTTTAATGAGTACTACATATTCATTACAAATCTATCTAGTAAAATGGTGGTTACTTTACTACTGAGTCTGATTGCATTAACCTAAGGCATTCCTGTTTATCTAGAAGCTTATTCAACAGTGCCAAGTACTCAACAGAAGATACTCGACAGAATTAGTAGCACTGCAGTTCTGCCTGACACTTCCTGTGGGGAGACACTGAGTTCTGTTACATATAGGTTTATTAAGCTTTAAATTTTTCAGAGGAAATCTTCCATGCAGAAAAAAATGTAGAATCCAAATGGTAGTATCTTTACTTAACTGCTGTCAGTAACACTAATTATAACTGTCATTTCAAAAGTCTTAACATGTTTTTTTAAGTGTCATGAAAATGACTCCTCAGACATTTCTGAGAAGGCAGCTGAGGATAAATAAGTTGTTTGATCATGCTGAATTTCTAGAAATCTAGTGATATGAAATAGCTCAGTCAACTCCATTTGCCTTTTGCAGTCTGTGAAAAATGTTGTGAATGTTGCCAGATTACAAAACTAGAATTTGTTTATGCTTGGTTAAGACTTGTTTGGCCTTAAAACCAAAACATTTATATCCAACTGTCGACTTCCCAAGTGGTTTAGTTGCATAATCGTTGTGTCCTCTGAAGACCTGGTCTGCAGTGATTGTGCAGGAATATCCACACCTATGCAAAATACTGTTTTCAGGAATTGGAATGTAATGTGATAATTTTAGATCAGCTAACTTTACAGGATTTGTAAAATCTACTAGCAGTATTTTTTATGGGTGTCCATTGGTGTCATGAAAGATGTAAGTGCAGGGAGAAAGAATATAAACCTGGTTATTCCTAAGACAATTCATCCAAAAGACACAGTCTCCTTCCTTCTTATAAAAGTTCTATGTTGTCTGTTGAAGAGAGGCATTTTACCATTGTGTTCCTTGGTGTCTGAACATGGTTTCCTAAAAAATGGTGAATGTGTAAATATACATAGTCCATACCTGCATAATTATGTCATTCAAATATAAGTGCGGCAGATATTTACATGAGTTGTTTACTCTGGTACTCTGACTTGCCTAATTTGGTTCAGAAGCTTATTTCTGTATATGCAAGAAGACTAAGGGACGTACTAATAAAAAAAGAAGTTACTGTCAATACCATTATCACAACTACATGAATAAACTGCTTTCACAGGTACAATTTTTTGGTAGATGCCATTTTAAAAAATATTTCTGTTTGAAACAAAGTCCTTTTGTTTTAGGGAGCAGTTGCTAGCATTAGAAATCTGAAATTAAGAGCAGAAGGGCTTTGACCAGCAGGTCAAAGGAGATGATCCTGCCCCTCTACTCTGCTCTTGTGAGACCTCACTTGGAGTACTGCATACAGTTCTGGTGTCCTCAACATAAAAAGGACATGGAGCTGTTGGAGCGAGTCCAGAGGATGGCCACGAGGATGATAAGGGGGCTGGAGCACCTCCCATAGGAAGACAGGCTGAGAGAGTTGGGGCTGTTCAGCCTGGAGAAGAGAAGGCTGCGTGGAGACCTCAGAGCAGCCTTCCAGTATCTGAAGGGGGTCTATAAGGATGCTGGGGAGGGACTCTTCCTTAGGGACTGTAGTGGTAGGACAAGGGGTAATGGCTTCAAACTTAAACAGGGGAAGTTTAGATTAGATATAAGGAGGAAGTTCTTTACAGCGAGGGTGGTGAAGCACTGGAATGGGTTGCCCAGGGAGGTTGTGGATGCTCCATCCCTGGGAGTGTTCAAGGCCAGGTTGGACAGAGCCTTGGACCACATGGTTTAGTGTGAGGTGTCCCTGCCCATGGCAGGGGGGTTGGAACTAGATGATCTTAAGGTCCTTTCCAACCCTTACTATTCTATGATTCTCTGCTTGCTTTTATATTTCTTCCAAAACAGTGGTTCATGCAGTGAATTAGGGATTCTTGGGGAACAAAATGACACAGGTAAAACCACCTGGATAGGATTGTGGGCTTTTAATTCCCCACCCACACATTTTAAACACAATGCTACTACTACGTGAATTTAAAGCCTGCTGATTAGATCACAAGTTATATTCTAAGGATAGTCTCTGGCGATGTAAATGTGATTTCATATGATCTGATATAAACTATACCTGTCATAGATGACATTTTTATAATCAATTTTACATTTATCCTCCTTTAAGAGAATAAAGCAGCCATGTTTACTTTTATAATCTTTTTTCTTCTTCTTCTTACTGGAGTACTCTCTTCTGGAAATCTCAGTATAGTGCCTTGAACAAAAGTAGAACAGATTCTCACTAGCTTGTCAGTTAATCTGAGTTTGTCTACTTTTAAAATGTCACATAAGGTAAAAATCATAGCAAAACAAAAGCATTTCAAAACATTGAATGGATTAGCTATTGTGAGAGTAGTTAGAACTTTTTCAGTGGAGCCATAATCATATAAACTACAGTTGCACTGCATTGAGCATGACAGTAATTTTATAGGCCACATAGTGAATACAGAACATGGTTCCCTTTTTACCACTGTATGTATTTATTTCCTAGAAAGTTTAATAGTCAAAGGAAATGCTTGCTTTTGTACTTATCTGACCCATTGTTTATGTGCATATAAAAGCTTTTTGTTTTTAATGCTACTTTGCATAATAAGCTAAATTTTGGTAGTTATCTGTGGAATCTCATTCAACATATCCCAGATTTGCTATGTGGAAAATTCAGTACAGTGCTTTGAGAATAAAAATTAATATACGTAGCAAAAAAGGCATTGCTAGCTCATTCCTTTGGGAATGGTTAGTGTAAATAGCTCCGAAGAGAAAATCTTATTATTCCTGGCACCTCTGCCTAAATTAAAACTAGTGCTATTACGGATAAATAGATTGTTAAATAATAAGAGAAGCTTTCCTTTACCCCGTGCATAAAAATGTTATCAGATTGCTAGGGTTTCAAAATTCACAGCATTAGTTACAGAGGCATCTAATGCATGTGTTCGTATTATAAACAGAAAAGAAATACAGTGAATGGCACACCTATACTGAATTGTGGGAAGTGTGATGCTAGTAGCAAAAATAAAAGTATATAATGCAGATACAACTTATGGGTGCCAGGGCTTTGTTTATTTTAAAGTTTCCAGTGTCAGAAATTTCAATTCCAGTTCCCAGGAAAAGTTAATATACTTTAATGGTAATGATTTGTCATCAAGATGGTGATTAGAGATAGAAGTGAATGGAAAATACTGTGAAAGATACTGTCATCCATATCTGTTCAGTAGATGCCAGCACTGAACACTGAACCAGTGTTCTGTCACACATAGGTGGAATTATTCATAATTCTAATTCATGATTCTCGTTTGGCCTCTTCTTAGCACATCAGTCTTTTCCAATGTGCACTGAAAATAAAACTCCTGAAAATATGCTTTCATTTTGGCATTGTCTCAGGTGAGAGGAATTAAATTATTTTCTTTAAAATCCCTTAGCTTCAGTATTGTTTTTAACAGTTAACTCATTCTGTAGATGAAATTCAGTATACTTAACATCTGTGTCCGAACACACGTCCACTTTTTGCTAGACTTGTGAAGGTGTAATGGAAATATTTAGTTTCTATTAGCTATATAAACATCTGCTCTAAGTACTGATTATAAATGTCTGGTGCTGTCTGTTATCATGCTGTTTAATTCCTCTGCTATCAACCATTTAGATTAAAGCATTCTGGTTTTGCTGTCTGTCTCAAACAACAGCTTTTTTGTTGCTTCTAATTTCTCATGTTTTCACTGATATACTATAGCTACTCCTGAAACAGACATAAGGAAGAACACCGATTTCCCTAATGTTAAAAATGCTACAGTCATTTTACAGACAGCTTTTTACATCGCAATCTGTGACTTGATATTGGTGGTTCATGCAGTGAGATTATCACCAGAACATACTACAGTAAGAATAATGACTTCTCTGGTGTTTGACACAGTAAAAATCTCCAAGTAGTCAGTGATTTATATAGTGGGTGGACATTTCTTGGGAGTTCGGTAGAGTTCTGAAGATGCCATTCACACTCAGTAGACCCACGCTTTGGGACTACCAGAGCAGTAGATGCTCAATGTAACTGCTTTTTTCTTTGCTCCATGGGCTTTTGTGGATGTGAAAGTGAGGATAACTTTATTCTTGTGCTCTTGGCTCCTTGAGTGGTCCTCCAAGCAGCATCCAAACAAGTTAGGTAAGGAGGAATAAGATGAGTAAATTGAAGAACTGTAAGAGACCTGGGGAGAGGGACAGTGGAAGAGGCTGGTAATGTGAGGATGAAAGGGAGGACACAGGCAGCAGCAGGTGTAAGAGAACAGGTTGGTGAAAACACTTAAACACTGAAGGAGAAAGAATGTGAGGAAAAAGGGATAGGCATACAGGGGCAAAATGATCTCTTAAAAACTACATAATAATCCTTTATAAGATGTGGAGTTCCGTGCAGGAATGTTTGTGCCCTTTAATGTCTTGTCATCAAATTTCTGTGATCACACAGCAGGAGTGTACACCTTACACTGCTGCTGGTTTTTAATACACGTGCAGAATAACATTACTTCTAATACCAATTAAAACAAGTAAGAGAGAGGTCTGAGAAGGCGGAAATTTTTGTTGTTCTAGCAAGTGGAACATTTTAACTTGCCTTCTAAGTAAGACAGCATATTGGAGTATAAATGTATATTAAACGAAAATCTGTAAACATGAAACAAATTAGTCAAAAGGTTTGTAGGTAGAAACAATCTATAATGTGAGATAATTTGATAACATTTATTTATCTAATTGTTCATGTATCGTTTTGACCATTTCTAAAAGCAAGCAGTTGGTTTCCCTAATCTAAGTGTCTAAATGCAGTTTTGCTGATTAAACTCCTAGTAATTCTTCTTCAGGCTTTGATGTATGCTGCTTCTATATCAGACCTGAAGAAGGACTTGTGTGTGTGAAAACCTGTCTGTTTTTTCCAAAAATACCAATTGGTGCAGAGCCAATTGTGAAGAGACTCTGTCTTCTGGAGAACCTCTGTGTATGTGTTGGAAGGTTGCTATTAGGTGCTCCCAAAGCCGCCTCTTCTCCAGGCTGAACAAGCCCAGTTTTCTCATTAATTTTATAATGTTGTTTTTGTTCTCCCTTCTTGCCACCAGGGCCCGTGCTTAAAAATGTTTAGATTTTGTAATCTCTGTTGGAAAAGCTGTATTTTAATCTGAGAAAATTTGGCCTTAAGCTGAAAGTAAGGGTTTCATGAAAATACTCTCCTGTAACTGGAAACTACTTATGATCATTATGACATTTCATACAAATGTAAAACTTTTTTTAAGCTTTTCCCACTCGATATTAATTTTTCTGTATTACTTAGCATCATTCATAAACACAGCACAAATTCTTTGTAATTACATAAGGAGCCTTCACTGGCTCCTTATATACCTTTCTAGAACACTGAAAGTATCATGACTTTGATAATCAACAGGATCATGCAATGTACAGTGAATAGATCTGTACATCCTACTCATACAACAGTAGCATCTGAAATATTTCTGAATGCAAGAACCATGTTGTTTTAATTCTCTAGTGATTGGAAATTCTTTTTGTGCTGTGAATTCAATTTTCCCTCTAGTTTGCAGTTAAAGCCATTGAGAATGAGATTGCTGGTCTGGGTGGTAGCTGGATAACCCCTGTGGGCAAAAACATACTGGGGACTAACGACCTAGACTAAATCTCATTGAAGACAGCAGTCTACCCTACTGTCATGATCCTCTAATAAATAATACCTGAGAGAACTCAGCTGTGTTAGGAGTCTCTGGTGTAATCACATTCGTAATACAAATAGCAGTTTAAAATCTGGTTTTAGTTTCATTCCAATGTAGTTTGATTTTTCAGAACAGATACTTCATGGATTCATAGATTTAAGCATGATGGAACCATTTCATCTAACTCTAATCTATCTATCTCCATTTCACAAAACATTAAATTGCATCCTGTTCTGCCTGAATACAGATCTAATGCTTTGTTTGCCTGAAGTGTGTCCTCCCAGAAATGCATCCACCTGAGTTAGGGACACAGAGTCAAAGAATCCCACCTTTCTCTTGGTATTTTGCTTTACTAATTAATCAGTTTCACTACTATAGAATAATGCTTAGTTTCCATTTTGAAGTCAGTTTTTCCTTCAGTTTCCTCCTTTGATTCTATTTTTTCCCCCAATAAATTGATCTCTTATGAATTTTTTCGCTACCCATATATCATTGTTAAATATTGGTTTACTTTCTCTTACACAAACTAAATAGAAGTTTCTCACAATATGACAGTTACCGCCGGACTCAGATGGTCTTTTTGCCTTGAGGGTTGTAATTTGTTTTGGTATGGTTTTCTCAAAAATGGGAACTGCTCTTTGCAGAAGCAAGTGTATTATCTGTTTCTTTAATGTTCTGGAGAGAGAAATGCATACTTGGTAACGTTCTGCTTCCACATCCACTGATCCCTTGTCACTTTTTTCCACTAGTGTCAGCAGTGGAATTTTATATTTATACGTTTATCTACAACATGACCTATGTCCTATCTGGCCTCACTTTCCAAATCCTGTTCCTTCTCAACTGTCTCAGCACTCCAGTGCAGACATATTCTGCATTACATTTCCCTGAATGTCTAAATTTGCATATGGCTATATCAGAGGTAATTCATTTTAGAGATGTACTTGAAAAAGTAATTCAAACAACTTTTTGAAACTGTTATTTATCATAACAGATAATTTGCAGACTTCTTAGGAAATGATTTTATGTTTGTTTACAGATCATTGATGAAAATGGGTAAGACGAGATGTGTCCATTGCTCTGGACACATTTCGGCGCTGTCTTCACCTTTTACTGATGATTTATCAATGAAAACTACTTTTTTTGGAATAATCAGTTTGGTGGGTTTTAATTCAAGTAACATGTACTTTACTACTATTGTGTTACTCTGATCAGAATATTCTATGCTAGCAGAGGTTTAGCAAAATTCTGGATTACATCTGTATGAATTTTTACATTACCAAGCTTCTAATTGCATCAAGGAATATAATCAGGTTTCTTTGGGAACACCTGGTTTCCATTAGAACATATTAGCTGACCTATAATTACGTTCTCATGCTTTGTTTTCTTACTGAGTTAATTCTATGTGTTTTCTGTTCTTTTGTCTGAGGCATACCCCAGTCTAACTAACCTATAGTTATCTGAGTTTCGGGAGTGGGAGAGATACTAGAGGCATATGTAGTGGTACGCCTCTTGAATTTTGTGATATATTCTGAAATTTATTCAAAAATAATAGCACCAGACCAAACATCTGAAACAGCTTTTACCAGATATTTTTATATACTTCATTTGGACCTAGTTATTTTAAATTTTTGTCTTGACTACATATCATTTACCTGCTTTTTTGTTCATTTGTAAGGTAGAAAGTATTTAATCAGCCTTTGTCTTCTTGCTTCTGTGCAAATACAGGACAAAAATATTTATAGAGGAATATTGTCAATGGAACATTGAAAAAAGAATCAGGTTCATATCAGTACAATTTGAACCTTGAGTAGCTCTGGTATCGCAAAGCTTTTCTTCTACCTTTAGCAACCATTTGTGATGATTTCTGGGGCCTTTGCTGCTGCATTGGTGTAAAGGATTGTCAAGCTGCTGGAAATTCTTCTGTTCGCACAAAAATGGGATGTTAATTGTAACTAAGGCTACTTCTTTTCTTAAGGACTGCTATTTCTCTCTTTTTTGTAAAGAGGATCTTTATTCTAGCACTCCAGCATCTCTGCAGAAATTGATAAAGGTGGCTTTTCATTTTCTAGCTTGCAGTACATACAGATGCATTTTAAGGATCTCTCAAATCTTTTATTAATTGATAGCTTTCCCCTCCATACTACTGGATTTAGAAGGATTTAAAGTATGAGCGCACAAATTGACAGCTCCACTGTAGATTTATGTTGATGTCTACCTTTGATAGCCACGGACACAGATACTCATCAACTCAATTTCTAGCAGCCATAAGGCAAACTCAAAATCATCAGCTTGCTCTTGTTGAAACACTGTGTGGAAGCTGAAGAATTTAGGTATAGAACAAAGATAATTTAACAGTGTATCTCAACAATATATTTATGAGAAAGATGGAGTGGGCAAGATGTTACTGCCTTTTTTGTTGATATAAAGTACAATAATAATCACAAATAGAGGAGGAAGAAATAGTAGCTTCCACTAGGGGATTTATTTATTTATTTAGGTTACATTCAGGACCAATGGAATTGGTCCAAATTTCAGTTTTTAGTTAAAGTAAGGTTAGCTGAATATGGAATACAATGCATAGCTAAGGAGTGTAAATGAACCCGTTTGTGAGCTAAAAAAAGAAAGATAGGAAGGAAAAATTATACTAGCGTGGGAATATTTGAAATAATGGAACAGAGTATAATCTACAAATCTAAAGAAGAAAGACTGACAGTACAAAAAACAGGAAAATAAAAGATTGATCACTGAAGATAAGAGAATAATTTTAAGGGGTGATTTTCAGATACTTAAAATTCTTATCTTCACTACTAGTGAAGTATTTTGAAGTAAAATAATCTTTTTAAACCATTTTTTCTTTCTCTATGACTTTGACAGGTACATTGGTTCTGCTTTGGTTTCTTCTCAATTTCAACTTAGCGTAATTCTATCAAGCTAGAATTGTAGATCATGGAAACTTGTGCTGTCCCCTTTAAAGCTAAATAATTCTGTGGGTTTGTTGTTGTTTATTTTATTTGCTGTTTTTTTACAATAGTTTCATTTCTTTTAATGTTTTCCAAAGCTTCATTTTATAAAATGCAGTTTAGTTTGCCATCAATTAGTATGACTTAAGTATTTATCTAAATTTTACCAAGACATATGTGTGCACCTTGGGAAGATAATTGTCATGACAGAAAGTTATCAAGTAATGCCATTAAGGAATTTTCAAGACCGATTTGACAGTACATGATATTTTAATATTTAGTAGCTTTTACTCTTGGTCATCAATCTCAAACTGTTGTGTTACTCAGTTCACCCAGTATGACATCATCATATATTGTGAAGCAATATCTATGCATTCTTTCACCTAGTCACAAAAATGAGGATAAAAATTATCTGCCTCATGCACTGTGTCCTGGGGCTAAATTTAAAAAATAATATACCTGTTCCATGCCATTAAGTAAATCGATTTCTAACTATGCCTTTTTTACAAAATGTCATAGTCCTATCACCTAACCAGAGATTATGTGATCTGAATGCTACTGACTTGACAGGTTTATGGCCATCATAAGCAACCAGGCATCTCCACTGCCTAGAACTTGGAATGAGACTAAAAGCCTTTTGACTGTGATTTATGGCCTAAATTCTCTCTGAAAGGCTTTATGCAACTTTAATAGAATCTTCCTGTCACATCTTATACTGAATGGTACCTATTTACCTAATTTCCTCAGAGATAATTTATGCTGGCATTTTATTTTATGGCAGAGCTAAACAATTTTATACTTGTTGACAGCATCCTAGGCAAAGACTTTATTTCAAACTTCCAAGTATAGGGTAGAAATTCAGCTCATGAACCATTTTTTATTCCTATCCATTGTAGACTGGATTGAGTTAAGGACTTTAGCATAATTCATTATGAAGATTTATAGAAAATAAATTAGAGTAAGCTAACATGGACATATTTGACCAAATATAAAGTGTCAGCCATGACTTTAACTAGTAAATAATAGTTTAATGTTCATAAACTCAGACATTGGGTTATTGTTTTAACCTAACCTAAAATGAAATTAAATTGCATGTCACATAAGAACAGAATGGAATTTTGACAGGATTTGTATTGACATAATTACTTTCTAAATAGTTGGGAAAAAAAAAGATAACTTTGAAAAAAAAGTTTGCTTCACAAGTAAGTTAAGATTTACATATATTAGTATATAAACCCAACAAATCTGAATTTATGCTAAAATAAGAATAAAATTAAAACCAAATATGTGCATAAATGTATTCATTCTGCTTAACAGTGGAAAGTGGCAAAAAGTAAATCACCTTAAGCTTATATTTACTTTTAGCACTATTATTTTAAAAATAATCAGAAAAAACTTGTATGGCTCAGCAACCAGATAGTAATGATGGCATAGATTTACCCTATAACATAAGGGCATGTGTTTATACATTAGAGATGTGAGAAAAAAAAGAGTAAGATAACAGATACATTCTCTTTATGATATGTATATGATTAACCAGAACAGTTGACAATGGTGGTGGCTATCACTGAAGTAAGCAGACAGCATTCCTTCAAACATCTTGAAATTACTATTTTATGGAATTAAAAGTGCAGCAGATTATGTTGGGACAATTCTGAAAAATAATGTTGAATTCCACACTTTTGCCATATGACCCTAATTGCACCTTCCTTGTTGTCCTGTTTTCTACTAGATCTACTTGTCACCTCTTGCCATTCTGGATTGAAGGCTTGGAAAGGGACAACAGTTTCCTGTCAGAATGTGAAGTCTAGCACAATGAGCTGATATGAAAATCTTGGTTATCAGCTGTTACAGTCTGATAGAAATTCAGACGAAATATTTACAGAATTTTAAATGCAAAGCTTCTATTTTAATGAAACAAAAACCTGGAATTAACAACAGTGGTTCTATATTCATGAACAATCATTATTTGCATTCAGAAGATGTCAGTGGATTTTTCATCCGCTGTTTATTGAAATAATATATAGTGCAGAAAAGATGTCTTTCTGCTGTTTTTCCCTCTTCTTAAAGCCATTTTAAACTGTCTTGTTCTCTTAGTGCAGCGTGCTAGGAAATTTTTCAGATGTTGAAGTTTTAATTGATACAATTTTGTTTGAGTGCCAGTGCAACAAAATAACATTTTATGAAAACATTTTATTTAGCTTTCCTTTAGAAAGGAAAAATTCATGTTATTTAAGCGCACATACATAAAATACATACAAAAGAATGACAGTTTTAAATTGAAAAATGAAAAAAAAGTAGTTAATAGATCTTAAAAGCTCCTTCAGCATTTTCTTGGATAATGACCACTGAAGCATGTCATAGAAGAGGTAAAACTGTTCCTAGAATAAAATGAAATTTTGTGCTTCAAGAACAAGTTTCTTTTTCTGAGTCTTGGTGCCCTGATCTTGTTTTTCTCTGAATATATATAGTGTTGTGTGCTGATTACTGATAATGTGAACATCTAATTATATTGCCAAAAGGAAGCAGAAGAGTACATTTAATTTCCAAACTCACTGAATGTCAATCTTACAAATATAAATACACACACACACACATTATTTCCAACTGTTATGCTTGGAAACTGTTATGTTTGGAAAACAGAAAAGGAGGGAAGAAGATCACTGTAGCTGACATAGCTGAAAACTTCGACATTTGCTATTGAGACAGAAAAGTGAATGTGTTGACGTTTATTACCAATGTGATAGGAGGAGTAGGATACAGACTCTATTTAGAAAGTAACATTGTAGTACCCTTGCATTCATTTAGTAACAGAAATACCATGGAATTTTGGAGCTGTTGTTTCCATCCAAAGGGGATAAGAATCTGTAGTGCTGTTACAGTCTGCTGAAGAATTTCATGAAGTGCTGAGGACAGAGTTTACTGAAAAATGTACAACCTATTACTGTTCAGCCAACATAGAAAATGAATAACAAAGATGAAGAGTAGGCTTTCAGATGTGATGCCAGGTATTGACAATCAAAGACCGGGTCTGAGCACAAAAGCGTAGAATAGAACAGCTATGTAAGGACCATGAAGAGTGATTTTTATGGAGCTGTAAGTGTGCTTAAAAAAAAAAAAAAATTCTCTTTCAGGAAAATGTGGATTCTCCCCTCTTCTGTACTGGGTGGGGGGAGAGGCATGGCACAGGGTTCTTTTTAGATGTCAGTATAAAAGGACCAGCAACAAATGGTGTAATAAAACAGCTGCTCTAATAAGATAGAGTAAAAAGAGGAATATAGACAGCAAGTAAATCTTACATCTCTTCAGATGCTGGGCACCCCACATTCATGTAGCATCAGATGAACTATATATGTTAACTTTAAAACTAATAAGTGTGGGGCTTTTAAAGCACTTTTTTTACACCCCCCCCCCCCTTTTTTTAGCACAGCTCAGAACCATACATATCATTTTGCATTAATGTGTTCTGTATTTAGCATCTTAAATCATTCAATTTGCTGTGTAGTTCCACACAGTTGAATAATTGTAATTACTTATTTTCCTTCCTATGCCAACCCTAGAAAAAATCTACTGATCAAAAATAGAACTTTATCTCTAAGTTTACAGGACTTCAAGTGCCATATATTACATAGTTCTTTCCTCACAATGTGAAGAGAAAACTAATTTTAAAGAAAATCTTCCAAGTTGCCCTAGGGAAATTAATTTGCTTTATTACAGAAAAAGACTATATAAGATGACACAGACAAACACAGAACTGTCATCTGCATATACAGCCAGTGTCTGGGCATATAGGGATAGAGTTAGAAGTTTCAGCTTCTGAATTTTGCAGCTGGATCTGGTGAGGGACATGAACAGCAAAAGATGGGCTTCCACAGAGCCGTCAGCAGCAAAAGCGCAGCTAGGGAGAATATGGGCCTGCTGCTGAGTGGGGCAGAGGAGGTAGGGCTGGAAGAAAGCCAGTGCTATTCTTCAAGAAGGGCATGGAGATTCCAAGACATGATAGGCCCATCAGCCTCATGAAGTCTGGGAAGGAGATGGAGCAAATAACCATTCCCGAAAGCATCAAGGACAAGAAGATTTTTAGGAGCAGTCAGTATAGATTAATGACAAGGAAATAATGTCTGGTCATACTTCTGCAATCAGGTGACTGGCAGAGAGGATGAAATGAGGAGTGGATGCTGTTTATCTTGTCCTTAGAAATGCTTTGGACACTGTCTCCTAAGATACCCTAGACAAACTGATGAAGTACAGAGTAGATGCACAGACAGCGGGGTGAATTAAAAATTGGCTGAACTGCCAGGCCCAAAGTTTGTGATCAGTGCCACCAATTCCACCCAGAAGCCAGTCACGTGGCATACACCAGGGCTTTATCTTTCTTTGTCCTGTCTGTCAAAGTACAAATGGCTGATTTAACATTTCAGCAAAGGGAAACAAACATAAGCACCTTAGCATTCCATCTTCGAAGTTGTCAGCTTTTATATAGAGTGACTTGGCTGCATAGTGCTTACAAAGCAGGTGCCATATTTAGTTGTGGGAAGGACTGTACTATATTATCCCAATTTTTTCTCCTTTTGGTCATGCAATATCTCTGGGGAGACTTCAGTTTTCCTCCTGCAGTGAAAAAAAAGATTTTCTGTAGCTCTAAAGTCATAAGGATACAGTTCTTTCTTAAATGTTCTTTTTACACAAATCAACACCTTTTTCTTTTTGTCTAAATAAAATAATTCAAGATCTCTGAAACCTTTTAGTCCATTCTTTCTGTAGTTGCAGTACTGACAATCTACTGATTAGCTCTTTATTTAAAAATTAATAGCTGTCAATAAAACATCAAATTAATATTACATCTCATGATTGCAACTTATAGGCAAAGGTCTAGTTCAGGAGAATAATCAAATAGTTTAAAAATAAGCAGCCAAATGTTATTTAGAAGAGATACTTTAAATATTCTGTTCATGTCTGCCACTGAAATATACAGTAAATCCATTTTGTGCTGTCAGCACTGGATATAAATCTAAGAGTCATACTGGTGTTAGCAGTTTAGTCACCAAGAAGTTTCATTGAGAGCAGCTGGATGTCTGGAGGACACATACGTACTCAGCCAAAGGAGTGAAGACTTCCTTCAAAACTAGTCTTTTCTGAAAATAATAACCTGAAATCAGAAAAGTAAGTGTAAAGGCAGATGATTAAGAAATAAGGTTAAAATATGTTGATACCATTTTGACCTTAGCAGTAGTTCAGCAGAAATTCTTCCTGATGTAAGGGTTTACTACTCAGTCTAAGTGACAAGATGGCACATTCCATTAATCTTGGCATTTGGCAGTTTATTGGATCCTAATGATTCAAATATTAAAGGAAAGGATGATGTTTGAAAATAATCATATAATAGTGCAGAGAATTAAGCAGTTTTAAAATAATAAAGCACAGACTGAGCATGTTTGAAAGCTTCACTGATGTTCTGTGTTGGGAAATTGGTAATTTTTATTCTAACACTCACTGCCACTTCACTGCAACAGTATTACTTCTACTTTCCACTTGTGTGGCAGTCTCTCATTTGTACACTTCACAGCACTGAAGGTAAAAGCTAAGCATCACCTTACTTTTATCATGGGATAACTGAATTACACAGTTTAAATACTGTGTCTAAGGTCATATAATGAGGTAGCTCTGTGGAGAGAATTGGGGGGGGGGGGGGGGGGGGGTGTATAAAAAGTCAGAGGACAAAAAGTAGTAGAGGAGAAGAAGAGAAAAAAACCCAAAAGGCCAATAGCTCTGTTATCCTGAGTTACCTGGATCATGAGCTTGTTGGAAAGTAGGTTGACACTTTTTCCATGGGCCCTTCTACATATTTTGGGCTCTGTATATTCTTTCAGAGCTCAAGAATGAGAGAAATGCTGCACTGCTTGAGGCAAAAAGCCCATCTTGGTCTTCTCTTCAGCAGTGCCTGGTAAAAGATGCTTGGAAAAAAACAGTATCCAGGACTTTCCTGGAGTGATAGTTGTTCCTTTTTGTAATCTCAACCTTGAGCAGTCAGCAGCTGAGGGACTTTTGTGTACCAACATAATTTTTAATAATTTGTCTTCCATTACTTTTTCCAAACGTTTTCTTACAGCTTTTGCAACACTTTTTTTTCAATGAACATCACAATTTCATTATGTCTGTGTGTGATATATACGTTCTCCTTTCCTTTAAATTTTTCTCTATTTCTTAAGGTCATTACTTTACAAAGACTTTGGTTTTCAGTGATGGTGTTTTAAACAATTTATGCTGAGCTCTAAATATTTCAAATTTGCAAAATTATATTTGCTTTCTTTTTATTCTCTCCAGGCAGAAAGAATAAGATTAGGGTAATTGTTTTCATTGATCTCAAAGGTCCAATTGTAAACAAGATGGCCAAAATGCAACTTTTTTTTTTTCATGGAAATAACCAACTTAAACACTTAGTTGGATACTGTGCCAGCTTATAGTTCCCATCCTGGTCTTGCAAAGATAACGTCAACCATTATACAGCATGACAACTTTGGTAGCATGGCTGTGTTACCTTTAATGCATTTTAGTTTTGCGTGTTTCTGTCATAACTATGTCCTGAAATAAAGCTCTTCAAAGTCCAGTGCTCAAAGGAAATTATGAAATTTACATCACTATAATTAGTATGTATAATTTACGTGTATGCAAACACCACTTTTTTAATGGATTATGAAATACAGTACTGATAAAGGCTAATGGAGTTAAGTCGGGGGAGTGTGCTGTAGCAGGTGGAGGTGACGTTTATTCCAATAATGCGTCATAATTATTTCAGAATTGAGATATCATTCATGGTTTTTTTTTCTTGTTCATTTGTGTTTTCTGTTCTTTCTCTTACATGCTGCAGTTGCAAACATATTGTGGCGAGAGCAAGGTACTAAATACATATGGCTTTTTTTGTATTTTCTGAATTATGATGAAATGTTCATCTATTGTTCCTTTTGTGTGCTCTGTGTTGGAGGGCTTTTTTTGTTCATACTCTACAGTTACAGTAATTATGTTCCCCCTTGCAACATTCCAGAGATTTGATTTAAAGAAAAAAATATAGTGGAAAATGATCCTTTAAATGCTTATGCCTTTGTGAACTACTTTTCCTTTTGGGGAGAGAGAAGGAACTAAGCTGTTAAAGAAAATCAGACAAATACTCAAAGGGGTACCACAAGAAGCTCAGATTTAAAATGTAGATCTTTCATTTTTGTTTCTTTGCTGACATGATAAAGCTTCCAGCCAATCAGCCTATATGCTGTTGGGATCAATCTGCTTGTTTGAATCATTCTTATTTGACAAAATTATAATTCTAAAGTTTAATTAAAATTGAGGCACCTGTTATTCCTTAATGAGACAAGGTATTTTCTTCCTATACTTAGGAAGGGTTTATAAATAAATGTTGGGAGGAGGAATGGAGAGTTTTGGTTTGTGAGCAACTGAAAGATAAATATGAAGAAAATCAGTATCAGGTGTTAAAGACATAGAAAACATGGAAAGTGTATTTAACTGACAAAGACAGGTATTACTTTCAAATATATAAGATGATGAAATCATAAAGCATATTGCAGAAAAATACCATAATTGAAGTGTTGTCATAAGGTCTCGTTTTGTTGCTCTCAGTAGCCTATTCTTGATTTCAAGTTGCAATTTAGGAAATAATATAATGTATTTCAGGAATAGAAAGATTTTTAGTTATTTCCATTGGAAGATTGATAATACTGTAAGTGAATCAGGCTTTGCTATGAATTCATGCTGCAAGTGGTATTTCTGCATATTTCTTAAAGATTTATTTTAAATTAAAGATTCAGAAATTTCACTTGCCTAATTACATAGTAACCTTTGGCATTTTCTAGTGTGTTTACAAATATGAAATAGTTTTATTTTTAATATTCTCATATAAACAATCAGTTTCTTGATTATAGTGGAACTCACCTGTAATCCTTCTGCTCTATTGACCTTGCAGTGTAAAAATGGCATGTTCAGAGTTTCATACAATTCAACCGTTAACAATTAAACTGATGCACAAGAAGATTCTAACAGCAAAGTTTCAAATGTGTGGTGTTCTTGCCGCTTATTGGGAAGGTATCACTTGTGTTTTATCTTATGTTTTATCTTGGATAAAACTGAAAAAAGAATTGTCACCCCCTTGATTTTTCAGAGGATTGTCTTTTCAATTCAGGTCCTGTGTTGCTTTGAGTAGCTTAAAAGCACTTAGGAAAACTTGAATTCTGGTAATGTCGAATTCAAGATGTTAGCTTAACAGAGTGCTTATGGTAAAGAAAGACATTCAAATTTATCTGTGACTATTGTGACACTTAATAGAAAGCAATTTATAGTAGAGATGGAGAATGTGAAGTGACAGTATCATCTAGAGCAGATTTTCTTGCTTTCTCTTGCATTTCTCATCACAACACAAGGCCATTCCTTGTGTTTCCAGCAAGTATTGTTACTGGTTGCAGTGTTGAAATTCATTTGCAAGAGATCTATGCCCTGAAGATGCCAGTAAGCATCACCACTAACTTCTCTGGACCATGCATACTCTATCATCTTCTGTCATCTTAGTATTAACAGATAGGAAGGGAGGGATAGGTGATTAGTAGGACAATTAAGCTCATGAAACCATAGATTGGCTTTAGTTCCTGCAGTGCATATTTCTGTATGAGGTACACAAAAGAATACTTGCTTGTGTAAGTATAAAAAGAGTATGCATCCGAAAATCTGGAAGGATTTTGAAGGTATGTTAATTTTTATTACAATAATAATACAATATACACACACATACACATAAATATATCTATATATTAATCTATATGCAAAAAAAAGCCAAAACCACCACCATTTTTTTTTTTAAATCAGCCAGTTTAAAATATAAATTCAGTGTAAATGAAGCAAATATATTTGTGTTTATTGTTTTTGCTTCTGGCATTGTATCGTAAATGTGCTGTGTTGGTTTTGGTTTAGTGGGAGCAGGGTTGCAAAATTAGGTCAGAAGTGTTTCTAGGAATAGCTGCTGTAGTTGTGAAGAAGTGTCTTGCCTAGGTGATGGGATATTTGTATAGATTAGATATTTGTACAGGTATTTGTAGACATATGCTCAAAAGAAGAGTTTTGGGATAACAAGAACTTGGAACGGGGGGATTATTTCATTGGATCCACAGGTAAAGGTTCCTTATGTGAACCGATTTCCTTAACTCAGTATTGAAATGGAAGGACATTTCTTACTGTGTCTCCTTCACTGATTTTGAAGAATAATTTGGTGAACATTATTATACAGGCACTGGAAATAAAGCCTTAAAAATTTAGGCTGGATTACTGTATAGGAATATTACCTGTACATTGGAAAGCTTGCCTTGGAGTATTGACAACTGAGGAGAAAGTTTTAGGAGTCTGTTCATCAAATGTCTTTATCGCTTGGGGCCATCAGCTGGTTTACTTCCTCATGTTATGGTATTACTTCTCCTGCTAATAACTGTAATACACTTTAGCCAATGAGACCAGGGAGAAGGGAAAGCCTTGTTTTTCCCCAGCCAGGTCCACGTATTTATTTATCACCAAGATACAATAAGTCAGTTGCTCAGCTGTAGATCTCTATACTCTGTTCACTGGTAGGGGTAGCCTAACCTCAGTCACGCTTATCTACAAATTCCAGCTGTTCTTACAGGATGCAATTTCAGGCATTTTTTAAAGAAAACCCCCAACATATTATCTTACATAGGCTGTGTGATTTACCTGTAAAGGCATATGAAAGTACCCATTGTCCATAGTGGGCATATTGCCCTTCATGCATCCTGTGCTCACAATAGACATGATTGGTAAGTTTTCCTTGAACTTGAGTCTGCTTCTGTGCCACACCAAATGCAGCATAGACAAATTCCTCTCCACTTTTTGGTAACCTATAAATAGACAGATTTGATATAGAATGAGGAGAACCCTCTGTGGAGACTGTCCCTTCTTCCTTTTTAGGAAAACTTGACCAGAAGTTAGAAATGATTCCACAAGATTTCTTAAAGATAATTAAACTCGCTTGTTCTTGGCATGGCCTAACAACCTTATACATATTACTACATTTTAAATGTCTGTATTACCTATGTGATTCCTACTGGGGACTGGGAACTTTTATGTATGTGCATACATATACACCTATATATAAACACACACTTCCCCCTCCCCTCCCCCTTAATATTCTCATTATTTTATTGGATATTATGGTGTATTCTGTCTCTATTAATATAGGTTTTACTTCAGAATTTAGGATAAGTAGAATTTCAGACTCAAATTTATTTTTCCTGGGTTTTATTCCCATGTCCCTGTGCCAAATGATTTTATGTCAAGTGAAAGCTTAGACCCGTATCCAGGATACATGTATGTTTTTATCATTGTAGCCAACTATTTAGCTGTCAGAGTTCGTTATAGTGGTAATTTTGAGTACTGTGAATTTCTTCATAGAATTTTACAAATATGAACTGATCATCATAGCATCTACATAGCAAATCAGCAACTGTTGTCTTAATTTGCACATGATAAACTAAGGAGAATGTCCTTTTTTGTGGTCATGAGCATGACCACAGGTATTATGAGACTTCGTCCTACACAAAAAGTTTACATCATGCTCTCAGTCAGCAACATTGCTGTAGAAGGACTGCATAGTTCTATAAACATTTGTGGCCCTTCAAACTTTGAATGACTATTTGCCTAACTATGGCTTTCCAATAAAATACATTAGAGAATATTTCCTTTTCTGACTGAAAGAAATTTTAAATAAGGGTTTGTGATAAAGATTCAGAACTTCTTTTTCAATGTTATACAGAAATTACTGTAACACTTCCATCTCTCAGACAAAAATAAGAATACTGGAGAATTTATATTAATTTGTAGATGATTTCACAAGATCACTTTTATTACTGCAGCTGTCAAACTATATATTTCTAGATCTGTAAGCATAAAGACACTGTCTTGTCAATGGAGAAAACTATGTGAAATTCTGAATAATGTTAACAGCTTTGTTTTAGTTTTACAGCAAAAGATCCCACAGGATGATCTGTATTAGCACTATATGCATTAACAAATTGATTTCATGCCAAAAATGTGATGAGGTTTTTACTTCAAGACAAGGATTTTCTTTTTTTGTCATTATTTAATTTTATACATTTCAATGTGTTTTTGTTCCTAAGGTCTGGGAATTGGGAACATGTTTTATGTTTTTTATGAAGATGGCATCAAAGTAATACAACCAGTGGAATGTGAATTTCAGAGACATATTAAGCCTAGTGAAAAACTCCTCGGTTTTCAGGCAAGTTATTTTTTTAAAATCTATTTGTAGTGTTTTCTCAATTATAGTTTTCTTTAGATAAGAATTTATTATTGTTAGTTTAGTTCTTTCTGCTTGATATATTCAGACATATCTTCTCAATTAATTAGTTTGTGATTATGAACTCAAAATTTCCTGTATTTTCCTTGATCAAATCCAAACTTTCAGTCTCTCTTTTAGATTGAATATTCCCTGTATACTTTTCAAACCTTTTATTTTCTTTAGCTGTATTTCTCTTTTCCCAGTCCTTTAACAACTCTATTCCTTATTTCTGGTTTGGTGGTTGTTTTTTTTTCCTCCCCTCCTCCCCAGTTAAGTTCATCTCTGTGAATCAGAGATTGACTCTCTCTCCATTAAATATAGGATCTAAAGTTACTATTTTTAATGGTTTCTTTTTCTCCACTGGCTGTTTGTCTATATTAAACTGTCAGCTATCATGAGACAAATCCTTATCCTGATAAATACTCTTAACAGCTCCACTGAAGTTAGTACAGATGATTGATGCTTTGACTCAAACTTACAATTCATATAAGTAGTTTCAGTAACTTTATTGTTAACAGATTTATAGCTGATTTCACCAAATTCTGTGCATTTATGGAGTAGTTTCCATGTGTAGTATACATAAAAACGGTAGTGTATTCTCTGCTTCCATTTATTCTTTTAATGTTTTTCTTTTACTGCTAATCAGATTGCTAGCTGACATGATACATGTTCTGACAGGAACACTTGGTACTCATCACTACATTAAGACTTGTTCTATATGATCTATCACCTATAAAAAATAATAACTTTTTCTCATCGTTTGGATTTGAATGAGTGACCTTGAAATATGTAACAAGCCATGAGCTGTACACTTTGGGTTTTTTCTCTAATGCCTAAAGCACAGTGAAATAACAGCAGAACTGTCTCAATGGAATTTGCCTCTTCAGTTATCATTATTGATGTCAAAGGCTGCTGTACTCAGCAGCAAGATTTATTTTAGTGTGAATAATTATGCTTTGAACAGCTAATCGTACCTTGATTTGTGCTGCTTATGTGAAATTAGGTTGACACAGCCAAAAATAAGCCAAAAGCTTTTTTTATGGCTGTTTAATTCGAAAGATGATTATTTAAGAAGTCTGTAAAATTTTATTGGTCTAAAGTGCAGCCTAGATTTTAAGTATATTTTTATTGAAATGTGGTAATAATCAGGATGGATAAGTCAAACTTGTTTCTTTTTTGTGTAATAATTATATCCGAGGGGAAAAAAAGAAAAAAAAAGAGACCAGACAAGTAGGCTGTTTGATAGCTTTCATTTTAAAGTAGATACAGACTTGACCTTCTTTGTATATCTTTGGTTTGTGGGTAGGTGTGGTAAATATATAATCAGAAGTTAAACTTTGTGCCTACATACATGTCATTTTTCCCATTGAATTCAACAATATTTCTAGTTATTTCCCTGAACACTAAAACCATGTTCCCTCACATGGTGGTTAATAAATCTTTACTGCTGCAAGAGAAATCAGAAATAATTGGAAAATACATCCTTATGTATTTCTACTCATAGTGACGATATTATTTACTCTGCATTAAAAAAAAAAAAAAAAAATTTCAGTATAAAATTTTGAAAAAATCCTTTAAGATTACTTTCATCTTAGAAGAAGGATGAAGCACAGATTTAAAATTCCCTGCATATACTGCTAATACTGTGACAACAGTAGTATATTCTCAAAAAACCTCATTGTCTGTGAAGCTTTAGACATCTGTTTAAAGAATATAATACATCCTCAAGCCTCTGTGTAAAATCTTTTTTATCTGAATAAGAATAATAAAAATAACCCAGTTTTCCAGGATCAGACTTTTCAAGTTTAGCATGTGATCTTTTAGTGGTAAGAGTTCATGTCATAAATTGCTCATTAGTAATTCTCTTTGACCCTGCCATATGACTTTGTTAATCAGAGATGTTGGTATGCTGCATGTTTTGAGGTGGCTTTACTTAGCCTTTCACATCTATGGGAGCTATTAGTAATAAAATCTCCATCACTTATCTCTTGACATATACCTAAAGGTAATACATGCTTGCTTAAACCACTCCCATTTCTCATTTCTTTGCACTTTTCTGAATTAGCTATTCAAGTGATAAGTAAAACCCCAGTAGACCTGTTTCATTCCAAACATTTGCTGAAGTCTAGGAATAGTTCTAAATTCCGCAGTGCAGTTCATGTATTAGAAGTGCTACAGAAAATATCAGAATATTACATGTGATACTGCAGTGTTCCACACCAGGTTTCCTGTTTGCCTGTCAACAAAATTAATTACCTTTAGCTGAGCTCCTGTAAAAGAATGAACTCTGATGTTTCTACATGCCATTGCACTGTATTGTAAACAAATGCTGCAGATGTTACACATGTACATATTTAGGTATGCTAATTTTGCTAAAGGTAAATACAATTTCTCAATAACTATATACTTGAGGACCCTTATCTAAATATTTAATTGCCTCTTATGCAACTGAGTGTCAATACAGCAAAGCACTTCCATTGTGTTTAAAGTGAAGCAAAAGGTTTGGTTCTTTACTGAATCATCATGGTTCACAGAAAATTATAAAGAGCTTCCTCCTCTTCTTCTCAGAATCTCCTGAATTATTTGAATCATCTAAATTAATATCAAATGAAAGTAGACTTTTATTGGGCTGATAGCGAATATTCTAGATGCTTAGGCACAAAAATAAACTCATTTCTGTTTTCTGATACAGGTTATTGTTTAGTTATACCAGCTTTGACAGATGTTTATTTGTTTATGTCAAATGGATTCTTAACCATGGTCCAAATAGGGTCTTTCAGCTGTTAAATGTCTCATCACACTGAAGTGTTCAGGACATTTTCGTCACTAACATGCAACCCCTATTTATCTTCTGCAAATTAATATTATCCAAAGCCTTTAAATTCTAATTCTTATGCAAAAGTGTTTTTATTTTCCCTTCCCAGTATATCCCAATTACAATATTTTTTTCAGGAGGCTGGGGGTGGGGAAAGAATCAATTGAAACATACACCTTTGTTGACACCGATGGAAAAATCCTTTTGGTTTGAACGTAATCCTGATTTCCTCTTCATTACAAGAATAGCACATAATGGCCGTATTTTGGGCTGTCTCATGCTTGAAGTTGAATATGTGTTGGAGGTTGGAGAAAAATAGTTCATTTCAAAATGATTGCTCTGCTGTGTGGTCACATTACAGCTTCCACAGGAGATGAACTTGAAGCACACTTGTGCTTTGGTTAACACTCTTAAGGGCACAGTAAGTGTAGTAAATGCAAAATCAACCTTTGTTGAAAAAAAGAATATGTGGAAAAGTTCCACAGTCTGATTTTGTTTTACTAGAGAATGTAGTAAATGTCAAGTAAATAGTAAGCTAGTATAGAATTCATGTCTAAATACATGCACTGTTATAACCTGTTAATGCCATCTTACTCTTAAATGGGCATAGCATAGATAGACATTTCATTATACTGCTTAAAGAGTTTGTCTCAAATCTTGTTAAAACACTGAGTACCCTTACATTAAGTGTAAGTTTATAAACATAGAATTTGCACTTATAAATCTGCAAGTACATATTTTCTCTTGAGAATTTCTTGCCCTAGACAAGCTTGAAGAACTTTCTCTAAGGATTTATTTTCCTCCATCTGCTGACTTGTAACAGGACAAGTCGCTTTTTGATTAAAAAGTGTGGGGGAAAACAACCATTAAATAAATTTATGTTATATCAGATGTTAGCTTTTTTTCAGAGAGAATAAATTAGAAAAATCTAAATTGCTAATTGCTTACATTTTAATTAGAAGAAAAATGGTGGGTTTATGCTTATATTTTAAGGAGAAATTGTTTTATCCAATTACCCAACCACGGGGGAAATTAATATGGAGCCTCAGAATTAATGCCTGTAATGTAAAAGAATTTAAAGAAATCCAAATTGTCTAATCAGATTAATAGAAAGTTTTCAAATGCAGGATGTCAGTTCTGTTGATTGAAGCTATTCCTGAGGCATCTAGATAGATGTGGGTTTGGATAACTAGAGAAACAACTGCATAAACCGATTCATGCTGGGAAAATACCATTTTGAATATGAGAACCTTAAGGCATAATTTGCACTATTATTTTGGAGAAACACTTTTTTGCCCTTATTTTAATTTTTTAGGTTTGGGGACAAAGTGAGAGTTGGCATTGGATTATAGAAACTTATGACAACATAAACAATATTATATATATTATACATTTATATATATATTTTATATTTGTATATGTAGATTTATTTTTTACTTAAGATTTTTTACTTTAGCTGTGAGAAAGTGTCATGCTTTCTACTCTCTGCATTTAAAGTGGAAGAAGAGGAGCAGATTTTATGAATTATGTAGATAATAAGAACAATAGCACCACATCAGAACAAGCAGTAGATTTTGATCTCCTGTAAAGAAAATCCCCCTGTGAGAGAGGGAAAAAAAATAAAAAATGAATATTTATTTATTTCTTATTTTGACATACTGAGTGTATTTTTTCAAACATGGAGGCACAGCAGGCAAAGAGTGTTGATGATACAGAAAAGTTAAATGTTGAAATGCATCATCTTCTTGAAAAGCATTTCTTAGCGCCGGATATGTTGTTCTGTCACATTATTTTCTCTTTTCTTTTAAAAGGAGTTTAATGCTTAGAAGCAGAATTCTTGTTTAAGGTCTCATTAACTCTTGCTGTTCATTCTACATTGAAGTCATCATCTGCTGACATATCATAATTATTTTCACAGCAACCAGTTATGATGTATCAGAGCATTCTAATTTTGGAATAAGCAGCAGATAACTGCTAAAAAGAGAAAATACTTAGAATTTGGTGAAATTGCCCCCTGTGATGAGAGGAAGAGATATTAAGAGAGAAAAGAAGAATAGGTCAGTAATACAAAAAAGCTTGACACACACTGTATCTCTCCAGACAGATTATTTTTCAGGTCTTTCATTTTACGTAAATTTGATGTCCATTATAGAAAAAATCATGCTATTTTGTAAAGGGAATTTCCAAATATGGTAGCGTATTTGACCAGGTAACTTTTAATTTTGATAAAAGCAAGCTTTCACTGGGAGTAAATAGTTACAAATAGATAGATATAAATATAAATATACTTAGGATGAGTGGGAATATATTTATATAAAAATACGACTAGTGAGTATGTAAACTACAGATAGCTATTTTGAGTGAGAATGCAAGAGTTATGTATAGATTTTCAAATATAAATTCACTGAAGTCAAAAGGAATTTTGCTTTTTTTTTTTTCTTCAAATTAATTCTTTTGCAGGGATGGAACGACAGAGGGTGAAGGAATGATACTAAGAAGTCAACTAATTTGCATTGTTTAACACTCATGGTACAGGCCTTGAAGATATCTTATGGCAGAAGTAGCCAAACTTCTTGGTGTTTGAAATGATATATCAGATCCCTTTAATTGCTGCTACTTTGTCCCTATTCACGTGACAACTTGCAACACCCCTCTGCCTCTTTCCCTCCTTTTATACGTTACCATTTTCCCAATTTGGTATTTATCTGCCTTACCGCTGTGTTCTTAGACGCAAAGTTAAGCCGTAACTGCTTTTCTTTGCAAAATACTGTGATGGTGCAGATGGGGGAGCTGCTAGCTACTGCACAGTAATGCGACTTTGTGTACCTAATCTGTTTTTCTGGTTTTAAGGTCTCCTGACTCTTGCTCACTTTATTTCTACATGTATTATTGTTTCAAATGGGTTTCTTTCTCAGGACAACAGTGCTAGCTGCCTGAAAGTCTAGAAAACATCCAAAAAAGCTGGTGTATGGTTTACAGTAAAGTGCTTTTGAGTTGTGTGGTGCTTATGACAGCCAGTTTGGTGATCATTGGTCTATGTCCTAATGTCGCCTATCCTTTTTCCTTCCCTAGATTTTCTTAGGGTTTTTTTACAGTTAAAAAAGAAGAAAAAGCATGTAATTTGTCTTTCTATTGCATTGTTGACTGTTTCAATTCTTACACTTTCCCTGTTTCTACTTAATTATAGGATGAAGTTTGTCCCAAAGTGGATAGAGATCCTGTTCAACGATGTGTATGGGCAACAGCTGTTAATGTAAAAGACAAGTTCATTTATGTAACTCAGCCCACACTTGACAGAGTTCTTATTGTTGATGTACAGTCTCAGAAAGTTGTACAGGTATTTATTTCTCAATTTTAAGTACATATGTAATTTGGACACAAGAATTTAAGGTTTTCTTTCATATTTTAAAGAAATGCAATTATCTTGAGAGTAAACACAGTATCTCAAAAAAAGCTCATCTACTTTGGACATTTATTTAGGTTAGTGACTGTTCTTGTCAATACGCATGTCTGAGGGAGAGAATCAGCATGAAAATACCTCTTATAAATATTAATCAAGTAGTTGAGAAACTAATTGTTTGGGAAGTTTCAGGTTAAAGGTACTTTTCACTTGAAAATAAAGATTCATGAAAACAGTCTTATCACAGGAATGTGTCTACCAGTTTTGACATAAAAGGTCAGGGGAGTAGATTTGGCTACAAAAGATAGAAGACTGTAAGGACTGTAAGCTTTTAGACAGAGAAATTATTAGAATTGTGGAAGACCCATTACAACCCTTAGCCAACATTGGAGACTATGAAGTTGATTTTTAAGCTCCCTTCCAACCCAAACCATTCTATGATTCTGTGATTCTCTATTCCTTTTTACTTTTTAGGTAGTATGATCAGTTTCTCAGTCTCTAAGATGGTGTAGATACTCTGCTTCGTCAAAATAATTCATTGGGTAAAAGAGAGAAATCAATACTGTGGTTCAGGGATTAATGCACTCATATAGTTTGTGAAAGACGAAGGCACAAGGCAATGCCAAAGTTAATAGTTTCTTCGGCAGTGCAGTTCCCTCAAGAGAGCCTGAGAGAGTCACAATATACTTCAAATGATCAGTATCCTTACTGAGATGGAGTAAAAATTCAATGTTTCATTACCACTACTCAAATCACATACTATAACCACTATCTTGTCTCACTTTCTTTTTTTTCCTTTATGTATGTGGTGGTATCAATGGTATCACTATGAGGTTAAATAGGGGATTTACATAATGACAGGTTTTAGTATGTATAATTGTTAAAGACATGTGAAAATGCATTTGGAAAATAATAGCATAAAGTTATTACATTCTATAAATCTATTTTCTGAATATGAAGAGTGCATTTAAAGTCTTAAAATGTATTAACAATGGAAGAGGCAAAATCAAAATATTTTTGCTATTTGCTTTCTGCCTAATATTCCCACCGTATTACACTATTTTTCTTTCATTTTGTTTTTAATCAGACATATATAATAGATTTCATTATATAATACTAAGTCTTTCAGATGATGTCATTTGACCAGAAAGACTGGTTTTATTTTGCTTTCAGTGGCAAAAAAAGTCAATCATTTATAGTTGGGGACTGTCAACAGTCTTGTCAGCAGACAAGGGGCTTGGTCTTTGGTTGGATTTTGTGTTTGTGGGTGTTTTTTAAGTACATTACGTATCATATAAAATCTTGACATTTACTTTAAGGCAGAGTTCTTCTTTTTCTAAAATAAAATTATTTCCTGAGAAAAGAGCTCTGAAGCTAGTTAATAACTTATTAACAGTAATAGTCTTGCTCTGATTCTGAGAAGAATGGACACTTGTATGTAAAATTAATAAAGAGGTTTTGACACAACAGTGGGTGTTCTGATTTAAATTTTAATCATACAAATTTGCCTAACACCTACAGGATTACACATAGTATCATCACATTCATAGGAAAACAGATGTTCTTTAACTAAGTAAAACTTTTTTTTTTTTTAAAAAGTTTTTTAATTAGAAATCTAATCAAAGTTTTTAACAAAAATATTCAAATAAAGCTTTTCTTCATGGCATTTGCCTTTATCTCTGATAAATGAAGGAAAATCTTTAATGTATAGATTATATATTGTGTATTAGGCTCTGGGGAGACCTTACTAAAGCCTTTCAATACTTAAAGGGGTCTTGTAAGAAAGGTGGGGACAGATTCTTCAATAGGACCTATAGTGGTAGGACAAGGGGTAATCGTTTAAAACTAAAAGAAGGTAGATACAGACTATATGTAAGGAAGAAATTTTTTTTGTATTGAGTGTGGTGAAACACTAGAACAGATTGCCCAGAGAGATCGTAGATGCCCCATACCTGGAAATATTCAACGTTTGGTTGGAAGGGGCTCTGAGCACCTGGTCTAGTTGAAGATTTCCCTTCTCATTACATAAGAGATTGGACTAGATGACCTTTAAAGGTCCCTTCCAACCCAAACCATTCTATGATTCTATGATATTAGTACACATATGCATTATGTATATTAATGTAAAAATTAAAAAAAAAATAGCTGAATTGCAATTTTAAAATTACATTAACTTGACAAAAAGTGTTAGTAATTTTGTATTCTTTAAACATCTGCTTTTTCTGCCTTCTATATTCTGGCAGCTGGCTCAGTAGACATAGCTTCCTCAAAACCTGACCTATCCAAAGGGTGACTGGGACTGATACAATGTTATATGTAAAAAGTTAGTAATAGAAGTTACTAATTTTTTTGTTCTTCTGCCTGTTGGGTTTTTTTTTTGTTAAATTGGCCTTTGCATATCAAAGACGACATGAATTGAGTAGATAATTAATTTTGTTTTCTGAAAACAAGACTCTTTTACAACTAATTCAGTATATTTCTTCAGAAAGGGAGACTAAAAAAACTTGCTGCAATCTACAGATTTGAAGGACTGGAATCTCTGGCAATGGTTTCCCTGGTCTCTGGCTGACATTCATGTGTCATCTTGCCTTCCTACAGATGATGGATGAAATACCAATCTAATTGCATTTATTGGCATTTAGACTTCAGTAGCAAGAGTATATTATGCCTTTGGAGCTCACTGACAAATATTAGAAAAGTTTAAGGGTCCTTTAAACTTAGGTTTTATGGTATAGTTTGATTTATAGACTCTTCTAATTTGCCTTCAGCTTCATTAGTTATTATTTTACTGAGTGCTTTACCATTAACTGAATGTTTAGAGATACTTATGATGATATGTTAATATAAAGTAAAATTCAATATATTAGCCACTAATAAAAGTACACCCGTCCCTCTGAATTATGCAAAGCGGTTCTCCAGTTTTTGGGTGGAGTTAGATAGGTTGATGTTCTATCACAAACATATTCAAGTTTTGTAATGAGCTGAAAAACAGACATACAGAATGCCTAGGTGTTACACGGAGCTTTGTGCACTAAAACCAGGTACTCCACAAGCCTTTGTGCTAATCCAGGGAAAAAAAAAAGAAAAAGAACTTTCAAATAAATTTTATTTTGAGGGATAGAAGAGCATTGCTTTTCCATTAATTTAATAATATCCAGATCATGAAGTTGGGGAAGTGTAGAATGAAATATATCCTATCTGTGGAAACCTTTTACAGGAATGAAAGTCTCAGTTTTGATAGTTCTAGAATGTTTAGATATTAATGATAAATTATCTTTCCATTTCACAATATTTAACACAGACATTTGGTAAGACAATATGACTAAGGAATAACAGATGATCAGGATAAGTAAATTAAACCAAATGTGTTACTGTCACTTTTGGGCACCTGAAGAGAATTTCTTCTATATGTTACTGACCTGAATATTATATCCTAGGATACACTTAGGCAAATACATGGGAAAAGCACTATGGGACTTGCTCTGTGTCTATCTTAGCCATACTGATACTCAAAATGGACCTTAATTGAAAAAAAGAAAAAAACAGACAAGTAAAAGTAGTTGCAAATGAAACAAATCATGAGAGCATAAAACCTTTACAATCTTTTGAGCACAGTATAAAACTGTAAAAACCTAAACTTGCTTCTGATTCGCAGATGGCTTTTAGAATTACAGTAAGTCTAATTTGTATTTTAGTGACAAGTCAAGAGATACTTTGTTCAGCATTTCTTACAACAAGCATGGCCCCCTCTTCCTTATCTTTTAACAATAAGCATTTATTTTTGATTTTGGTTTTTTGCAAGCAGCAAGGATTTTTCTAATCATTAAATGTTGCTCTACTCATATCATATGCACATACATAAACATTTATACAAACAGGAAGCTAGGAAGGGAGTTTAATTTCTCAGATCAGTCTATTCTCATTACTTACACTACTGCTTAGCACAGAAGAAGAATCAAAATGTAATTGATTTTTGGAAAATAGATGGTAAGCTGTTCAGAAATTAGAGCATTTTGCTTACTAGACCGCCTTTTCTCTAAGAGACATATTAATACAGAGTATATAATTTACATTTTAACTCTTTCTAGTCTATATCTTAAAGAAGAAACCACCTATCTGCTCTGTAAAACCAAGTTTTTAAGAATCCATACTCTAGTAGGAACAAATGTGAAGAAAACTTCATCTTTTGGAAGTGAGCATCAGTCTTACAAAAATTCTGTCAAGGTGCAAAAAAACCTAAGACAACTAAAAAACGTATTTGAAAGGGTTTTAAGTTGTGTAACTACTGGTTTCTGTGTAAAAATAATGTTGATTTGGTTTTGCTTACTGTGCTGTTTTCTCTGACATACTACTATGTATATTTACTTCTTTCTACCATGAAAGTTAACATGGATGATGTATGCACATAGGTAACAACAAGATTTGAGAATGATTTCTTTCGGACAACTATATTTATCAAAATAAGTACTTAAAGAAGATTCTAGAGCAGAATAAATTGAAATTCTTTTGGAAACATGGATGATGTGTCTTTAGAAAGATACATGTAGACTTTTCAATTTATCCAGCTAATTCTCATTATATTAAGTTGAGAGAAGTATTTGCTTTCATTTGTAAATTCTTGAGAGCAAGCACTGTCACCTGCAATTGTTCAGTATTGCTTAGCAGCACACCTTAACTGGGATGATTTGGAGGCATGCTGAAGTAAGCAGAGCTCATCATTGGTCAGTCCACACTGTGCTGCTGGTAGATCAGGCTAGCTAGCTAGAAACAGCTGTGAAAGCCTGGTTCCAAGTTGCTCAGCTCCTTTCTGCCTCTAGCTTATCTCTCGGGATCTGAATTACCCATGTCTGATTCTGCAGGCAATCCCTTCTCCTCCTCCAGTCAATGCCAGGGCCCAGACCCGGAACGCACCTGGCACTCATTCAGGAGAACATGTATGGGTCAGACCTTTTGTCTAGGGACGTCAAAAGGAAATTTGACACACCTGAACAAATCAGCTATACAACAGCACAAATATTATTTTAGACAACTTGTCTTCCAGCCTGCAGCAGAAAAATGTTGTCAAACACAAATGACCTTTTTCAGGGGGTATCTTTCTGATTTTAAATGAGCCAGTGAGCAACCTGGCTTCATTTTCCATTTTCAAAGGGAAAAACAAATTCTGCCTAGATGAAGCTGTGGCTTGCAACACCTCAGGAGTACAGTTAAGTATCATCAGCAGTCTCAGCCAGCCATTAGTGCATTATCTTGAGGATCTACATCATTAGTTTAAATTAGGTTCACTTAATTAGCCAGCTGGTACTCTCCTTGACAAACTGATAAACAAGCAGTGCTTTACACTTCCATAATGGTGAGACTACAGAACAATTCCTGCCTATTCTTTCTCCTCTCCTGATGAAAATAGAAAAGTAATCCCCCCAGTTGTTCACCTCATGCAGAATGTCTTAATCAAATACATTGTCCTCCTGTTTCACACCTCTGAAATCTTCAGTTCTTCTCAGAAAAAGGAAGTGTGGAGCTCAGCTGTCTCAAAAGGTTTCTGGTCTCAAGAGTCAGTGCTCAAGGTTGTAGTGAAAACATTTTGATCACAAGTCTACCAAAAGTAGCAACTGTAACTGGAAAAAATATGAGAACAATCTGCCCAACTTCAGCAAAATTTACCCAGTTCAGCAGAGATTGGAAGCTTTGGATGTAGCAACGTTGTGTTGGTTTCACACAGGACTGTGTAGTAACACCTTGCGTTGAGTTCAGTATGTTGCTTGAAAATACTCTTTCCTTCTCAGCCATTTTCAATAATTGGAGTAGTTTTTAAACTGATATGTCTGAAGTGAGAGTGATGGTAGAGAAAGAAGATAAGTACTTTTCTACTTCATTTAAAACCTTTGTTTTCAGCTTCTTAATAGCTTCAGTGTAACGTAATTTTGGTGCCAAATATTAGAGCACGTAATGAATAAAATCCACTTTTTCAGCAATTCGGTAACTTTGAATTAATCAGAGGGCTGTTTCAACAATTGATAACATAATTTTTAAATACAATATGAAAGCATCAGGAAGTGCATGTCCAGTCATCATTTTAATTCAAGCATATATATTATTTTTCTTCTGGAAATATGGCAGAAACTAAGGATTTTTATTTTTATTATGCTTCAGGCAGTAAGTACAGATCCTGTTCCAGTGAAACTACACTATGATAAATCACATGATCAAGTCTGGGTGCTGAGCTGGGGAAACATGGAAAAGAATTCACCAACTTTGCAGGTAAGATGATTAGAAGGACTATATGCAAGGAAATCTAGACAGGTTGAACCTTTGTGTAATTGCAATGTTTTATATGTTTTCCTTTGAGTGTTATTATCATGACCCTAAAATCAGTGAAATGATTTCGGGTAACCTGAAATCAGTGAAATGATTTCGGGTAACTGGAAAACAGTTTAGACAACTGACTGCTAAAAAAGATAGAGATTATTTTCAGCACCCTTACTCAAAAGTGACCATGCTAAATTGATAGA